>NC_083411.1:27820762-29068262 GCF_020745735.1 Hemiscyllium ocellatum
CAGTTCATCTCTTCTCAACCAAGATTTAATGTTCCAGGATATCCATCTGGAACTGGAGAAGCTTGGAGAACCGAGCAACTGAGCCCTTATTCATTTTTCTGGGTGAGCATGGAACCCGGAATCAGAAGTGGCAGCTGCTACATCGGCAGATGGGATGTCAGCGAGGTAGGCTGAGCGGTGAAAGTTGGCATCTGATAATCAGCGACTTCATCATTGGTTGGGTCTGGTGCTGGTGGTGGCAAAGCGGTGGTGGTGGAGAATTGGCCCAGAGACTGGTGCCTGCAGACCGATGACTTCAGTGCTGGTTAGGAACGACAGTGGGGTGGCGGAGAAGACATAGCGGGGCACAGGCATCCTTGATGATGAGCTGGCTCAGGACTGAGGAACTCTCTTTAAGCTATGTCTTTCTATTTTTTGCTTATTCTTAAAACTATTCAAATGGCACCAGATTGTGGCAACAGTGGAAGAGCTTTTCATTGTATATTACTGTTTTTCTCACTTTAAAATAGGTGCGACAATAAAAAAAAATTTATTCATAGTGTTCAAATCCAGGTTAGTGCACATGACCTTCTGTTCATTAGCATATCTTCCACTAGCACACACAGACCAGGACTACAGTCAGATTTAACTCTTTGTTGCATATTTCCAAAAGGGCAAAATTCAAAAATGTCTGCATGAGGTGGTCTGCTGCCCAGGGGTAGGGAGGAGATCTTGTCTTGATGTCACTCTTTCTCTCTGTTTGAAATCTCCCTCCATTTCACAGGTATGAGACTCCTTGTATCACACAGAGGACTTTGCCAGGCAGAACTGAATTTACATTTGCAGTCTTTTTAATTTTGTTTGCAGCAGTCCTCTTGTAAAAGAATATATTTTGATATTAAATGCTAAAAATTTTCCATAGCACTCTCGGTTCTGAGTCATTGTCATGACACTATGTCTTGCAGCTGTCCAGTTCCTAACATACAAAATTGCTTCCCTACATCTCCAACTCACTCCCTCTCTTTCCTTCTTTAAGAAGATTTTTTAAATCAATGACTTCAACCAATCTTTTGATCATCTGCCTGACATCTTCCAGAGTGGCTTTCTGTGAAATTTAGTTTCACCATGCTCCTGTGAAGTGCCTTGGGGAATTTTACTATTTTGAAGGTGCTGTGTGAGTACAATTATTGTTTGAAATGTGAAAATTGTCAAGTAACAAATTCAAAGATGTTCCGGAGTCTTTTTCAGGTCATCACATGTCTAGGCTGAAGCACTTTTGGCAATCAATGTGTTTAGGTGTGAAAACTGCATCATCGGGTGCAAATGTAAAGTTTAATGCTCCTATCAAGCTAGAGAAAACAGTTCATCTGATGTTTAGTTAAAATGCGAGCATGAAATGATGATCTGTTAAACACCATATTGCTAAATGTGATAAAATTGATTTTAATAATTTTATGAATGCTTTCTTACATATTTACTTGCTAAAAAGACTGTGTTCTTCAATAATATATGTTGTAATTAAGCAAATAAAATAAATATTCTCTCAGTTATCACTAACAACATTGTGCTGGATGTTTACAGCGCGTTATCCACTTTGCATTCTATTCTTGGCTCTTTGCCAAACTTGATATCACTGTTAAACTGGATAATGGAGTAGAATAGGAATACAATCGCAAAGCAAGATTGTTACTTATTTAACCATCTTGCACTATAATTAGAGATGAGCCAGGTCTTTCAGTTCATTCATTTAACCATCCATGGTATTATCCAACTGTTACCACCGTAATTCTAGAGTGTGTGGCTCCATTCTATTTATAAATGTATTGCACACAATGATGAATTTGAAACAATGTGTGTGTGAATAAACATTTTCTAATATCTGATTCATCAGCATTCTTCTCAGGATTGAACCTGTACTTTGGGTTCTGCAGTGTAATTTAAAATAATATTCCAGGTTCACTTTTATTTAATATCATCAAGAATCTTATTTATCTTGAAACAATCATGTCCTAGTTACTTCCTTTCCTAGCTGAAAAATAATGCTTCTCCTGAACATCTTCATAAATGAGACCATAGTGCTGGCTTATGTGTACCATCTCCAGCATTTCAATCTCTCTTGGCTCTTTAGCTATACACATGTCTGAACAGGTAAATAATGAGCATGCGATGTGCAACTCCCATAATGATGATTTTCTTTTACTCATTTGTTGGATGTTGGCATCACCGCTGGCCAGCATTTATTGCCCAGCCTTAGTTGCCCTTGAGAAGGCAGTGTTGAGCTATCTTCTTGAACTACTGCTGTCCACCTGCTGTGGGTTGACCCACAATGCCATTAAGGAGAGAATTCCAGGATTTGGACCAGCAACAGTGAAGGAATGGCAATATATTCCCAAGTCAGGATGGTGAGTGACCTGGAGGGAAAGTTGAAGATGATTTTGTTCCCTTATATCTGTTGTCCTTGTCCTTCTAGTTGGAATCGGTTGAGCTTGGAAGGTATTGTCTGAGAATCTTTGGTGAATTTCTGCTGTGCATCTTGTCAATAGTACACGCCACTGTTACTGAGCACAGATGGTGGAGGGAGTGGATGCTTGTGGATGTAGTGTTAATTAAGTGGCCTGCTTTGTCCTGGATGGTGTCAAGCTCCTTGAGTGTTGTTGGATCTGCATTCACCCAGGAAAGTGGGGAGTATTCCATCACACATTATCTGGACTTTTAGAACAGTTAAGGATCTCAAAGGAATGAGACCTAACATTTAGGATGTTGGTATCCCAGGCTGGGCCTCATTTATTGCACATCATAATGCAAGCACAACCATAGCACTGCGGGGGATTGAACTCCAGAATTTTGGCCCAGTGACAGTGAAAGAATGGCAATATAATTCAAACCTTTGACCACAGCTATCTGGAAGGACAAGGGCAGCAGATGCACAGGACCACCACCACATGCAAGTTCTCCTCAAAGCCATTTGAATATATGACTTGAATATGTATCCCTGTTCCGTCAATAATACGGAGACAATGCCCTACAGCTCCCTCCCTAATGGCATTGTGGGTGTACCTACAGCACATGGACTGCAGTGGTTCAAGAAGACAGCTCACCACCACCTTCTCGAGGGTAACTATGGATAGTCAATAGATGCTGGCCCAGCTAGCAATGTCCACATCTTATGAATGAATTATAAAAATAGTAATTCCAAGTGAGACAATAAAAATAATGTGAGGCAAAAATTCAGCAGACCTGGCAGCTTCTGTAGAGTCCAGCATATCAGTGTGCTCAGTTTCTCTAAGATATTTTAATTTAATTTCAGATCTCCATCACCCACAATATTTTGATTTTATTTGACAGTTCTAAATCAAGATGGAGTTTGGCTTGGAGGGGAACTTGCATGAGGTTATCTTTCCATATATCTGTTTCTTTGTCCTTTTAAATTGTTGGGGTTGTAGGTTCACAAAGTGCTAAAGAGTCTTGGGAAATTGCATATTGCAGATATTAGGAATAAAAGTCAAAGTTGGTGGATGGAATGTCTACTTTGTACTGGATAGCATTGAACTTTTTTTCTGTATTGTAGGATTTGCATTGACCAGACAAGTCTGGGAGTGTGGAGGCATATTTCATCACAGTCCTGATTGTGCTTTGTAGGTGTGGACAGGCTTTGGAGTATCAAGAGGTCAGTTTATTCACTGCAGAATTCCCAACCTTTGACCTACTCTTGTAATTAATATGATTGCTCCAGTTTGGTTTCTGAATAATGAGATATTCAGCATGAGGAATGGTCTTGAATGTCAATGGGTAATGGTCAGATTTTTTTGTTGGAAGTCATCATTGCCTGGCTCTCGGACTCTTCCTACTTCCCAAACTATGACCCACACCATTGAACATCAAGCTAATGTTTCCACAACCGTCACTAACCTTATCTCATCTGGAGATCTCTTCCACCACTTCCACTCCAACACCATACAGTCCACTTGTAACTTTGTTAATCCACAAACAGAACTGCATGGCAAGATTCGTTATTTAAAGCCTGTTCCTGCTCCACAGAACTTATTTCTTCATATCTTGTTTAAATTATTTTCTCCCCTCGACCAAATGTTTTCCACTTATATCCACGATTCTTCATATGCATTATGTCGGTTTTAAAATTTCACAAATGCTAGAGCCAGTTCCTTCCTCTTCACCATGGATGTGCCATCCTCTACATGGCCATTCCCCATCAGGACACTCAGAGGGATCTCTGCTTCCTCCTTCAGGGTCTGAGCTGTCCCCAACCACAACCACCCTCCTACATCTGGCAAAGTCCTTCCTTGCTTTAAACAACTTCTCCTTTAATTCCTCTCACTTTCTTCAGGTCAAAGATGTGGCCATGGATACCCACATGGACCCAGCTATGCCTATCTCTCTGTGGGGCTCATTGGACATTGCTTGTTCCAATCCTATTCAGGTCCCATCCTCAATGGCATAATTAGTGTAGCTTTCTTCTCTCATATGGAATTGTGAAAATTTATCAATTTTGCTTCCAATTTTCATCTTTCTCTCACCCTCAGTTTGTCCATCTCAGACTCCTCCCTTCCCTTCCTTGACATCTCTGTTTCCATTTCCAGGGACAGACTGGTCATTAATATCCATTACATATGCACTCACCCACTGATTATACATCCTCACCCCCTGTCTCCTGTAAGGACTCCATTCCTTTATCCCAGTTTCTCCATCTCTGTCACATTTGTTCCAATGATGCCACCTTTGTAAGGGGGCCTCCAAGATATTTACCTTTTTCCTCAGCCAGGATTTCCCTGCCACTGTGGTTAACAGGGCCCTCAGCCAACACCAAACCATTTCCTGCAGTTCTGTCCTCACCCCATTCCTCCCCAACCACAAAAATGATAAGGTCCTCCTCATCCTCAATTTTCACCCCACAGCCCCCACATCCAAAGCCATCCTTTCCACCAGCTCTTGTGGGATGCCATCACCAGACACATATTCCCCTACTCGCCTTTGTCAGCATTTCACAGGGACCATTCCTTCTGGGACACCCTGGTTCACACCTTCTCCACTCCCAGCACCTCTCAAGGACCCCATGGCAACTTCCCATGCAATCGCAGAAGGTGCTACACTTGCCTGGTTACCTCCTCCTTCTTCACTATCCAATGCCCCAGACTAATCTTTTAGGTGAACTAGCACTTTATTCAAAGGAGTCTACTCTATTCGCTGCTCACAATGAGGTCTCCTCCATGTTGGGGAGATGAAATGCGGACTGGGTGACCACTTTACACAATACTGCAGTTCTATCTGAAAACATAATCCTGAGCATCCAGTTCCTTGCCAATTCAACACAGCACCATGTTCCCATGTCAACATTTCTGTCTCAGGTCTGCTGTGATGCTTTAAGGAAGCTCAAAGCAAGCTGGAATGACAACACATCATATTTTACTTCAGTACCTTATTGGCTTCAGGATTCAATATTGAGCTTAACAGTTTCAGAAGATGAACACCCTCCTCCCTTCTTTGAGAGTCTGGCGCTGGAAAAGCACAGCAGGTCAAGCAGCATCCGAGGAACAGGAGAATCGACGTTTCGGGCATACGCCCTTCATGGGGAATGAGGGTTGTGGGCCGGGGGACTGAGAGATAAATGGGATGGAGGTGAACACCCCACCCTCCTCCCATTTATCTCTCACCCCCCACCCCCCCCCCCCACCCCCACCCCGTCCACTAGCCTCATTCCTGATGAAGGGCTTATGTCCAAAACGTCGATTCTCCTGTTCCTCAGATGCTGCCTGACCTGCTGTGCTTTTCCAGCACCAGACTCTCAACTCTGATCGGGTAAAAAGTGAGGTCTGCAGATGCTGGAGATCACAGTTGAAAATGTGTTGCTGGTTAAAGCACAGCAGGTTAGGCAGCATCCAAGGAATAGGAAATTCGACGTTTCGGGCATAAGCCCTTCATCAGGATTTTCCTGATGAAGGGCTTATGCCCGAAACGTCGAATTTCCTATTCCTTGGATGCTGCCTAACCTGCTGTGCTTTAACTCTCAACTCTGATCTCCAGCATCTACATCCTCACTTTCTCCTCCCTTCA
The DNA here is from genome assembly GCF_020745735.1 of Hemiscyllium ocellatum. Classification (NCBI taxonomy): domain Eukaryota; kingdom Metazoa; phylum Chordata; class Chondrichthyes; order Orectolobiformes; family Hemiscylliidae; genus Hemiscyllium; species Hemiscyllium ocellatum. Next base: position 27,826,811 of record NC_083411.1, read on the forward strand.
TTGCCCTGGATGGGTTGCTCCCAGTGCAGCCAACCCATCTTCAAATGGCCACACTTCCCATTATCACCTATTCAGCATTTACTTCTCTCCTGGCTTATTAGTAGCAGTTTCTTTATCGGATTTCCTTTTTATTCTCTCTTTCTCTCTGGGTACTCTGTCCATCTGTTCATGTCATTCCTCCCCCCATCTCTACCAACCATGGCCCCTGTCTTCAGCACAAATACCAATTCCCAGATGTTTTCAGTTCTGACAAAAGGTCAAAATGTTATTTTTCTCTCCCCACAGATGCTGCCGGACCTGATGAGTTTCTCCAGCACTTTTTTGATTTTGTTCAACATTGATTGTTAACCTTTAAGGTTGTCTATTCAAATCACTATTGGTTTCTTTCAGTTACCTCATTAACTATTTGAACACCAACCAAGACATATGTTGAAGTATTTTTCATTCCCTGTGTAGCTTTTTACACGTGTCTACTTTAAAAGGTTTTTTTTTGGTCCACTTGAAATCTTGTTCAGTTTATTCTGTAATTTCTGAGCTGTCTCTTCTTATATCAATATCCCTCCTTGTTGGTATTGTTTACGAATTTGACTCTTTTACATTGAATTTCTTAAAATAGGTCATTTATATTGTTGAGAAGCATTTTTGTTATGGCTTGCAAGGTTCAATTACTTGCACCTGGACAGAGGAGTGACAATCTCAATTGAGGACACAGACATTGCATTCTCAAACTCAAAGTGTAAAGGTACAACTGTAGGTTTACAGACTCTGTATGAAGCAAAAGCTGTTGGATGTGTTACTTCCCCCATGTTGCCAGTGGTATTTGGTAAGCTTGAATATAGTTGAGGATTAGAGTGGTGCTGGAAAAGCACAGCAGGTCAGGCAGCATCCAAGGAGCAGAAAATTGACATTTCGGGCAAAAGCCCTTCATCAGGAATATAGTTGACACATGGAAGATTAGAGGCGAAGTGAGGACTGCAAATACTGGAGATTAGAGTCGCACGTGTGGTGCAGGAAAAGCACAGCAAGTCTGGCAGCATCCGAGGAGCAGGAGAAACGATGTTTTGTGCAACATTCCTGAAAGACTTATGTCCAAAACGTCGATTCACCTGCTCCTCGGATGCTGCCTGACCTGCTGTGCTCCCAACATGGAAAACTATCTCCAACACAACATTAATCTGAGAAATTAAAAATACCACACTCATACAGACCCTTTCACATACACATATACACCCTGCACTCACACTCACACCATCTTACAGGCTTATACTCCATCACACTCACACACACACACACAAACAAACATTCTCTCTCTCTCACTCACACACACACACACACACACACTTTACCAAGCTTGCACATACGCAAACACACACACTCTCACATGCACTCATACTCACACGCACATTTATAAGCCCACACACACTTTCTCTCTCTTTCTTTCATGCATGCACATCCGTATATAAGTCTATGGGGTGAATTTATATTTGCAGAATTATATTTTCAGATACATTCTATTTTGCTCAAAACATGCACAATCTGCAGGCAAGCAATCCATGTAATATTTTGTAAATTCCACCTTGGAAATAGAATCAGTCTGCCTCAAGATTGAGATACAGCTAGACTCTGACCTCACACCTTTAATGCATTGTCTGAGCTGAGATGTCACTTTTTTTTAATAAAACTTTAAGTTATATCAAGAATGTGACTTAAAAGTAGTTCTAGGATTTACATATTAATGAACTGAAACCTGCAACACGTTCTAAAAAATGAAAGACTTACCAACAATATAAGCTAGTTCAATATATCATTTCAGTTGCATGACACTGTAATCTTTTGCTATAAATTCTGTGTCTTATAGTCCTCCTCAACAACTTTCTGAAGGAACAGTGCTCTGAAAGCTAGTGCTTCCAAATAAACCTGTTGGATTATAACCTGGTGTTGTGTGATTTTTAAACTTGTATTAGTAGCTTTACCCAATGTTTAGCACATTCTGTGCTGATCTGAGGATTAAAATACATCATTGATAGTCATTCTATTGACCAGCCTAGACATTCAAAATATCAGATTGAGCTATATCTGGAATATAAAACAGACAAAATGTTAGTTCAGGACAGGTCAATGGGCTGAATGGCCTGCTCTCACACTATAAGGATTCTATGAAATCTTTACTTACTCCTGAACAATTAAAACAGACTTCAGTTTAATGGACTCTCTGCAATGGAGTTCTTCTGGCAAAGCTTCATTGTAGCCAGGAGCATACAAATGTGGTGAAGAAGAAAAGACCAGCTTCCAACACGTCTTTCCCACACCTCCATAGTCAGAGCATTGTGATTATACCTTTCCATACCTATCATTTCTCTACAGACCCTGTTACCCCACCCTGACCCTTTCCCATGGCAGGCACATAGCCTCCTGAATGACAAATGCAAAAGGAAGAAAAATAAAGGATCAGTAAGAGGGAAAACTTGGGAAAAAAAATTGCTTAACCCAAGCAAGTGGGTGGCAATTTAGATTAATCAAGTTTGAAAAGAAACCCATTTGCATCTTTGGTTTAAAAGTAAATATATACATGCAAAATTTTACAAAGAAACAGTTATGTTGGCATAGTAAGTACAACTGTGGCAATCCACATGAAAAGGCTTCTAAAGCTAAAGTCACTTTAGACTTATCAAGCCTTCCGTCTCATTGGGAAAAGATGGCTGATTGTGGTTTAACCTGATGGTCACCATGCCTCAGGCAAGGGGATGAGATTGAGAAGGAGAGTCCTTCAATGTAATGTCAGCCAATAGCAGGAATTAAACTCACACTGATGGCATCTTCTCTATATCACAGACCAGCCACTCATTCAGCCAAGTGAGCTAACCAACCCCAGCTACAAAGCTGCAAAGAATACAAATTATAGATTCAACACGGACATACCAGGAATGTGAACCAGTTACGTGAACATTAGTTGAGATATTGACAGTGTGTTCACCAAAACAGCAAAAGCAATAAGGAGTTATATAAATGATAGTAACATATAAAATCTCTATAATTTTATGTATATACAGAGTTGTTAACATAATTTCAGCTTGTTTTCAGAGGCTAATTAGACAAAATGCCTTTCTTCAGAGATGTGTTGTAAATTTACCAGAGGAATTAGTTGAGGCAGAGGAATGTTTTAGCTTTTACGGCAAAATTGAATCAGCATTTGAAGCTGAGCTAAATTTAGGATTACGTGAAGAGATCATGATGATTAGGATTAGAATTACACACAGAAGAAACAACACAAACTTTACTGACCTGATAACTTCATTCTATCCTAAAACTTAACATGCCCTCTGTCACTGCCAACACAAACAAATTATTTCCAATTACTTTTAAATAGAGTCATAGAAATGTACAGTACAGAAACAAACACTTCAGTCCAACTTGTCCATGCTGACCAGATGTCCCAACCTAACCTAGTCCTATTTGCCAGCACTTGGCCCATATCCCTCTAAACCCTTCCTATTCATATACCCATCCAGGTGCCTTTTCAATATTGCAATTGTACCAGCCTCCACCACTTCCTCTGGCAGCTCATTTCATACACGCATCATCCACTCCGTGAAAAACTTTCCCCTTAGGAGTTGCCCCTTAGCTGCCTTTTATATCTTTCTATTCTCGCCCTAAAACTATGACCTCTACTTCTGGACTCCCCCACCCCAGGGAAAAGACTTTATCTTAATATCCTAGCCATGTCCCTTTATAAATCTCTATGAGGTAATTCCTCAGCCTCCGATGCTCCAGGGAATATAGCCCCAGCCTGTTCAGCCTCTCCCTGGAGCTCAAATCCTCCAACCCTGGCAACTCCCTTGTAAATCTTTTCTAAACCCTTTCAAATTTCACAATATCGTTCCGATAGGAAGGATACCAGAATTGCATGCAATATTCCAAAAGTGCCCTAACCAATGTCCTGTACAGCCGCAAAATGACCTCCAAACTCCTGTACTCAATACTCTGATCAATAAAGGAAAGCATACCAAACGCATTCTTCACTATCTTACCTACCTGAGACTCCACTTTCAAGAAGCTATGAACTGCACTTAAAGGTTTCTTTGTTCAGCAACACTCTCTAGGACCTTAACATTAAGTGAATAAGTTCTGTTAAGATTTGTTTTCTCAAAATGCAGCGCCCCGCATTTATCTAAATTTAATGCCATCTGCCACTCCTCCAAAGATTGGCGCCATCTGATTCTGTAACCAAATGGCTAGTTCTCCTTGTATTCCATGAGATCTAACCTTGATAATCAGTCTCCCATGGGGAACCTTTTTGAACGCCTTACTGAAGTCCATATAATAATCTGAGGTAACCTTCATCACTGTCCACTACACCTCCAATTTTGGGCTCATCTGCAAACTTACTAATACCTCCCATGTTCATATCCAAATCGTTTATGTAAATGATGAAAAGTAGTGGACACAGCACTGACCTTGTGGCACTCTACTGTTCACAGGCCTCCAGTATAAAAAACCTCCCTCCATCACCACCCTCTGTCTTCTACCTTTGAACCAGTTATGAAACCAATTGGTTAATTCACCCTGTATTCATGAGATCGAACCTTGCTGATCAGTCTCCCATGGGGAACCTTGTCGAACGCCTTACTGAAGTCCATATAGATCATGTCTACCACCCTGCCCTCATCAATCCTCTTTGTTACTTTTTCAAAAAACTCAATCAAGTTTGTGAGACATGATTTCTCACACATAAAGCCATGTTGACTATCCCTAAGCAGTCCATGCCTTTCCAAATACCTGTAACTCCCATCCCTCAGGATTCCCTCCAACAACTTGCCCACCATCGATGTCAGGCTCACTGGTCTATAGTTCCCTGGTTTGTCCTTACCACCTTTCTTAAACAGTGGCACCACATTAGCCAACCTCAAGTCTTCTGACACCTCACCTGTGGCTATCGATGATTCAAATATCTCAGCAAGAGGCCCAGCAATCACTTTCCTTGCTTCCCACAGAGTTCTAGGGTACACCTGATCAGGTCCTGGGGATTTATCCATCTTTATGCATTTCAAGACATCCAACACTTCCTCCTCTGTAATGTGGCCGTTTTTCAAGATGTCACCATCTATTTCCCTACATTCTATATTTTCCATGTCCTTTTCCACAGTAAACACTGATGCAAAATACTCATTTACGATCTGCTCCATCTCCTGCGGCTCCACATAAAGGCCGCCTTGCTGATCTTTGAGGGGCCCTGTTTGCTCCCTCATTACCCTTTTATCCTTAATGTATTTGTAAAAACCTTTTGGGCTGCCATGCCTGCCTTCATAATAAAGTGCTTGCACTTTATTTTTTTTAAAAGAAGCAGCTTTAATTATTTCTGAAATATGGTAAAATATTCTATAAAACAAGACTTTTACAACAATCTGTCGTCAACTGTGTCACAGAGTGCCATCTTTTGGAATTATTTATAATTGCAGTTTCAAATTATCAAGCAGGAAGGACCTTGAGCTGTCTATCTTGACAGGAGTGAGGAATAATTTTCACCTCTACCAGATGGGCAGTAAACTGGCAAATGAAAATAAGATGGATTTACAACAAGTAATCGATACACTCTACCAGCAGTGAAGATGAAAACTGAATCCATTTATATATGTTGACAATTGCACATCGTATGAAGAGCTCAGATAAAATTTGTATGCGACAAAGGCTAGTTCAAAAAAGTAATATGTGGCTTATAGTTTTATTCTAATATATCCTGGATATACAAATTCCTATTAATGCAACAAATTATTTCTCATTAAGCCAAAACATTGATGAAGCTAGTAACTTCTTTTTTTCACTCAATGAACAATAGACTGCAATGGTTACCATGGGAACCAATGAAGAACTAATAATTTAATAATTCAGAAGCTGTGTTAAAATTATTTTGAAATTATGCTTGACATGAATATCCACAGGATGCACACAGATTGAAAGGAGTGATTTTTGCTACTGCAGAAGCTGTTTGGAGATGTCGACTCACTGAATCATAACAATGTTAAGAGCACATTCAACACAGTAAGCTATCCCAACAGCATGGTCAACCTGGGTCAGACATGGTGTGTCAAGAGGGGTGACTGAAACCTTGACAGAAAAAAAAGATGTGTTTAAGGAGAGTCTTATAGTAGATTCACAGAAGGGTTTAACAGCAAAAGACCCAGAAAAAAAAATAGAACTGCAGTACAGTCAACTCTGAGAAAGAATATATAAACTATCGAAATGATAGGGGATATGAGTTTTTGTTGGCAGAGTTTTTCCAATGTGGTGACGAGATCAGGAGGTGTGTAAGAAAATGAATCGAAATCTCCCGTCTTATACTCTTAATGAATAATGTTCGGGCTAAACCTGTCTGAGTGGTGAAAGTGGTAAATGTTTACAAATGTTTTTTAAAATGTTTATTGTGATATTGATCAATTATAAATGAAAAAAAACACACTTTGTCGAAGCTTTCCATTTTGCATTTGTCAGACCATCTCCAAGGATACAATTCAAGGGGAAAATCTGATGTTTGCACGGCATGAGAGGAGAGTGCTGATTTGTTCGCAATGTGGACTCTGATTGGTTGTCAGCAATATTTTTCACACATTCCAGATTATCCAGCAAATACTGTCCAATGGCAGAATCATATCTAATGTTCACACCGTAAAAAAGGGCAACTCCCAACTGAGTGTTGTTATGAAGTTGAAGGCATGTACTTTACCTTTAAGAGAGAGTGAATGCTGTTCTGCACTGAGAGTTTACAAGCATCTATCATATGACTAGCTAGCTGTCTCAGAGTGTATTGAAAAATTGAAAATATTAACATTTGGCTGTGAAATGGATACCTGGGTTGGTTACTGTTTTAACAACTATTTGAATTTAACCAATCCATTTAAAGTATGCCTCAGGATACTAAAACACAATCAAGATTGAATTTATTGTGTTGCCAACCTCAAACCAATGAGACAATCTGATATTGGCAGTATAAAAAAGGCAGGCATTTTGAAAGTCAGACAGAGTAACTGCCATCAAGAAAGACCCAAGACACTCTATCAAAGGTACCTTTTTATATGAAACATATTCGCAGTAAAAAGAATGAAGATGATCCAGGGAGATCGTCAGCCGAAAGAAGAACGACTCTAAAGGCTACAGCCACTGTATGGTTTTGAAATTAAGTTAATGTAATTTTAATAAGTGTTTTATTGGAACAATATATTGATATAGAGTTGGAGACAGGTAATAAGCAGTTAAGAAAGAGAGAGGCTTAGAGTTGTGAATAGTTGTTGTTCAATGTTCACTTTTAAAGTGAAAGAATAAATTGATATTATTTTCTTTAAATAGTGGAATTTGGGAGTTCTCTGTCATTCATATTTTTGCAGATCACGAAACAAGGTGAGCTTTTCTGGGTGTTAATTAACAGAGGGGTTCATGGCTATGTCATAACAGTAGCTAATGTTAGATATCATGCTGCAATTGGACAGCATTTGCTGAATAATCCTAAACAAGCAAACAATTGCAATGACAATTAATTTAGCATTGTCAGCCAGTCTCAAAATATGGGATACTTGCATGTACTGGAAGTTACGTATATTAATAGACAGGGGCCTGTTCTTCGCAGACAGAAAGAACGTACACACATTGCACATGTTTCAACTCAACAAAATACATGATAGTTAATTTCAAAGGCATTGCCCTGACCAATCAGATGGCCTTATGGTGTTCTCACAGGATTGTTACTCCAGAGGTAACATTCCAACCATGCAGATAGTGGATTTTGAATTTAATAAATAACTGGAATTGAGTGTCTAATCGTGACCATGAATCCATTGCCAATCGTTGAACAAAAACCCATCTGGTTCACTAATGACCTTTAGGAAAGGTCTGGCCTATATGTAACTCCGGACCCCAGCAATGTAGTTGACTTTTAACTGCCCTCTGAGCAATTAGGATGGGCAATAAATGCTAGCCTAGCCAGCAACGCCCCCATCCTGTGAATGAATAAAGAAAAAAAATTGCCTAATTTGAAACTTAAACTTGTCAGTCATCATAAATCAGTGCATTCTCCTATCTATGAGAATCTTCTTGCCAACCAATCAATAGTCTCCTTCCATGCAATATAAGTACTGGTTTTTTACCGGTTGCTTTCTTGTGAATTGTCCTGATGAGCAATAAATGAATAACTTAATAAGGTACTTCACGTTGCAGCAGCACTCCATTTCTGTGCTGCCAACTGATTAAACTTATTAATATCAGCTTCATGCTTCTTTTTATTATAAGTCATTATAATACAAAAACTCGACTATTCCTGTAACTTCAAAGTGCATTTATACTATTAACCCTTCAAATGCTACTTCTGAAAAGTTGCTTCTGGTATTCCAGCTAGTTCTTTAGTTTAGTTGTCCCAAATTGCAATGATTCCCAATCCTCAGGTATTGTTTATAGTTCTACAGTTTGTAGACACATATGTTTTATTAGCATATGTCTGATCGCTTTGTTAGCTGCTACTGAAGAATATTGAAAAAGTCATTCAGAATTTGACCAATTTCTGAAAAATGTCTATTTAAAAAGCCCTTTTAGCAGTGTCTTTTCTAATGTTGGCTTCATTTAAAGTTTAGTGCACTCTTGATACAGGACTAGTTACAGAACTCAACCCTTAAGTAACTGAGGTCAGACTTCTCAGATCATTTTGTCATTTTTTTTTTTAAACAGCTTCTCCGGTTTCTTGCTTTCAAAGTTGAACATGTTCTTGCTGAAGGGCCAGTTAAGGATTGGTGAGGGAGGGGTAGGGTGGATGTGGGGTGCTGTGGGATGGGGGGAGTGGTGTGGTGGAGGTACTAAGGGAAAAATTAACTTACTTACCTCAAGGTTTAGTGCAAAGGCAACTAATCTTTCCATTTGTCACATACAATATTGATTATTTAGTGGTCAGATTTGTGAATGGAACCAAACTGAGAAAAACAGTGGAATTGAATGGCAATTCATTAACTACAGAATGAGTTTGAAGTCCAGAAGTGGGCAGAACAATGGCAAATGAAATTTAATGCATCACAACACAACTTAAGAAAATGAAACCCATAGCTCATGAATGTAATTGAAATAGCTAACAATGAAGTTGAACAAGATCCAGGTGTTTAAAAAACTTGATGCTAAAGACTACTAACCAATGTAGAGTCGCAATCATCAAAGCTCACAGAATGCTGACCTTTAACAAAAGAGAAGAATGTTAGTCAAAAAAGGTAATGGTAAAAGATTTAAATACTCTAGTCAATCTTTTCCTTTAATGCCAATTCAGTTCCTAGTAACTAGGAGCAGCAGAAACATTTCAGTGTGTGAGACAGCACAGAAGAGTCACAAGGCTAATCCACAGAGACATGGTGTGAGCTATCTCAAAAGGTTAAAGGGCCTTAACTTTTCAGTCTTGTAAAAAGAGCCACCTGAAAGATCAACCTAAATATAGAGAAAACTAAGCTAGAACATGGCTGGACTTACAATTAGCCAGCAGAAGCAATATTCAAACTGTAGATTCAAACTGTAGAGAGATTTTTCAGACAAATCAATAAATGTTTCTCTATATAAAGTAATCAATATATGGGATTAGATTCCAGATAGAGTAATGCAGGCAATAAACCTGACATTATGTAAGAAAAAAACAGATGCTAGAAGAGGCTTCCAATCTCTTGGAATGTAGGAGCTGAGTCAAACGTCACACAACAACAGGTTATAGTCCAACAGATTTATTTTGTATCACAAGCTTTTGGACCGTAGCCTCTTCATCAGGTGAAGTGTCACTTCACTTGTTAAAGGTGCAGTGCTCCAAAAACTTGTGATTTTAAATAAGTCAGTTGGATTATAACCTGGTGTTATGTGACCTTTGAGTTAGTCCACTCCAATCCAACATCAGCACTTCCATCTCAATGTAGGAGCATAAGAGTAGGATTAATCCTTTCAAATCATCATGTCTGCCGCAACATTCAGTGCAATCATGGTTATTGGCACATACATCTTATCCACACTGTCTCCATAATTCTTTAAGTTATTAATCATTCAAAGTTTGTCAAACTCTTCTTTAAATATACTCAAAAACTAAGATTCCACAACCTTTGGATCGAGAATTCCAAAGATTGAACAAGCACTGATTAAAGAAATTCCTCATCACACTTGTAAATTGCATTTCCATTATTTCTAATTTCTACTCCCTAGTTCTGGACTCCACAACCAGTGGAAACATCTTACCTGCATCAACAATATCTATCCCTATAAATATTTTGTATGTTTCAATGAGGTCACCTTTCATTCCTTGAAATGTGAGAGAATACAAGCACAATTTGGCCAATCTCTCTTCATAGGATGGCCCTGCTTTCCTGGGAACATGTCTGGTGAACCTTCATTGTGTTCTTTCAATGGCAATGAAATCTGATCTGAGAGAAGACACACAGTATGCTGGTGTGTCTAACCAAGCTCTATACAATTGCAGCAAGACTTCATTATTCCTGTATTCAAAGTGTCTTGCAATAAATGTTAACATTCCATTAACCTTCCTAATATGAAATCAGGAATTGCTGGAGAAACTCACTAGGTCTGGCAGCATTCCATACAGAGAAAATAAGCCTTTCTAATAGCTTGTTGCACCTATACATCAGCTTTAGTGACTAACTGACAAGGATACCCAAGTCCTTTTGTATATCTACACTTACCATTTCTTGCCATTTAAGAAATATGCTCCAAATTGTGGCCAGGGACCTTGCATTTTTCCACATTAAATTCCATTGCCATGTTCTTACCCAATGGCTAAGCCTGTCCAAATTCTCTTGAATTTGATTCACATCTACCTTGCAACATACATTCCTGCTGAGCTTTGTAACATATGAAAATTTGGAAATATTGCCCTTGGTTCCAACATCTAAAATCATTGATATACATTATGAACATTTGGGGCCCAAGTACTGAACATTACAGAATCACAATAATCACAATCTGCCATCATAAGAATAACTTATTTATTCCTACTCTCTGTTTTCAGTTAGCCAATTATTAATCTTCATTACCTCCTATACCTTGTGCTTTATGTTTGCTTAGAGTGTCCAATTGCCTATGTTGTCATGCTTTTCAATGTATTTTCCCAATCCAGTTCAGCCAAATTGTGCCACATGCTTACATAAGATTCATTCAGGTTCCCTTCCTTCAGAAGTTGTAGTTGACATTGGGACCAATGACTTATAGGAAGAAGGAAAAAGTTCTGAGAGTAAAATTCAAGGAGTTAGGAAGAAAATTGAAAAGAAGGACCACAAGAGCCGTAATCTTAGCCTTATTCCCAGTGCCATGTAGTAATGAGGATAAGGACATGAGGACTGATCACTTGAACACATGGCTGAAGAACTGGTATGTGAGAGAGGCATCAGATTTCTGAGGCTTTAGGATCAGTTCTGGGGCATGTGTGAAACATGTAGAAGATGGAAGGCTTACTTCTTATCAGAACTTGATCTGATATCCTAGCAGGAAGATGAGTTAGTATAGTTTGGGTTAGTTTCAATGAGATTGTCTGGAATTTGGAAACCTGACAAATCTACCTGCGGTATCTACCTCACTGAAAAATGTAACGTAAAATTCTGTCCTATTGTGGTCACTCATCCCTGAGGTTCTTTCACATGATTATTAATTGCCTCTTTCTCAACACATAATTCTGGATCCAAAATTGCCTGTTCTTCAACATGCTGCTCTGGAAGTACATCTCTAACACACCCCAGAAACTCAACCTCCATAGCTTTAGTGCTCAGTTGGTTTATTCAGGTTATATGCAAATTCAAGTAACCCCGATTACAGTGTTACACATGCTAAAAGCTTCCCTCATCTCCTGAATAAACCCATACCGAACAATGCTACTATTCTATTTGGTAATCTATAAATAACTTCAATAAATATTCTATACAAATGTATTGTACATATTGTTCTTCTGTTCAGAGAGCCTCCCTTATGAATGTTCTGATCACATCTTACATCATCAGTGCATTATATACCTCCTTTCGTTCTTGGCTGTCTCTCCTATATGTCAAATATCCTTGAATATACAATTCCCAGGCCTTATCACCAAGCAGTTGTGTTTCTGTAATGACAATTATATTTTAATTTGCTGCTATTTGTGCCTTTTGATCATGCACCTTGTTGTGAATGCAACATGCATTTAGTAGTCTTTAACTTTGTGTTTTGACAACATTCTGCATTTGAGGCATACTCGGCGCTCAGCTTTGTTTTTGCTGTTTTTAGTCTCCATCACAGCTTTTCAATTTCTTTTTATGAGCTTAACTCCCTTCCAATTTGGGTTACTCTTCAGGTTCCCAAATTCCAGATATTCTAATTGAAACTAACCCAAACTATACTAGCTAGTCTTCCTGCTAGGATATCAGATCAAGTCCTGCTAAGAAGTAAGCCTTCCATCTTCTACATGTTCCACATGCCCCAGAACTGATCCTAATGCCTCAGAAATCTGATGCCTCTCTCACATGCCAGTTCTTCAGCCATGTGTTCAAGTGATCATATCCTCATTACTGCATGGCACTGGGAATAAGGCTAAGATTACCGCTTTTGAGGTCCTTCCTTTTCAATTTTCTTCCTAACTCCTTGAAGTCTACTTTCAGAACTTTCTCTTTCTTCCTATAAGTCATTGGTACCAACGTCAACTACAACTTCTCGTTAACCCCCATAAGGATGTCCTGCTGTCATACAATCACACAGCATGGAAACAGACCCTTCGGACCAACCAATCTATGCCAAACATAATCTCACCTGCCTGTTCCTGGCCCATATCCCTCCAAACATTTCCTACTCGTGTACTTATCTTAGTGACTTTTAAACATTATATCTGTGTCCAAATCCACCCCTTCCTCAGGAAGTCCATTCCACATACAAACCACACTCTAAAAAAAAATTGCCATCATGTCTTTTTTAAATTTCTTGCCTCTCACCTTAAAAGTCTGCTCCCTTGTCTTGAAATCCTGAGGAAAAGACACTTATCATTAGGCCTGACTATACACCTCATGATTTTGTAAACCTCTATAAAGGTAATTTCTCAATCTCCTATGCTCCAGTGAAAAAAATGCCAACCTATCCAGCCTTTCTTTATAATTCAAACCTTCTGCACCCAGCCACCTCCTGGTAAATCTCTTCTGAATTACCTTTAGCTTTACCTATAACAGGGTGACCAGATCTGGACACAGTACTCCAGAAGAGGACTCACCAATGCCTTGTACAACCTCAACATGACTTCCCAACTCTTACACTCAAAGGACTGAGCAATAAAGGCAAGCATGCTAAACACTTTTTCAACCACCTTGTCACCCATGATCTTGGCACCTGGGAGATAACACACCACATCCTGGAGTAACATTTCACGCCACAGAAATGTATGTCTGATCCCTGGCTGTGTAATCTCCTATTATTATTGCTTTCCATTCTTCTTTCTCCTCCCAACTCTCCCATTCAGCTAGGACACACTTTGTGCCATTGTCTGGCAGCTCTCCCCTGAGGATCATTGCCTTCATTAATTTCCAAAATGGAATACCAATTGACAAGCTCAGTAGACTTAGGTGACTAAAACACAATTTGCTGGAAGAACTCAACAGGTCTGACAGCATGTTTGAAGAGAAATCAAAGTTAACGTTTCGGGTCCAGTGACCCTTCCTCAGAACTCTATCCTGAACAAAATGCTGTTCTGAGGAAGGGTCACTGGATGCGAAATAATAACTCTGATTTCTCTCCACAGATGCTGCCGGACCTGCTGAGTTTTTCAAACAATTTCTGTTCTTGTTTCTGATTTCCAACATCCCCAGTTCTTTTGGTTTTTTAGACTTAGGGCATTGCTCTACTACCTTTCAGGAAATCTTTGCCTGCAGGTGCAATGGTGAAGTGCTCCTTAACTGACCTTCTCCTCAACATGTTAAGCATTTCCCACCACAGGTTCCCTCCTCCCTTACTATTCTGCAAAAATTCAAGTTCTGAAGAAGAGTCACTGGACCCGAAATGTTAACTTTGATTTCTATCCACAGATGCTGCCAAACCTGTTGAGTTTCTCCAGCAATTTCTGTTTTTGTTTCTGATTTCCAGCTTCTGCAATTCTTTTGGTTTTTTTTAATGCTTTTGTTCTTGGGTCCAAGTAAAACTTAAAATCACCAACATCCAATTTACTCCCCAAAACTTATTTCTCCTTGAACAGAACTCATGCACACTGTGCACCTTGGGCAGTTTATCCCTCTCTGATCCTTTCAAAATACATTGAAATCAGGGGAGGAAGGGAAAGGGTTAGACCATCAGATAAAGTGAAATGTTTCTCATAAACTAATGGAGTCCATATGGCCTAACCTCAATTTTACATTCAGCTAAAACCTGGATCTGTACACATGCTGGCAATAATCGCTTTTTTGCCGAGTCTTAGCTGATGCCTATTATATTTTCAAACTACATAGAGTGTACATTTGCAGTAAAATGTAAGTGCAGTTCTTTAGGAATGTTCTCGTTGAGCTAAACAACAGCTGGTTTCACTTATGCCCAAAATAAGATGATCCATGTGCTTTCAATTGCTTTCAGACAGTAAGCAGAAATATCTGTATGGGGGAGTTCTGGAATTTTCCTCTGTTACTTATTCTGGACTCTCAGTGCTCTCAGTTTGTAGCCTGTTACCACAAGCTGTCAGTTTAAAGTTAACAGAGCTATAGAATTCCAGAGATAAATTTTGCTGGAATGATTTAATAGAATAGGGCAGCATGCTCCCCAACCTTACCCCATAAAACATGTTGACAGTTAGATACTAAAATTGCTCATTACTTTTGTGCATGGGGAGGTGTTGGAGACAAGCTTGGCATTGAATTGCTGAATTTTGTTGTAATTCTTTGGATTTGATACAGAAAGTGTAACATTCTAACACAGGTAACTTCTAAGCATCTTTTATGCCACTGTTTTAAACCAAGTATCCAAGTGATAATAAGGACAACACCACCGACAAGATAAGAGCAACTACATACATTTTAATACCAATCTATGAGCCCAGATTTTGGAGAGTATCAGTACCATAGTGCAAACCTTGGATAAAACTGTCCAAAGACTGTAGTGAACTCTATGTTGTGAATTTCACTTTCCCCAGTGCTAATTTCATTCTGGTTCCAGCCAAAGGGGTCCTCCAGTCTCCAGTCACAGTGATGTCACCAAATCACTAAACAGTCAATTATCTTGAAAATTCTCACAAATAGCAAACCATGAAGCAAGAAACATTCATTATTCTTCACATTTAATCCCTTTACAGGGAATAAAATAAAGACAGGGACATACAGATGGGATTATAGTATAAGATGAAATCTCATAAAATTTAAAACAATGATTTTTAGTGAGTATTTTAATGAGCAAAAGAATGAGTATTCTTTTAATAATGTAATATAAACTTTTTTTCAGTAATGGTGACCATCTCAAGTATCATTAATTGTTGTAAAAGCCCACCTGGTTCACTATTCAAAGAAAGAAATCTGCCATCCTTACCTTACCCAGTTCACATGTGACTCCAGACTGCAGCAATATGGTTGGCTCTTAACTCCCATCTGAAAAGACTTAACAAGCCAATCAGTTCAGGATAATTAGGGCTGGGCAATAAATGCTGGTCTTGCAACAATGTCTATCTCATATGAAAAAATAGATGAAAGAACAGATGGCAATACTGGCTAGTTTGAAAACTGAAGTCATTAGAAAATTAAAAGATGAGAGAAGAATGAAGATATATGCTGGAGATTATATGACAGGGACCTTCAATCAAGTGGAATACACTGATGATGAGGAGGAGAAGGTGGTGGTGGTGGTGGTGCAGAGTTAAAGCAAAGTTGAGTCAAATTTCACAAGATTTAGTATTTTCCAAGGTTTTTACAGTGAAGCTCATGGCATTGAAAAGTGAGGGTTCAGGTTAAATCCTAATTGATCTGCATCTCGGAGGACACCAATAATGCATACATGAAGGAACAGGAATCACTGGCAGCAACTTCTGTGGATACTGACAATGTCATTGTCAATACAACTGTAACATCCCAGCCCATTATAGACAAGTAGCCATATGTGACACTTTACAACAATAGAAAATAGAGCTGGGGCAAAGAAAAACAGAGTGACGAGAGACCAAAATCTCAAGGGCTTTAAAGATGTTTGTTCAGCGAAGAACGTAACAAAACAAGAATGTAAGGAAAGGTGTTCCACAGTCAAAACGTGTGGTGCTGGAAAAGCACAGCCAGTCAGGCAGCATCCGAGAAGCAAGAGAGTCGACGTTCCTACTCTGCGGATGCTGCCTGACCTGCTGTGCTTTTCCAGCATCTCACTTTTCGACTTTGATCTCCAGCATCTGCAGCACTCACTTTCTCCTAGGTGTTCCACAGAGTAGTCTAAAGACCTTGAAGTTGTCTGACAAAATGGAAGTGGATAGGAAGTGGGACTGCAAAGTGCCTGGCTGATAACAAGAGGATACATGCAGGGACAGAGGAATAAAGTTCGTGGATGTAAGGAAAATGACATTAAATTGAACGTGTGAGGTTTAATGGGAAACAACATGGAAAATCAGTTGAGCTTGTTGAGTACAATAGTGTTAGAGCGGGGATTGCAGCATAGTAAATGACCTGTAGTTGCGGAGGAACACAGTAAAGAGTACCTTGTTGCACAGCTGACTCTGCTATCCCTGCTCAGCAAGTGGCTAAATGAGAATAGCATTTTCAAACGCTAACATTTACCAGAATAAACAAAAGAACAGAAAATAACCACTATGTCTTAGAAACATGTACGAAATAATACTGTACTATTTACCTCCTCACAGTGTTTAAGGTGTAGATAGCTGGAAAATATTGAGAAATACTTTATCAATAACAGTGCCACTTTTAAAAGAGCATTGACATAGAGCCATAGACATGTAAACAATTACCTGATGCCCTCAGCACCTGCAAAGCAAATAATCATATTATTGTATGGGTTCTGTTATGACGGACAATGACAGGATAGTTCTGAAAGAATGTTGTCTTCCTGGCAAAAGTTCAGCTAGTAAACGTGCTATGTGATGTGGCAGAGATCAGGGATTGACATTCAATCAAGTCAGTGTTGAATAAGCCAATCCCTTCATTTAAATTCAGCATCCCTAAGCTAGGAAGGGAAATTATTATCCAGAACTTCTAATATAGATCTGCCCTTCAGTTAGAGGAGTTAATCTTTAGACAATGGATAGGGTTGAGCTAACTATGATGCCCACCTATCAAATAACCAAAGAGTAGATTCTGTCAATTCAAATGTTCAAACGCTTGCAGGTAATTTGCTGAACAAGTTGTGAGATGAGTTAGATAAATATACAAGATGAAAAAGGAAAGCAAAGGAGGAGGAGTAGCATTTTTTGTTAAGGAGGGCATTGCAGTGCTGAAGAAATAAATTGTACCAAGGACCTAAAGGACAGAATCGATTTGGCTGTAGCTCAGGATTAGTAAATTGTAATTGTATTGCTTGGTGTAATCTACAGACCAGCCACTAGTGGGAAGGATGTAGAGGAACAGACCTGCAAGGGAATTACAGATATATGAAAACATCATAATGGAGAATAATGATAGTGTAAAGGGTAGTGAGGGCAAGATGAAAGGAGGCACTGTTAAACTGATTCTTGGGAATGTGACCAGGTTTAGGATGTTGATGGAAAATGACAATGAATCTAGAATAAGAACAATCCATTGGGAGAGAGTTGACTTCAATGGGGTAACAATGAAACTGGGCCAGATACACTGGAAACAAGGGTTGGGAGAAACACTAGCTCCTCTCATCAATGGTGAGATGGATTGGGCACAGTTATGATATATTCACTCAAAAAAGTGAAACAAACAAATCCAAAGCTCTATGAATAATGAAGATGATAGAAACTAAATAGAAAAATGTGCTTAAGACAGGTGTCATTTAGAAAATACAATTGAGTATTGTTATTCAGGAATTCCATTTGTTAAGTAGTTGGTATGATAAGACAGTAACCAAAATTACTTTGTAATGTGAAAGAAGATAGCTACATGAAAAAATGGACTCTTTAAACTAATATTAATTTTAGTCTGGAAATTACTTTGCCTCTATTCAATCTGGTTTTAATCTATGTTCAATGCATTTATACTAGCCAGTCAGTTGAACAAGTGAGAAGCATTGACAGAAATCCTTGGCAGTTTTTGAAAAAGATATTTTTCATAAAATGGTCAAATAATCTTCAAGTTTTAATATGCATACCATCAGGATTTCTCCCATTGGAACCCTTTGTAAAAATCAACCATAAACTGTTTTGACATGCTCTGTTTCTAACTCTTTAAATATATTTGTCTAAATATTTAGAGTCAATCCTAGGCATTGACAGACAGGAAGAAGGAACAACACTGAAATAACTCCACAAAGTTCAGTATCCCATCACCAAGTTACCCTTTATTTATACTTGAACAGTCCTTGACACTGAACCAGCTCCCTCAGAGCCAGCTCAGAGTGAACAGAACCTCTGACACCCCTGTTTATCTCAGTCAGCCAGGGATCCCTGATTGGATCAGATTAACATATATTCTATGAGGTGCACCTGGCTGGCACCATTACAATCACTACAAACACAGAGACACACACAAGGACAGGGAAGGAAACACACTGCTCCACATAGATTAGCAGAGTGCATTCCCCCGCCAAGAACGGAAGCATGAGAAATAAAGGCTACAAGCACACTGATACAAGAAAGTCTTAAAGGGGAGAGAGAGAGAGACAGAGAGAGAGAGAAGAAGGCTGCGAGGAGGATTAAAGATACACAAAGAAACCCTGAAAGTTAAACAGGAATAAATAGAAATTGAACAGATTTCTCAAATACAGAAACAAATACAAATATGCTGTTGCAGTTTGTGAGCGAGGTAGACAAAGAAAGTGTGGATATTGATACAGGACATCAAAATAACAAATAAGAAAGATAAACATATTTGCTCACTAGATACAATGGAAACAATGAAATGCAAATCAGCTGTAAGTATATTTGGCTGCCAGCAGTGGAGAAACACCACTTAGCGGCATAGAATCATGGAGTTATTCAGCACAGAAACAAACCCTTCAGTCCAACTTGTCTATGCCAACCAGATAATCTAAAAACTGATCTAGACCCATTTTCCAGCATTTGCCCTGTATCCCTGAAGCCCTTCCTATTCACTTACCCAAGCAGGTGCCATTTAAATGTTGTATTTGTACCCACCTCAACCACTTCCTCTGGCAGCTTGTTTCATACATGCACCATCTCTCTTTGAATAAATTGTCCCTTTAGATCCCTTTTAAATGTTTACCCTCTCATCTTAAACCACTTGCTAAAAGTTGCACACAAATTTCTATGGCCCTCTGAATGTAAATTCCCTTTAACCCGTGTCTTTTCATGTACATCTGTCCTATCTTTGTTTAGGGTAAGAAACAGTAAGGTCTATCAACAAACCAGATTGAGAAACCCTCACTGACCCAGACTAGGAAAAACTAAAGAAAATATAAATGACAGCTGAGTGATACACAAAAAAAAACTTAAAATTGGGAAATACTATTTGAATTAAAGGGGAGGAATATCAAAAAGGCAAACAGAAAGAACAAAGGAAACTATTATTTTAAAGAAAATCTCCATTATTACGTTTCTTCTGAAAAGGAGTTCCCAACACTCAAAAACTCAGTTTCATGTACTGAGTGGTCGTTTCAAATTAGTTATTCATTAGAAAATCATTTACATTCTGAATGCACCAACTTTAACATTTTTTAGTCACTTTTCAGTAAAGAACAAATGAGTCCATGTTCATGCAGCTACAGTGATTTCAACAGTAAGTCCTATAGTACACCCTCAGGATTTTCATCATTATTATCCTCATCAGTATTATTATAATAAAATCTGCACCATTGTTCTTTGGTACTAATAATTCTGAAAGATAAAATGCAAATGTTATAAATTCCTTGCAATTAGGAGTCAGATTTATTCCTGCAAAATTTATGAAGACTTTCCAAAAATGTTTTTCTGTACAAGATAGATGGTCACTGACTGAACCCTTGGTTCCATCTTTCTATTACTTTTAAATATCCCTCATAAAAAGCTTTTCTTCTTTGCCTCTCAAAAAATTGATTCCTTCACCAGTGTTATACCTGCAATATTTACTCCCTTTCCTTCAAACCCCTATTAGAACAACATTTAAAAGGCATCTGGATGGCTATATGAATAGGAAGGGTTTAGAAGGATATGGACCAAATGTTGGCAAATGGGACTAGAATAACTGCAGATATCTGATGACATGGACAAGTTGGAGCAAAGAGTCTGTTTCCGTGCTGTACATCTCTATGACTCTGTAACCAAATGATCACTATCGTCATTGATATCCTTCTATCTACAATAAGTTTCTTTGTAACTAAGTAAAAAGGCAAAGGCATCTATTATTTTTCCTTTCCCTTTCCTCGTAACTCCAGATAAGGAATTTTTTTGTTTCTGATCAGTTTGCTCATCGCCTCTCTTGAATCCGCTAACTCTAAATGGTGGCAGTTTGAGGGATGACCACAGTCCCTGATTTCTCAGCTAAAAGCCTGGACAGTACATTTTGGTCCACATGATATAGGATTCAACACACACCCAGCCCCTTTCTCACTTATTTCAATCCGTAGTTCATTAGTGGTCATTGAATAACAATATAGGAGGGGAGGCCAGCTAAATTATCAACCATTGTACAATACAACTGCTACATTGGAATTGAGCTTGGGGCTTTGAGGGCTGTAGAAATTAACTCTGCAACAATAGGTTATCTGGGAACATGGGCCGCTAATATCAAATTTTGTTCAAAAGTTGCAATTTTGCATTCTGCCTTATAGCATCAGGACAAACCATTTAACAATGTCATTTGTCCAAAATAATTCCTTTCAGCAGCTCTACTCAGGAATGGAAGAGGTGCTGGGTTTAAAAGAGTTAACCAAAACTGCTTCAATTGAACAGACTTTGTGGACTGAGATTAAATCCTTTGAGGTAACATGAGTCTTTTTTCAGTTGCCTTAGCAACAAGTTCTCTGTTTAGGGTCACTACAGCAACTGTATGTTCTGGCTCCTTGCCCCAAAGACTAAAGAGAGAAGTGAGATGCAGTTTGTTCTTGGAGCATGAAAAAGACAGCTGGACAAAAACCACAAAACTGAATTAGGAAGGAATATAAACAGAATGTCCTGGAGAAACTCAGCAAGTCTGGTAGCAACTTCGGAAACTGAAATAAAGTTAGCATTCCAAAGAAGAGTCATAGCAAACTCAAAACATTAAATTTGTTTCTCTCTTGACAGATTTTGTTAGGGCTGCTGAATTTCTGCAGCACATTTTGTTGCTGTTTTTCTATTTCAGATCTCCACATCCGCAGTACTTTGCTTTTGTTTGAAAGTTAAGAAGCAGTCAGTTCTGCCGATTTCTGACCTTGGTAGTGGATTAGGAAATAGCAAGTATTTCATCGGAGTACTACACTAACCTTTCCTTACCCAAACCTTGAAATTAAAATGGGGGATGGTAGCATTTAATAATTAATATATGTTCAGTAAGATCCCTCCTTTGGTAATAATTAGCAGAAGCTGTTTAAAATGAATAATTTAGTGAATTAACTGAAATGTTCATAAAGTGCTGTCCCACAGATGACATTTTAAAAATGACCATAACAAGGAGCCAGCCTGCTAGCTCAGTATCCTATGTAACCCTGAGGAAACTTCTGACCACTATACTCTCTCCACTGCAATGTTCACCTGCTTACATGTCCACAACATTGCAACATCTTTCATATTACCACAGCTAACCTTCTACTAAATCCCCTAACTACTTCTGGACTCAACTTTTTCAAAGTTGGCCTGGCTCGGGTCCCATCTTCCATGATCAATAAACTGAACTCTGCAGCTTGAGGCCTTGCAAAACATTAAGTTCCATTCACCCGTAACCCATTGGCTTGGAGATCTGCATTGATTCCAAGTCTATCAATATCCTGATTTTAAAAATAATAATTCCTGTCCTCAGGTCAACCCATGGCTTCACCCTATCTATTTCTGTCACCTTCGACAGCTTCATTATTTTTCAGAACTCCTACAGTCTCCCACCTCTGACCTCTTACACAACGGCTTGGCCTTGTCCAGTGGAAAGTAGTAGCTAGTTTGAGGAAAGGATAGATAAGAAGTGGCACAGAGATCACCAACTGGCAAAGGGAGAAATTGGGTGGCAATCGTGGGTGAGGATGGGGGAGGGCACAGGGAACAGGGGGATCACAGAAGCTCAGACAGTCCTTATGGGTTTAAAAGGACTACCCCTGCTCTTCTATGCCCACTATGGAAATATTTTTAACGCATTTTTTCCACAGGTTTTGCTGGGTCCCAAGAGTTTCTCTATAGTGCAGTCCATTCAACTATCAATTGAAATTCCATTAAATACATGAGTCTTGGGACCAAAATTTAGATTTACACAGGGGTTTTCCAAAGTCCAATGTGAGTCAGAGATACCATCCAAACCATCAGCACTGAAACGATTGATCAGTTGGGAGCTGAGTGAGAAATGGCACCAGAATATGAGGACAGAAAACGGGAAGTGGCTAAAGCTTGCACATAAACTGAAAGCAGAAATATCAACTTGTAAGAATCTGTACAGCATGGAGGCAGGCCATTCAGCCCATCATGCCCACACTGACCCCACCAAAGACCATCCCACCCAGACCTGTTCCCCCAAACCTATCCCTGTAACCCCATATTTCCCATGCCAATCCACCTAGCCTGCACATCCCTAGACACTATGGACAATCAACCTAACCTGCACATCTTTGGACTGTGGGAGAAATCCAGAGCACCCGGAGGAAACCCACGCAGATGCAAACTCTACACAGACAGTCACCCAAGGGTGGAATCGAACCCAGGTCCCTGGCACTGTGAGGCAGCAGTGCTAACCACCCAAGCCACCATACCACCCAAACTAAACATTTCACTTTTTCTGAGAGGTAGACAATGTCAGCAAAGTCACAGGTACTATCTGTTCAATTGTTCTGAGAAAGTAGTGCTGTCCTTTCTCCTTGTGCTATTACTGTTCCATCAACAATGAGTAAATGTGGAAGATTTCTTTAATAATTCATGCTCTAGTGTGCTCAGATTACCTTCCAGCTACAAAACATGGCTTCAGGCATCACATTCCAAATGGAATGATTAAGAGCCATAAAGAAAATTCCTGTGAAAACACGACCCACTTTACTTATTGATAGGGATCAAGGAATAAGCCTAATTGGAAACAGATTGTAAGCAGAGACTAGGTGACTCCCAGTAAAATATTGTTTTAATTAAGCACAGAATCACTTTTAAAATGAGAAGCACTTCTACCTGGCAACAGTATATCAGAAATATTTGATTAGGAAGGGGATTTTATTTCACCCTGAACCACCACCTTCAAAATGAAACAAAATGAAATTTTATCCCCGTGTTTAGTAAGATGTCTCGAAGTACAGAAAGTAAGCTTGCTGAGCTGGTAGGTTTGTTCTCAGACGTTTCGTCACCATGCAAGGTAACATCATCAATGAGCCTCCGGTGAAGCGCTGGTGTTCTGCCACATTTGCTATTTGCGTGTCTTGATCTGTTGTGATGGGTGATACCACTTCTAGTTCTGTTTCTGAGAGGTTGGTAAATCGGGTCCAAATCGGTATGTTTGTCAATGGGTTCTGATTTTAAAGCTGAAAATGTGTTGCTGGTTAAAGCACAGCAGGTTAGGCAGCATCCAAGGAACAGGAAATTCGACGTTTCGGGCCAGAGCCCTTCATCAGGAATGAGGAGAGGGTGCCAGGCAGGCTAAGATAAAAGGTAGGGAGGAGGGACTTGGGGGAGGGGCGATGGAGATGTGATAGGTGGAAGGAGGTCAAGGTGAGGGTGATAGGCCGGAGTGGGGTGGGCGCGGAGAGGTCAGGAAGAGGATTGCAGGTTAGGAGGACGGTGCTGAGTTCAAGGGAATTGACTGAGACTAGGTGGGGGGAGGGGAAATGAGGAATCTGGAGTTCATCCCTTGTGGCTGGAGGGTTCCCAGGCGGAAGATGAGGCGCTCTTCCTCCAACCGTCGTGTTGTTATGTTCTGGCGATGGAGGAGTCCAAGGACCTGCATGTCTTCGGTGGAGTGGGAGGGAGAGTTAAAGTGTTGAGCCACGGGGTGGTTGGGTTGGTTGGTTCGTGCGTCCAGAGGTGTTCCCTGAAGCGTTCTGCAAGTAGGTGGCCTGTCTCCCCAATATAGAGGAGGCCACATCGGGTGCAGCGGATGCAATAGATGATGTGTGTGGAGGTGCAGGTGAATTTGTGGCAGATATGGAAGGATCCCTTGGGGCCTTGGAGAGAAGTAAGAGAGGAGGTGTGGGCGCAAGTTTTGCATTTCCTGCGGTTGCAGGGGAAGGTGCCGGGAGTGGAGGTTGGGTTGGTGGGGGGTGTGGACCTGACGAGGGAGTCACGAAGGGAGTGGTCTTTGCAGAACGCTGATAGGGGAGGGGAGGGAAATATATCCCTGGTGGTGGGGTCCGTTTGGAGTTGGTGGAAATGACGGCGGATGATACGTTGTATACGGAGGTTGGTGGGGTGGTAGGTGAGAACCAGTGGGGTTCTGTCTTGGTGGCAGTTGGAGGGGCGGGGCTCAAGGGCGGAGGAGCGGGAAGTGGAGGAGATGCGGTGGAGGGCATTGTCGATCACGTCTGGGGGGAATCTGCGGTCCTTGAAGAAGGAGGCCATCTGGGCTGTACGGTATTGGAACTAGTCCTCCTGGGAGCAGATGCAGTGGAGACGAAGGAATTGGGAATATGGGATGGAGTTTTTACAGGGGGCAGGGTGGGAGGAGGTGTAGTCCAGGTAGCTGTGGGAGTCAGTCGGTTTATATTAGGTGTCTGTGTTGAGTCGGTCGCCCGAGATATAAATGGAAAGGTCTAGGAAGGGGAGGGAGGAGTCTGAGACAGTCCAGGTGAATTTGACCACTCCCTTCGTGACTCCCTCGTAGGTCCACACCCCCCACCAACCCAACCTCCACTCCCAGCACCTTCCCCTGCAACCGCAGGAAATGCAAAACTTGCGCCCACACCACCTCTCTTACTTCTCTCCAAGGCCCCAAGGGATCCTTCCATATCCGCCACAAATTCACCTGCACCTCCACACACATCATCTATTGCATCCGCTGCACCCGATGTGGCCTCCTCTATATTGGGGAGACAGGCAGAACGCTTCAGGGAACACCTCTGGGACGCACGAACCAACCAACCCAACCACCCCGTGGCTCAACACTTTAACTCTCCCTCCCACTCCACTGAAGACATGCAGGTCCTTGGACTCCTCCATCGCCAGAACATAACAACACGACGGTTGGAGGAAGAGCGCCTCATCTTCCGCCTGGGAACCCTCCAGCCATGAGGGATGAACTCTGAATTCTCCAGTTTCCTCATTTCCCCTCCCCCCACCTTGTCTTAGTCGATTCCCTTGAACTCAGCACCGCCCTCCTAACCTGCAATCCTCTTCCTGACCTCTCCGCCCCCACCCCACTCCGGCCTATCACCCTCACCTTGACCTCCTTCCACCTATCACATCTCCATCGCCCCTCCCCCAAGTCCCTCCTCCCTACCTTTTATCTTAGCCTGCCTGGCACGCTCTCCTCATTCCTGATGAAGGGCTCTGGCCCGAAACGTCGAATTTCCTGTTCCTTTGATGCTGCCTAACCTGCTGTGCTTTAACCAGCAACACATTTTCAGCTCTGATCTCCAGCATCTGCAGACCTCACTTTTTACTGCTCTGATTTTAAAGCCTGGCTTCAAGGAATTCCCATGCTTGTCTTTGTTTAGCCTGTCCCAGGATGAATGTATTGTGACAGTCGAACTGGTGACCCTCTTTGTCTGTCTGTATGAATACAGGTGATAGTTACTCATGTGGCTAACTGGTACTCATATATCTTGGTGGCTAGTTTCTTGCCTATCTGTCCATGTAATGTTTGTTGCAGTCCTTGCAGGATATTTTGTATATGACGTTGGTTATGCTGGCTGTTTGTCCAGCGTCCTTTATATTCATCAATGCTGTTTGAGCTAAACAAAGACATGCACAGGAATTCCTAGAGGCCTGGCATTCAAACTGGAACTCCATTAACAAACATATAGATTTGGACCCCATTTACAAACCTCTCAGAAACAGAACCGGAAATGATATCACCCACCACAACTGACCAAAACACACAAATAACAAACGGGACAGAACACCAACGCTTCACCAGAGACTCTCTGATGATGTTACCTTGTGAAACATCGGTTAACAAATCTATCAGATCAGTGAGCAAATTTACAACCTGAACCACAACCTGAACTACAAATCTTCTCCAAAATCGCAAACAGAAAGTAAATCTAAAATTATAAAAAGTCTCTAAAACTATGCCTGACATAAGGAGGTCAACACAATTAGTCAGTGGACACCGTTGGCAGATTACAACGGAGCCTGGAATTTTCAGTAATAACAGATAATCCTATTCCAGAATGCTTTTTTGTCTCAAGACTCAAGACATTGTAAGATTAAGATTGCACAGAATATGAATACTTGATTATGCCAAATCTCTTGAAATTTGGACCTGAACTATATATTTACAGCATGTCCTCAAGTCCTTATTCTAGATTAACCTTCCAAATGGGAGCATATTAAAGGAAGAGGAGTTCTGGATCTAAGTTTGCTTACTGAGCTGGAAGGTCCATTTTCAGATGTTTTGTCACCATACTAGGTAACATCATCATGGTAGCCCACAAACCCACCAACATACTAAAACAGCAGCTAATGAACTTGAAAGACTCTATACAGACAACAAGCAAAACTAATGTCATTTACAAATACCTTGCAAGAACTGTAACAAACACTACATTTGACAAACAGGCAGAAAACTACCCACCAGGATACATGAACATCAACTAACCACAAAAAGACATGATCCACTCTCACAAGTATCTTTACATACAGATGAGGAAGGACACCACTTCAAGAGGGACAACACATCCATCCTAGGACAAGCCAAACACAGACATGCACGAGGATTCCTAGAAGCATGGCACTCCAACCAGAACTCTACCAACACACACATTGACTTGGATCCCATTTACCACCCCCTGAGAAAAAAAACATAAAATGGCATCACCACAAGAAATTACATCGCCAACCCAAGGAAACTAAAACACATAAGTCAAAAGCAGGCTACGCCACCAGTGCTTCGCTGGAGGCTGACAGATCATATTACCTAGTATGGTGACGAAATGTCTGAAACTGAACCTTCCAGCTCAGCGAGCAAATCTACATCCAGAACCTCAACCTGAGCTTCAAATCTTCTCAAAACCCACTAGGAAGAAGAGTGATTGGGGTGAGGGTGAGTAGGAGAGGCCAAATGCAGATGGTACTCTTAAAGAGATAGCAATGCCATTCAAAAGGAATGGATTTTCTTGTGTTGCAAGATAATCACTAGCAACAAAGCTTGCAAATGATGACATTATGCTCATAAAAAAACTTTCAGTATTTAGTGATTGAATTAGGAAGCAACTATTTCACATTCATTAGTACTACTTTATTAATTTAATTTGGTGTCACTTTCAGCACAACATCGTGGGCCAATGGACCTGTTCCTGTGCTGTATATTCTAGGTCCTGTGTTCCCAACCAAAGAATCACCCAGACTGTGTAGAAAGAGATTGCAGAATCAATGTACTTTCAGAGGACCTGGAGCAGCAAAGGATGTAGTTTCCTACACTCTGAAAATCTGTCAAGGTAGAATAACCCAGTTATCCCCGTAGACATAGCAGATGGGCAATGAATGCAGACTACAATTAACTTTCTTTCACCTATTATCCCTCAACTTAGATTATGGAAAAAGCATTCAGAGCTGACAGTGAGAAAATGCCATAAAGGGCATCAAAAATTAGGAAAACTGTTAAGACCTTGCCAATGTTATGACCATAGATCATAACTTCAAATTACCTATAAACATAGCAAACTTTAATTCCAACGTGTGGTTTTAATTTTAAAGATGCAGCCAAAATGACCGTAGATGTAAATTCAATGGTTACCTGAAGGGACACAGAGTTTCTGGAATGTCCCACCTGACATGTTGCCAAGGACGTCTTAAGGGGATGGACTTAAAAGGGGAAGGGGGTGAAATGCACTACAAACTGAACTATAATGTTCTGGAAATTATCTCACACTGTGAACATGTTGTGTGAAAAAAAGCAGCAGTCTCGGTGAGGAACATTTTCTGGGTCTTCCCTTTTCAAGGGTATACCCAGAACGGAGGCTAAAAGCCATTCCAATGCTGGTCAGTGGGTGCTAGTCGAATAAAGTGTGCCAGTAGGCAGAGGTACCACATCTATTAGTCTGGGTTTTAGCACCAGTGTGCCATGAAGGTCACAATCGATGAGCTGTCCATTAGTTAACTCGGCTCTGCAGGGAAAAGATCCTCTCTGATGGAATGCTGAAAAACCAGCCAGCGAGTCAAAAATAAACAGGTTGAATGAGTTTCAATTAACCCGAATCTCAAAATCAATTGCTTGACTATGAACATTCTGCTATCTATTCTTCATGAGAAACCCATAGACTGGACCACATATCTTTTAAATTTTGTCTTTGTGATTTACCCTTCATATCTATCCTGCGTACGTGTGTTGCATTATTATTTCTTCTACACATTTAGTAACTAATAAACTCATTCCATTAATTCAAGACAGATTAAGTTGGTTCCTTTTAAATCATAACTCATTTGGTCATGGAGAAAGGGGGTACATAATTTGTGAATTAACCTTGTGGTGACCAAAGGAGTAGAGGGGAAGAATAAAGAAGGTGAGCCAGTTCATCCATTCTCACCTGGGAGCTTGACAATTTGGGAGTATCCGGCTGGAACTGTAACAATTGTAGAATTATGCTCGGGATCTAGCTGTAACATAAAGGGTACAGAGGAGGTTATCAGAAAGATAATAGGGATGAGGTACCTCAGTTACGTAACAAGACAAGAGAAACTGGGATCTTTTCCCCTAAAGAAGGTGAGATTTAACAGAGTTGTACAAACTAAAGAAGAATTTTGATAGAGTAAACAAGGAGAAATTATTTTCTCTTACAGGATGTTCAGAAACCATACGACACAGGTTGAAGAGAACTGGTAACTAGAGAGGAAACGAGATACAAAAATGGCACAGGTTCAAACCTGAAGGGATGGTAATAGCAGATCCAATTGTAACTTTAAGAGAGAACTGGATACACATTGGCACTCGAAAAAGAGAAATTTTCTGAGTTTTAGGAGCAGCACTAAACCAGATTGTTTTAAAGAACTCGTACAGATACAATGGCCTGAGAAGTTTCTAGCTGTACTCTATGTTCCCAGGAGGAAGGCCTGGAAACTTAGTCTGCTTAAAGATATTTTAAGACATTATTTATCCAATGCAGGCTTAGAGATTGTGAATGGAATGTGCTATTGTGATATGTTGTTCACAGAATAATAGAAGTATTAAGGTGCAGAAGGCAGCCAATTGGGACCATCGTGTCCTTATCTCCCTCATGATTAGTAGCGAAGAGCATTCTTGGAAAAGAGCCCTTGCTTTTTACAGATCTGCATGTGCCTTTAAAGTACACTATCTGGTAATGTAGCAACGTTTATGGTTAAACGATAAATGTTGTTACTGTAGGCTGCTCATTGGGTTAGTTCTTATAGTTTTCCGATTAAATGAGCTAAAAGCCACAACACTTTGCTAGTCCCCTAACAATACTGAACTTGTGTCAGTTGTGTAAATCTTCATGAGTGTTTTCTCCAACCATTACGATGTCACTTTAAGTACTTGTCTCCAAGCCAATGAATCAAGATGAACAATAGCAGGGGCTGCCAAAATGTATCCCTGAGTCTCAGCTTGATACTATCAACAATCTCTCCAGTGGAGAGACCTTATGAACCATCCCCTGCAGTGAGAAACTCTGCCCCTCCATGTTCATTCCCACAAGCATCTGGACTGGTTGTTCGTGCTCCACATGAAGTGCCTCTGGCCTGACATGGCATTGTTGAACTTCGGCACAAAGCTTTTTACTTAAAATTGATTGTTTTAAGGACAAAGAAAACAAACTGCTTTAAAAAAGTTTTACTTGCTTTTCAGTTAAAATGCATTTATGCGTGAACCTTACTGCAAATATTTCCTCCACAGCAGCAATTTTCAGCCAATGTGAATTTTACCTCAACTCAAACAAAATAAGCCAAATTTAAGAGAAATTTAAAATGGTTAATCACATAAATATGGATGTTAAGACAGCAGAGGTAGAATTTCTGCAGGAATCCCCTGATTCACCATTATTACTTTGACAGACGGTTACCAGAAAACTTACAGAAGTGACAGAAAGCTGGATTAATGCAGTTTCTGATCTTTATGTTAGCCTTTGCCAATGTTATGGCAAAAAAATCAGCAACCTCTTGTGGAAACCTACCTCTTAGAGTTTATTACCATTTAAGATAAAACAAAAGTTCATTTTGTATTAAATAAAACTCACTCTAGCTCAAACTAATAAATGATAATGAAAGTAAAAAAGGACAATTACAATGATAAAATCTCAGTAATTTGAGCAATGTTTCCCCTGAAACAATTGGATATGAATTGAGAACAAAGCTTTTTTTTGAGATCAACAGCTAGGATCAAAAATATTGTTAGAAATGCCTTTTGATTATTTGAACTAGGAATTAATGAGGACAAGGTAGTAAGTTTTATGAGAAAGCTACTATGCAAAATATGCACAATTTTCATTTCCTGATTGTTATCAGGCACTAGTAGCACAGAATGTGACTGTTGTGCAGGTACTTTGTAAAGCCTCAAATTTCAATCATCTTCTTTACGCATTTTCCTTTTCCATCTGCTTTGAGCAGAAGGTGAGTGTTAACGTAAGTACATTTATGCAGGAATTATCTTTCTCAGCTCCTTAGATGTGTGTGCTAGTCCTGGTTTGGATTTTTGAATAGCTCACAGTTACAGCCCTTCATATATCAACTGAAGTTGCATATCTATACGGTTACTATGTGTGGAAGCTCTTTGCTTCTTCAACAACCATAAATCTATAGGTAGCAGTGACACAAACATATCTATTTTAGGAAGCCACAACAGAGGGCAAATTAAGATCTTCTTTTGTGATACAAGATAAGGACTGGATTTTTAGTTTTGGGTCAGGATACCAGAATCAGGGTCAAACAGAGCAATCAACCTGCAATGTTTTGGGAGCAGTCATCCTTGGACCCCAGGGGGCTTGTTCTTCATCCGATTAAGCAGGAGGCACACATATCGAAGAACATGCAATCTACAAAACTGAGAGAGCGAGAGTGTGAGTGAGAGAGAGAGAGAATTTAACGCAGAAATATAGCTGTGGGACCATCGAAGTGGTTGTGACACTTTTCACAGGCCACCTTGTGTCACTGCTATGATCAGGTAGACAGGGAAACATCAAAGTTCACCTGGAGCACTGCCCCAAATCTTCACACGTATGGAATTGTCCTGAGACACTGAAGAAAAGAGCAGTGCCCTTTTAAGAAGTAGAATACAGCAAATAAAAACAGGCAAATATAGGAGTGCCTGATGTGAATAGACAATTGATGAATCTACATATATCTTATAGTTGCATTATGGCTTGGCTTCTTTGTTGAAACAAAATTTTAAGCTATAACAAGCTTTGCACATAGCCAGTGTATAGATTCAGAACATATGCCTTTAAAGACAAGGATGGTATTTAAAAGGCCCCACAATAGACTGTTTTCCAAGAATTGTTTATTGATATTGTGGGCCAGCATTTGAACAAATGTATTTTCTGTTTTCAAGAGTACCTTAAGAAGCAGCTACACCTCTCAATGTAACAAGAAAGGCAGCCATTCACAGACAATATGGGGACAATTACAGAGAATGTCAGTAGAAGCATGTG
Source organism: Hemiscyllium ocellatum (assembly GCF_020745735.1). Classification (NCBI taxonomy): domain Eukaryota; kingdom Metazoa; phylum Chordata; class Chondrichthyes; order Orectolobiformes; family Hemiscylliidae; genus Hemiscyllium; species Hemiscyllium ocellatum. The sequence continues at coordinate 27,858,761 of NC_083411.1, forward strand.
ATGATGTCATTGAGGAGCAGAGACACTAACCTCTTGTCATTAATACAGGCCTGCAAAGCAATCTAAACCTCTCAATAGCAATAATTCTATTTTAAAGTACTTGGATAAATCCTTTTCAAATTTGAATACTGGAAAATCCTACTAACCCTACTCTCTGATATAAAAGACAGTATCAACCAGATGTATAAGTTTGCAATTTCTGGCAACAAAAAAGGGGGGGAAATGAGCTTGCATTTCCAACCAATAATGGTTGCCACCATGGTGTGGAATTTAAAATTACACTAATGATATATTTATATAGGGGCAGCTTTATTCTGAAAGTTGTAATCTTTTGGTAACTTTGCCCATGGATGAACTTGAGTGATAGGCTCATAGCAGGTATTTACATATTTAACTTTTTGGTCACATTTGTAAAATTTACTTCATATTTTGTAAAATGTGGTTGATATTTTAAAATTAAATCAAAGTCTAGGGTTGTACTACTCCGTTTTTGAAGATAGTTGTGAGATCATAAGGCATACATCCCATAGGGGAACGCGATACGCATTTTCTGGCATATCACTTAGTGCTAAATACACATTACTGAACCTCAATGCCAGGGTATACACTCTGAAAGCAGCATAATAACAAGTATGGAAATAGTTTAAAGCATAACAGGTGAGGAAGAATAGATGCTTGCAAAAGTTCCAAACATGGCACACCAAACTTTAGAGTGTTTTAAAAACAGGACAGCATATACATTATAAAAAGAGTAACAGATACTTTGGAGTTAGTAAAATAATAACATACAGAACATACATGTTTTGTTGCTGTTAAAATTAAATTGAACCCAATATCTCAACAGGAAAGTCATATGATGCACTAGAACTACTGTAAATAAGATGTTCTTGTTCTGTTCTTGAAACACAACTCTCAGGATTCAGATGACACAGATAAAAGTGTTGGACTTGACTCTAATCCATCATGGTATCCCCAAAACCATTGATCCATGATAATACATTTTAACCTGAGTCATCTGAGACTATTACCATTTACACAGCTATAACACTCTGCTATAGAATACAATCAGTGGTATGGATCAACACTTCCTTATAAAACATGTAATAATATATTATCTTTATAAAAATGTTAACTAATGGCTTTTTCTTAAACTTCTCTTTTTATGTCGATTCAAATATTTCAAGTCTGTCATTTTCTTTTTGGGCAAGACTTCTAAACTCTTCATATCTGTAAGTTGTTGGTGAACTCATCCCACTTTGCAAAGAAGCCATTAATAATGTGGATTAGAAACCACAGCTCATAAAATAGTGGGATGTGGAATGTGCTTTTTGCAGATTCCAAAGGACTACAGCAAAACCAAAGACAAGTTACCAGGAATGAAAGAAATGATTGAACTTTTCCATTCATCCGGTCAGTAAAGGCACGCGTGCCGAGCTAAGCAGACTGGTAAATCCATAGTTGCAAACTTTGATTTAAGCTACAGTTATTTATCTCATCCATGCTACAATATTCCTTGATTGGCTTCAAACTCTGGAGTTAGATGGTGAACAAATCATTGAAGTTTTGCATACAAAGAATTTCATGCATAGTTGAGAACAAGATTGAGTCCATCATTCATATTCCCTGTATTCAAAATGTTGCTGACATTGTCACAAAGAGAACGGTGACTGTGATGAAATTTAATAAGAAAGAAATAAGTTACTGGCATGACATAGAAGGCCAAGAAACTCACTCTGCAAAAATAAAGCACCACAGAATGATACATTTAGATTTCAACGGTGTTGCTCCCAAACATAACAAATATAAACACCAAAGCACTGGACAATGCATCAAGAATGGAGATTTCATATATGGGGGCTTTGCAGGTATCAGTGTGAAGAATGTCAGTGCAGACAAATGTAAACATTTTACACTTTACAGCCTGGAGTTTCAGTTCCATCCAGTCTCAGGTCATTATTAGCATGTTTTGGAGAACATTATGAAATGAACCATATCTAAAACAAATGACCTCCTCTCCTCTGCCACAGCAGTGATCCCTACGTCAAATATTAGTCAGGTTAAATGTAAATTAAATTTCCCTGATTGTAACTATGCCCCAATACCAACTTGCTAAACTAATTGCACCAGAACAATATGTTTTATTGCTCTGATTTAAATGGAGACAATCAACTTTTAAAAAGAAATTTTCTAGTTATTGCCTGAAATACCATACCACAAGCTTTCATATTTTACTGCACAAGAATTCAACAAGTCTTAAATTTGCTCCTCCATCAGAGGAGCAGGAGAGTCGATGTTTCAGGTATAAGCCCTTCATCAATTCCTGATGAAGGGCTTATGCCCAAAATGTCGATTCTCTGGATCCTCAGATGCTGCCTGACCTGCTGTGCTTTTCCAGCACCGCACTCTTGACTCTGATCTCCAGCATCTGCAGTCCTCACTTCCTCCTTAAATTTGCTGGGTTAGCCAAAATGAGAAAAATACACGAAGCTTGCTGTATTGAAAGATTAACCAGTTGGATGATGACTTGTGTTCTTTGTGTTCACTGAAGGGATGTGTGTGTTTGCATTAAGTGTTGTAACAGATGATACAGCGTCTGACTGAAGTTCTAATTTAAAACATATACAGTGCACTACATGTACAATGTACCATTTGTCATCAACACCATTGGGTGAATCTGTGCAAACATCATACGATTGATATAATGACACAAAAGCTATAAGGATCTAATTATGTGAGCAGCCTGGACAAGCTGGCCTGAATCAAGGTTCATTAACACTGAAAGATAAACCTCTTTCTGAAGAAAACAAGCAGTTTTCTCAACAAACGAATGATTAGTGGCACAGTGGCTAGCACTGCTGCCTCACAGGGTCCCAGGTTCAATTCCAGCCTCGGGCGACTGTCTGTGTGGAGTTTGCACATTCTCCCAGTGTCTGCGTGGGTTTCCTCCCACAGTCCAAAGATGTACAGTGCAGGTGAATTGGCCATCCTAAATTGCCCATAGTGTTAGGTGCATTAGTCAGGGGGTAATGGGTTTGGGTGGGTTACTCTTCGGAGGGTCAGTGTGGACTTGTTGGGCTGAAGGGCCTGTTTACACACTGTAGGGAATTTAATCTAAATGACCACAGTAAATGAAAAATCTTTGACATTTGTTTGTGGTCAAGCTAATCAGTCGCTGAAGACTGGACTGTGTCAAGATTTGATCACACAGGCTTCCTGCATTGAAAAGAAGTGTAAGAAAGCATGCCTCAGAAAGATAGAGTCAACTGATCAGCAACTGAAATTGATACAGAGGAGGTTGATTGCCTGTTTCAGTCTGATCCTTGGACAAATCCACATTTGTCACTTCTGATTGTAAAGTTAAATTTATAATGTATGACTATTCTTGCAATATGTTGTGTTTTATCTGACTTCAATAAAGAACTAGTCCCTCCTCCCTACCTTTTATCTCAGCCGGCTTGGCTCTCTCTCTCTTATTCCTGATGAAGGGCTTATGCTCGAAACGTCGAATTCTCTATTCCTGAGATGCTGCCTAACCTGCTGTGCTTTGACCAGCAACACATTTGCAGCTGTGATCTCCAGCATCTGCAGACCTCATTTTTTATTCAATAAAGAACAATTGGGTACATTCCATTGATACTGTCTTAGGTTAGTGATAGCCAGAGTATGTCCGACAGACTAGGGAAGGTAGGAATAAACCCTACATAACTGAACACTACTTCATAAATTCTTATTGTTTAAAACCAAAACCTCAACAGACCCTTTCCCATTGTTTTTAATCCCACTCGAGCTCAGCTATACTTTCCAGGACCTTGACATCTCCAAGAACTAAACCAAGATGCATCCCAGCTCTCAGCAATTCACTTTGACTCCTCACGGTTTCTTAATCTGGTATTTAGACACCAAAGCTCTTCCTGCCTCTGGAGAACTTCACTGACGGTGTCTTCCACTCGTGTTACCAGTCAGACCTGGCAATTTTAATTTTTATTCAACCTTGGAGCTCATTCGCGATTTCTCCTTCGTGACATAAATTTAGGAATAGAACAAAAGGGCCTCAGTTTAATACAGAGACAAGGAGATTTTTTTTCTTCTCTCAGAGGGTTGAGAGACTTGGGAACTCCTCACCACAGAGGCTTTGTATATATTTAAGGCTGAGATAGATGGGTTTTTGATCAGTAGGGGAGTCTGGTTTATAGGGAAAGGTTAGGAACGTGGACATGAGGAATTTTGTATTATCCATCATCTTACTGAATGGCAGAGCAGCTCTGGGGGGTGAATGTCCTACTCCTGTTCCTTTTTTAAAAATAGTTTTATGGTTTAATATACTTTATTCCTCTTTTCATGGCCTTTGTGTTAGCTGCCAGCAGACACTCAGCTACTTTCTCTCAGTCTTTGAAACTGACTGCATCTGTGAGAAAACCTAGAAATAAACACAAAATAAAAGACTACCTCTCTGAAATCTAGCCCCAAGGATAGTTGACATACCTAGGATAGTATCATAGATTCATACAGCACGGAAACAGACCAAATCAGTGCAACTCATTCGCACCAACCAGATATTCTAAACTGATCCAGTACCATTTGCCAACACTTCTAAACCTTTCCTATTTATATAGCCATCCAGATACCTTTTAAATGTTGTAATTGTACTGGCCTCTCTTTTGGCAGCTTGTTCCATCCCTGGACCACCTTCTGCATGAAAAAAACTGCCAATCATGTCCCTTTTAAATCTCTGCTGTCTAATTCTGGACTCCTCTACCCTGAAAAAAATACTTTGGTTATTCACCCTATCCATCTCCTTCATGATTTTATAAACCTCTGTGAGGTAACCCTTAGCTTCCAACAAGGTAAAAACAATGACTGCAGATGCTGGAAACCAGATTCTGGATCAGTGGTGCTGGAAGAGCACAGCAGTTCAGGCAGCATTCCTGATGAAGGGCTTTTGCCCGAAACGTCGATTTCGCTGCTCATTGGATGCTGCCTGAACTGCTGTGCTCTTCCAGCACCACTGATCCAGAAACTTAGCTTCTTACAGTCCAGTGAAAATAGCCTTAGAATATTCAGCCTCTCCCTATAGCTCAAACTCTCCAATCCTGGCAACATCCTTGTACATTTTTTTTTAACCCTCTCAAGTTTAACAACATCTTTCCTGTAACAGGCAGACCAGAATTGAAAGCAGTATTCTACAAGTGGTCTAACCAATGTTCTGTACAACCGCAATATAACATACCAGCTCCTATAATACTCAATGCACTGACCAACGAAGGCAAGCATGCTAGATGCCTTCTTCAGTACCTGTTTACCTTCTGTAGCTATTGTAATGAGGACAACCAGATGGGTCTCCTAGAACAGGACTGTTTATCTGGTCCAATCAGGGAGACCTGGCCGATTGAGGTAAGAACAGGAGCGTTAGACATCTTGTTCATTCTGGGAGCTGGCTCTGAGGAAGCTGGATCAGTGTCAAGGACTCTCCATGTGTAAATAAAAGGTAACTTGGTGATGGGATACTGGCCTCTGTGGAGCTATTCCACCTGCGACCCCACTTTCAAGGGACTATGCACCTGCACCCCAAGGTCACTTTGTTTGGCAACACTCGCCATTAACGGTGTAAGTCCTGCCCTGATTTGCATTACCAAAATGCAACACCTCACATTTATCTAAATTAAGCTCCTTCTGAAATTCCCTGGCCTATCTAATCAAGGTCTCATTATTTCAGATAAACCTCTAAACTGTCTGCTGCACCACCTATTATTGTCCCAGATTTATACATTACATTTATGTACTATGCTTTTGCATCTCTAGACTAATTCTCCTTAGACTTATTATCCTCAAGCTCCCATCTAAACAAACCCAGCTGCTGCTTCACACCTCTTATACTTCTAACTCTAACCTTCTAAGTGCACATAGAAGGCCTTCCATGTGCAAGCAGAGTCATAGAGTTGTACAGCATGGCAACAGACCCTTCAGTCCAACTTGTCTATGCCAACCAGATATCCTAAATTTATCTAGTCCCATTTGTCAGCACTTTCCCCATATTGCTCAAAAGCCTTCCTATTCATGTATCCATCCAGATGCCTTTTAATGGCATAATTGTACCAGCCTTCACCAACTTCTCTGGCAGTTCATTCCATACACTCACTCCCCTTTGCATGAAAAAGTTGCCCCATAAGTTCCTTTTAAATTTTTCCCCTCTCACCTTAAACCTATACAGTCTAGTTTCAGACTCCCCTACCCTGGGGAAAAGACCTTGGCTATTCACTTTTTCCATGTGCCTCATGATGTTATAAATCTCAAGGTCAGCCCTCACCCTCTGATGCTCCAGGGAAAATAGCCCCCGTCTATTCAACCACTCCCTATAGCTCAAACCCTCCAACCCTGGAAACATTCTACAGGAAAGATGTTTTGAAACTTGAAAGGGTTCTGAAAAGATTTACCAGAGTTGGAGGGTTAGGGCTTAGGAAGACGCTGATTAGGCTGGGGCTATTTTCCCTGGAGTATCATGGGCTGAAGGGTGACCTTAAAGGTGTTAACTTAGGTTGTCTGCTAACTTCTGAAATCCAGAGTTTCAATTATGTTATACTTAGAAATTTAATTTCCCCAAAATTAAGTTATATTCATACAATACTTGAATCATGACATTAAATGATTTCACACAATTATTATTTGATTCCTCTTTATGGCTGAGCAATATCCAATTCTTTAGCATCATCTCTGAAGGTTCCTCACAGAAGCGTAGGAAGGTAGTTGACATTTTCCTGGAAATAACACAATCCACTCTCTAATAGCTTGAAGACATTTACTGCAATATTCACAAATGAAGAATGGTCACTGAGGTAAGGTAATAGAGGGTGCGAGTAATCTTTGGAACTGAACTCCACTATATGTCTGCACAATCAATCAGTACAGGAAAGGAGACCAGGGAGAACCACAATCTGGGGATTATTCTGAAAGACCTACTTAATAGTAATCTCCAGTAATGTACACGACATGAATCTGACCACTGATGAGTCAGATTGTGAGAAATATTTATTCATTATAAATCAAAATACAGTAATCATCCAATTTGACTTTGTGAAATAAGCTTGACTGCTACAATTAAACAATGTCTGCCCACAAACCTGGCTGGATTGGATTCGAAGAATTAGTTCTTGTACTGGAGCGCCATCCAGCAGTGTAATGTATGACTTACAGTAAGTTCAGGTGAATTCATCTTGGCTCGCTATGCCCTGTTCAATAAAAAAGAACCAATTCCAATCTGTTGAATTACTGCCCCATCAAACTAGCCTTGCTTATCAGCAACATGATGAAAGGCTTTGTCAATAGTGACATCAACTTACTCAAGATCATCTGTCCACCAACGCTAAGTTTGGGTTCTAACAGGACCATATATCTGCAGATCTTGCAGAAAACATAGACAAAAGATCTGAACTTCAGTGATGAGGCGAGTGTCACTGCTTTGATAGCAAGACATCATTAGATTCAATGCAGCATGGAGGAGTTCCACCAAAGTTGTAACAGCTAAGATTCAGTTCAGGTTCTCCACAGATTGCAGTCATATCTAACACAAATGAAGATGATTGCAATAGTTGGAAGAATATCACTGTACAGGTTTCTCAGTGTGGATAATTTCTGATCAACCTGTTTAGAGTGGTTATTATACACCTTCATAACAGATGAAATTCAACCCAGCCTCCTGACTCAGAGGTAAGGACACCACCACAGTGCCACAAGGGCCCATAGATTTTTCAGGGTGTTACAAAAGCCCTAACCTATCATCAACTGTTCCATCAAAGGGTTATCTTCCATGAGAACATTAGAAGGTCCAACCAGCATATTTCTTATCCAATGTAAAGAAAACATTAGTTTACTCAACATGCAAACTGCAACCTTTGCCATAGCTACGGTAATAAAATCAACAAAATATTTATGCTGAACTGTGTCATTGGTGAAATTATTTGATGTGAGCAGCCTAAACTGTTCATGGAAAAACAAGTCACTGACAGGAGACAAAGTCACCCTGAAAATAGTGAGATTTTCCCCCCCAACTGAAAACCAATTGTCCAAGCAACAGCTATGGCACTTTCACTGTCACTGTATGCATTCAAATCAATGATAAGAAGTAACTTGACTTTTTTCAAAGTCTTGCAACCATTGAATGACATTTGGTGTGCATCCACTACGTTAATATAGTCAACAGCAACCCAATTTGCACACAGCAAAATCCCACAAATGATGTGTATGATCAGTGAGCAGACGTATGATTTTCAGAGACATTGCTTAAGGGATAAATCTAGGACAAGACACTGAAATAACATGATTTCAAGAACAATCTTCTACATTCACTCAAGAGCAGATTGGGACATTGATGCATTATGCCATGGGAGGATGAGCACTGTTTTTCATTACTCCACAGGTCACAGCATAAATTTGACTGTTCTGTCTCATTTATGATATGGCCAATTTTATTCAATACATTTAAAATCAGAAGATCCATCAAAATTCTTCAATAAATAAAACATATCAATTCATTATAAAGCAAATCTTATTACAGAAAGATGCAGAGTTTGTTAATACAAAAACACATATACATTTACACCAGGAAAAGATTTAAAAAAAGGATTTCTCTCTGCAGAAATTCACTTTGGGAAACAATTCATTTGGCCAGTAAGTCTTAGTTCATGTTGTGGAATGCTCAAATGGCAGCCAGTCTGATGCTGTGGTTCACAAAGATGGGTATTACCAAATTCAAGCAGCTTCTTTGCCAACATAGTTTGGTCAGGCAAAAACAGTATTGAGGACTTTTCTGAATACCAATCAGGAAGACAATCAGATTACCAGCACTCCAGGTACGTATGCTAGACTCAAAACAGGAGTTTTTTTTTTAAATGGGAGAACTGGGCTGAGAAAGTAATTTCCTTCATGAGGCTAATCACCATCTGAAAATCCAAACAATTTTAAAAGCTGAAGATGCAATCTTATAGTCTTAAACCCAAGCTGGGTTTATTAGTAAGCGAGCAGTTATGAGAAGGTGTGTGACTTTCAAGAAATGCCCTTTTAGACAAAAATGTTCCACAGACCTTGTATTGATCCCTTTACCAATTCAATCCAGGCATTCACAGTCCTTGAAAACTGAGTCTGCAAAATAATTAAACATGAATCGTTATAACATATCTCAATAAAAGTTTGGCATCATTAAAATTTTGACAACAGTTGTTGGCTAGTTATTAGCACTCTTCCCTTTGAGTCATAAGATTGTGGGTTCAAGTCCAGCATCAGATCCTGACCACATACAACAAGGCTGCCACTCCAGTGCTCTAGCAAAGGAATATTGCTCATCTGGGGCAATTGGATACAATTGTAATTCGACGTCACTCTGTGCCCTCTGAAGTGGGCACAAAAGATCCATAGTACTCAGTGTGGCAGAATGATCAGGGCATTGTCCTGAGGAATGGACCAGAAAATATCTATTTCATTAATCTGAATGAGTGACAATGTAGCTCACCACTAGGAATATCAACTATTCATCAAAAACCGCATGGACTTTCTGCAGTTCACAACAAGCAAGGTGCTGAGCATACCCAACCAGTCCATGCTTGCAAAACACAAAACTGTCCAACATTAGTTGAGAATTAAGTGGACAACGTCTATTTAACAATCCTGAGTATGATATAAATTATGCTGAGAACCATTGCAAAACCAGTCAGGCTCACAGTGTGATGAATTTGTCCATACTGGGAGAGAGAGCGAGCGAGCGAGAGAGAGAGCGAGTGAGAGCGAGAGAGTGAGAGATGTTAATACATAGGACCCTGTATTTACAGGCAGAAAGAACATTTACACACATTGCATCTGTTTCACTCTACAAAATAGGTGATAGCCATTCTCTTGTTCATTCATCAGGGCAATGCCTTGACCAATGAGATTCAACCTGCATGGTTTAATATTTACATTAAGCCTGACAGTTAACTGTCAGTTATCATTAACTGTTGCATTGGCTATGGCAACACTTCTACCAATCGGCTTCCACCTGCTAACCAATCAGCGTGCTCCTCTCTTATGACACTAAAAATGCTGCTCCCCTCTATATTGATGTTCTTGTAAATGTATATTGATGTCATGTGATAATTAATAAATTGCTGTTTGTAGGAGCTTGCTGTCTGCTAATTGGCTATATTTCCTATATTACATTAGATTCTACATTTCAAAAGTACATCTATGGGTCTTTGGGGCACCCTCTGGTCATGAAAGATGCTATATATATCCAAATCATGATTTTGTTTTCTTTATACAATATTGTACCAGTAACATATTCTATTTGTATTTTCTGTCCTGAAGTCCATGAAACATTTACTAAAATTAAAGCTCCAATGCTGTAAAAATTAAATGAAAAATATAATACTGTAGATACAGGTCAGTAGGAAGAGAACTTAATTTTCTAATGAAAGATATATAAACAAAATGAATCCTCCTTTTCACTACACATTTGGAGTCTAGTTTCTGCATTTTGGGGAAGATAACAATACGAGTGTAAGGAATTTTTGTTTCCAATTTTGGCAAGCATTGATTGCATTTTTACAAGTTTATATTTCTGACACAGTGCCTTATTCACTCAGAGCACAAGGTAGAAATTTCAAGGACCTGTTTTCAATTTTCTGTCCATTAAACTTTCCAATATACAGTCCTGGTGGTGAGGTTTCATACTGGAAACAGGAACTCATAAAATTAACCCTCAATTATCAGCAAGAGCTCTGCTGGGTTAGATGTCAAACAAATTCAATGCATAGTAAGACCTTTGACTACATTCCTCATAACAAGTCTCAGTGTCAGCCTCAGTCAAGCAGCCCTGACTGCACCTGTGTGACAAATGCCCACAATGGAAATTCTTTTAAGGCCTTAATGTTAAATTAGGGCAATTTTTCACAATTGATTCATACATACAAATAACTGGACTCTGCCAGGTCACAAGCTGCCAAATGCATTTCATGCAAAACCTCTACGATCCTTGGACAGAAAACGTTTTAAATTATTTCAATATGGGTTTGATCCAGAAACAAAAAGATGGAATAGTTGAAGGTAAGGGCCGTTATTGTGAATGCCATGTTCACAGAATGGTATCATGAGCAGATTGAATGTGGATTTTAGCAAGTTACTGACAAAATCTGCAGGTAATGAATGTGTTAAATGAATAATTTGTCAGGAAATTCACAGAAATTGTTTCAATGCAAGGGTGGAGACAGTGGTTAGAAGCAGAGGAAACATGCTGTGTATTGTTTATTGCTGTAATCTGAAGAGATGAGAGGTTTTCCTGCCACACATATTTAAGGAACGTGGCCTGAATGAATGTTAGGGAATTGGCTACAGGATGAAGCAAGGGGTGGGATAGTAGGGGGTAGAGATCAAGTGAAAGAGGAAACGCACAGGAAACCTTTACTAAACATATTCTAAAAGTATATTAGTTCCAAGGACAAATTATTAAGAATCAGCACGAACACTAATTTCATTCAGAATGATTTATAGAATCAATTCATGGAAATACTCTGATCTACAGACATTACTACTAATGTTGAAACATGTGGAAAATATCAAAGAATAGGTGGTGCAGTGGAGTGACTAGACTTATTTTGCAGTGTCAGATAGCTGAGTTATGAGGAAATTTCAGTAAAGTTTCAGCCTGAATTTAACTCAATATTTCCAGTGGAATGCAATGGACAGTTAATTTGCACCTCTCCCAATTTTTCAACTGACAACCTCGGTGATGCTGGATGTTTGGGGTGAGGAACAGATTATCTGGGTAAGGGGATCGGGTTATCTAGATAACCATCCCAAAAAGACCCCTGGTCCACACCCTCCAATTCACATGCTCTCTTTTCAAATGGACCTCCCACTTTATTGGGCACGTGCTATATCATAGAACACAGAACAGTAGAGCACAAAAACAGGCCCTTCGGATCACCACGTGCATGCTGAACATGATGCCATTCTAAATCGTTCCTATTTGTCAAATGTGGTCCAGATTCCTCTATTTCCTACCTGTGCGTGTGTCTGTCCAAATGTCTCACCAACATTGTATTGTATCTATTTCTCCCTTGGCAGCACATTGCAAGCACAGTGCACCCTATGTAAAAAGAAATCTCTATCACACATCTCCTTTAAACTTCCCCACTCTCACTTTAAACTGATACCCCCTAGTATTAGCCATTTCCACAGTGGGAAAAACCTCCAATTATCCTATCCATGCCTCTCCTTACACACATCTATCAAGTTGCCCATCAGCCCCCGAAACTCGAGTGAAAACAATCCAAGATTGGACAATCAATCCTTACAGCTAATACACACCAATCCAGGCAACATCCTGGTGGACCTTTTTAGCACCCACTCCAAAACCTCCACATCCTATCTATAGTGTGTGGACCAAAACTGTACACAATACTCCCAAAGTGACCTAACTAAAGTTTATACAGCTGTGACATGACTGATGAAAGCAGGTATGACACATGTTTTCTTTACCATCTTATCCACTTGTGTTGCCACTTTCTGGGAGATACAAACTTGAACCTCAAGATCCCACTATCAATGTTTCCAGGGGTCTTGCTATTTACTGCATTTGACCTCCCAAAATGCATCACCTCACACTTGCCCAGGTTAAACTCCATCTGTCATTTCCCTGCCCAACGAACTGACCTATATCCGACCAACTTTCCTCGCTATCCAAAATTCCACCGATTTCCACGTCATCTGCAAACTTACTAATCAGCCCACCTACATTTGCATCCAAATGATTTATATAAATTACAAACAAGAGGCTACAGAACTAATTCTTGTTGAATACCACTAATCACAGACCTGCAGTCAGAAAAACATCCCTCCACAACTTCTCTTTGTCTTCTACGATCAAGCCAATTTTGCAGCTAACTTACCAACTTACTATGGATCATATGTGACATGATCTTTGGGACCTGCCCATTATACTTCAGTAAAATCCATGTAGACAAACATCCATTGCCCTACCCTCATCAATTATCTTCATCACTATGTCAAAAAAAACTCAGAAACATGAGCTCCCTGGCACAAAGCCACACTACCCTGAATAAATCATTTTTTTACCCCCAAAATGCAGGTAAACCCTGTCTCTAAGAATTTTCTCTGCTAACTTCCCTACCACTAATAAGGTTCACAAGTCTATGACTTCCAGAATTAACTCTGTTGCCCTTCTTAAACAAAGAAACAATGTTGGCTATTCCAGTGTCATCTGAGCCTTGCCTGTAGCTAAAGAAGATACAAAGATCTCTGTTAAGGCTTCACTGATTTCCTCCCTTGCCACCTTCAGTAAACTGTAATAGATCCCACCAGGCAAGCTGATAAACTTCAAGCTTTCTTGCTGTCTTCATGAACCTGACCATGCCTGTTCTTATTAGGTTTACCTAATTTAACCAGTACCTTCTCCTCAATCACTCCATATACTGACCTACTGTACTGATTCCCAATATGCTGTCACATTAGGTTAAACCTTCTTGAGTGGCACTAGCAAACCTTCCTGCAGGGATATTGATGCCCCTCCAGTTTAAATGCAACCAGTCCTTCTTGTACAGGTCCCATCTGCTCTGGAACAGATTCCCAATGATCAAATATCTGAAGTCTTCCCTCTTACTCCCTCATCAACTCAAAATCTTTATGCTTTTTCAATACTTACTTGAACACAGCAGTTGCTTATGCTAAAAGGAGACCTTCACTGTCCACTGCTCACCTTCATGAGTGCTCCTAATAAAGCCAGGGATTTGGAGCCAATACAAGACAACCTAGCTGGAAAGACAAGTAATTTTTGCAGCATTGCCACTGTCCAGAAGATCTGAGCCCATGTTTCATTCCCTACCTGACATATCTTTTCCAGGTACCAACATCTTGCATTTATATAGTACCTTTAATGTAGCAAAATATCTCAACTTGCTTCATAGTTTTTGCAAGATCAACTTCAGCACCAAGCTACGAGAAGATACTACAACAGATAACAAATGCCTGGCCAATGAGTTATTTATAAGGAGCATTTTAAAATAGGGGGCATCATAGAACAGTGCGGAGTTTTGGCAAAGAAATTTAAGAATTCAGCATCTAGGCAACGGATGTCACAGCCATCAATTACTTTTAACATGCGATCCCAGTTTTCATATTACTGCTAGATCTTGTCACTATATACAACCTGCACAAGACTTATGAACTTTCATTTTAGATCCTTATGTTCCTTTGATTTTATTATCTTGTGCACTACTAATTTTACTTACTCCACTTGCCAGACTGGGAGCTGAAGTGTGTGATTGAGCATAAAAGTAATGGCCAAATGGAACTTGGTCAGGAGACCTTTGGATGAACTGATGTGTGTAGGGTGAAACATGGGAGGCCACTCAGTACAGCATTGGCATAGGAAAGGCTCAAAATAATAAGATACTGAATGAAAATTTCAGGGAATCAGTTGAGGCATCTTTGCTATGTTTTAGAATTTAAAGGAGGAAATCTTTTGCAAAGTATCATACATGAGGTTCCAAGCTTATTTTGAGGTCAAATGTAATATCAAGGTTGTAAACCATCTGGTTGCCACAGTGTGGTTGCGTCAGTTGCTAGGGAATGATGTTTGTGATGGGGGCCAAAGACAAAGCTTTCCCAATATTTAGTTGGATGAGGCTTTAGTTCATCCAGAACTGGATATCAAATAAGCTGCATATCAAATAGCAGGGAAGATTCTTGGCAAAAAATCAAAAACAATTCAGAGATTTTGAACAATACATGAAGAATGGAAATACCCCAAACCCATTATTATTAGAGATCCTACAGCTTTGAAATCGTCAGTATATAACTAAATATCTTATGTTTATCTACCTTCAAGGTTTTGCTCAAGTGAGAAAATACCTAGTTTCCATGGGGGTCATTTTGCAACCCTAACATATCCCTCCACATTCATCTACTTATTAAACTCATAGCATATTCTTTCTAAACAAACTGAATGCAAATATTACAGTAACAAGTTTATTGGTTTCAGGACCATCTAAGGTTGCCATTTTGCTCTGGCAGATCTTCAACGATTAAGTAGCACAGATTATGTATGTAGTCAGATTAATGTTCAACATAGCTAAACAATTGTTTTATAGTACAAACTGACTGTTAATAATGTGAATGTTAATGTACATAACACTTATAGATCAGAAACTGAAGCAGCTGAGAATAAATTCCTCCATTACAGCTAGTTACACACCAGCTGCTTATGTGAGTGCAATAAGACAGCCTGTTGCCAAGGTTCCTACTGATGTTGTTCATGGTTGTTGCTAGGAGACTTGTCACAGGTGCCAGTGATAGTCTTCTCTTGCTCATTGATACATACAGACCAATTTAGTACTTTTCATTCGCAACCCATTACCTCTTGCCTTCCTGTTCCTTGCCTAGTGTTAGAGTTCTTAGATTCAACTGCTAACTCCACTTCCATTAACATGGAAAGGCAATCATTTTAAGAGGGTAGGGAGGACGTCAGCACAACCAGATTCTGGCTGCAATCAGTTGCTCTTTTCCAGTTTCACTGGTACATTCGGTCAATTACAAACACATTTTTAGTTTTGTCCCTGGAGTGAAGTACTTTCAAAGTCAGATCACACTGACTATGCCTTACTGGCACCAGCATCCTACAACATCCTTTACAATGTTTCCATGGAAACCAAACAGTCAGGGTGTGGAATCATGCTGTCAATTTCAATAAATCTCAATTAGAAGCACCAAACCTGATTGAATATCATGCCACGTATCAGCATTTAAGTTTGAAATAGAGTTTTAAAATACTTATAGGCATAGGTTTTAAATCAAAGTGCAATGAATTAAGCTTCTTTACTGCACAAACAAACTTAACTATTAAACATATCAGTTATGATCAAATATAATTGGACTTCAATTGCTGGCCTAATGTCCTACTTTGGGAATACAACCATCCTGTCATCCTGGATCATGCAAGGTTGTGGTGAAATCCAGGGTGCTCATCGTCAAAGACTACAAAGACCACCAAAGTATTTACAGAGCTGGGAAAAGCAAGTATGGTTTAAATGTGGAATTGAAGAATTTTTAAAAATTGTTTTTGAACAGCACACCCAATATTTTTAAAAAATCTTTTGTGCTTAGATTCTTGCTTAAGGGGGTTGTAAACCATCATGGGTGGTACTTAAAGGGGAAATAAGTGATAGAAATTCAACAGTCATGTCAAGAAATGGAGCCAAGCTGCTTATATCAATTAATCCTTGAAGGGGAAAATGAGACAATTTGTTATTTGAAAAAGTGTTTCATGTTCATTGGTCTATAGATCAACACACTGTCTCAGGTCTCCAATTTGTATCCAAACTTGTGCTCAATGTTGGTCAGATAGAAAAGCACCCACTTATTTGCATACAGTTTGTCAATCCAAATTTCTCATGGAGAGCCAGAAGAATTCAATCAACAGCAGGAATCCACAGAGGGAAAAGTATAAAGAATTTGTGCAGGAGCCAAAATTACTTTCCACAATACCATCTACTGTATTCCTGAGAGCTGCTTAATAGGCCCCAAAGCTTCTCAGTGTATTAGTGAATGAATAAATGAGCGAATGTGCAGGGATGTGAAATGACAGGTGGGGGAGAGGCATCAGTTGTCAGACCAGGATTTTTCTGCCATTTCAAAGTCTATTTCCCAAAGGAACTCGGAGCAAAAGTAATTGCCCAATGGAAATACAAAACTCCTGAGCAATTTTGCAAAGTCAGTACATCGGATCTTCTGGCGTGTCGCAATGCACATCTTGGGTTGTACATCCTGCCCCAGACCATCCAAAAGATCAAGCCCACTGTATTTTAACCTTTACCAAAAGATTTATCCAAACCCCATAACTGTTCATCATGCAATTCGATGAATGATCCATGCTCCAGTTACTGACTGAGGCATGTAGTTACTACAGGATGTGGTAAAGAATGGGTTTTAAACTAAATGCTCACTACTCAGCGCACTTTCAATGTCGCTCGTATAACACTTTGAATATTAGATCTTTTAACGTTTTTGCAATTTTGTATATGTTGCAATATGTTGGAATACAACTAGCAAGAAAGACAACAGTCAGTTTCAGCAAAATTTAGAAAATGTTTCTATTAAATATACAATAAACAATACAGCGAAAATACAAAATACAGTTGGTTTTAACTTAAGAGCAAAAAGCCAGCTTTAACATCCTAACAAGAAGTTTTGAATTATATACAACAAAAAAGTAAAAAATGTTTGTTTTTAAAAAGGCACCACATATCTGAGATTTATTTCCTAATTGTTAAGTGCACAACTTGAGTAATGAAATGCCTACATATCAAATTTTTGAAGGTAGGCATCTTTACCAGGCTTTTAAACAAAAATCTTGTTTTATAATTACAGTAAGATTAATTTGGAGCTTGAATAAAAATCAACTTTTGAAATGCTATATACAGTCATGACTTGGTATTTTTAACTAGGTTATTCCCATTTTGAACAAAACAATAATTTTATATGCAGGACAGAGTGGTACAGTGCAATGTTACAGGCTTTAGAGCCACAGCTATTTAAATATATGTACATTATATACCTTTTACCCTCTAAAAAAACGATTTAGTGCCTTAATATGTAGGTGAAGTAATTGTTACCTTCTGAAGGTTAGCTTGACAACTATTATTTTTCATATGTAGTAACTTCCATTTATCCATCAATTTCTGACATTAGTCAATTACAATTCTAGCCTGTGCATCTCGCTTACTATTTTGCACAGAAGAGTTTTAGAACTGCTTCAAGTGCCATGCTATTTTATATAAATTGTGCACAGAAATCATTGACCTCATTATGATTATAGGCTTACAGGTGAGCTTTTCATATAGTCAACCACCGCTGAACATAATTCTTTTCTACTAATGAGTTATGATAAGAGGACACCACGTTAATACCAAAAAGGATTCACACATCTCACTGGTAGGTCAGTTCAGCAATTGTCATCAACTTGAAATCAGTAAAAACTAAAATTGGGTATAAATATATACTGGATCAACCACAACTGATTAACATACTATAGCTCACTGTTTGAGGAATTTCTATTGTAATCCTCTTAATGTAGTCTAGATTTAATGCTCAACATCAATCAAGACTCAGATACTTCTGCTTTGTAACAGTAAAACTCTTATAGGTATGTGTTATTCTATGTTCTTTTAACAGGGCTCATGCATTTGTGGGATTACAGTATTTAAGAGATACATCTGTTATATAGCAGCATTTCTGTTGTATTTCAGGCATAACATTACAATTGAACCAGTCACTAACCTGTGCACTAAAAGATATCAAGTCACAACTGTAATATAAATTATATAAATCTACATTAGGTATAAATATTCCTTGCACAGATGATTATGAACAGAAATATATTCAAAATTATTGAAATTAAGACAGAACTTGGCTGGGAAATGATTAGTCAAAACTAAATCAATTGCATTTTTACATAAAAAGAAACTACTAGTCACTTACTACAATCACAACAATACTATCAACAATATTGGCAAATAGAAATGGTCCACATTTTTACATAAGCAGACAATTAAGAACAGTCCACTCTCTACTGTGTCCACACATTTGAAACTCCCTGGCCCCCTGCTTCAAGCCAGCTCTGAACCAGCACTTAAGAGAACTGGACTCAGAATTCCTATCTACTTTTCCACCTAGTAAAATGGCACTGAACAGAAGAAGCTGTGAAATAACTGGAACAGGAGGGAGAAGATAAATTTAGTCTGAAACACTGTCATTGCAACATTTTAGCAGAACACAATTATTCATTATATGTCCAGTCAAACTCTGAAAAATACCAAGTAGCATAATTACTATTTTTGTCCTTTTCCAAAGGAACATGAGTTAAACAACACCAGAGTGAAGTATTATGGGAGTACATTAACACTCATGGCAGTAGTGACAAAGGCAGTGACAGTATCTCGCCCGAATACAGTTTTGTTCTGAGACATACTGTTCGCAGTATTCTCAATAAAATGGTTTACAAGACTGCATGTTATGTCGTTATTCTCTTTCCCCAGATTCTTGAATTATCATAGTGCCCCACAAATTATAAAAGATTTCAATGCAAATAGATTAAGCAAAGCATAAGGCTTCCTTATAATCTGGTTATACCTATTGGAAAAGAAGTAAATGTCTGTCATTTAAATGTACACCAAAAATATACTGCATATTGAAAATTCCTCAGATTTGGGACTCAACTGGCTTATTACAGACATTGGAGAACTTGCATATGGGTAAAACAATGTGTGATGCATTTAAAACAAGCATATCGTAACCAATAGTTTGAAATGTACATGAACACAATCTACCTGAAGCTACATGATATATTAAAGCAAAATTTTCAGGATCCCAAAATGTTGTTATAACAATATCAGTTTATCCTGGTGATACAGATCTGAAATTTGTTTGTCAAGTTACACTGAAATTAGGATTACAATGCCACATGCTTCTATTCCACAAATACATATTTAAAAAGAAAATTGCTAAAGTAGAATGGCATTCTGAACAGACAGGTTTTCCTTTTTTGACGGGGAAGAGGGTGATCACATAATCTGGATCTATATAATGTATATCAAATGTTTATATACATTTTAACCCCATCAGTTGTCAATACTGAAACTGGTCTATGAGGCTTTTGAGACTGGTGAAACCAAAATTAGCTGACTGTAGAGAGCATATTAATTGTATTCTTGAAAGCAAAAGCAAGGACATCAGGGAGCTTTGCAATTAATCTGGGTATTCTTTAATTTTCTCCTCCTCTATAGCAAATATCAGCTAAGAGAAATATATTTGAATATTACCCAGTAACTCAAGTATAGAAAGTGCTCATGCCTAGATGTCAGATACAGAACAGCTCAGCTATGAGGTCCTGGTTGTTGAATTACCTTCCAACACTGTTTTGGCTCATTCTTAAAGAGGGTAAACTTTGCCGAGATGTTAGAATATTGTCAGTGCCGCAGACCACTCGTTGGTATGAGACAGTGGGTTTACTAAGAAAATTGTAGGGGAAATCGTTAAGCTTAGGATTGGAACAAATATTAATTATCTTTTAAGAGAGTTTTTGTACATATGAGCTGGTGAACTATTAAGTAAGATTTAACTTTAATTGGTAATGAACAATTTCATATACAATCCAGAATGTTTGAAATCATGTTGTTCCAGTTTTTTGTAATCCTGAAAAAAAATACAAGAGGAAACCTGCCAAGATTTATTGGGTTGGAGATTCTGTAAAACTCTGGCCCCCACCTCAAAGGCTATTTGTCTCTCTTTTATACAATGTTATTGCTGAAAGAGTGGTTCTCCAATACATAACAGCTTGTGCTCTGATCACTATACTGTTCTGTTTGAGTATATAATACATCCATTGTTAAATGCTTAACATAATAAATTGAGCTGGAATGTATTGTACAAGGCAGTGTAGATACTTCTCAAACAGTTTGTACTGATACAGATCAATGAAGGGCTGAGTGGATAAATGATCTTTCCATGTACATTGTTTTAAAGAATGTGATGAGAAAGCATACATATCCCTTAGTCCATTTTCTGTGGCTTCCTGAAGTGCTTCGGCTTCATAAACACTTCAGCTGGAATAAAAGAAGATCCATTTTGCAAGTTTTTCACAATAGACCTCAATGAGATCAGATTTTGTATTTTCAACACCCTTTATTGCCTGCTCACTGTGTCCTAGGTGAAAAAAGTTCAGATCAGGATTTCTACCATCTCATTATCAGCAAGGTCCTGCCCAAACGGAGAAGGGGGAGCTTTCTTATCAAGTGTACTCGTTGAAAGAGAATTGTCTGTAGACAAAAACAAGAAATTGATTTGGTTATTAAAATAAGAAAGTATACAATTTCAGTAACACCAAGTAATCTATAGGTGGGAGCTTCAATTAAATCTCAGAATACAATATCTGCCTCAGATCAGAGATTTAAATGCATTTCAAGGGCACTCCATAGAAACAAATCATCTTGAGTGTTGTAGTAATATTGCAATACTTATTACCTTTTCTTCACAAGTTTACACAAATATTAAGTAGAATTCTGCAAGAAGCCAATATCAGTTCAAAGTTATGAAGTACTAAAAGTAAACCTGTATTCACTGGAGATAATATTTCGGTCTTTAAAGTCAACTGTGAAGATACAAACACGAACTCAAAACTTCAGCATAAAAATACAATAGCAGTAAGTTTCAATTCAGAATTTTAACATGGATAATCTAAGGTGGAGTGGGCACATTTCGGGATCTAAAGTGCCAGGATCTCTCTCTCTCTACACAGGGGTCTCTTCTTTGCAGATAAAAGAACATGTACACACACTGCACCTGTTTCAAATCAACAAAATAAGTGACAGCTATTCTCTATTTCCTTTCTCAGGAAAATGCCTCGACAAATCAGAATCAACCCAACTGGTTTAAAATTTAAACAAACTTGGCAGTGAACTGACATAATGATTAACTAGTGTTGCTACCAAGGTCAGTGCAGCTACAAGTCAGAGTTCACTTGCCAACCAATCAGCACTCGCCTCTCATACAGTGTAAATGTTGCTTTCCCTTTGTTTTGGTGCTTCTTGCAAATTGATCTGATGAGTGAGATGAAAATCTTTTACAAAATATACCTTTTTGTCCTGGAGTACTCAAACTGGAATTATTTATATAATTTCCACTCAGAAGAATAGATCAGTGGAAAACTTCCAACAAAGTTATCAGAGCTAACAAACTGTAAAAAAAAGACCTAAATGAATGTTTGATTTCACAAAAGGATTTAGGTCAAATGCACAGAGACATGAATGACTAAATGCAATATATGATATTACGAGCACAACTAGCATGTCTGGCTTTAGCATATTACCAGCAGCAGGAAACATAGCAGAGTGTTTGCTTGCAGAGGGTTCAGCCAATGGTCCAATTAAAGACAATTTCTTACTCACTCTGTTGTTCTGCCTGCTTTTGAAGATCACCAGAGTCCTCCCAACATGTAGACTACTTTAGTGACAGCTATATAGTTCACAAAGTTGAGTGTGCGCTACTGGAAAAGCACAGCAGATAAGGCAGGATCCGAGGAGCAGGAAAATCGACGTTTTTGGGCTGGAGCCTTCATTAGGAATTTCGGGCCATTCCTGATGAAAGGCTCTGGCCTGAAACATCAATTTTCCTACTCCTCAGGTGCTGCCTGACCTGCTGTGCTTTTCCAGCAAAACATTCTCAAATCTGATCTCCAGCATCTGTAGACCTCACTATCTCCATACAGCTCACAAAGCCAATCCCTTGTCCCCAGCAAAGGCACCAATAAATCAAAGATTATGACCTCCTCAAGGTCTGCTCACAGACATCTATACTCCCTTCAAAGGCACTTCAGCATAAAGTCATCCACTTCCTTATCCTGCAAGCTTGGCAGTGACCACTACTAGAAGTGGCATTGCTCAGATTACTGAGCCTTTGATAGAGTTGGGATACTCTGATAGGGACAGGCCACTGTCCTCAACTGAACACTGATTGTGGCATCAGCCTGCTAAATTGGCTGCTGCACTTTTCCAGCAGCACACTTTTCAACTCTGGTCTCCAGCATCTGCAGTCCTCACTTTCTCCTAGTTGATCTTAACCTACTGCGAATCCTCTTGCAAGGATGCCTACCTTGAAGAAGCTCTCCTCCTCCCTCTACAAGGATCTCAGTGAGTCCCTCTCTCACTGCATCCCCCAGGTCATCTCCTCTGCCCTGAAGCCACATTTCCCTTCCCCCCACCTTATCTCAGTCCCATCTCCCAGATTCAGCACCACCCTCTTGACCTGCAATCTTCTTCCCAACCACTCCGCCCCCACCCCCTCGCCGGCCTATCATCCTCACCCTCACTTCCTTCCACCTATCGTATTCCCAGTGCCCCTTCCCCAAATTTCACCCCTCACGCCCTACCTTTTATTTCAGCCCGCTTGGCACACCAGCCTCATTCCTGAAGAAGGGCTTATGCCCGAAATATAGATTCTCCTGCTCCTCAGATGCTGCCTGGCCTGCTGCGCTTTTCTAGCACCACACTTTTCAATTCTGGTCTCCAGCATCTGCAGTCCTCACTTTCTCCTGGTGCAAGTCACCAACCCCAGGCCCCTGCTTTGGCTGCCCTACAGTTGGCTCCAACTCTCAAACCAGTTGTACGACACCTCAATTTCCAACAAAATTCAACCATTGCTCCAGGAAGACTGGAACCAATGAGAATTTTATCTGTGGAATGTAACCAGTCAGGTTTATTTAACATATTACAATGCTTGGCGGACATCCTGGAACTTTCTGTTTGCATTTGGCGGGCAAGACTCATCTTAAAATTTCACATGAGCAAAATTCATTTTAATTACACAGTGAAAGTAAGTTTCAAAGTGGTTGTTCACCATTTACCTACAGAGGATTTTGACAGCTGCGAAATTACTAACTGCCTTTTCTTAACTGATCACACAATTGCTACATGCAGATTTGTTTTACTTACGAACCTTCTGCACATTTTTTTGAGAAATATTAGCATTGACAAACATTCTTTTTGTACAGTTTAGCCCAATAGTACCTGTGATAAACACTCATGGGTCAGGTACAAAAACAGCAATTGCTGGGAAAACTCAGGAGATCTGGCAGTTTCTGTTGGAGGGAAAGCAGAGTTAATGTTTCTGGTCCATTGCCTCTTCTTCAGAACAGTTTTTTTTGAGGAGGCGGCACTGGATCAGAAACGTTAACTCAATTTTCTCTCTACTGCTGAATTTCTCAGCAATTTTTGTTTTTGTTTGATTTCTAATTTCCACAGTTCTTTGGGTTTTTTTACTTCACAATTCAGATATGGCATAAGTTACAGTCTTACTACCAAGAGGCAGAGAAGACTTTCATTTATCAGGCTGATCTTTGTCCATAACCAGGATTTCCATTCCTCATGGTCATCAAACAATCCACGCTAGACTGTGAACCCATGGAGGTTAGTGACCCACAACAACATCTCTTTGCAACCCACCTCTCATGTTCAATTAGTTATCATGGGTACTTACATATGATGACTAAACACATGAAAAAATATCAAAGGTCAGAGGCATCTATTGATCCATAACTAGGGACCAGCTATTGCCTTCCGGACATAAGAGCAAGAGGACACTCTTTCAAAAAGATAAGAAATCCCTAAAAGGTTGCAATTGTAACCATATGGAACACATGAAAAAGGAGCAGCAGTTGGCCATTTGGCCTTGCAAGCCTACTTGCCATTCAAATAGATCATGGCTGATGCGTTAACATTTTTCCACACTATCCTCATATCCCTTGATAGCTCTGATAACCAGAAATCTACTGGCCTCCACTGTAATTTAAGGTAGAGAATTCCAAAGGTTCACATCCTCATTGAAAAAATTCCCTCTCATCTCAATACTAGATGGTCTACATATTGTTGATATTGTTCCCCTGGTTCAAGTAGCTCCCAGACAGAAAAAAAACATCCTTTCTGCATCCAACCCATCAAGCCCATAAGAAATTTATCAGCTCATTCTTCTAAACTCTAGAGAATACACATAGTCTTCTTAATCTCTCTTCATAAGATCGACCTGCCATTTCAGGGATCAGTTTGGTGAACCTTCATTGCATTCTCTCCATGTTAAGTATATCCTTCATTGAAGAAAGAGATCAAATGGGCAAAACTGACCACAATTGGTGATTACCCAAGTTAATATAGTTTTGCTTTCTGAGCGCCTTCTATCCAATGAATCTTAAAGACTGACAAAAGGATCAATCTTTACTGTTCAGTCAGGAATCCTCTAACTGAAATCTATGGGACCAATTCGTTTTCAGAGAAAGGACATTTTCAGTTTTTGGATACATTTAACCTCATGCCTCCCCCAAACGTTCCACTCTGACCTTTTAGAAAAATACTTTGCTTAGCCCAACCAAATTAAAGTGAAGTTTCTTTCTAAAGGGCCCAAATGAACACCAAAAGAGACACAGATTTCAATCCTTTGGAAAAGAAAAAAGTTGCTTTTAGATCCATTCAGGCCAAATAAAGTTATTTCCTCGAGGGGGCCAAAATCAGCATGTCAACAGGCTCCATTCAGGTTCACTTACAAAAAGACCTTTGATTTTTACATCTTATTGGTTTTCAGACATGCAGATAAAGGATACCCGACTTGCAGTAGCTTCAATAGGCTAGCAAGATACGTTAACACATTCACTTATATGTAGCTGGACTATAGGACAAACACCATTAAACAAAATACCTGCTTTTTCCACACTTGCAGGGCTAGTACTGCCTGTCTTTCCTAGTGATGGTGAGGCAGTGCCTAATTTGTTATGCTCTGGACCTCTTTCTGTCTGGGTGCTGCTATCCCGGCTTCCTGTTTTAGAATGCGCTGAAAGTAGTGGCGTGGATGGTAGAACCGGTGAAGAGGAGGAAGAATGCGATTCATTCCTATCTGTGCTGAGCAGAAAACCTGATGGAAGAGAAGGTGAATCAAAAAAAATTGAATAAAATATAATTTTTTGACTATCCAACTAAAGTGGTGGTTTCTGCTGAGTAACAAGAGGAACTCATGCCCATGCGATCGCCAATGATACATAGAAACAACCAAGAAATAATATTTTACAACCTCTTTTCAACTTTTTTCCAAACAGTATTAAATCCGATATATTTAGATGTATATTTCTTTGACAGACACTTAACTAATTCTGCAGAGTCAAAAAAAAATTACATTTTTAAAAATGTTTTTATTTAATCCATTTTCTAATCAACCTGTTCAGAGATATTATTACACACCTCTGGAGCAGGTAAAACTTAAATCTAGGCCTCTTGGTCCTAGAGTAGAGACACTACCATTGAACCACAAGAGAGAGTTTAATCATCTGAACTCTTTTATTGGCCATTAGCATTACTAAATTCTATCACATTATATCTGCAATTCCTTCTTTTTTAAAAAAAAAAGGATGTTTACCCAGACTCCCTTTCCAGCTTTTGTCTTCCTTCTTCTCCTCAATGATTGGATTACTGGACAGCAATGTGGGATAAGACGAAAGTCCAGATGTAGCATTGGAAATAGAAGCAAGAGACTTTGAAGGTCTTAAAGCAGCTGGCTGTTCTGTTTTGACTTGTTCTCTCCGTGACCTCTGTTGGAGAACTTTGATCATAGCATCTTTCTCAATAATTTGAGCGTGGAGAGTCTTAATCCTGGAACAAAACACAAACAATTAAAATAACCTATTAGCAGAAACCATTCAACCTTAATCTTGTGAAACAAAAAGGAAAAGATTTAATGAAGAGGAGTACTGACAGTATGGAATTTGAAAGGTGGCATCAGCGGTTTTGCAATAGAACTAGTAACCAGAATCACTGAGAGTTTATTTGCTATAGCGAATTGAGTTCTTGGATGTGGGATAGATTTCAGACTACATCTACCAGAAATCCAGTGGGAGCTAATTACATCAGGACAATGATCAAATTCTACTGGCTTGATGCACGTCAATGTTGTAGAGAACAGTGCTATCAAACTTTGAGAAGGAGTTAGGAGTCTCTGAGGTAAGTATAAGTATTAAAGTTCAAAAGTAAACTGTAGCAAGACAGGAAAGGTTGAAGACAAAAAGGAAAAACAATCACTGAAAGCATGCATTATTTGCTCTGCGTAATGCCTTTTAGGAATCTCTCATAATATTGGTCATGGGGATTTTGGAGTCTGATGTTCTAACTAGACATGTTTTTAGTATCACTACTCAGATCCTCTCCGCAATTTAGACCAAATTGGCAAATTGTGAGGTCAATTAAAGGCAAATTGTTGTAAGACTGTCAGTTGAAGGACAGTTTTTCTCCTTGCAAAGTACGTATAGATATAAGAAATAAATATTAGGCCTTCTTTCTATACACTTTTAAAAAATGATTCATTCTTATTTGAATTTATAAAAGTGTGATATCTTAAGGGAGAGACAAAAAATTACAAAACTTACATAAAGGATCTTTGTTAAGCATTACGCTAGTAAATTCTTAATTTTACAATGCACATGTATGATTGATTATTTAAAACACAATAACAGATACTAGGAGGATACAAATGCATTTGACCCACCTGCTTTCCATGTCAAGGCACCTCCTATTGGCCATCAAAATTTCCTCCTCTTCTTTCTGGATCCGAGCTTCTAAAGATGTTTCATAGCTACCATTTGGAGAATGGCCTAAAACTGTAGTATCCCTGACAATAGACACACATTAATAATTAGTAATGCAGTTAACTCTGCTTAAACTCATATTGTTTGCCTTTACACACAATTTATTTAACAAATCCACTAACCACTGTCTTACTGAGTTATAGCAACTAAGGATTCTTGAGCTTAATTTGCAAATGGTGCTACATTAACTGATCTTAGCCTGCTTGGAAATAAAAGTGCCACAATCTCTCTAACTTTGTTGGATTAGGTTCTAGACCATGATTGCTATTCAGTAAGTTTAAGATGTATGTGCACACTGGGTAATAATACATGAAGGTGCAACTATAAGGCTGCTAATACTGTGTGGGATGACAGGTAAAGAAAAATGATCACTTGGGTAAGGCACCAAAGGGTTCTAACCTATAAGAAACTCTCAACCATCAGTTACTGTCCTCACAAGCTAATTAGCAAAGATACTATGTATGCATCTGGTTGAAAGATTCAGTTGTTACACATCAAACCTCAATCATGTTTACTTTACTGTACATTTTCATTTAAGTACAAACATTGGCAATT
This sequence comes from Hemiscyllium ocellatum, assembly GCF_020745735.1. NCBI lineage: Eukaryota > Metazoa > Chordata > Chondrichthyes > Orectolobiformes > Hemiscylliidae > Hemiscyllium > Hemiscyllium ocellatum. The sequence goes on from NC_083411.1 coordinate 27,886,524, forward strand.
CTGATTGATAAACAAATCTTAATAATTTTACTGAAGTCTAGTTGCTGTAATGTCTACTAAAGTCCAGAAGCTTCAGTAAGAAAGAATCTCTTTTCACCTGTGAAAAAGAATGAGGTCAACCTAATAGAGGCACTGTTCTTCAAATGACGAAAGCTTTTAATAGAGCAGATACAGAGGGAATGTTGCTATGATGATGTGGGTCATCAGCATAAGATAATCACTAGGAAATCCAGGAACAAGTTCAGAAGAAACTTCTTTGTCCAAGGAGTGATGAGACCTTAGAACTCGCTACTACAGTCAGTGATTGAAGTCAATTCCATAGATGCATTTCAATGGAAGCTAGACTAGCACATGAGGGAAATGGTAATGGTGATAGACCTAAGTGAGCAAAAATGAGAGGAGGCTTGACTAGAGCATAACCAGAATTGGCTCGGCTAAATAGCCTGTTTTTTTGAGACAACACCAATCTAATGCAATCCGGCATAAAAAGCCATATATTTTGAAACTAACCTTCAAGTAAAGCAATATTTTGTTCAGTGCCTTCTGTTTTTATTTAGCCTGAAGTCCTAAATGAAATATGAGCTAGGTTGAGCTATAATTTATTAATTGGCTATATTGAATTTGCAACCTATGAGACATATTTATGCAACTGTTACATTATTTTTCTGCAACAGTGTGCTCATCAACTGTGACAAAGACTAATTCAGTGAGCTTAGAACAGGCTCCATATGGAGGCAACTATTAGTTGTTGTTTTGAAAATACAGATGAACCTCTATTACTATTGCAGCCAAGACATTTGCTTCATTTTTGGTCTAGCAACAATATGAACTTTATCAAAGTCATGTGTGAGGATTTTTAATCATGCCTCATCTAACAGAAAGGACTAAAAGAAAGGGAATGACTTAAATTACACAACTTCTTTGAAACTATTATCATTACTTAAATCAATTTGTCACTAACAACTTGCAGTTGGCTGTATGAAATAATTTACAGATGCATCTGTAACTTGGCTTAATTTCATTTTTCTCTTTTACTAAATTCAAAGCAGAATTCCCAAAGGCAACAAATGGAATGAATAACTATTCATATTTGTAATTCACCTTCAGTCTTAAAAAGGACCCCTTTTTACCTCCTTACATTCATGCATGAACAGAGCGCAAAGATTAGATTAGCTGCTGCGAAACTTTGAGTTGAATCAGATTCAGGTCTTACTCAAAAAGATGGAGCATGAAGTCCAGCATTACGCTGCAGTCAGGCCATTCTCACTACCTTTCCTTTTTGGCTTTGTATAGTCCATCCTCTCCTCTCGTATCCCACTTCACCTCAATTTCCTGCCCTCTGTTCCTAGTTATTTCTTTCTATCCTAATGACAGTATTTGTCTCCTTTTGTCCTAGTTATTCCCATTTTTCAGTGATTTCAAGATCAAAGTTTTCTATTGCCGTTAAAGATGGGATGGGGCAAGAGGGGAAGGCAGTAGTTTGGGTACGTGAAGTCAGCCTCTCTAGCCATCACCAAGACGGTCTTGAACAGCCACCGAGAGACAAATGGAATATTGTGCAGTTCTCCATCTGCTTTGGGTTTCTCCTCCTCATAAACGAATCGGAGAAGCTTAAATTCAGGTCAGTGAGAGAAAAACACAGGTGGAATTAATCCTACTCATTCCAGAGAGGCATTTATAAATTATTAGAAATCAGAAACAAAATTCCAATCATGCATGAGGCTTGCTATATCTGAAACATATGAGTCTGGTTCTGACAATGTAACTTATGGCACAGAAGTACTTTCGAGGTTAGACCAACCTTTGAGCTGCCACTGTAGCTGCAGCATCCAATGCAAATTGTCGCATCACACTTTCTTCAAGATACTTCTGTTCCCACTTTGTCATGTCAGCCTCCAAAGCCAGGATTCGCTCTTCCTTCTCACGTAGCAGTTCCATTAAGGAAGTTGCATTACACTCAGGAGCAGTGGGGGTCTGGGAGGTACCCTGACGCTGGAAAAGATCAAATGAAAACGCCAATCAGATGACATCACAATTTACATATTCCATCAGCATTTGTTTCTGTAATTATACAGGCTTTTCCAGAATGTTGTTCAGAAACAGAAATCAATCTTAAAAGTGATATCTTCTTTCTCTCTATACTGCTCATCCTTCCCTTCCTCTGCTGGAAGGACAGGTTAGCGATCTGCTTTCCACTCTTTACCACTGTGTTCTTTGTGTGACTACTGCACAACAGCAGTATTTGAACACTGTAGTCATTCGTGAATATGCAACAGAAAATCGGGTATTAGGTGAGCATTACTTCATTTAATTTTCATTTACAATTCCTGACAGCATAGTCATTCTAAGCAATGCCGCACACCAGTAACCACTCTTCAAATCGAATCAAGTCAAAATGTATTGATATGTTACTGAATAACTCTTTGTAAATGTGATACCAAGTTCTAACCTCATTCAACATCCATGCATTTCTATATGAGTCACAATATAATGATCAGGAGACGATGACTCTTGTAACTTCATTTATACATCCATTAGAAAAATATCAAATGAGGAAAGGTCCTTCGGCTTAGCCCAAACTTTCCCAATGCTGTATAATATCCATTCATCAGGAGTTTTATTTCAATCATCAGAGGGAAACATTCTGCTTAAATCCACTAATCCTTCCAAAGGTGATCATAAAGAAATTACAATTTAAATATGAAATATAAAACTGACACTAGTTTGCAATATACCTGCTGCATCCGAAGGGATTCCAATTCCCTTTCGAGGCGGGTTCGCAGCCGATGCTCAAGCTGCTCCCGTTTCTCACATGCTGCCTGCAGCTGGATCAGAGCTTGCTGCATTCTTTCTACTTTGTCCACGTACACCTGCTTCCTCTTCAGCTACAAGAGTCAAAGAAATGTGTTTCAGCAGGTAAAGAGAATGCACACCAATGCCATGCATATACACATAAACCACAGCAAGTGTGAATCACAATGTAAACAATGATAACATATCATTATGACTTATTAACATTTAAAATATTGCAGGTTTTATGAACAGTTTACATTGAAATCAGAGAGCTTTGAACAAATCTTAAAGTATTACAAACTCTCACTTTTTGAAGAGTTCCCATCATTTTTTAAAATTCAAGCTGCTTTAAGCAATTATCCAAGAATAAACTGGCATATCATATTTAGGCAGTGGAATGAAATTATATCTCATACTATACTCATTATTTTCAAAGTACCTTACCTTAGCCTTTGGACTATGGCGTCTACCTAGAACTCTTCATTTGGATGGCATGGTGGCTCAGTGGTTCATACTGCTACCCCACAGTGCCAGGGACTTGGACGACTGTTTGGAGCTTGCACGTTCTCCCTGTTTCTCTGCCGGTTTCCTCCCACAGTCCAATGATGTGCAGGTTAGGTGGATTGGCCATGATAAATTGCCCCATAGCGTACAGAAATGTGTAGCCATGGGAAATGCAAGGTTAGGGATACGGCAATGGGGTGGGTCTGGGTAGGATGCTCTTAGGAGGATAAGTGTGAACACGATGAGCCAAATGGGCTGCTTCTGTTCTGTAGGGATTTTATGATTCTTCTAATTGATTCTCTACAGGGACAAAAGTTTAACGAACTCTGGGTATCTCTGAATAGACTGGGATATTGAATGAGTTGGGATTCAGTGCTGCTGAAAAGCAGGGTTTTTGCAATTTCTACACAAGAGTAGACATGTTAACATGTAAGTCGGAACTGCTTATTCAAACATCTGTCCTCCAATCTTCATTAGAAGCTGCACACAGATGGGGGTTTAAAATCAATGTTCACAACCATGGGTACTGCCTTGCAAAGTCCACTCTTGTGTGATACAGAAATCCTGAGATAAGTCCTCAATCAAAATAGAGCATAACCATACCCTCCACAAACAAGATGTGTAACCATTTGCAAAAGTTAACACTGTTGAGCCAAGAATAAAAGACTCTGAGCACAGAAGAAAATGTCAAACAATGAAGCAGAGCTTCACTGTAAAGTGAATTATTGCACAGAGTCTCATTTACACTTCTGCAATTACAAAGTTTGCCATCAGCTAGCAAGTTGGAGATTTCTAAGGTGTCAATTTCACTTTATTGCCTTCAAGTGTTTTGTTCTCCCCTCTTTCTTTTGTACCATTACCATGGGACCTCTTGAGGCACAATGGTAGTGTCCCTACCACTGGGATAGAGGCCTGCGTTCAAGTTCCACTGCTTCAGAGGCATGAGATCTCATCTCTGAATAGGTTGACTGGAAAATATCGTAATCGCTATCATTTGCTGAATCTACTTCAACTATCACTAATTATTGGCTTGGTGTAAATAGACAGTGTTGCACATGTTGTTAACAAGTGGAAGAGAAGAAACTCTTTCATTTAGTAGGCAACTTTCTCACTGAACATTTTTAAGAATAAAAGCACTTCAAACTTTACACTAACGTTTTGATCAAGATATCAATATATATGCACACAGTGCATCATTTAAATTTGATTGGCAAGTGCAACAGATCTGAAGTGGCTTTTAAAAATGTGCTATGCTAGACAATGAAAAAGATAGAATTTAACTTTACTAATAGGCTATTTCAAAAGTTCACAAAACTTTCTAATTGTGTTCACTTAAGAAATTCCGTTTATTTTGAGTTAATTTCCACATTCAATATCATTTCCTGTATCTCTTTGGTTCTCTCCTACCTCCTAAAATCAGGAGACAAGTGCACAAGTCTATTCCCAGGTGACCGTGAATGTTGTCTAATAAAGTGGTGCTGAGGCTGGACTTTGCTCTACAAATACCTCTAGCCTTTCCCACTAAACAACCAAGAGATCTGTTCAGCTACCAGCCAGAAATCATAGTTAAACTGAATCTGCAATCATCCCCATTGGGAAGTATGACACATAAGCAATACACGAGGTATTGCAGTCTGTGCACATTCCAAGTGCACTTTCATATGCCTCTTTCCAACAAGTTCAAACTGGCACTCTCTCTTGGATCAGTAGTAAGCTGTAAGTATCCAAACAGCTCAATTTAGTTGCACTCTCACTCCCACAAATTTGTGGCTTCAAGCTCTTTCCAGCACTTAATTATGTAATCTAGGCTAATACTCAAGAATGATACTAACAATATTTTCAGAAGTGATAACCTACATATAACACGATAAACAGAGTCCATGGAGTCAATATTAATCCAGCCCCCCCACCACAATGACAGAGAGAGGGAACATTAAATGCTAAATGTTGGGCACATGTTTGTATTGTGGTGAATTGCAAGTCATGCATATGGCCCCTTTTACAGAGTTGGGATATTTAATTATCAAATTTAACATCAGGCTTACATGAAGCAATTTGAACCTAATGTAAATGTAACAGCTGTCAGCTGGGCTTCCTGCAGTTTAGGCAACCTAGCAATGCGAGAGAGGTGAAATTTAACAGCTCCAATTTGTTCAAAGGTGTTTTATACCAATTGTTGTTAACCAGAAGAAGCAGGAGTGCTCTCTCTTTCAATTAACCCTTCAGAATAATTTCTTCCAGATTCTCTTTTTTGCTGCCAATGATAGCGTCATGTCCTCTGCTGCCCTATCTCCATGATGTGGAGGAGCTGGTGTTGGACTGGGGTGTACAAAGTTAAAAATCACACAACACCAGGTTATAGTCCAACAGGTTTATTTCGAAGCGCGACTCCTTCTTCAGCTATCAGATGAAAGCTAGTGCTTCCAAATAAACCTGTTGGACTATAACCTGGTGTTGCGTGATTTTTAAACTTTCCCCTTGTCCCCAGTGGATCCTATAATTGACCCCCAGCCTTCTTCCACACCTGATCTACCTCCCAGGCACTCCTAATCTGCCTCACATTCACTAGGGACTGTCCTAAAAGGTCCTGGGCATTGATCTCCTGACTGTTTTCTCACCAGCCAGCTAGCCAAACTGTCACTTTGACCAGTGGCCAAATGAAAAACAGAAGAGACAAATTAAACAAGGTCTTACCATTAAATCAGGGAAGACCTTGGAAGCCCCAGTTGACTTTCCTCCCTATGATCTCTTTTCAGGTGCACATCAAAAATCCAATGACACGCTTGACAAGCAACAACATCTATAAACATACTGGCCAACAGGCTCTTTCAAGCTACACTGCCAACAGCAGCTTAATCAATCATTTAACTTGATGTTGCTTGTAGGGTGTTGCTGTGTGCAAAATGGTAGCAACGTTCACCTGCATATCAATGAATGGAGTACAATTCATTGTATTCACAACATGGATGGGTACATTTATGAGACAAATAAGAAACCTCATTTACACAAGGCTTATTTATTATTACGACCCACAGATAATTATGATAAAATGGAATTATTAACATTTAGTAAACATTTTACTGGAAATATGGAAATTAACATTAATTTTTTTTGTCTCAAGACTGTCCAAAGCTGGAGTAGAATTCTAGAAAAATTTTTAGAAATCCACATGATTCACGTTTCTCAATTGTAATTGCATTCTTAAAGTGTTGCTGCAACAACAGTGACTAGATTTCTTCATTAATTATTTCAATTTAGTCATCAAGTTTTTACCAGAACCTCTAAGCCTGCAGTGAAGAGGCAAACCCAATGTACTAAATTATATTCAAGAAGTGCAATACTTCCATCAGGCTTAAAGATTTAGAGAACAAAATCAAATGATGACAAATTAACAGCAGTCAAGACATAGGGCAAATAAGGTGTTTTTAAAAAAAGAGTCATTGTATTTTCTAAATACATAAATTACCAGATTCAATTTGAAAAAAAATGGAACTGTAGATGGTGGAGATTTAAAACGAAAACAAAATCTGGAGAAACTCAGCAGGTCTGGCAACATCTGCAGAGAGAAAACACAGTTAAGGTGTCAGGTCTGAAGATGATCACTGGACCAGAAATGCTGATTCTCTACATGCTGCCAGACCTGCTGCGTTTCTCCAACAGTTGCTGTTTTTGTACCAGATTTAAAAATTCAGTCTTTGAAAGGCACAATATTAAAAAAAAACTATTGAGAGAGGAAAAAACCTATAATGTTGATAAGTGAAATAGAAAAATTACCCCACAATTTGTCCTTCCACCCATTCTTCAGCAAGTCCCTCAAAGGGTTGGAATTGCTCCTTGTCCTCTTATCAATGCCTATAAGGCTGAACTACTGCCTAGAGGTAAATCTCCGGTTACTATGCCCACATCTTTCCCCTGGAATGCAGCCAGTAAGGAAAGGGAATTTGATATACTAAAATTAAGTTTTGCATTAATGGAATGCCAGTGTGATCTTATGCACATGAAAAATCTTCCTCATACATGAACGTAAAACAGACAATACACATTTATGTAATGAAAGTTGTCACTTCCAAAAGTTGTCAAGACAGTTACTTCGAAGCTGGGCTGGCTAGTTCACTCCTCTAATATCAACACTTTTTTTCTCCACATTGTCTCCACTCCTAACAGTACTAACTGAGTTAAAAGTAAGAGGTTCTATGGGATGAGCTCTCACACACAAACATTCTACCTCCACAGTCATCGTGCAATGTCGCAGATGAAGTGACCATTGGGTAATTGTAGCTGAACCACAACTCTTGCCTCACTAATCACACTCTTGTTTGGGTAGGGATATGAACGTTGTTAAAGAATGAGACCTCTTCTTCCTTATCTTAAGGATTCACACAGAATTAGACTTCGAGATCAAACCTGTGTTGTGCTTGTTCTGAATAGCCGAGTCATATACTATTTTGCTCACATTTATATCTAAATTCGATTGCTGAAGAGAAATTTAAAATAACTGATGTTAGTAAGTAATTATAGTTACTCGTGTTAATTTCAATTCTTTTAAATTTTAAAGTTGCACTGACTGCTACAGATAAGATCATCCTATTCCAATTCTTACCTCCTCCTCCAATTTGACCACTTTCCCTTGGGTGTTGTTCAAAGCCTGATCCCGGATTTCAATGTGTCTTCTCTGATCCTCATTGGTAGAACGGAGGGCAGAGAGCTCCATTTCCAGCTTCTCCTTTTCTCTTGAATTTTCTTTATCTGGAGAATTCACAGAGGTAAGGAAAGGGGAAATAAATATGCAAAACTGGAAACTGGCTTCCTTTAGAAAATAGAAGAGGAGATGCACATCATACAGTATGAACTTTATAAAAGCAAAGCTGCCCAGTGCCATTAATAGATTTCAGAGAGAACACTGATCAAACTCCAACTAGGGTTCAGAAAGTCTAGGAACTTTATCAAAAAGACACCATGGATGATGAGCTTCAGTTATTGACAATTTAATAAATGGGTTCAAAATTACAAAAGAGTTTTGATGGAGTAAATAGGAAGAAATTGTTTCCAATGTCAGTAACTTTACTGGTTCAGATCTAAGGTGTCAAAAGAACTAGACCAAAGATAAGGAGGAAGTTCTATTTTAAAATGCAGCAAGTTGCAAAGAGGTAGAATTCACTGCCATAAGGAGCTTGTTGGGATTCACATAGTTTCTACTCTCATTTCAAGTAATGTACCAGTAATAATAACTCCACTAACACAAGTTTGCCTTGCTCTCTAGTATTAACTCTTACACTGTATGCAATGTAAAAATTTGTAGAGGATTATTTCAAAAGTTTTGTTTGCCTACATCAGTTGCTAATGTAACCACCTCTGGTGAAAAAATTTATGCAATAAGTGAACTAATGTTCACACTGCAACAGTATTAGAACTGCAGTCCTTTGACTACATACTTATTATATTATCAGTATACATTTGACGATCATTTATTTGATTATTAGATAAGCTGTGATAGAAAATAATTCACCAGATACTGTGCAGATAAAACACTACAGACTTAAAAGAACTGCAAAACAGAACAAAAAGTCCTTCCTCAAGTTCACTGATCAGAACTATATCACATATCAGTCAAGATAGTGAGACCAATCTAAAATTTCTAATAATAAGTCATAAATGCGCAAGGACAACAGTTGGTAATAATTAACATTCAGAATATTTGGTTTCAACCTTCCACAATACCAACTGCATACTGCACTTAAAAACATTACTATGCAATAACTTCAAGGCCATTTATGTTCTTTTCAACTTGACATTTTACTGAATACAGCTGAAGAGGCTATCATTCAGTGTGGGACATCTAAACTGCAGATGCAAAGTCTAGTCACAATCACAAGTCATAATTCAACTCAACTGACAAATTTAGTTATGTTCAACATGGACTGAACATTCCAGGAAGGTAATTTGGCTCGTCACAAGCAGATAAGAGGTTCCAGTATGGCGGAAGCCTGGAAAGACCGCTGATTAGATTACCACACTTGATTAATGTATCATAATGGAAATTTCAATGACACTATCTTTGCTGAATGCATTATCAAAACAAAACTAAGAAACAAAGAAGTAATTTAGTCATTTAATAAATCTCTAAAGTCAAATCAACACTGCAACAAAGTAAGGCCAATAAAGTGGATCTGATTTTATAAATTAAACTGTGCAGTCCCTGCTAATAAAATTGACAATCCAAAAGAAACACATGCAAATACAGGGTGTTGTTTTCTCTGAATAATGAGAATTTTAGCAGCTTCAAAATTATGATCTTTATGTTAAAAATACTGCTGTGAAAACCACACTTTGAAAATAGTTCAAGAAAAGGCCTTTGTTAGGAATTCTGTGGGAAACTTACTGATTAGCTGCTTGGTATGCAAGGGGTACTTTCCAAGTTCATGAGCCAAAGGAAATTCAAACCACAGAAGACATAATCACTAAATTCATTACTCTGCTCCAAGCAATCTTCGTCTATTAGGGCCGGCTCTCAATTTCAACAGCCAAGAAATCACAGTAGGACATATGCATGATTTTACTAGAATATCATCCCATCACATCACTGAAAAATCATCAATAAAACAAAGATATCCAATCCTATACCGTGGACTGGCAAAAAGAAAAGACTTGCAACAACAGCAGCAAATGGCATTTACTTTCTTTTTGTTTATATTTGTTTCTTCAAAACTTATTCAAAACTCACATCTGCTTCTACCGAGAAACAAATAAAAAGGGGGAAACCACGTGCAAATATTCTTTGGTCTTCAATTATTCTGAGAACTGCTGCCTCCTTACTTGGCTGCCTGTATTATTCTAAATTGTGCACTTCAATAGCTCCCCTTGTATAAAGCAAAGCTTGGGACACCATTTTTAGCAAAGAAACAGGGTGCCTGCATCACATCAAAGCTCACCGCACATTCCAGAGACTGTGCTCTTGGAAATAAAGTGCACAGCATTTGGGGATTCAAAGATTAAACTTGCCAGCCACGCTGGTGTGGGAATGCCTTGATGTTCTGACTGTATTCATATATGGAAAATCAAAGCAACACTTGGAATTGATTATTCAAAGACTTACACATTTAACAGATAAATCTCAGGCCAATAGCACATTGCTAGAATAATGCAGTTACGAAGCCATCGGTTTCAAACATTCTTTTTCCAAAAAAAAATGCCATGAGAGCTTTTATTTGAAGGAAGTCAGTGTGTGATTAAAGCAGTTGGATGGATTAAATTAAGCCATGATGGATGCCGGAGTTGTAATTGAACAAATTATGTCCCCCTAAAGAATGGAGTAGACAGTTTCAGACAACGCATTATGTTGTGCCAAATTTATTACAGACCTGAGTATAACTTTCAAATAAAAACTACACATTTAAAAATAACAACATTCAGTGGCAGCAGGGTCCAGAGCAGGAATTGGGATCATGAAGTCATTTGTTAGAATAGGTTTGAAAAACTGATAACTGTTGTTACTAGTTATTTAATGTAATAGAAAAGTAGAAAAGCAAATTTGTTCCAATATGACTTTATACTACAATGCATGCTGGAAAAACAAAGTTTATCTCACAATATTATTTAGATCAATGACCTGAAACCTTTCTCAACAGAATACTCTGACACTACAGAATTATAAGGACAAAACTCATCATTGCAATGCTAAGACATAAGATATAGGACTGAAGGTGGGCCATTCAGCTAATCATGTCGACCTTGCCAATGACGTTATGGCTGATTTGATAATTCTTAAATCTACATTCCTGCCTTTTCCCCATAACACACTATTTCCTTGATGATTGGAAATCTCTTTCTCAACCTTGAACATAGCTAACCATAAAAGCAACAGCCCTGTGCGGTTAGAATTCCACAGATTTGCTATCCTCAGAGAAGAAATTCCTCATCTGTCTTAAATATGTGACCCCATATTCTGAAATTATGCCGTCTGATCCTAGATACTGTCCCATAAGGGGAACCAACCCTTCTGCATCTACCCTATCAAGTCTCCAAATAATCTTGTATGTTTCAATAAGGTTGTTTCTCATTCTTCTACATTCCAGCAAGATCAAGGCCAACCTACTCAACCTCTCCCCATAAATCCATCAGTTTCTTGTATCAGCCTACTGAACCTTCTCTGGCCTGCCAACATTGCCAGTATATTTTTTCTTACATAAGGGGTGAACAACTGTTCACAGTATTCCAGCTATGGCTTGACTAGTGCGTTGTACAGTTTTACCTAAACCTTCTTGCTTTTATACTCCCCTTTTCTTTGAAAGGAAGGCCAACACTCCATTTGCCTTCCTTGTTACCTGAACTTGGTTGGCAGCTTTTTCTGATTCATGGACGACGACTCTCAAATCCCTCTGATTTCACAGCTTTGTGCAGCCTTTCTCCACTTCAATATGATTCAGCTTCTCTACTCCTCCCTCCAAATTGCTTAATCTCACATTTTCCCACATGATGTTCCATTACATATGCCAAGTTTTTCACCCACTCACTTAAGCTGTCTATACCCCTCAAAGTTTGGGAGAAGATTTGTAGCTCAGGTGCTCGTTGTTGTGGTTCTGCTCGCCGAGCTGGGAATTTGTGTTGCAGACGTTTTGTCCCCTGTCTAGGTGACATTCTCAGTGCTTGGGAGCCTCCTGTGAAGTGCTTCTGTGATATTTCCTCCGGCATTTGTAGTGGTTTTGTCTCTGCCGCTTCCGGTTGTCAGTTCCAGCGGTCGGTAAATTGGGTCCAGGTCGATGTGCTTATTGATTGAATCTGTGGATGAGTGCCATGCCTCTAGGAATTCCCTGGCTGTTCTCTGTTTGGCTTGCCGTATTATAGTAGTGTTGTCCCAGTCGAACGCATGTTGCTTGTCATCTGCGTGTGTGGCTACTAAGGATAGCTGGTTGTGCCGTTTTGTGGCTAGTTGGTGTTCATGGATGCGGATCGTTAGCGGTCTTCCTGTTTGTCGTATGTAGTGTTTTGTGCAGTCTTTGCACGGGATTTTGTACACTACATAGGTTTTGCTCATGCTGGGTATCGGGTCCTTCGTTCTGGTGAGTTGTTGTCTGAGAGTGGCTGTTGATTTGTGTGCTGTTATGAGTCCTAGTGGTCGCAGTAGTCTGGCTGTCAGTTCAGAAATGCTCTTGATGTATGGTAGTGTGGCTAGTCCTTTGGGTTGCAAGGACACCAACTAGCCACGAAACGACACAACCAGCTATCCTTAGTAGCCACACATGCAGATGACAAGCAACATGAATTTGACTGGGACAACACTACTATTATAGGACAAGCCAAACAAAGAACAGCCAGGGAATTCCTAGAGGCATGGCACTCATCCACAGATTCAATCAATAAGCACATCGACCTGGACTCAATATACCGACCACTGCAACGGACAGCTGGAACTGACACCGGAAGCGGCAGACACAAACCACGATAAATGCCGGAGGAAATATCACAGAAGCGCTTCACAGGAGGCTCCCAAGCACTGAGGATGTCTACAGACCTTTTGTGCTATCAACACCACTTGCCTTCCCACCTATTTTTGAGTCATTTGCAAACTTGACTACAATACATTTCACTTTTCCCATCCAAGTTGCTAACATACATTGCAAATAATTGTGGACCCAGCACTGATCCCTGCAGCACATTACCAGTTACAGGTTGTCTGAAAATGCCCTTACCCCAACTGTCTTCTGTAAGTCAACCAAACCTCTAGCCATATTAGTACACAATTTCCAATACCATGGGCTCTCATTAAACAAACCAAATGTGCAGTACCTTATAAAATGCCTTCTAAAAATCCAAACATATTATATCCACTGCTTCCCCTTTATCTATCCTGCTGAGTATTCCCTCAAAGAACTTGAGTAAATTTGTCAGACATGACTACCCCTTCATGAAGTCATGCTGCCTCTATTTGATTATATTATGTATTTCTAAATGCTCTACTATTATATCCTTTATAATAGACTCTAACATTTTCCTAATAATGGACATTAAGCTAACTGGTCTATAGTTACCATTTTGTCTGCCTCCTAATATTTTTAAATAAAGATGTTACATTAGCAGATTTCTAAACCTCTGGGATTTTTCCAGAATTGAAGATTTCTGGAAGTTTACTAACAGTGCATCTACTCTTTCTGTAGCTACTGACTTTAATATCCAAGCACACATCCATAGGTCCAGGTGTCTATCAGTCTTTAGCCCTATTAGTTTTCCCTGCACTTTCTCTCTAATAACAGTTATGGTATTTATTTCCTTTCATCTTTTTGCCTATTTAGTAATTTTAGAATGCTATTAAATGTCTTATACTATACATACTGAAGCAAAGTATTTATTTAACTCACCTGTCATTTCCAGCTTCCCCACTATTATTTCCCCACCCTCATTCTCTAAGGGGCCTTTGTTCACTTTGGCTTCACTCTTCCTTTTTATACATTTAAAATAGGCTCTTGATGTCTATCTTGATATTCCTTACAAGTTTACAATAAATACCGCTCACAGTTCAAGTGGTCATGAAGCATTAAAATTTCACACACTTGCAATATACTTTGTCAAAATCCAAGTGATGATCAATAAAACAGAAAGCATTGACTTTAGAATCAATGAGGTATCATTACAATCGAAATTCAAAATACTGCTTGCCTTTTTATTGAGTTTCTCAGAAACTATAGCAATCATTGGAGATTGAACTGTGTCATGATCAGCAGACAAGATGCTCATTAACTCTCTACTGCCATATCAGTCAAATAGAAGAATTTTAAATGAAGCTCGCATATCAACAATGATGTGAACAACCAATTCCATTATTGGCTATTGTGCCAAAAAGTTATGATGCACAGCAATACAGAACAGGGACAAATGCAATTTTAATCTAATCCATGCTGGGTGATGTATTTCCTCATGGGAATTAGGGTCGGACATTTCAAAGGGAACAGCCATCCATGGGCAATCTTCAGCATCGCTATGGTGGTTGGCTACTACCAAGTATTGGCAGCAGACCACCAGAAAGCTCAACATCCATCCTCTCAATTTCAGGCACCAAGACTATGTGACAAATAAAGTACAAAAACTGGAAAAGGAACAATTTATCTGAATATCTTCCATAAAAATTAAATTGATTTTAATTGTAGCTGGAGTACATCCAGGGTTGCACTTTGGAAGATACCAATAATTATAATTTTGTTCTTTACAGCCTGAAGCCTGTGAGATATTGGTCAATGAAATATTTTTGTAGAGCTTTATTTCAGGAACTTGTGTCCACTTAAGTGGAGTCAAAGGCAATCAAAGTAATGGTCACAAAAATCTTTACTGTATGTACTTAGCTTTGCAACAAAACATTCAACTTGCAACTTTAAAAGCCATTGACAATGTCAGAACATAATCCTTTTCAGCTGCAGAATGATTGTGGATTAGTTCCCAGGTTTTTGCAGTAGCCTTGGTTATTGAATTAATTAACAGTCTCACACCGTCCAAACAAGAAAAGACCACTTACTTTGCCCAATGAGCTGAGCAATAGTTTTTCGGCTGTCTTCAGAACCTTCACACTCTTTAACAGCAAGCTGTTTGTTAGCAGTTTCCAATCGATCTACAATTTATAGAACGCAAGAAAATTAAACAATAAAATTTTGGAGGCAAGTGAACATTGAGAAGAATGGAACAGTTTTTAAAAAAATATTTGTTCATGGAACATGGGCAATCTAACTAGACCATCATATATTGCCTATCTATAATGATGCTCAAGAAGGTGGTATGAGCTGCCTTCATGAACCACTGCAGTGCTGAGATGCAAGGACACTCAATGCTGTTCGGAAGAGGGGTGTTGAATTTTGACCCAGCGACAGAGAAGCAACAGCAACATAGTTCCAAATCAAGATGTGTGGTTTGGAGGGGAACCTGCAAATTATGGTGTCCCCATGAGTCTGCGGTCTTCGTTGTTCTAGTGAATACAGGTTACAAGATTGAAATGTGTTGTCAAAGGAGCCTAGATTAATGGCACTTTGCAGCACAGTAATATTTCAAGTAGTTCAGAGAAACTAGCTCTGGTGCCAATGCTGCAGATACCAGTTGGCAAACAAAAGTAGTTCCCACATCAGTAAACTTTTAAAATTTATGATCTCGTGTTTGTACTACTGTCAGTTCTGGGGAAGATCATGCAAACCATTTCTTTTAAACTTGTTTTCACTTGAAGTCGAGTACAACTGATCAACAGACAAAATCTCGGCTTCTCAACCTCCTGTGACAAGCCTTGTTTGTGTTTGTTGCCACTGGTTAAAACCAAGAGAAAGTGAGGAATGCAGATGCTGGAGATTGATGTTTCGGCCGTAAGCCCTTCATCAGGAAGTCCTGATGAAGGGCTTATGCCTGAAATGTCGATTCATCTGCTCCTCAGATGCTGCCTGACCTGCTGTACTTTTCCAGCATTACACTCTCCACTGGTTAAAACCAATCTTTTCAAGTAGCCGCTTTGCCATTAATGTTACTACAAATGTAACTTAGCAGTGGTCTCACTTGTATTCAAAGTTCACCTACATGGAAGTGCCCATAACTAGGAGACACTTTTAAGAATGAGATAAGTGCATTTAAAATAATTGTTTATTGAACCAACTAAAAAACTTGAAAGGACAAAGTCCCTGGTCTTGATGAATTAGATATATTTTTCATACATATAATATACATATCAGAAGAATTCAGGAGATAGTAGAGATATTACTACCCAAATATAATCATTTGTTACAAAAGGGTGCAGCAGAGGACAGCAATAACTAATGTAATTCCAATACTTAAGACGACTGACATATCCAGGAAATTACAAACCAATTAGCTGATCATCTCTAGAAAAAAAATACAAGCCTTAGAGTGAGAATAGAAAAAAAATTAGAAATTGAAAAGGAAAATATTCCTTGACCAACCTTACTGATTTTTGTTTGAAGAGTTAAATAGAATACAATGGTGTTTCAGTAGTTGCAATTCATCTGGATTTTCAAAAGAAATTTAATAAAATACCCCATAACAGACAAATGAATAATGTCAGACAATGTGAAATGAGACTCGGCAGAATAGATCATGAGCTGGCTTCAAGACAGGAAACAGGGAGCATCAGTAAATTGTAGTTATTCAGAGTAGCAGAAAGTGGGAACTGGTGTTCCAGACAGATGAGTGCTGGATCACCACTCTAGAATATTTGCATTAAAAATTTTTGGATTTTGGAATCTAAATATACTTCAAAAAATTGCAAATCACATAAAACCGGGAGAGAATTAAGCAAGGCTGCAACAAACTTCCAGAATGGAAGAGCTCAGACCAGAGTGGCAGCATCCCTACGTTTGAGCCAGAAGGCCCCAATTCAATTCCAATCTGCTCCAGTGTGTCATGAACACAACGGAACAGGTTATTTGAAAACATCTAAGCTTCAATAATGAGCAAATGATTGATAAAGAAAAGGAGGGAGATCATCCATTACTTGGAAAGCACAAATACAGTTGAAGAGAAAAACAAAAAGAGATCAGAGTACAAATACGCCCATTACTAAAAACCGTTCCACAGGTTAGCAAGACCTTTTAAAAGAAAAGCAAACCAAGTACTAGATTTTAATTGTGGAAGGATGGGATTAGAAAGTTGGGAAGTTATCCTAAGCCTGTATCAAACCTTGGGTGGACCACACTCAGAGTAATTTATGCAGTTCTGGTCGCTAAGATGGCAGTGGAGTAGGACTCCTCAGCCAGAGGCCAGCCCCTCCGTCCAATTCTTTTTCCTTTTTTTTGTGTTATTTTTCCCTTCTTTCTTCTTACCTCCTGTCGTTAAGCCTTCGGCTGAAGTCATCATGCACTCCCAGCCTCAGCACAGATTCCCAGCATACAGAGCCTCAAGGTGAAACCTGGCAAGGTCTGGAGGCGAGGGTTGGTGCAAACTGGGCTGGAGAGACTACTGTTCTTAACTTTTCATTTCTTTATTCTTCTAATTTATTCATATGATTTTGTACATTTGTACCTAAGATGGTGTGAAGGTCTGGAATTTTGGACTTTTTCTTTATTTCTCTAATTTTTTTCCTAAGAATTTGTACTTAAGAATTTGTACCTAGGTACCATTGTACCTAAGATGGTAACATAAATGGCGATTTGTAAACTTTTCACTGCACTCATGTATGTACGTGTAACAATAAAACCAATTTACAAATCTACGCAAATACAGTGGAACTGGAGAGGGTGCACACAAGATTTACATAAAAGTGAAATCAAAAATAAGGCTGTAAAAATATCAGGAAAAGTTTAAATTAGCCAATAAGGGTTTTTAGAATTACGAAATGTTATGATAAAGTGGATATGGAGAGAATATTCCTGCTTATGGGAAAGAGTGGAACTAGAAGTCATCATTATAAGACAGACACCAAAAACTCTAAGAGGGATTTCTGAAGAAACTTTATCGGAGTGAAGCATAAACAAAGGCATGGACTGGTTGGGTTGAATTGCCCGTTTCTGTACTACATATCCTACGTGAAATCCTAATTGATATAAAACAACCGTAAATGTACTAGTATGTTGTACAGTTGTCTAAAATGAAAATTCCCCACTGTTAATGGTTCCCTGCAATAAAACAAGCTGTTTCTACAGTAACAGGGGGACCACAACTATACTGGCAGAATTACTTCCAAAGCTGTTTTCTAGTATAAATGCACCTTTCGTGCTGGCTCTCTATTTTGGACAGAGATGAAACGTATCAAGTCAATAGTTGTCAATTCAAATACTAACCAACCTGGTACACTCAAATTACAACTGAAGTACAACTAGGAAAAATTCAATAGAACGTTTCAAATTGCATATTAATGGATATCTAGAAGCGAGTTTGCAAGCTGGAATCTAACAAAGAGATTCTGATGGCATATATGGTAATGAATATCCATGTGTAATTCATACGGATCCAATACAGGCTACTGCATCAGAATGAATGTCAAGTTCCTAAAACTTTTAAACCAAAATGGTGTTGCTGCCCTATAAATAGACAATTGGTATCATTTTTGAAAATAGTTGCTGTACATAAAATCTTTATACTCCTTTCATGATTAGAATTTGACCATAGGCGGGATTGTGTACCCACCACTGTAGAAAATAACAAAAATATTATATTCCTTTGCAATATCACAAGTGCAGGTTTATTGAAATTTATGCTGGTTTAGGAAAATTTATTACATGTTTTCACTTGTCTAAGTTACTGAATACCAGTCTGATGAGCTCATTTAAAACTCCATTTTCATACCCTGCGCACTCTCTCACTTCCCCTTTCACCTGCTTTACAGAATGTCATTTTTAAAAAAAATTTTGTTACAAATCTTTTGCATCTATCATGTTTACATTTCTTTACAAATATTACTTAGAATTCTATCCTATCCATCCAGCGATGAGTCATTTGTATGTGCAATATATAAACAACACATTGATTTCAAAAGTAATAGCACGACTTGGGAAAGAAAGCATTATTTTTAAACAGCTAAAATGCAATAAAGTGCAAAAAACTAAATTTGTAATAGAAAGAACAACAGAAACAAACAGGAGAAAATGTATGCACTTCACAGCTTATAATTAGTATTATTTATGTTTATACACCTCAACTTCTTGGCAAATTCCTCCACCCTAAATACTTGCATGTATACCTCATTGCTTTAACACTGACTTTCTTTGGAGTATTCTTTTCCTCCCCTTTCATTTACAAAGGCTTCAGTGTCTGTCACGTAACCTGGAACGTTCCTACCAAACTTTGCCACCTACCTCTACAGCCTTTAAAGTTGTTATGCAAATACAAGTATTTTGACCAACTTCTGAAAACTCTGAAGCCAACAGAATTCAGTCTTCATACTTTGAGAGATATCTTTATACAACAAAACCGAAGTAAATACAATTGTTAACGTTCAATGCAAAATAAACTACAAGGCGGGAAAACGTTCAGGAGAACAGAAGCTTTGGATGGAAGTATAATATAAGGGTGAGGATGAAAGCAAAGAAAGCATTAGGGGAGAAATGGAACTTCGTCAGGTAAATGAGCTAGGCTATTTCACCAGTCTTTGTTTATCCATCAACCAATAAGAAGCATCACTGTATTCTATTGTAGAAACTTATTTAAGCTTATGCCTCCACTAGTGTACCTGTGGATCTACTCTATTTGTTGATTGGTTTATGCGCAGTAATCTTCTCACATTCATCTTAAACTTGCCGTTCACTAATTAAACCCTAGGGCCCATTTGTCCTACTTCACAGCCATCAATAGTTATTCGCTGCATCCCCAATAACTACTTCTAGGGTTTCCTGAGGAATCTATCCATAGTCTTCTCCTTTCTTTAGCTGAAAGCACAATCTGGATTTCACTGACAACGCATATTGACAATACCTAGCTCTAACTCACCAAGACTTACTCTCTATCCCTCCACTGTCTCAAATTGTCAGACTGCTTATCCAACAGCCATTATAGGCTAAACAGAAACTTTGGGCAAAAAATGAGGTCTGCAGATGCTGGAGATCACAGCTGAAAATGTGTTGCTGGTTAAAGCACAGCAGGTTAGGCAGCATCCAAGGAATAGGAAATTCGACATTTCGGGCATAAGCCCTTCATCAGGAATGATTCCTGATGAAGGGCTTATGCCCGAAACGTCGAATTTCCTATTCCTTGGATGCTGCCTAACCTGCTGTGCTTTAACCAGCAACACATTTTCAGCTTAAACAGAAACTTCCTCCAACAAAATATTGGGAAGGCCATAAACACTGTCTTCCATCCCCAATAAAAAATCCACCCCATCATTAATTTCATCCCTCAAATGGCACCTTTCTGAGGTTGACCCAGACTATGTGCAACTTCATTGGGAGATGTGATTCCCAGAGGATCTTTCAACTACAAATCTGAGCCATAACCAAGAGCCCTGCTTCTACCTCTGTACCATCACTTATCACAGCTCTTCTGCTGATACCCTCATCTGTGTCTTTATTGTATCATGCACCTAAGTGCCCTCTCACATTTTATCCTTTACAAACTTGGTCATCCAAATCTGCTGACGGATCTTAACTTGCACTAACCACCCATCACTCCTGTGCTTTCTGATTTACACTGGCTCCTGGTGGAGTAATATCTCGATTTTAAAACTCAGTTAAATCATCCATAAACTGGCCTTTTCATACCTACAATCCTCTCCAGTCATACAATAATCTGATCCACCCTTAATTCTCCAAATTCTAATCACCCCACCACTGCAGTCTTATGTCTTCAGTTGTCCCAGTCCTGAATCCCCTGTTTAACCTTCCTGCCTCTACACGATGCTTTCCTACTTCAAGACTGTCCTTAAAACCTACTGCTTTACAAGTTTTCAGTCATCTACTCCAATGTAGAGTGTCATATAATGCCTAATAGAGCACTTTGGGACCAAAAACAAAGAACTGTATAGCACAGGAACAGGCCCGACAGCCCACCAAGCCCACAGAAACACATGATGCCTTTCTAAATTAAAAACATTTTGCTTCTATGTGGCCCATATCCCTCTATCCCCTACCTATTCATGTATCTGCCTCACGATGCCTCCTAAATGTTGCCATTGCATCTGCTCCAACCACCTCTTCTGTCAGTGCATTTTAGGCACTTACCATCTGTAAACAAAATCTGCCTTTCACATCTCCTTAGAAAACTTTCCCCCTTTTACCTTAAGTCTATATGCTCTAGTACTGGCATTTTTACCCTGGGAAAAAGACTCTGGCTATCCATGCCTCTCATAATTTTGTAAACTTCTATAAGCCGTCCCTCATCCTTTGACGTTGAAGTGAAAACAAATCACGTTTGTCCAAACACTGCTCATGACTAATATTCTCCAAAATAGGCAACACTCTAGTAAACCATTTTATACTCTCTCCAAAGCCACCACATGCTTCTGCTACTGAAGTGACCAGAACTGCATACAAAATTCCTAATATAGCGGAACTAAAGTTCTATACAGGTGCAACATGACTTGCCATGTTTACATTCTATGCACTAACAGATAAAAGCAAGCATGCCATATGTCTTCTTGACCATGTAGCCACTTGCATTGCCACTTTCAAGGAACTGTGGACCTGTAAACAGATATCCTTCTGTTTGCTGATGTTATTAAGGGTGCTACCGTTCCCTCCTGTATTAGGCCTTCCAAAATGCATCACCCACATTTGTCTGGACTAAATTCCATCTGCCAATTCTCTGCCCAAAGCTCCAACCTATTTATATCCTGCTCTCCCCTTAATCTTTGTGTCTTCCACAAATTTACTAACCAGATTATCTACGTTCGCTTCCAAATCATTTATATATGTCTTAAACAACAGTGTTCCCAGCACTGATCCCTGTGGAGCAACACTGGTCACAGATCTCCAGTCAGAAAAACACCTTCCACTGCCACTCTGCCTTCTATGGCAAATCCAGTTCTGTATCCATCTTGCCAGCTCACCACAGACTCGAGATGACATCACCTTGTCAAAGGCCTTGCTAAAGTCCATGTAGATTACATCCACCGCTCTGCCCTAATCAATCATCTTTTCCACTTTCTCAAAGAACTCAATCAAATTTGAGAGACATGATCTGCCCCACACAGAGCCATGTTGCCTATCATTAATAAGTCCATATTTTCCCAAATGTGAGTAAATCCTTCCTTGAAGAATCTTCTCAATAATTTCCCTCCAACTAATGTAAAGCTCACCAGCCTGTAATTTCCGGGATTATCCCTTTTATTCTTCTTAAACAAAGCAACAACACTGACTATTCTCCACTGACTATTCTCTGGAACCTCTCTTGTGACTAAAGAGGAAACAAAGACTTGGTACAACACCCCAGCAATTGCCTCCCATCAGAAATGTATCTCACAATGCTTTTCAAAGCACGCAACATCACCTTTTTTATAACGACATGCCCTAGAATATCAATATACTCTTCTCTAGGCTCATTACCAACCACATCCTTCTCATTTCTGAACACCAATGCAAAGTATTTACTAAAGACCTCACCCATTTCCTCTAGCTCCACTCATTAATTCCCTCATTTTTCCTTGAGTGTATTTACCATTTCCTTAGCTACCCTCTTACTCTTTATATATGCATAAAACACTTCAGATTTTCCTTAATCCTATTTGCCAAAGAAATTTCCTGACCCCTTTAAGTCCTCCTTAACTATTTCTTTAAGATTTTTCCTGCTTTCATTATATTTCACAATGGCACTGTCTGTCTTGGTGGCACAGTGGTTAGCACTACTGCCTCACAGCGCCAGGGACTCAGGTTCGATTCCAGCCTTGGGCGACTGTGTGGAGTTTGCACATTCTCCCAGTGTCTGCGTGGGTTTCCTCCGGGTGCTCCAGTTTCCTCCCACAGTCCAAAGATGTGCAGGTCAGGTGAATTGGCCATTCTAAATTGCCCATAGTGTTAGGTGCATTAGTCAGAGGGAAATGGGTCTGGATGGGTTACTCTTCAGAGGGTCGGTGTGGATTTGTTGGGCCGAAGAGCCTGTTTCCACGCTGCAGGGAATCAAATCTAATCTTCAGTTTCCTAAACTTTATTATGCCTCCTTTTTTCTTTTTGACTAAACTCAATTTCTCTTATCATCAAAGTTCCTGAATCTTGCCATCCCTGTCCTTCATTTTTACATGAACATGCTGGTTCTGAACTCTAATCAACTGGTCTTTAAAAATTCTCTCAGGACAAATGTAGATTTACCCTCCAACAGCTGCCCTCAATCTACATTCCCCTGCTCTTGCCTAATATTGTCGTAGTTAGCCTTCCACCCAATTCAATATTTTCACCAGAGGACTACTCTGATCCTCATCCATAAGTAACTTAAAACTTCCAGAATTATGGTCACTGTTCCTGAAATGCTCCCCACTAAAACTTTGATCATTTGGCCAGCTCATTCTCCAATTCCAGATCTGGTATGACCCCTTTCAGAGTTGGACTGGTTACACATTCTTTACAAAACAAACCTAGATGTTGTATTTATATAGTAGCTTAACAATGTAATGGTTGCCATTGAACTTTTAGAAGTAGGACAACAAGATATGTTACACACACACAAGGAAGACCACAAACCCCAAATACTACAATTTATAAAGTGTGTCATCATTCTTCGCAGAGTTGGAAGTCTAACCATTTACTCTCAAATATTGGCTGATATTTCAACAAATGAAACCTGCCCAAAACACACATGAATCAACATTGTAAGCTACATCAGCAAAACAACTTAGCAGGCAGGTAAATGAGGAAAATATTCAATTAGTTAGTTATGAAAGAACTGAGGCCATAAATTGAATAGATTTCAGAGTAGCTGATCAATATCGTCATTTAAGACAGGCATAGGAATTTTGTCAATCTCTTTGACCACCATAACACTTCTTTGCAATTTCAAAAGGCAGAATCTTAAAGAACCCGAGCATGTATAGCAGGGAAGCAATGATTGTTTAGCCAAATACCATTACAGTGACAGTAACCAACCCAACCCCATTTATACAAAATGCTTTATGCCCCTTTTCAAATATTTATTGTAGTTAATCAATAAGGAAATCAAAAATTATGGGGAAAAAAGGCAGCAGACTTGTATCAAGGACTCTCAGATCAGTCATGATCTCATTGAGTGGTGGGCAGGCTCAACGGGCTGAATGGTCTACTTCAGCTCCATGACCTTAATCCCTAGCAAATGATATCATTGCATCTACCTTACTTGCTGATGGCAAAATTCAATAATCCTTTATCTAAATAGAATCTAACTTTTCCCTTTGCTCCCATCACAATGATCCCCAGTTAATGCACCCAGGAGAAAGAATTTTTTGCCAGCTACCATTCATAAATTTAAACTTATTTAATAACCAACTCCCCTCTTGCCAACTTTGTTTGTTCATTAATACATTGTTCCTTGACACAGGAAGGCAGACATTTGTCTATGATTCTATGCGAGGTGAGCAATGGAGAAGAGTATTGCTATCGTGGAATGGACCAAGTCACCAAATACAAAACTACTGAAGCATTAAGACACATTTACCTCTCAAATCTCGATTGAAGTCATAAAGTCTGCGGATTTCACCTTCTAACTTATTCCGCATAGCTTTTTCCAAGGTTTCTTTCTTGGAAGATGATTTCACCAGGTTTTCATAAGCTTCTGAAACTCTCTCAATTTCCATCTCCAGCTACATGAAAAGAAAAATTTCCAGTCAGCTCCTTCACCAGTGCCTGAAGCAACAGATTCACAGTATATGCATAATATATTCAAGAGCTCAAAACAGATACAAGCACTGGAGTTGGTTCAGAAATAAGAACCATCATTTTTTGACTAGTTCAAGGTAATTCAATGATTGCAGGCTGATGCCAATGTTGGAGCTGTCCTAAATTCTAAAGTGCAATATGTTGAGAATATCAAACTCATAATAGCAAATTACTACACTCAAGTCAGAGATTTTGAAATGGAATCCCCAGGGGACTCAGATCAGATTTCAATTAACCTGCTTTCAAATTTCTGGTCTTTCTGGATTTGGTGACTCACTAACACTCCAAACCTGTTGGAAAACCTTTTTACAATAATAACCCTGTTTTCCTTTGAGTAACTTAGACTCTCTTTCAGACATTATAACAAATATATTAATATCTGCAGGGAGTCAGGCAGATGGAAAACCTCAGATCAGTGGTCAGACCAGTCAGTCCTGCAACTATCAACATAGTGACACACAGAGATTCTGAAAAGTTTATGGGAATTATTTTAAAGCAGACTAATGGGAGACCAGTTTTTTAAAAATGAATTGCTTGAATAGGTGTTCACTGATCAACTTTAACTGCAATGAAAAACGTGTAGGAACTTGCATTTTGGACCAGCCTGTGGACCAGATCTCTCTAACAACCACTGTTCTGACACACTCCTGGATGGTCTTCATTAAAAACAATGTCATCCAAAATTCAGTTGCCCATGCTCTTTACCACACCAACCTTTGTCCACTCATCGTCTTTGTGCTCAAAAGGTCTACAGTAGATCCAATTTCAGCAACAGGTCAGTTTAAAATCCTCACCTTTGTTTACAACTACTTCCATGGTTCCACGCCCCCCCCCCCCCCCCCCATTATCCTTCCTCCATCCTTACAGGATTCCAAGATTGCTGTGATTCTGTAATCCCAGCGGCATCTTGAGCAACCCTGATATTAATCACCACACTGTTAGGAGCTGTACCTTCAAATGTCAAGATCCCAAGATTTAGAACACCCTCTCCAAAACTTTCTAACTCTCTTTCCTCCTTTAACACAGTCCTGATAATGGCCCCGCTCCCCTGTCCAATACTTCCACATGTGGATCTGCCAAGTTTTGCTATATCATGAAATGTCTTGGAATATTTTATTACATTAAAGAGACTTCATAAAAACTAGCTGCTGTAGTAAACAACATACCTTGGGGCTGAAGTCAGAACAGGGCGGAGTGATATTTTCTTGTCCTTTAAAGGACCTTAAAGAAGCAGTCAGATTTTTGACAATAATCTCAGTTTTCCGAGGTGATTTTTTTTCTCTGGTGTTACCACACAAAGTGTCAGAATTACTGAGTTCAATTTCATAACACATTCTGACAGATGTGAACTTTTGACTCTAGCTTGCTTATTCAATAACACAACCACTTGGGTAGTAGAGAATTAAATGATCAAGTCCATTATAGAGAGAATGGCTCAAATTTGTGGAAGAAGTGGGCTGTGTTCCCATCCCACATGCATTACAGTAACATCCTCTGTTTTGAGCTATGCATGCTATGTGCCATTTGCGATTTTAGATGTCAAGCGTCAAAAGCAGCAAAAGACAAAACAGCAGCCTCAATTAACTTATTGATTGATTTCCTATCTTTTCCCTTGGTTTCTGCTCAGGAGCATCATCCTGTCTCTGTAATCTAAGCTGAAATAAGAAATATTTAGTTTTCATGAGGCTGGCGTACATGAAACTAAGCCCTCAATTCATCTCAATTTGCTTCAGTGTTAACTGCACTCTTGCTACATCTAGTCATAGTAATCCAAGGTGAACACTCAGACTATGTTCAAGTCAGCTCTCTCAGGGGAGCACACATGAATCCGATGGCCCTCCTGACTAGTTTAGAAATAGCTGTCTTCATTCTAGAGTTTAAAAAAATTCTACAAAATCAAACATGATCCAAAAGCACAGATCCACTAAGGGAAGAACACAAACAGAAACTCTCTCTACACCTTGGTCTTACACTCAAAGTTTAACATGTCAATCAGTTTCAATAGCTGACAGCTTTTCCTGAAGATCCATGTCTCCAAACACTGGAACTTTGATTGAGGATGGTGTGTATTCATGCAGTGATCAAGAGTCTGCCAATGTTCAGTTTAACTGTTTTTAATGCTCTTATGAAGAGGATCCTGTTCTTGCCCAATTAATGAGAATCAACTACATTTTTCAGTCACCTAGCAACCAATTTGGAGGGAGAGAAGATTAAGAGATGAGGTTTCTTTTGGGTCCTTGTGACTCCATGGTGACTGCCAATGGAACTTTAGAAGCCGTTTAATCCCTCAACTTATAATTTAGCATCTGAAATAATAAGTCACAGCATGACAGGCTAGCTGTCCAGGCTTTTAAGTGAAACTGGAAGTGCCGACTGGAATTCTTTCCACTGGCTCCAAATTAAACCTGCAAACTAACAAGTCTAACATTGCTAATCCTAGCTTATCAAGCAGTCAGAAAGTCTGTAACAATAAATTATGCAGTTTTATCTGGTTAAACCAGTAACTACTCATACACTTCTAAATTGCCTAATCCTCATCACTACCAATCTGAAAAAAAGCTCTCTGGATCTCAAAAGTATTATGTGACCACACATAGACACATATCATGAGGGACATGGATAGGGTAAATAGGCAAGGTCTTTTCCCCAGGGTGGTGGAGTCCAAAACAAGTGGGCGTAGGTTTAAGGTGAGAGGGGAAAAGATATAAAAGGGACCAAAAGGGCACTTTTTCACGCAGAGGGTGGTGCATGTATGGAATGAGCTGCCAGAGGAAGTGGTAGAGGCTGGTACAATTACAACATTTAAAAGGCATCTGGAGAGGTATGAACAGGAAGGATTTAGAGGGGTATAGACCAAGTGTTAGCAAATGGGACGATATAGGTTATGAGGTCGGCATGGACGAGTTGGACCAAAGGGTCTGTTTCTGTGCTGTACATGGCTATGACTTTTAGATTTTATGTGGAAACCGCATGCACTCCGTGCCAAGTATTGAGAAAATTCAACAGTGTCAGATGTCTCAGTAAGTTGTTTTTGAAAGTGAACTAAATTTAGATTTCCCCAAATCTGAAGAATTTGATGTTGGTGCAGTGAGATCAGTGACCTTACAAACTACAGTATACCAAGCAATCAAAATGAAACAGAGTACTTACAAACACCGCAGCTAAAAGTCACAAAATATTAGATTGCAAAACATTATCTAACATTCGCTCGATTTATTCGAGGTTGAAGGTTTACCTCTAATTTATCTTAAAAATGTGCCTCAAGAAAAGCAAGCTTGCCACATTTCCATTTCCATTTTCAGGCAAAGTACTTCAGCAGATTTCTTTAATTTACTGCCACTTTAAGAGCAGTTTCAGGATATGGATCTGCACCTGCAACGATTGACACTGTCCCAAAGCTATTTAATTGAAGTGAATCTAAGAAGCTATTACCTTATTCCCTCCAAGGGATGACTTTGAATTCAGCCCCAAGAATGAAGGAGCAATATCAATAACTTACCTCATCATCAACTTCTCTTGGAAATCGCCTATGATACCATAAGAAAGTAATTACTCATTCATGCTACACATACTATAAATATTGCTAATGGAACATGTATCACCTTTTGTAATTTAGCTACTTTGTCATAGTATCCCTCCAACTCCTGCCGAAGAGCACGGTTTTCCTCGGACAAGATTTCTACCATTTGCTGAGCTCGCAAGACAATGGCCAATGGGTCACCCTGGAACTGCTGATTCAGGTGGCTTGTAAGGGGGGTCTGTTGGTGTTGAGCAGTCAGCAGATTTGGTGAGGGTGGTGGCTGCATCACTGATGTAGATCCCATTGATGTCTGAGATGACGATGGGCTATGTTGATAGGTTCGCTGCTGTAACTGCAGCTGCTGATGTGTTGACCCTTCTTGACTTTGCCTGTTAATATGAAACAAAAGGACTACTACTTGCACAGAGTAATGAGAAGAACATTAAAAACAGGAGAAATGCAAATCATAAAGGCCCCTCACTGTTGCTCCATCACTTAATAGGATACCGGCCAATCACTGACCTCAACTCAGTTTTCCTATCCTCAATTCTCTCAGGAAATGGACTGAGTATATTAAAGGCTAATATCAGTGACTGTGTATTCATAATCATAATACAGGTACCATTTAGTGAATTCACTGCGTTACTATAAAGGAGCTGCTTTGCCACCATTTTTGGTACCATTTTTCTCATCACATGAGATTTGGTTCCTGTTCAAATGACAAATTGTAATCTTTCATCCAATACACTGCTTTAATATACTCTAACAATTGCCACTATTAGAAAAGGAGGATTGAAACAGACTTCTTGTGCAAATCTGCAAGGTGTATCCAGGAGCTTTAGTTGTTTTGCCAGAAGAAATGTCAGTTTTTCTCGCTATCCTCTCCCAAATGCATGACTTGTTTTACGAGCAACTTAAATGAGAAACAGTGTCCAATGGAATTCTCCAAATACTTCTAGACTGGTAAAACAAGTACATTATATTTGATTACTCGTGGATTTTTAAAAAAAAACACATACCAATGAGTGCACTGCAGGCAAACAACCAAACATTATTGTGTGCTTCTTTTCATTGCTTGGTTAAGCAATAACCTCAACCCTCCAGCTATTGTCAATCACAACATTTTTTTTTAACACCAATGTAATGAAAGAAACAACTTTAGGGCACATCGCAAGATGAGGCAGGGCTGGAAAAAAATTATATCTGCTGACAAGTCTGAAGCAAACAGGTATCTGAGTTTGAAAAACAAACTGGTCAGTTTTCAAGCACTCTGCCTCCACATCTGATTCTTCAGAATTTCTTTGTTGAATTATTATTGAGTATTTATACTTGCAAGGTAGACTGCACACAAAGGTTAATTGGAGGACATGAACTGGGTGAAGAATGACTGCATGGGGCAGGACCAAAGATATTGTTAAAGCATTGAAAGAGACTTTGGACGGATGGGAGAGAAATAGGAACAGGAACACACCAATCTCTCAGTTTACAGTTAATCTTTACCACAACTCCATTTACTCATCTTTCCTTCCGGTGCCTGAATACACAAAAGAAAAATCCATTGATTTCAATCTTGATAAACTTTCATTTGAAGCAGTACACATAATGATAAATAATCTCATTGTTCTGCACAATCTCAACGAAAGCCTTAAACCCAAGACCATACAGAGTCATTCCTCATCACAATAACCTGTAAAATTCACACCTGTACTGTGATTTTACAATGATGAATGCCTAAGCAAAAGGATGATATATTCAGTGTGAGGATCAAAAACTCAAGTCCAAGAGTACTAAACATTAATGGGATACAGAGGTTTAGGAGGAGAGTTCCAGATGCCTGGGCCAAGACATAAAATAGCACTCCCAATTTTGAGAGGAAAGGAAAGGTGGAGGTGAATTATACATCAGGGTAGAACTGCAGAAAAATCATTCTCAGACAGTTATGGGGTTGTGAAAGAGACAGGGAACCAAAAGACCATGAATTGATTTAAACAAGAGGAAGGAAGTTTTAAACCAAAGACACATAACCGTAGCTTATTTAGTTCAGGAAGCAAAAATGCAATGGATAAACACAACTTCATAGGATAGCAGAGTTTGGGATTTTGAAGTTTATGGAGGGGAAACAATATTAGGTCAGTCATGAAGGCAATGGAATTGTTAAGCCTAGAGAAACAAAGGCAGAGATGAGGGTTTTAACTGCATGAAAGCTGGGTGAAACATACGTACATACATATTAGAAGTTGAAGTCTTTGGGATGGCAACTGATATGATGTTAAACAAGTTACTGTTTGTTTTAGAAATCAGTCCAATACAAACAAACATAGGCCATGAAGGAGATGGAGCTAACAGTATAGAATTGGTGTCAGAAGCTCAGGTACCGTTCTCAGATTTGCCAAAGTTCGGTTTGAAGAAGTCGTAGCTCATCGAGATAAGACTGGCAACCAGAGACAGTTAATTAGTTGAGGCAAGGAATGGAGTTGTGGAGCTGGGCATTCTCAGCATATTACATTTGAAACCTGTCATAAAATGGTGTCACCAAGGGGCAACATGTAGAGGACGTAGAGCAAAGCTGATTGAAGGGGACTGCAGATATAATGGCACAAGATGGGAAAAGAATCCAGTATTCATTTTGTTCGAGCTATGAATGGATGAATAAAAGTTACCAGGAAAGGTAACTTCACTGAGGTAGACAGTGGAAGGGAGAGATTGGAGGAAAACAAGTGTGATTGATGACAAAGGCTGCGGAGATGTCAACTGGATAAGAAAAGAAACAATGCACTAAGTCAGAAAGTACACTGTCTAGAGGAATTTTATTGCCCTCCATCCCTCAGATAGATTAGTTGTGTAATCTTTCCTCCAGCCCCACTCTCTGCAGAACCATCAGGATCAACTCTTTGGAATCCTAACTCTATAACCACCTACATGGTAAGGCATGCCTCTGACCAACTTCAAAAGCTAATCACTGGCTGTATTCAGATATGCCATAATTTGCCTTCTTCTTCCTGATTTGGCATTTGCTATTGGTCTTCATACAAAGAAAATGATGAGACAAAGGAACAACTAACAGGACTACTAACAGGATGTAGTAGCAGTAGCACACAACAATGCATACCGAGACTATATATGGCTGGAAATTTCTCACGGTATAACTTTGCTGATGTCTCTAAAGTCTATTTGAAAGAATAGCCCATCCCTGGAATTGTCTTTTCGAAAAACAACTGCTTGCTGGATTTTAGTTTGGCTTATCCCAGTATAGAACTGAAGAGGATGTTGAAGGGTACTTTAAATACCAAGAAAAAATAGTTATTGTGTCGGAGTTCCTGATCCCAGCTGCGTCATCAGGGAAAGGTCCAAAGTGGAGGCCAGGTGTTTCCCTACAGGAAGGAAGGAAAGGAGAAGAGACACAAAAAAATTCACATTGTGTCAGGCACACTACTGCACTTCTACATCCTCGTTCAATAGCAGCACAGTAGAAAGCCTGGGATCAGCGTTGTCTAGTTGCCCCTGTCAGGAATATTAGATGAAAGCAAAAAATGTTCCACGTCAGTTTGCAGCACTCTGTGCAGTAAAGGGAGCATGAATATTGCATTCTCATTCTTTTTAATGTACTAAAGCCATTATGCCTTTGAGGCCTGCTGCAAATCAACTGTCCACTTTTCTTAAATATTTGCATTCATATTAAGATTTAAAATATCAGTTCTTGATCAAGCAACAAGCATAAGCTCCAAACTACCGGGGTCATGCAGTCTAACATCGTTTGGAGTTGGTCAGGAAGATTTCAATAGGATGACTGGAACTCCCCAGATTTAGATTTCACAGCCTTTTTTAAAAAATTACTTCCATTTTCAAAATGTCATCAGCCAACTCCTCGATATACTGCACAAGCATGTATTACAGAAGAG
The DNA here is from genome assembly GCF_020745735.1 of Hemiscyllium ocellatum. Taxonomy (NCBI): domain Eukaryota; kingdom Metazoa; phylum Chordata; class Chondrichthyes; order Orectolobiformes; family Hemiscylliidae; genus Hemiscyllium; species Hemiscyllium ocellatum. The sequence continues at coordinate 27,918,482 of NC_083411.1, forward strand.
CAAAACTACAACTTCTCCAATTTTCCCATTTTCTTCATGGAAAAATTATGCATGGAAACATGACATTGCCTCAAGTTCCCTCCAAGACACTCAACACCCTGATTTGGAACCAAGTTGCTGTTCCTTAAGTAACAGTTAACCAAAATCATGGCAATTCCTTCCTAATAGCACCGTAGATGTACTACAGCACATGGACCACTGCAGTTGAAGAAGATGGCTTGCCACCGCCTTCTGAAGGATAATTAGGAATGGGCAATAATGCTGGCATTCACATCCAATGAGTGAATTTAAGTGTCAAAGAGAACTGAGAGGAAACAGTGCATCCCAACACCCTCAAGCCTGCAGTATGACAGAGAATTCAACTCATGAAAATTTACTTCCATTTGCAGCTAACATGTGGACATGATTAATGGATTTTTTTTCTCTTGGAAATGAATACTGTAAAAACTGGATATAATTACAAGTATGGGCTCACCACAGGACAAGAAAGGCTATGATTTCATATTGTAACGCGTTATCAGATAACCAAGTCAAAGACGACCATCAGGATCCAATGCTCTACCTTGTCCACAGATCCCATAGGAACTGCTGCTCTGCTCCCACTCAGGGTTGTACGGTCATAAAATACACAAAAGGTAATTAACATATGGCAAATGAAAATGCCACAAATTATAGTTCTGCATTTCTGCCAAGGTTTTCATCAGTTACTCCTCCAACTGTATCCGAATACAGCTTTACAGCTCAGTACAGGCCCTTCGGGCCTCGATGTTGCACCTACCTGAAGTCTATCTATCCTACACTATTCCATTTTTATCCATATGTTTATCCAATTACCATTTAAATGCCCTTAAAGTTGGTGAGTCCACTACTGTTGCAGGCAGTACATTCCACGCCTCTACTACTCGTCGAGTAAACAAACTCCCTCTGACATCTGTCCTATATCTATCAGCCCTCAATTTAAAGTTATGTCCGCTCGTGCAACCTATCACCATCTGAGGAAAAAGGCTCTCACTGTCCACTCTATCTAATCCTCTGAACATCTTGTATGTCTCAATTAAGTCACCTCTAAACCTCCTCCTCTGTAACGAAAACAGCCTTAAGTCCCTCAGTCTTTCCTTGTAACACCTTCCCTGCATACCAGGCAACATCCGAGTAAATCTCCTCTACACAACTTCCAAAGCTTCCACACCTTTTCCATCGTGCGGTGACCAAAACTGCACACAATACTCCAAGTGCGGCCGCACCAGAATTTTGTACAGCAGCAGAATGACCTCATGACTCTGAAACTCAATCCCTCTACCTACAAAAGCTAACACACCATATACCTTCTTAACAACTCAACCAACCTGGGTGGCAACTTTCAAGGATTTATGTACATGGACAGAGATCTCTCTGCTCATCCACACTACCAAGAATCTTACCTTTAGCCCACTACTGTTTATTCCCTTTGATCCTTCCAAAGTGAATCACCTCACACTTTTCCACATTAAACTTCATTTGCCACCTCTCAGACAGTTCTGCAGCTTATCTATGCTCCACTGTAACCTGCAACATCCTTCCACACTATCCACAACTCCACCTACCTTAGTGTTATCAACAAATTTACTAACACATCCTTCTCTGAGTCATTTAGGTTATTTATAGAAATGACCAATAGCAGTGGCCCCAAAACAGATCCTCGTAGTACACTGCTAGTAAGTGAACTCCAGGATAAACTTTTCCCATAAATCACCACTTCTTTCAGTTCAATCAGTCTTCTTTCAGCTAGCCAATTTCTGATCCAAACTGCTAAATCATCTTCAATCCCATACCTCCATATTTTGCACAATAGCCTACTGTGGGGCACCTTATCAAACACCTTACTGAAATCCACATACACTACATCAACCATTTTACCCTCATGCACCTGTTTAGTCACCATCTCAAATAACTCAATAAGGTTTGTGAGGCATGACCTACCCTTCACAAAACTATGTTCACTATCCCGTATCGCCTTATTCCTCTGTAGACGATTATAAATCCTCTCTCTTATAACCTTTTCCAACACTTTACCCACAACTGAAGGAAGACTCATTAGTCTATAGTTACCAGGGTTGTCTCTACCTTCCTTCCTGAACAAGGTCACAACATTTGTTATCCTCCAATCTTCTGGTATTATTTCTGTAGGGAATATTTGGGAAAGTAAATATTTGGAACTTTGGTAAATGTTTCTGCTCATTAATATGAGGAATTTCAGTTCAAAATTCTTTTGGAAGTAAACTTTCTGCTCAATGTACATATATAATTGCAATGGCGGCATGGTCAAGTAGCCCAGACTGTGGTTGCGTAGGTTTATTCCTGAAGAACATTCAATGAGCAAAGAAACTGAAGGATTACTTGCATCTGGGAATCAGAGTCAAATCCTTCAAGGAAGATACTTAGTTTCTATTTTTTAATGAAGATAATTTTGCACTTTATGGAGTTGTCAGTTTTGGTGCCTTAGAACATGACACAAACTTGTTTCTGTAATAGTAAGTCAGTCACAGAACATACCATTCCAAAAAACATAGAAAAGTCATGGGTGAAGTAAAACAAAAGATCAAAGCAAGGGCCAATAAGATTACTCCATGATCCCCTATTGAAGTCTACCTTCTCTATTGTTCTAACTGTTGAACCAACAGAACAATGTTTTCATGACAGGACAGCACTCAATGTAACCCAAATAGACATCCAGAAATTGAAAATATTGGGTTCCAGCTGCAATTTTGCAGGATAAATATTAAAAAGCAGTTGTGTGTGCCATTTTAGCACTGCCATTCAGACAGACATGCAGTCCCTTTTGCTAGTTTTCTTCTTTCAACCTCCATAATCCTGAACTCATCCAAATCGCTATGAAACACATCAAGCTGCAATGGTTCCCAGTTCAGCAATTCCCCAAGTTTCAATTTCTTATCTTAGATATCCAATTCTTCCATGGCTTTGCCCACCCTACTACTGTAACCTCCACCAGTTCTATAAACCTTCAAAACACAGCTCTTCTCCATCTCTGGCCTCTTACACATTTATTATGTTGGTATGGTATGTGGTTTAATCTCTCAGCCCTTCCTGTAGACTATTATGGAACAGTTAGCCACAAGTTTGAGGCCAGAACATACATGTACAGCTCTATACAGGCCAAGATGGTTACCAGGTTTGATCTATTGTCTATACTAGTCAGTTATCCCTATCAGAGCAGCAGTCAAGCTGACTTCAACATCTTGAACTGGGAAGACAGAAGGGAAGAGAAGCAAAAATCTAAATGCTAATCAATAAACCACAATGGAAAGTATGCATGTGGGAGCATCAGGCAAGCACTGGATTGAGCTTGGCTCAAACGGGCCTATTCAGTTAAAGAATGAATGATGATCACTGAATTCTAACATGGAAAATGAATACTAGAGCAAGATCCTGTAACTTACCACAAACTACTTTCATATTCATTTTTTTTGTTCTAACAGAATACAACTTGCAGAGCTTTGGTTATACCTTCCTTGAAAAATCTTGAGACTTCTAATTCCCATATTATGAGGAGGATACAAATGTACTGGTGAGAGGATTTACAAGAGTGAACTTGAACTTGTAGATTATAACCAACAGGAAAAGATCAAGTACATCATCACTCATCCTCTAATAAATGACTGGCAGATGACCCTATTGTAAAAAGTCTTTAAAATTTATAAGGAAAGTTTTACTTGTTACCAAAAATAGTTGTTATGTTGAATAGCATCAATTAAGGTAAGTCGGAAAAGTAGATGAGGTCGACACAAAATATAAAGTTATGTTGAGGGGACTAGATTAGGGTGGAAAGAATTCTTTGTGGAACATAAACAATAACTTACATCTGTTCCACTGGGGTTACTTCTGCACTGTGTGCTCGATGTCAAATCATAAACTGAGACTTTTCCCTTTACTTTTCCCATAAAGATAAAATTGCACTGGAGACCAGGACTTTAGAATGGTCCCTCTTTACATACCTGACAGCCCCATACTCAGGAGGTGGTTGGTACCTCATAACAGGAGCATCTGGCTTAATGTGTTGCTGAGAGGTTGGAGAAGGCTTTAAACCTTCCGTTGTCATTCCCAGTCTAACGTCACTGTAGAAATTGCCATAGTCCTGAGCCTTGGAAGTAACAGGTAAAGTTGACATATTTTTGTAAGGATATTCAGGTGGAGGCCCCCTAGGGTCTATTCCCTTTATGGATGTCTGAGACAAAACATGCCCAGCATGTGTGTAGAATTCATTCGCCTGTTGGGACGAAATCACACTACTTGCAATTGAAGATTGTGCTTTTACACCACTTGTAGCTAAGGAGAGCTGCATAAGCCGCTCACTGAGAGAACGAACATGACCTTGTTTCAAGTCTTTAAGCCCATCATCTTGGTGAACCTTTCCAGTACCCAGCCTCTGGACTGTGGACCGCCCTTCAGTTCTCATCTTCTGGTTATTTATTCCAGTAACAAAGAAAGCAGTTCCTGCTGCTGTATGTTGCTGTCCTCTAAAAAACTGTGATTGGACCTTCGCTTCTTCATAAGTTGGCAGTTCCTCGTTATTCTGTGCTTGTGCTGCTCTGGTCTGCAGCTGCTTCTCCATGACACTATTGTCAACTTGCAGCTCCTGGCCTTGGGGTTCCTGTCGTGCAGAATGTGTGACCACTTGACGCTCATCTTGTGTCAGACCATCGTTTGTAGTTACTACAGACCCATTACTGTTGTAAGCAATGACATTTACTGTGGCTTGCTGGTGCAAGGCAAGGAGATTTCGATTCTCAGTGGGGTTTCCATATCTGAGCTGCTCTTGCAACAAACGCTGTAGAACTGTCCCACTTGCTCCTTCTTCTGAATTTCTCATTTCAAGCCCGTGTGTTCTGTGAATGTCTTGCAGATACTGGACATCAAAATGAGCTTTTCCTTTAAGAAGAAAAAGTATTAACACAGTGAGTACAGATAATATACAATGAGATTCATACAACTCTAATTGTGCTTAATATTCTTTATTACTTATGCACAAATAAAAGACTTTAAAAATTGTAGAAGATTCAGAGTAGAATCAAAGAAGAATGCTTTCAGAACCGAATACTTGCCTTATTCATTTTTCCATAGACAAATGCATAATGAAGATCTAAAAGAACCATCCGATCTTGAAAAACAATAAATCTTCTATTTTCTCATTTCCTCACTGACTCAGTGCATAATTGGTACATTTGGTTTTGTAATGAATTAGACAAACTAGGTAGCTCTCAATTATAATTATTAATATATGACTTAGCCAATATTTCTCAACTCTACTTCACTAGAATCTCTCTGAATTCTTCCACTGTTGCTAAATCATCAGACTGTTTATCCAACATCCAATACTAGATGAGCTGAATTTTCTACCAATTAACTTTTGGGAAGACTAAAGCCATCACAATTTGTTTCTTTCTCTGGCAACAGTCTGGGATTAAGTGGGTCTATTTGCCACCTTGACGCTACATTTAATCCTGAGGTGAGCTTTCAAACTCAGGCTTATGTCATCTCTAAATCTACATAATTTCGCTCAAAAATCATCTTAGCTCATCAGCTGCTGAATCTCTCATTCATGCTTTTCTTAGATGCAAACTCAACAATTTTCTCACTATTTCCCACATTCCAATCTCTGTAAATTTTGGGGCATCAAAACCTCTTCTATTAACTTCTCAATTTGCAGCAAGCCCTAGTCCCCTAACTTCCTGTGCTCGATGAACCTACACTGATTCCAGGGAGCTGTGGAAGCTCAGTCTTTACACGTGTTTAAAAGTAGAGATTGTTCGACTTCTGATTATCAGTGGCGAACAGGGTTATGGGAAAGGGTGAGTTAATAAGATTGAAGTGTTCAATAAACCATGAATGCATTGAATGGTGGGGCAGTCTCAACAGGCTAAATGGGGACTCTTGCCCCTATGCTCCGATGTATCTGAGTTATGACTGTAATGTGAAAGGCATAGGTTGAGGGAGCAATTTTCTTTGGTTGGCCTGAGTATCTGTAGACAATTGGGGAAAAAGAGAAACTGATTCTAACCAGGGTTATGACTATTTATTACTGTCTTATGAGAAGCCAATACAAGAACATCTCGCAAGAATAAAATTGAACTAATAATAAAAGATAGGTCCTCTGCTCTTCATTGGCTGTCAAGTGCTAGGAGATGTCCTAAATGTCAAGAAATGAACAACCATACAAATGCAGACTTTTTCCTTCTGTGGTCAATTGCTGACTCTGAAGAAATGATGACCTGACAACGTGACAACTGGATAGCATTCACAAAAACTGTAGCTCAGCACTAATTTCAACCTTCAGCCAAAAAAAAGGCCTAGGAAGAAAAATCAGTGTTGGAAGTGAATGAGGTAAGATCCTCCTCATACACACAACTCTGTTCTTTCAAATGTATCATTCTTTTTCACTCTGGCAACCATACAACTACTTTGATTGCCAAGGCTAGAATAAACAGCCTGTCACATGACAGGTTATTCTGTCATTTCACCATTCAGACAGAGGCATGTAAAAGTAAATAGTGCTATTGTCCAGCTGCTGTTTAAAAGAAATGAATCAATAATACAATTCAGCTCAACTGTGAATGTGCAATGATTAAGCTGTTTGGAATGTGGTTCTACTCCTTATGGATTTCTTATAAACTAATTCTGTAATATATACCAACATATAATTTTATCAAGGAGGGCTACACCTTCTACAAAATCAATTGCTGTATACCACAGCTATATCTTTTCAAAAAATGGAAACTACCAATCTCATTTCTAACAAAGTTGAAGCAAGAGCAAAAGTCCTTAAAGCCAATTACAGCATAAGACACAGGAGCATGGCAGGCTAATCATCCCATCGAGTCTGCTCTTATGATCAAAGAGATCATGGCAAAACTGATAAAATAAGCCTCAACTCCACTTTCCTGTCTTTTCCCCATAACCCTTGATTTCTTTACAGATTAAAAACCTATCTCAGCCTCCAATATACTTAATGACCTAACCTTAACAACCCTTCGTGGTAAAAAAAATTCCACAGATTCACAACACAGATGAAATTTCTTCACATGCCTTCTGAATGTGCAACCCCTTAACTCTGAAATTTTCACCCTCTGGTTCTGAACTCTCCCAAAATTCAGCATTTTTGGTGGTTTCCTTCTAAATTAAAAAGTTAAATGTTCTGATGAATGACCACATACAATATATTATCTGATCTTTATGTTACACAGCTTCTGTATGACCTGCTGTACATTTCCAGCACACTGTTTATTGTTCAGATTTCCACATTTTATAGTTTTTCCCCCTTTAATTAATCAAATCCAATGATTTTGAACACTGAAGATCGTAAGTTTTTTCTGCACAAGAACAACTTCATTCAAATTATAAAATTAGTTTAATATGCTTTAAACATTACGAGAATCATTTAGAGTTCAGACTCCAAACTCTGATAAAATAACCAACACAGCTGATCAGAAATGATCCATTTTCATCTAAAATATCACAAATTGCCACTTTTAAAGACAAAAATAGTTCTACTCTGTTACATGAATCAAGAATAATTTATGCAATAAAGGGAATAGTTCTCTCAAAGTGTCTAGGATAACTTAGTTTTATCACACACTGCCATGACAAGATGGGTGAAAATAAAGTTACGTCTGCATTGAGCAGTAACGTTACACCAAATGTTTCTTCCACAACACCTTTCACTTATCATTTCAAATTCATAGAATCAGAGAATCCCTACAGTGTGGAAGCAGGTCATTTGGTCCATCTAATCCATACCAACCCTCCAAACAGCATACCACCAAGATCCACCCCTCTACTCTATCCCTGTAACCCTGCATTTTCCAGGGCTAATCCACCTAGCCTGCACATCCTTGAACACTATGGACAATTTAGCTATCTTGCACATCTTTCAGCTGTGGGAGGACACTGGAGCACCTGGAAAAAATCCACGCAGACACAGGGAGAATGTGCAAACTCCACACAGTCACCAGAGGGTGGAATCGAACCCAGTTCCCTGTCATTGAGGCAGCAGTGTTAAGCATTGAACCACCTTGCTGCAAGAACAAATACTTTTGATGAATTTTGGTGAAATTGTTCCCTATATTGCCAGTATTTCCCCATTTCTGCAAAACAAAACAACATTGCGAGCAATGTATAAAATTGCAGTATCTTTGTAATTCAGGTAAACACAGTATGAATATTGGACATACCTACTGTTTTAAAAGTTTGGGAGAAGATTTGTAGCTCGAGTGCTCGTTGTTGTGGTTCTGTTCGCTGAGCTGGGAATTTGTGTTGCAAACGTTTCGTCCCCTGTCTAGGTGACATCCTCAGTGCTTGGGAGCCTCCTGTGAAGCGCTTCTGTGATGTTTCCTCCGGCATTCCCCCGGAACATCACAGAAGCGCTTCACAGGAGGCTCCCAAGCACTGAGGATATCACCTAGACAGGGGACGAAACTGTTTGCTACACAAATTCCCAGCTCGGCGAACAGAACCACAACAATAATACATTTTAGTTATTGATTATTTATTTCTTGCAGTAGGAGGCCGAGAGAGAAAAATGAACAAAGCTGACTCAAAATAAGGAAGCTGAAAATGTGTTGCTGGTTAAAGCACAGCAGGTTAGGCAGCATCCAAGGAACAGGAAATTCGACGTTTCGGGCCAGAGCCCTTCATCAGGAGATATCCTAAACTAATCTAGTTCCATTTGTCCCATATTCCTCTAAACACTTCCTATTCATGTACCCATCCAGGTGCATTTTAAATGTTGTAACTGTATCAGCCTCAATTATTTCCTCTGGCAAATTTTTCCTGCATGCACCATCCCCTGCATGAAAAAGTTGCCTTTGGGTCCCTTTTAAATTTTTCCCCCCTCACTTTAAACCTATGCCCTCTAGTTTTGGACTCCTACGCCAGAGAAAAGGCCTTGGCTATTTACCTTATCCATGTCCGTCATGATTTCATAAACTTCTATAAGGTCACTCCTCAGCCTCCAACACTCCAGGGACAATAGCCACAGCCTATTCAGCCTCTCCCCATAGCTCTAAACCTCCAACCCTGGCAACATGCTTGTTAAAAAAGAGAAAAAACTACAGATGCTGTAAATCAGAGACAAAAACAGTAATTGCTGGAAAAGCTCAACAGGTCTGGCAGCATCTGTGGAGAGAAATCAGAGTTGATGTTTCAAGTCGAATCACCTTTCCTCAGAAACTCAATCCTGAGAAAGGGTGATTCGATGTGAAACACTAATGCTGATTTCTCTCCTTTGATCGTCTGTTTTGACCTTAACAGGCTGTTTGTGTAAATTAATTAACTGGAAAATACGGGTGATTTATAGTGGTGATTGATAGATTAAAATTGCCTCAGATGATTTGGTAATGGGAAAAGCAATTCTTTTTTGCAATATCACTGTGGTAGTGAACAATATCACTTCCAGATAGAAGAAGGGTCCTAGTGAAGCCCAGGTGGTGCTCTCGAGGTGGTGTGTAAAAGCATCTCTGTATAGTAGAAATATCAAAATTCCTTTTGGCATGGTGGTCAGGAGGCCTGGTTTCAGGTCCCATCTATGCCAAACGCATGTCATAACATAGCTGAACAGGGTTCTTAAGGCCCAGGTTTGAGTCTATCTGCTCCAGAGTTGTAGGTTGATTAAAAATGTCGATTAAAATGTGTAAGGAGATCGTGTTTCAATCTCCCGCCCACTTCGATTATCATATTGTTGTCTGGGGACCTAGCTGTATGCCAATTCCCAACACCATTCATTCCTACATTACAAAGTTATCTATACTTGAAAAAGTACATAATTGACTGTAAAGCTTTTTTAGGACATCCTAAGATTGTGAAAGATGCATGATTAATGCAAGTGTTTTTCTTCATTTAGTAATACATTTAAGAAATCTGAAGTCACTCTTGATATATTACTGGAACATGTTTTGCACATAAAATGTAAAATGATACCATGAGATTCATAACAAGTTTTACTTATGGTATGGTCTTGCATAAAACACCAGCAAAGATGACATGAAAAATTCATCTTACCCCAAGGATAAACTGGCTTCATGTGCACATTTACATTGTCCATTGTTTTCATGTCATAAAAAATAGCAAGCAGTACAACAAATTTACAACTCACTCTTCCATCGTGGTACATGGAGGAAAGTCTGCCTCACAACATATCAAACATAGTTTGTGCTTTTGAAATACCAAGTCTTAATTTGTGGAAAGTTGTTTTTAAATTTTGGCAATTGCTCCTCGGTCCTGAATTGCTGTACAGTGCAGTAACCATAGGTGTGCCTTTTATAGTACTGGTTACAAAGTACCTGTTTCTCTTTCACTCTTTTCAATATCCTCCTCAGCTATTGTGGAGAGCTCATGCCGGTGCAGTAACTGGCTGTGATCCTCCAAGTAAATGGCATCTTGTTCAAACAAATACTTCACTCCTTGCAGGATGGACCACCGATCACCGAGATTGCTCACCCCCAGAGACTCTACCAGAAGGAAAATAAAACATCAGCAAATCAACAGGCTTAACTTATTTCACTATCCTATTGTAAACTGCAGTTCTTATGTAAATTATACCATCAAAAGCATGCCAGAGAAATGAGATCACCTGAATTGCTCTGATAATCTTTAAACAATAGCACCTGAGTAATTCCCTTAAAGGCAAATGTGCCTGCAAAGTTTTCAACACATGAACATAATGTGCACACATGATCAAGAAAACAGATTTCAGCCCTGCAAGTTTAGATTTCCTTCCCTAACTTGGAATGACCATATGATTTCAGTGGTAAAGTTTTATGGTCTCCTTTTCTCTTGGAAGAAAGTATCAAAGGTTCAATTTCTTTAATTTTATTAACTATGCTGGAGAGTCTTTTACACTGAAAAATGTGTTGCTGGAAAAGCGCAGCAGGTCAGGCAGCATCCAAGGAGCAGGAGAATCGACGTTTCGGGCATAAGCCCTTCTTCAGGAATGAGGAGGGTGTGCCAAGCAGGCTAAGATAAAAGGTATGGAGGAGGGACTTGGGGGAGGGGCGTTGGGAATGCGATAGGTGGAAGGAGGTTAAGGTGAGGGTGATAGGCTAGAGAGGGGGTGGGGGCGGAGAGGTCGGGAAGAAGATTGCAGATCAAGAAGGCGGTAATGAGTCCGAGGGATGGGACTGAGAAAAGGTGGGGGGGGGGGGGGGGGGTGAGAAAGCTGGAGAAATCTGCATTCATCCCTTGTGGTTGGAGGGTTCCTAGACGGAAGATGAGGCGCTTTTCCTCCAGGCATCGTGTTGCCATGGTCTGGCGATGGAGGCGGCCAAGGACCTGCATGTCCTTGGCGGAGTGGGAGGGGGAGTTAAAGTGTTCAGCCATGGGGCGGTTGGTGCGGGTGTCCCAGAGGTGTTCTCTAACACGTTCCGCAAGTAGGCGGCCTGCCTCCCCAGTGTAGAAGAGGCCACATCGGGTGCAACGGATATAGTAAACGATGTGTGTGGAGGTGCAGGTGAATTTGTGATGGGTATGGAAGAATCCCTTGGGACCTTGGAGGAAAGTGAGGGCGGAGGTGTGGGTGCAAGTTTTGCATTCCTTGCAGTTGAAGGTGCTGGGAGTGGAGGTTGGGTTGGTGGGGGGTGTGGACCTGACGAGGGAGTCACGGAGGGAGTGGTCTTTCCGGAAGGCCGATAGGGGAGGGGAGGGAAATATATCCTTGGTGGTGGGGTCTGTTTGGAGGTGGCGGAAATAACGAAGGATGATCTGTTTATCCTTCGTCATTTCCTCTACCTCCAAACAGACCCCACCACCAAGGATATATTTCCCTACCCTCCCCTATCGGCCTTCCGGAAAGACCACTCCCTCCGTGACTCCCTCGTCAGGTCCACACCCCCCACCAACCCAACCTCCACTCCCAGCACCTTCAACTGCAAGGAATGCAAAACTTGCACTCACACCTCCCCCCTCACTTCCCTCCAAGGCCCCAAGGGTCTTCCATACCCATCACAAATTCACCTGCACCTCCACACACATCACTTACTGCTTCCGCTGCACCCGATGTGGCCTCCTTCACATTGGGGAGACAGGCCGCCTACTTGCGGAATGTTTCAGAGAACACCTCTGGAACACCCACACCAACCAACCCAACCACCCCGTGGCTCAACACTAACTCCCCCTCCCACTCCGCCAAGGACATGCAGATCCTTGGCCGCCTCCATCGCCAGACCATGGCAACAAGACGCCTGGAGGAAGAGCGCCTCATCTTCCGTCTAGGAACCCTCCAACCACAAGGGATGAATGCAGATTTCTCCAGCTTCTCATTTCCCTCCCCCCCCCACCTTTTCTCAGTCCCATCCCTCGCACTTATTTCCGCCTTCTTGATCTGCAATCTTCTTCCCGACCTCTCCGCCCCCACCCCCTCTCTGGCCTATCACCCTCACCTTAACCTCCTTCCACCTATTGTATTCCCAACGCCCCTCCCCCAAGTCCCTCCTCCCTACCTTTTATCTTAGCCTGCTTGGCGCACCCTCCTCATTCCTGAAGAAGGGCTTATGCCCAAAACGTCGATTCTCCTGGTCCTTGGATGCTGCCTGACCTGCTGCGCTTTTCTAGCAACACAATTTTCAGCTCGGATCGCCAGCTTCTGCAGTCCTCACTTTCTCCCTGGAGAGTCTTTTAGCAGAGTCCAGTTAGATCCAGCACATAGAGTACTAGGACATGCAGTGACACTGGCAACCAATGTGGTAGAACATTCTGATTCCCATCCAGAAGACATCTGTTGAAAGTTTAACTACATTTAACGTTCACAATTCAAAAAGATTTGGATAGACTTCTAAATGTCTTAGCCCCACACATGTATGCACATATGCATTGATGAACCTAAATATTTTCCTATTGAGTACAGTACCCTACCTACAAAAGGGTTAAACAAAGAATTTTTATTAAGTTACATCAAAAATCAGAAAGCAATTTAATATTACCCACTGTAACATTATCCTTTATCACACCTCTTCCCAAACGTAGTCAATACATCGTGAGCCATTTCCAGACTGGCAAGTAAAGTTTTAAATGCAGTAAGTACTTCAGTCTAAATCCGAAGGCCTCGGAAAATTTATGTTCCCCTAAATATCCGCAGTGACAATAATATGAAAGTAAAGCAGTCTCGTACTTGCATGTTTTCAAAGAATGCCACTGATCATACCATCAATGCATAGAACAAAAAGTGGCTCTCAACAGAACACAGGTTGAAAATTAACTGATCAGCATTAAATTGGAAAAGGCTTTTTTTTACACCAAGCATAGTAACTGTGTAGAGTCAATTAACAGAAGAGGTCAACAAAGTTCAAAAATAAATTCGTTAAAAGAAAAATCAACCAGATTGATAAGGGAAAGAGATCAAGAGAAGCTGACTCTTCGGTTCTTTGGATAATATGTGAAATTCACATTTTTGTATAGAGAGCTGTGAATACTTAGTTCATAATTCTTATATCTCAGAACGTAATTATTCATTTTAAGGATGTATCAAAGCTTCCATTTCTTGAACTTCATGCAGAAATTGGAAGCATCTGATTAAGAAATTGAAGAACTGAAGAAGTAACCCCAAATAACTTCAATTGAAATAACTTTAAAGGTTAATGCACTTAAAAGATTGTGGCTACATTAACTGAAGAGCTTAACAGCTAGAAAAGCAAGTTCATAAACATCATGCATGTTTACTTAACTAAAGCACCAGGGATGTGGCATTTGCAGGTACTTCCACTGAAGAATAAGTTATCCATGTGGCTTGCCAAAATTAAGGAAAACTTTGAAATTAAAGTGCAGTTCATTTGCATCTTTACCTAGGCACACGTCAAGATGTCACATTGCCAATGGAAGTAGATCAAACTTGGTAAATGTCTCTGTTGGAATTTATCTCTGTGAATTCAGTTAGAGCATAGCCATCAGGAAAGACTGGATGATATTTGGAAAAGCGACTAAGAGTCTTTGTCACATTTGGGTTAACTGTAGATTGTGGCTTCATAGATGTGAAGAGATAAAGACAAACCTGAAGTACAGGAAGTGCTTGATTTATCATCTAGGACGTAGCCTGCAATTCCAGGGATAATATTCGGTATTAATCATAATTGGTAAGGGAACTACTAAAATTTATTTAGCTGTAAGCCAAGGGAAAAGAAATCTACCATAACGCTCAATAAAAGGTAGCAGGGCTTCTTGAAGTAATCAGCTTGATTGCAAATGGAAACTACAAAGTGGGCTATTGGAAATTAAAGATATTTTCTGATGTTTTAAACCACTACATGAGCTGCGGGCAATCATATGCTTGAACTGTGGAATTTGGAATTTAGGTTGGTGAAGAAATTAGAGGGTCAACTAACTGAAAGATAAGAGAAGGAACCCAATGGACCCCCAACATGCCTTGGAGAATAACTGAAATACTGAAGAGAAATCAATGACTCTGATGGAATGTGAATCAATTGAGTTGGTTCCAAGCAAAGTGAAAAATGTGGTGCTGGAAAAACAGCAGGCCGGGCAGCATCCGAGGAGCAGGAGAATCGACATTCAGGCATAAGCCCTTCTTCAGGAATGAGGAATGCTCATATATCAGTTTATATCAGAAATCTTTATAAATTATATTAAGTTAGTCATGCATGTACCATATGTTTAATACCTCTTTACATACAAATTAAAGTTTGTATTCTTTGTAAAGTTTCAATTAAAATTGAAAGATCTTGTGGCTTAGTTCGTTTGGCTAATTATTGGGTATTTGAATTCCTTCTTCAAGTGTCAACAATCCCTAACAGGTGAACTGAAGCTGTTATTTTCATACTTAAACTGAATCATCACATTGTAGGTGCAGCTTTCCAAAAAAAAAATCGGTCAAATTGCCTCAAAGGCAAATTCTTGATGACTGAACTGCATGTGCAAGTCTTCTAAAATCTAACTCTGTCATTAATAGTGTTTCAACCTGTAACAAGGATGAACCTCCCTTGTGACAAGGAAAGCTGCTGTAATATAGTAGCTTTATACAAAAGCAAAGTCCTACAGGTGCTGCAAGAAATATCAGCTGGTCAGCAACATCTTTGTACTGAGAGATGACGTTAAAGTTTCAGGTCAATGACCACATATCAAAATAGAAACAAAAAAAGGGTTTTATACAATTTCAAAAAGCAGGCACAGGCAAGGTAAGTCAAAGACAGTGGTTTGTGTGAATAACAGGAGCACCTTATTATCACAGCAATTCTTTCTTTTTTTGCAATTATAACAGTGCCACAGTAAGAGAGACACAGAAAACAGAAACATATAGCAGCAGTGGGCCATTCAGCTGTTTGAGTCTGCTCTGCCATTCAACATGGCTAGTCATCCAACTTTGCACCCTGCTCCTATTCTCTCCATATTCTTTGATCCCTTTAGTCCTTGGAACCATATCTAACTCATTGAAAACATTCAATATTTTTGTCTCAAAAGTGTCAAAGTGTTCTACAAGCTTACCACTTTCAAATTCTTCCTCATCTCTGTCCTCAAAGGCCCATTATCATCCTTAGATGAGACTCCTGGTTCTGGACTCTATGTTCATTGAGAACATCCTTCCTCCATCAATCCTGTCTAATCCTGTTAGGATATTATAGGTCTTGATAAGATTCCCCCCTCAGTTCTGTCATTCCAGGAATCAGGAGAAAGTGTGGGCTGCAGAAAAGCACAGCAGGTCACACAGCATCCAAGGAGCAGGCATAAGCTCTTCATCAGGATATCGATTCTCCTGCTCCTCAGATGCTGCCTGACCTGCTTTGATTGCCCATCATCACACTCTCATCCCACGAATTAGATTAGTAAACCTTTTTCACACTCCCTTAGTCCAGAATATCATTCCCCAGATAAGGAGAACAAAACTGCACACAATATTCCAGATGTGGTCTTACCAATACCTCGTACAGTTGCAGAGAGACATACCTGTGCCTGTACTTGAATCCTCTCACTATGAAGGCCGACATACCATTTGTCTTCTTCAATGCCTGCTGCACCTACACGTTTACTTTCAGCGACTGGTGCATGAGGACTCCCAGGTCTCACTACACCAATCCCTTCCCAAATTTCACAATTTAGATAGTAATTTGCCTATTTTTGCTACCAAAGTGGAAACCCTCACAATAATCCACATTACACTGCATCTGCTACATATTTGCTTACTTAGCTTCTTTGCATCCTCCTCACAGCAGTCCCTCCCAACCAGCTTTGAATCTTCTGCAAACATAGAGATATGACCTGTAGCTGCCTCATCCAAATCATTAACTATTACATGAATAGCTGGCGTCTAAGCGTTGATGGCTGCAGTACTCCATGTCACTGCCTGAAACTCTGGTGGGGTGGTGGTGGTGGGGGAGAGGGGATGGGTTGAACCTGTTCAATCCTACTGTTTTCTGTCTGCCGACCAGTTCTCAGTTCATTTCAGTACATGACCTCCAATTCCATGCAGTTTCATTTTGAATGCTAATCTCTTCTGAAGGACCGAATTGAAATCCCCCAAAAATCCAAGTAAACACCATCCATCGCCTCCCCTTTTCTTTGTTCATTTGGGAGATGTGGGCAATACTGGCTGGCCAGCATTTATTGCCCATCCCTAGTTGCCCTTGAAGATATTTTATACAGATTGGCTCAACTGAATGGCTTGCTAGGTCATTTCAGAGGACAATTAAGAGTCAACCACATATGTGGGTCTGGAGTCACGTGAGGATGGCAGATTTCCTTCCCTGGAAGACATTAGTGAAGCAGATGGGTTTTCCGACAGTCTTCATCCATGGTCATCAATAGATCCTTAATTGCAGGTATTTTCTGTTGAATTTAAATTCCACTATCTGCTGTTAGCAGGATTTGAATCAGTCCATAGAACATTAGCTGAATCTTTGGATTAATAGTCTAGTGATAATACCATAAGGCTATCGCTGCTCCCTTATTCACTTTATTAGTTACATTCTCAAAAATTCCAGCAGATTTGTCAAGCTTCACTTCCCCTTTGTAAATCCATGCTGAATGTCTGATCCTTTCACTCTCTTCCAAGTGCTCTGTTATTACATCTTTTATCATGAGCTCTAGCATTTTTCCTCACTGCCAGTGTTAAGCTAACTGGTCTATAACCCACTGCTTTCTCTCTGCATTTCTTCTTAAAAAGTGGGATTACATTAGATACAGGAACTGTTCCAAAGTCCATGGAACTTTGGAAGATAACCACTGGTACATCTGCTATTTCTACGGCTACTTCTTTTGGTACTATGGGATGAAGCTTATCAGCCCCTGGGGATTTATCTGCTTTAAATCTTGTTAGTTTCCCCAATACCATTTCTCTACTTATAACTTCTGTCCATCTCTCCGTCCCATTAGAACCTGTGTTCCCCATATTTTTTGGGATGTCAAATGTGACTTCTTTTGTGAATGTATCTCTTTGCTCCCATTATAAATTTCTGTTTCTGACTGTAGAGTACTTATATTCATCTTTACTATTTTTTTCTCTTCACATACCTATAGAAGTGTTTACTATCAGTATGTATATTTCCTAAAAGTTGATTCTCATACTCTATTCTCTCTCTCTTAATCAGTCTTTTTCTCTCCCTTTGCTGGATTCTAAACTGCTCCTAACCCTCAAGTCTTTTGCTTTACTTAGTCAATTTGTACACCTCTTCCTTGGGTTTAACACTGTCCCAAACTTCCCTAGTTATTCATGGTCTGAGCATGTTTCCCTGTTTTTTTTTGCCAGACCAGCATGAATAACTTTTGCAATTATCCATGCACTCTTTAAAGGTTTGCCATTGCCTATTTATCAACTTTCCTTTGAATAATGATCCCCAATTTATCGTACCACCTCAAACCATTTACTTAAATTCAGTGACACAAGTGAAGAATTCCTGACTCTTCCTTAACAAGAGGAAATGGATATTATGCCATACTGAACATGTTATAAATGGAAGTAAATTTTACTTTTCAAGGATAAGCTCAATGAAATACCTGGATCATTGGTTAAATTATACCAATGGGCTCACTAAATCCAGTCAGATGACAAAAAAAAAAGGGGGATTGTGTCTACTGCAACATTGACAGACCAGTGGGTCTACACTCACTTTTTGAAACTTGGTGAGAAATGGAAAAGACGACGAAAGAGACAGTATTAGGTCATTACCTTTTTCCAAAACATCTTTTTTGTAACATGCTATTCTGTTTTGGACATACACTGTTATTCCTTCTGAGAAAGGGTCACTTGACCTGAAACGTCAACTCTGATTTCTCTTCACAGCTGCTCCCAGCCCTGATGAGCTTTTCCAGCAACTTCTATTTTTGTCTGATTTACAACATCCACAGTTATTTAAGTTTTTACTACTATTTCTTGCTTCACTTTCACTCAGTTAAAATCCATTGGAGGTTTCTAGTCTGAAACAACACTGTGGGAGCATTGTCACCATATACTACCACAGTTCAAAACTATGGCCCCAACACAACCTGCATAAGGTAATAAAGGATGGGCATTTATTGCCAATCATTCCAGTGATATCCATAAGCTAAGAATTACATTTTCAAACTGGGCTAGTGTCAGTACAGAGGTAAGGATGGGGTCTTAGGATCATTGTTACTCATATGATATTTAATTTTCTTATGACAGGATACCGAAAAACATGGTGACTTTAGAACAAATGGCTTCACATATGCAAGCAAGAATGAAATTAAAAATCTATGTCAAAAGCCAGACTTTTGAGGTTTAGTTTGCATTTTTTAAATTTCCAGACAGCACACTCACAAACCAGACCGTCCAGCCCAAAGTTGGAGTAGATGACAACCCTGCAGGGGAGGGATTAAATTTCCATTTCCTATCATTACTTAAAACATGGATTGAAAATGTGTTGCTAGAAAAGCGCAGCAGGTCAGGCAACATCCAAGGAGCAGGAGAATCGACGTTTCGGGCATGAGCCCTTCTTCAGGAATTCCTGAAGAAGGGCTCATGCCCAAAACGTCGATTCTCCTGCTCCTTGGATGCTGCCTGACCTGCTGCGCTTTTCCAGCAACACATTTTCAGCTCGGATCTCCAGCATCTGCAGTCCTCACTTTCTCCTTAAAACATGGATTACCAACATGAGCTCTGCAGTGGGTAGGGCAGTGCCCTTTCACCTCCATTTCAGCTTAAAGTCTAGCACATGAAGAAAAAGCTTGAAGCAAATGCTGAAGCAGAAAAACAATGGTCACAGAAGGAACACAGGAGGAGTTCAGGAGTGAAAGAACATTGTAATTATAAGAGTAAGTGCCAACAAAGAAGAGTAAGAAAATTGTAGTAAAACAAAGTTGAGTGTGCAAGGAAATACGTGTGAAGTTCACTGAAGATCGGTTAGGCAGTGTGTCAAAGAGAGATTTGAAAGAGAGGACAAAGATCATGAAAGCAATTTGCTCGAGCAAAAAAAAAGAACCAGTGTGATTTGGTGGGAAAAAGTACTAGGAGTACAAGTCTTTATGCAGATATAGGCACTGAATGCATGCAATTTGTGGAGGATAGAAGTGGCAAAAGTGGCTGGGGCCGTGCATAAAACTTTAACAGCGATAGGGAACAAATCTGGCGATGACATTTAGTAATTTGATGGTGGGAAAGAATAACTTTAATAATGAAAAGGATTTGGAAAAGAAAGCTCAATTTGACCAACATATTAGGATTCAAAAGGAACCATGCCTGCACAGAAGGAATGAGATATGCAGTGACAGGACAGGAGCTCATCTTTCACTAGAACATAACATCAGCTAAATTGAGGTTGATCTTAAAACAAGGGACTATATAAATCACCTAAACTGTATAATGTCACTCCACACCACAATAATCTACCAAAAAAACTTGCCTCGCCATCTTATTAGAGTATCATTGAAGCAACATCAGTGTTTCTGGGAATCAAGGTAGAGTATCATAAGAAAGTGTACATGTTTCTTACTTCACCTACAATGTTTGGTGACTAAGGCAGCCATTCTAATAAAATCAGAAGTGGAATGAAAGAATATTTCATTTTGTACCTCAAGCTGTTACAGACTTTGCTTGTATATAGCCTTAGGTATTTTATCAGGTCTAGAAAAGGTAGCCATTTCCGTAAGTGGTCGGAGTAGTTTAAATTTAGGTATTAGCACGTACTGACCAGAACTATTTTGTAGCTTAAATATATGAAGTATACTCCTGTAATCCCAACTGGATGATCATGTCTTTCGCAAGTGAGCCATTCCAATCTTTTCAAAGGCATGCTGTGTAAATATTTGATAAGACTAGGCCAGATTTATTTCACAGTAAGTAAACATACATAGCAATAATTATGAGTGGACTCTGATCAAATAACTTGTCTTTGTGAAATAACTGATGATGATGAACCCATAAAGCTTCTTTCATAAAAGTGTTTCATTTCGTTTGACTGAAAACAAAATCAATTTTGACTAGCTTATTTTTATTTTAACCTCTGGGTCTGTTAAATGACTGTCCTTGAAACAATCCTTTTTTAAAAACTGTTTAGTGAATGTTTTTATCTCTGTATGTATTCACAATTTTGATGTGAAGGTCTAATAAGATCGACCCATATCCGGGACCTCCCAACACAAAGGGTGTGAAGGGATACCAATCACAGAGAGGCTCGCAAATTGCATATTGTTTACAATTACCAGAGGAAACAACTTAAGTGGAATGGTAACTAGAATTAAAATAAAATTCCGGTGTGTGCTTATATTTTTAAGCATGAGAACACTGGCCAAAAAATTCGAACAGTAACAATCCTCTTCAGCAAAATTTGTCAAAAATTCTCGAAATGTGACAAAAGCATACGCTGAAAACACTCCAACTGCCAATATTTTAAACATTAATCTCGCAGTAGCAGGGCTAAAGGAAACAGGTGATCTTTAGTAAACACAGCTGACTGAGCAAAGAGCCTAATTCACACTTACGCTGCTCAATGTTCGTACTTCATCACACAAAAATAACTTAAAGCATTTACAGACTTAACTGTTTCCAGAATTTATTTGTCCAAAACAATTTTATTTTCCTCAGGAGTCCAGGAAAGATACAATTCCCAAGGCTCTCTTTCTCACTCCCAATGCTTCCTTTACTGCTTTCCGCACTGACCCAGTTAGTTTTGGCCAGGAAACAACATTCCTATTTTTTTCCCCTGGGAAACCAAGAACGATAAAGGGACAAATCTGCTTTGGAGTTCAGGGAATAACTCAATTTATGATGGTCATTATTACAATATTACCATGTTAAAAATCACACAACAACAGGTTATAGTATTTGGAAGTACTAGCTTTCACAGCGCTGCTCCTTCATTGGGTAGCTGTGGAACAGGATCATAAGACACAATTCAACATTCAAGTTACCAATGTTGAGTTCGCTTATATCAACTCAGGGACTGCAACTTGCCATACACCTATGGACCATCTGGATAAAGGACTTGCTCTCCCTTGAAGGCTACTGCACCAAAGAGAAAGGAAGAAGAATAAGACTTCCACTTTGCAGAGCACAAACAGCTTCCTGGAAAGCTTGTACCATTGATACCGTATCACAAACGAGTTCACTTGGTAAAATAATTACTGACTAAATTGGCTGAGTCCTTAGGGACAGGGCTGCTAGATTGTGTCTGCAGCATGCAATGAGGTAACCAGAGAGAAATAAAATCTACCTGACCTCATTCTCGAGAGTGTGGTGCTGAAAAAGCTGGAATGAGCTCATTCCTGATGAAGGCCTTATGCGCAAGACATCAATTCTCCTGTTCCTTGGATGCTGCCTGAACTGCTGTGCATTCTCAGCACCGCATTCTCGACTCTGACCTCCAGCACCTGCAGTCCTCACTTTCTCCTAGTTGGTCTCATTCTCACCAACCTAACCACCCATCATGCTTATGGCAGGAGTGACCAGTGCACAGTGTGCTTACACTGAAAGTCCTATCTTTCGGATTGGGGTTAACCTCTGCAGAGTGCCTTGCGACAGTACCACTGTGATAAATGAAACAGACTTTAAGCAGATATTACAACTCAAGACGGAGCATCAAAGATTGTGGAATTGTACTCAAACACATTCTGGAGCCTCATATTCTGGCAAATCCCCACTCTTCCATTACAATCAAGCCACGGGATCAACTCTGTTAAAATGAACAGTGAGTGCAAGGGGGAATACTAGGAGCAGCACCAGGCATACCTAAAAATGGAATGTTAGTCTGGTGAGGCTTCATATGACTACTTACATGCCAAACAGCAAAGGCAGGATGCAATATGCCTAGATAAGCAATCCCACAACCAACTGATTAGATCAAAACTCCACAGTCCTTCCACACCTTTTCAGGAATACTGATGGATGATTAAATAACTAACAGAACGCTCCAGAAACATGGTGGGGACGCATAGCACATTTGCCAAAAGTCAAGGCTGAATAATTGCATCTGGGAAATTAGATTAAGTGTTGGTAGATATGCAGCGTCAGACACTAAAGGAGATATTTCATTATGCTCAACAAAGACACAATCCAGTGAGAATAAAGAAGCTGCAGGAGATGGGTGTGCCTGCTGTCTGTGGCTAAAGAAAGAAATTAAGGACAGGATCAAGTTGAAAAAGAAGAGTCCAATTCTTCAAAGATTAGTGGAATGTCATTAGTACTAAAGACTTAGGCTCCAGAACTATCTGTATACCCAGCCACGCAGTTACAGTACAGCCATAGCACTGGCATCCACCAGCAATGTGGAAAATTGCCCAGACACATCCTGCTCACAAAAAGCAGGCCATGTCCACCCAGACAATTACCACCTGGTCACTCTATTCACACTCATCAGTAAAGTGAGGAAAGGGGTCACCAATAGCATTGTCAAGCAGCACTTGCAAAGAATTAACCTGATTAGTAATGGGGAAGAGTAACTGTCCTTAGTATCAAGGAGCATTTGATAGAGAATGACATCAAGGAGCCCTAGCAAAGCTTATGACAATGACTGTTGGGGGAATCTCTCCATTTATTGGAGCCACACATAGCACAAAGGATTCTGATTGTGATTGCTGATGGTCAGTCCCCAAACATTTCTGCAGGAGTTCCTCGGGGTAGTGTCCTACGTCCAGCCACCTTCAGCTGCTTCAATGATCTTCCCGAACTCAATAAGTTAGAGCTGAGAAGATTTGCTGCTGACTGCGCAATGTTCAGTGCTATTCACAACACCTCAGATTTTGAAGCAGTACATATGTAGTAAGACCTGGACAATATCCGGGTTTGGGCTAATGTGGCAAGTAAAATTCATACTGCAGAAGTTGGAGAAGGTCATTACCTGTCACAAGGGAAAATATAAACAATTGTTCCTTGACACTGAATGGCATTACCATTCCTGAATTCCCTATATCAACGTTATTACCATTGATCAGAAACTGAAGAAACCATCTATACAAATATTTCAGTGAAATGACCAGGTCAAGGCTAGGAAATCTGCATTAACTCACTTTGACCCCCCACCCACCCAGTGCCTGTAAACTATCAACAAGGTGCCAGTCAAGAGTGATATGGAATACTCCCCACTTGCCTGGATAGGGCAGCTCCAACAACACTCTAGAAGCTTCACACCATGAAGGACACAGCCCACTTAAATAGGACACCATCTATCACCTTCAACATTCACTCCCTTTATCATTGAAGCAACTGTATGCATCATCTACAAGATGCACTGAAGTAACTTATTAATACATGCCTGACAGCACCTTCTAAACTCATGACCCGTACCACCTAAAAACCAAGGGCAATACATGCAATGGGGACACCAACACTTGCAAATTCCCCTCCAAGCCACACACACCATCCTAACTTAGATTCCCCTTCCTAACAAGGAGGTGTGTACTCCTACACCCAAAGGTCTGCAGCACATTAAAAAATGAAGTTTACCACCACTTTCTCTAGGGTAACTGGGGATAGGTAGCTGACTCAGCTAGTGTCACCCATATCGTGACCAAGTAGAATTAAAAAAGCTGGCTGCCACCATCATCAGCTTACTCCAGGATGGCATGCAAGCTATGATCCTCACCAACAAAACCACAGTAAACCCTACCGCAATGAAGAGAACTGTCAAAGAAAGTCATGTCATTACACTCTCCTCTTTATTTTCCTCATTGTAATCCTGGACCTCAATTCTAGGAGATTTTCAAAAGAACTAAGGAACTGATCAACCTATGCAACATTCAATGCAAAATTAAAATCATTTCAATTTCACCATGTTATAGTGATCCACATACTCTTATATAAAACATGCACATGTACCAGGGATTTCAATGCATTGGTGAATCATCAATGATCCTTTACAAGATCCTTCAAATCTGTTGCCAAAGAAAACACTCCAAAATTGAGGCACAAATCACTCAAAATCAATTCAACTGATTAGGACATGTTGTTTTCTTGGAACTCAGTTGCAGCAGGTGAATCCCATGAAGACACCAGAAATGTTTCAGGAAAGAGCTCAAAAGATTCTTCCAAGAGGTCAAACACTCTCACAGACACAATGGGGATCCTGGCTTGTGACTGACCAAAATAGAGAAAGCAACAAGCACAGAAAGACTTTGACATGGATGTTTAGAGGAATGTTTTTTCAATTTCCTCAATTAGCGGGAACATACCGATCTCTAACCAATCCATCTAAGCAATGTTTCAAGCATCACCTACACAGTGTACGCGGCAGAGTCTGCTGCTCACACATGGGACTAATCAGTCATCTCAAAGTTCACCAAACCAGATAGTAGCAAGTCATCCTCAATCCAAGAGGCCACCCAAGAAGATTACAATGACTTTCTAGGCTGTACAGAAAACGTTAATGGACTACTCTATTAAGTTGGTATATCTCCACTTACTAAAACAGGCATGCAATCTTACCAGAATTTAGTTCAAGAATCAGAAAAAAAAAGTCAAAGCAAGAGCTGTATTAACACTATTTGTGTGCTTTCTTGACTTCCACATAAGCAGAGATCTAATTGATTCATTAGAACATTCCTCCATAATTTTTGTAAGATTTCGGATGAAGCCGTTGGCAACCTCATGAACCTTCTTTGAACTATCTCCAATGCTAGTATATCTTTCCTTAGATCAAGGGATGAAAACTGTTTACGGTATTCTAGCTATGGTGTAACTAGTACTCTGTATAGTTTTAGCAAGACTTGCTGATTTTTATGCTTCATTCCCTTTGAAACGTAGGTCAATATTCCATTTGCGTTCCCTATTCCCTGTTGAACTTGCATGCCTGGCTTTTGATTTAGGCACAAGGATCCATCCCCAATTCCCTGTGCTGCAGTACCTGTCCATTTAAATAATGTTCAGCTCTTCTATTCTTTATCAAAGTGAATAACCTCACATTTTCACATTATATTCTATCTGCCAATTTTTGCCCACTTACTTAACCTACTTCTCTCTGGAGAGTCTGCATCATCCTTGCTATGTGCCTTCCCACTTACTTTTGTGTCATCAACAAACTTGGCTATAATGCAATCGCGTTCATTATCTAACTCATTCATATACTGTCTATTATAAATAATTGCAGCCCCAGTACTGATCCCCGTGGCTAGTTACAGTTAGTCACTAGTCACAGTTTACCATCCTGGGAATTTTTCCCTTCATCCCGACTGTCTTTTACATTAGTTAGCCAAATCTCAATCCATGCCAACATACTACCCCAAAACCATCAGCTATTATTTTACGAGGCTCAATTTGCAGTACCTATCAAATGCCTTTTGGAAGTCCAAATACAGTATGTTGCATGCACATCCTCCCCTTATCGATCCTACTTATTACTTCAAAGAATTTTATTCAATTTGTCAGGCATGATTTCCCCTTCATGAAGCCAAATGAACTCGGCTGAATAACTATGTATTTTGAAAGGCTGTGTATTACAACCTTAATAATAGAACATAACATCTTCCTGCAATTGTCTTTCTTTTGTCTCTTTCCCTTTTTGAATTCGGTGTTACATTAGCAGTTTGAGAACCTAAAGATTCTTGGAAGATTATGACCAGTGCATCCACATCTGTAGCTACTTCCTTTAATATCCTAGGATGTAACCTATCTGGTCCAGGGAACTTATCCACCTTTAGCCTCATTCGTTTCCCCACTACTTTATTCTCCATTGGTAGCTGATGTATTTATTTCCTCTTCTGCTCCTTGATTATTTAGTATTTTTGAAATGATACTCACAGGTGTATTTCATTATACAACAGTAACACATTATTTTCTTCCCACTCTCTCCTAGTTTTCAAAGTTTGCAGAAAACAATACGCACGTACACCTGGGTTTATGGTGTTTTCCCTCACTCTAGTGTGAATCTTAAGTTGGGAGGTGATTTCTCTTTACAGATTTAAAATACAACGACACCAACAAAATACAAATGAACTTCATAATTGGTTTGGCAAACTGCACAATTTCACAAACAACACATTTTTCGTTTGCTTTCTCCTATCACAAATCATATTAAAATTGCTTTACAATAACTTGTATTCATGTAAAGCATCTTGAATACAGGAAATATTCCAAGATGTCTGATGAAGGACTGAAACAAAATATGACATCAACTCAACGAAGCTTCGTGTAAAAGAATCCAGTTTGAAGCACCACAAAATACAGGAGTTATAGAGGTGCAAAGAAATTTGGAGAGGGAATTGCAGATTTTCAGTCCAGATACTAAAGGCACAGCCACTAACGGTGAGATGTTTGACTAAGCCAGGAGTCAATGTAAGTCAGCAAACATCGTGAGTACAATTTGGTGAGCAATTGGACATGATAGCAGAGTCCTAATGCCCTGAAGTTCACAGACCCCAAACTATTGACACATACTTATAAACACAAAGTTATCACCAAATACCTTTCACAGACTGGTGAGATTTCCATCTCAAATTTAAATTTAACAACTGACAGAATTCACTATCATAGCCTTGCATTATTCTTCTACAGATAATTGCTCCTGAACATTCGCAGCCTTAAGGTGGAAAAAGCACGTTGCTTGCAATCAACTTATCTCAGTGATTTCAAGTTTTCCTAGCTGCTAGTTGGATGAGTGTTCCTTTGTTAATAGTCTTGAAGCACTTCTCTCTTCTTTGCAGCCTCTTTCTTCTCCTCCCTTGTAACCTCCCTCTCTCCTGTGCTTTCAGCTTTCTTGTGGCCATCCATCTACTCCCAACCCTACCATTTCCCCAACTTCCTTGTGGTGCCCCTGCAACCTGGTTCCAGCAGATAGAAGGTTCCGCAGCAGAAATAAGGCACTCAGCAAAACACCAGCTGGGTTCTGGACCTCAAAAAAACCCCCTCCATCCAACTCCCCAACTCAGACAGTACCTGCCCCATCACCAGGATTTACCTAACCTCTCCTTCCAATTGCACATTTTCATTTGTTGTTGATAGGTTTACTGGTGATTTGGTCAGCTGCAAGCACAAAGAAAATATCCGTGTAATTCAAGCAGCTGCTTCTTATTCTTTACTTCCATACTATTTGTAGGGGCAGCTTTTCTCTAATCAGCCCGTGACTGAACTTTCCTGAGCATTTGGAGGTCTTCAAGGTGGACTCGTTTTGAGCATTGAGTAATGCAGGAAACATGGTAACCACGTGATGATGACCAAAGAAGCCTTTGGGAAGTTGATTAAGGGATAACCATTGGCCAGACACCAGGGATAATTCCCATCCTCCTCTTTTGAATAAACTAGTTACATGATGAAGGAGCAGTGCTCTGAAAGCTAGTACTTCCAAATAAACCTGTTGGACTATAACCTGGTGTTGTGTGACTTTTAAACAAGAAATCTAATGTTAATTATTTTGTTTGAAAAATCACAATATGAAAGAGAGGGAATTCTGCTCCAGCTATGAAGAGTTCTGGCTAGACTACATCTAGAGTACTGAGTACAATTCTGGGCACTAAACCTCCGAAGGATATGACGACCTTGGAAGGCATGCAGGGCAGATTAACCAAAATGTGATCAAAGCAATAGAAAAATGGGTCATTCCTATAAAAAGCAACAGAGACACAATCAATAAATAAACTTAAATTGGAGCCTAATAGATTTTTATTAGACAAGCAAATACAGAGTTATTGAGCCAAAACAGGTGGATACACCTCAGTTATAAATCACTCAGAATGCTGGAACAGGCTCAGGAGCTGAACAGCCTAACTCTCTAAGGTGGAAGTGGGTACTGCAGATGCTGGAGATTAGAGTCAAGATTAGAGTGGTGCTGGAAAAGCACAGCAGGTCAGGCAGCATCCAAGGAGCAGGAAAATTGACGTTTCGGGCAAAAGCCCTTCATCAGGATTCCTGATGAAGGGCTTTTGCCCAAAACTTTGATTTTCCTGCTCCACGGATGCTGCCTGACCTGCTGTGCTTCTCCAGCACCACTCTAATCTTGACTACCTCTCTAAGGTTGGAGAAAGTGAGGACTGCAGATGCTGGAGATCAGAGTTGAAAATGTGTTGCTGGAAAAGCGCAGGTCAGGCAGCATCCAAGGAGCAGGAGAATCGATGTTTCAGGCATGAGCCCTTCTTCAGGAATGAGGAAAGTGTGTCCAGCAGGCTAAGATAAAAGGTAGGGAGGAGGGACTTGGGGGAGGGGCGTTGGAAATGCGATGGGTGGAAGGAGGTCAACGTGAGGGTGATAGGCCAGAGTGGGGATGGGGCCGGAGAGGTCAGAAGGCGGTGCTGAGTTCAAGGGATTTGACTTGGTTTGGTGGTGGGAGGTGGGGTCATGGTCAAGGGGGCAGTAGGAGGTGGTGTCCGCGACCTGGCGTTTAGCCTCAACAGTGTAAACTACTACCGCACCTCCCTTGTCAAATCTCTCGAACTCAGCACCGCCTTCCTAATCTGCAATCTTCTTCCTGACCTCTCCGCCCCCACCCCCACTCCGGCCTATCACCCTCACCTTGACCTCCTTCCACCCATCACATTTCCAACGCCCCTACCCCAAGTCCCTTCTCCTTACCTTTTATCTTAGCCTACTGGACACACTTTCCTCATTCCTGAAGAAGGGCTCATGCCCGAAACGTCGATTCTCCTGCTCCTTGGATGCTGCCTGACCTGCTGCGCTTTTCCAGCAACACATTTTCAGCTCTACCTCTCTAAGGTTCACATTTACAACATCCTAAAATCTTTACTGAGTTAATTCCTCAAAGAAAAGCAATTAGAGATTGATTCAAAGGAAAGATTGATACCTGAAATGTCAACTGAATTATAATTTTAGATTAGATTACTTACAGTGTGGAAACAGGCCCTTCAGCCCAACAAGTCCACACCGAGCCGCTGAAGCGCAACCCACCCACTCCCATACATTTCCCCTTTGCCTAACACAACAGGCAATTTAGCATAGCCAATTCACCTAACCTGCACATTTTTGGACTGTGGGAGGAAACCGGAGCACCCGGAGGAAACCCACGCAGACACTGGGAGAATTTGCAAACTCCACACAGTCAGTCACCTGAGGCAGGAATTGAACCCAGGTCTCTGGCGCTGTGAGGCAGCAGTGCTAACCACTGTGCCACCCAGGAATTCGTGGGTGGCACGGTGGCACAGTGGTTAGCACTGCTGCCTCACAGCACCTGAGACCCGGGTTCAGTTCCTGCCTCAGGTGACTGACCGTGTGGAGTTTGCACGTTCTCCCCGTGTCTGTGTGGGTTTCCTCCGGGTGCTCCAGTTTCCTCCCACAGTCCAAAGATGTGCGGGTCAAGTGAATTGGCCATGCTAAATTGCCCGTAGTGTTCGGTAAGGGGTAAATGTAGGGGTATGGGTGGGTTGCGCTTCGGCGGGCCGAAGGGCCTGTTTCCACACTGTAAGTAATCTAATCTAAACACCCAACTTGCTCATTATCTCAGTGGTTTCACTTTTTAAGATAATGGTCTTTGAATTTATAGCACAATATTTGTTCAGAAGACTAATGCACCGTATTTTATTAACAAATAGCACAGCTGTGCTCTTCAGTGAGGACTGGGTCATAAAGAGCTGTGCGGAGTTAGATCCTGGGTGTCCATGTGGAGTTAACTGACAATTAATGTATCATACAGCCACTATAGGCCTCAAATATCTAGAGGTTTAGGAAATATTAAACAAAAATCAGCCCAGGTACCAGTCTCTGATCATAATCAAGTAAATATTGTAGAAAATGCACACATATGGTTCCAGAGTAAAACAGAATTAAGTTCAGCTGGGATATTTTCAAAAAATAAGTAATGCTCAACATGCACTGTCTGGACTCAAACCTGAAGAATGGCCATTTAAACAAGCTCAAAGATGTCTGGGACACAACATGAATTAGGACCTACAGTAAGAAAGAGAAAAGGGAAAAAGGGAAAATAATGTATAGTTTATTTATTACAAGAAAAGATCATTTTCACAATATGCCATTTTAAAAAAAATCACTATAACTTTGCTCTTGGTTTTTGCAAATGTAGTTACTTATTAATATCAACCTGGCAGTGCCAGAAGAGAATTTGGTTGCTAAGTGACCAAATCAGGTTAAGTATTTTTGCACACAATTCCACCATCAGAAAGAACTCCGCCATCCCTCCAGAAACACATGCATACACTACAGAACAGACATCTTTCTTCTACTAACACTTTGCAATAGTTAGACTGTAACACCTCATTAACAGGATATTTTACAACATTGCAAACAGACCATTAACAGTCTGTCTAGATTTTGAAAGTGGAATGTCAAACATTGAGGAGGAGGAACAGAGGAGAAATATTTTCCAGGGATAGAAGCCAGCACACACATAAAACAGCATGGCTGTTAAATAATACTGCATGATTTGGAGCAGAAGAGGGCATGGAAAGAATACTGAATAAGTCAACGTAAAGAGATTTCAAAGGAAGTTGAAATCTACACTGAAAGGTTCAAGTGTCACACAGGATCCAAAAACATTTAAAATGAAAAGCAAAGACCGAAGTCTAGGAGCATAACATAGTCATTGGTCATACATTCACTTTTTCTTTCAGGATTACATCCTCTTTCCAACAAGATGGCAGGAGGATACCAGAAGAACCAGGTTGATTAAATCATTAGAACCATGCAATTAGGGACATGTGAATCTGGTTATATAAATATTTCTGAGAACTTATGCAAAATATTTACAGAACATGAAGGATGAATCCCACTTCAAGCCAAAGAAGCCATTCTGTGGCAACAACTTTATGCCTTTTTCCAGTGGAAACTCCTATTTTAATGCCACATACAACATTTTGAAGCAGTTGCATATGTACAAAGTGATTCTAGACATGCCCTGCAAAGCAAATGCTATATTTTGAATAAGAGAAAATTGGATCGCATACAAGAACAAAGCAATTTAAGTTCAGGTTCAGAAGGCATTAAAAGCAGCAGCACAAGTGGATAAGCTGCACAATATAGTGGGTTGCGTGAATAGAATTTTTGACCAGACATCCCAATCTAACCTAGCCTCATTTGTTAGCATTTCACCCAAACACTTCCTCCAAATGCTTCCTATTCATATACTTATCCGGATACTTTTTAAATGTTGTAATTGTACCCACCTCCACCACTTCCTTTGGCAGCTCATTTCACCCTCAACATGAAAAAGTTACCCCACCCCCACAGAGTCCTTTTTAAACTATCCCCTCTCTCACCTTATACTCATGCCCTCTAGTTTTGGACTCCCCCACCCCACAGAAAAGACCTTGTCTGTTTACCCTATCCATGCCCTCATGATTTTATAAACTTCTGTAAGGTCACCCCTTAACCTCCAACATTCCAGTGAATAAAAAATTCCCAGTCTATTCAACCTTCCCTTATAACTGAAACCATCCAGTTCTGGCAAAATCCTTGTAAATATTTTCTGCACTGTCTCAACTTTAACAACATCTTTCCCAAAGAATCATGACCAGACTGCACACAATATTTGAAAAGTGGCCACACCAATGCCCTATACAGCTACAAAATATTGCAGCTCATACACTCAATGTTATGACTCATGAAAGCAAGTGTGCCAAATACATTCTTTATCACCCTGTCTTCCTGCAATTCCACTTTCAAGGAACTAAAGCACCTGCATCCCTAGGTTTCTTTGCTTGGCAACCCACCCCAGGACCTTATTATTAACTGTATAAGTCCTGTTCTGATTTGCCTTACTAAAATGCCTTACCCAATTATTTAAATTAAACTCCATCTGCTACTCCTCAGCCCATCAGATCAAGGTCCCATTGTACTCAAAATAATCTTCTTCACCATCTGTTTTGGTGTCATCTGCAAACTTACTAACCATACCTCTTGTATTCACATGCAAATCATTTATATAAATGACAAAAAGCAGTGGACCCAGCACCGATCCTTGTGACAAACCTCTGGTCACAGGCCTCCAGTCTGAAAAACAACCTTCTACCACAACCGCTGTTTCCTACCTTCAAGCCAATTTTGCATCCAATTCACTAGCTCTTCTAGATCCCATGTGATCTAACCTTACTAACCAATCTACCATGTGGAAACTTGTTGAATGCTTTGTTCAAATCCATATGGACAACATCCATTGCTCTGCCCTCATGAATCTTGTCACCTCTTCAAAAAACTTTAATCAAGTTTGTGAGATGCAATTTCCCATACACAAAGCCATGTTAACTATCCATAATGAGTCCTTTCTAAATGCATAACTTGCTGAGTCAAAAGCTTATTTTCTATATTATGATTTCTATATTTCCTTTGCTAACTGATCTTATGGAAAGGAATGTAAAACAAAGTTAAGATGCGGCTATGAATGCACACAAAAGCTTGGTCAGGCCACAACTGGTGTACTGTATCCAGTTTTAGACTTGTTCCCCTTTCCTACACCTCTCTCCCCACCACTCAACTCCAACCAGTAAAAAGAACTTGACTCAAAAGAGAGGATGCAGTTCAGAATCACTATTTTGAGGAAATAATTGAAAACCTGTTCTTTTTTCCAATTAAACATATGAAGTAAATTGAGAGCTACAAGTTGGAACCAAGATGGAACAGAGTTGAAACTTTTTTTCCCCTGAGATTCGGGAACCAAGTTGAAGTAATTTAGGACTCAGAGCAGAAGAAAACATTTGCTTGAGATCTGTGAAGCCCTAGACTACATCACCAGAGTTTGTGTTTAAAACAGAGACCATTTAAGAATAAATTATCCAGATCTATCAAGGAATGGGGTATGTAGCCATAAAGTAAACTAATGGATCGGAACCACTAATCAAGTGGAGGACAGACACTGAAATAAACTGAGCCAAATATCATTTTGATTATTTTATTTTTGACTTACATTCCTTCCTATTTCCTTCCATTACTTGCCAATAACTTTTTATAAACCCTCAGTCTATTTTTCAACCATCTCTTTTGTCATATTCTTCATATTTTGCTGAATTTGCTTCAACATTGGACTCTGATTTCTCATAACTGAGAAGGCTCTATCCACACAAAAACAAACTCAGCTATTGTTGAAGCACATTATTTCTTGTGAAATTACTTCTAGTTTGCATTGGCATAATCTTTTGCTTAAAAATTCCCTTGATTTAACCATCACTTAACCTGCTGTTTCCTCTCTAATTTATTTTGTTAAACTTTTTTTTCTATTCAGATACCATTGTAAACTGAAAGATCATGGAAATTAGAACACATCACAATTTCGTTAGGGTTTTGTTATGTTCCCCCTACCTATTACATTATTGCATTGTAATATGTCCACTTCCTGGAAACAATTTTTCAGCACTGAATTTTCACTTATGCTATGGAAGGCAATGCTAGAACATTTAAGGCCAGAGGATGATGAAGCAGTAGAGAAATACACTCAAAATACCAATGAAAAATGCATTAAAAATGCACACTAATGTCAGGTTTTACTGAGTACTTAAAACTTGCTTAAACTTGCTCGAACTTCGTTTTAACAGTAATTTAACTGTAGGCATCCAAATTTCAGGACAGGTGTCAATGTCAAGGAAGCCAAACAATAATGGAAACTCAGGCAAGAGCTCTACAAATATTTTCACCCAAGCTCCTATCTTTCCCTGATTTTTTTTCTGCATTAATCCGAACTCTATTCAAATCAACTTGAACAAAAAGGTCAATACATGTGAAAAAAAGATCAGTTGAATACTAGCGTGGACAATTTTTTTTCAGCTTTGTCAAGGACAGTGAAGTAAAACTTGCCATTTAAGAAAACAAAAGACATTTGAAAACTGGAGTGGCACTGCACACATCCTGGGCTGGATATTCATTTACCACTTTTAAAATACAATTCGTGAAAAATGATTACCTGTCTCCTTCTCATTTACTTTTCTGTTGCCAAAGTTCAAAGAAAATTCAATTCTCGTATGGTTGGAAAGGAATTTTAAGTTGTACGTAGTACAACATGCACTTCCTATCACACGCTGGTGAGGACAACTCCATTGTCAAATAGTATCGCCTGCCTCACTGCTCAGTTCCTGTGCGTATGGAGTAGATTGCAACCTTCAGAATTGTTTTTAATTAAGCCAGAGCAAAGAACACTCAAATAAGTGAATTACCCTCATCACATTGACAGTGCTACCAAATTAGGTTTTGGCATAAGAAGTTTTGCAAAACTTCCCCCCCCCCCCCTTAAAAAGCAAACTGCACTCATTGATACAGAAAATATTTTGGAAGGGTTGTTCCTTTCCTCTCTCCCAATCCTTCACGTAGCTTGGTAAAGTACTAGAAAATAGACTGCCATTGCTCCATACTTATTATGTACATCATAATTCAGATAGTTGGCTGCTTTGAAAAAAGTGTAATTCTAAGACGAATAAAACACAAATATATAGGTCCCTTTTGTATTTCTAGCGCAATCACAAGCAGCCGGGCTAATACTGCAAGTTTGGAAAATAATTAGATAGAAATGCTGCAACAAAATGAAACAACTGAATAAAATAATTTGGAAAAGGTCAATATTAATGAAAAGTTATCAGGAGGATGTACGGAGACTGAGGAATACATTAGACGGATACACAACTTCTAGTTCAGATGCGTGATCTAACGATACCACCAACCATTCACATTCCTACCCCGGTGACAGGAAAGCTTGTGTCGATCAAAAACTTACCGACTTCGGAGCTTTCTCAACGTTGCAAATGATCGGGCTGGGATTTTGTGATCATTCCTCCCACATCGCCACGTAGAGACATATCCTGCCAGGCACGGTGCCGGCTGTTTCTTCTGAGTTTGGCCACAATCTTATTCCCCGCCGCCCCCTTTCCACCACTTTTTGTTCTTCTTGAACAAGACGGAATGTTACACATAACAACTGCAAATACAAGAATCCAGTACCTTATTTCCTGGCCCCGCGTAGAAATTCAAATTGGCGTATATGTCCGCTCTATAAATGAAGCCAGACATGAAACTCTCCAAGAATTCTCACAAGGCAAATCATACTTCTTTCTTGTTCTTCTCGTTCTCGTTCTCCTTCTCCCTCTCCCTCCCCCTCCCATCTAGTTCCTTCCTCTTCCTTTAGGAGCCAAGCTGGTAATAATTATTAATCTGCTCTTGCTCATTCCGGGAGTATGATAGGAATGCAGGAAATGAACCTCCCATGGAAACCACAGCAACCACCAATAAAGCTCGTAAAAACTCCAAAGCTACTGGGACGCACAAAGAAAGTTAGTTTTGAACAAGATTTTACTTTGGGAGGGGGCGGATTTGCAATACTTCTGCAAGGAATGGTGAAGGCGGGAGACAGGAACGGAAATCCCGCCCACATGCATCCCATTGGCAATCTACAGTCACAAGGTTTATCAGATTCGCTATTAGAAAGTCAATCTGTCAAGGCATCAACAAAGCTCTCAGTGTAGCCGCTTCCCATAATGATACATTGTCCCTTTGATAGCCCGCTTGGGCATCATTTCCAAATCAGCAGTATCCAGTTAAGGAAAAAAAAGTTAAGATTTTGCCTGTCAATTTTAAACGACCTACTTAATTAAAATGCTGGATTAACCTTTCCACATTTTCAGACTCCAAACTGTTAAACAGCAATGAACTAACAAGCGCCTTAAAAGAACCATCTCCAATAAAACAATTAAACTGCCTCCCCCACTTCGCCCCAACCCCTGTTTCCATCCAGAGCTGTCCAACAGCCGTTAAATATGCGAGCAATCTGAGCTAAACTTGATTACAAACCGATATTGGCATATAGAAGTGAATATACGGTTCAGTGAACATTGTTAAAAGTTAACATTGTGAAATTAGATCACAAATTTAGTCTCCAATATTTTGAACTGTTCACTCCGTGAAAATGTCTCAGAGCTCCATGCACTTCTAGGTAAATTGCTAACAGCCACCAAAATCACAGGACCTGGACAGGCGGAATGTTCATTCCGCCATACACTATGATTCCTCCATTCTAATTGTGCATGTCTCAGTGGGCTTTGCCTCCACAGCTCAAAGCGAAGGGCCATTTCAGGGATCGCTTATGTGGAGATCTTTCTGCCATTACACCCTTCACCAGTTCGAACTTACAACATTCCTTGTCCTGAATGTGAAGTGCAATTTCACATCAGAAGACAGAAATGGACTTTGTGACCAGACTGTGCGGTACTGTTTAAGATCAAGGTCTTCAACTTTAACTTGACTCAATCTGTCTTCGTTCTACCCGTCCTGTCTATAGAGTTAATATTGTTTGTTATGTTGATGCGACTGCTCATTCATTGAACAATATACGCAAAGATCACCTCGAGCTCTCTTTCAACTTGTGTTTTCACACCATTCACGGACTACTTGATGCTCTGGCATAACAAAATTTATTTAGAGTCATAGAGATGTACAGCATGGAAACAGACCCTTCGGTCCAACCGGTCCATGCTGACCAGATATCCCAACCCAATCTAGTCCCACCTGCCAGAACCCAGCCCATATCCTGCCAAACTCTTCCTATTCATATACCCATTTAGATGCCTCTTAAATGTTGCAGCTGTACCAGCCTCCACCACATCCTCCAGCAGCTCATTCCATACACATACCACCCACTGCATGAACTAATTACCCCTTAGGTGTCTTTTATATCTTTCCCCTCTCGCCCTAAACCTATGCCCTCTAGCTCTGGACTCCCCAATCCAAGGGAAAAGACTTTGTCTATTTATCCTATCCATGCCCCTCATAATTTCATAAACCTCTATAAGGTCACCCCTCAGTCTCTGATGCTCCAGGGAAAATTGCGCCAGCCTGTTCAGCCTCTCCCTATAGCTCAAATCCTCCAACCCTGGCAACATCCTTGTAAATCTTTTCTGAACCCTTTCAAGTTTCACAACATTTTTCCGATAGGAAGATCAGAATTGCACGTAATATTCCAACAGTGGCCTAACCAATGCCCTGTATAGCTGCAACATGACCTCCCAACTCCTGTACTCAACACTCTGACCAATAAAGGAAAGCATACCAAACACCTTCTTCATTATCCTATCTAACTGAGTTTTCACTTTCAAGGAGCTATGAACATGCACTCC
Organism: Hemiscyllium ocellatum; assembly: GCF_020745735.1. Lineage (NCBI taxonomy): Eukaryota > Metazoa > Chordata > Chondrichthyes > Orectolobiformes > Hemiscylliidae > Hemiscyllium > Hemiscyllium ocellatum. The sequence goes on from NC_083411.1 coordinate 27,955,898, forward strand.
CTAGGACCTTACCATTAACTGTATACGTCCTGCTAAGATTTGCTTTCCCAAAATGCAGCACCTCGCATTTGTCTGAATTAAACTACATCTGACACTTCTCAGCCCACTGGCCCATGTGGTCCAGATCCTGTTGTCATCGGAGGTAACCTTCTTTGCTGTCCACTACACCTCCAATTTTGGTGTCATCTGCAAACTTACTAACTGTACCTCTTATGCTCGCATTCAAATCATTTATGTAAATTATAAAAAGTAGAGGACCCAGCACTGATCCTTGTGGCACTCCACTGGTCACAGGCCTCCACAACCCTCCACCACCACCGTCTGTCTCCTACCTTTGAGCCAGATCTGTATCCAAATGGCTAGTTCTCCCTTTATTCCATGAGATCTAACCTTGCTAATCAGTCTTCCATGGGGAACCTTGTCGAACGCCTTACTGAAGTCCATATAGATCACATCTACTGCTCCGCCCTTATCAATCTTCTTTGTTACTTCTTCAAAAAACTCAATCAAAAATTGTTTTCGTTCTTCCTTACATATTTTGTCTAAGTCGTTCTATCTTTCCCAGGCTGTGCCGAATTTAAAAACTCCTCTGTCTTAGATGGATCACTGTGCATTAACTGTCTGAATCCAAGTAGTTAATGTAAATGAGAAATGGATTCTAACACTGATCCTCAAATTCTTAATCAGCATATGTACATATTAATGTACTCCAACAAGTACCTCCTGCTTCCACGTTTGGAGAAGGAGGGCAAGTGTGTTCCATTTATTCATACATGGGATTTGGGCATCAGTAGCAAAACCAACATTAGAATGTCACTATTGCCCTAAGATGATGGTGATGGTGATGGTGTGCTGCCTTCTTGATCCACTGCAGATACAACCTCGGTGCTCTTGGGAAGGGAATTCTATGATTTTGATCTGGCAATAGTGAAGGTACACAATCTATTCACAAGTCAGACTGTTGGATGGCTTGGGGGGGAACTTGCAGGCTCTGGTTTTCCCATGTGGTAGCAAACTTCCCTCTTCTAAAAGGCCGCAGTTTGTAAAATTCTATTGAAGGAGTCTTGAAAAGTGTACCACTTGTGAAAAGTGTCATCTCATCTACCACCTTTAAACAACAGCAATTAAATGGGCTTCTTCTATGGTGTTAGGCTTTAAGTATTACTGGAGCTGGAGTACTCATGTAGGCAGCTGAATATTATTTGACACTTAGCCATCCATACCTTAATATTGTCAGGGTATTGGCGAATGTGGACACAGGCTGCTACCGTAACTGAGGATTCAAGAATGGCATTGAATATTATGTAATCAGAGAACAGCCTCATTTCTTGCCTTAACATGGAAAGAATGTCATTGATGAAACTGCCAGAGATAGTTAAGTCTCGGACATAACCATGAAAGGTCCTGCAATGTCCTGTGGCTGAGGGGATTTGGGCGGCGCAGTGGCTAGCACAGCTGCCTCACAGTGCCAGAGACCTGGGTTCAATTCCCACCTCAGGCAAGTGTGTGTGTGTGTGTGTGTGTGTGTGTGTGTGTGTGTGTCATGCGTTCTCCGGGTACTCTGGTTTCCTCCCACAATTCAAAAATGTGCAGGTTAGGTAAATTGGTCATGCTAAATTGCCTGTAGTGTTAGGTGAAGGGGTAAATGTAAGGGAATGGGTCTGGGTGGGTTGCACTTCGGCAGGTCAGTATGGACTTGTTGGGCTTAAGGGCCTGTTTCCACACTAAGTAATCTAATGATTGGTCCCTAACAGGCACAATTATTTTTGATTCCAAACAATGGAGTGTTTCCTTCTTCACCCATTCCCCACCAGTCAAATCCTATGGACTTCAATTTTGCTATGGGTGCTTGATACCACATTCCACAAAATGCTGCCTTGATTTCAAGGTTAGTTAGTCTTGCCGCTCATGCTCAATGTTTTTGTATATTTAGACAATATCAGAATGAGAGTTGAGCTGGTTTTTGCTCAGCAGCACAATGTAAACAATGCCTTCCACCACATTGCCTTTAAGTAAAAGTAGATCAACTGGGTAGTAGTTAGCCAAATTGAATTTGCCCTACTTTCTATGGACAGGACATACCTGGGCAATTTTTTCTTTTTATATATTACATTGCAGATTAACTGGTTGGGGGTTGGTTAGCTTAGTTGGCTGGACAGCATGCTTGCAATACAAAGTGATGAAGGCAGCGTGGGTTAAATTCCACGCCATGAACATCTATTCTTCTCAATCTCAACGTTTGCCTGAGGTGGTATGACCCTCGGTTTAAACAACTTTTTGAAATAAGCGCACAGTCCGCTAGGACTTTGGCAACTTTACTTACCTTAAACGGAAATAGTTTAGCTAGGTATGGTGCATGAATGATTCTGGAAATTTCTGGAGTTCAGACAACAGTTAGTACACCTTGTGATCCCCCTCTCTGTACTGCCCTGAAGTCAGCTTAGATTTTGTGCCAAGTTCTGGAGTGCATGTCTAAAATCCACCAGTATTTGACTCAGCAGTGAGTATGTATCAATTGAGTTACACTAGACACCTAGGTGAGATATTTGCATCTTTTCCCATACTAAATAACGTCCCTGGACATTTTGCTGTTGACAAAGGGAATCTGTTGAAGAAGCATGCACAATGTCATTCTATATACAGTACAAGAAAACAAGTTTAAAAATGTTTGAATGTAGTAAATTTCCTTTTGGTGAAATACATTTCTGTTCATTGTTGTTCTTTTTTTCCCTGGTGTATGACACTGAGCAGTGCTTCAGACACAGCTGTAATACTCATTGTTTTTGGTAGATCATGTCTTCAAGCAGCAGTTAAGTTATGCCATCTGGAACCAAGCCAACACTACAATATGTACATGGAGAAGCAGACATTTCGAGCAATATAGGCTGTATCAGTATTAAACTGGAGAGAATAGTATTCTTCAAATTATTCAGAGTTCTGGCAATGCTCATCTCCTTGGGCAGGTGCTTTCAACATAACTTTTTAACTCACTGAATCAAATACTATTATAATAATAACACTGCTCTAATGTCAGGAATGTTTTTTTTTGCTGAGCTACTAATCTGAATCTAAAAAAATGAAAATACATTTTAAATAAAACTCTTGGAAGACCTGTCTTGCTATAATGCTTCTTTTCCAGTTTTTACTTTGAATTTGATCTTATATTTCAGTCTCATCTTCTCTGTGTTTATTTCACTCTAAAATTACATTTGGAACTCGACTTTTATAATTCTACCTCATTCCACATTCAATTATCTGGGCGGAACAAAGAGAAGCTATCAAAGGGTTTACTTAGCTGATTAGGAGTCTGAAAGAACAAAGACCAGAGTTAATCAGATCAATCCATGGCCAGATTTTTACATCGTCAACATCTGACACCGGGTGACCAAGTAAACACAATCCAAAAGAGTACAAACATCTTCAAAATAAAAAGTGATCAGTGGTGTATTGAAAGAAAGAAATTGTGTTGAGGATACAACAGTTTGTACTTTTTTAAAAATGAACTGATCTATTTGGCTAGTTTTTCTTAAAAAAAAGTGCTCATTTGGAGGTACAAACTTGACCCATCTCATCTCTCAATGTCCAAGAGCAGCAGGTTGCGCTCTGCAGTGCTCATTATTTGGACAAAAGCATTAGGATAACCCAAGAATTATTCCTGGGGAAATTATTACAATTTTTTTTCCAACATACAGTAAGGGTGACTTTCCTGTCCCATAGATAAATACCCAGGAGGTATTTATACCGAGTTGCATTAATTCTGGATTCACCCTCATTTTGGACAGAAGCAGATGCATTCTGATTAGTTAGAAAGGCAGACCATGATGTAATAATCAGTCTTCCAGCTTAGGCAGCCTCCTTCATGATTCCTTTGACTTTCAACTGATCAGAGACAGATGATTTTATTTATCTGCCCACATTGTAAAGGATTTTTTTTATTTCCATAACACCCTGCAATGCATGTCTTTGAAAAGGTCAAGCAAAATAAAAAGCCTGAGAATTCATATGAATAGCTCCTAGTGATGACAATTTATATTATATACAACATCTTCAGACTGAAAATGGTTTTTGTGTATCTTGGCTTCTATTGCTGGCATCAATAGCAATACAGAAATAACTACATGTTCACAACTTGCTCCATACAAACAAGAAATTACTTAAACATAAAAAAAATTCTGGAAAGTCTCAGCAGGTCTGGCAGCAGTTGTGGAGAGAAAGCAGAGTTAATATTGTGGGTCTAGTGTCCTAAAGGTTTTCTGAAGGAGGGTCACTGGACCCTCAACATTTGCTCTGATTTCTCTCCACAGATGCTGCCCAGACCTGCTTAGATTTTACAGCAATTTCTGTTTTTGTTTCTGATTTCCAGCATCCGTGGTTCTTTCATTTTATTTTTAAGAAATTACCTAAGGCCAGTGACCCCAAGCCTTCCTGGCTGGGAAAATGCACTGTGAAATGATGTATCAGTTGCTGACCTATAAATGAAAGCTGAACAATTAAGCAGGTAATTTCCATCCAGAAAATAAATCCTGAACAAACTTTGAGCAATTTAATATCAACTGAATTCACTGATTTCCTGACTAGCAATTCATTGAATTAGTGTATGAAAATAGATGACCTGCCAACAAAACTTTTTAAATTTTTATTTATTCATTTTTGGGATGTGGGCATTACTAGATAGCCAGTGTTTTTGCCCATCCTTAGTTGCCCTTGAGAATATGGAGGTGAGCTGCCTTCTTAAAATACTGCAGTCCACCTGTACGTTGAATCACAATGCCATCAGGGAAGGAATTCTAGGATGTTGATCCAACAGCAGTGAAGGAACGGCAATATATTTCCAAGTCAAGATGGTGAGGGGCTTGGAGGGGAATTTGTAAGTGGTGGTGTTCATCTATAAAAGTCAGTCAGCAATTCTCCAGATATTCTAATTCCCATAGTTACAACCATAGCCTTATGTTTTTTAATTCTGTTTTTGGATGTAACATTGCTAGATTCCAGAATCTATCAATAAAAGATGATTAACACTCAGCTAACTAACCATTTCAGATGAGAAGTCTTCACATGACATTTCTGCTGATGGCTGAAAGAGGCCAATCCTCGAGAGGCAGATTCTGCCTATGAAACCTGTAAGTGCCATTGTTGCTTGTTTTTGACATTGGTGCACACAACCAACAGAAGGTGTTGCCAGTTTCTGCCATCGTCGGTTAGTGACTGCCAGATGTAATGATCAATACTTCGGGCCTTAATGTCACATATGCATGCATCCTTAATGAGAAGAATTGGGCATCCTGTTAGCTGTGTGGCTTCATCTACCTACATGTACAGAAAGTCTTTGGTATACAGTCTTTAATCCTGTGGATGTGTCTAGGCAACTAAAGCACCTCTGTTCAATGAGTATGAACCCTGTCTTTCAGATAGCGCCCACCTTTGTTATTTTGTCTTGTTGTGATATACTCAATACTGTAACACAAAACACTAGCCAGACAAACATTTATCACTCATTCCTAGTTGCTGTGAGGTGTTCATGGATCTTCTCCAATGACTTGCTAGGCCATTATACGGACAGCATTCCTTCTAATTTTTTTAAAATCAGCTGCACCAGTAATTCAGGCCCATGCATGGCAGCAACTTCTGGAATTGGAAGTCAATGCCATGATCAATGTCGATTCCATGCATAGAACTTCGCAGCAATCACACAAGTGCAGCATAGACAGAATAATAGTTGAGAGCTCTGTTCATGTAAAACTCCAGTCATATTTAAAAGCACAAGAAATGGGATGAGGAGCAGGATATTTGTCCCCTCAGGCTTACTCTTCCATTTGATAGGATCAAGGTTAGTTGCCCCAGGCCTCAATAGCTCCTTCATGCCAGCTTCTCAGAGCCCTCAAGCTTAATATTTCCAAGCATCTATCTCCTTTTTAAATATTTTCAGTAATCTAGCCACCAGACTTCTCTGCAATAGAGACTTCCAAACATTCACTATTCTCCTTTGCATCTCAAATCTGAATTTGATGTTCCCTTAATCTGTAACAATGTCCCAGATTTCAAGATGCTGCCACTAGTGAAAGCATCGTTTAATATCTACCTTGCCAAGCCCCTTTAGGTCAATTCTCCCCTCAGGAAATAGCCCAGCAAATCTCTTTTGAACTGCCTCCAATGTCAGTACATCCTTTCTTACATACATGGACCCCTTCCTGATGAAGGGCTTATGCCCGAAACGTCGATTCTCCTGCTCCTCTGATGCTGCCTGACCTGCTGTGCTTTTCCAGCAACACACTCTCCACATAACATACGTGGACCAAAACTGTACACAGTACTCCATGTGTAGGCTCATCAACATCCTGTATACTTTTAACAAGCTTTCGCTATTTTCAAACTACCAATAAAGGCCTAAATTCTATTTAGCTTCTAAGTTATCTGCTATATCTACACACTAATTTTTTGTGTTACCTGCACAAGACCATTACATTTTTTTCAGTCTCTTCTCCATTTAATAATAATTTGCCTTTTGATTCTATCAAAGTGCATACCTTTCCATTTTCCTACATTAAACTCCATTTGCCAAATTTTTTTATCCATTCACACAACCTCTCTCTATCCCTTTGTTATGGACTAGGCCAGATCACTTAAAACATTCTTAAGCAGGCAGCCCAGACCATAACTTTGCAATTTGTTTCGGTAAGTGTACAGTGAAAATTACCTGCAGTAAGTTAGCGAGATTGATTACCTGGTTTTAAAACAGACAAAAATTTATTCACAATATTTATTATCCAATGAAACACGAAGAACAGAATAAAGAAGCCCTCAGTCTAATCAAGCTAGACTTAATTATGCTGTTCTGAATATACATAACAGTCCCAATAAGCAAACCCCCGAAACACAGTAAAAATGAAACAAAGGCTTATAGTTTGAAGTTAGAAGGGCAGAGGGAGAGACAGTTTAGCAGTCTTTCTTCACAAAGTCCACTGCTGAACTGACTCTAACTTAACTTCAGTTTCGAGAACAGGTCACTCCCCTTTCATTATAAAGCTCACTTCTAAAACATGACCACTTTGACCTGAAGACTCATCTGTTTACAATATTATCAAATGGCCGCTCAAAATCTTTGATCATCTCTGTACCAAACTAGCCATCTCGGAGCCCGGTCTGTTTACGATCCCTCTTTAAAAAAAACCAAGGACACAGTATCCTTGAGAAAAGAAACAGCTTTTAGGGGAAAAAAAAAGCTTTGTGACACCTCCTGCCTTATAAAAAATGAACCATCAATATCAAAAGATGGCTTCATTTTTAAAACCCTTCAAATACAAGCTGGTTAGTCATCTAAATCACACGTATACATGATACTAATTATATACATGCAAACATGCACAACCATATGAGAATTCAGGCCATGGCATACCCACCACTGAACACCTCCACATCTCATTCAAGCCTCGATAATGCATCTTCAAACATATTTTCGTAACCTTTCACATGCACAACTGTCAAATTGAACGGCTGCAATAACAAGCTCAATCTAAACAGTCTGGCATTTTTGTCCTTGAACTTTTCCACAAATGTCAATGGATTATGATTAGTGTATACAATTGTCTCAGATGCGTTGCTGATAATATCAACACTGAAATGTTGTAATGTCAACACCAAGCTCAAAGTCTCTTTCTCTACCGTTGAATATTTTGTTGATGAACGTTCAACTTCCTGAAAAAATACCCGATGGGTCTTGCTATTCCCTCATCATCCTCCTGCAGGAGGACCGCACTCACCCCCACATCACTGGCCTCGATAGCCACCTTGAAAGGCTTCGTGTAAACAGGTGTGACTAACACTGGGGCAGTGGTTAACACAGTTTTTAGGCTGTCAAATGCCTTTTGACAGTCTGCTGTCCACTGAAACTTCTTGCCCTTTTTTAACAATTCAGTTAATGGAGCAGCCATACTGCTAAAATTCGGCACAAACTTCCAATAAAATCTACTCAATCCCAGTAACCATAGTATTGCTCTTTTTGTTATGGTGTGGGAAACCAATTACTTTTGTTTTTGCATCTCATGGGGCCATTTGTCTGTGTCCAACAACATGGCCCAGGAAGGTGACTTTGCCTTTGGCAAATTCACTTTTAGCTAGGTTTACCACCACGCCTGCCTTCCGAAGTCAATCGAACATGTCCAATACATGCTGTAAATGTTCCTTCCATGAGTGACTAAAAATCACCAGGTAATCAATGTAAACTACACAATTGGGTAATCCGACAATGACCTTATTAGTTAGTCTCTGAAGCGTTTTTCATACCAAATGATATGACTTTGAACTGATATAATCCATTGGCGTTACGAAAGCCGAAATTGCCTTTGCTCTCTCTGACAGAAATACCTGCCAGTAGCCTCTGAGCATGACCACCTTAGAAATGTAAGTTGCTTATCCCACCTTTTCAACATACGGAATTGGATATGCATCAATCTTTTTAATAGCACTGACTGTGCAATAGTCCACACATAACGATTGGGTACCATCTGGCTTTGGAACCATGACTATGGGTGAGCTCCAGTCACTGTAACTCACTTTGATTATGCCATCTTGGAGCATGCATTCTATCTCCTTTTGAACCTGTGCCAACCTTAGAGGGTTAGGCCTATAAGGATGTTGCTTAATTGGAACAGCATTTCCTGTATACATCATGCACAATTAGGTTGGTACTTCCCAGTTTATTTCTGCAGATCTCCCCATGTTATAGAAATAATTCTTTCAGGTCATTTTGATTTTCTCGTGGAAGGTAACTCAATAATTTATCCCAATTTTTGACAACTTCCTCATTGTCCAATTTGATTTGAGGAATGTCCAATTCAGAATCCTCTGAACTTGTTCTTTCTTCTGTGCTGTAATCATTAACACCTTCTCCTCTTGCTTTCCTTTCTTATCAAAATACCTTTTGAGCATATTCACATGGAACACTCAGATTTCTTCCTGTTTTGAATCCCTATCGAGTGGTTCAGCTCACTCAATTTCCTCTTGATTTGGTCCTCTTACTTAATGCCCAAAAATTAATTCAAATCAACTGAAATTGGTTGATTCATTTGATGCATCTGATCGCAAAAAGTACGGATGGAATTCCCTTATCTCGATCACCTGGATAATCCTGACCATAAGTCCTCTTTAGTATTTTATGCCTGCTCTCCAGGCTTCCTGTGATTCTGGATGGTGTGCAGTAGATTTGAATTGCTTTATTCCCAAGTTATCCATAATCTCCTTGAATAGTTTAGTTTTGAAGTTTGATCCTTAATCTGGCTGGATCTCTATTTCTAGTAAAAAAAACTTTCAGTAATTCTTCTTTAAACTTTTTAGCTGTGATATTGTGTAATGGGATTGCCTCTGGAAATCTAGTCGATACATCCATTATTATTAATAAATACTCATTGCCGCCTTTTTTTTGAGGTAGGGGACCGACGCAATTAATTAAGACTCTTGTGAAAGATTTCTCAAAGGCTGCAATAGGTATTAAAGGTGCAGGTTTTATTACTGCTTGTGGTTTTCCAATTATGAAATGTGTGACACATCTGGCAAAATTCAACTATATCTTTTGTGTTGTCCAGGCCAGTAAAAATGTCTTAATATTTTAGCCTGTGTATTCTTCACCCCTAAATGTGCTCCAAGTGGTAGCTCATGCTCCACTTGCAGCACCTCCTTTCTATACCCTACTGGCAAAACAAGTTGATGAACTTCTGCCCATTTCTCATCTGCTTGAATGTGTGATGGTCTCCATTTTCTCATTAAGACATCATTTGTTAAGTAACAACACACAGGGCTGCATTCATTCTCCTTCTCTGATTGTGCCTTTTGATATAACTGTTTTAAGTTCTCATCTTTCTGCTGTAACTCAATAAGCCTGGCAGAGCTAAAGATACTTCCATGTTTACCTATTTGCTCCTGCTCTGTCCCACTCATCTGATAAAAAAAAGTCTTTGATAAAGCTATTTCAGCTTCCTTATCTTTGCCTTTTGATCTCTCCTGCTTAAGCTTGTACCTCTGATCTTGTGACCACACAATCAGTGAAGATCCCTGCATAAAAGCCCAGCATTTATTGAGTTGCGAGTCTCCACTGGCTTTTCAACTAGGGTAGGCAGCACACCTACCGGTGAATCAGCTATATCATTTGCAGGACAAATTGTATTCCAGGAGCTGAGAGTTTGTCTGGTACTCCTACCACAAGTTCTCCACTCTTCTCTGGATACTCGAGCCTCACTTTACATAATTGAGCACTTTTTATCTCACCATGAATTCCTGTTACCAGTACCTTTTTTGGCAATAGTCCCTCAGGAGTGCATATCTCCTCATCCTTCAGTATCACAGGCTGAGAGGATCTTGTGTCCCTTAATATTCTAACCTCTTTATCTGCTACTCCTGGCCTATGTGAATAAACTTTACCCTTGCATGTATATTTTTTAAGCATTTGCTCCTTAACCAACCTCTGATCATCTTCTACATTCTGAGGCAGTGGTCTAACTTCCCTTGTGCTTTTTGTTACTAGTCCAACAAAACTCCCAGGCTTATGCGGTTTTCCTACATCTGGCTTTCTCCTAGCCCACCAACACTGTGATTTTGTGTGGCCCACTTTATTACAATGAAAATACTGGAGCTTTTTAACTTCTTAGTTTCCCTCAAGGGTTTCTTTTTTACCCTGTGGTAAATTCTTCTTGTGATTGTCAGTGAGTTCTACCTTTCCCTGTCCACTTGAGAATTTCTCTTTGCCCCAGTTTCTATCCCTCATGGACTGAAATTGATTCTGGAAACCAAACTGTGTTTTATGGACCAGCTCAGAATCATCAGCCACTTCAGCTGCTAACCTTGCTGTTTTAACTCGCTGCTCTTCCACATGAGTTTGTACTATTTCCTCGCTAAGGTTACCTGCAGCCTTTATCTCCTGCCTTTTAAGCTGACTTCCCTTTTTAAGTGTCAGTTTTTGAAGTTCAAAAGCTCTTTCTTTTTCTTTCATGGTTTTCTGTTTCTCTCTCACTCTGCTTTAAATTGTAACTCAAACTGTTTCAACTCCACTGCGTTTTCCTTATCTCTTGTCTCTAACTCAAGCTACTTCATATACAATTAAATTCGTCATGTCTATAGATTCTGATGGTTTCTCCAGCAATTGAAATGCTGAGCTACTGCTGTAAATATCTCTCCTTTCATCACAGAAGCAGGCAGTTCCAATTCTAGCTTCTCTGCTAATTCTTGCAACGTGGTCTTATTCACTTTTTGCAAAACTTCCAAAGTCACCGCATCCACATCTAGAAAACTTTTATGACTGAAAGAGCCATTATCCCAAACTTTGACTACCCAACCAAACCAACACCCGAAATAAAGACACTAACAACTACCAGTCGCTGTTTAAAATCACGCAAAGAGCCCCCAATTTATTATGGACTAGGCCAGACTACTCAAAACATTCTTAAGCAGGCAACCCAGACCACAACTTTGCAATTTGTTTCGGTAAATGTACAGTGAAAATTTCCTGGATTAAGATAGCGAGGTTGACTACCAAGTTTAAAACAGACAAAATATTTATTCAAAAAAAATTACACAATGAAACACAAAGAACAGAATAAAGAACCTCTACAGAACTCAGTCTATCAAAACTAATTAAGTATTAAGTATGCTGTTCCGAATATATGCAACAACCCAACAAGCAAATCCCCTTTAAAACACAGTACAAAAAAGGGTCACATGCTTACAGGTTGAAGTTAGAAGAGCAGGAGGAGAGACAGTTTCCACACTCCCTACCAGTTCTGGACTGAGCTAAACTGCTCAGCTAGAGAGCTGACCACTCCCCTTTATACAGGTCACTTCTAAAACATGGTCGAGGGTGTAGTGCTAGAAAAGCACAGCAGGTCAGGCAGCATTCGAAGAGCAGGAGAATCTACATTGTGGGCATAAGCCCTTTATCAGGAAGGGCTTCTCCATTCCTGATTAAGGGCTTATGCCCATACATCGATTCTCCTGCTTCTTGGAACCTGCCCGACCTGCTGTACTTTTCCAGCACCACACTCTCAACTCTGATCTCCAGCATCTGCAGCCTCACATTCTCTATTTCTAAAACATGACCACTTTAGCCTGAAGTCTCATCTCATTACATGTAAACAAAAAGGTCTCTCAATACCCTTTAATCTCTGTACTAAACCAGACTAATCGGAGCCCGGCCTGGTTTATTACCCCTCTGAAAAAAATCAAGGACAGAGTATCCTTGAGCCAAGGATTAGCTTTTAGAAAAAAAAGGACTAGTTTTGTGACACAAGCAAAACCCCATGAAACTGAAATGATATAACTAAAATTGCCTACATCAAAATTAATCCTTTTTAACAACACAGGTAGAAACTAAGTTGGTGTGAAGAACTTATTTTAAACTAACACCTATATAACAGGTCTCACATATTGGACAGAAAAGACATGCCTTCAATTTTCCAGCTTGGAATAGAAACCGTAAACACTGGAATACACAAGTGATCTGTACTTCAAGGAACTGTTCTGCCAGAGCACTGGAGATGCATTTGTAACAGCAGAACTGGAAGAAGCTCTCTCTTTGATTTTTCTTCAAAAGCACAAAGCAACTACTGACAACAAATTAGAGAAACATCTGAACATTGACAATTCTAACTAACCTGGTCTCAGGTTCTCTCTTACACTGCAGTGTACCCAAAGGACTTTACACTGCTTATCTTTTTATCTTCTCTTTTGAATTGGACACTACCCCTTTTTTAATGTCACACTTTTGTTCGTGCAAATGCACACTTGATATCCTTGTCTTCATTTTTCTTGGAAATCGAAATTTATAAAACTACTCTTTCATTCAAAAAAACCTTGCAAATTGGTTCCTTAATATTTCTGATAAGTTAGTTAACTACATTTTATTGGCAGAAACGTATTACTGCATGGGGAAAATAATTAAATTTTTGTTGCAGCCAAATGATGAAGTTGTAAAGAGGGGAACCGATACCAGTTTCCTCAACTGGACACAGTAATCCATAGAATTCATATCTACTCCAACATGAATCTACGCCAGTTTAACAGTAGTAAAGACTGTGAAGAGAAACAACATGACTAATGTTTATTTCAGTTTTGTGTACTTCGCACATTCCCTTGCAATCATGTAACACCAAACAACATTTGTACTTCATCATGATATTAATTCAAATATTTTCTTACCTAAAAGGGCATCATCCAATTGAGCAAGCATTTGACCACTTACAGCATTTTCTGAAAACAGAACATTAAAATGGTTGAAAGTTTCACAATCCAAACATTTGACAAAGGAACACAGTACCACGTTTTTAAATAGAAGCATATTTTTTCCTAATTATTTTATTTTGAAATCGCGCTTTTCAGACTACTAGCTACAAGGTGTGACAGACCCTGCAACCAATAGGAAAGGAAATCAAATAAGTAATAACCATTTTCACCAAGTAATATGGGCCAGAGGCACAGTGAAGCATCTGTCCTCCGCTCGTCTTTGAATGTAAATCACTACATCTCAGCCCTCCTCACAGGCATCACTATTTTAGGACTTCTACTCCAATTGTTTTTTTAAATTATTCATAGGATGCGAGTTTTGCTGGCCAGACGAATATTTATTCCCATTTGTGAGCTGGCCTCAAGAAGGTTGAGGTGAGCTGCCTCTGAACTGTTGCAGCACACCCAGAAAGTAGTTCCTGAATTTTGACACAGGAACAGCGAAGTAACAGTGATGTAGTTCCAAGGTGGATTGGAGGTGAACTTGCAGGTGGTGGTCTTGCTATGCACCTAACACCCTTGTCCTATTGGGTGGTATAGGTCACAGATTTGGAAGGTACTGTCAAAGCAACCATGACTTGTTGCAATGTATCTTGCAGATGGTATATATTGCTGCTACTGTATATCAGTGCTGAAGGAAATGATTGCTGAAGCTGGTTGATTAGGTGTAGATTAAGCTGGCAGCATTGATCTGGATGGCGTTGAGCAATTTGACTGATATTAGACCAGCACTCATGCAGGCAAGTTGATTATATTGCAGCACACTCCCGATGGATGCCTACAAATGGTGGACAAGCTTTGATGAGACAGGAGGTGAGGTACTCAATGAAGAGTTTCCAGTCTCTGGCCCGCTCTTGGAGCCACGGTATTTAAATGCTAGTCTAATTAAGTTTCTGGTCAATAATAATATTCATACTGTGAGATTCAGTGACACAAATGCCAATGAACATTTTGGAAACATGGTGACACTTCTCTTGTTTGAAAATGTAACTTCCTGGTACTTAGGTAGCATTCATATTATTTGCACTTATCAGCTGAAGACTAATATTGTCCCAGTCTTATGGCATTTGGACACAGCAGCATCAATATCTGAGGAATTGCAAAGGTAACAAACATTGTGTGATTATCAGTTACCATCTTTACATATGACATTATTATTAAAGAATGCTCATTCACTGAAACAGCTGATGATTAGATCGAGAATACTACCACTTTAAGGAACTCTTGCAGAGATATCCTGGGCTGAAATGACTGACCTCAAACAACCACAACCACCTTCCTTCATACTATGCATACTCCAAACAGCAGAGAATGTTCCTCAGATTCTGACTGGTTCATGTTTTTCTAGTGATCCTTGGTGTTACACTTAGTCGGCTGGGGCCTTGATGTCAATTAGGCAAAAGTGAGGGCTGCAGATGCTGGTAACCAGAGTTTAGATCAGAGTGGTATTGGAAAAGTACAGCAGGTCAGGCAGTATCCTGCTCCTCGGATGCTGCCTGACCTGCTGTGTTTTTCCAGTACCACTCTGATCTAAACCCTTGATGTCAATGGCAATTATTCTTAACTCACCTTGGAGTACAGCTCTTCTGTCTGTCTATGTACCAAGATTGTAATATGGCTCGTGTGGACCTCGTGGCAACAAAATGGAGTGTCACTGAGCCAGCTACTAGCCCTCCCATTTATCTCTCCGCCCCGGAGGCTCCCAGCCTTCTTTCCTGATGAAAGGCTGTTACCCCAAACTTCAATTTTTCCTAGTCCTCGGATGCTGCCTGACCTGCTATGCTTTTCCAGCACCACTCTAATCTAGACTACTGCTAAGCTGTGTCAGTTGATAGCACCTTAAATGACCCCTTCTAACACTTTACTGATGACTGAAAGCAGACTGATAAACTGCCCATTGACTGGGTTGGATTTGTCTTCCCATTGTTGATAGAGCATACCCGAATAATGTTACACATCACTGCATGGATGCCAGTATTTTGCTGTAATGGCACAGCTTTACAAGGAAAATAGTTCATTTTGGAGCATGTCCTCAGTACTTGCATTTATAGTGCTGTCAGCCTATGCACATGAAGTGAATCAAATTGGTTAAAAACTAGCATTTGTGATGTTGGGATCTCAGGAGGAGTCGGAGATGGATCATCCATTTGCAGTCCTGGTTGAAGATGATTGCAAGTACTTCAGCCTTCTCTTTTCCACTGATGTGCTGGGATCCTATATTGTTTTAGATGGAGATATCTCCAGACCTTTTTCCTGTTAATTGATTAATTGACCTGGGTGTGGCAGGACTGCAGAACTTGGACCTAGTCCACTGCTGTGCCAACATTAATTCTGTCAATTGCTTGCTGTTTCTATTGCTTGACATGCAAGTAATCCTCTGTTGTAGCTTTCCTGGGTGCATGCCTAATGCATTCCAGCATTCTTTTTGAACCATGTTGATGGTAATGGAGGATTGGAGGATATGCCACATCATGAAATTATGGACTGTAATTTAATACATTCCAACTGCTAATAGCCAACAGTGCCTCATGAATGTCCAGTTTCGAATTGCTAGATCTGTTTGAAACAACCTCTTTTAACATGATGGTAGTGCAACAAAACACAATGGACGACATCCTAAATATAAAAAGAGGGTGTTGTCTGTGTCACTAATATGAATATAGTCCTGGAATGATACATCTGCGACAGACAGATTGTTGACTGTCTGGTCAAGTCAATCGTTCCCTCACGACCTTCCTCAGTCAAGCAACTGAGTCTTTTAGCCACCTCAATCAGCAATGATACTACCAAGCCTTCTTGGTAATAGATAATTAAGTCTCCCTCCCTCCTAGAGTCTGGTGGGTGAGCTGAGCATGAGGGTAGGATAATTTAATTTGAAAATAGTACTTTCCTCCCTGAGCATCAGCAGATATATTAATTAAAGCAGAGTGCTTCAATTTTCATTTCACTCTTCTGTTCATTCAGCTTCCTTCCCATTTGTGGCCTGTAAATTATTAAGGACCAACATGCGGTTCAACATTAATCACTATCGATAAAAGTAATTTGGACGATAAACAGAAAAAAAAAGTTGACTAAAAATGTTAAATACAATTCTCTGTTTAGGTTCAAAGTTTCAAAAACAAAACCCAATGGTTTAACTTCCATCTTAAGTATCAGGCATATAAAAATGAATAAGTATTTTTTTATTCACTTGTGGGACATGGGATGTGGCCAGCATTTATTTCCTACCCCCAGCTGCCCTTGAATGGAACAGTCATTTCAGACAGCAGTTGATTGTCAACTACAGTTGATGTGAATCTGAAGTCACATGTAGGCAAGACCATTTGAGGATTGCAGATTTCCTTTCTTAAAGGACATCAATGAACCATATCGCATATATGAGCCATATATAATGGATCATGTATATATATATATGGTTATAGCAGAGAAAGATATCATTCAGCCCTTTGAAACTAAACGGAGTCTCTGCAAGAGCAACTCAGCTTGTTCCACTCTTCAACACTATCTCCCCCTCAACTCACCACTGGCCTAGAAACATCAATAATCAGGCATTAGCACCATCTGATATCCAGCAAGCAAAAATTCTAACATTGTACAAGCTTAAGGGCATGCAGAGATTACAACAACTATTCAGGAACCTGTCCGCCGAGCATCATGGGAAAAGTATTTGTCAGTGTAGCTCTTGTCAAACTTCAAATCCTGGCTGAGCATATCTACCCTAATCCCAGCTACGAAATGATTTAGCATGACCTTGCAGTTCGATGGCTGCAAGAGAAATGCCTTGAACAAAGAAGACCTCTATATCCATTCTCTTTCCATTGAGTATTGATTTCTCCAAGCATTGAACCATGTGAACAGAGGCATTTACGCTTGCAGCAAATTATTGCAGATGCTGTAAGCTGTACTGAAAACTACAAATGCTGGTGATCACAGTGACTCAGACAACATCCATGGAGAGAAAGCGAGCTTATGCTTCAGGTCTACATGACTTTTCATCAGACTGCGAAGAAAAGGCATCTGGACTTGAAATGTTAGCTTGCTCTCTCTCTGTGCATGCTGTCTGACTCGCTGTGATCTCTAGCATTTGTTGTTTTCAGTATTTTACACTACTTGAGAAGTTTGGCTGTCTACAGAAACTACTTAATGTGATCATCTCTTTTCAAAGCAAAGTGATGGTTAAAATCAGCTTTGACAGTGCAATATCAAAACTCCCTGGGATCTGCAGTGGCACAGACACTCTTTGGCATCCTGTTTTCTTCTCTTTGCCGCTGTCAAATGCCTTCAGGTCAAGTCAAAGGGTGTCTGCCTACATACCAGAGTTAGTAGAAAGCTGTTCAGGCTTGCTCAGTCAAGCTTCAAGACAAAGGTGCGCCAAGTCCTCCCCATACAGTGGCTGTATGCCATGATGCCACAATAGAATTTTTTAACAAGCGACATTTTCAGTGGCAAATCAATAAATTCTCTCATGCTTGTAAAATGAACTCCAGGAAGACAAATATCATGGTACAGGATGTTGCTTTGCCACCATTTATCAGCACTGACAATATGCCGCTGGAGATTATTGATAGCTTCATATATCTAAGCTCCTTGACCAGCATTCTATTATTTGATGCTGGAATTAATACACATATTGAAAAGGCTGTAGCTGTTATGTCAAGCGGAGTAAGAGTGAATAGGATTGCAAGTTAACTATTCATACATTCCAAGTACACTCCTCTACAATAGCAGGTGCTGGATAAAACATATTTAGGCAGGTGAAGAGTCTGAACAGCTTCAACCTTCACTGTGTCAGTGTGTCCCAGGCATGTTGTGGCAGGACAATATTACCACCCTCCAGATCCTGAATGAGCCAACTCTATAGCGTACACTCATTGCAAAGCCAACAATGCCTGCATTGCCTGATTTATCAAACAGATGGCAGTTGTTTACTGATAGATCTTCTGTATGGTGAACTGGCAATGGGTCACAAATATGCTGGATGCCTGTATCTCCACTACAAGGCTACCTGCAAGTGACATATAAAGATTGTGGATATTGTACTGATCACTGGGAGAATTTTGCTGATTGCTGTGGCCTCTGAAGACTATTCAGAAGGGCACTGGAAGAAGTGAGCAGAAACCCAAAGCTCAGCTGGTTGAGAAGAGGTCTTAGAACAAAACAAAGGCCATCAAATAATGCAACTACTCAGCTCCACTGTCATCTTCCACTGCTGTGCCATTCCAGATTGATGACTGCCACCTCTTTTCATCAAGCCCAGGATCCAGTATATCATTTTAATCATTTTCTAAACCTGCTCAGATACCCTCATCAATTTGTCTAAATTGACCTGCACATCACTGTTCCTGCACCCTTTTTGGAATTGGAACTTCTATTCTATATTGCCCATGATTTTGCTTCCTTCCAAAATGAACAATTTCACACTCATTCGCATGAAATTTCATTTACTAGTATTTCGTCCTGAGATGGGTTATTGAGGAGGATTGACTGTGATAACTGGTGCTAGACATTAAAGAGGTGTGATGTACACAGATTTAAGAGCATAAAGTGAAATTGGCAAGTTATAATAAATACTGTCATTGCATCTGTGGAACAAAATTTCAGTAATCAATTAAAAATTCAAAACAAAGAAATCTAAATTTATTTTTTCCAGATGTTAGTTCAGATTAAAGAAAAAAATCCCTCATATTGGCTGGCCTTACCCTATCCCAGAGAAAGCATAATGTTTGTGACAAATTCCATGAATTAATCCATTGTACACTGCAAACTTATCCAAATTTGCAGTAAAAATGGTTCAACAGTGAATTACATTGAGCAGTCAAATCATAAATAGTGCAGCCAATGTCTAGAGGGAGATGGAAACCTTTATCATCCAGTGCATGTATATTCATAGTCAGGGAGTTATACATAACACGCATAGATCTCCCAAGTAATGCTAAATGAAACTCCTATGAGATCTTAAAATTCGATTTGACTTGTCCTAATTAAAAAGTACAAACTAAAATACAACAATTAAAATAAATCTTTATTAAGTCACAGTAATTGGTTCAGAAAATGATTTCCTTAGCTACCATAGCTAAAAAAAAAAGCAAAATACTGTGGAAATCTGAAATAATAAGAGAAAATATTGGAGACATTCAGGAGGTCTGGAGGCACCTTTGGAGAGAGAAAGAGTTTTGAGTCTGATATGCCTCTCCTTCAGAACCACTAAGATGTAGGAGCAGGGGTAGGCTCTTTGTGCCATCAAGCCAGCTCCCCCATTCAATGAGATAATGGTTGATTTATTGATCTTCAACTCTTAATTTTTGATTCCCTTACTGATTAAAATTCTGACTATCTCAGGCTTG
This sequence comes from Hemiscyllium ocellatum, assembly GCF_020745735.1. Taxonomy (NCBI): domain Eukaryota; kingdom Metazoa; phylum Chordata; class Chondrichthyes; order Orectolobiformes; family Hemiscylliidae; genus Hemiscyllium; species Hemiscyllium ocellatum. The sequence continues at coordinate 27,975,505 of NC_083411.1, forward strand.
AATACTTAATGACACCAGGCTCAATGGCCCTCAACAGGAAAGGATTCCACAGATTCATTAACTTTCAGGTGAAGAAACTCCTCCTCATCAGTCTTAATTATCTAACTCTTATTCTGACAATAAGCCATCTAGTCCTAAGCTCTCCCACAAGGGGAAACAATGCTTCCATAAGGTCAGCACTCATTCTTCCACATTCCAACAAGTATAGACCTCATCTCCTAGACCTCTCCTCATAAGACAGTGCCTCCGTATCTGGTATCAGCTGAGTAAACCTTCTCTGGACGGAATCCAATGCAACTATATCTTTCCTTAGAGAACAGTTTCAAAATTATTCACAGTATTCCAGCTGTGGTCTGATTAATGTTTTGTACACTTTTAACAAAATCTTCCTACATTTATATTCTAAACCCTTTAAACAAAAGGCCAACATTCTATTTGCCATTTCCCTATTAATACATCAAACTTGGATACTAGCTTTTTACGATTCATGGATGAGGACTCCCAAATACTTTTGCTCCAAAGCGTCATGTAGCATTTTTCCATTTGAATAATATTTTGCTCCTCAATCATTCCTGCCAAAATACATAACCTCACATTTCCCTAAATTATATTCCAACTGCTAAGTTATTTTCTCACTAACTTAACCTATTTTCCCTCTGCAGACTCATGGTGTCATCCTCATGACTTGCCTATTTTTGTGCCCAAGATATCCAAGTTGATCAATTCAATACAGAATGTCTTCCATGAATAGCTTAACATAGAGATTACGTGACAACGTGCTGAATCTACATTTGGATGAAGCTATTAACTCAGCTTGTACTTTTCAGGTATTGCGCATTTACGTATTTAAAAACAAATTCACTGGGGCATTTTGAGTGCCAAACTGACTTCAATATGCAATATTTATTTCGGAACAAGTTCTACCCAAACCTTCCCATGAGACCCATGTTCAGACTAATCAGGATAATAATTTGTTTCGGTCGCAAATGCAGCATCTGCACAGTGAGACAGATCAGCAGCTGAAGAGATTTATTGCTGGGACCTGGGTCTTCTCACAACAGGATCGTGTTTCAAAATTATTGCAGTATAAACAGGGCCAGCCTTAGGCTTCTCCATCAGTTTCCATTGAAATCTCATTAAAATGTGACCCAAAAGGCTTGAATAAACTGATTAAAATTTTATTGGACCACACTTATAATTCAAAGACATCAACATTACTATTTCTCCCCCTAACGCACAATAAATAGGAAAGCTGGACTTTAACACTCAAGCAAGGCACTACAAACTGCCCTTCGCTTACAGCAATGGTTATCATTTGTTAAACTGTCATGCTGTGGAGAAGCAAAACAGTTAAATAGTGTTTAATATACGGTTCCCAAAGTGCAATTGTGAATGAACACAATACAAAATTCATTGCAGCCACGTTCGTTTTCCAGCGAAAGGGAACCTGCCAAGAAGGGGATCTGCTCGATCCCTAACCTTTTAGAGCCTTTCCCAACACTCTTTGCAGACTCCTTTTTTCTCTCTCTCTCTCTCTCTGACTGTGGTCTCTTTTTCAACCCCTGTCTTGATGGCAATCTTTCACACCAGCCCTGATTGTCAGGGACCACCCTAAATGATGGTCTCCCATTGCTGACCATGCAGTCATTTTTATTGATTGCTTTGCTGGGTTCTTCAGCTGGTTTTGGTCTCCCAACACCTTCCATGTAAACATGAAGAGTCTTTCTTTCACTTTAAATAAGTTAGGCGCGCTGAAAATTTGAGGTATCTTCTCGGTTATGCAACCCAAGAAAATTCAAAGACAATTAGGACAAGGAGACTTCTACTTGGGCAGCAATATTAAAAATTATCCACAGTACCCTCATACTAAGGTGAGATTAAAAAAATCAGTATCATCCAGATTGTTTCTTGAGTGGGTTATCTTTTAGTATGTTCTGTGTGGCTCATGATAAATTATTACAATGATAAAAGATGCACATTTTTTATATATGTTAATATCAATTGAGTTTAGATTTCAAACTAGTGGGTGTTGATTACATCTGAGGAAGCTTTTAAAAATATATCAAGATCAGAGAGCCCTTCTGGAGCCATGACCTAATCCAGTATGTGTCAAGAGAGGGAACTGTAATCTTCTGGAATTTTAATGAAAGATTGTTTATACTGCAGGGTTCACAACAGACAGAGGTGCATTGAAATACATTAGGATGATGTTGGTTTAGAACAATCAAGGTCTGACTTTAAATTAGGGAAAAAATCATTTTTAGACAGTTTTGGAGGAGGCCTGACTAAAACAAATATAGGTTCTCTCCTAAAGAGTACAGGACAGTTCAAAGAAAGCACAATTACTTTGGTTCTAAGGCCTGGCTTGGGAAACTTTCAGACCAGGAGTTTTTGGTTCAAAATCTGAATGACAAGACTGTGAAAGTCGAAACTTTCGGTTTTGTCATTTTTCACAGGCAGAATTTGTGCAAAACAGTTACGTTTTTTCATTCATGGGATGAAGGTGTCAATGACTCGGCCACATTTACAGCCCATCCCTAATTGCCAAGAGGACAATTTATGAATCACAGAATCATACAATCCCTACAGTGTGGAAATAGGCCCTTTGGCCCAACAAGTCCACAGTAACTACATTTCTGAGAGTCTAGAGTCATATATAGGCCAGAAAAGGCAAGCATGTCATTTTGTGAAGGAAACTGCCACCAGTGAACCAGATAGAGTTTTCCTGATAATCAACAACTGATTCATGATCATTTTAAGACTCTTAATTCCAGATTTAAAATTAAGTTAGACCTAAAAATTTGATTCAGGAGGGCAATTCCTCTAGATTTGAATCATTGCTAAATGATAGCCTTGGGGAATAGATGAGACTTTGTTTGCTGGGCAATTTAAGATATTAGAAACTGTGTTCCATATGTAGATAGCCTAATTTATTTTATCTTATTGTTATAGAAAATCTTCAGCCTTGTATGTCTATGTTTCAGTCAATGACCATAATAATACATTTAAGAAATACTTAATCAAGCTAGATTTCATTCTGGGATCCGACTTTTTCAGTAGTACCATCAGCTAGGATTATAACAAGTAGGGGCTCTTGCAGAATTTCAGGTTATTGAATTGAGAGGAATTTATTTCTTTTGAAGAAACAATAAATAAGGCATTTGATAAGGTTCCCCAGAGTAGGCTATTGCACAAAATACAGAGACATGGGATTGAGGGCGATTTAGCAGTTTGGATCAGAAATTGGCTAGCTGAAGGAAGACAGAGGGTGGTTGTTGATGGGGGATATTCATCATAGAGGTCAGTTACTTGTGGGGCACTGCAAGGATCTGTTTTGAGTCCACTATTGCTTGTTATTTTTATAAATGACCTGGATGAGGGCATAGAAGGATGGGTTAGTAAATTTGCAGATGACACGAAGGTCAGTCGAGTTGTAGATAGTGATGAAGGACGTTGTTGGTTACAGAGAAACATAGAAAAGCTGTAGAGCTGGGCTAGGAGGTGGCAAATGGAGTTTAATGCAGAAAAGTGAGAGGTGATTCACTTTAGAAGGAGGGACAGGAATGCAGAGTACTGGGCTAATGGTAAGATTCTTGATAGTGTAGATGAGCAGAGAGATTAGATTAGATTACTTACAGTGTGGAAACAGGCCCTTCGGCCCAACAAGTCCACACCGACCTGCCGAAGCGCAACGCACCCATACCCCTACATATACCCCTTACCTAACACTACGGGCAATTTAGCATGGCCAATTCACCTGACCCGCACATCTTTGGACTGTGGGAGGAAACCGGAGCACCCGGAGGAAACCCACGCAGACACGGGGAGAACGTGCAAACTCCACACAGTCAGTCGCCTGAGGTGGGAATTGAACCCAGGTCCCTGGCGCAGTGAGGCAGCAGTGCTAACCACTGTGCCACCGTGCTGACCCTTCTCGGTGTCCAGGTACATAGATCCTTGAAAGTTGCCACATAAGTTGATTGGCTTGTTAATAAGGCATGCAGTGTGTTAGCTTTTATTGGTAGAGGGACTGAGTTTCAGATCCTTGAAATCATTCTGCAGCTATACAAAACTGTGATGCGGCCACATTTGGAGTATTGTGTACAGTTCTGGTCATGGCATTATAGGAAGGGTGGGGAAGCTTTGGAAAGAGTTCAGAGGAGATTTACTAGGATGCTGCCTGGTATGGAGGGAAGGTCTTACAGGAAAGGCTGAGGGACTGGAGGCTGTTTTCATTAGAGAGAATAAGGTTGAGAGGTGACTTAATTGAGACATATAAGATAATCAGAAGGTTAGATAGGTTGGATAGTGAGAGCCTTTTTCCTCCAATGGCGAAGGCTAAAACGAGGGAACATAGCTTTAAATTGAGGAGTGATAGATATAGGACAGATGTCAGAAATAGTTTCTTAACTCAGTGAGCAGTAGGGGCGTGGCATACACTGCCTGCAACAATAGTAGACTCTCCAACTTTAAGAGCATTTAAATGGTCATTGGACAGGCATATGGGTGAGAATGGAATAGCACAGGGCAGATGGGCTTCAGATTGGTTCCACAGGTCAGCGCAACATCGAAGGCCAAAGGGCCTGTACTGTGCTGTAATGTTCAATGTAATAAGATGCTGAGAATAACACAGGAGTGCTGTGGGAAGTTTAATACTGGATGAATATTTAAGATGACTTTGAATATTGCTAGTACAATTGCAACATTTAAAAGGCATCTGGATGGGTATATGAGCAGGAAGGGTTTGGAGGGATATGGGCTGGGTGCTGGCAGGTGGGACTAGATTAAGTTGGCATATCTAGTCGGCATGGACAAGTTGGACCAAAGGGTCTTTTTCTGTGCTGTACATCTCTACGACACTGGAGGTTCTGATTATTTAATCTCAAAAGGATTTTCTTATGCCTTAAATCAAATAGAAAAATCAATAATGATACAGACAGACTAGAACAAGCCAGTCATAGATACTAACTGATGATATCATGCGTCTTCCAGAAGGATTAATGAAAGAATATTAATTGGAGATTTACACAGTGGTTACAAACTAGTCCAATTATACATTGTGGGATTAAAGAGTGACTTAATAAATATTAAAAGTTGTAATTGACTGGTGAAACAAATTGCCGCAGATGCGGATGGAATTGATTTTAATTTGAGAAATTATCCGGCTGATCCAAAAATACTAGCCTCACCAACTGAAAGAAACAGGGAGTGAAACAAAACAAAGGAGCATTGAGAACAGGAGCAGGAGTAAGCCATCAGCCCATCAAAACTGCTCCACCATTCAGCAGTGCAACAGCCACAATCATATCTTAGCACTATACTCCTGCTTGCTTGCCATCCCCCAAAATCGAATTTCCAGAAATTAATTTCTTTTTTGAATATATTCAGTACATGGCCTGCACAGCCTTTAGTAGATAATTCCACAAGTTCACCACAATGAGTGCAGAAATTTCTCAAGCAGTCAGAAATGGCCTACCACGCCCTATCCTGAGGCAGTGGCCCCTTGTCCTGGCCTCCTGGCCAGGGAAACATCATTCTTGCAACCAGTTTGCTGAGCCCTATGAGAATTTTGTGTGTTTCAGTAAGATTCCATTTCATCTTCTAAAGTCAGAAAACATCAGAAAAATTAGAGAATGAAAAATTGAAAATTCAACACTTGATCCTCTGGATATCAGATTAGATAATACAGAATTACTTAATAGTTTAGATAGTGTGACATTTTATCTTCCAGAAAACTACTGAAATGATTTCCAGAGGCTATTACAGACTCGTATCAACTTATATGAATAGATCAGGAAAAAGATTTTTAGCTCTCCAAAACACTGGAGGCCATTTTGGCCTGCTTCATTATTCAAGATAACTATGACTGATCCTCTATTTCAATGTCATATTCCCACTTTCTCCCCATATGCCTTGATGCTTTAAAAATCTAAAAATCCATCCTTCTCTTTCTTGAATGTATCCAGTCATGAATTCCACTCCATGTGTCAAGAAATATGCCTTACTTATTCTACTAGTCACATCCTCAAAACAAAAACGGCAGTTGATTTGTCAAGCTTGCTTGTCCAGTAGATTTGTCAAGTTTGCTTCATAAACCCATGCCAGTCCTATTAATGTTTTCCAAAGGATTGTTAACACATCAATGATAATAGACTCCAACATTTCCCCCAATATTGGTATTAGGCTAATTAGTCTGTAGTTCTTGGTGTTTTCTCCCCCCCCACCCACCGTTTAATTAGTGGGGTTACATTTGCCATCTTCCAATCTGTAGGAATTGTTCCAGAGTCTATAAAATTTTGGAAGATGACCACCAATGCAACCAATATTTTTAGCACCATTTCCTTTAATGCTCTGAGATGCAAATTATCAGGTTCTGTTGATTTGTCAGCCTTTGACTCCATTAATTTTCCCAGCACCATGTTCTTACTAATGTTATTTTCCCTCAATTCCACCCTGACACTAGTTTCCCTGCAATCTTACTCTCATATTGTTATTTTACCCTTCTTGATCAAACGTTTTGACCCCTTTTGCTGAGTTCAAAAATGCTCCTAATCTTTAGCCTTGCTGCTTTGCCAGCAATTTTATTAATCTCTTTGCATTTAAAACCATCCTTAATTTCTTTTGTAAGCCGTGTTTGAGCCATCTTTCTTTTTATTTTGGCACAAGACAGGAATGAATAACTGTTGTAATACATGCACGCATTCTTTAAATATGACCCAATGCCTACTCACTGTCAACTTCTTTCAATAAGGTTCCCCAAACTATCCTTGCCAATCCACACCTCATACCCTTGTATTTCCTTTATTTAGATTAGTACCCTAGTTACAGATTTCAAATATTTACTCACCATCTCAATGAAGAGTTCTATCATCTAGTGATCACTCTTCCCCAAGGGATTCTGCACAAGAATCCTCTTAGTGAATCCTTTCTCAGTGTACAGTACCTGGACTAGAATAGCCTATTTCTGGCTGATTCCTGAAAGCATTGGTCTCTAATAACTTCACATACACTTTAAGTGAAATTCTCCTTCACAATATCATCGCTGCTTTAGTTTGTCCAATCCAAATTAAAGTCACCCATAATTATAGTCATATTCTTATTGCATGCATCTCTGATTTCTTGTTTAATACCTTCCCCTACATCAGCACTACTGTACAATAGTTTCTGCTCCTTGGTGTTCCTTACATCCACTCATATAGAATCCACATTATACATTTTTGAGCCAATATCCTCCTCAATATTTGCACTGATTTCTTCTTTACTAACAATGCTATTCCACATTCTGTCCTTCCTAAATAATGAATACTCAATTCCAACTTAATAATGTTAATGTGGGAAGAAATCATTACCTATAAAATAATACCCTTACATACTCAATCCAGAAAAATTAGCTGAAATCAGCAAAGGGATTAAGTTCATGATAGACAATGGTATAATTGAACCATGCCTTGCCAGCTGGCCCTCACCTACTGTGATGGCTCCAAACTACACACATCACAAAGATTCTGTATTAATTACTACAATGTCAATGCAGAAACAAAACAGATTCCTATCCTAAACCAAGATTAGAGGACTGCATTGAAAAAAAACTGGACACCATGATTCATTGACAAAGTCAGCTTGCTAAAAGGATGTTGTCAAGTTTCATTGTCTGTTCGAGCCAGACAAACATCAATGTTTGAAACACAAGGTGGACTTTATCAATGCAAAATCATGCCATTTGGAATGGAAAATGCATTAGCAACATTACAACAATTGAAAGTAATTGAAGGACTATATAGCGTCATGGTTTACATCAATGATTTGATTATATTCAGCTAAACCTGGAGAGAACATTTACACCACTTAATCAATTGTTTGATCAGTTTAAAAGAGCTAATTGCTCACAAATCTGGCTAAAAATTAATTTGCCAAAGCAAAAGTAACTTACTTAAGTCAAAGTAGTGTAAGGCCAACTAGCACTTCCAGAAGCGAAAAATACATATAATTTTGGATTTCCATAGGCCAAGGAAAAAATCCAAAATTTTGCAATACGTTGACATGAGTGGACTTTTCAGAGGTTTGTTCCAAACCACAGCACTGCAGTGGCTCCTTTGACAAATTGAAAATTGTGCTGACAACCACACCAGTTTCACCAGCACCAAATTATGCAAAACCAACCAAAGTAGCTTTTGGTGCCAGTGACATTGGTGTGGGTGCCATACTAAAAGATGGCAAAATGGAGAAAAATATTGCTGTCAATTATTTTTTGAATTATCTAAATGAATTGCAACAAAAATATTTGATGGAGAAAGAGTTTTGGGTTGGCTCTACATCAATTTGAAATTTGTATTACCTACAAATGTAGAAGCTGCCTATATGTATACACCATAGTCCATTCATTTTTTTTGACAAATTTTAGGACAAGAATTTATGGCTTTTTATTTTAAAAGTGTTTAATCCTCCAACCATCCAACTCTAAAACTGTCTATGTGCCTGGAAAAATAAGTGGTACAATAGACCCTTTACAACAGCATATATGAAGGAAACAGAGTGCTGTGATTCACATGGACTAATGTAAAATATGGCTACAACAAAACTTATTGTGTTTAATCTCAATTTTCTCATCGTATATAATACAGAAATGGTGTTCAGAAGAATTTTTGTTGAGAAATAAAAACCCTTCTCAAAATAACACTTAAATTTTCTTAGGGGGTGGATAAATTGAAAGTAGTCTGATTTTTATCTATAATATCATTTTTTAAGTTTGGATATCAACCTAGTGGCACATGGATGTTGAAGACTTTTGGAAAAGTTTAAATAATGAGTTCAAAAATCCCTTCTGAAACTGTGACTTAAAAAATAGGAGAGAAACAGCAAGTGACTGCAAACCCTGCAATGTGTTCAATGATGATTGTACTGTGGGCTTTGTAAGCAGTGGAGGTGCCAGTGTTGGACTGGAGAAGACAAAGTCAAAAATCCTGAGACACCAGGTTATATCCAACAGCTTTATTCAAAACCACAAGCATTCAGAGCCCCTGTTCCCTGCTCAGGCAGAAAAGGAGCAGGGGCTCCAAAAGCTTATGGTTTTGAATAAAGCTGTTGGACTATAACCTGGTGTCTCATGATTATTGACTTTGTAAGAGGGAGTAGGCATTGAAATGCATTAAATTGCTTTTGATTTAAATAATTAAAGATTAATTTTAGTTTAGAAAGAAGAGTTTGAAGGCATTTAGGGCAGTTTAGCAGGAGATCCAAGGTCAGGAACAAATATAGTTTCTCTCCTAGAAAGGAGCACAAGGAAGTTCAAGGAAAACACAGTTACTTTGGTATAAAAATTTTGTTTGTGAAACTTCCAGAGCAGGAGTTAGAAATCCACAGATTATTACAAGACTGAGAAAGTCTAAACTTTTAGTTTTGTGGATATTCATGCCAGATGACTTCACAATTCAATAGGACAGAATTGGGGAGAACTAGTTGAGCCAAACCTTTTTTTTTAAAATGTACAAGTGTAGCTTGTCTGCATTTGAATCACAGTGAGGTGACAGTGTCAGAGAACAGATGAAAGTTTGTTTTGCATGTTTTATAAGATCTTTCAAACTGTGTTCAAGAATTACACAGCTTGGGATTTATGTGTAATGAACTGCTGACTTATTCTCAAATGAAAATCTGCCATTTTCTATGCCTATGTTTCTATTGCCCACCAAGTCAAAAAAAAAGGATACTACATACCCAACCATATTCAGGAATCTGACTTGTCAAGGAATGACATCAGCTGGGACTATAATATTATTTCAAAACTTTATGAACAAAAATGAACAGTACCATGTACACCTTTATGTTAGATTTGTTCTTCTATGTTGGATGCATTCAGGGGGACAGAATTTTAATATTTCTGAGTTCTAAGAGTGGCATTAGGCTTTCTGAAATTTTGTTTACATGCAGTTCAATGAGGTTTTTCAAAAAGCACTATGGTAACTAATTCAGTGCTGTAGAGAAGGGTACAAAAGAGAAAAAAAATAGGTGTTGTCGTGCAACAAAGTATTCTATAACACAGGGAGACAGAGTGTAAGACAAATTATTTTACAAAAATAAAACCACCTAGAATATCACTGAGTGAGGCGTCTTTCAATGAACAGGTCTTTCAGAGAGAAAAGAGGTCTGTAACACCAACAGTATAGTTAAGCAATCTTTAGAACAGTCAGGGCAGAAGAAGCCCTGGTTTATTCAAACATTAGTAAGAGCAGAGAACTAGATTAGATTACTTACAGTTCCAACAAGTCCACACCGACCCGCCGAAGCGCAACCCACCCATACCCCTACATTTACCCCTTACCTAACACTACGGGCAATTTAGCATGGCCAATTCACCTGACCCGCACATCTTTGGACTGTGGGAGGAAACCGGAGCACCCGGAGGAAACCCACGCAGACACGGGGAGAACGTGCAAACTCCACACAGTCAGTCGCCTGAGTCGGGAATTGAACCCGGGTCTCAGGCGCTGTGAGACAGCAGTGCTAACCACTGCGCCACCGTGCCGCCCACAACTAGAAACAGAAGGCATCAGAAACTGTCAGAAAGAAAGTCATCCGACATAGCTGGTAGATGCATGGGTTTAATGATGCTATGTTATGAAGTTATTGCTGTGTTAGCTGACTGTTTAATGTTCAACGCCTCACAGCCATCACAACACCTCCCCTGTACACGGAGGCAGCTTACGAAGTGCAGACTCGCACTGAATGGTGCACCAGCAATTGGTATTGAAAGGCTGCAAGCAGCAGCAAGGAACAGTTTGCACACAAGGGCATGCACCCATCTGATAGACTGGATCAGGCTGTATCTCAGGACTGATCAATTATTCTCTTTGACCTGCAAGCTCACAGCATCCATTCCTTGTTATGCCATGCTTGTTACCGCATTGGTGCTTTAGCAAAAGCCAAAGGCTAACAGTCCTGCTGTATTTAAATGCTCCTTTGTGCAGACACATGGACAAAGTGCTCATCAGTCCTAATATGTATGTGTGGAGTGGGGGACATCTTAGTGAATGACTCAAGGAGATGTCAATTGTACAGAATGAACGAGCTCTCTACATGGCAAAGATACACGTTCATTCAACCAAACGGCCTGGTCAAAAACTGGGTGGCAGGCAAGGCCATTTGGTGACATTCTTGATGACATGTGGTAGTCCCTCAGCTAGAGCAGGCCTTCACCAAGTTGCTGCACATGCTGAATTTGAATATGGATGAATGATGGAGATATGTCCCTTGTTAGAAGGGTACAACATGCCTGACTCCATGGTGAAGTTTGCTCAATGTGTATCTACATGGTATGCTACCGATGATTGTTCTGAGACCCCAGAGATTCTTTCAGTCCTTCAGTTCCCATTTGAAGTCATTTCCGCTGATAGTCTGTGCCTCCTACTGGTGGCATGTTGATCACTGTGGCTGCCTATCTAAGAAGGTGAAGACAGATGCAGGAAAATTAGAGCCAACTACGAAACGGAGAGCAGCAGAAGACCTGAGCAAAGGATGAGGAACACTCAGCTCTGGAGAGGTCACAGCCACAGGCCCTTCAAGAAGTGCAGGGTGTACAGTAGGCCTAAAGAGTTCCACTGCTGATTCCAGGGATGAGCAAAGCACAGTGCAGTGCAGGCTTCATATGTCCTGGGATACCACGACAGAATCTTGCCAGCTGCTGGTGTGGGACCAGAGGGTTATTAGTATGGAGGGTCATCCTCTCCTGATGGCTGTGAAGTTGACTGCTGCTTTGAATTCCTATGTGTGACTCCTTCCAGAAAGTGATGGGTATTCTGTGTGGGATCTCTGAGTCATACACCCACACTTGCTTTAGGGCAGTGACCAATGTCATCTGTGCAAGATCACACCAATACATTTTGCTCCCCCATGCCAAGGCCGGTTTTTCAACCCAGGCAACAGGATTCTGCAATGAAGCTGGGCTACAAGTTGCAGGATGCCAGCGACAGCATACACATATCTCTGAAACAGCCGTTTCACAACACTGCAACTTATCAATAGGAAGGGGTTACATTTGATTAATCTGTAAGCACCAATAACACTTCCCTACGATGCATGTCCGCCATCCTTGCAACTGTGACAACATCTACATCATGAAGTACCCTCACGTACATGGTGCATTTGAGTGTCTGTATGCTTTACAAAACTGGTAATTGAGGGACAAGGACCACACACTATGACCATGGTTCATAACACCATTAGGCAACATCCTGACTGATGTGGAATGTATGTTTGTTGCCACTCATGACCAGGACTATTATAGTACAGAGTACAGGGCCACTGAAGATTGGATTCCTCTACTTGGACAACTCTTAGGGAGCCCGCCTGTACAGATCGGATACTGTGTGCTGTGTCACCCTAACATTCAGTGGTCTGCTTAATTAGAATGTGCTAAATGCTGAGGAACAGTCTTCTGAGGAGGAGGGAGGAGGGAGGAGGACAAGGACAGTGAGGAGGAGGAAGGTGCCATTGACCATGGCAAAGTTCAGCTGCATGTAACAAAAACAACAAAACTTCATGGACATCTTCCAATAGGTGAGAGCTTAGTGTAGCAGACCATTATGGACTATAAAATATTCATTGGTCAAGAAGCCAAAATTTGGTTTGCACTGTCAGGGTGAACTTCAGCCTCTACTGGTTTTGTGTATATTCATTTTTTTCTGTCGATAAATAAAAGATCACACTTGCAGTTGTCTGATTGTCCAGTGGTAGAACATCGCATACAGACAAGAAATGAGAAACAGAGGATTAACAATGGGCAGTGGGACAGGGTAGTGCTGACCTAAAGATGGTATTCAGACTGGATGTAGCTGTGGACAGATAACGTGTGGTGTGGTGTTTAAACAGCAACAAAGATTAAGAAAATGGGGTTGTATGTATAAGGCAGTGACAGCCGCACTGGCTAGATGCCTTGGGCAAAGTGCCTTTGTGGCTAATGTGCCACGAGGTTTCTGGGATAGAAACATTAAATTGTTAATGCTTATCTATTACCCTTCAGTCAGGAGTTGTTCTGTGATCAGCACGTCAGAAGTTAGGGTGAGTATCAGACTGGATAGACACCATACTGATGAGGAAGGTAATTAATGTGGAAAGTTTTGTAAGATATAACAAGAAAACTTGCAGAAATGCCTTTAAAAAAACTCAGTACAACTTGGACTTTGCTAAAACAAGAAAGATTCAGCCCATGATCTTTTTCTATTAACATCTCTTCCATTGGAAATTGCATGTGGATCACATGCTCCCAACAGCTTACCAGCTTGTTGGCATTCACCATGTCAGTTTGCAGACAATGTGACCATTCATAAAATGGTAGCCTATACTCCTGAAACTATGCCACTGCATAATTCTAATGTTTTCAAGAATGAAAATATTTCTTTACAAAAAAAGACATGTTAAACTGAGGTTTCCTTAAAGACAGATTACTGACAGATTACACTTGCCAGTTCCTCAGCAACTTTGCACTACCAATCAGGTATAATGCATTAGGGATAGGAAAATATTTGTTGTACAATTGTTATTAGTAGGCAGAAAACGTACTCCATGGGCTATATTAGCTAAGCCAAGTTGTTTAACTAATTTGGCATCAGCAGCAAAACAATTTGGGAGCATTATGAAGTCTGTTTTCATTCAGCGGGGCTGGGTTCTTAAAAGATTTTAAAACAATTTGGAGAGGGGGTTTAGGGAACAAACAGGACTGTCGTCTCTTCCTTCCACAACAATTATTTCTTTTTAATTCTCAACACTAGTAAGCCTAATGCCATTTTTTAAAATATAAGTTTAGATGGGAGTTCTTTCGGAATGAGCAACACTGTTGATGGCGTAAACATATTTTTTCAATTTCTCATGCTTACCACTCCCAATAGTTAGGAAGGGTTTGGCAAAAAAAAGGGTGTTCATAAAATGTAATTTAAAAGTGATTAACTTGAAGACTTCCCAGCAAGTTTTGAACTCAGCACACCAATCAATCACATTCCCTAGAATTTCCATAAGGTTATTTTAGTATTGTACACTTAAGTGCCAAAGTTAACATACTGTTTAATACTGCGGAATGATCCCCGATTCTTAATTACCAACAATAATGAAAAACAGGCAAATAAAAATGGTCATTATATCAGGATTAGTGGGTTACTGGAGCTGCCAACTCATGTCAATTTGCACAGCCAACGGCAACCCCACAGTAACATGCCAATTTCACCAAGACTAAAGAAGGATTCTATTTTTTTTATAAATTGCACAATAGGAACCAAATGTTCTTGAACTTCAATAAACCCAATACAGAAACAGCTTGCACCTTGTAGTATATTGTAAGATCTGAGCATGCTGTTATACTGCCAACCCGGCTGCCTGCTCTGTCTGTGAGGTGTAAATAAAGTTAGTTTAATAATGGCTGCCTGTTGAGAGTCCATGTTAGTTCTTTCTCAATGTAAGACACAACAGAATGGTAGCAACAAGGATAGAATTTTTTTACATTCCATTTTGGAAACTACAGATGGAATAACATTGTAACACATTTTTGGAACTTCTAAAGTTGATTTTGAGGAAGTTTGAAGATTGTTCCATGTGCATATCATGTTCAGGTACACAATGAGTCTGTATATGTAACTGATAAAAATGGAATTTTGCGAATGCATGTTTGGGAACAATGGGAAATTCAACCATAACCAAAAGAACAGAAATAATTTGAAATAAATGATACACATTTGGCGGAAAGCGAATGAAACAGGAGCTGATGATAAAAGGAATGCTTTCTTCACTATGCGAAGGCTGAATGATTTTGTGGTGGTGCGAAACCCCATTACTAGGGAAGATTCTGAAATTAAATGAGATTTGTGGCTCAGTGGTTAGACTGCTGTTTCACTGCACCAGGGACTCAGGTTCGATTCCAGCCTCAGGCAATTGACTGTGTGGAGTTTGCACATTCTCCCAGTGTCTGCATGCGTTTCCACCGGGTGCTTTGGTTTCCTCCCACAGTCCAAAGGTGTGCAGGTTAGGTGAATTGGCCAGTCTAAATTGTTCCAGGGTGTGTAGATTAGGTCTATTAGTCAGGAGAAATGTAGAGTAACAGGTAGGGGAACAGGTCTGAATGTCAGGGGTGTGGACTTGTTGGGCTAAATGGCCTGTTTTCACACAGTAGGGACTCTATGATATGATTCTGGACTCTCACTGGTTTTCCTCTTATGACATGGCTGCAAATGTGTTGCTGGTCAAAGCACAGCAGGTTAGGCAGCATCTCAGGAATAGAGAATTCGACGTTTCGAGCATAAGCCCTTCATCAGGAATAAGAGAGAGAGAGCCAAGCAGGCTGAGATAAAAGGTAGGGAGGAGGGACTAGGGGGAGGGGCGATGGAGGTGGGATGGGTGGAAGGAGGTCAAGGTGAGGGTGATAGGCCGGAGTGGGGTGGGGGCGGAGAGGTCAGGAAGAGGATTGCAGGTTAGGAGGGCGGTGCTGAGTTGAGGGAACCGACTGAGACAAGGTGGGGGGAGGGGAAATGAGGAAGCTGGAGAAATCTGAATTCATACCTTGTGGTTGGAGGGTTCCCAGGCGGAAGATGAGGCGCTCCTCCTCCAGCCGTCGTGTAGTTGTGTTCTGCCGGTGGAGGAGTCCAAGGACCTGCATGTCCTCGGTGGAGTGGGAGGGGGAGTTAAAGTGTTGAGCCACGGGGTGATTGGGTTGGTTGGTTCGGGCGGCCCAGAGGTGTTCTCTGAAGCGTTCCGCAAGTAAGCGGCCTGTCTCACCAATATAGAGGAGGCCACATCGGGTGCAGCGGATGCAATAGATGATGTGTGTGGAGGTACAGGTGAACTTGTGGCGGATATGGAAGGATCCCTTGGGGCCTTGGAGGGAAGTGAGTGTGGAGGTGTGGGCGCAAGTTTTACATTTCCTGCGGTTGCAGGGGAAGGTGCCGGGGGTGGAGGTTGGGTTGGTGGGGGGTGTGGATCTGACAAGGGAGTCACGAAGGGAGTGGTCCTTGCGGAACGCTGATAGGGGAGGGGAGGGAAATATATCCTTGGTGGTGGGGTCCGTTTGGAGGTGGCGGAAATGGCGGCGGATAATACGTTGTATGCGCAGGTTGGTGGGGTGGTAGGTGAGAACCAGTGGGGTTCTGTCTTGGTGGCGGTTGGAGGAGCGGGGCTCAAGGGCGGAGGAGCGGGAAGTGGAGGAGATGCGGTGGAGGGCATCGTCGATCACGTCTGGGGGGAATCTGCGGTCCTTGAAGAAGGAGGCCATCTGGGTTGTGCGGTGTTGGAATTGGTCCTCCTGGGAGCAGATGCGGCGGAGACGAAGGAATTGGGAATATGGGATGGCGTTTTTACAGGGGGCAGGGTGGGAGGAGGTGTAGTCCAGGTAGCTGTGGGAGTCAGTCGGTTTATAATAGATGTCTGTGTTGAGTCGGTCGCCCGAGATAGAAATGGAAAGGTCTAGGAAGGGGAGGGAGGAGTCTGAGACAGTCCAGGTGAATTTCAGGTCGGGATGGAAGGTGTTAGTAAAGTTGATGAACTGTTCAACCTCCTCGTGGGAGCACGAGGCAGCGCCGATACAGTCATCGATGTAGTGGAGGAAAAGGTGGGGGGTGGTGCCAGTGTAGTTGCGGAAGATGGACTGTTCCACATATCCTACGAAGAGGCAGATTTTTTACTCTTATGACATGGAAAGCTGCATTCCATGAAAGGAAGAAGTTGCCAACAAAGACTATTATAGGTGATGTTATTGAATTGAAGAATGCTTGCCACTTTGAATATGCAGCAAATTTAGAAATTGACCTTAGAGGTAGATTTGTTGCAGAGGAGGCCTGTGCTGAGAGAACAGCCATAAAAAAAGGAAGACAGAGTTGCATTATTGCAAAGGAGACCTATTCCTAAGTTTGCACGACATCCACTAAATTTTAACAAGGTCCAGTCTATGTTCACAGTGTCAGTTAGAAATTTGGATACTACTGCATGAAAGCTACTAAGTATTTAAAACTTCCACATTCACAGACAAAATGTCATGCCAATGGGAAAGTCAATTATATCTGGATGGCATTCAGGAGTGGAGGAAACAGTAATGCTCCCATTTGTACTAATTCTCCAGTCTCAACCATGAAAGCTGGTTCAGGAGCATGAAAATTCTCAAATAGAAGTTGATGTTAACCAAGCAGAAAGATCAAGAGTTATAGTCAGAGTGAAAGAAAATAATACATCGAAGATGAAGTAAAAAGAACAAACACATCACCCAAAACAGAAGTAAAAGTCAGAGATTCACACCTTACTTTCACTGTAAATCCAACAGTGTCTGTTACCTCAAAAGGAGAGTATTAGAATTCTTCAAGTCATATTTCCTTTTGTAAAGCTAGTGTAAAACTGAAGAATTGTTCTAAAAACTATTCCAAAATTAGATTTAGAGGAGAATAAAGTGATACTTGTAATTACTTGGCATGAATATAGTGGTAGTAAGAGGGACTAAGTCTTGCTGGTGGGAACAAATTGGTTACAGAAAACATAGTTGTTTACAGCAGGAATCAGAAACAGTAAATCTGACATCAAGGAAGGGTTAAAATAGCACAAAGTGGTCTTTAAGAAAGGAGAACCCAATGATAAAATTAGACATCACAAGACCAAAGTCAAGATAAAGGACAATGAACAGCCAGTGTGCCAGGCTAGGCCAGTGCCTTATAAACAGTTGGAAGCAAAAACTAAAAAGAGCTGGCTTGATTAGAAATAACACGGTTATAAACAAGAAAACTGTGGGAATGAGTACATGTCATTCTTTTTATTTATTTTTAAGTGGAAGGGAAACAGTACTTTGTTTTTGTTGATTGCAAGAGCAAATAAATAAATATGGAGTCCATGACCAATTATACATGCCAAATCTATTGAGTCTTTGAGAAACTGGTGTCTGAAGATGGTCTATATTTCCTTCAGAAGATTAAGAATGGAGTCAAATAGGCTCTGGTATTATCATAGCACTCAGCATTGAATAGTGCTTCAGAAAAGAGTGTACAAATTATTTAAAAGGTCTTTGCAGGAGTATTTGCTAAATGATAAGTTAGGCAATAATTTCCATCTTGCTCTTTGACACAGGTCAATCTACTGTTTTACAGAATAACCCCAGAGTCTATAACAGGTCACTCTGTGAGTTAGTGTTTAAATCCGCTCTTGGACTTGATTAAGTTTGATATTGATAGCGAAGTAAGAAAAAGCAAGACAGTGAAAATGGGTTAGGATACACTATGCATTAATCTTAAACAGTTAAGTACCAGTTATGGAGAGAAGCTGAGGTGATAAGGAAAAGCATATGATTGGAATTGTTGGAAATAACAGTTTCGATTCCAATCGGGCAACTGTGTGGAGTTTGCACATTCTCCCCATGTCTGTGTGGGTTTCCTCTGGTGTTCTGGTAACCTCCCACAGTCTAAAGATGTGCGGGTTAAGTGAATTGATTATGTTAAATTGCCCATAGTGTTCAGGGATGTGTTGGTTAGGTGCATTAGTTACAGGAAATGTAGAGTAATAGGGTAGAGGTACGGGTCTGGGTGGGATACTCTTCGAAGGAACAGTGTGGACTTGGGCTTAATGGCCTGTTTCCACACTCTAGGGATTCTATGATTAAGTCGTCCTTCTCATTATTTTTCATCAAATGATGATATGTTAAAATACATAAGAGTGTTGAGAAACAATTAATAGGTAAATTTCTCCAGAAATATTGATTTGTGTGTTCTGGTTGTGATTCCAGCAGAAATAAATAAACCACCGATCTGTTAAATTTTCAAGTATTGCTGATTTGGTTTAGTGATCATGTATTCTGGAAACTTATAATCATTTTATATTTTAAAGTTCTTAATTGAAATGGTGAAGAAGCATGGTATATTGCAAGTTCAAAACATTTTGTTATATATTCTCTTGGCTACATCCTCTGTTGGCTAGGTGTAGATTTGTTCAATAATCTACTAGAGTCGACAGGCAAATCCTTTCTCATGGGTACATACCATCTCTTACTATGCTGCATTCATAGTAATTCTATTAAGAATGGGACTAAATGAACAGTTCTTTCAGGGAGCAAGCATCTTTCTTCAGTGTTCTCAGGTTGCATGATGACAGTTTCTTAGTTGAGAGCTCTGCAACATCAGTTACAGCTCCTGATAATTGTTCCTATGCCACAATTTAGACTGGACTTAATTTCTCCATTAGCCAGCACCCACAGTTTTAAATTTTCAAAACAACTGTTCATGCAGAAAAAGAGTATTTTTAAACTATTTCGTATTCATCCAAAAAAAAACACCTTGAATTCATTTAATTTAATTCACTAATGCTTAGCAGCAGTGTGTATTATGTACAAGATGCACAGACGTTCACCAAAGGTTCTTAAACACACCTTTCACACCTTCCATCTAGAAAGAATCATAGAATCTCTACAGTGTGGAAACAGGCCCTTCAGCCCAACAAGTCCACACTGACCCTCTGAAGAGTAACCCACCCAGACCCATTTCCCCCTACCCTATATTTACCCCTGACTAATGCACCTAACATATACATCCCTGAGCATTATGGGCAACTTAAGCATAGCCAATCCACCTAACCTGCATATCTTTGGACTGTGGGAGGAAACTGGAGCACCCGGAGGAAACCCATGCAGACATGGGGAGAATGTACAAACTCCACGCAGACAGTCGCCTGAGACTGGAATCGGACCCAGGTCGCTGGCGCTGCGAGGCAGCAGTGCTAACCACTAAGCTATCGTGTCACCTTTGGCATGGTGACATGGGTAGCAGATACATGGGAACACCGCTACCTGCAAGGTACACTCCAAGCCACTCATCATCCTGACTTGGAAATATATTGCCATTCCTTCAGTTTGCTGAGTCAAAATCCTGAAATTATCTCTCCAACTACAATGAGGGTCTACCAACAACACAGACTGCAGCAGTTCAAGAGGCAGCTCACCATTACTTTCAAGGACAATAAATGCAGGCCAGCCAGCAACACTCACATCCACAGAATCACAGAGTCATACAACACGGAAACAAATCCTTTGTTCCAATTCATCCACACCGACCAGACATCCCAACCCGACCTATTCCCGTTTGCAAGCATTTGGCCCATATCCCTCTAAACTCTTCCTATTCAAATACCCACCCAGATTCCTTTTAAACATTGTAATTGTATTTGCCTCCACCACTTCCTCTGGAAGCTCATTCCATTCACACACCCCCCGCTGTGTGAAAAAGTTACTCCTCAGGCCCTTTTTAAATCTTTCCCCTCTCACATTAATTGTATGCTCTCTAGTTTTGAACTCCCCATCCTAGATACACCATTCACTCTCCTATCTTGGCTCCCTTTCTATCCTTCCTGTAGGATCAGTACTCCGGAACCTTGGCTATTTATCCGATCCATATTCCTCATGATTATATAAACCTCTCGAAGCTCACCCCTCAGCCTCTATGCTCCAGGGAAAAAAGCCCCAGTCTGTTCAGGCTCTTCTTATAATTCAAGCCCTCCAGTCCTGGCAACATCCTTGTAAATATTTTCGGCACTCTTTCAAAGTTTAACAACATCTTTCATATAGAAGGACAATCAGAACTGTGCATGATACTCTAAAAGGGGCCTCACCAATGTCCTGTATAGCTGCAAGAAGACATCCCATCAATGCACAGACCATTGAATGCAAGTGTGCCAAATGCTTTCTTCTCTACCTTGTCCACCTGTGATTCCACTTTCAAGGAACTATGCACCTGTACCCATAGGTCTCTTTGTTTGACAACACTACCCAGGGTCCTACCATTAAATGTATAAGTCCGGCCCTCACATTTATCTAAATTAAATTCCATCTGCCACTCCTCAGCCTATCAGATCAAGGTCCCGTTTTACTCTGAGATAATCTTGACTGTCTGCTGCACCACTATTTTGTTGTCATCTGTAAACTTACCATTCATACTTCCTGTATTTAAATCCAAATCATTTATATAAATGACAAAAAGCAGTGCCCCCAGCACCAATGCTTTGCTGGGCACAGGCCTACAGTCCAAAAAGCATACTTGACCACCATCCTCTGCCTCCTGCCTTCAAGTCAATTTTATATCAATTGGCTGGCTCCCTCACAACCATTGTGATCTAATTGTACTAATCAGTCTACCATGCAAAATTTTGTCAAACACCTTGCTGAAAACCATTTTACAACATCTACTGTTCAGCCTTCAACAACCTTCTTTGTCACCTCTTCAAAAAAACTCAATTAAGTCAATGAGACACAATTTCCCATGCACAAATCCATGTTGACTATCCCTAATCAGTCTTACCTTTCCAAATGCATATAAAACCTGTGCCTCAGAATCCCTGCAACAACTCCGCTATTGTCAGGCTCACCCAACATCAGTCAGGTTCCCTGGTTTTTCCTTACAGTTTTTCTTAAGTAATGGCACCACATTAGCTGACTTCCAATCTTCTGACACCTCACCTATGGCTGTCAATGATAGCAAGGGGTCCAATAATCTGTCCACGAGCTTTCCACAAAGTTCTGGGAAATACCAGTTCAAATCCTGGGAATTTATCTACCTTTATGCATTTTAAGACCTCCAGAACCTCCTCTTCTGTAATGTGAACTCTTTCAAGATATTACTACTTATTTCTCCAAGTTCCTTATCCACAGTAAATACTGACACAAAATAACTGTTTAGTATCTCATTATTCTTGAGTTTCCAAACACAGCCATGTTGATCCATAAGAGGACGTATTCTCTCCCTTATTTAGTCTTTTGCCATTCATGTACTTATAGAATCTCTTTGGATTCTCCTTAACTTTATTTGCCAAAGCTTTCTCATGTCCCCTTTTTGCCCTCCTGATTTTCCTCTTCAGTATACTCCTACTGCCCTTCTACATCTGCAGGGATTCACTTGATCCCAGAAGTCTCGACCTGTCAACATTCCACCAGGACATCTATGCAGATAATCTTTAAAAAGTGAATTTCCTTTTATATGAGAAAGTACCTTTGCAGTCCAACCCTTGGAGTTCCCCTCACTCTTGTACAATAGAAACCTCAAATAGCCTTTTAATACAATGAATAACCATGGATAATTGGCATAGCACTGTTGCACCAGCAGCACATATAGATTCACAAGATCTTTACCACCCTCTGCTGGTCAAGCAGTATTTGTTGTTATAATCTATCAACCATGATCAAGTATATTTGCAAATAGTAAATTCTGATAATTATCTAAAAAATAAATCTGAACATTGCTTAATTGGCATTAAAGTGTATTAATACCATCTTTGATAAGAATTTGATTTCACATGTTGAATACCAAACCATACAAGAGGATAATATACTGGGCGTAGGGGCACTACTACAATGGAGATGCACCTATTTTCTAATCTAATCGACCAACTCAGAAATGGTATTACATAGCTCCAGAACAGGTGGTACTTAAACCCAGCCTCCTGGATTGGAGGTAGTAACATTATCACTGCGTCACAAAACTGTCTGATGGAAATGTAACAGTGCACATTGCATGTGATACAGGGGAGAATCAATTAAAGCAGGAAACAACTCCAAGATTTCACATTGACAGGAGGTTACAAACCTTTCATGAACAAGGCCTTATCAGCATCAAGCCTTGGTGTTAATTAGAAGTGAGTACAGCAAAGTGGTATTCTCACAGTTGCATAAACTTTGCTAAACTATGTTGTAAAGAACACATCTTTTTAGTTTATTTTTGATTATAGTCTGAAATGGGAAAATAAAGGTTTTTAAACTCAAGAATACTGAAGGAATGCTGCACATTTTAAAGCAAGTAACCAGACACTCATCATTGTCATGACACACTGGCATAGCGTACCAGAAATCTTCTGCCAACAACTATGTGATTGATTCCCAGGTAGCTGGACAGCTTGCTGACGTGAATATTTTGTCAGAAACAATCCAATCTCTGAAGAAGCTGTGTTTTTCTCTGCTGTTAAAAGCATCTCCAGCCTGAAGATAGCCAGTTTATTCCCCTTTCCAGCTTCTATTAGCTGTGACTTTTAACTGATAAGTCACGGACCTGTTAAGAGTGTGAACCAGTCACCCTGTGACTCCTACAAACAATGAACATATCTGGAGAGGGAGACCTAGAAGCAGCATTCCAATTAGCAAAAGGCTCATTTCAGCAATCCCTGTGGACAGTGATCATTTTTTATGTCTGTTCTTATAAGAAATAGAAATGGAGTTTTAGAAGTTGGTTAGAGTTTCAACTAGAAGACATACAAGTTAATGGTGCATAATTGTTTATCTGGAATTAGAATCCTTTTTTTAAAACATTCATTTGTGGGATGTCACTGGCTGGGCCAGCATTTCTATTGTCAATCCCTAGTTGCCCTTCAGAAGGTATTAGTGAGCTGCCTTTTTGAGCTGCTGCCATCCATGTGCTGTTGGTAAACCATCAGGGAGGAAATTCCAAGATTTTGACCCAGCAACAGTGAAGGAACAGCAATATATTTCCAAGTCAGGAAGGTGAGTGGCTTGGAGGGAACTTACAGGTGGTTGTGTTCCCATGCATCTGCTGACCTTGTCCTTCTAGATGGAATGGGTTGTTGGTTTGGAAGATGCAGTCTAAGGATCTTTGGTGAATTTCTGCAGTGCATCTTTTAGATAGTACACAATGCTGCTACTGAATGTCAGTGGTGCAGTGACTGAATGTTTGTGGATATGGTTTCATTCAAGCAGGCTGTGTCATGGATGGTGTCAAGCTTCATGAGTGTTGCTGGATCTGCACTTGTCCAGATAAGTGATGAATATTCCACCATATTTATGACTTATGCCTTACAGGCAGTGGTCAGGCTTTGGACAGTCAGGAGGAAAGTTACTCACTGCAATATTCCTAGCCTCTTGATGTGTTCTTGTAACCACTGTGTTTATATGGCAACTCCAGTTCAGTTTCTGCTCAATGGTAGCCCCAGAATGTTGATAGTGGGAGATCCAGTGATTGTAATGCCAAGGGGGGTGATTAAGTTGTCTCTTATTGGAGATGGCCATTGCCTGGTATTTGTGCAGCATGAATGTTACCTGCCTCTGTTCAGCCTAAGCCTGGATATTACCCAGGTTTTGTTGCATTTGGGTATGGGCTGTTTTAGTATCAGAGGAGTTACAAATGCTGCTGAACATTGTGAAATCATTAGTGAACATCTCCACCTCTGACCTTATGTCCGAGTGGCAATAATGTGCAAACAAAACAAAAGGAGAGAGAGAGAGAGATACTAAGTAAATTGTGACTCTGATTTTTTTGAAAGGCCTATTTATAACATGAGATTATTCAGGAAACTAGGTGGCAGGTGCCAAAGAATTTGACTCCCACAAAGGCATACCCAAATTCATTTAAATTTTGTTCCAAAGAAAATACAGAGTCATTTTATTTAAGAAGCACAACTATTACATAAACATTCTAAAGAATACAGTTTCTCAATACCTAAAAATTTCTGTGCATATTGTCGAAAGCCAGCTCGATTCAGCCAATTGGCCACGTCAGAGGGACACCATTCTATCAACGATTGCATGTTCACATCAAGTAGAGTATCCACTCATCTCACCTCACTGAAAAGGAAGAAACGAAAACCTGTGATCTTTAACAATCAACGTTAACTCTTTTCCAAAATTTGGCTGCTCAGAGGCAGAAAAAAAAATTTCATTATGGAATAGATTTGCAAATCTGCCATTTTAGAAAGTTTCAGCTTCAATAACCCAGCATAGAAGGCAAAGGGACTACTAGATCCATGAATAAAACAAATACATATTTTCAAATAAAAATTAAAATGCATGTGCAATTTAACAATTACTATCGTCATAGTGGATTACTTTATAAAAACACCCTTAAAAGAAACAAAAACAAATTGTTGGAGAAACTCAGCAGGTCTGACAGCATCTCTGTAGAGAAAACAGACTTAACATTGTGAGTCCCATAACTCTTCTTCAGAAGTTCACTGGATACAAAGTAGAAACAGAAACTGTGGAAATTAGCTCCCCTTCAAGCAAGTCAAGATCCCTACAACTACCCAATCAACATCATAGAGCTAAACATAGTCTAGATGTTGAACCAGAACACCGTGATATCTACATACTACAATGGACTGAACTTTAATCAACCAGCCATTGGGGAACCTTCAGAGTAGTTCAAATGGTAAAACATTAGAATGCACAATAAGCATTATATGGTACAAAGCAACAAATGAAGCATGCTTGATTCTATTTGGTGAATTCAGTATTCAACTGAACCCTCGCAACACACAGCCCTCCACTTCCTCCGCTCCAATCCTAACCTCACCATCAAACCAGCGGACAAGGGGGGGCAGTGAGTAGTTTGACGCACCGACCTGTACATCACTGAAGCCAGATGCCAACTCATGAATATCTCCTCCTTCTGCCCCCTCGACCATGATCTCATCAAACTAATCATCTCTCAGACCATCCACAACCTCATGACTTCAGGGGATCTCCCACCAACAGCCTCCAACCTCAGTTCGGGAACCCTGCACCGCCCAGATCTACCTCTTACCCAAAATTTACAAACCTGACTGCCCTGGTCAACCCATTGTCTCCGCCTGCCCCTGCCCCACCAAATGTATCTCCACATACCTCAAAACCGTCCTATACCCCTTGGTCCAGAATCTCCCCACATACATTTGAGACACCAGCCATGCTCTCCACCTCCTCCATGACTTTCAATTCGCAGGCCCCCAATGCCTCATCTTCACCATGGACATCTAATCCCTGTACACGTTCATCTGCCATGATGAAGGTCTCAAAGGCCTCCATTTCTTCCTCTCCCGCTGACCCAACCAGTACCCTTCCACCGACACACTCATTCGATTGGCTGAACATAGTCCTCACCTTCAACAATTTTTCCTTTGAATCCTCCCATTTCCTTCACGCCAAAAGGGTAGCCATGGGCATCCGCATAGACCCCAGTTATGCCTGCCTCTTCATTGGGTACATGGAACAATCCATCTTCCGCAGTTACACCGGCACCATTCTGTACCTTTCCCTCCACTACATCAATGACTGTATCGGTGCCAGCTTGTGCTCCCATGAGAAGGTTGAATAGTTCATCAACACATTCCACCCCAACCTCAAGATCACCTGGACCTTCTTGGACACCACCTTCCCCTTCTTGGACTTCTCCATCACCATTTCTGATGGCTGATTCAACACAGACATCTACTTCAAAACCACCAACTCCCACAGCTACTTGGACTACACCTCTTCCCACCACTCCCTTTTGTAAAAATAATATCCCTTACTCCCAATTCCTCCACCTCTGCCAGATTCGCTCTCAGGAAGATCAATTCCACTCTAGAACATCCCAGATGGTCTCCTACTTCAATGGATCACAATTTCCCCTTCAACGTGGTCAATAATGCCCTCCACTGCATCTCCTCCACTTCGCACACCTCTGCCCATATACCCCACCCCTCCAACCACAACAAGGATAGATCCTCCCTGGTCCTCACCTATCTCCAGATATAAAGCATCATGCTTTGCCATATCCGCCACCTACAATCAGACCCCGCCACCAAAGATATATTTCCCTCCCCACCCCTTTCAGCTTTCTGCAGAGACCATTCCCTTCACGACTCCCTTAGGTCCACACACACCACCACCCCACCCTCTACTCTCGACATCTTCCCCTCCCACCGCAAAAGCTGTAAAGCCTGCACCCACACTTCCCTCTCACATCCATCCAAGGCCCCAAAGGATCCTTCAACATCCGGCTGAGATTTTCCTGCACATCCAAACACCTCATCTCCTGTGTCCGTTGGCTCTTGACGTGTTCTCCCCTACATTAGGGAGACAGGACACCAACTTGCAGAACATTTCAAAGAACATCTCTGGGATACACACACTAAACAAGCCCACCACCTGTGGCCAACCACTTCAACTCCCCGTCCCACTCTGCCAAGGACATGCAAGACCTGAGCGAGCTCCACTGCCGAATCCAAGCAGCTGATGACTGGAGGAAGAACACCTCATCTTCTGTCTTGGGACCGTCCATTGGCATCAATGTCGACTTCACTAGTTTCCAAATCTCCCCTCCACCTCATCATAGATCCAACCCTCCAACTCAGCATCATCCTCTTGGCCCGTTCATCTTTTTCCCACCTATCCACTCCACCCTCCACTCCGATTTATCACCATCACCCCTTACCTTCATCTACCTTTCACATTCCTAGTTCCCTCCCCGCAGTTCCACCCCCCTCCCATTTATCTCTCAGGCCCCTTGATGAAGAGCTTATGCTCAAAACGCTGACTCTTCAGCTCCTCAGATGCTGCCTGACCGGCTGTGCTTTTCCAGCGCCACACTTTTTGATTCAACCTTACATGTCAATTTATGATTATTGACCATCAACGACTTCAAGGGTTGTAACAGTTAATGTTGCCATTAAAAACACACCTTGTTGTCTTGGTTCTTTTCCATGTCTGGTAGCACAAGGCAGAGAAAGCACAAGCTTTTGTCTGTTTGCATGACTAGTTTTGCCTGGAACAAGTTGCCAGAGGCTACAGCTTAAGGAACACCATTCTATATCAAGCCTGGTTGACCAGGAGACACACACACTGTTCCACCTGCTGTTTTGACCAGATTTAGAATTTGAAAGTCAACCCATTTGATCCAGTTATGAACACAGACATTAAATCCTGGAACAAGACTCAAACCTGAGGGTTGTGGTTCAGATGCTGCCCACTTCACCATCAAACCTTCACTAAGCACAATAACAAATCAGATATACATGTCAGAATTTTATCAAGTGCACTACAACAGTGATTTCTTCAAGAATCACATTTTTACAAATTAAATGGTTCTTTCAGCCAAACACTTTTCCATTTCCTTAATTCATTCCCAGAAAACCATTGTATGCAGGAGTGATTATAAGTGGTGCAGATTTACAAATTAGAATAGTGAAATCCTCTAATTATATCACTTTCTTTTGTACTGTCCAGAAAACGGAACCCATCGAAAGAATTAAACAAAGCAGATGTGAAATGGGCAAAAGTGAAAGATCTCAAAAGTGTACAGATATCAGATCAGGCAGAAAAAACACATTTTCAATGGAACACAAAAAGCATCTCAACACATTCTCAAAACAAAAAAAAACCAAAGGGGCTTTGTTCAAGACAAAGATGAATTTTACCTTATTGACACAAAATGAAAGTTTACAACCAAGTTTGGAAAACTGATTTATGAATGGGATGGCATCTTTGCACAAAAGAAGGTGACACTCGAGCTGTGACTGAACTGAAATCTTATTTGCAGAGTTCAAGAGCATAATAATATGAACACTAAATTATTGTAACTCTAACGTCTCACAAGGCAGGAACTGGGCAGATGAGAGAACCACTGCCTCTCCACAGCAGGTAAAGGCCTGGTCATCAGGTGTGACTTCCTCTCAGTGTTGCTCTATGTCGTACAGATCTGGCCTATTCTCCAAACATGCAGCACTACAGTCACTCAAGTCACCTTCTACTTCATTTGGAGGTTGAAGATGGACCAGGTCTGAAGGGACAGCATAAATCCTTGGTACACAAACACCTCGTGTCACTACATATAGAGATCCCCAGTGTTACAAAGGATACATTTGGTCTTGTTGCCACAGAACGCTCCAAGTAGTTGGCCCATCCCATATGGCCTGACCCTCACAGAAAAATTTCTGATACAAATATCTTTGACCACAAGTTCATCAGGAAGTGGTCAACCCAAGATCCTTCAGCAAAAACAGATTGTTTATCTTGTTGGGTGGTTTCCTCAGCAGACTGTTAAAGCCATTTGGCAGAATGTCTCCTCACCAGAACTTTCCAACAAGCACGAAGACATAGCTTGGCTGGTGGTAAGAAGGCAACTACCTGAAAGCTCCTTAATAATGCCCAAACTCTGCACCACCGCACTCTGTCCTCAAAGTGGCTGCAGGAGGGTCGAGGCTGTCACACATCTCCTTCTGGAATGATCCAATGTAAAGAAAGTCTGGAGAGAGATGCAGTGGTTTTTGTTGAGGTTCGTCCCAAACAGTTCCATGACACAGGATTCTGTGCTCTACAGTCTGTTACCTGGGACGTTGGTTAGGCCACTGTTGGAATACTGCATGCAGTTCTGGGCCCCTTCCTATCGGAAAGATGTTGTGCAACTTGAAATGGTTCAGAAAAGATTGACAAGGATGTTGCCAGGGTTGGAGGATTGGAGCTATAGGGAGAGGCTGGACAGTCTGGAGCTGTTTTCCTTGGAACGTCGGAGGTTGAGGGGCAACTTTACAGAGGTTTACAAAATTATGAGGGGCATGGATAGGGTAAATAGGCAAAGTCTTTTCCCTGAGGTCGGGGAGTCCAGAACTAGAGAGCATAGGTTTAGGGTGAGAGGGGAAAGATATAAAAGAGACCTAAGGGGCAACTTTTTCACACAGAGGTTGGTACGTGTATGGAATGAGCTGCCAGAGGATGTGGTGGAGGCTGGTACAATTGCAACATTTAAGAGGCATTTGGATGGGTATATGAATAGGAAGGGTTTGGAGGGATATGGGCCGGGTGCTAGCAGGTGGGACTAGTTTGAGTTGGGATATCTGGTCGGCATGGACGGGTTGGACCAAAGGGTGTTTCCATGCTGTACATCTCTATGACTCTATAACCGTGCCTGTAAGACCATCAACTGAGTGAAAGACACCCAGTGGTCTGCCCGAAACTTGCTCATCTTCCTGCGCAAAGTGTCAACCCCCACTCATATTGCAAACTGGCACATTTCAGGGTCCAGGACTACGTGGGGAAAGATGCACCAAAGCTTGGGGAAGCTGTCACCAAGGCACAGTAGGGAAAGACCACCATACCTTGTGCCAAAGTACAACAGTGGTCCATTCAGTTATTGGACTCTCCCGATGCCTCAGATACATGTAAATAGTTCCTAGTACCTTGCGTATTTAAGAAATACTTTTGGATTAGTTGTAACTAATAAAATAAAAATCAAACCCCAATGTTTATTTTCCTCACCATTCGCAAAAACTGTTGAGATTTGAACTGCTTTAGTAACTGTGTACGTACGTGAAGTTTTTTTGTGAATAAAGTATATTCTTGTAAAATAATTTAATTGTACAATGTTATATCCTGCTAATCCTATTTGTTCCATGTTCTTGCTTTCGACTTGATGTACATTTTATTGTCATGTGTACTGAAGTACAGGAGTACAGTGAAAAGTGTTTGTCACCACACATGATGTCATCTTAAGTAAAAGGGTGAAATCTAAAATGCTTTGTAGTTATGCTATGTTGAACTATGTTAGTTAAAGGGTTATCTGTATAGCCTGTAAAAAGCTATTTGTTAGAAGTTTATGAATTTTGTATATTTTTAAAACCATTACGAAGAAATGCTCATTATGGTGAAAGTTTCTAGCTTCCAAGCGGTAGCTGTGATGACATCCTGTCACTGCAACCTTTATTTTATATTAAGCAGGTCAACAATCTGTGACTGGTAACATTTATGATACAGTCACTTCCAAATATAGATACATGGCAACATTCAACCCTGGCCAGCAATACGGAAGGGACCTATTGCAAGATACTTAAAGGACCTCTCAGGAACACTGCCTGTCTCCTCTGAACTCTTGTTCCGAGCGAAAAACGTCAGTAAGTGCGTAAAGGAGACAAACAGTAGACTCCATGATCCAAGTGCTAAATTTTAGCTGCACTGGAGGGTAGACTCCCTGCATGGGGAGTTGGAGTTTTCAGATTCAAAGGAACTTTGACGCAGGACAGAATGGTAATCACCCAGAACAGGAGTCATTGAGCCAGTTTAAAACGGAGTGGCTGTTGGAAGGATGCTCTAAGTCCAGATCAGCAAAAGTGAAGCATTGTCAAATGTTATTAAACTTCACAAGGATGACAATCTACTGTGTGAGTTGCATCATGAAGAGTTGGTGAGAAATCCATGGGATCTGTCTTGATGGACACAGTGAATATTCACAGTATATGTTACCCATATTTACCATGTTAATTTGAAATGAGTTGTATGTTTATTGCAGATTGTATTACTGCTCTAAATTGTAAGTATTGTTATTTGTTCAAAACTATGAGAACTGCTATCATTCCTCACTAAGTCTCCTAGAGCACACCTTTGTCTGCCTCAAATGTGTCAGTTAGTCATCCCTCACCACATGGCAACAGAACTTTATGAAAATGAAACTTTGTAGTATGCACATCCTACTGCAATATTTTCAAAAATCAAACGTGTAATAGGGTTTAGTTTCTGATGTTGTAGCAGTCTTCCATAAACACATGCAGGATTACAAATTAGATGAAGATCCAGTTTATAAAGAATCGTGCAGGTTTTGTTGCCACATGTTAACTTGAAAGCCAAAACCTGGTTAAGAATTTGAATTTTGCTCATATTATCTTCGGGGGCGGGTGCAAAGCTCTCAAGAAAAATAGGAGTCAATTGAGTGGCGATGGTGCTGAATTCAGCACTGTCTGCTCTGCTTTAAAAGAGCTGAAGTCCACTTAAGGTGGTGGACAGACGAGGTGAATATTTTAGCATCAGACGGGGAGAAATAGAAGCGGTGACTTGCAACGTCAGACGTGTAGTAGTGAAATAAAGGATAATTTTAAGTGTTACTTCACAACTTAATTTGGAAATCAGAGAGAAGGCATGAAACCGAATGTACTTATAGTTTGCAACACAGACACACTGTCATGAATTTTTAAATATGTATTGCAAGTTAATAGTTTTCTGTCCACATGCAATTTAGTTGAAGTCCGCTCTTTGTTACAGGGTATCTGGCCAGTAGAGGTGCAATTCCTCACCAAACGTTAGGTGCATTTTAAATCATCTTACGAAGCAATTTAACCTTTTTAAAAATTAAACGACTTACAGATAAAATTTGCTGTATCCCTTTCTATGCTCCACTCTTTATCACTGCCATTTCCAAACCCAGGTGAGAGGAGAAAAAAAGAGAAACCTTTCTCCAGCGTCTTCCACCTGCCGGCCCCGCTTGTTTTCCCAACGCTTACGTTTGGGGCCTCGATGCAGCTCGGGAATTGTAGTCCACTGATTGCAGTAGATTGCCCTGCTCTCCAACAGGAGCTGCTGACTCGGACTACAACTTCCAAGAGGCTTCGCGTGGCACCTGCTGAGGCGCTTTAGCTTGTTAAGCGAACGGTGGCAGGGAAGGGTGGGGTGTGCAAACAGGTAACATTAAAAAACAATATTTTACGCACCTTTAAAAACAAACCGAATCGAACAACGTGCTTGTTTGACGCTTTAAATCAACGCTCATGAATTTAAACTCCCCCCTCCCCTAAGAGAAAAGTAAAATAGTGTTTATTGCTAAAGATCTGAAATAGAGTGTGGGGTATGAGGTTCTGGCAGCATCTGTGGAAACAGAAATAGAGTTAACATTTGGACTCGAATATGAACATGGTTCAGAAGAGAAATCATAGTGGACTAGAATTTTATCTGTACAAATGCTGCTGGACATGCTGATTTTTTTTCCAGCATATGTTTTATTTCGGTTTGATCCAAATAAATTCATAATGCAAAAACACATTCCACCTTTTAAATTCCTTTAGTGTCACCTCTGAAACCAACATTTATTGTCCATCCTTAGTCACCTCCTGTTGATACTGGGGGGTTATATGTATATAATTGCTGTGCTCTTTGTGATGAATGTGTTCTCTGTATGCAATTAGACTGTGCATTCTAGGATTTTGCCCTAAAAATGAAGGAACAGGACTTTATGGCCAATTGAAACTTAAGAGGCAAACTCGAGAGGGAATTCTTTCATTTGCTTCCTTTGCCTCTCTAGCTGATTTAGGAAGTCTTGCCATAACAGTCTGAATGAATGGTTGGAGTGCATACAGTAGATGGCACACATCATAGCCAGGATATACCAATAATGTAGAAGATAGATTTTTTTCCTTTATTCATTCACAGAATGACAGCACCACTGACTTGGCAACATTTACTGCCCATCTCTAATTGCCCAATGTGCAGTTAAGAGTCAACCACATTGCTGTGGATCTGGAGTCACAGGTTGGCTCTACCAGGTAAGGATGGCAGCTTCCTTCCGTAAAGGACATGAGAGAACCAGGTGGGTTTTTCAAACCATCGATTCATTGTCATCATTAGATTCTTAATTCCAGATATTTATCAAATTCAAGTTTCACTATTTGCCATGATCGGATTCAAACCCAGGTCCTGTCAACATTATCTGGTTCTCTGAATTAACTGTCCAGCAATATTACCACGAGGCCAACACCTTCCCTCCTCTATTAAAGCAAGAGGGTGATGTTTTGATCAAATGGACTAACCTGTGCTTAACATACACTCCAGTTGGAGACCCTGATTTGTGCATTGCAGATGGTGGGGAGTAATGTGAGCCATTCATCGCAATATACCCAATCTCTGACCCATTTTAAAATATTTATGTGGCTGCTCTAGTTACGTTTTTGGACAATGATGACCTGCAGGATGTTGGTGGTTCAGTGATAGCTATTCTATTGAGTAAAATCATTGAATATCAAAGGGAGACATTTGGGCTCTTTGTAGTTGGAGTTAGCCAATGCCAGCATTGGTGGGGCACAAAATGATGTCTGTTTTGCCACCAGCATGGCATCCTTACCTGACACAGCAATATCATCCTTCACAACATTAGAAACTAGTATATAGATAATGTGATAGTGAAAGATTCAACAAACATTAATTATAACTCTTTGGTAAGTTACAGTAGACAGAAGTGAGGACTGCAGATGCTGGAAACAAAAGTTACGATAGAGTCCAAGACATTTATACCCACAGTTCACATGCTATGATACAGTGATGAATCAAGATCATTTCTCTTAAAAGGTATATTAACATGCTACCTGCAAAACCTAATACAACACCCCTCTTTTTCCAAACATAAAGGTTATGTCAAAAAGACATACAGTTGTACACAGACATGTTTCTCAATTTTATAATTATGCAGACAGGTAGAAACAAAGTTTACAAAATTAACAATTCAGAGTTCAGTATAATGCTTTGAAAGTTTGACAATTTATGCTGATCTGGTGATCGTATATCCATGTGGAGATGTACATGTTGTTCTCTGTTTTACTTGCTTGACAACTTGGTTGCCATTTTGCTGTTTACTGTCACTCAATGTCACTGCACAGACATCATCATCAGAATATTCTTCCTCATTCTCATCATACATTATTTGAGTGTTATACATTGGTCTGAGTTGGCATACGTTCCTTCTCAAAGTAACACCATGATCAGTAATGACATCAAATCATCTGAGCTGACTGCATGATTGAAACCATTGCTACATTCAAGGATTTGTATTTCTAACTCATTCTCTGTATAGTGTGCAACTGTGGTATTTCTCTACCTGTTCACTCATCATGTATCTCTTTCATTCTCCTCTGTCTTCGAAGAAAAATATTGTATCATGGAATGGTTAGACAATTGGGTACTTGGCAAAGTTGCATGGTACTTGCCTTCCAAGT
This sequence comes from Hemiscyllium ocellatum, assembly GCF_020745735.1. Lineage (NCBI taxonomy): Eukaryota > Metazoa > Chordata > Chondrichthyes > Orectolobiformes > Hemiscylliidae > Hemiscyllium > Hemiscyllium ocellatum. Next base: position 28,009,975 of record NC_083411.1, read on the forward strand.
GTATGTTGTACTAGGTTGGCAATGGCTTTGCCAATGATGTTGCATGAAAATGCACCAATGTGGAAATCTTGTTTTCTTGCTTGTTAGATGATTATTGATTTGACAGGAAGTTCCACACACACTGCTGGACCATTTGAACGTGGGGTGATGTGATATGGTCATTCCCCACTTAGGACATGTCTTTAAATGGTTTGCCAGTGAACTGCAAACTGTCATCAGATGCTATCTACTCTGGGACACCGAATAAATAATAGTGGTGGTTATTGTGTCAGCATTAGTTGCATTGACTGTGTTGCCAAGTCACCATAGAATGGGAAATTTGCAGAAGTAATCTGTCACAAGGATGTAGCCTTTCCTATGCACTGTGAATATGTCTGTAGTTTACAGACCTGTGATAGTTCCCGCACTCGTATTGGCTGAGACGTGGACTGTCTACAGCAGACACCTAAAGGCACTGGAGCAGTACCACCAATGCTGCCTGCGCAAGAATTTGTGAATCTGATGGAAAGAACCAGTGTTCTCAATCAGGCCAACACCCCAACATCGAGTCACTGACCATCCTTGATTGGTTATGATGGGTTGGGCACATCATCCTCGTGATCAACAAGAGACGAGCAGCTGCTCTCCTCCCAGCTTTGAAATGGCAGGCGAGCCTCAGGTGGACAAAGAAAGCACTCCAGTGTTACCCTTAAGACTTCACTGATGAAGTGCAGCACTCCCACAGACACCTGGGAAACATTGGCCCAAGACCGTCCAAAGTAGAGGTTCATGTGGGAAGGTGTCCAGCACCTGGACACCTGCCGTCAGGAAAATAAAGGAAGCCAGGCGAACACAGCGAAAGGAGCGCACTGTCACCCCAATGCTCCACTCACCACCTGCCCCATGTACTGCATCCGTCTATACAGCTACTTAAGGACTCATCCTGAATGGAAAAAGAGACATCCTCATCTACGAGGGATTGCCAATGATGATGAATGCATCAGAACTGACAATTAACATTAAAGGATGCATTCTCTCTGGCAATGTTTCAACTAGCGTGCATTTTCCATCCAATCTGAACTCTCCTCTCTTGCAATAACATGTTGATTTCAACTTGAATTTGCATTCTTGCGAAATGTCCTGATGAATGCAAGAGGAAAAATCTTCTGAGTATTTTTTTCCAGCAGTACTCAAATTCCGTTTAATCAAAAAACTATTTGAACATGATAATATTTGTCCAAAAGAATCATTTAGGACAGATTATTTTAACAAGATATACAAGTGTAAATGTTTGTAGGTTTTCTCTTCTGATAGAATAGTGAACTGCCTGCTCATTGGTGATGAGCAATTTACCAAATCACTTCAAGCTAGAGCTAGATCTGTTTTTGGGGCACAGATAATCTCAACATTAATTAGAAAAAGAATGGGTTCATGAACTGTTTTGACCATTTAAAGGTGGGTCTAGAGAGAAATATTCCAATTCTTCCCCGTTCGATTAGCCATGGTCTAGTTTTGAAAAAGTGTTTTTGGGTCTGAAAAGAATTTTTTTTCTACTTCTACTTCTCCCATGAAATCATATGGTTCCAGGGGGGTTGAGGTGCAAATGTGCGGCGCTGCATTAAACATCATACTTAGATGGACCTCATTTCTTATTGTCCATCAATTCTAATTTTTGCAAAAAAAAGTCTAGTTCAGGTGTTTGTGGAAATTAATTACATATCAGGATTCTGCTGTCCCTCTCACCCAACTGCATCATAGAATTTTTACAGCATGGAAAGAGGTCTTTTGGCCCATCAAATCCAAGCCAGTCACCAAACATCTAACTTATTTTAATCCAATTTTACAACACTTGGCCCATAACCTTACATGTTATAATATTTCAAGTGGTCAGATCATATTTTCAGTAAGTTCCAGATACCTACCAATCACTGGGTTTAAAAAAGACATTTTTCCAGTCTCCCAACATCCTGCTGCTTAGATTAAATCTGTGTTCCTGATTATTCATCCCTCTAAGTGTCTCCCCATCAATACCTCTCAAAACTTTGTAGACTTCAATCAGGTCTTCCCTCAGCCTTCTCTGCTCTGAAGAAAAGAACTCTAGTCTATCTGGTCTCTCATCATAAGTGAAACACTCCAACCCAGGCAACATTCTGGTGATCTCCTCTGCACCCCCTCTAAAACAATCATATCCTCCCAATAATTTGAATTCTAGAATTGCATAAGCATTCCAACAGTGGCCTAACATTATATACAGTTTCATCATAAGGTATTGAGTACAGAGCACAGAAGTTGACTAATTAAGGCAAGTATCCCACATGCCTTCTTAACCACCTTATCTACTTGTCTACAAATCAGAAAAAGGCTATTTGGCCCATCAAGTTTGTGCCAGTCAAAAACAAACATTTTCCAGTACAAGGTTCATAGCCTCATATGCCTTGGCATCACAAGTGTGCAATTAAAGTACTTAAACGTGAAGTGTTTCTGCCTCTACCACGAACAGGTAATAGGTTCCAGTCACTTACCCTTGCCCCCCAGCTTTGAAAAACATTTCCTCTTATCCCCTCTAAACCTCCTACCCCCAACCTTCAATCTATCCCCTACCAAGGGGAAAATTTCTTATCTATCCAATCCACTTCCCTCAATGTTAAACAGCTCAATCACAACACCCCTCAATGTCCTCTGCTCCAAGGAAAACTACACACCTGAATTCTTAACTAAATGTTACCCAGATAACATCCAGATAAACCTCCTTTGCACCCTCAGAACAAAGAAAATTACAGCACAAGAACAGGTCCTTTACCCTTCCATGCCTGCGTCAATCCAGATCCTCTATCTAAACCTGTTGACTATTTTCCAAGGATCTGCATGCCTCTGCTCCCTGCCCATTCATGTCTCTGTCTTGATACATCCTAAATGACACTATCGTGCCTACCCCTACCATTTCTGCTGGCAATGCATTCCAGGCACCCACCACCCTCTACATACACCTTCCATGCATATTTCCCTTAAACTTATCGCTTCTCACCTAGATTTTGTGACCTCTGGTAATCAAGTCCCCCACTCTGAAAAAGCTATCCATTGTCTATACCTCTCATGATTTTGTAGACCCCCATCTGGTCCCCTCTCAACCTCAGTCTTTCTAATGAAAATCATCCTAATCCACTCAACCTCTCTTCATAGCTAGCACCCTCCATCCCAGGAAACATCCTGGTGAACCTCCTCCACACCCTCTCCAAAGTATCCGCATCCTTTTGGTAATGTGGCAACCAGAACTGTACATAGTATTCCAAAGGTGGTTGAACCAAAGTGCTATACATCTGTAAAGTGACCTGCCAACTCTTGTACTCAATACCACGTCCAATGAGGGAAAGCATGTCATATTGCTACCTTGACCACTCTATAATTCTTTGAAGAGGTGACAAGTAGGTTAGACCAGGGAAACCCAGTGGATGTGGTCTATCTAGACTTCCAAAAGGCCTTTGATAAGGGTGCCACACGGGAGGCTGCTGAGCAAGGTGAGGGCCCATGGTGTTCGAGGTGAGCTACTAGGATGGATTGAGGATTGGCTGTCTGACAGAAGGCAGAGAGTTGGGATAAAAGGCAGCCGGTGACAAGCAGTGTCACACACAGGATTCAGTGTTGGGGCCGCAGCTGTTCACGTTATATATTAATGATCTGGATGAAGGGACTGGGGGCATTCTAGCAAAGTTTGCCAATGATACAAAGTTAGGTGGACAGGCAGGTAGTACTGAGGAAGTGGGGAGGCTGCAGAAGGATCTAGACAGTTTGGGAGAGTGGTCCAGGAAATGGCTGATGGAATTCAATGTGAGCAAATGCGAGGTCTTGCACTTTGGAAAAAAGAATAAAAGCTTAGACCATTTTCTAAACAGTGAGAAAATTCATAAAGCTAAAGTACAAAGGGATCTGGGAGTGCTAGTCGAGGATTCTCTAAAGGTAAACATGCAGGTTGAGTCCGTGATTAAGAAAGCGAATGTAACGTTGTCATTTATCTCAAGAGGGTTGGAATATAAAAGCACGGTTGTGCTACTGAGACTTTATAAAGCTCTAGTTAGGCCCCATTTGGAGTACTGTGTCCAATTTTGGGCCCCACACCTCAGGAAGGACATACTGGCACTGGAACATGTCCAGCGGAGATTCACACGGATGATCCCTGGAATGGGTGGTCTAACATACAAGGAACGGCTGAGGATCCTGGGATTGTATTCATTGGAGTTTAGAAGATTAAGGAGAGACTTAGTAGAAACTTACAAGATAATACATGGCTTGGAAAGGGTGAATGCTAGGAAATTGTTTCCATTAGGCGAGGAGACTAGGACCCGTGGACACAGCCTTAGAATTAGAGGGAGTCAATTCAGAACAGAAATGCGGAGACATTTCTTCAGCCAGAGAGTGGTGGGCCTGTGGAATTCATTGCCGCAAAGTGCAGTGGAGGCCGGGACGCTAAATGTCTTCAAGGCAGAGATTGATAGATTCTTGATGTCGTGAGGAATTAAGGGCTACGGGGAGAATGCTGATAAGTGGAGTTGAAATGTCCATCAGCCATGATTGAATGGCAGAGTGGACTCGATGGGCCGAATGGCCTTACTTCCACTCCTATGTCTTATGATCTTATTGAAGTGTGTTGCCACCTTTAGGGTACAATGGACCTAAACACCCAGATCTTTCTGTACATCAATTTTCTCCAGGGCTTTTCCATTTACCGTATAGTTCGCTCTTGAATTGGATCTTCTAAAATGCATCACCCTGCGTTTGCCCAGATCGAACTCAATCTGCCATTTCTCTGCCCAACTCTTTAATCTATCCAGTACAATCACATCCCTCTGAATGTGTATCTCAGAACTGCACAAAATACTCTGGCTGTGACCTAACCAAATTTTAACGCAGTTCCAGCATAACCTCCCTGTTCTTAAACTCTAGATCTCAACAAATAAAGGCAAGCATTCTATTTGCCTTCTTAAGCTGGCACAGTGGTTAGCACTGCTGCCTCACAGCACCAGAGACGTGGGTTCAATTCCCATGTTGGGCAACTGTCTGTGTGGAGGTTGCACATTCTCCTTGTATCTGCGTGGGTTTGGTCCGGTTTCCTCCCGCAATCCAAAGATGTGCAGGTTAGGTGAATTGGCTATGCTAAATTGCCCGTAGTGTCAGTTGTAGGGGAATAGGTCTGGGTGGATCCCTCTTTGGAGGGTCGGTGTGGACTTGAAGGGCCTGCTTCCACACGAAGTAATCTAATCTTAACCACTTTACCTACGTGTCCTGTTATTTTAAAGGACTGGGGGACATGCACACCAAGGTATCTCTGAACTTGGTTTCCCTGGGTCCTATTATTCACCACGTATTTCCTTGCCTCATTTGTCCTGCTCAAGTTCATCACCTCACATTTATCTTGATTGAATTCCATCTGCCATTTATAAGTCCATCTGTATCCTCTTGTAATCTAAGGCTGACCGATTTACCACCCCACCAATTTTCATATCAATCATAAACTTATTAATTAACCCTCCTATTTTCAAGTCAAAATCATTTATAAATACTACAAACAGCAAAGCCCCCAAAACAGATACAGCCACAAACCCCCTCAACCATGACCCTCTGCTTCCTACCATTCAGCCAAATTTCATTTGATGCCATGGGCTCTTAACTTCACTATCAGTCACCCTTGCAGCACCTTCGATGTCTTGTTGCCTTCAGATGATCTATGGTCCCTCTGGTATTCTGTACCAATTTATTTTTGTACACCCTTTCCTTGGTAGCCCTCCCAAAATGACATCTCACATTTTTCAGGATTAAACTCCATTTTCTAATGTTCATCCATCCATATTATCCTATACACCAAGGCTTTCCTCCTCCCTATTTACTATACCAATTTACAGGTCATCTGCAAGCCTACTGATTCTACCACATATATTCATGTCTAGATCATTAATGCACAACAAACAGGAACAGACCAAATGTTGTGATGCTACTGGACACAAGCTTCCACTCAAAAATATCCTTCAACCATTAGCCTCTGCTTCCTACCATTAAGCCAATTTTGAATCAATTTGGCAAATTGGCCCCATGGGCTCTTAACCAGTTTTCCATGGGAGACCTTGTCAAAATCCCCATTGAAGTCCATAGTGCAGTTGAGGTTATCCATATCTTCCACCTAGTTACCCCCTTGATAAACTCCTCCCCAAAGCCATGCTGACTATCCTTGATTAATCTCTGCCTCTCCAAGTGGAGATTAATTCAATCCCTCTGAGTTATTTCCAAAAGTTTCCCCACCACTGATGTTAGACTCAAAAGGTCAATAGTTTACTGGTTTATCCCTATCATCTTTCTTGAATAATGCTTCATTAGTTGTCCTCCAGACCTCTGGCACTCCTCCTATGGCCAGAGAGGATTTTTAAAAAAGGCTCTGCAACCTCATCCTTTGCCCCACATAGAAGCCTGGGATAGATCTCATCTGGGACTTAGTATTTATCGATTTTCAAGCCTGCTGAAACCACTGTTTCCTCCGACTCTGCTAATTTGTTCAAATTTATTATAGTCTCCTTCCCTGAATTATACACCTGCATCATCCTTCTCTACAGTGAATATAGATACAAAGCACTCATGTAAAGCCTCGGCTGTGAATTTCAGCTCCACACACTGATTCCTCTTTCGAGACTGAAGTGGCATTGTTCTTTCTCTGGTTATTCTCTTACCCCAATATACTTATAAAATACCTTTGAATTATCCTTAATGTTACCCGCCAGTGATTCTTCATGTCCATTCTACGCTCTCCTATTTTCTTTTTTAAATAACATCCTGCACTTTCCATATTCCTCCAGTGCATCCACTGTTTGGAAGTCTCAGTATGTACCATAAGTTCCTTTGCTTTCCCAATCAATTCTATACATTTCCTGACATTTAGAATTGTCTGCACTTGGCGATCTCATCCTTCGCTTTTATAGGAATGTTGGCCTGCATACCCATTATTACCCTTTAGAATGACGTTCGCTGCTCTGATGTGGACTTTCCCTCAAGTATCTGCTCCCAATTCATTTTGCCCAGATTTTCTCTTATTATATGGTCTTTTCCCCTAATTCAGAACCTAAATTCCAATCCACCTGATCACCATTTCTCAATAAAAAGCCAGGACATGTGCACATTTATTTATTCAGCAGTCATTACAGTCCATTTCCAGTGAAAACAGAATTGTAAACTTACTTTGGTGCATCAGTGCTCTACAGTCCAAGAAAGACAATAATTGCTTGTAAAGCCGTTTCAACATTATAAGTGGACAATTGATTATATAAAAATTGGACAAAACTGAACAAATTAGTTTCGGACTACATTACATATACAGAAAACAAGACAGCAGCAAGCTAATTTCCATCATTTACAATGATCTACATTATTGAAACAATTACTTTTTGAATATTCTAAAGCTTAAGAGTGAAATCCTTGAGGCATGTGTGCAAGGGAACCCAACTTGTTGTCTTGTCCTTAGATGTTGCTGAGAGCATCTACTCCTGGGAGAACTTTACCTAGAAACAAAACAAAAATAGGATGGGGCTTGCATGAGGAAGTGTGTCAGGTAGGTTGCCAGCAGCATATTTTACAACCTTTTGTCATCTGTAGCACTATCTTCCATTTCTTAGAAAAGAACATTAGCGAAAGGCTTAGCTTTTCCTCACTTGTCTCAGTTTTGCAGAACCATTCAAACTTAATTTATGAACAGAATCTTTTTACATATCTAATACGGATTAAAATTTTTAAAACTGCAACAGATTTAAAACTTTCAACACCGATGCTGATAATAGTGTTGATATTTGGCTTAGTAAAGCTTGTGTTTCAAAAGCCCATTGCACAGTTCTTACAAAAATTTCAAGAAAAGGATCGGTTTCAGAGAACTGAGAGTTTTAATTGCAAGGATGAGCAAACAAAAATGCATTTTATTTCTTTATGTGACAGGAAGTGTGGGCCTTGCAAGATTTGTTTGTGGCACTGATCAGAAGCCATGAAAATAGCAGAAAATCAATAAGTCTCACTGGGCTGCTCATGTATCAACCAATGCAAGATCTTAATTGACAGAGGGGAGCTCAGTAATAGCATGGGAGTACTGGAATATTTGGCTGTAATTTAATGAACAAATGTTCATATGTCTATTTGTCCCAATTTAACCCTATGAATAACATGAGGCTGAGTTTAAAGGGAAATGTTAACCAACTATAACCACACAATAAAACATATGAAACACAAACATAGAAAAGAAGAGTAGGCCATTCAACCCTTCAAGCTGCTCCACCATGCAGTTACGGTCATGGCTGGTCATCCAACTCTATAGCCTGTTCTTGCTTTGCCCACATATCCTTTGACACCTTTAACCCAAAGTGCTATTTCCAACCCCTCCTTGAAACATTCAATGTTTTAGCATCAATCACTTTGTGACAGAATTCCACAGGCTCACCGCTCACTGGTGAAGACATTTTTCCTCATCTCAATCCTAAAAGTTTACCCTATATCCTTGGAATGGATTCCTTCCTGTAGGGAACACCCAGCCTATCTAGATCTGTTGGAATTTGGTAATTTTTTTTCAAAAATGAGATCACCCACTCATTCTTCTAAACCCCAGCAAATATAATCCTAACTGAGAACCTCTCCTCATACATCAGTCCCACTATTGCATGAACCAGTATTTATGATTAGGTTCCTTCACTGAACATTAAACAAAATAACATTTTCTCAGTTCTTAATGATTACACTGAACCCCAAATAGAAGACCCCAAAATCTGATGCTCACCTTCAAGCAGTTCTAAACTGGCTCCACCTCCAGTGCTAACATGGCTGACTTTGTCTTCAGTGTTCCACTTGGCACAGCAAGTGGCTGTATCTCCACCACCTAAAACATGATTTAAATAAAAAAGTAGTTAAAAATAGAGTTAAAATTTTAAGATCAGTACAGCTCTCCTTCAGACTCTCTGTTAGACCTGTTGAGATTCTCCAGTACTGTTTTTATTTAGGAAGGAAAGAATAATGGGGTAGCTTTGTTAGTATGGGACAGAATAAGTACAATTGCAAGAAATGGATCTTGGATTGGAAAACATAAAATCCAAATAAGTGGAGACATGAAATAACAATAGAAAGATGATACTAGTGAAAACTGTCTATAGGTCCCTTATAGGAGCTATACTGTAGGACAGAATAAGTCAAAAGATATTGAAAAGCCAATATATCAATGACTTGAAGCTTCATGTAGATTGATAAAAACCAAATTGGCAGAGGGAGTCACAAGGAAGAATTCATAAGAGTGTATTCAGGGAAGTTGCCGAAAACAATAGGTTATGGTTCTCACCAGGTATCAGGTTATTTTGGATCCGTTAGTGTAATAAGGAAGGTTTTTATAAGCAATGTCAAAGTAAAAAAGGTCCTCTGATAAAGTAACCATAACATGGTAGAATTTAGCATTCAGTTTGAGTGATAAACGGGTCAGAAACAACCTTACCAAATTTAAACAAGGGTCATTAGAAAGAAATGAAGGCAGAGTTGGGGGAGTCAACTGGGCAAGAGTGTAACAGAAAAAAAATAGCTGATGAACAATGACAGATGTTGAAGAAAATATTTAAATGACTCAAAACAAAGATATATACCAGTGAAGAGGAAAGATTCTAAGAAAGGGATAAGCTGACCATGGTAACCAAGGAAGTGAAGGCCAGCATCAACTTGAAAGCAACGTGCAACAGAGTAAAGATGAAGAGTAAACCAGAGGTTGCAAAGTGCTGCATTTTGGGAAAACAAATCTTAATAGTAAGTGTATATGTCCTACTAAAGGTCCTAGGGTGTGTTACTGAACAAAGAGACCTTGGAGTGCAGGTTCATAGCTCCTTGAAAGTAGAGTCGCAGGTAGATAGGATAGTGAAGGCAGCGTTTGGTATGCTTTCCTTCATTGGTCAGAGTATTGAATACGGGAGTTGGGAAGTCATGTTGCTGCTGTACAGGACATTAGTTAGGCCACTGTTGGAACATTTCGTGGTCTCCTTCCTATCGGAACGATATTGTGAAACTCGAAAGGGTTCAGAAAAGATTTACAAGGATGTTTTCCAGGGTTGGACGATTTGAGCTATTTGAGAAGTTGAATAAGCTAGGGCTGTTTTCTCTGGAGCGTAGAGGCAGAGGGGTGACCTTATTGAGGTTTATAAAATCATGAGGGGCATGAATACAGTAAATAGACAAAGTCTTTTCCCTGAGGTGGGGGAATCCAGAACTAGAGGGCATAGGTTTAGGGTGAGAGGGTGAAAGCTATGAGACCAAATGTGCAACATTTTCACACAGGGTGGTGCGTGTATGGAATGAGCTGCCAGAGGCAGTGTTAGAGGCTAGTACAGTTGCAATGTTTAAATCTGTAGGGGTATATGAACAGGAAGGGTTTGGAGGGATTTGGGCCGGATGCTGGGAGGTGGGACTAGATTGGATTGGGATACTTGGTTGGCATGGACAAGTTGGGCCGAAAGGTCTGTTTTCGTACTGTACATCTCTATGACTCTATTTGGCAAATGTTTGCAATTTTTGAGTAGATTTGACGTTCATGTTGTACGTTTGCTTGCTGAGCTAAAAGGTTTGTTTTCAGAGGTTGTCACCAGGCTAGGTAACAACCATCCAAGGACAGGCTTAAACAGACACACAAGGGAATTCCTGGAGACCTGCATTTAAACTAGAACTCTATTTATACACGTAATTGATTTGGACCCCATTTACCAACCTCTTAGAAAAAGAACCGGAAATGATATCACACACCTTAAGAGACCAAGAACAAAAATGAAAACCAGGATGTAACACTAGCATCAATGAGCCTTCTGTGAATTGATGTTACCTAGCATGGTACAGGGAATTGATGTTTGTGGGCGGCATAGTGGCACAGTGGTTAGCACTGTTGCCTCACAGCGCCAGAGACCTGGATTCAATTTCCGCCTCAGGCGACTGACTGTGTGGAGTTTGCACCTTCTCCCAGTGTCTGCATGGGTTTCCTCCGGGTGCTCCGGTTTCCTCCCACAGTCCAAAAATGTGCAGGTTAGGTGAATTGGCCACGCTGGATTGCCCACGGTGTTAGGTGCAGGGGTAAATGTAGGGGAATGGGTCGGTGTGGACTTGTTGGGCCGAAGGGCCTGTTTCCACACGATAGTAATCTAATCTAAGTAATCTAATCTAATCTAATCTAGCATGGTCTTGAAACATCCAAAAAGAAACCTTCCAGCTCAGCGAGCAAACTTACAACATTTGGGAAGTTTTAGAAACCAAATGATAATCAAGCAAATGATCTATAACAATGAACCCTTAAAATTCTGAAAAAGTGCTGGAAGATTGAAAAAGTGCCAATGTAACAAGTGTGTATTGGAAAAATGTTCTATTTTAAAGATTGCAAACAAAATATTTAAAATGCATAATAAAAATCAAATAGAGTCAGCATGACTTCACAAAGGAGAAATCATGCCTGACATTCTTAGTTGAATTCTTTCAAGTGATAACAAACAATAGATAAAGGGGAAGAAGTGGATGCAAGTTATGTGATTTCCCAGAAGATATTTGATAGGGTACCACACATTTGGCTAATTAATAAGATGTGAGCCCATGGTGTTGAAAGTTGTATATTACCACAGATAGAAAACTGATTAACTAATAGACAACAGAGAAAGAATAAATGAGACATTTTAAGGACAACAACACTAGTGTGGTGCCACATGATCACTGCTGGGTCACAATAATGACTTAGTATATTTATCAATCTCCAAATGACAAAAAAGGTGCGAAGGCATATGATGAGGCTGGAACAGAATTAAAGTGTTGAATGAAAGAGCAAAAACTTGGTAAATGGAATATAATATGGGAAAATAAGATCATGCATTTTGCCTGGAAGAGTAAAGAAGCTGAATACTCTAAGTGGAGAAAGACTGCAAAACGCTACAGTACAGAGAGATTTCGGAGTCCTTATTCATGAAACAAAATACTGGTAACCAAGCTCAGCAGGTAATAAGGAATGCAAATGGACTGGCCATCCATGTTGAGCCGACATTTTAATCTACTCCAAGATCAAACTAACTTACATACCTTTCATTCTACTATCATCCAACCGTCTATCTATCCAAAAGTCACTTTAATGTCCCTCATCTATCTTACACTACCACCACTGCTGGCAGTGCATTCCACGCACCAACCACTCTGCATAAAGAACCAATCTCTGACATGTCCCCTAAACCTCCTTCCAATCACCTTAAAATTATGCCCCCTCATGATAGCCACTTCCGCCCTGGAAAAATGTCTCTGGCTATCCACTCTCTCTATGCCTCTCATCATCTTGTACACCTCTATCAAATCACCTCTCATCCTTTTCACCAATGAGAAAAAGGAGGAGAAAGGGAGGTCTGCAGATGCTGGAGATCAGAGCTGAAAATGTGTTACTGAAAAAGCGCAGCAGGTCAGGCAGCATCCAAGAAACAGGAGATTCGACATTTTGGGCATAAGCCCTTCTTCAGGAATTAGCTCCCTCAACCTTTCTTCATAAGACAGTCCAAGCAGCATCCTGGTAAATCTCCTTTGCACCCTCTCTAAAGTTTCCACATTGTTCCCATAATGAAGCAACTAGAACCGGACACAATATTCCAAGTGTGGTCTAACCAGGGCCTTACAGAACTGTAGCATTACCCCATGACTCAATTCCCCTGTTCATGAAAGCCAACACAGCATATGCTCTCTTAACAACCCTATCAACCGGGGTGGTAACTTGAGGCATCTATGGACATGCACCCAAAGATTGCACTGTTCATCCACACTGCCAAGAATTCTACCTTTAACTCTGTAATCTGCATTCAAATTCAACCTTTCAAAAATCAATCACTTCACACTTTTCCACATTGAACTCCATCTGCCACTTCTCAACCCAACTCTGCATCCTTTAAATGTCTCACTGCACCCTACAACAGCCCTCCACATTATCCACAACTTCACCAATCTTCATGTCATCGGCAAACTTAAGAACCCACCTTTCCGCTGCCTCATTCAAGTCATTTATAAAAATTACAAAGAGCAGGAGGTCCCAGGACAGATCCCTGGGGAACACCATTGGTCACCAAGCTCCAGGCTAAATATTTTGCATCTGCTACCACCCTGCCTTTCAAGGGCCAGCCAATTCTCTAAGCAGACAGCCAGTTTTCTCTGTATCCCATGCCTCCTTACTTTCTGAATGAGCCTACCATGGGGAACCTTATCAAATGCCTTGCTAAAATCCACATACACCGCTATACCTTCAGGTGTGTTTTGTCACATCCTCAAAGAATTCAATAAGGCTTGTGAGGCATGATGTGCAATCTCTAATCAGGCTATGCTTTTCCAAAATATATCCTGTCTCTCAGAATCCTCTCCAATAATTTGCTCACCACCGACGCAAGAATTTCCAGCGTTATTCCTATTCCCTCTCTTGAACAAGGGAATAACATTTGCCTTGTGCCAATCATCTGGTACTACTCCAGTGGACGGTGGGGACACAAAGATCATCGACAAAAATGCAGCAATCCCTTCCCTCACTTCCTGTAGTAACCTTGGGTATATCCCATCTGGGCCAGGCAACTTACCTATCTTCATGTTTTCAAAATTTCCAGCACGTCCTCCTTAATATCAACCTGTTTCACCCTGTCCTCACAAATGACAAAGTCCCTCTCACTGAAGCAAAGTATTCAATCAGGACCTCCCCAGCCTTCTCTGACTCCAGGCACAAGTTCCCTCCATTATCCCTGATCAGCCCTCCTCTTGTTCCTCATGCAAGCATAGAATGTCTTGGGGTGATTAGAGAATAAACATGTTGTGTAGTTATAACTACACAAGGAATTAGTCAGACCACACCTAGAATATTGCAAAAAGGTTTAGACTCCTTTATCTAAGGAAAGATATACTGGTACTGGAAGCAATCCAGAGAAAGTTCTCTAGGTTATTCCCAGGTTTGGAGTGATTTTCTTATGAGGATGAATGGAGTAGGTTGGAACTGTACTCATTGGAGTTTAGAGGAATGTGAGGAGACCTTATTGAAACATAAGATTCTTAGGGGGTTTATAAGTAGATGTAGAATGGTCATTTCCCCTTACAGGAGAGTCTGGGACCAGAGGGCATAAGCTCAGAACAAAGTATCAGCCATTTAGGAAAGTGATGAGGAAAAATTTCTTCTAGGAGAGTAGTGGATTAGTAATATTCTTTACCACAGAGAGCTGGGTCATCAAGAATATTCATGGCTGAGACACATTTTTAATCAGTACGGGCATTAAAAATATATGAGTCTCAAAGATTCAGACCAGCCATGATCTAACTGAATGATGGAGCAGACTCAATGGGCAAAAATTGCCTGAATCTGCTCCTATGTCTTCTGTGCTTACTGTGATTGAAATATGTACATCCAGTAACTTTGTTTTTCCAGCATAAAAGTTATTAAAACATGTACAGTATTTACCCAAAGATAAGGAAAATGCTAGGTTCTCATGTCAAGATGGTGAGAAACAAGGGATGACAAGAGGGTTTGAGGCTATGAAAGGAGTGTTATGGACTAGGCAGACCACTCAAAACATTCTTAAGCAGATAGCACAAACCATAACTTTGCAATTTGTTTCGGTAAGCAGTGAAAATTACCCAGATTAAAGTTAGCTAGATTTTAAAACAGACAATCCTTTATTCACAAAATTACACAATGAAACACAAAAGAACAAAGAACTCAGCCTATCCAAGTAGACTTAATCTTGTTATTCCGAATCTACACAACAGTTCCAAATAAGCAAACTCCCTTTAGCTAGCTTTGTGACAGGAGATGCCAGGTTGGAAGGGAGCATTTGCTATTGATCGAACTTTGGGTAGAGCCCGATTATAATAATTTGTTGTACAGATGGAAATATGGAAAAAGTAATCTAACATTTAGTATTCAATTAACTCTGGTCATGATATATTTATAACTTTAAAGAAAAACAGCTTCACTTATAAAAATTATGTCCTACCTCAACAATAAAATTATTATGGTGACAGTTACAGAGGAACCTTGATTATCTGAATACCAATTATCCAAAAATCAGATTATCCAAAGGAGATCTCAAGGTCCCGATAGAAACATTGCATCAAAGACGTGTTTCCAACAGTCATCGCGTCTTTCGTTTAGTGATTAAACAGGCACCGTCTCCAAATGACTGACCTCCCGTCCTCTCTCTCCTCCCCCATACTTTCCCTAGAATTCTACGGAGGGGTGTACCCTAAACCCCATCCCCAGATAATCTCTCCAACATTGTCCTATACAGGACAAACGTGGAACATGTCAAAAAGTTGCTGTAAAAAGTTGTGTATATGGCTTTATCTGTGTGCGCATGCTATTTGGAGACTTACCCCACAAAGGGAGTTGCAGCAGCAGTCTTACTGTTGGTGTCCAGTCCGGCTGCCCCAAGGAAGGAGCGGGGCAGTGCTGGATGGGGTTAGGGATGGGGCCAGGCAGGAGGCTGTATTGGACAGGGTTGGGGGGGGGGCGATGTTGGACGTGTTTAGATCGCTTTGGGAGCTGGGAAGGAGGAATTAGTCACTGACAGTGTCTCTGGTACTGTGGCCATGTTTCTGTTTGTGTATCGCCGGCCTTAGACATTTGGTTTTTGGGGAAGTAAAGAATAATAAAAATTATTATTTCCAAAGCTAATTGTTACCTATTACCACTGTGGAAGGCAAATATGTGGATGTTAAGTGAGGACAAGAGCAGTGCAACTGCATTTATAGCTTGCAAATGTTAGGACCTGGACCACACAACATAGTCCCCATAGCTTTCAATGGCAAGGCAGGAGATGAGATCACCTCGTGGTATTATCACTGAACTGTTAATGCAGAGACCCAGATAATGTTCTAGGAATGTGGGTTTGAATCCTGCAATGGCAGACAAAGGATTTGAAAAATCAATTTTAAAAATCTAGCATTTAGAGTCTAATTATGACCATGAATCCATTTTCAATTGTCAGACAAACCCATCTTGTTCACTAATGTTCTTTGGGAAGGAAACTACCATTCTTACCAAGTCTGGTGTACATTTGACTCCATATTCACAGCAATGTGTTAGATTCTTAATTGCCCTTTGCACAATTATGGATGGGCAATAAATGCTCGCTTGGCCAGCAATGCCCTCATCTAATGGTGCTATTAAAAAACAGATACTTTTCATTGTAAAGCTTCTCTCACACTCTCCAAAAAGGGAAGGGAAATTGAAATACATTTTGTACCCAAGTTGATTTTCATGACCAACCTCAAAGTCATTTTTGTACTCATTAAACCATGAGCCACATCTAAAGGAGAATGCATTATATAATATCAGTGCAAACGTTTAAGAAGCTTTTTCAGAGTAACCCTAAACTTACACTTCATAGGGAATTAAGAAGTCCAGCTTCAACAAAAAATTATATTTTTGGCTTTCATTTACAGGGGGATTGAGTTTAAGAGTTGTGAGATCTTGTTGCAGCTCTATAAAACTTTGGTCAGACCGCACTTTGAATACTGCGTCTCTTTCTGGTCGCCCTATTATAGGGAAGATGTGGATGCTTTGGAGAGGGTTCAGAGGAGGTTTACCAAGATACTGCCTGGACTGGAGGGCTTATCTTATGAAGAGAGGTTGACTTAGCTCGGACATTTTTCATTGGAGAAAAGGAGGAGAGGGGACCTACTAATTAGGTATACAAGATAATGAGAGGCATAGATACAGTCAATAGCCAGAGACTATTTCCCAGAGCAGAAATGACTCACACGAGGGGTCATAGTTTTAAGCTGGTTGGAGGAAAGTATAAAGGGGATGTCAGAGGTGGGTTCTTTACACAGAATTGAGAGAGCATGGAATGCATTGCCAGCAGCAGTTGTGGAAGCGAGGTCATTGGGGACATTTAAGAGACTACTGGACATGCACATGGTCACAGAAATTTGAGGGTGCATACATGAGGATCAGTGGTCGGCACAACATCGTGGGCTGAAGGGCCTGTTCTGTGCTGTACTGTTCCATGTTCTAATTACAAAAAATGTGAAACTGGATTACATGAAAACCTCAACACTAAGTTCTACGATTAACAATATAGCCCACCTTAACACATGGAGACCACAAACTGGCAGGAGTTTTCCCATCTGAAAAAAGGAATTTTCCAAATGTCACTCCATACTTACCAATAATAGTGATACAGCCTTTCTGGGTAACTTCCACAACCTTGTCCATAACTGCCTTGGTGCCATTGGCAAACTTGTCCCACTCAAAAACGCCAACAGGACCATTCCACACAATCAGCTTGGCCCTGCCCACAGCAGCAACAAACTTCTTAACACTCTCAGGACCACAATCAAGACCCTGGAGGATAAAAACAATTAAACATACATCAAAATCTGATTTGGGGAAATAAAATTTGACATTTCTAACAAATGATAAAGGTATTAAACACCTTTATCGATATCTTAAGGTCATTGTTATACAGAATAGTAAGAAAGAGTGCGACCAAATGTAGCAGATATGAACTAGGTAAAGGTGAAATATTTAGAACATTCAAGTTGCTCCACACAAATCTTGATATTTACAAATTTGCAAAACACTAATTTGTTTCTTAGAGTAGTACATGTTAACTCACACGAGATTTGGTTTCATATACTGAAAAGGCTGATGAGTCAAAATTGTGTTTTTCTGTTATATGCAGTTGTCAGGCACAAAGTGAACTTAAGTGTTTTCAAGCCAGTTCTTATTGGATACAGATTCACATGACAAAATGGCTTTTAATTTGGAGTCAATATCCAGCGAGACTATAATGGGGTTATAGTGGTGAGCATAGCTGCCAGTTGACCTGGGTTCGTTTTCTGGCAGTGTTTTTGTCAGCACGGACCAGTTTGGACCGAAGGGCCTGTCTCAGTGCTATAGGACTCTATGACACTATAATGATGAACTGATACAGGAAACAAAAATGTCACCAGTACAGAATGAATACTTTTAGAACAAAGGCCTGTTTGAAGATGGAGAAGAGTATTTTTCTTCTGCAACTGTCTCTGTTATGGGGTGGGGCACTTGAAATGGCAAAATATTCCATCTCCTTCACATGGCTGGTCTCAATTAGCGTGAAAGTCTTAACCAACATAACTAAAGTTGATCAGATTTGTTTACTTAGTAAATTTGCGATTTCCAAGACTAGTCTTGGCAAGTTAGCTGCTAAATTTCTATGATAATAGGGATTAGAGTTCAAACACTTAAACTATATCGTTAACTTACCATCCAATTTGCCGGAATTCCTGCAGCCACTGTGGCTGTTCCAGTATTGGCATTTTCATCAAATTTATCTGCGATCACAAAATCTTCAGGCAGTGTGATGATTACACCGTTCTTCTTAGCCTTGGCCATCAAATCGTTGACTATTTTAGAGCCTTCTTCATCGTAGAGGGAAGTACCAATCTGAAAGTGTAAAAATTATGTAATATTTATAAATATCCAGAAAGCATTATACACTGTTCCCTTATAGCTGTGGGCATGGAGATGTTTATCATGATTAATTAAATCAAAGATCTCAGAATATTTGACACAATTTCAAAATTATGACTTATTATCTCTGCCGGTTAGGGGTAGGCAGAGGAAATTTAGATAGATTTTATAGATCATCTTTGTTGTTGTGATGTAATTACTTACAGCAGTCAAAATGTGAGCAGATTATTCAGAACAGATTGTTGAAGGTGAATTGGCCTGAAACCTCCTTAGGGAGACTCAAACTCAGAATAAAAGGATTTGTTATTTCATTTTTGTTTTTACAGAGCATCAATGAGGGAGGGAAAATCTTGAGAAAGAGCTACACAATGTTGAATTGACATAGTACAGCAACTGTGTTTTATTGAGCATCCTTTTTTTTTAAAAACAAGAGTCCTAACTCATGCAGCAATACCAGATCTATACTTAAACAATGGCTTTACGAAAAAAAACTCTGGAAAGTCAGAAAATGTTGGTATATATGTGCACTGTACATTTGTGGCAAAGAAGAACAGAAGGAATGCATTTCATATCATACATAAACCTTCTACTCCCCCATAGTGCCTGCTCTCAAATCAGATCAGGTTTTGGACAATCAATATTGTACAGACAATTACATTAATAGGGCAGTAAAAGGAAAAACAACAAAAGATAATGCCCTAAAAAAAACCAAGATAATAACCTGCACATGAACATGAAAGAGGATAAAGTGCAAATTCTGTCTAGTGTATGCTATGTCTCATGGATGCATATATTCTAGTGTTCAAGAGTATCAGTACAATCCTGGTCTCAGCCAGAGGGCAGGGAAAAAAACTACAATTCAGAGACTGAGATTGTGATGGAAGCAGCAGGGAACAAGTTGAAGAAAGGAATAAATATAATGTATAAAGGCTCAAAGGTTGGTCAGAGCAGTGAGTATAGGAATTGGGAGCTCCTATTGCAGCTGCACAAGATGTTGGTTAGGCCACTTTTGGAATATTGTGAGAGATTCTGGTCTCCCTCCTATAGGAAGAATATTGTGAAACTTGAAACGGTTCAGAAAAGATTTACAAGGATGTTGTCAAGGTTAAGGGCTTGAGCTATAGGAAAGAGACTGAATAGGCTAGGGGTGTTTTCATGAGGCATCAGAGGTGAGCTTAGAGGTTTATAAAATCATGAGGGTCATAGATAGGGGAAATAGGCAAGGTCTTTTCTCTGGGGTGAGAGAGTCCAGAAACAAGAGTACATAAATTTAAGGAGAGAGGGAAACATTTGAAAGAAAACTGAGGGGCAAATCTTTCATACAAAGGGTGGTGCATGTATAGAATGAGCTGCCAGAGGAAGTGGAGGAGGCTGATATAATTACAACATTTAAAAGACATCACTTTGGGTATATGAATAGAAAGAGTTGAGAGGGATATGGGCCAAGTGTGGGCAAATAGGACTAGATTAAATTTAGCATATCTGGTCGGTGTGGATGAGTTAGACCAAAGAATCTGGTTCCGAACTGTACCTCTGTCTCTAATGTTACTAGAGAAAAAGCAAATATTCTGGCAAGGGAATATAATTTGAAAATTTAAAATGGTGTAATAATTGCTACAACAATGTTTTCTTATGCAATGCTTTAAACAGAAATTCTGTATTGCAATAGGAAAATAAAATCTGTTGATTAACTTAGAAAAGGGGAAGAATGATGGTGCAATTCTGTTAGTGCACATACCTCCATCTTATTGAGGACTTTCAGGAATGTAAAGGCCATGCCACCTCCGATAATCATTTCATTCACCTTATCTAGCAAGTTACTGATGAGCTGAATCTTGTCTTGAACTTTAGCCCTGAACAGCAGAAGAAGCAGTTTTTAAGGCCATATAATTTCATGTCTTTCATCAAACTGCTGTACAAATTGAACAAGTACTGATCATTACCAGCTGACAGAAGAACGATGGAACAGATCAAGAGACTGGAATAGCAAACTCCCACAATTGATTCATATCTTGTTAACAAAATATCTTCCATCAGGGCAAATTTAATGGATTGGAATCAAGAACGTACAGTTTAATACTATAGCTTTTTTTATAAAACGCACTTTAAACTGATTTGCAGGCTTTGTTAAAGACGTCTCAACCTCAAGTTCAATTCTCAACATACGCAGTTTTATTGTTCTCAATATTATGCTAAACAGACAAGATAGCCTTTAAAGAGTCCAATAATTGAGCACAATTCAGTTTCTGAAGTAATTAAAGTTACTCCATCAGCTGCAGTGACTATGGGGTACTACAGTTTGGTCAAAGAAAGAGGTTGTAAAAACAAACCTCTCAGCTAGTTATTGTAACAACTGCTCAGATAAAGACACTATTCTTCTTCTAATACAGGTGCAAATGAAGCTAGTGCAAAAATACTATCCTATGTAGGAAATTTGAAACAATTCCTGAAGAACTCCACCTCCTGATATTACTTGGCTTGCTGTGCTCTTCCAGACTCCTTTGAGACTACTTTGAGTTCCAGCTCTGCAGTTTGTTTTTGTCTCTTTTATACAAGCTTTCTGTTTTTACATTGTATTATTTCCTTCCCACACATAATTTTTCTAATCTCAGCCATACTTTACTCAAAGTATTGTGTTACAGAATTAACATTGCAGAATCTGAATAAAGGTAGTTCATAAGTTATAGGGGTTCCTGATAGAGTACTTATGTAAATTGCATGAAACGGCAATGATATTCAAACTACAATAGCCCACTACAGTTGGTCACTTTATCAGAAAAACCAAATCCCAACAATCTTTGGTGCTTCACTCTGTTCTGAAGAAGACTTATAGCATGCAATATCTGTCTCCTAGAGAGTTATAGAGATGTACAGCACAGAAACAGACCCTTCAGTACAACTCATCCATGCTGACCAGATATCCTAACCTAATCTAGTCCCATGTGCCAGTACCTGCCCCATATCCCTCCAAACCCTTCCTATTCATATACCCATCCAGATGCCTTTTAAATGTTGTAACTGCACCAGCCTCGACCACTTTCTCTGGCAACTAATTCCATACATGCACCACCCTCTATTTGAAAATGTTGCTCCTGAGGCCTATTTTATATCTTACCCCTCTCACACTAAACCTATGCTCTCTAGTTCTGGAACCCCCCCCGGAACTAAAACCTTTATCCTATCCATGCCTCTCAGGATTTGATAAACCTCTATAAAGGTAACCCCTCAGCCTCTGATGCTCCAGGGAAAACAGCCTAAGCCTATTCAGCCTCTCCCTACAGCTGAAACCCTCCAAACCTGGTTCTTTTCTGAACCCTTTCAAGTTTCACAACATCCTTCTGTTAGCAAGGAGACCAGGATTGCATGATACAGCCAAAACAAGATCTCCCAACTCCTATACTCAATATTCTGACCAATAAAGGAAAGCATATCAAATGCCTTCATTATCTTATCTACCTGCGACTCTACTTTCAAGGAACTATGAACCTGTACTCCAAGGTATTTTTGTTCAGCAACACTCCTTAGGACCTTATCATTAGTGTAGAAGTCTGGCTCTGATTAGTGTAACCTAACAAAATTTGTCAATTTTATTTCAGGATTACGTATTTGCCATAAAATCACATGCAACAGGATAGTTCTAATAGTTCTTACAAAGTTAAGCAAGCAATACCATACTGGATGCTAATGTCCTGAGAACCTGTGTTCAAATCCCACTGTGGCAGATGATGGAATTTGAACTCAATAAAGAATCTGGAAGTTAGGGTCTAATGATGATCACGAAACCATTGTTGAAAAAATCTGATTAATTCATATCATAAGGAAATCTGCCATCCTTATCTGGTCCAATCAAAACGTTACTTTAGACCCACAACGATGCCGCTGACTCTCTATAGCCCTCTGGGCAATAAATGCTGACCTAGCCAGAGATGCCCACATCCCGTGAGTGAATAAACATACACTGAATAATTTGACACTTACCCACCCAGAATGGCAAGGAATGGTCTTTCAGGGGTTTCTAGAGCTTTGGCAAAATACTCAAGCTCTTTCTTCATCAAGAAGCCAGCTGCTTTCTTTGACAAATTTACACCAACCATGGAGCTAACAAAAATATAAAAATAAATACTTAATCAGAGGAATTAGTCAAATGAATTAATATTTGGTCATCTTGTTTACAAAGGTTTCAGGTTAAGTTTGGGTCTATCAACTGGTGAAGAACTTAGACCAAAAGCATTACTTGGGTTCTGGTTATTTTACAAATCTTTCTGATGTACTGTAAGTAATTTTTATCTAATTTCAGGCTTAAGAATTTGTTATATACATTCACCATGGATGCTTTGTTCTTGTATTTCAACATAAAATTCCAATGCTTTTTAAAAAATATATTTATTCATCAACATTAACAGGTAATGGTACTTGAGTTTCTACTTATTCATAATCATCCATACTATCAAGTACTCTTCCATTGGATGTATGCTCCCAATCAGTTTATCAAACCGTACTACTTTATACTTAACCAACTAAATTACATTCCCCCATCAGCCCATTCCACTAACCTATCCATAACACCTTGAAGCTTTTTAACAGTGCACTGTAACATTTGCCACGTTCCTACTTCAGCATAAAAGTATATTAGGTTTCTATGCCAATTACAACTCGCAACATATTCACCTGAATCCTTCTCTTGGCCATGAATTTAAGTGATAAAAACAATTCACCTGTGAGCTCTGTGTGCTGTTCCAAAAGCATCATTGACATACACATCACCTAACTTGGACAGTGAAGCTCGGAAAGACTTGACCTTTTCATCATCTGCTTTTATCTGAAAAGGATTACACACATATACAAACAATTTTTGGAAAAAAGACTAGTTCAGTGTACTTTTTACAACTTTCCTACATTTTCAAATCAAATTTGATCAAGTAAACTGTTCCTCACTTACAGCTAATAATTTTTTGCAATCAATTTTTCTACAGTCTGATTTAAGATTTGTAGCTTGGGTGTCCGTTGTTGTGGTTCTGCTCGCTGAGCTGGAAGTTTTTGCTGCAAACGTTTCGTTCCCTGGCTAGGGAACATCATCAGTGCTGTTGGAGCCTCGTGTGAAGCGCTGCTTTGATGTTTCTTCCGGTATTTATATTGGTTTGTTCTTGCCGCTTCCGGGTGTCAGTTTCAGCTGCAGTGATTTGTATGTGGGGTCCAGGTCGATGTGTCTGTTGATGGATGTTCTTGCCGCTTCCGGGTGTCAGTTTCAGCTGTAGTGGTTTGTATATTGTGTCCAGGTCAATGTGTCTGTTGATGGAGTTTGGGGATGAATGCCATGCTTCTAGGAATTCTCTGGCTGTTCTCTGTCTGGCTTGTCCTATGATAGTGGTGTTTTCCCAGTCAAATTCATGTTGCTGGTTGTCTGAGTGTATGGCTACTAGAGATAGCTGGTCGTGTCGTTTTGTGGCTAGCTGATGTTCATGGATGCGGATTGTTAGCTGTCTTCCTGTTTGTCCTATACTCCAAAACTCCATCAACAGACACATTGACCTGGACACAATATACAAACCACTACAGCTGAAACTGACACCCGGAAGCGGCAAGAACAAACCAATATAAATACCGGAAGAAACATCAAAGCAGCGCTTCACACGAGGCTCCAACAGCACTGATGATGTTCCCTAGCCAGGGAACGAAACGTTTGCAGCAAAAACTTCCAGCTCGGCAAGCAGAACCACAACAATTTTTCTACATTTAATGCCAACAAATTGCTCCTTTGTGAGGAGTGTATTTCAAACTACAAAAGTACCACAGTCTTACAATTTAAAAGTTCCAGTTGAGTGAGAAAAATCTGAAGCATGTCCAAGTGCACGTGCACACAGAATAATACAACCACAACAAACATTTATTAAATGTGTGAAAATACATATAAAAGGTGGTGAATTACCAACATGCAACTACTTACTTAGAGAAGACAAAAAAAAACTTGCACGTTATATTTCTGGAGTGCCTGTGAAAAGTTCCTCCAAGCTTTCAATACCTTACACAAATATTCACATTACCAATTCCAGAAAATAGCTATTTCACAACAGGACAGCACTGGGGCAAACTCAAATGTAATTCATCTAACGTGCATTTTTCTAGCACTGAAATGTAAATCTTAGATGTTCTACTTTCTTCTCAGTGCAACACTGATGATCAAATAGTTTTAGTAATGGACAACATAAAATATCAAGTTTTAATTAAGTGTGTGGCCTGAAGCAAAATCATTTAATTTATGAAGGATGAAGGATGATGATAGTAATTGATAGAAATTAACACTTATTGAATGTGCTAATAGGTAAATATAACTGGTCAGACTGTTTTTATTCCAATGAATTTTCTGGATCATGACAATAGATCATGATTATCTTTTAATTAAAAGTTCACTTTTAGCTCTACCTCAGTTACTAGAAAGATGAAGCAGTGGGCATGTGACAATTAACTTCAGTGACCTAGGAATGGGAAAAGACAAAGAATAAAATTTTAGCCTGGTCTCACATTCCTAAGCATTATTTAGTAACTTTTGTTGGAAAGGAGGCTCAGCTAAAATATTGCTGTAGCATTTCCAGTCAATTATCTAATCAATCTTGAGCATTAAAAACATATTGGAGATTCAGCAACTGTATGGAACCATGCTCTAACATGAATAAAGCTCCAATTGGAACAAGTGCAAAAGCAGTCCATATGGCACCGGTGTTACATGACAGCATTAGTGAATAAATCAACTGTGTTAATCCTTTATAGATATGTTCCTACCAAATCTTCTAGGGTTCAATTCACTGCAGTTCACCATTATATTGAAGATCTTAAACGGTAGCCATTCCTTTTAATTGTCGACCCAAATCATGCCTAGGTGCCCAAGCTGTTAATGTAAACTTGTTATTCATTGACATCCATCCTTTTGTTTTAAAATTGCAGAATACTTATAAATGGAATTGTGCATACATACAGATGGGAATAATGCTGAGTCTGCAAAAAGAATACCCCATATTTACTACAGTTATTCATAGACCATATGTGTACTAAATTAAGTCACCACCAAAATCCAGTTGACTTTGCAGCCCATATATTCTTGAGTTCAAGGAGTCTCCAATGTCAGTCTGTAAAGGTCAGCATAACTGAGAGCAACTAGTATTACTGTATCTGGGTTGATTTCAGTACAAGAGACCCATTAGACTTGGATTGCTGTGACTTTCTAGAGCTACAAAGAGTCAGGATACAACTTGACCTTAAGGATTAAGTCATCATTCTGTAATGGCGACTTCTGACATTCAGACATTATGATTCACAGAATCCCTACAGTGTGGAAACAGATCATTTGGCCCAAAAAGACCCACCAAGTATTCCATCCAGACCCATTGTCCTACCTCTTACTCTTTCTGCTGACTAATGCACCTAGCCTACACATCCCTGAACACTATAGCCAAATTTAGCACAGCAATTCACCTAACCTGCACATGTTTGGACTATGGGAGGAAGCCGGAACACCGAGAGGAAACCCACGCAGACGCAGGGTGAATGCCTGTGGAGTTTGCACACAGTCACTAGAGGCTGGAATCAAACCTGGGTCCCTGGCACTGAGGCAGCAGTGCTAACCATCGAGCCACCCAAAGGTTTAAATACTAGCCACAAAACCCTTCAATAAAAATGAAACTTCATAGGAATAATCTTCAAAAACAAGACACTTGACAAATACATTTTCAATAAAGGTACACAGCGGAGTTAATAATTGTTCACAGCACAGAATCAGACAAGTTAATCGTCGTTTTAAGTGTGGCCTACAGAGAATCTGCAGTAGTGAGCAGAGTGGGTTCTTTCCTCATTATGTTTTTTTGGATGTCTCTTGATTAAACTTAAAATATAAGCCATAACTGTTAATTTAACCTGGGGCAGTGTCTGTAAAGGAATAAGATGGTGTTACTTCTGGGTCTGTAGATTGTGAAGGAGCACAAATGGCCTTTAATAGAGTGATATGTACTTCTTGTCAGATGTGGGAATTTAAAGAGAATTTAAGGGTTACTGCAGATTATGTCTGCCATAAGTGCTGTTGGATGTGAATCTTATCAGATCAAATGGATCGGTTGGGCAGACAGTTAGAAGCAATGAGGAATTTGCAACAGCAACAGTATGTGATGGAAGGCAGTTATAGAAAGGGGGGGGGGGAAGTCTCAGATACAGTCACAGATGGATTAATTCCAGGAAAGGTAAGAGAGGGAGACAGCTAGTGCAGGAGTCTTTTGTGGACATACCTATTTCAAACAGGTATGCAATTTTGGAAAACGTAGGGGGTGATGGATTCTCAGGGGAGCATAGCACAAACAGCCAAGTTTCTGGTATTAAGAATGGCTCGAATGCAATGAGGGGTACGTTGGGTTCCAAGAGATCAATTGTGTTAGGGGATTCTCTAGCCCGAGGTACAGACAGATGTTTCTGTGGCCAGCAGCGAAGAAACAGAATGGTGTGTTGCTTCCCTGGTGCCAGGATCAAGGATGTCTCAGAGGAGGGTGCAGAATGTTCTCACAGGGGAAGAGGGGCCAGCAAGAGGTCACTGTCCACATTGGAAGCAATGTCACAGGGAGGGAAAAGATTGAGATTCTGAAGGAGAGTTAGGCAGGAATTTAAAAAGGAGGTCTTCAAGAGTAGTAATATCTGGATTACTCCCAGTGCCACAAGCCAGTGAGGGCAGGAATAGGAGGATAGAGCAGATGAATGCATGGCTGAGGAGCTGGTATGTGGGAGAAGGATTCACATTTTTGGATCATTGGAATCTCTTTTGGGGTAGAAGTGACTGTACAAGGAGGACGGATTGCACCTAAATTTTTGATAAGGGATAGCATTACAGCTGTACTGAGGGAGAATACTCCCAGAAATACATCCAGGGAAGTTATTTGGGCGGAACTGAGAAATAAGAAAGTGATGATAACCTTATTGGAATTGTATTACAGACCCCTAATAGTCAGAGGGAAATTGAGAAACAAACTTGTAAGGAGATCTCAGCTATCTGCAAGAATAATAGGGTGGTTATGGTAGGAGATTTCCGAACATTGACTGGGACTGCCATAGTGTTGAGGGTTTAGATGGAGAGGAATTTGTTAAGTGTGCACAAGACAATTTTCTGATTCAGTATATGGATGTACCTACTAGAGAAGGTGCAGAACCTGACCTACTCTTGGGAAATAAGGCAGGGCAAGTGACTGAGGTGACAGCGGGGGAGCATTTTGGGGCCAGCGACCATAATTCTATTAGATTTAAAATAATGATGGAAAAGGATAGACCAGATCTAAAAGTTGAAGTTCTAAATTGGAGAAAGGCCAATTTTGACAGTATTAGGCAAGAACTTTCAAAAGTTGATTGGGGGCAGATGTTCGCAGGTAAAGGCACCGCTTAAAAATGGGAAGCCTTCAGAAATGAGCTAACAAGAATCCAGAGAAAGTATATTCCCGTCAGGATGAAAGGGAAGGCTGGTAGGTATAGGGAATACTGGATGACTAAAGAAATTGAGGGTTTGGTTAAGAAAAAGAAGGAAGCATACAGAAGGCATAGACTGGATAGATCAAGTGAATCCTTAGAAGAGTATAAAGGAAGTATACTTAAGAGGGAAATCAGGAGGGCAAAAAGGAGACATGAGATACCTTTGGCAAATCGAACTAAGGAGAATCCAAAAGGTGTTTACAAATATATTAAAAACAAAAGGGTAACCAGGGAGAGAATAGGGCCCCTCAAAAATCAGCAAGGCAACCTGTGTGCGGAGCTGAAGAAAATGGGGGAGATACTAAGTGAGTATTTTACATCAATATTTACTGTGGAAAAGGATATTGAAGATATAGACTGTAGGGAAATAGATGCTGACATCTTGCAAAATGTCCATATTACAGAGGTGGTGCTGGATGTCTTGAAACGGGTAAAGGTGGATAAATCCCTAGGACCTGATCGGGTGTACCCTAGAACTCTGAGAAACTAGAGAAGTGATTGCTGGGCATCTTGCTGAGATATTTCTATCACCAGTAGTCACAGGTGAGGTGCCGGAAGACTGGTTAACGTGGTGCCACTGTTTAAGAAGGGTGGTAAGGACAAATCAGGGAACTATAGACTAGTGAGCCTGACGTCAGTGGTGGGCAAGTTGTTGGAGGGAATCCTAAGGATGTATATGTATTTTGGGAAGGCAAGGACTAATTAAGGATAGTCAACATGGCTTTGTGCGTGGGAAATCATGTCTCACAAACTTGATTGAGTGTTTTGAAGAAGTAACAAAGAGGATTGATGAGGGCAGAGCGGTAGATGTGATCTATGTGGACTTCAGTAAGGTGTTCAACAATCTAATGATTAGCAAGGTTAGATCTCATGGAATACAGGGAGAACTAGCCATTTGGATACAGAACTGGCTCAAAAGGTAGATGACAGACGGTGGTGGTGGAGGGTTGTTTTTCAGACTGGAGACCTGTGACCAGTGGAGTAGCACAAGGATCAATGCTGGGTCCTCTACTTTTTGTCATTTCCAAAATGTCTTTGGATGCGAGCATAAGAGGTACAGTTAGTAAGTTTGCAGATGACACCAAAATTGGAGGTGTAGTGGACAGTGAAGAGGGTTAACTCAGATAACAACAGGATCTTGGGCCAATGCGCCGAGAAGCGGCAGATGGAGTTTAATTCAGATAAATGCGAGGTGCTGCATTTTGGGAAAGCAAATCTTTGCAGAACTTATACACTTAATGGTAAGGTCCTCAGGAGTATTGCTGAACAAAGAGACCTTGGAGTGCAGGTTCATAGCTCCTTGAAGGTAGAGTTGCAGGTAGACAGGATAGTGAAGGGGGGTTTGGTATGCTTTCCTTTATTGGTCAGAATATTGAGTACAGGAGTTGGGAGGTCATGTTGCAGCTGTACAGGGCACTGGTTAGGCCAATGTTGGAATATTGTGTGCAATTCTAGTCTCCTTCCTATCGGAAGGATGTTGTGAAACTTGAAAGGGTTCAGAAAAGATTTACAAAGATGTTGCCAGGGTTGGAGGATTTGAGCTATAGGGAGAGCATGAACAGGCTGGGGCTGTTTTCCCTGGAGTGTCGGAGGCTGAGGGGTGACCTTAGAGGTTTACAAAATTATAAGGATAGGGCAAATAGGCAAAGTCTTTTCCTGAGGATCAGGGAGTGCAGAACTAGACAGCATAGGTTTAGGGTGAGAGGGGGAGATCTACAGGGCAACCTTTTCACACACAGGATGGTACGTGTATGGAATGAGCTGCCAGATGAAGTGGTGGAGGCTGGTACAATTGCAACATTTAAGAGACATTTATTTGGGTAAATAAATCGGAAAGGTTTAGCGGGATATGGTCGGGTGCTGGCAGGTGGGACTAGATTGGATTGGGATATCTGGTCGGCATGGACGGGTTGGACCGAAGGGTCTGTTTCCATGTTGTACATCTCTATGACTTTAAGTAACTTAATGAATGCAGTTCCCAAAAAATCATGAACTCAACAGATGACACGTAAATTTTGTTCAATCATTTAAATTGTGATTGTCTTGCAGCATATTAAATATACTGGTACCAAAGTAATATAGAGAAATTAGTGCTTGAAGATACATTAGTAAAGCAATACTTTCAACTCATCACTTCAAATTACTGCAACTACTAGTCATACTGTTAGATACTAGTATTTCAACACAATATCAAGACACAGACTGCCTATTCCTTTTAAAACCACATACACAATTGAAGTGGATGCAGTATGAACATTTAATATCTCGTTATCATTTTTCATTGAAGTGTTAGTGATGGCATTATCGCTATATATTCTTGTGCTCAGCTCCTAGTCTCAATGCCACTGGATGCAAGGTCAAACCTGCTCCACACCTATGTGTTCATGATTTATGAAACTTGAATAGCAAATCTTTTATTATTTCCTATGTATTAAAAAGGTTCTAATTCTGAGCAACTTCCTAATAAAATTAGAAGGAATGATGCAGCTGGATACTAAGTTATTTCAAAGCTATACTTTGACTAAGAAGAGATGAGCTGCGGAGGGGATGTGGTGGGAAAGGGATGAAATCACTTCTTACTTTTTACACTTTATAAAAAACCTTGGGAGTGTAGTTGACACAGGGAACCTCAACCTGTTTTTAAAAAAAAGAGTAATTGAAAGAAAGAATCATAACATTCTGGCCTCTGACCCAAGCACTAGAAATTCCGATTAGTGTAGGTTTTGTTAGTGAGGACTCAATAGGCTTAAGTGCCTTTTCTGTACAGTGTAATTCTATGAAATCTCCCCTATTTCAACATCCTGTCGCTACAAGTGTACTGACAAATTACACAACATGCAGAGACTCTAAGAGAAAACAATGACAAGTTCCAGTTTATATTTGTTTCCTAGAACTAAAAAATTTTCAGGTTAGATGGCTTCAACATTAGATGATCACTAACTCATCTGAAATGACTTTTTATCTCCAATCTAATTATATCTGCTTCATAAATTCTTGAGACTTTCAAATATCTTTGTTACCTGTATGAAATCTCACCTTATTCCCAGACGCATCTTTCCCCTTGCCCTCCTCTTCAACATGAAAGCGCAGATTTTCCAGAAGAATCACACTTCCATTAGCTGGGTTAGCGCATGCCTCTTCAACTTCAGATCCAACACAATTTTTCAGGAAGATAATATTCCTATTTGTAAATCAAAAATAAAAACTTTGAAAGGCACCAACACAAGTTAACATTTTTTAAAAATGTTTTTTAAATGCTGTTACTAAATAATAGGCATAAATGTGAATGGTCAAAAGACTGAACTACCTTACTGAACACCTGTACCATCACCAAGTTAAGAATTAAGCTCTGTGGAGTTGAATTGCAAGCATTAACTATTTTAATGGCACAAGCAATTTTTTATCCAAAAGTATTTGGCTTTAAAATTTTGTTACCAGCTCAAACCCACCCCTTATGTTTCAGAAGTATACATCACAGAAGCAATTTTCATTTACAACACATTAAAAGTTATTCTGCATCACAGTGCTCAAGAATCTTAGAAGTATAGTTTGAAAAGTGCAATACAAAGCCTACTTCATAAAATCCCTCATTCTCATCTCAACAAAAAAAAGCATTATGTTAAGCATCTTAAACACAACTTTAAAGACAATGTCGACCTCTTGAAAGCACCAGCTTATCTCCTCTGCATCCCTTTGAATATTTTATTTTCAAAAAAAAGGGTTTCTTGAAGCAAGTTATGCATATTAGATAATAGTTTCTTGTAGCGGTTCTGTTCACCGAGCTGGGAATTTGTGTTGCAGACGCTTCGTCCCCTGTCTAGGTGACATCCTCAGTGCTTGGGAGCCTCCTGTGAAGCGCTTCTGTGATCTTTCCTCCGGCATTTGTAGTGGTTTGAATCTGCCGCTTCCGGTTGTCAGTTCCAGCTGTCCGCTGCAGTGGTCGGTATATCGGGTCCAGGTCGATGTGTTTATTGATTGAATCTGTGGATGAGTGCCATGCCTCTAGGAATTCCCTGGCTGTTCTTTGTTTGGCTTGTCCTATAATAGTAGTGTTGTCCCAGTCAAATTCATGTTGCTTGTCCTCTGTGCATGTGGCTACTAAGGATAGCTGGTCGTGTCGTTTCGTGGCTAGTTGGTGTTCATGAATCCACATCCATGAACACCAACTAGCCACGAAACGACATGACCAGGTATCCTTAGTAGCCACATGCGCAGAGGACAAGCAACATGAATTTGACTGGGACAACACTACTATTATAGGACAAGCCAAACAAAGAACAGCCAGGGAATTCCTAGAGGCATGGCACTCATCCACAGATTCAATCAATAAGCACATCGATCTGGACCCGATATACCGACCACTGCACCGGACAGCTGGAATTGACAACCGGAAGCGGCAGATTCAAACCACTACAAATGCCGGAGGAAAGATCACAGAAGCGCTTCACAGGAGGCTCCCTAACACTGAGGATGTCACCTAGACAGGGGACGAAACGTCTGCAACACAAATTCCCAGCTCGGCGAACAGAACCACAACAACGAGCACCCGAGCTACAAATCTTCTCCCAAACTTTGAATGCAGTTTCTTGGTTTCAATTTTACCTTCCCATAAGTTTCTTCAATTCCTCTGCAACCGGTGCCAGTGAGAACTTCTCAGGCATAGGGATGCCATCAGGCCTTCCCAAGTGGCTCATGAGCACCACTGACTTGGCTCCACTGTTTAAACAATGCTGAATACTTGGAATTGCAGCTTTAATCCTGTAAAATGAATCAAATATCTTAGAACATTTCTTTTTTTAACTTCACAGTATCACATTTCTGTTTCTCCTCCCTCCAAAACTTTGTTCTGCAAAAAAAATTTCCAAAAGGTACCGGTTGGCCATAACTTGTATTTTGTTTTCACATGT
The DNA here is from genome assembly GCF_020745735.1 of Hemiscyllium ocellatum. Taxonomy (NCBI): domain Eukaryota; kingdom Metazoa; phylum Chordata; class Chondrichthyes; order Orectolobiformes; family Hemiscylliidae; genus Hemiscyllium; species Hemiscyllium ocellatum. Next base: position 28,042,828 of record NC_083411.1, read on the forward strand.
TAAAGCATGGCAAAGTTCAAAGAATATCTGATCGCCAGATAGATGATAACCTAAAAAAACTCAAATATCTTAAAATGTATCATAATCTTCCTCAACTTCAGATGTTGAGTACGTAAGTGTGTCTTGTCTTATGCATTGCTTCAATAAATCAGTATTGCATACCACAATATAGCCCACAATTATACTCCCAAATAACATGCTGCTAGAGAAAAAAAAAATCAACACCACGATCAATGTCAAGACACCACAATGTCGCAGCTAACCTCTGCATCAACCTTTATCTACATTACATTTCTTTGGCATATATGATTGATTCCTGGAAGATCATTATCAACATTTTGTCAACTGTTCAAAGGATGCACAAGCAGGTATCAAATGAGATTGGGATCAGGTACATCCCACTGTTTCTAATAATAGGTCAGCCTATCAAAATACAGTGTTTGTTCTCATGCATATAAAATAAACATTCACATAAAGATGATTTCAGAGAATGATCACCGCCTTCATGGGGCGAAGAAAGAGGCACCAACGTATAAAAACCAAAAGAACTGCGGATGCTGTAAGTCAGAAACAAAAACAGAAGTTGCTGGAAAAGCTCAGCAGGTCTGGCAATATCTGTGAATAGAAATCGAAGTTAAAGTTGAGTCCAGTAACCCTTCCTCAGAAACCATCAAAGCAAGAGACAAAGAAAGTATGTTCATTTTTGATACAGGCTTTAACATAACAATCCAAATATTTTTTGTTAACCATACAGTGAATTTGAACATCCCAACCTCAGTTTTAAGCTACATCACATATAAAATTAATACGTAACTGGGAATCAAAGTACTGATTACCTTTGGTTGTTAGTGATCTGATTATTCTTCATTGGTACATTGAAGTCCACCCTGTAAGACAGTAATAATAAAATAATATAATTTCAGGTTCAGGAATATCACCAAGGAATTAATCATTTTGAATAGGTGGGTATTACTAAAGGTCAGAGTAAAGATGTGTGATGAAATGCTGTGTATATCATAGCGGTGTGCACATATCAAAACAGCATTTAAAATTAGCATGAAAACACAAATTGGAAAAGAAATACAAACAGTTTATGGAGAAATTTGGTAGGTTAAGTAAAGGGGCAAAAAGTTGGCAAATGGAGCGTAATGTGGGAAAACATGAACTTGTTCACTTTGGAAGGGAAAACAAAACAGCACAGTATCACTTCAATGGAGAAAAACAACCAAAATTCACAACACAAAGGGAAATGCACACAAAATTTAAACTGAGCAGACATGCACAACAGATAATCATGAAAGCTAACAGAATGGCAGCCTTATTTCAAGGGAATTGGAATATGACTGTGGGGAGATCCTACTGCAATTGTACACGATGCTGGTAAGACCACATCTCAAAAACAGAGTTTTGGCCCCCTTATTTAAGGAAGATATGGAGACAGTTCAGAGAATGCTCATTATAATCTATGGTTTGGAGGAATTGTCTTTGAGCAAGAAGTTAAACAGGTTGGGACTCGGCTCACTGGGGTTTAGATGAACAGTGATCTCATTGAAACATATAGGAGGGCATAGTTTCAGAATAAAGGGGGCAATTTAAGACTGATACGAGACAAAAAGGCAGCAAAGTGGACGTAAGGATTACAGCTGATCTGACATTCCTCCGAATGGTGGTACAGGCTCAAAGGGCCAAACAGCCTACTCCTGTTCCTATTTCAAAAGTTAGGTCACGGTGATCATGGGAGACTTCAACATGCAGGTGGACTGGGTAAATAATGTTGCCAGTGGATCCAAAGAAAGGGAATTCATGGAATGCTTACAGGATGGCTTTTTGGAACAGCTTGTCATGGAGCCCACAAGGGAGCAGGCTATTCTGGGCCTAGTGCTATGTAAAGAACCAGACTTTATGAAAGATCTTAAAGTAAGAGAACACTCAGGAAGCAGGGATCATAATATGGTAGAGTTCAGTCTGCAGTTTCAAAGAGAGAAGGCAAAATCAGATGTAATGGTGTTACAGTTAAATAAAGGTAATTATGAGGGCATGAGAGAGGAACTGACGAAAATAGACTGGAAGCAGAGCCTAGCGGGGAAGACAGTAGAGCAAAAATGGCAGGAGTTTATGGGTATAATGGAGGACACTGTATAGAGGTTCATCCCTACGAAAAGAAAGATTATCCGGGCAGGGATTGGCCATGGCTGACAAAGGAAGTCAGGAAATGTATTAAAGAAAAAGAGAGATCCTATAAAGTGGCCAAGAGCAGTGGGAAATCTGAAGATTGGGAAGGCTACAAAAACAAACAGAGGATAACAAAGAGAGAAATAAGGAAGGAGAGGATCAAATATGAAGGTAGGCTAGCCAGGAATATTAGAAATGATAGTAAAAGTTTCTTTCAATGCATAAGAAACAAACGACAGGCAAAAGTAGACATTGGGCCATTTCAAATTGATGCTGGAAGCCTAGTGATGGGAGATAAGGAAATAGCAGAAGAACTTAATCAGTACTTTGCGTCAGTCTTAACAGTGGAAGACATGAGTAATAACCCAACAATTAAAGGGAGTCAGGGGGCGGAGTTGAGTACGGTTGCCATTACAAAAGAGAAAGTGCTTAAAAAAAAGCTAAAAGGTCTTAAAATTGATAAATCTCCTGGCCCCGATGGGCTACATCCTAGAGTTCTGAGGGAGGTGGCTGAGGAAATAGCGGAGGTGTTGGTTGAGATCTTTCAAAAATCATTGGAGTCAGGGAAAGTGCCGGATGATTGGAAGATCGCTGTTGTAACCCCCTTGTTCAAGAAAGAATCTAGACAAAAGATGGAAAATTATAGGCCAATTAGCCTAATCTCGGTTGTTAGTAAAATTCTAGAATCCATCAATAAGGATGAGGTTTCTAAATTCTTGGAAGAGCAGAATCAGATTAGAACAAGTCAACATGGATTTAGTAAGGGGAGGTCATGCCTGACAAACCTGTTGGAATTCTTTGAAGAGGTGACAAGCAGGTTAGACCAGGGAAACCCAGTGGATGTGGTCTATCTAGACTTCCAAAAGGCCTTTGATAAGGTGCCACACAGGAGGCTGCTGAGCAAGGTCAGGGCCCATGGTGTTTGAGGTGAGCTACTCGTATCGATTGAGGATTGGCTGTCTGACAGAAGGCAGACAGTTGGGACAAAAGATTCTTTTTCAGAATGGCAGCCGGTGACAAGCGGCGTCCCACAGGGTTCAGTGTTGGGGCCGCAGCTGTTCACGTTATATATTAATGATCTGGATGAAGGAACTGGGGGCATTCTAGCAAAGTTTGCCAATGATACAAAGTTAGGTGGACAGGCAGGTAGTACTGAGGAAGTCGGAAGGCTGCAGAAGGATCTAGACAGTTTGGGAGAGTGGTCCAGGAAATGGCTGATGGAATTCAATGTGAGCAAATGCGAGGTCTTGCACTTTGGAACAAAGAATACAAGCATGGACTACTTTCTAAACAGTGAGAAAATTCGTAAAGCCAAAGTACAAAGGGTTCTGGGAGTGCTAGTCGAGGATTCTCTAAATGTAAACATGCAGGTTGAGTCCGTGATTAAGAAAGCGAATGCAGAGTTGTCATTTATCTCAAGAGGATTGGAATATAAAAGCACCGTTGTGCTACTGAGACTTTATAAAGCTCTGGTTAGGCTCCATTTGGAGTACTGTATCCAGTTTTGGTCCCCACACCTCAGGAAGGACATACTGGCACTGGAGCATGTCCAGCGGAGATTCACACGGATGATCCCTGGAATGGTAGGTGTAACATACGAGGAACGGCTGAGGATCCTGGGATTGTATTCATTGGAGTTTAGAAGATTAAAGGGGAGACTTAATAGAAACTTACAAGATAATACATGGCTTGGAAAGGGTGGACGCTAGGAAATTGTTTCCGTTAGGCGAGGAGACTAGGACTTGTGGACACAGCCTGAGAATTAGAGGGGGTAAATTCAGAACAGAAATGCGGAGACATTTCTTCAGCCAGAGAGTGGTGGACCTGTGGAATTCATTGCCGCAGAGTGCAGTAGAGGCCGGGATGCTAAATGTCTTCAAGGCAGAGATTGATAAATTCTTGATGTCACAAGGAATTAAGGGCTATGGGGAGAATGCTGATAAGTGGAGTTGAAATGCCCAGCCATGATTGAATGGCAGAGTGGACTCGATGGGCCGAATGGCCTTACTTCCACTCCTATGTCTTATGATCTTATTGCATTTATATTCTAGGAGTTTTCCAAACATACAAGTATGGAAAAGCACTATGTAAGCATATTTTTCTTAGTTTATATGTACTTTTCAATGATTTTCAATATCTATTGCAGGTGCTTATGTACACAAGGCTAAGAGGTGCCCTTGCTAAATAATTTTAGGCAAAAAAATTCCAACATTGTACTTGGTATAACAGTTTCATTACTTAACACTAACTGTCATTTTATGTCCAGGATAATACGAACCTGACCTGTGGCAACAGCAATCAAATGTGTCTTTCAATAACTGCAAGGTTATTTTCAAACTGGAACACCAATAACTAAGAGAGTCCTATACAGTCACCAGACATCTTCCTGTCATCAAATTTCTAATTTGATTCTTCAATTGCTGTACTATTTACTGCAATGATTGGGAAACCTATCACAATCACGAGAAATGTCAAAGTACTTTATACTCAATGACAAACATCGAAGCGTGATCACTATTTAATACACCAAACCACGGAAGCCAATGTGCACAATAGTACAGATGATTTACTCTCACCCAAAAGTGCTGATTAAGCCTCAGTTGAATACCTTTTCTGAAAGATATCACAATGAATATTTTGCACCAGTAATTATTGTGGAGAAGGACATGGAAGATATAGAATGTGAGGAAATAGATAGTGACATCTTTAAAAACATTCATTTTGCATGCAATTCTGTCTCCTTCTTGTCAGAAGGATGTTGTGAAACTTTGAAGAGTTCAGAAAAGATTTACAAGCATGTTTCCAGGGTTGGAGGGTTTGAGCTATAGAAAAGGCTGAATAAGCTGGGGCTGTTTTCCCTGGAGCGACGAAGGCTGAGAGGTGACCTCAGAGGTTTATAAAATCATGAGAGGCATGGATAGGGTAAATAGGCAAAGTCTTTTCCCTGGGGTGGGGGAGTCCAGAACTAGAATGCATAGGTTTAGGGTGAGAGGGGAAAAGATATGAGAGACCTAAGGGGCAACGTTTTCATGCAAAAGATGGTGTGTGTATGGAATAAGCTGCCAGAGGAAGTGGTGGAGGCTGGTACAACTGCAACATTAAAAAGGCATCAGGATGGGTATGTGAATAGGAAGGGTTTGGAGGGATAAGGACCAAGTGCTGGCAAATGGGATTAGATTAGGTTGGGATATCTGGTAGGCATGGAAAAGTTGGACAGAAGGATCTGCTTCCAAGCTGTACATCTCTATGACTATCTGGTAATGCAGGAGGAGAAATTGAGGACTGCAGATGCTGGATATCAGAGCTGAAAATGTGTTGCTGGAAAAGCGCAGGTCAGGCAGCATCCAAAGAGCCAAAGAATCCACGTTTTGAGCATGAGCCCTTCTTCAGGAATGAGGGTAATGCAGCATTCCTTCAGCTTTAAAATGGAGTGTCAGGCTTGATTTTAGTGCTCAAGTCCAAAAGTGGGCTTTGAACTCCACAATCTTCTGACTCAGAGACAAGACTCCAGCCAACTAAGTCATGCTAACAAATATATTTTCACATTACCCTTCATCTGAATGTTCATTATTTAATGGAAATTTAATATTAATTTAGTACATGCATTGCTGGAGGAACCTTGCAGAGTCGGTGCCTAAATCACCATCCATTTTAAAGAATTATCTTGAATATTCATCCTGAAAACCCCTCACAATGTAAAATGTCACCTACTCCACATTTCATTACTTAATCGTGGTCTTCAGATTATTCATCACACATTCTGCTTCTGAACGTACTGCATAATGGAAACAACCAACTCAAACAGGAGGATTAATAAAAAGGTACACATAACTGCAGTATGACTATTGGTTTAAAATTTCCTTTGGCGTTACTTATTAAAACTGAGGCAATTCAATTCATAAGTGAAGAGAATCTGAGGATATGACCTAGAGGAGCTGGTGTTGGACTGGGGTGGACAAAATTAAAAATGACAACACCAGGTTATAGTCCAACAGGTTTATTTGGAAGCACTTGCTTTCATCAGACAGTTGAGGAGAATAAGATCACGATCACAGAATTTATAGACAAAGGAGTCCAGCGTGAGTACCCACACCAACACACTCACATGCACACTCACTGCTGATCCTACACGCAATGTCCAGTTTTGTCTTTCAAATTAAAAGGCTAACATGTATGAATTAGCTTAAACCACAAAAGATGTAAACCCATGTTACCATAATTAAGGCTCACAAATTCTGGGCAGAGTCATACTTGCAGATAAATCATAGGCAAAATGCCAGTGGCTCACCTAACATCTACAGGTTAATTAATTATTCTTTCAGAATATTCTAACGGTATTCTCAATTACACAAATCAAGAGCATAGCAAATCTTTCTTCCCCCCGAAAAGAAACATGCTTTGAAGCTAATATTTAAAGATCTTGATCAGCCCAAGAACTCATGCTCTGACTGCAGTCAGTTATTGATAACCACATGCAAGATGCTATAACTTCAGGAATATATCCTGCTCCTAACTCCTCATTTCAATTTGCCACACTGCAGGTTGAATGGCACCAGAGAATTTTAAAAGGAGTAATATGCTGTAATTCTGATTTACAGTCGCAATCTGGTGTACATTTTAGTTAAAGACTCAGTCAAAAATAACTGTTAATCTGTCTTGGACCATCAAAAGCCACATTAAGACAAATCAACAATTAGAGAGGTCAACATGCTATTGTTTTCACTGGAAGATTTGGCTCAAAATTAAGACCACTACCTTTCTTATTCCAAATCAACTTGTTCAGAGACGGTATTACACAAATCTGGAGCATGTGGGACTTGAACCCAGGCCTCCTGGTTCAGGAGTAGGGACACTACCACAATGCCATAAGATGGCCCTAAAGTATACCATAACCTGTGCACAGTCCAACTCAAATATTCCACATCATGCCTGTCAAGAAAATTGAACTCCAGTCTCCTACAAGAGGCATAGATTCTAACCAATATATTAATGAGGAGCTGCTTAATTAAGCCCTCATTACATCTCTGATATCAAACAAGAGAGAATATTACAAAAGTCATCATCCTATGCAAACAACACAAAACTAGGTATGATTTTCTTTCCAAAAAAATCAGAACGTCAAACAAGGAGATTAGGATAATTAGAAAAAAAACTGCAATGCAGTCTGGAATCAGTTCTGAACTGCCTGCAAAATGTGCTGTAAACCTTGTGCAATATTAGAAGCCATCTTTCAGAGCAGTTTTTTTTTTAAAAAAAGGAAGATTATGCAATTTTCCCCAAAAACCCTTAAGCACAAAAAGGAAGAAATAATCTTAATTTAGTTTGTGGAGATTTCTCCTTTAACCATTTACTTCTAATGTGGAAATACACTGACATCTGTGCTCTGACAGTGAAGATTAAAGGTCATCCAGATAAAGTATTCTCTTGCTCCTCAATTTAGCAAACGGTAGTAGCAGTGATATCTTTAGGCTTGTACTTTTAGACTCTCATACTTTCACAGGGAGCATGTTAATTTCTGATAGCTTCTTATAACAACTAGTTAAAAAGGTGAGAACACCAACATATGACAAGTAATGAAATTGAAACAGGTCTAGATTAATTTGATGAATAGGATGCAGCATCTCATAACTTCAACGAATTAAAACTTGCTCCCAAAAATATCACTGTGTGTGTTCCCTTCCAAAATACGGACGAAGCTAATTATGGAGTATGCTTGGTCCGAGAGCTTAAATGCGTGTTGCACTAGCAACAACTCAATGATTGAAATTCTATATATCACATATGATTTGAATATTTTAGCTGTCTTTATCTTGATCTCAGGTAGAAGCATAACGAAAAAGCGAAATTTGTCATGCCCTCCCCAAAAAGGCTGCAATTCATAAAATTCAGGCACATTACTCAGCGTGAGGCTGCTTGACACAATTCCATTAATAATTTACAGACAACATACACAGAGGAAAGCAATATGTGCGGAATTTAAAAATACAAACATCAGCAACGCTGGAGACGACTGGATTACATTTAGAAATTCACAAAAACGAATTAACTTGAACCTTTACACTGGTCATTGATGGAATTTTGCATTTTCATCATACTATAAACTTGAGCTAGCACACACTGAAACGTTCGACTAATAGTACAGTGACGAATGTCCATTAAAATATGATTCTCAATTATAAATAATATGTAATTAGCAGCGTTTTTCAATTAAAAGTGGGACCAGTAAGTCTGAAATGCCACTGAGGCCTCCTGTACTAAACTCACCGCATCACTACTCTCTGATTCTTCACGTCCACCTTATCCAAGGTCAGTTTATTAGACAGAGACATCTTTCTTTATTTTTAAAAATACTAATATACTTATTCTTGCTTTAAAATATCAGAATGCCCTGTCTCAGCACCTTCACCTCAGTGACCTCGAGAGAAATGGACGGTTTTTTTCCAGAGCTGACACGAGCCGGCTTAACCAAGCCCCGCCCTCCCCCACGGCGGGTCTCCCTTCACGATTGGCTGCTGTCGAACGGATAGGCGCAGATTGACGGGCCGTCCCGTTTGATGAATGGTGAGCTCGTCCGCCTATCATTCGGGCCCTGCCCACCAACTGGGCCTGAACCACGTGGTCTTTCGCGACTGCATGGGAGCTGCGGAGTCACGTTCGGCACGTAGCCGCGAGGGAGGGGCGGGAGCCCAGCGGTCAATCAACATTAGGGGCCAAGCTGAGGACCGGCTGAATTAACATCACGTGACAAAGTAGGCATGGGGTTGGCCATTCAGCCCGTCCAACCTACAGCACAATTCAATGTGGAGATACCAGTGTTGGACTGGGGTAGACAAACTTAAAAATCAAACAGCACCAGGTTATAGTCCAACAGGTTTATTTGGAAGCACTTCAGTAAACTTAGGGAACAGTTCATTGAGCATTGAACTGGGTCAGCAGGGGCTGAGTAGATCTCCATTTCAATTCCCACCCATTTCAATTCCCCCAACCAGTCCCTTACTGACATGACCATCCTTGGCCTCCTCCATTGCCAAAACAAACCACAGCTGCTATTGGAGGAACAACATCTTATCCTCCATCTGGGCACCCCACAGCCTGGAGGACTCAACATTGAGGTCTCCATCTCCGGCAACTGACTCAACGCGGACATCTATTTCAAACCCACCCAACTACCACAGCTACCTGGCCTACACCTTTTCCCACCCTCCCCCGTAAAAACGTGATCCCTTACTCCCAATTCCTCCGCTTCAACCATATCTGCTCCCAGGAGCAATTCCACTCCAGGACATCCCAGATGGCCTCCTTGTTCCAGGACAACAATTTCCCCTCCCATGTGTTCAACAATGCCCTCCAGCATATCTCCTCCACTTCCCACATTTCCACCCTCGAACCCCACCCCTCCACTACAACAAGCATAGAACGCTTAAGGAACTTGGCAAAAGACGTTCTGAAAAAATGTCATACTAGACTGGAAACATTAACTTTGTTTCTCTCTCCACCTGATGAGTATCTCCAGCATTCTCTATGTTTAGTAAAAGAAGTAATGGCAACATGAGGAAAAATCTTGTGATACAGCAAATAGTTAGAATCTGGGATGCATGTTGCCCCAACAAAACATATCACTTTTACCCAAGAATGATACATTCTGGTTTATTTTGTCCATGCATCAGGACTAATAGATTTTTAATTTTTAAATGAGTAAGTAAAGTGCTATTTTGAATTTTAAATACTACATGATCACAGTTGGTGAACATTCCCAATTATGACATAATGATGGAAAAAAGGACATTGATGAAGTATCTGAAGGTGACTGGGCTGAGGACATCATTTTGAGAAACACTGTGGCAATGTCCTGAGCGGAAATGATTGACCTCCAACAATCTCAACCATCTTATTTTAGGCCAAATCTGATTCCAGCTACTGGACAGTGTTTTGCCAAACCTACCGAACTCAGTGATGATTGGATGTAGACTGATTAGACTATAGTTGGTTGATTTGGAATTGTTGTGATATTTGTAGACAAGAGACATGGTAAGCAGATTTCTTCCCAGAATTACCATTATAACCTAAATTTGTTAGTCTTTCAACAATAAATTCTGTGTGATTCAAGCCAGAATAATTATAAACATGTATCATTTCATATCAATTGATTCATAACACTGGAATACAACAATCTTCAGATTACATTAAATGACAAACATGCTTGTACATATCCAAGGTGATTAGCCTCCGTAAGCTGTCTTCTTGATTGTCCTCCTTTCTTTTAAACCCCAGTGAAACCACTCTGAGTCTATTTTCACTTTCTTTCTATTTTCCCCTGACATAGGCTTCAAGCTTACAATGTTTCAGAAATCATATTAACATGTATATTAAATACATAGAGCTTCATGGGCCCTATGGTCACATTTTACCTTCTGAAAATCCTTTTGGTGATTTATATTCCATTGCTGGATTTCTAGTCTAATTTGGCTTTCTGTTTCCTTTGTTGATTTTTTAAAAAATAATGTTTCAATGCAACATTTACATGATAACATGTCTAAGGTTAATTTGGCCAATACTGCATGTCATTGGCACGGAAGGAGATGGGATAGGACCATTCACCACAGCAGATTCGCCGCCGATTAGCCACTGCCTTTGCAGACGCTTAGCCACCGGCCATTGGCTACTGAAGAAGATTTGCCATTGTAAATACTGCAAATAGCAGTATATACAAAAATGGATGAACCCCATCAAATCTTTTTGCTAAAATACAATATACCTGAGAGAATAAAATAGGGGCTATGTTGAACGTACCATCCACAAACCACATTGATTCTGCTAAATGATATATCCAAGATTCCCTACCAAATATGATTACTTCCTTGACCGTTCAAAAGTGTATATACTTCTAGCAAATAAACAGCGTTTAATGTATATCTGCATGTTTAAAATGGTGAAGTCCTTGGTACCTAATCCCAGACCACAGTATATCCATTGTGACTTTGAGCAGGCAGCTATCAGTGCTATGAGGGAATGTTTTCCTGAAGTTAGAATTAGGGGCTGTTTCTTTCATTTGGCACAAAGTATGCTTAGACATATTGTTGCAGTTGGAGCAACTCGTCAATACAACACCGATCCTGATTATGCTTTAAAAGCAAACATGATAATTGCTTTGGCTTTTATCTTTATAAAAAATATAGCGCATAACTATCAAATTAACTAAAATTTCATTGTTTAATATTAATGAGAGATTTTACTGCCATTATAAAGATTTTAAAAATATATTTCCTTTTTCTGGTTAAAGTTTGTAACTCATTTTTATATATAAACCAATAAAACGATATTTATTTTATTTTTTTTAATCAATATGTAGTATGTAGTTGTATAAATAAAGGGGACTGAGAAGTATGAAAGAACAGGCGGGAGGGAAAACAATCAGTACACCTATATTTCCGGTGGCAAATAGTCTCCAGAGGTCAAACGACCCCACTGGAGAAACGCTGGTGGTGAAAGCGGCGGTGAATGTGCCATAGTGAATCGTCACCAACCCAGAAGGAGAAAGTCAGCATGAATTGTACAGAAAAGTATCTGTCTTTTCTGCCATAGTTATTTTTGAGGGCCATGGACTTCCAATGGATTTCTCCAGGCAGTTTGCTATTGCCTTCTACGGGATGACTAACCAGAAGACGTTCCCACTCTTACTGCCCAGCATCATGCTTATTGGAAGAATTTACATGGTGATAAATTACCCGTTTAGCCAATTTGTGAATCACTTTCTATGGCCAACAAATCTTGGTGTGGAAGTCAAATCTAGAGCTTCGGATAAGGAGACAGGGATACTACCCACAACACCTCACAGAAAGTACAGAGTACAATATTACCAAAACGTTCATGGACTTAAGATACTATAGCTACTATTCATCAACTTCATTACATTTAACAGGACGTACCTACACTTCACATACCTATTGCTGATTTGACATTAATATTGTAGCTGTACTTTCACACCTCAGTTAACATAGCCACACCAGGTTAATTAATGTTTTGATTAAAGAAAACTAACATAAACATGGTTGAACAATTTAAAATGAATTAACTTTGTTTCCTTCTCCACGGAATTTGCCAAACCTGCTGGGTTTCTCCAGCATTTTCTCTTATTTCAGGTTTTCAGCAATTTGCTTTCATTCATTTAGTACAATTCTTGAATTTACCAAACACCAGAGCAATTGCACCAAGTGAGGAGATCAGCACATTAAATGGATGTACTAACTGTAACTTGAAGAGTAGAGCTATAATCCTTACCTCAACCATACCAAAATCTACTTTACACTTTAGTTATTCCAGGGTGAACACTGGATTATGGAAAATGTGTTTGAAATATTAGATTATCAGATTGCAAATCTAAAATAAAAATGCACTTCCCCCATGAGAAAGCTCTCAAAATCATATTTCTCATGGTTTCTCCTGAAGATGCTGACTCCTGCTCTGTTACAGGTGAACTAGAATCATTGCTGAAATTGATCTGATTATACATCTTTTATCTATTCATAGGATGTGGGCATTGTTGGCAAGGCCATTATTTATTATCCATCTCTGCATGTCCTTGAGAAAGTGTAACCCACAGACCAGTCAAACCAGGAACATTCCTCGTCACAATGGACATTTCAGCACTCTACACCAGCATCCCCCACAATGATGCATCACGGCAACAGTCTCAGTACTCAATACCTATAACTGCCAATATCCGAGCACCACCCTACAACTCATCTGCTTTATCCTCGACCACAACATTTTCACCTTTGACAACCAGTTCTTCATCCAGACACACGGAACAGCCAAGGGGACCAAATTTGCACTCCAATATGCCAACATTTTCATGCACCAGTTTGAAGAGGAGTTCTTCTCTATGCAGGACCTCCAACCAACATTATACACCAGGTACATTGACGACATTTTCTTCCTCTGGATCCACGGCAAGGAATCACTGAAACAACTACGCAGTGATATCAGCAAGTTTCATCCCACCATCAAACTCACCATGGACTACTCTCTAGTATCTGTCTCATTCGTGGACACATGCATTTCCATCAAGGATGGGCACCTCAGCACCTCACTCTACCACAAACCCACAGATAACCTCACGATGCTTCACTCCTCCAGTTTCACCTGAAACATATTAAAATAGCCATCCCCTACTGACAAGCCTGCGCATACACAGGATCTGTTCAGATGCAGGGGAAACATGATGAGCACTTTTAAGTACTCAAGGATACCCTCATAAGAATGGGGTATGATGCTCAACTCATTGACCACCAGTTCTGATGTGCCACAGCAAGGAACCATAATGACCTCCTCAGGAGACAGACACGAGGTGCAACTGACAGGGTACTCTTCATTGTCCAGTACTTCCCAGGAGCTGAAAAACTACGCCATGTTTTTCGCAGCCTGCTTATCAACGAGGTTGAGCACCTTGCCAAGACCTTCCCCACGCCTCCACTTCTCACCTTTGAAACAGGTCATTGTTCTCAGCAAATTGCTCGGACAATATAATATAACCTTGTCATGGTAAGCGCTGCAAGACATGTCAGAGTGTCAACATGGATACTGCTATTACACTTGGGGACACCTCCTACCATGTATGTGGCATCTGACTCAGCCAACATTGTCTAGCTCATACGCTGCACACAAGGATGTCCTGAGGCATGGTACATTGGCAAGACCAAACAAAAGCTATGGCAATGGATGAATCAACACCGCACAACAATCACCAGCTAGGAGTCTTCCCTCCCAGTTGGTGAACACTTCAGCGGTCCAGGACATTTGACCTTGGGTCTTCGGGTGACCATCCTCTAAGGCAGACTTCGGGATAGGCAACAACGCAAAGTGGCCTAGCGGAGGCTGATAGCCAAGTTCGGAACCCATGGGGATGACGTCATGGGACCTTGGGTTCATGTCACACTACAGGTGATCCCACTGCACTACACACGGTCTCTCTCTCTCACACACACACACACCCCTACAGACGCATACACTGACATAGACCCTCTCTCATACGTTCACACACATTCCCACACACACATGCCCACTCAAAGACTTATACCCTTTTACACTCACACCCATACACACTGTCTCACAGACACTTTTTACCCTTCCCACCCCCCCACCCCCAAAGCACACAGACACTCACATGCACACACACATGTTTGTGGGGTGAATTTGTACTTGTAGAATTACATTTTATTTTGCTCAAAAACTGCATGAATCCATGTAAGATTCTGTAAATCCCTTTGTTTCAGAAACATTGGGACACAGACAGCCTCACACAGGGCACCTTAGACCTTCAATGCATTATCTAGGCCAACATGGCACCTATTGTTAAAGTTCACTTGAGAATGTAACTTTTTTAAAAAGTTCTGGGATTTACATATGAAAGAAGTGAAACCAATATGCCCATTCTAAAAATAGTTAAAAATCACACACCTCCTCCCACCCTGCCCCCTGTAAAAACGCCATCCCATATTCCCAATTCCTTCGTCTCCGCCACATCTGCTCCCAGGAGGACCAGTTCCAATACCATACAACCCAGATGGCCTCCTTCTTCAAAGACCGCAATTTCCCCCCAGACGTGATCGACGATGTCCTCCACCGCATCTCCTCCACTTCCCGCTCCTCCGCCCTTGAGCCCCGCCCCTCCAACTGCCACCAGGACAGAACCCCACTGGTTCTCACCTACCACCCCACCAACCTCCATATACAGCATATCATCCACCATCATTTCCACCACCTCCAAACGGACCCACCAGCAGGGATATATTTCCCTCCCCTCCCCTATCAACGTTCCGAAAAGACCACTCCCTCCGTGACTCCCTCGTCAGGTCCACACCCCCCACGAACCCAACCTCCACTCCCGGCATCTTCCCCTGCAACCGCAAGAAATGCAAAACTTGCGCCCACACCTCCTCCCTTACTTCTTTCCAAGGCCCCAAGGGATCCTTCCATATCCGCCACAAATTCACCTGCACCTCCACACACACCATCTATTGCATCCGCTGCACCCGATATGGCCTCCTCTATATTGGGGAGACAGGCCGCCTACTTTCGGAACGCTTCAGAGAACACCTCTGGGACACCCGGACCAACCAATCCAACCACCCTGTGGCTCAACACTTCAACTCCCCCTCCCGCTCCACCAAGGACATGCACGTCGTTGGACT
This sequence comes from Hemiscyllium ocellatum, assembly GCF_020745735.1. Taxonomy (NCBI): domain Eukaryota; kingdom Metazoa; phylum Chordata; class Chondrichthyes; order Orectolobiformes; family Hemiscylliidae; genus Hemiscyllium; species Hemiscyllium ocellatum. Next base: position 28,058,190 of record NC_083411.1, read on the forward strand.
CCTCCATCGCCAGACCATAGCAACATGACGGTTGGAGGAAGAGCGCCTCATCTTCCGCCTAGGAACCCTCCAACCACAAGGGATGAACTCAGATTTCTCCAGTTTCCTCATTTCCCCTCCCCCCACCCCTTGTCTCAGTCAAATCCCTCGAACTCAGCACCGCCTTCCTAACCTACAATCTTCTTCCTGACCTCCCCGCCCCCACCCCACTCCGGCCGATCACCCTCATCTTGACCTCTTTCCACCTATTGCAACTCCAACGCCCCTTCCCCAAGTCCCTCCTCCCTACCTTTTATCTTAGCCTGCTGGACACACTTTCCTCATTCCTGAAAAAGGGCTTATGCGCGAAACGTCGATTCTCCTGTTCCTTGGAAGCTGCCTGACCTGCTGCGCTTTTCCAGCAACACATTTTCAGCTCTGATCTCCAGCATCTGCAGTCCTCACTTTCTCCTCAAAAATCACACAACACCAGGTTATAGTCCAACAGGTTTAATTGGAAGCACACTAGCTTTCGGAGCGTTGCTCCGAAAGCTAGTGTGCTTCCAATTAAACCTGTTGGACTATAACTTGGTGTTGTGTGATTTTTAACTTTGTAATCCCAGTCCAACACCAGCATCTCCAAATCATTCTAAAGATAAGAGACTTAAACAGTTAATTTCAGTTACATCACACTGTAAACTTTTGCTATAAATTCTGTGTCCTACAATCTTATACTCCATAACCACCTGACAAAGGAGCATCACTCTGAAAACTAATGCTTCCAAATAAACCTATGGTGTTGTGTGATTTTTATTTTTAACTTTGTTCACCCCAGTCCAACACGAGCACCTCCAAATCATGGCTACATAGAAAGATAGTTACCAATTTTCCGTCTTCTTTAAAAGGTAACCAATTCTCAATATCTTTATTGTACATTTATCACATTAATTCATTTTATATTATTTTATGCTACATTCGTCCATTTTTGGAACTATAGATGTAATTTTACGGAGAACCACTAGATGGTGACCAGGAGCTATAAAGATACTGCAGACACTGGAAATCTGAAACAAGGGCAGAAAATGTTACAAATAGTCACATTACTTTGTGCAGAAAGGAAATTAATTCAGCTAAAATGGCAGGTTTTGAGCTTTCATCGCAATTCCTGAAATTGGAATTGGGTCTAACCCGACACCAGATCAAAGAAGCGTAAGACTCATAGAAGAAATGTCTAATTTTACTTGGTTTTGGGATCAGTTAATAATTTCACAGAAAGCTTTCACTAAGGGGAGAACAGTCCATTTTACCGATTCTGTCAGCAACAATCCTAATAATGGTTGCAATCAGTCCCCCTCCCCTCTCTCTGTGGAAATTGTTGCCTTTAAAATATTAGCCTCAGCAATCAATCGTTTACATGAGTGCTAGCAGTTGTGTACACATCAAGATCTTTAATGAAATATTAACTGCCAACATCGCATGGTATTTCAAGTTACCCAGAATAATGTCTGATTCATTTTAGGACAGAAAATGTAGTTTTGCTGCTGAAGGGTCACTGAATGTGAAACGTTGATCCGGTTTTTCTCTCAACCGATGTTGTTGGATCCGCTGAGTTTCTCCAGCAATTTTTTGATTTTCGTTCAGATTTCCAGCAACTGCAATTCTTTATTTTTTGTAGGTTTCCTTTGATGCTCTGGGTTTTCCTGCCTTATTACTTTCTCATTTTTTAAGAACCAAGCAAATCACTTCTAGGTCACTACCACTGGGAACACTTAGCTGCTCAGCAGCAAAGATAGAGCAGTGCAATAGGAAAGATCAGCAGTACGATTCCCAATTTCATTTCCAGTCTGGGGAGAGAAATAGATATTTAGCTTCCGAAAGACAGCCAAAACCAGGAAGAAAAAATATTCAAGTGGAAAATTGTCGTGTATTTTCCCCTCCGTGTGACCTCACATTAGGCAAGAGGACATGATTAAGCAGTGGAAGCTTGGAAAGAGAGCAGGTTCATATGTTTTGAACAGCTGAGAAAAAAAAAGTCATGTTCAAAATGATTTATTCCTCATCATAAACACTTATGCTCCTCTATTGCTCTACCATCTTGCTGAACGTCACAACTTTAATTCGCATTTACCCAGCAACATATAGTCGCACACTGCTTTCACCTACTGCGTTTTGCCTCAAACATTTCCAAAAAAAAGCGTTATCTTTGAGAAAAAGATTTTGAATGTTTTACAAAATTAGAAAACTACAACAAAAAAAGCATAACAATCTTATAATATAACAACAGTCACAGTAAACAAACTACTACTCTACACTACAAACAATTTAGAAAAAAAGAGAAAAAAAACCCATGCAAACTACAATTCAATAAATAGCTAAATAAAAAAAAAACCTAAAGTAAACCAAATTGAGCCAAGACAAATTAAATTCAGTTACAACATTCAGCGCAATCCCACCAAAGTTCCCCACCACCAGGAGCATCACTTGGGATACCCATATTTGTTCGGAGTTCACCAGGCACAGCCCTCATGGCTACACACAGGCCCTGACCAATATAGCCGACAAGTCTGCATCCATGTCATTCAAAAAAGGTCACCACGTCCTATAAGAGTTCCATTTTCTGGTGGACCACACTGATAAGGAAGTTTAGGGGGATGTGCGCCATAACTAACCTATGCCACGCCAAGACTCCCAGGGGAATTCTCCGACACCCAACTCATCAGAATGTTCTTCCTCACACAAAATAAAAGAATATTAAACAGTTTCTTCCCATTTGCATCCAAAGAGGGAATATTTGGCAAACCGAAGAGGAGGGACGCTGGATCTCCCTTGAATTCGGTTCCCAAGACCCCAACCAAAACACTCACTATAGTGCCCCAAGCATGACCACACAAGCGATGAGTAAGAGTTCCAATATCTATTTTACATTTGGGGCAGATTGGGGACACTCCTGTCTTAAATTTTGCAAGCTGCTTGGGTGCGAAATAAGTCCTGGGGAGAACGTCTAGTTGCATAGCCTGTGTCCTATTGCAAATCAAAATCTTCCCATCGCTCTCCCAAATATCCTCCCATGCTTCTAACGAGATCTCCACCTCCAATTCCCGAGTCTAGATTCTGTACAGCCACTCAATGTCCTACGAAACACTACCTCCTAATAAATGATAGAGGGCGCTAACCAAGAGAGTACCCGTGGACCGGAATACTCTCCTTTCCACTTCTGACTTATTGTCTTTTTCTGTATGTCGTCCCTAATCTAAAAATAACAAAAGAGGTCCCTCCTAGATAGTTCATATTTGTAGCTCAACTGCTTGAAAGCCTCAAAGCATTTTTAAGTCTTCCCCAAAATAATTGTCTTTCATTTGGATCCTCAGGCCAAGTGACATAGGTTTCCTTCTACACGAGTTTTTACACTTTGCGATATCTGGAGTATTTATAGTCTGAAATTCTCACCAGAAATATCAGAATGAGAACATCCTGATAATCAACAAAAAGCCTCCTACTGGCCAGTTGGACCTCCACCTTGCACCATTCTCCAAATCATTTACTGCAAACAACAACTTAGGAGTCCCAGCACTGATCCCAGAACACTGCTGGTCACAGATCTCCAGTCAGAACCTTCTACTGCTCCACTCTGACTTCTATGACTAAGCCAGTTCTGCAACCATCTTAACAGCTCACCACAGATTCCATGTGATTTCACCTTTTGTATCAATCTGCCACGAGGGACCTTGTCACAGCCCTGGTTGAAGTCCATCTGGATATTTCACGGTCCTGTTCTCTCTATTTTCTCAAAAAACTTAATCAAGTTTGTGAGATACAACCTTCCCTGCACAAAGCCTTGCTACCGACCTCTAATACGTCCACACTTCCCAAATATGAGAAAATCCAATCCCCAAGAACCTTCTCCAATAATTTCCTGACCACTGATGTAAGGTTCACTGTCCTGTAATTTTCCTGATTATCCCTGTTGACCTTGTTAAACAAAGGAACAACTTTGGCTATTCTCCAGTCCTCTCGGACCTCTCCCATGACTAAATAGGACACAAAGATTTCATTCAAGACCTCAGCAATTTCCTCACCTGCCTCCCTCCGCATTTTGGCACAGATCCAAACAGGTCTTGGCCATTTGTCTACCTTAATGCTTTTCAAAACACCAACACCTCTTCCTTTTTTATATTGACATGCCCTAGAACATCAACATACCTCTGACTTGGAATTTTCTCTAATCCTGTTTGCCAAAGACATTTCATAGCCCCTTTTAACCTCCCAATTCCTTGTTTGAGTTCTTTCCTGTTTCCTTTATTTCTTCAAGGGCTATGTCTGTCTTCAGTTTCTGAAACTTGCACATGCTAGAAACAACCTTGCTTGCTGAGCTGGAAGGTTCATTTTTAGGTGTTTCGTCACCATACTTGGTGACATCATCAGTAAGCCTCCAGTGAAGTGCTGGTGTTATGTCCTGCTTTCTATTTATATGTTTAGGTTTCCTTGGGTTGGTGACATTACTTCCTGTGTTGGTAATGTAATTTCTTGTTCTTTATCTCCGAATGACATCACCAACCCAAAGAAACCTAAAGACATTAATAGAAAGCGGGACATAACACCAGCACTTCACTGGAGGGTCATTGATGAGGTTACCTAGTATGGTGACAAAACATCTGAAAATGAACCTTCCAGCTCAGTGAGCAAACTTACATCCAGAATCTCAACCTGAGCTACAAATCTTTTCAAAATTCGCTAACTTATATATGCCTCCCTTTTTGACTAAACTCTCAATTTCTCTTGTCATCCAAAGTTCTGAATCTTGCCCTCCTCATCCTTCATTTTCACAGGAACACATTGGTTCGGAATTCTAATCAACTGACATTTAAAAGATTCCCACATGCCAAATGTGGATTTACCTTTGAATAGCTAACAGACATTCCCCAGTTCCTGCCTAATATTATAGCAATTAGCCTTTCTCCAATTCAGTACTCTAGTGATGGAGAAATAGATCTTGGTCTCGACAGCTCTCATTTGGAAGCTGACTCATTGATTACATCATCCATGGGCAAAGGCTGCATATTTAAGATGAAGAGTAGGGAATCCTTGGGTAACGATAGAAGTTATTCTGCATGATTGATAGAGAAACATAGATATGTTTCCTGCAGAGGCAGGGTTGGGATAGATCCATGAGCAGTCTCATTGAGTTGAATAATGGAAACGTGATAGTTGACTTCGGTGAGCATAGAAGAGAAATCGGGAAGAACAGAAAAGGATAGTGCACATAGGCACAGAAAATGCCTTTTGTACCTGTGGTTGAGGTAGTCTCAGTGATGTGAGAAGAAACAAAGCCAGACTGTGGTTTGAACGGACGGGGTGTTTGAAAACAGATGGGTAATGTGTTGGATGATGATAACATATGTGAGAACATAACAAAGAGATGTGAGAGATGATTGGATGATCTGGCCAAGTAAAAAGATTTCAAGTTAATGAAAAAAAGGAAGACTCCACCAGATTACCACACAGTTATCAATTAAAAGCAACATTCATAATGGCCATTATTCAATGTGCAATTAGTAGTTAATTATGAGATCTGGGCTTTTAAAAAATTATTTAATTGAACATGGATGTTCATTCATAATTGTTATTCTTGAGATTTATTACGGTTGGATATGTAATCAACTATCGTCTGATTTTGTACACAGACAGAGTTGCATTTTGGTTGTCCCAAGTCAGGATGGTATGTGGTCTGAACAGGAATCTCCTGGTGTTGGTGTTCTTACACATGTATTTCCCTCAACATCTTCTGTGATAAAGTTGCAAGGCTGGAAGTTGCTGCAAAGGAACATTTTAGAAGTTGCCACTGAGTCTTATAAATGACATAATGTGGCAAAAAATAATCTAAGCATTTTTCAGTTTTTAAAACTTGCCTCAAGCCATTAGGACAGAGTGTTTTAGACAAAAGCAGAAGTATAATACTTATCATTTCACTAAGATCAACAACTCCTGCCAGAGAATGGAACCTGGCATTTTCCTGGTCTGGATTGTTAATCAATGTGATAATTATCACAAGAGGCTCTTTGGAATCCAGTGTCATTTCCTTAGTACCTTCCCCCACACAAAAAATATGATCTTGGTACCAATTCATGGTGTAACTGAAATTGAGTTTGAGAAGAAATGCAAAGTGTTTACCCACATAACTAATTGAACTATTTCATTACAAATAGTTTTTATTGTTAAAACTATTTTAGCCAGTAACGTACAGGTAGAGATCTGCAGCAAGTTAAAATTAGAATAAAACATATGACCACATAGCATCTCACTTTCAGAAAGCTCAAAATGCTTTATCAGATGCAATAATAATTTTGTTTGAGAACTCTCAGTCAATTCCAGAAAAACTACCTCAATTGAAAATTATGACATTGGGAAAGTACAGTTTGGTGTGCTTGCTAACTTTAGAGGCTAGAAAGATGGGCATACTTTAAATAGATGGGAGAAGTTGGCTTTGAATGACATAATCATAGACTCAGAGAGTCATAGAGATGTACAGTACAGAAACAGACCCTTCGGTCCAACTCATCTATGCTGACCAGAAATCCCAACCCAATCTAGTCCCACCTGCCAGCACCTGGCCCATATCCCTCCAAACCCTTCCTATTCATATAGCCATGCAGATGCCTTTCAAATGTTGCAATTGTGCCAGACTCAACCACTTCCTCTGGCAGCTCATTCTAAACACGTATCACCCTCCATGTGAAAAGGTTGCCCCTTAGGTCCCTTTTATATCTTTCCCCTCTCACCCTAAACCTATGCCCTCTCGTTCTGACACCCCACCCCAGGGAAAAGACTTGGTCTATTTATCCTATCCATGCCCCTCAATTTTGTAAACCTCCATAAGGTCACCCCTCCGCTTCCGGTACTCCAGGGAAAACAGCCTCAGCCTGTTCAGCCTCTCCCTATAGCTCAACTCCTCCAACCCTGGCAACATCCTTGTAAACTTTTTCTGAACCCTTTCAAATTTCACAACATCTTTCCGATAGAAAGGAGACCAGAATTGCACGCAAAATTCCAACAGTGGCCTAACCAAACTCCTGTACAGCTGCAACATGACCTCCCAACTCCTGTACTCAATACTCTGACCAATAAAGGAAAGCATATCGAACACCTTCTTCACTATCCTATCTACCTGCGACTCCATTTTCATGGAGCTATGAACCTGCACCACAAGGTCTCTTTGTTCAGCAACACTCCCTAGGACCTTACCATTAAGTGCATAAATCCTAAGATTTGCTTCCCCAAAATGCAGCACCTCGCATTGATCTGAATTAAACTCCATCGGTCAATTCTCAGCCCATTGCCCCATCTGGTCAAGATCCCCTTGTAATGTAAGATAACCTTCTTTGCTGTCCACTACACCTCCAATTTTGGTATCATCTGCAAACTTACTAATTATAGCTCTTATGTTCACATCCAAATCATTTATATAAATAACAAAAAGTAAAGGACCCATCACTGATTCTTGTGCCATTCCACTGGTCACAGGCCTCCAGTCTGAAAAACAACCCTCCACCAGCACCCTCTGTCTTCTACCTTTGAGCCACTTCTGTATCCAAATGGCTAGTTCTCCCTGTATTCCATGAGATCTAACCTTGCTAATCAGTCTCCCATGGGAAACCTTGTCGAACGCCTTACTGAAGTCCATATAGATCACATCTACCGCTCTGCCCTCATCAATCCTCTTTTTTCATTCTCAAAAAACTCAATCAAGTTTGTGAGACATGATTTCCCATGCACAAAGCCATGTTGACTATCCCTAATTAGCCCTTGCCTTTCCAAAAAAATGTACATCCTGTCCCTCAGAATTCCTTCCAACAACTTGCCCAACAGCAACGTCAGGCTCACTGGTCTATAGTTCCCTGGCTTGTCCTTACCACCCTTCTTAAACAGTGGCACCAAGTTAGCCAACCTCCAGTCTTCCGGCACCTCACCTATGACTATGGAGGATCTCATAATTTTGGGCTTGGAATTACAGAACTGAAGTTGCCAAGTTTATGACTGTGGTTTGGTCCTTTCTGTGGAAGTGGTGAAAATGAAGTTCACGCTCAGGTAAATAACAACCACAGTTAAAAAGGAGAGGCTACTTGATTGGGCCACTGTGAATATGACCAGCTGTCAAAGTTTCTTCAAGGATTGTGCTGCAATCTATTTCTGAGATATTTACACTATTGACTTATCTATGTATGAAACACAACATCTGGATATCTGCCTTGACTTAACCTTTTAATCTCTCCATAAATCTACTTTTCTACCTTCTCCCTTCAAAACCTCGAGTCACATAGAATAACGATATATAAAAGCCTTACTTTATATTTTAGAGCAGTCAACATCCACAAGAAAACATGGGAAACATCATTATTAAATGATTAAAGGTGCAATAATTGGTCACCCAATCTCGACCGTGACAGGTGAACACAAAAGCCAAAAATTCAATTTCTCAGGCTTGTGTTATGAGTACAAAGTGATGACTGCAGATACTGGGGATCAGAGTCGAGTGTGTGATGCTGAAAAAGCACAGCAGGTCAGGCAGCATTCAAGGAGCAGGAGAGTTGACGTTTTGGACAGAAGCCCTTAAACAGGAAGAGCCCCTCCTCCTCGGATGCTGCCTGACCTGCGGTTGCAGGGGAAGGTGGAAATGCAAAACTTGCGCCCACACCTCCTCCCTTACCTCTCTCCAAGGCCCCAAGGGATCCTTCCATAACCGCCACAAATTCACCTGCACCTCCACACACATCATCTATTGCATCCGCTGCACCCGATGTGGCCTCCTCTATATTGAGGAGACGGGCCGCCTACTTGCGGAACACTTCAGGGAACACCTCTGGGACGCCGGACCAACCAACCCAACCACCCCGTGGCTCAACACTAACTCTCCCTCCCACTCCACCAAAGACATGCAGGTCCTTGGACTCCTCCATCGCCAGAACAAAACAACACGACGGTTGGAGGAAGAGCGCCTCATCTTCCGCCTGGGAACCCTCCAACCACAAGGGATGAACTCAGATTTCTCCAGTTTCCTCATTTCCCCTCCCCCCACCTTGTCCTAGTTGATTCCCTCGAACTCAGCACCCCCCTCCTAACCTGCAATCTTCTTCCTGACCTCTCCGCCCCCACCCCACTCCAGCCTATCAACCTCACCTTAACCTCCTTCCACCTATCACATCTCCATCGCCCCTCCCCCAAGTCCCTCCTCCCTACCTTTTATCTTAACCTGCTGGACACATTTTCCTCATTCCTGATGAAAGGCTTTTGCCCGAAACGTCGAATTTCCTGTTCCTTGGATGCTGCCTGACCTGCTGCGCTTTAACCAGCAACACATTTTCAGCTCTGATCTCCAGCATCTGCAGACCTCACTTTTTACTCGAGAGATTGATGGAGGAGGGCAAACCACGACAGAGGCTGCAAGCAACTTTCAGTACATCTACAATGAACCTGTGCCTGAGGGGAATGGGGTGAAAAAGCAGAATAAAGTGAATATGTGAAACAGCAGCCATTTCTTCACCAATGTCGATCTTTGAGATTAGTTATGCAAATACAGACCTCTCTCAGCAGATGTCCTGGCTTGTCAATTGGCTGAGCAATTGCACATTCTTTTCACTAGCTTACTAATCCCAAACACTCCAAAAAACTGTACACAACTTGTGAGCTGAGAAGCTATAAATATTGTGGAGGGTTTTGGACACTGCTGGTAAAAATCCCATTGTCTTTAGAAAACTCCCATTGACTTAAAGTCATAGACTCACAGAGATGAATAACAATGCTGACTAGGCATCCTAAACTAATTTAGTCCCATTTGCCAGCACTTGGTCCATATCCCTCCAAACCCTTCCTATTCATGTAGCCATCCTTTTAAATGCTGTAATTGTACCAGCCTCCATCACTTCATCTGGCAGCTCATTCTATACACATACCACCCTCCGCATGAAAAAGTTGTGCTTTAGGTCCCTTGAAAGACTTTCCCCTCTCACTTTAAATCATGCCCTCTAGTTTTGGACTCCCCCAACCCAGGGAAAATACCTTGTCTATTTATTCTATTCATGCCCCTCATGATTTTATAAACCTCTGTCAGATCACACTTAGCCTCCGATGCTCCAAGGAAAACAGTCCCAGCCTCTCCCTATAGCCCAAATCCACCAACTCTGGCATCATCTTTGCAAATCTTTTCTGAACCCTTTCAAGTTTCACAATATCCTTCTATAGGAGGGAGACCAGAATTGCACGCAATATTCCAACAGTGGCCAAACCAATGTCCTCCCGACTCCAAGACTCAAGGTACTTATTTCACTAATAATCACAATTGATTTTCTGGTGAGACTAAGTGGGCTGCCTTCAGCACATCAATGCTGCTCCTGGCGAAAATAAGGAAGGGGATGAAACACATCAATATCCCTTTCCCACACCATTTTCTCATTGTCAAATTGCATCCCATCACTGTCACTGTCAAAGGTGAGATCATTCACTCATAAAATCCCTACAGTGTGGAATCAGGACATTCAGCCATTGGGTGTACACTGACCCACCCCATACCCTATCCATGTAACACTGCATTTCCCATATCTCAACCACCTAGCCTACACATCCCTAACCACTATGGGAAATGTAGTATGGCCAGGCACCTAACCTGCTAATTGTTGGACTGTGAGAAGAAACTGGAACACCTGGAAGAAACCCATGCGGAAACAGAGACTCTGTGGAAACTTCACACAGTGATCAGAGGCTGGAACAGAACCTGGGTCTAAAGTGGTGTGAGGCCAAAGTGCTAACCACTGAGCCACTGTGAACTCCCCGACTCCTACCCCATCTGTTATATACACATCACTTTACAGTGGCAGTGTTTGTCATTGAACAATTCTGATTTAGAATTGAAAAAGGAAAATAGCAGGACGTAGGCAAATCACTGCAGCCATAATTGTGGCTGATGAGTTCTTCAGTTGATCTTCCTCTGCCACAATCCATGCAACACAAGATTTTAAATTGCATTAAATGCTTTGAGGTGAAATTATTTTTGGCTTGAAAGGTCAAATTATAGTAAGCCTCAAAATAATGAAAAAGACATATGAGAATCACCCTTACAAACTCTCACCCTTACAATTCTCACATGTCAGCAATTAATAATACATTCGCCACTGTTGAAACCAAACCTTTATTCACTTTCAGATATCCCAAATAAATCAAAAGAAAATTTGGGACATGTGGACTTCACTAGTTGGGCTCTCAAGAAGCTGCCTTTTTAAACTCGAGCAGTCCATTGAGTGTAGGTACACCCACAGCACTGTTACTGAGGGAGTTCCAGGATTTTTACACTGTGACATTGAGGGAGTTGCAAGATATTTCCAAGTCACGCTGGTGAGCGAGTTAGAGGGGAACTTGCAGGAACTGTTACTCCCTTGCATCTTTTGCCTTTGTCTTTCTAGCTGATAGTGCGTTTGGAAGGTGCTGCCGAAAAAACTTGGTGTATTGCTGCAGTGCACGTCATAGATGGTATAAACTGCTACTCTGTTTCAGTGGTGTAATTGGTTCAAATCAAAGAGGCTGCCCTGTCCTAGCTGGTGTCAGGTTTGTTGACTATTGTTGGAGATGTACACACCCAGGTAAGTGGGGAGTATTCCATCACATTTCTGGCTTATGCCTTAATAAATGGAGTCAAAAGATTTAGGGAGTCAGATGAAATATTTACTGCCTACATTCCCTTTAAATTTTCCTGTCACTGCATGAACCCCTAAGGTCCATGTACAGCAGCAGTTTCTGAAACCAGAGGTTGCTTCTGAAAGCAAAAGTCAATGTGTCCACACATTGAGCAGCTGTGAGGCTGCACACAGCTCGGAAGGAATGTTGCTCATTGCAGGCTTGCTAGCCTCTAACTTGCTCTTCTAAATGGTTATTTACCTGGTTGAACATTGGACATGCCTTCTTAAGTTAACAACACAACAAAACGTCCTTCTCCCATTAACATAGAACAGGATACAGAATGAAAACATTTGTCAGCAGCTTGTGAAACCTTTTGACATCCCTGAAGAAGCCGTGTTCTGTCATGGTGTAAAATGGGCAATGCTGCTTCCAACATTGAACCAATAAAGCAGGTGACAAACTGGATGTTTTTGTTGTTGCTTTTGGCAAGTAAAAAATATTCCATAACAAAACCAAAAGCTGGAGAAACTCAGCTGGTCTGGCAGTATTGTCGAGAGAGTAACAGAAATTTGAAGTCATTAGACTCAAAATGTGAACAATTTTAATCTCCACAGATGATGCCCAACCAACTGAATTTCTCCAGCAATGTTTTAAAATCATATTTCAGATTGCAGTACTTTACCGAAATAAATATTCACTCACTCTTAGTAGATAACATCCAGATATTGCAGCGATAGAGCACACTGTCTGCATTGCTCATGAAGGTAATGGTGACTTTCAATATGCCAACTACATATTACATTCAAAAAGCCAACTAATATCTTCCACTCGCATCACTTGGTGAGACATCACCAATTTTATCTTGGATTGTTCAGAGGCATTAATAGGATATTACAAGACAAACAATGGAGACTGTTTCTATTTACAAAGAGGGTCAACAAGTTCTAACTCAACACGATATTCCTATGCTGTCCCATACCCCTAGATGCCTTTAGTGTCTAAAAGTTTCTTTCTTTCTTTAAAAGATATTCAATGACTTGGCTTTGACAACTTTATATGTTTGGGGATAATGACCTGAGTGCTCTGAAACATGATATTTCCAAACCAGCATTAATATGCCCCTTATCTGGGGACCACATATGAAATTGAATTTTGGACCAGGGTGATGGAGTCGGGCTTGCTCTGGCTACATGCATCGACCTGGTATTGCAGTTGGCAACCCCTCTTGCAGCACAGTGGTAGGAGCCCTGGGTTCAAGACCCACTTGCTCCACAGGTGTGTAACGCCACACCTGAACAGATTTATTACAAAGAAAGATTAAATAAAAACAAAATAAAATTTCAGTGATCAAGGCTAGTTCTTCTCTTTTACAGTGAGAAACCCAAAGACAATTCCATTTTCCTGACATTATTGCAGACCTCAACCTTGGATTGAACCATTTTTGTTTTAAGACTGCACAGTTACCCCAATACCATAAGAAATAGGAATAGGCTATTCAGCCCCTCGATCCTGCTCTACCATTCAATAAGATCATGACCTGCCCATTTTATAATACTTGATTCCCTTACTAATTAAGAAGCTAGCTATCTGTCTCAGTATTACATTTACACAGGGACTCTGCCTCACAGCTCTCTGTGGCAAGGAGTTCCAAAGACTCTCAACCCTTGGAGAGGAAATTCTTCATCTCACTCTTAAATTGGTGAGTCCGAGAATATGCCTTCTGCCCATGATGGGAAAAATCCTCTCAGCATTGACCAAGTCAAACTCTTAAGAATCCTGTATGTTTCAATAAGATCACCTCCCATTATTCTAAACTCCAGTGAGTAGAGGCTCAAACTGTTTAGCCTTTGCTCACAAGACAATCCGTCCATATCAGGGATCATCCGAAGGAACCTTTTCTGAACTGCCTTCCTTCCTCAAATAAGGGGACAAAAACTGCAAGCAACTCCAGAAGTGGTCTCACCAGACCTTGTACAGTTGCAGTAAGCATACTAAATGCCTTCTTCACTATCCTATCTACCTGCGACTCCACTTTCAAGGAGCTATGAACCTGAACTCCAAGGTCTGGCATTCCATGCAAGGACTGCTACAAACACTACATAGGACAAACAGGAAGAAAATTAGCCACCAGGATACACGAACACCAGCTAGCCACGAACACCTCTCTCCCTCGTAGCCCTACACACCGATGAAAAAAACCCACCATTTCGACTGGGACAACACATCTATCTTGGGACAGGGTAAGCAAAGACTTGCCAGAGAATTCCTAGTTGCCTGGCACTCCAACTACAACACCATAAACAAACACAGATCTGGATACCATCTATCGACCCCTCAGAAAATGAACAGGAAATGACATCACCACAAACCCCAGGAACTCCATCCAGGACAAACAAATAAATAGAAAGCAGGAAGCAACAGCTTCGCTTCACTTGGATGTCGCCACTGATGACATTACCTAGCCAGGTAATGAAATGTCTGGATATCAAACCTATAGCTCAGCGAGCAAACCTACACCCTAAACCGTCAAAATTGGCCTTTCTCCAATTTAGAACTTCAACTTTTGGATCTGGTCTATCCTTTTCCATCACTATTTTAAATCTAATAGAACTTTGGTCAGTGGCCCCAAATTCTTCCCACACTAACACCTCAGTCACCTACCCTGCCTCATTTCCCAAAAGTAGGTCAAGTTTTGCACCTTCTCTGGTAGGTACATCCACATACTGAATCAGAACATTTTCTTGTACACATTTAACACTGTGACAGTCCCAGTCTATGTTTGGAAAGTTATAATCCCCTACCATAACCATCCTATTATTCTTACAGATAGCTGAAGTCTCCTTACAAGTTTGTTTCTCAATTTCCCTCTGACTATGAGGGGGTCTATAATACAGTCCCAATAAAATGATCATCCCTTTCTTATTTCTTAGTTCCACCCAAATAACTTCCCTGGATGCATTTCCTCAGCCACTTCCCCTTCTCTCTCGCCTCCCTTCCTATACTTCTTGTAGCATTTGTATCCTGAAACATTAAGCTGCCTTGCCTGTTAGACCCCTTACATTGAAATAAATGCAATTTAATTTATTAGTCCTACCTTGTCCCTGCCTGCCCCGACTGCTTGACTCACTTCTGTTCTCAACTGTACCAGTCTCAGATTGATCTCTTTCCTCACTATCTCCCTGGGTCCCACCCCCACCTTACTAGTTTAAATCCTCCCGAGCAGCTCTAGCAAATCTCTCTGCCAGCATATTATTCCCTTCCAATTTAGGTGCAATCCGTCTTTCATGTTCAGGTCACTTCTACCCCAAAAGAGATTCCAAAAATGTGAAACCTTCTCCCATATACCAGCTCCTCAGCCATGCATTCATCTGCTCTATCCACCTATTCCTGCCCTCACTAGCTCATGGCATTGGGAGTAATCCAGATATTGCTACTCTAGAAGACCTCCTTTTTAAATTCCTGCCTACCTCTCTGTAATCTCCCTTCAGAATCTCAACCTTTTCCTTTCTTATTCACTGGTTCCAATGTGGACAATGACCTCTTGCTGGCCCCTCTCCCCCGTGAGAATATTCTGCACTCTCTCAGAGACAACCTTGATCCTGGCACCAGGTAAGCAACACACCATTCTGCTTTTTCACTGCTGGCCACAGAAACTACTGTCTGTACCTCGGACTAGAGAATCCCCTAACACAATTGATCTCTTGGAACCCAATGTACCCCAACTTGCATTAGAGCCAGTCTCAATACTAGAGACTTGGCTGTTCATGCTACATTCACCTGAGAATCCAAGACCCCCTACATTTTCCAAATCAGCATACTTGTTTGAAATGGGCATAGCCACAGAAGACTCCGGCACTAGATGCCTACCTCTCTTACCCTTCTATGTGACTGTATTTGAGACTTTCCCCCCTTCCAATAACTACCATCCATCGCATACTGTTGCTGTTGCAAATTCCTCATTGCTTCTAACTGTCTCTCCAACCAATCCATTCGATCTGATCAGAATTGCAAGCTAGCGTTTCTTGCAGACATAATTCGCAGTAACCCTTAAACTCTCTTTAATCTCACACATCTGACAAGAAGTAAATATCACTCTACTAAAGGCCATATTTGCTCCTTCACAATCTACAGAGCCAGAAAATAACACTGTCTTATAAAACATTGTCCCAGGTTAAATTAATAGTTATGGCCTATATTTTAAGTTTAATTAAGAGACATATCTCAAAAAACATAATCAAGAAAGAACCCACTCTACTCACAACTGCAGACTTTCTGTAGGCCACACTTAAAACAATACACTTATCTGATCCTGTGCTGGGAACTTCGCCCGAACAGTTCCTCCAAGAGCAGTTGTGAATTTCACTGTTTGTTAATTTTCCCAGATGCACTCTGATGTCCAGCGATACATGAATTCAAACAGCAAAGGCAGTAACTGTGCAGATACACAATGGTAAAAACTGAGGTCTGCAGATGCTGGAGATCACAGCTGAAAATGTGTTGCTGGTCAAAGCACAGCAGGCCAGGCAGCATCTCAGGAATAGAGAATTCAACGTTTCGAGCATAAGCCCTTCATCAGGAATGAGAGAGAGTAGCCAAGCAGGCTAAGATAAAAGGTAGAGAGGAGGGAATTGGGGGAGGGGCGATGGAGGTGGGATAGGTGGAAGGAGGTCAAGGTGAGGGTGATAGGCCAGAGTGGGGTGGGGGCGGAGAGGTCAGGAAGAAGATTGCAGGTTAGGAGGGCGGTGCTGAGTTGAGGGAACCGACTGAGACAAGGTGGGGGGAGGGGAAATGAGGAAACTGGAGAAATCTGAATTCATACCTTGTGGTTGGAGGGTTCCCAGGCGGAAGATGAGGCGCACCTCCTCCAGCCGTCGTGTTGTTATGTTCTGCCGGTGGAGGAGTCCAAGGACCTGCATGTCCTCGGTGGAGTGGGAGGGAGAGTTAAAGTGTTGAGCCACAGGGTGGTTGGGTTGGTTGGTCCGGGCGTCCCAGAGGTGTTCTCTGAAGCGTTCCGCAAGTAAGCGGCCTGTCTCACCAATATAGAGGAGGCCACATCGGGTGCAGCGGATGCAATAAATGATGTGTGTGGAGGTACAGGTGAACTTGTGGCGGATATGGAAGGTTCCCTTGGGGCCTTGGAGGGAGGTGAGTGTGGAGGTGTGGGCGCAAGTTTTACATTTCCTGCGGTTGCAGGGGAAGGTGCCGGGGGTGGAGGTTGGGTTGGTGGGGGGTGTGGATCTGACGAGGGAGTCACGAAGGGAGTGGTCCTTGCGGAACGCTGATAGGGGAGGGAAATATATCCTTGGTGGTGGGGTCCGTTTGGAGGTGGCGGAAATGACGGCGGATGATACGTTGTATGCGAAGGTTGGTGGGGTGGTAGGTGAGAACCAGTGGGGTTCTTCTTGGTGGCGGTTGGAGGAGCGGGGCTCAAGGGCGGAGGAGCGGGAAGTGGAGGAGATGCGGTGGAGGGCATCGTCGATCACGTCTGGGGGGAATCTGCGGTCTTTGAAGAAGGAGGCCATCTGGGCTGTGCGGTGTTGGAACTGGTCCTCCTGGGAGCAGATGCGGCAGAGACGAAGGAATTGGGAATATGGGATGGCGTTTTTGCAGGGGGCAGGGTGGGAGGAGGTGTAGTCCAGGTAGCTGTGGGAGTCAATCGGTTTATAATAGATGTCTGTGTTGAGTCGGTCGCCCGAGATAGAGATGGAAAGGTCTAGGAAGGGGAGGGAGGAGTCTGAGACAGTCCAGGTGAATTTCAGGTCGGGATGGAAGGTGTTAGTAAAGTTGATGAACTGTTCAACCTCCTCGTGGGAGCACGAGGCAGCGCCGATACAGTCATCGATGTAGCGG
The DNA here is from genome assembly GCF_020745735.1 of Hemiscyllium ocellatum. NCBI lineage: Eukaryota > Metazoa > Chordata > Chondrichthyes > Orectolobiformes > Hemiscylliidae > Hemiscyllium > Hemiscyllium ocellatum. The sequence continues at coordinate 28,075,680 of NC_083411.1, forward strand.
AGGAAAAGGTGGGGGGGTGGTGCCAGTGTAGTTGTGGAAGATGGACTGTTCCACATATCCTACGAAGAGGCAGGCATAGCTGGGGCCCATGCGGGTGCCTATGGCAACTCCTTTAGTTTGGAGGAAGTGGGAGGATTGAAAAGAGAAGTTATTCAGGGTGAGGACCAGTTCAGTCAGTCGAAGGAGGGTGTCAGTGGAAGGGTACTGGTTGGTGCGGCGGGAGCGGAAGAAGCGGAGGGCTTTGAGTCCTTCGTGATGGGGGATGGAGGTGTACAGGGACTGGATGTCCAAAGTGAAAATAAGGCGTTAGGGACCGGGGAAGCGAAAATCCTGGAGGAGGTGGAGGGCGTGGGTGGTGTCCCGAACGTAGGTGGGGAGTTCTTGGACTAAAGGGGACAGGACCGTGTCGAGGTATTGGGAGATGAGTTCGGTGGGGCAGGAGCAGGCTGAGACAATGGGTCGGCCGGGGCAGGCAGGTTTGTGGATTTTGGGCAGGAGGTAGAAACGGGCGGTGCGGGGTTGTGGGACTTATGAGGTTGGAGGCGGTGGATGGGAGATCCCCTGAGGTGATGAGGTCATGGATGGTCTGGGAGATGATGGTTTGGTGGTGGGAGGTGGGGTCGTGGTCAAGGGGGCGATAAGAGGAGGCGTCCGCGAGCTGGCGTTTGGCTTCAGCCGTATAAAGGTCAGTGCGCCAAACTACCACCTCGCCTCCCTTGTCTGCGGGTTTGATGGTGAGGTTGGGATTGGAGCGGAGGGAGTGGAGGGCTGCATGTTCTGAGGGTGAGAGGTTGGAGTGGGAGAGAGGGGTGGACAGGTTGAGTTGGTTAATGTCACGGCGGCAGTTGGCTATAAAGAGGTAGAAGGCCAGCACGGGGTGTCCAGGTGGATGGCGTGTGTTGGAGGCGGGAGAAGGGGTCGTCAGAGGGGGGGCGGGAGTCTTGGTTGTGAAAGTAATCTCATCTCCCAATACCTCGACACGGTCCTGTCCCCTTTAGTCCAAGAACTCCCCACCTACGTTCGGGACACCACCCACGCCCTCCACCTCCTCCAGGATTTTCGCTTCCCCGGTCCCTAACGCCTTATTTTCACTTTGGACATCCAGTCCCTGTACACCTCCATCCCCCATCACGAAGGACTCAAAGCCCTCCGCTTCTTCCTTTCCCGCCGCACCAACCAGTACCCTTCCACTGACACCCTCCTTCGACTGACTGAACTGGTCCTCACCCTGAATAACTTCTCTTTTCAATTCTCCCACTTCCTCCAAACTAAAGGAGTTGCCATGGGCACCCGCATGGGCCCCAGCTATGCCTGCCTCTTCGTAGGATATGTGGAACAGTCCATCTTCCGCAACTACACTGGCACCACCCCCCACCTTTTCCTCCGCTACATCGATGACTGTATCGGCGCTGCCTCGTGCTCCCACGAGGAGGTTGAACAGTTCATCAACTTTACTAACACCTTCCATCCCGACCTGAAATTCACCTGGACTGTCTCAGACTCCTCCCTCCCCTTCCTAGACCTTTCCATCTCTATCTCGGGCGACTGACTCAACACAGACATCTATTATAAACCGACTGACTCCCACAGCTACCTGGACTACACCTCCTCCCACCCTGCCCCCTGCAAAAACGCCATCCCATATTCCCAATTCCTTCGTCTCTGCCGCATCTGCTCCCAGGAGGACCAGTTCCAACACCGCACAGCCCAGATGGCCTCCTTCTTCAAGGACCGCAGATTCCCCCCAGACGTGATCGACGATGCCCTCCACCGCATCTCCTCCACTTCCCGCTCCTCCGCCCTTGAGCCCCGCTCCTCCAACCGCCACCAAGACAGAACCCCACTGGTTCTCACCTACCACCCCACCAACCTCCGCATACAACGTATCATCCGCCGTCATTTCCGCCACCTCCAAACGGACCCCACCACCAAGGATATATTTCCCTCCCCTCCCCTATCAGCGTTCCGCAAGGACCACTCCCTTCGTGACTCCCTCATCAGATCCACACCCCCCACCAACCCAACCTCCACCCCCGGCACCTTCCCCTGCAACCGCAGGAAATGTAAAACTTGCGCCCACACCTCCACACTCACTTCCCTCCAAGGCCCCAAGGGATCCTTCCATATCCGCCACAAGTTCACCTGTACCTCCACACACATCATCTATTGCATCCACTGCACCCGATGTGGCCTCCTCTATATTGGTGAGACAGGCCGCTTACTTGCGGAACGCTTCAGAGAACACCTCTGGGACGCCCGGACCAACCAACCCAACCACCCTGTGGCTCAACACTTTAACTCTCCCTCCCACTCCACCGAGGACATGCAGGTCCTTGGACTCCTCCACCGGCAGAACATAACAACACGACGGCTGGAGGAGGAGCGCCTCATCTTCCGCCTGGGAACCCTCCAACCACAAGGTATGAATTCAGATTTCTCCAGTTTCCTCATTTCCCCTCCCCCCACCTTGTCTCAGTCGGTTCCCTCAACTCAGCACCGCCCTCCTAACCTGCAATCTTCTTCCTGACCTCTCCGCCCCCACCCCACTCCGGCCTATCACCCTCACCTTGACCTCCTTCCACTTATCCCACCTCCATCGCCCCTCCCCCAAGTCCCTCCTCCCTACCTTTTATCTTAGCCTGCTTGGCTACTCTCTCTCATTCCTGATAAAGGGCTTATGCTCGAAATGTCGAATTCTCTATTCCTGAGATGCTGCCTGGCCTGCTGTGCTTTGACCAGCAACACATTTTCAGATACACAATGGTGTCAGTTTCTTTTTCTCTCTCTCTGCTGCACTGACCTCACCATGTGCTTCCTTTGTCTGTTCTTCTCCCTGTTTAAATTGCTGAAGTTTTGACTTTTTTTTCCAAAGTTCCAAATCAATGCAACAGCATATAAAACAGTATTTGCTGCTCTTGGAATTCAAGGAAATCACCTCCAGCACCTGAAGGAGCTCAAAAAAGGAGCTGTTACAGCCAGAAATTTTTCCTGTCCTCCATCTTGGATTACCCAAAATCACCTCCTCAGGAAGTTCGTTTACAACACAAATAACCCTCTGTGTAAAAAATTTGCTCCTCATGCCTTTTTTTAAAATCTCTCTCCTGTCACCTTGAAATCCCCACGCTAGGGAAAAGACACACTTGCAATATCTCTCAATTTATAAACCTCCATAGGGTCACCTCTCAACCTTCAATGCTCCAGTAAACAAAACTGCAGTTTACTCAGCTTTTCGTTATACCTTCCATACCTGGCAATATCCTGGTAAATCTCTTCCGAACCGTCTCTAGCTTAATACAGTAATATTCTTCCTATAGAACAACCAGAACTGGCCTCAGTACACCAGAGGTGGCCTCACCTATGTCCTGTCCAACTACAACATGACTTCCTAACTGTTCTCCCTTTCAAAGTAAACCACCTCACATTTTTCCACATCAATCTGACAAATATTTGACTCCATTTGACAAATACACTCCATCTACTATAATTGTGTTGTGAAAGGGAAGCCGTAACAAATTTGTTAGAATGCTTCGAGGATATAAGCACAGTTGTTAAAGGTGAGCCAGTAGATGTAGTTTATTTGGATTTTTAGAAGGTATCCAATAAGATTTTATATGGAAAAACTATTGTACAAGATGGAACTCATAGTATTGAAGATGATGTGCAAGCCTGGGTGGAGGATTAGTTAACACATAGAAGGCGGAGTTGGAAACAATAGCTTTTATCGAGGTTGAAAAGATGTAGCTAGTGGAATGCCAAAGAACCAGTCCCAGGACCTTATTAATTTACAATTGATATGAATGACTTGGAGGAGGAAGCAGAAAGCAATTTGTCCAAATTTAATGATACAAGAGGTGGGAGAACATGTTATGATGAGGAGGAAAGAAATTTGCAAGGGGATTGGGAGTGAAAGTGGGCAAAACCTTGGCATAGGTAAATAAACGTAGCACAGTGAAGATCATGCACTTCAGTAGGAAAAATCAAAAGGCAGATTATTAAAATGAAGACAGACACAGGAATCTGCGAACGAAACAAAAAAATGGCATACAAGTGCGCCAAGTAATTAAGGTGGTAATGGAATTTTGCCTTTATTTCTAGGGGCTTAGAGTTTAAAAATGACAAAGTCTTGTTCTGTTGAGGCGAAGAGAATGGGTATATACAAAGCAAAGGTGAACAGATTTTTAATCCATTAAGTGTTGTGGGGCAAAAATAGGAAAGTGGTGTTGAGCATTATCAGATCAGCCAAGATCTCAAAGAATGGTGGAGCAGAGTCGATGAGCTGAATGGCCTATTTCAGCTCCCATGCTTTATGACCTTACTATAAGGGAAGCCAGCAGTTAGAATATAGAACAATACAGCTCAGAACAGGCCCTTTGGCCCTCGATGTTGCACCAACCCGTGAACTACAGTAAGCCCATCCCTCTACACTATCCCATCATCATCCATATGCTTATCCAAAGACTGTTTAAACACCCCTAATGTGGCTGAGTTAACTACATTGGCAGGCAGGGCATTCCACACCCTTACCACTCTCTGCGTAAAGAACCTGCCTCTGACATCTGTCTTAAATCTATCACCCCTCAATTTGCAGCTATGCCCCCTTGCACAAGCCAACATCATCATCCGAGAAAAAAGACTCAATGTCCACCCTATCTAATCCTCTGATCATCTTGTACTTCTCTATTAAATCCACTCTTAGCCTTCTTCTCTCCAATGTGAACTGACCCAAGTCCCTCAGCCTTTTCTCATAAGACCTACCATCCAGAACAGGCAACTTCCCTGGTAAATCTCCTCTGTACCTTTTCCAATGCTTCCACATCCTTCCTGTAATGGGGAGACCAGAACTGTACACAATATTCGAAGTGTGGCCGCATTAGTGATTTGTACAGTTGCAGGATGACATCACAGCTCCAGAATTCAATCCCTCTACCAATAAAACCTAACACACCGTATGCCTTCTAAACAGCGCTATCAACCTGGGTGGCAACTTTCAGAGATCTATGTACTTGGACACCAAGATCCCTCTGCACATCCACACTACCAAAAATCTTTCCATAGACCTAGTATTCTGCCTTGGTTATTCTTCCCAAAGTGAATCACCTCATACGTATCTGCACTGAACTCCATTTGCCACCTCTCAGCCCAACTCTGCAGTTTATCCAAGTCCCTGTGCAACCTGCAACATTCTTCCACACTGTCCATCACTCCACCAACTTTCGTGTCATCTGCAAACTTACTAGCCATTCACCTACATCTGAATCCAAGTCATTTATAAAATGACAAAACAGCAGTGGTCCCAAACCAGATCCATATGGCACACCACTAGTAACCAGACTCCAGGCTGAATATTTTTCACCAACCACCACTCGCTGCCTTCTTACAGAAAGCCAGTTTTTAATCCAAACTACTAAATCACCCTCAATCCCGAGCCTCAGTATTTTCTCCAAAAGCCTATAATGGGGAACTTTATCAAAGGCTTGACTGAAATCCATGTACACCACGTCAACTGCCCTACCCTCATCCACATGTTGGTCCCCTTCTCAGAAAACTCAATGAGGTTTGAGAGACACAACCTGCCTTTGACGAAACCATGTTGACTATCTGCAATCAAATTGTTGCTTGCTAGATGATTATAAATTCTATCACTTCTAATGCTTTCCAAAACTTTTCCTCCAACAGATATAAGGTTCACTGGTCTATAATGACCTGGGTCATCTCTACTGCCCTTCTTGAACAAGGGCACAACATTTGAAATCCTCCAGTCCTCTGGTTAAAATTCTGTAGATAATGACGACTCAAAGATCAAGGCCAAGTCCTCCGCCATCTCCTCCCTAGCTTCCCAAAGAATCCTCGGATAAATACCATCCGGCCCAGGGGACTACCTACTTTCACACCTTCTAGAATTGATAAAACCTCCCCTTTCCTACCCTCAATCCTTTCTAGTCTAATAGCCCATTTCTTGGTCTTCTCCTCTATGGTATTCTTTTTTATCACCAAGTAAAAACAGATGAGAAATATTCATTTAGTACCTCTCCGATTTCCATAGGGTCCACACACAACTTCCCACTTCTGTCGTTGACTGGCCCTATTCCTACACTAGTCATCTTTTTATTCCTCATATACCTACAGAAAAGCTTTAGGGATATCCTTTATTCCACCTGCTAAAGACTGCTCAATGTCGTGGTTCTGTTCGCCGAGCTGGGAATTTGTGTTGCAGACGTTTCGTCCCGTCTAGGTGACATCCTCAATGCTAGGGAGCCTCCTGTGAAGCGCTTCTGTGATCTCTCCTTCTGTGAAGCACTTCACAGGAGGCTCCCAAGCAATGAGGATATCACCTAAACAGGGGACGAAACGTCCGCAACACTAATTCCCAGCTTGGCAAACAGAACCACAACAACGAGCACCCGAGCTACAAATCTTTTCACAAACTTTGAAAGACTGCTCATGTCCCCTCCTTGCTCTTCTGAACTCTCTCTTTTAATCCTTCCAACTAATCTGTAACTCTTCATCGCCTCATCTGAACCATCTTGTCTCAACAACACATAAGCGGAAGAGGGAAGCTTAACAAGAGATACAATTTCTTTAGTAAACCATAGTTCCCTTACCTTATCACTTCTTCCATGCCTGACAGGGACATACCTCTCAAGGACATGCAATATCTTTTCCTTAAACCAGCTCTACATTGATTGTCCCCATCCCTTGCATTTTGCTACCCCATCTATGTCTCCTAAGTCTGGCATAATCACATTATAATTGCCCTCCCCCCATCGATAATGCTTGCCCTGTGGCATGTGCCTATCCCTTTCCATCGCTAAACCTAATGTAACTGAATCATGGTCAGTCTCTCCTAAGATCTCACCCAAGTTCATGGTTCTGACATAATGCTGTTTTGCCTTTGTTCCCATGATTTCATTTTTCATTATTAGCATGAACAGCTAGTCCACCCTCAGGGCTATGTTTATGTTACTCTCTTTTCCAGGGATTGTGTGTCATGTATTTTTGTCAACGGGTCAGTCGGAAGGTTTAACACTGAACAACTTGAATATACTCTGTTCAGTTACAGGGTTATGCAACAAAAATTAATCAACTTCCAATCATCATGATGGAATTTCGATAAGAGTAGGAGACAAAGTGCTGGGATATTACATCAGAGAGAAAACAAACAAGCTTCTGGTAAAATATACAGATTAGTTCATAAGTGTAGATCACCAGACATATCTTAATGGCCATATACACCAATCCTTCAGTGTGTGAAAAATTGATAATATATAGTCATATTTACAAACCATGTGAAACAATTTATTTGATTTATTTTCAATAACAAATCAAAAGTAACCTCCTAATGTTGCATTCAAAATTCTGTTGATGGAATATGCATCATTTATATAGTTTATTTATTCATTCTATGTTCAACACATTTTCATTGTTTAGTTTGTTTAATTAGTATGTCTGCTTGTAGCTTGGTTCAGTACAGGTTACAGCAGTGAAAGACAAATCACTTAATTTTTTTGGAAATGGAGTTTATATGGTTTATATTTTTAACACTTCTTTCAAGAGGGAAAAAAAATGTAATCAAGTTTATACTTCCAGCTAGTCGTGTTATGTACAATATGTTACAAGAAATATCTACTGATAAAATAACTAACTTTATGGTACTCAATCAAGTTCCAATCAATCTTGTTCTATTGATCAAATCAAAGCCATTAAGGAAGAATTTTAAAGCACAATTTATCATTTAAAGAGAATCAGTCAATTAAGGGACATGCAAACGACAACACTGCCTTATCTCTCATCAATAGTAAGCTCTGTCAATATGCTATAGCATCCGAAAGTGACTGTCACTCCATTCTGTAATATTTACCTCTTGTTTAAAATCACTTGAACTTAGACTTGTTTCTTCTATACTTCTAATCTGCAGTCCTTCGAAAGTTCAAATTTGACATTAACGATCAAAACTTGATGTTTTATTCACTACCATTTATTCGCACAAAGGAATTTTACCAATGACTCAATAAAATATAAAGGCCGCCAAGGAAGTTCAAAATTGGTAAAAGGTACACAAAGTTGGGATAGAGATGTAGGCAGCCTGTGTTTTCTATTCCCCACCATGTATACTTTTTTCTTCTCAGCAGGAATGTTCAGTTTATCAGGATAGCTGAGAAAGAATCTCATCCAACAGCATCTATAGAGGTAGCTTGGTAATTGGCTGAGGGCATGCACCTTCAAGCAGTAAAATAAGAAGAACATTAGGATCTCAGATCAAATCAGATATATGAGAGCATTATTTTTGAAAAGGATAACCCAATTTTACAAAGACCACATAAACTAAGTTTTGGTTGCTTGTACGTCAAGATTAGTCACAGAGTTTGTTATAACATTTTGTTTTGTTCATTGCATAAGAACAAAGAGCACATGAATAACATGCATGAAATGAACGGAACAAAGATTAAGACAATTTTATACCAGCTAACTTAGAAATAACGTCAACTCAGTTCACAACAAAGTAGATTGCAAAAAAGCAAAAGTACTATAGTCCCAGAGAATCAAAGGACAGGTCACTCACTGAAGAGATGTGACTGGTGGTGAATTTAACCTAAGCATCACCATGGCTCAGGTGAGGAATGAAATTGAGAAGCTAGGACCTTCATGGTGACCTCAGCAACTGCAGGAATTGAGCTCACGTCATTGTTGGCATCATTCTTGCATCACAAACTATCTGTCCAGCTAACTGAGCCAAGATGTTGCCAAGGTTGGAGGATTTGAGCTAAGAGAGACTGAATAGGCAAGGGTTGTTTTCTCTGGAGTGTCGGAGGCTGAGGGGTGACTACAGAAAAGTTTATAATATCATGAGGGGCATGGATAGGATAAACAGACAAGGTCTTTTCCCTGGGGTTGGGGAGCCCAGAACTATAGGTCATGGGTTTAGGGTGAGAGGGGAAAGATTTAAAAGGGACCTAAGGGGCAACTTTTTCATACAGAGGGTGGTATGTGTATGGAATGAGCTGCCAGAGGAAAAGGAGGAGCTGGTACAATTACAAAAGACATCTGCATGGATATATGAATAGGAAGGGTTTGGAGGGATATGGTCCAAGTGGTGGCAAATGAGATTAGATTAGGTTATGATATCTGGTAGGCATGGACAAGTTGGACGAAAGGGTCTGCTTCTATGCTGTACATCTCTCTGACTCTATGTAGAAACAGATCGTGAGCAAAATGTACTACAATCCTGATCTCAAATACAACATCTTTAATTTTGGCATTGTTCAACTGGTGGCCTACCACATCTATGAACAATACAATTCAAGTCTTGTTGTAACTTGTCCAAAACATGTACATTTTCTGCAATGCTGAGCAAGTCAATAATGGAACAGTCCAGCTGCTTAAACGTTGATAAGAAAATGATAAGATAGTTGTGGGACCACCAGATGTAACAAGGAACTATGTTCTTGAATTTCTTTCTCTTAGAAATTTGTTTTTTAAAAAAAACACAAAACATTATTTACATTTTAGGCACTTTTTTCTTCTTAAGACCGTTGTAGCTTTATTATTTGAGTACATAAATAAGTTCAACAATAACAATATTAATTGAATTGCACAATAATTAAGAATTTTAAACTCATTTCAGGATGAGAACTTTACATCTTAGATATTGAGCCTGTCCTGTTCTGAAATAGGACAAATGATTTATTTTTTGATGATTCATTGGTGTCTTGGTTTGTTCAGATCATTGGGAAAGCATTCGGGAAGAGCTTGAATCAGCTATGTCAAATGAAATCATTAAACCAAAAAAAATATAAATCAGGAAATAGAAATCTGGAATCAGTCCTGTTACATTCACATTTGTGCAAACTTGACCACAGATTTTGATAGGGAGTGTGATGGAGTTGTTAGCTCTTTGAACCTTGGAGATAAAAAAAAATAAAGTGTCAAGTTGTAAATAAATTCATTCAGAACTTATTCAGTGGCCCATTAACTCAGCATTTGCTCCTACAAAGAAACAAATTAAATTTCCCTTGCACGTCAATATATGCATAAGTACTATTTTGAGTGAATTGCTTTCTTTAGCCTTTAAAACACAATGTTACGTAGGAATAAGTAAATACAAAGGTAAAGAAGCCCAGTACAATATGCTGAGGTCTGTTTACAAAGAAGAAAGTGACAAAGTTCAAATTAGTGGAGGGCAAATTTGGAACTAGCATTAATATTTTAAGTGCATGGAAAGCTCTAAAGGTAAATACTAGAGTCAAAATTCCTGCAGTCATTTGAGATAGTTGGATGTTATGATGAGGGACAGTAGGTTTTTTTCCTTGACAGTTGAGCTAAGTTTGGCAGATTAGCCTTCCAACTGCTCTTACACTGCAGCAGGGACCAAGGATACAAAGTGAAGTTGACTGGAGGTTTTAGCACTAATGTCATGCATGCTGTAGCTGAAAGCATTTTCCTTAATAGGTAAATCTTAACACGTACAAAAGCAGATTGGAGGCAAGGACCTTTGCCAAGTATAACTGAGGCAAATGTACTAATTTATCAAACTGCCTTTGATACATTGATGTACGGATGGAAAATAGCCTCATATTCACATAAAGGGACTAGAAACCAAGCCGGGCCTTCAGACCCTGTTGCTTAAAAAGGCCAAGAACAAAGTTCATATATGTAGTTAATGGAGTCAACAATAGGACAACAATGTATTATTAGTACAACAGCTTGTCCATACAACATCATCTGCTCTATTGCCATCTTGGATGCAACATTAATCATTTCTGCATTCAAACAAAATCTCTTCATAAATGCCCTCTAATTTTGGCCAAAACATGTTTCCACTAAGACATGATCAGGAAAAGAGACCACATCAATATTAACACCAAAATTGCTCTTTTTGCCATTTTCTAATTTCAATCATTTCAGACAGAAAAAGATCGATTTCACAAATATAAAATCATTCATTTCATTTTCCACCATTTCTAACTTGTATTTTAACTTGTTCATTTGTTGGAGATTTAAATATATTTTCGTAAATTTCTCTTCTCTACCCAATTATTTTCCCCATTATGAAGTGAGAGGATAAAAAGCAAGTTGAGCTCCCAAGGACACTGGGAATTTCTCACCATCTTAAATCATCAAAATGTCAATTATTATTGATTGTGGCAATGAAATTAACATTGCATCTATACTTTAAATATTGGCGCAAACCTTAAATGACTGGAACTGATTTGTAAAATAATAAATAAATTTGTGAATTCTTTTCCTTCCACTAGAAAATTAATTTACTTCTGCTTAAAATTAGTTACATATTGCCGTTTAATCTTGTAGAATTAGCAACTGTCACAAAATTAAGACCTAAAACATCTATTAAAGTCTATAGCTTATGGAGAAGACAAAAATACTGAATATCTCAATAATTATGGGACAGTAATATTTACCATCTGCTGAAGCTCAGTCTCTTGCATAAAGATGCAGCCTGCTATCAACATTTCTGCAATGGTAATTCAGTGGATAAATTTGATATCCAATGATTTTTTTAAAGTTAGTCCAGTCAGTCAGATCTTGGATTCAGTCTTGGTTTTTAATGAATTAGGTCATGTTATTTAGAGTTGCACAGAATGGTGCAAGCATTTCTGGCTGCAAGTCTGGAAAAACTGCTTCACCTGAACATTATTCAATCGTTTCGGCTGTGAAAGGTCTATGTAGATATTACATTATAGTAGGAGTGGGGTCAACTGGTCTTGGTCGTCAGACAATGTTTAGGCTTGTAACTTGGAATAACTATATTGGTGAGGTACCAAAGACCTGTCATTTCTATGTCCCAGTTCAAAGTCAGCACTTGTGGAAAAGGAAATGCAGGAGACAATCTGTTCACTTTTCACAATGACAGCATAACTTAAAACTAGTTGAACCATGTGACATAAAAAGATAACAATGCAGCTGGCATGAAATTCAGATTGAACTGTGATTTTCTAGAAGTTCTACTATTAATGACACATCATTTTATATACAAACCTGGAGTGACCTAATATTTTAACAGGGAGACACAGGTTACAATAACATTGAACTACAGGACTTTCAACATTACACTCTCATTGACGAGCTGAATTAGTTCATTTCTTTAGGAAGAAATGTTTAGGCTTTTAATTTTTCTACAAAACTGAAGATAAAGCACTTGATTGTGATACTTCAGACACTTCATTGTTGCATCTGTATTCCATGATACAACTGCAGTGTTAAGGATATATAAAACTAATTTGAAGTACAATAAAAACAAACTTTTACCCTAAGTGACAAGTAAACTTCCAAACTTTGGATTTTTCTCTCTAGAATTAAGCTGCCATTATTCCTTGGTTGCCAAAAGTGATTCATGAAGCAGCTGGGAAGGGCAAGAGCAACTCATCCAATTCCATAAAAATCAATTGTGGAAAAATTGTAGAGTTAACTCTCTCTGTAACAAACCAGACAACAAAGATTGGCCGGTTTATTTAAAAATAAACAAAAAAAACCCAACTACTCCAGGCATCAATAAGAAAGCTTTTCATAAAAGAAAAGGGGGATGGAGGACAGGGTGCTGCTGGCGGTGAGGCAGAAGGACAAGGCTATGTTTAGTATCAATTATATTCAGTTTTCTTTTCAACATAAATGACGGAGCTGCACAGCTCAGAGTAAGAATCAACAAAAAATGCGAATCAGCATTTTTAAAATAGTTAACTATCTACTCCATAACTTTTCATAAAATACATCCAGCATTTTGCACTTCCTTCAATCTCAATATTAAGATGTCATTTAAGATCACAGCAAAAGTGTAAGTTCGCCAGAAAAATAGAACTCACTATTCAGTTGCGGTTCTCGATCATGTCGTGTGTTTGCAATGTTTGGTTAATTACACCATGCACCCGTTTATCAGATTCAGCCATTACTACAGAATCTGGGATACCAGAGGTGTCTTTGGCTTGTCCTACATATTGCATTGCCCTTTATTTAACAGAAGAACACAAGGACATGGAAATTTGGAATAGTTAGTAATCAGCTCAAATGATGAATTTGGTCTCGACTAAATAAAAAGGGGTACCACAGGCACCATTTCAAAATGATGAAAGTGGTTAAACACATTTCACACAACTGAAGATGTTGGAATTCAGTCCAATCACTCAAATGGTGCAAGGCTTCACAGTCGCATACTAGTTGGAGATTCAGTTGTGTGTGAAAGCAAGAAAAACTGATATGCATCATGACCATCAGAATTCTTGTTGGATGGTCATGGAGGATTTGTGATTTATGCATGCAGAACAATGAGGAAACTAATTTAAAACCGCTTTTTCCTCCTGCGTGCAAGAGGAGAGATGAGGAGCCTGAAGAGATGTTTAAAAAAATAGAGATTGCAAAAAAGGATAAATTACAATTATATAACAGTGTAGCAAGTAAACTACATCATAATAAAACATATATCTGCGCATCCTCTGCACTTCCGTGGTCGCCGTATATCTGAGATATAGAGGTTCAGAAGACACTGTAGTCGGGAGAACAGATATTGCCAATCTGTTGCAAACAGTAAGGCTATGCTCAAACTGCATCATCCTCATCTTTTCCCAAAAGGAGATTGTTTTTGTCTGGATCATGTAAAGGAATGTTAGTCATGGATCGCCTTTCAGACCTCAGCGAATTAATGGAGACTCGGCTGTAGTGAACTACTCGATCCAATAGGCTTAGCTTTGGTGACTCCCGCCTCGCTTCACCCATACCAATATGCACACTGATGTCAGACAGCGATTTCTGCTTCATGCGATTCCAAGCTCGATTCTCCAACCTGGCAGAATTAGGTTTCTTGTAACTGAAACAAAAGGAAAGGGGATACACTGCCATAAAAATGGGTCATATAAACAAGGAAAAAACTATTAGTGTTATTGCAAAAACATGCGATTTCTGAAGGTATTAAAATTTCTTCTGACATTTCCTCGATATAGCTCCTTACAGTGCATCGATACAGTCCCACAAGCTGCCATTCAACTTGCCAGTATTTGCATGACATCTTGATAATGCACATATTTAACCTTACTGACTGTCCATTAGAAGTTAGCTAATTTCTGCCGACTCCCAAAGTCAGTATCCCTTAGGTCTATTTTCCATTAGAATGCTAAATTCAAGCAGCAAATACTTACAGCTTTAATAATAGAGAAGAAAGTACCACAGAAACAGATGATGCTGCCATCGCAGCAGATCCCATCCATGGTTGTAATATCAGTCCCACAGGTAAGAAAACCCCTGAAAAGTAAAGAATTGATAATTCAGAGAGAAAGTGGAATAAATTCAATTATTTTCATATTTACCCTGAAACACACAACTTGTTAATTTCAAATGATGAGTAATCATTCCATACAAATTAATTGTACAAAATTATACAGTTCAAGCTACACTTGTGGAATACATCATATAGAGTCATAGAGATATACACCACAGAAACAGATCCTTTGGTCCAATGTGTCCATGCCGACCCAATGTCCTAAATAAATGTAGTTTCATTTGCCAGCACTTGGCCCATATCTCTCTAAACCCTTCCTGTTCATATATCAGTCAGATGCCTTCTAAATGTTTTAATTGTTCCTGCCTCCACCATTTCCTCCGGCAGCTCATTCCATACACACAACAATTCCTTTTATGTGTTGCCCCACACACCTTAAACCAATGCCCTCGAGTTTTGGACTCTCCTATTCCTAGGAAAAGGCGTTGTCTATTTACTCTATTTGTGTCCCTCACGATTTTATAAACCTCTATAAGGTCACCCCTCAGCCTCTGACACTCCAGGGAAAATATCCCCAGTCCAATTAGTCTCTCCACGTAGCTCAAACCTTCCAATCCTGTATTGCAATACTAAGAGTAATTTTCTGATTTCAAATACATGTGCAGTTGCCAAGTCAAATGTTGTGATTCATAAAAAAACAGAGAAAATAACGCTGAAAGTAAGAGTTATTCAGAAGCATTTTCATACTGGTGTTCAAATGGCAAAGAGTTTTTGTTAAATAGGTCCAAGGGGTGTAAATAACATGGAATTTCTTTCTGGAAGGCAGTGGGGATAGGGTGGTAGAATGAAAACAAAAAATCAAATTTGGACACAGGCAGCTCATTTCTGAAAAATAGAATTTAACAGGAGTTATAGCTGAACTGATCAGTGATGAGTGAAGCTTATTTATTGCAAATGAATCTTATTAGAGAAGATTATGCAATTCAGAAGAACAAATCACAGGCATATGTACTCCATGGTTAGATAATACTTGTCAAAGAAGATATTGATATAATGGTGTTAACTGACTTGTACTTTTCTTTGATTGAGTAGTGAGTGAGGTAATAAACAGAGCACCAAGGATGCTGGATTATATTTATAACTTGTGAAGCTGAAAGGCAAGAAACCATACTAAAGCTGTAGATGCTCTGATGAGGCTCACACTTTGGTACATTTCATGTTTTTGGAGTATTATGTTAGGGGCACAGTGGGGTGGTGGGAATTCAGGTACCAAAGTCATTCATTAATTAATGATATGGAGGAAATAAGCCTCAAACAGAACTTTCAGAAAAGCTATCATTGCATAACTTGTGTGCGCATAAAATAAAATATTATACACAGAAATGTCTCAATGCAGCCAGAAAGTTATTTCAATCTACTTCCACTCTTGGAACAAAGTTTATATTAAAATAAATAATGATTGAAAGTTCTCTAATTCTCCGACAAACATTTTTTAAAAATTATATAATCAGAAGATTTCCATCCATGTTTTTAATTTTGTACACTCATTACTCAAGGAACTTGGGGGGGAAAAATTTGAATACATATTGAGCACACTTACCAGCTGCTATGGGAATACCGACAATATTATAAATTAAAGCAAACACAAAATTTATCCGAATTCGCTGGACAGTCTTTTTGGACAAATGAATACTTGCCACTACGTCAAGTAGATCATTCTGTGGAGCAGAGATAAATAAAGAAAAGAAATATTACTACACCATGCTTGCCACATTGAGGAGTTGTGAGAATGTATAATCTATAATTTTATTCTCCGTATGGCTCTACAGCTTAGTGGCCATTCTGGAAATATGTCATATGACAAAGTCTCAAAAGGCTCAGTGGATAACAGACTAGTGAACATTAGCAGTACAGTGTAAAGTTTATAAAATTGATCGTAAATTTTATCATCATCTTCTAAAACAACCCAAATTCCAAATAAGAAGTGTATGGATGTGGGTAGTGATGTGAGATTTTTTTAAAAATCCAGTCAGGAAGCCAATCTTGGATAAGGACTAATTTCAAGGAGGCCTTTAACAGCAATCAAGGGCTTGGGAGAGATGTTTAGACTTGCAGCTTTATGACAGGAACTGTTACCACATTAAGGCATTAGTTTGCTTTCAGATTTGTTCAGGAAACACCAGAGTGTTGAGAAGGATTAAGAGTTGATTTCACAATCATGTTTTCTCAATTTTTATGAAATGCCCAAGTCAGGAAAGCGTGGGATTGAAATTTACAGGCTACTAGAATTAAAAAGGCTTAGATCATCAGAATTGTGAAAAGTTCATGCCATCGGACTCAGTGAGGAATCACAGAATTACCTCTACAGTTCAAGAAAGAGAAACATGAAGGAGTCAGTTAAATAGAAACCTAAAGTGAGTGGAAATAGGCAAATGAATTCTGTGGACTTCAGTGTAATGCATAGAGTTCAGAATTTTGCTTTAATGTGTGGTAAGATCTGAAAATAACTTGGTTTGTTTGGTTTCTTTATGTAATAAACTTACATTGTGTAGTTTTAAAAATTCTGCAGCTTCCTGTGAATGCATGTGTCCACATGCACATAGGTGCATTTTCTTTGAACTTCAGGGGTATTATAGGGATAAGCATTTATATTTCTACATTACTGATACAGAGCATTATTTAACTATTGCATTTTATTCAGTAACTTTGGATAAAGCTTTTTCTTTAAAATCTGACACAAGTGAGATATAGAATTGGTCATTTTGGATGATGAGAAAACTATTCTTATTTTATTGTGCGACATATGGACTAGTGAGGCTAAAACAATGGTGTTTCCCCCCCAGCATCAGTTGTACACTGTAATTAATAGTTGCAAGTAAATAGTCCTTGTGAATTGGAGATGCTGGTGTTGGACTGGGGTGTACAAAATTAAAAATCACACATCACCAGGTTATGGTCCAACAGGTTTAATTGGAAGCACACTAACTTTCGGAACGACGCTCCTTCATCACTATCACCCGATGAAAGAGCGTCGCTCCGAAAGCTAGTGTGCTTCCAATTAAACCTGTTGGACTATAACCTGGTGTTGTGTGATTTTTAACTTGGTCCTTGTGAAATTAGTCACAGTACAAACTCAAGGAATCCAGTAGTTAGATAAAGAAAGCGAAGAACGCTGACTGAAATCTTCACTCTTACCCGAATCAAAACAACATCCGCTGCTTCAATGGCTACGTCAGTCCCTGTACCAATCGCAATTCCAATGTCAGCCATTGCCAGTGCTGGGGAATCATTCACACCATCACCCACCATTGCCACAATCTTCCCTTGCTTCTGCAGCTGTTCCACTTTGGCTACTTTGTGTGAGGGAAGGACTTCAGCAAACACTTTGGTGATGCCAACCTGACAATGCAGGTTAAATCAAGTTATGGCAATTATCTTTCATACAAGCTACAAAATATCGCATTCTGGATTAGTGGTGCTGAAAGAACACAGCAGTTCAGGCAGCGATGAGCAGTAACATCGATGTTTCGGGCAAAAGCCCTTCATCAGGAATACAGGCAGAGAGCCTGAAGGGTGGAGAGATAAGTGAGAGGAGGATGGGGGTGGGGAGAAAGTAGCATAGAGTACAATAGATGAATGGGGGAAGGGATGAAGGTGATAGGTCAGTGGGGGGGGGGGGGGGGGAGAGAAGAGGAGGGTGGAGTGGATAGGTGGAAAAGAAGATAGGCAGTCATGGGGACAGTGCTGAGCTGGAAGTTTGGAATTGGGGTGAGGTGGAGGAAGGGGAAATGAGGAAACTGGTGAAGTCCACATTGATGCCCTGGGGTTGAAGTGTTCCGAGGCAGAAGGTGAGGCGTTCTTCCTCCAGGTGTCTGGTGGTGAGGGAACGGCGGTGAAGGAAGCCCAGGACCTCCATGTGCTCGGCAGAGTGGGAGGGGGAGTTGATATGTTGGGCCACAGGGTGGTGTGGTTGATTGGTGCGGGTGTCCTGGAGATGTTCCCTAAAGCGCTCTGCTAGGGGGTGTCCAGTCTCCCCAGTGTAGAGGAAACTGCATCGGGAGCAACGGATACAATAAATGATATTGGTGGATGTGCAGGTAAAACGTTGATGGATGTGGAAGGCTCCTTTAGGGCCTTGGATGGAGGTGAGGGAGGAGGTGTGGGTGCACGTTTTGCAATTCCTGCGGTGGCAGGGGAAGGTGTCAGGATGGGAGGGTGGTTGGGGTGGGAGGGTGGTGTGGGGGGGGGGGGGGGGGGGGGGGGGGGGGTGGACCTGACCAGGTAGTCACGGAGGGAATGGTCTTTGCGGAAGGCGGAAAGGGGTGGGGAGGGAAATATATCCCCGGTGGTGGGGTTTGTTTGGAGGTGGCGGAAATGTTGGCAGATGATTTCGTTTATGTGAAGGTTGGTAGGGTGGAAGGTGAGCACCAGGGGCCGTTCTGTCCTTGTTATGGTTGGAGGGGTGGGGTCTGAGGGCGGAGGTGCGGGATGTGGACGAAATGCATTAGAGAGCATCTTTAACCACGTCCGGTCTCTGAAGGAGGCGGCCATCTGGCGTGTTCTGTGGTGGAACTGGTCCTCCTGGGAGCAGATACGGCAGAGGTGGAGGAATTGGGAATACGGAATGACATTTTTGCAGGAGGTAGGGTGGGAAGAGGTGTAATCCAGTAGCTGTGGGAGTCGGTGGGTTTGTAAAAAATGTCGGTGTCAAGTCGGTCGTCATTAATGGAGATGGAGGGGTCCAGGAAGGGGAGGGAGGTGTCAGAGATGTTTTTAACCTACAAAATATTGCATGCCACGTCATTCGCCCATTTAATTATTCCCAATCTTTCCCCCGCTCAAAAGACATACCAAGCACAACCCACAACTTCAAAATAATAAATCTGACTTGAACTCACCTGAGCAGCAATAGCCCTTGCTGTTTTACTGTTGTCTCCAGTCATGAGGACCACTTCCAGTCCCATACTGTTGAGTGTGTAGACAGCCAAATCTGCTTCTGGCTTCACAGTGTCTGCAATTGCTAACATTCCACAAAGTACCCCTGCATTTTAAAAAAAAATCAAACAATATTGGTAAATGTACATTTCAACAGACAGTGGGAAGGTGGACGTGGGATGAATACCAAATTAATTTTAGCTTTAAAATCTGATGTTATACTAATGTGATTCACTGGTCGAGTTTTCCAAATTGGTCACCTATTTTTACAAACCTGTTGACTGTCAGTGCATTCAATCCTCGAAAAATTGTTCCACTCTCTTCCATGCTTTCCAGATATGATCATGCCTTGCAAACGGTGGCACAGTGGTTAGCACTGCTGCCTCACAGCACTAGAGACCCGGGTTCAATTCCCACCCTAGGCAACAGTCTGTATGGAGTTTGCACATTCTCCCCATGTGAGCATTTGTTTCCTCGGTGCACCGGTTTCCTCCCACAGTCCAAAAACGTTCAGTTTAGGTGATTTGACCATGCTAAGCTGCCCGTTGTATTAGGTGAAGGGATAAATGTCGGGGAATGGGTCAGGGTGGGTTGCTCTTCGGAGGGTTGGTTAGACTTGTTGAGCCAAAGGGCCTCTTTCCACTCTAATCTAATCTTGCCAAATCCCACCCCCCCACTTCTGTCAGGTCACAATAGTCCACACAACCCAGAATTTCAGAGATGCCAATATTGACATTTTTAAATGGTCCAGTTGTCTCTGATCAAATTGCATTCCTCATTCTTTGTTTGACTTCTGCTTTCTATCATTTTCTGTCAAACAGAGAAACCTGCTCCTAGGAGAATTCCAGTTCTCTTTGTGCCTGCTTCTCAGCAACAGCTCATTCCCTTCTATTCTAAGAGTGCTTTGTAGAGGCATTAAAATCAGTAATGAGCAGTTCATGGGTTCTATTTTGGAACTGGAGTAAGTCAATTAGCCAATCATGACTGTCCTGTCATTCGATAAGTCATGTATGATCTCTTACCTCAAATGTAAATTCCCTTCATTATCCGCACCCCACAAATTCTCCTGATATCTGTAAACGTGGAAATCTAGAACTCTATCAATCTCTGTATTGAATGTACTCAATGACTGAATGTTTTTGACCTCTCTGGGCAGAAAATTTCAAAGATTCACCACCAAATGAATGAAGAAATTCCTCAGAACAAAACAGTCAACCTCTTCTTTGAAGGCTCAATATCCTGGTTCTAAGCCTCTCAAACAGGGGAAAAATCCTTCCTACATTTGCCCTGCCACACCTCAAAATATCTGGTTGCTTCAGGTTGCGTTTTTGCCTTTTTATCTCTTCTCAACTCTCTTTTCCATGGAACCATGGAAAAGGAGTATCATATCATCCTTGAAGTGAAACTTTGTGTGAGTCTCTCTCTCTCGCCCTCCACAGATACTGCAACACCAGAGTTTCTTCAGAACATTCTGTTTTTATTTCAGATCTCCGGCATCCGGAGTACTTTGCTTTTATTTGAAACCTAAAGTCACGTGCACATTTCTCCATCTGCGAAGTTGACCATAAATTCACTATCCTCTTTTTCCCCCAAAAGGGGAAGCTCAGAACAAAGCTGAACAGTAATATTTATCATTCATGACACTGAATATAAATCTGTGAAGAACCAGCAGTGTTTTTTGATGTTAAAGGGCACCATCTAAATGCATAAGTACAGATATCAGGAAGACTGACAAACTGGGTCTGTTTTTCTTTTGGTGAAAGGGTGACATAATAGCAATGTTTAAAAATTGTCATACGTTTTGGTACAAGGACACCGAGAGTGTTTCCTTTTGTGGGAGGATATAAAGACAGTCACCAAGAAATCCATCAGGAAACCGAAGAAACTTTTCATTCAAACAGCGATAACAATGTGGAACTTTTTACTGCAGGTAATACTGAAAGCAAATAGATGCCTTTGAAGTGAAGCCAGACAAGATTTGAAAAAGATAGGAATAGACGGTTATAATGGTTAATTTAGATGAGAAATGGTGAAAGGAAATTCAGGTTTAGCATATACAATTGTGTGGGCCAATGGTCTGTTCCTGTACCATATTTCCTACGTATGCCTGGTTGCAATCCTACGATTTCAAATGCACAGCTGATACTAATGCCACCTCTGGGCAGCTAGTTGATAATTTCCAAAAATACTTGCAGGGGGCAGTCCAACAGGCACTAGCAAGCCTTCATTACCTTGTCCAAGGGGTGTTCAGATTTGTGTGAAGCAGTGTATCAGACCACCTACAGGGCCACAGTCAAGCATGAATGACCTTTTCCTTGCCAGACTTCCAACATACACAACTTCCTGTTCCCTACCAAAGTGGGCTCTGTCTGATTGAAACAGAAAACTGCTCGTGTTCTTACCATCTACAGAGACTAGCACCGCTGTATGTCCCTGACTTTCGTGCTCTATCATGCAACTGTCCACGTCATTATTGATATGTAGACCATTCCTTTTCATCCATTCACGATTTCCAATGAGCACCGAAAAGATCTGTGATTTCCCTGAACCAGCAGCAGAGCACAAAGAAACAATAAACTGATATGCAAAAATATAAATAATCAAGTGAGAAATCAGTGATTACCAGAGGAACATTTCCAGAAAATTTGAAATAATTATTCCAAATGGCACAATAATAGAAAAGTGAGGCGACAAATAGATAAGTGCTTTTCAGAAGAACAGAAATACGAGAAGAAACTACCCCGTATAGTACAAAGGTCAGTAGATCAAAATGTTCAATGTTTGAAATACAATTAAACAACATTCATTACATCTAAGTAAGCAGTAATAAATATTTAAGCACCAGTTCTGTACACCAATGTACCAAGAAATGACATTATGCACCAAAACATCAAAGCTTTGCATGTTGCCTCACAATGTCAATCTTGACGATAACAAAGGTCACCCATACTCAGATAACTCATTTTAGCAGTTTTCAGTTAACCGTTAGAAGGCCTCTGGAGAAAGTTACTACTTCTTATTTATGGCCTTTATCATTTCCTAATATTTCCATCTGTTTGGGAAAGGGAGGAGTCAACTTTGACCACCTGTAACAATTTGTTGCACTATAGCAGAGAAGAAAATTCACTCACTTCCTGATTGAGCCTCTTTGATTGAAGAATGTGGTGAGCCATCATCGCTGCTTTTCTGATTGATCTGTATCAGCACCATGTTCTGTTCAACCTCAAGATTCTTTTTATTTAGTAGTGACTCAATGTTGGAGACTTTGCACATGATGCCACAGCCAGCAACTGCTTGAAAGTCTGAACATGAGCCAAGCTCATCTGAGCCTAGTTCCTGAAGTGAGAAAAGAACAAGTTATTTTTGTTTTATGTTGTGAGCACCTGTCTCCATATCTTTCCTTCATTGGTATCCTTCTTTTGTATTTTCTTCCCCTCCTCCTGGAAGGAGTGTGTGAAATACACAGAAACCAACTTGACAAGCAAATAGACAAAGGTTTAGAAGATGCTGCACTTAACACAGCTATTAAAGATACCTCCATGACTGGCCCAGGTAACCAGGGTACCCTACAATTGTTCCCTGAAACTTTCAGCTTCTTGCAAAATGGATTCTGCACAGGATTTGCAAAATGTGTGTGTGTGTATATTTACAAATCATCACTTTGGCACATTATTATTAGTTCACGTTACCAATGAGTTTTAATAATTGCAACAAAACACCTAAAAATGGGATAATAATACAAAATAGCATGATCTACAAGAATACATTGTGGTCATAGTCTGATAATGGATAATAATTATGTAAAATCTTTGTTTAACTATGACAATGTATTTGTCAGTGTCCAGGCTGGCATATTTGTGATCATTTGATATGGTTAGAATTCACAATCTCATTATTGTTACAATGAACAAGTCCACATCTGTATACAATTGCAATTCCAGCTTATGATAATACATGACAAGTCAAATTCCACAATAAAACATGAAACGGCTTGACAAAGCATATGTTTCATTGTTGCAGTTGGTTACCATAGTGGTTATTCAATGGAGCATATTCACACCAGGCTGCAACAGTTCTTTAAAAATAGACCTATGTTTATTACACAAATCAAAGAAAATGAGCATATTATACAATACAGGTGGAAAGACCTGAATGCAAGCGGAGAAACAAAGTTCAAACATGTTTCCCAACATTATCTTTCTTACAGATATGCAATTCCAGGGAAGTATTGCTCCTCCCTCAGCTTTTTAAAAAACTTGAACTTAATTGATACTTTCCAGGTTCTTTCCCTTGTACTGCTGAGACTTTTTTTTAAAACAATTCTTTACTGAGCCCGACAGCATGAACATTTTATGCAACTTTTTGCAAACCATTTCATCGGTAAACTAGCCATTCAAATCTGAATACCACAAGATGGAAGCCTAATGTTTAGTTACTTCTAATGTGGGGGCTTTGCGGGGTGGTGGGGGCGGGGGGGGGGGGGTCTTTCAGATCACAAAGATCTGGGCATCTTGAGCTGCTCTCAAATATCTGCTCAAAAATATCATGAGAAAATTAACTTCTAGGTGTCTCCCGATTGTATATTAGGAATAGATTCATCTGACAACTTCTCCACCCATGTTTAAGAAACACTGAGGGAGGTAACGCTGGTCACACTGCAGAGTGCAGCTTATATAATGGAAGCACTCTGCCAGCCTCAAACTACAGAAATGCTGCTAGATTTTCTCACTGATATATGATCTTAAAAAAACGGTGATCGCAAATTTACTCTTCACAAATTGACAGCAATAAGAAAAGGTCATACCTGCTTACAGTACTTCGTTACTGCTACACCCAATGGATGTTCACTGTTGGTTTCTGCAGTACCAACAATGGCCAACAGCCTTGTCTGTGATATGTAATTACTCTCTGACAGTATCTTCAGGTTCATCACTCTGGGCGTTCCATGAGTGATTGTTCCAGTTTTATCAAAAACAACAGTATTTATCTAAATGAGACAGGAATTTTATTATTCTACTAAAACATCAGTGTCAGTCAATACAATCCAATTCATTTCTTAACTGAATTAAACTTGAATCCAAGAAAACAACTTGATTTTGCTGAAAAAAAGTTTATGCAGTTCTACATTTAACCAGGACAATAAGCCAAGAGAACTATGTAAATTTTCCACAGTATATTATTAAAGCAGAGGACTGGCAGGATAAAATCCATGAAAATAAAGCTTCTGTTAGGCTGACTGGAAAAGTAAGCACTACTGCCACCTTAGTGCAATTCCAAATCACATACTCAATGTTATATCTACATGTGGTATGAGTGTTCTGAGACTTCTGTCAATATGCTCTTGAAAGGCGACGAAGGATGGGCTAGATAGACTGGATAATGTTATGTAGGCATAACTATATGGCAGAATTAAAGAGGGTTGTAGACATTTTTCAAATTTTTCCTCAGCTCTAACAATGCTGAACAAAAATCAATGTAACCATTGTATTCATACTTTTTGGTTTCTGGAAATAGCAAAATTAACATTACAAACTGAATAACTCCAACAGGGAGACTTTGTCACATTTCACTGTAGTAAAGATGTCCTTTATACGGACATTTAATCCTACTTGCCATGAACTTCAGGCCTTCCAAAATGGTGAAAACGTACTCATGCTACCTCATGTTCATATATAAAAAAAACCCTGTGTTTCCAGACTTAGATAGATAACATGAAAATTCTCATCCATTATTTCATATCCTTCCACTTCAGTGCACCCCCCCCCCCCCCCCCCCCCAAGGTTGGTAATTTCATTCAACCCAAAAACCCTGGAATGGGTATTCATTTAGTTGTGGTCTTATAAGCATCCTGATCTTATTCATTTTAGCCGTGGTGGTGTGCCTTCAGCTGCCTGTTTCAAGAACCGGAATTCCCTCCCAAAACCTCTACTTTTCTCTGTTTCACTTCCCTCTCGTTGACTAAGCCTTTGATCATCTATCCTCATACCACTTATGTGGTTCTATGTCAAATTTTGCTTCATAGTACTCCTTGGAAGCACCTTGGGAAATGTTATTACACTAAAAAGGGCTATATAAATGCACGTTGTTGTTACACACATCAGCAATACATTAGTGTCATGAACCAAACACACTGCATCAGTCATCTTCTGAATTGTCTGAATTATAGAGGAAACGTATTTTCACAGATCCAATTGATTCTGATAACTATTTCAAAACTTGGTGCAGAAAATGAAAGTAGCTTTCTAAAATAGAATCCGTACAGTGTGGAAAGAAGCCATTTAGCCCATCGAGTGTACATCAACCCTTCAAAGAGCTTCCCAACCCAACCCCCCCACCTTATCCTTGTAACCCTGTATTTCACAGGGCCAATCCACCTAACCTGCACATCTTTGGACTGTGCAAGTGGCAGCATCCAGCAGAAACTCATGAAGACACAGGAAGAACGTGCAAACTCCACACGGTCAGTCGTCAGAGGATGGAATTGAATCCGGGTCCCTGGTACTGTGAGGCAGCAGTGCCAACCACTGGGCTACTGTGCCGACCTTTTATTACTGGTCTTTCTAATTTCCTGTGCATCAGCCACTGTTTATAATACATATAGGTGAACCTTGTAGGACACGAACTCCATTTATGGCAAAATAAATGTTCAATGCAGTTGTCATAGTAAACAGCCAAGGACAAGATGCTCCGAAAGGAAAATCTCCATGATTTAACAACTGATATTAGTTTATATACACAACAATCAAAGTATTTGTCCTGAGTTACAAGGACAATATAGTCTCTTATTGTATTTACCTTGTGTGCCATTTCCAGTGGCTCCCCTCCTTTAATGAGGATACCATTTTGTGCACCGACTCCTGTTCCCACCATTACTGCAGTAGGTGTTGCCAATCCCAATGCACAGGGGCACGCAATGCAAAGGACAGTAATCGAGGCTTGGAATGCAAAACGCACAATCACCTCAGGTTGAGACAAGCTTTTGTTGTAACCCTATGTAAAAACAGGTAAGTCGGTCAGTCATAGCTGGCAGGTATAACCTCAACAGAAAGAGCACTGCTTGGGCTATAACCTAACAGACAGGCAATTATTGTTGTTGTTACTTTGCAGCAAGATTGCTTGAAACAAAATAAAAGCTACAATTTTAATAATCAATTTTTTTTATTGTTAGAATTTAAAAAAAACAAATTAAATATTCACTGCTGCTCCTGGATGTGATGAACTCGAATGTTCTACTACATTGAACTGGTGCTGAAAATTTCCCACTGCAATGCACACTTTCATAGTGCGATCTCAAATTCATCCAGGATATAAATCAGGGTATGGGTAGTTGAGATGATGGTGCAGTGGCAATGTCGTCAGAGGAGAAACCCATGCTTGGAGGTCATTGGTTCTCACCTCAACACAACAGCTGGAGGAATTTGAATTTAAGACACAAGGAACAAGTGACATAAATCTTTGATGGTGATTTCAACAATCATTGATATTAAGAAACATCTGAACCTATCTGGTTCAATCTATTGTTTCGGAAATGAAATCTGCCATTTTTACTTGTCTGGGCTACATGTTATTCCAAACCAACAGTGATGTGTCTGCCATTTCAACAGCGCTGCACATCCTCAATTTGAGCGTGCTAACATGGCAGAAATGCCCACCAATCTCCTGAAGAACCCACTTAATGTTTCCTTCTTTCTCCACTGACATAAACCCCTCAATGATCCCTGTTTTCAAGCAGCATAACCATTTTATATTCATTTCCAAGTTAAATTTGAAATCTCAGCCTTTGTAGCAGGTTTACACTACACTTTTCAATTGGTTTTGAAAATCAAGGCACACAACCAGCTTGAAGCTTCCACAGTTGATTTGGGATGTCACTATTTAGTTTTTAAAAAGTGTATTTATCGAGGAGGATCATTACCTTTTGAATCTATGCTGGCTGCCACTTATTAGCTATCAACCACCTAATGTTTAGTTGATATTGAGCTTGAAACATGAACTGTTTCCTCGCCATGGGTAATGCCAGACCAGTTGAGTTTGATTTTATTTCAGATTTCCAGAATTTGCCATATTTTGCTTTTATTGAGCATTTAGTGTTTACCTCAAATCTACAGTGCGTGGGCCTTTAGAAAAGACATCACAGCCTGATTCCAGTACAGCAACACTTAGAGTCATAGAGATATACAGCATGGAAACAGACCCTTAGGTCCAACCCGTCCATCCCGACCAGATATCCCAATCCAATCTAGTTCCACTTGCCAGCACCCGGCCCATACCCCTCCAAACCCTTCCTATTCATATACACATCCAAATGCCTCTTAAATGTTGCAATTGTACCAGCTTCCACCACTTCCTCTGACAGCTCATTCCATGCCTGTACCACCCTGTGTGAAAAAGTTGCCCCTTAGGTGTCTTTTATATCTTTCCCCTCTCACCCTAAACCTATGCCCTCTTGTTCAGGACTCCCCAGCCCCAGGGAAAAGACTTTGTCTATTTATCCTATCCATGCCCCTCAATTTTGTAAGCCTCCGACACTCGAGGGAAAAACAGCCCCAGCCTTTTCAGCCTCTCCCTATAGCTCAAATCCTCCAACCCTGGCAACATCCTTGTAAATCTTTTCTGAACCCTTTCAAGTTTCACAACATCTTTCCGATAGGAAGGAGACCAGAATTGCACGCAATATTCCAACATTGGCCTAACCAATGTCCTGTACAGCCACAACATGACCTGCCAACTCCTGTACTCAATACTCTGACCAATAAAGGAAAGCATACCAAATGCCTTCTTCACTATCCTATCTACCTATGACTCTACTTTCAAGGAGCTATGAACCTGCATTCCAAGATCTCTTTGTTCGGCAACACTCCCGAGGACCTTACCATTAAGTGTATAAGTCCTGCTAAGATTTGCTTTCCCAAAATGCAGCATCTCGCATTTATCTGAATTAAACTCCATCTGCCTCTTCTCAGCCCATTGGCCCATCTGGTCCAGATCCTGTTGTAACCCGAGGTAACCCTCTTCGCTGTCCACTACACCTCCAATTTTGGTGTCATCTGCCGCTCACAGACTTAAACCCTTTTATACTCTCACACATACACACACACTCTCACAGACACTCACATCACCCCCACACACACCCACCCACACACATGAGTTTGTGGGGTTAATTTGTACTTGCAGAATTACATTTTATTTTGCTCAAAAATTGCATGAATTCATGGAAGATTCTGTAAATCCCTTTTTAGAAATAGTATCAGTCTGAACATTGGGACACAGACAAATTTTAACCTTATACCTTCAATGCATTATCTGAGCTGACATGGCACTTATTGTTAAAGTTCGCTTGAGAATATAACTTGAAAAAACTTCTGGAACTTACATATGAACAAACTGAAACCAACATGGTCATTAGAGACTTAACCAACAATCCAAGTCTTTTTCAATTTATCATCTCGGGTGCATCACACTGTAAACTTTTGCTATAAATTCTGTGTCTTATGATCTTATATTCCACAACCACCCGACAAAAGAGGAGTGCTCTGAAAGCTAGTGCTTCCAAATAAACCTGTTGGACTCTAACCTGGTGTTGTGTGATTTTTAACTTTGCCTCTTAGCATTTGCAGAAGTAAAGTTCCTTCTATCTTCCAATTGCAAATTGGGATATGATAAAATCAAACTGCTGCCTTCAAATTTAGTTTTAGATTCTCAGCTCTTCTGCTTGCTCTCATATTATATCAGCACAACAGATTTCAAGTTGTATTTAATTTCATTTCCCTAGGTTCCTTTTTGATCTACCGACTAACCTTTCATCACATCATCCCAGGATACCTTTAACACCCGTTTTTGATCCCGAGTTCATTAATAATCTGTTTCGAGTCATTGGCATCCAGGTTGACTAACATTCTCAAATTTCATAGACAAATGCAACTAAAGTGCCAAGATCTACCCATGCTGAGTGCCAAGCTTGAACCTACATATGCGAGTTGGATAGCGGTTAGGCCACAACAATTAAAATGCAGTGGCAGACTAACTGTGCATATAAACTGTGCCTCCTAAAGCTGGGAACACAGCTGGGAAGTCCAGCAGAAAGATCAAAACCTGGGGGAGGTCTTCCTTCTGTCACAGTTTAAGGAATTCCTACGCCTATCAGCTAACAGGGTCCGGGGTGAGTCAGCTTTTATGGAAAGGATAATTTCTGTTTTTAAATCTTTGAGGAGTCAATCAAAGTTTCAAGTCGGGTCCACCTCTCCAGTTAATTTGACCAGTAACCTTAATGTTATTAGCTATAAGTGTTAACCATGGGTGGTGTCCTGGAATAGGCAAGGAGTTCAAGAACTCTGACATTTGCATTCCCTGTCCACCCACTAAACCCCCAGATTATAAGATGATAATCTTATAAAGGGTGACCTCATCAAGGCCATCTCAGATGTCGGTACATAAAGTTGAGAATCACTGCCACAATTTGCCACAGGTGACATCAGCTGAAGCTTTACCAGGAGCTTGCGAGATTATAGACAGAACTCATGCCTTGTTTAATGTGCGAGTCAGAGAAAACTAAACCCAGAATGTTTTCATGAGAGTATCTGCATTATATTTCTGCATTAACGGCTAAATTGTCAGAAGTAATTATAAATACCAAAAGAATTCCACACTATTTTAATCCAAAATCATTTCTATAGAAATAATGCCCAGGACCAATACTGACATACATCATGAAATGAAGAATCCGCAAGTTCTAGTTTTGACAACGACAACTTAAATTTCAAACTTTGCCACTGGTATTGACCACCTTTCCAGACAAGACATTCTGCTTAAACTTCAGTACTTACAGGGAAATATTCTTCCACAAGGTTAAACTTTAAAAATCCAATGATAACCCAGGCAATCAGAGTAACAACAGAAACTCCAACGATAAATGGGACGAAGTATCCACTCAGCTTATCTGCAAACTGTTGAATAGGGGCCTTTAAAGAAAACAAACAATAAATTGTAGAGTCTCTGCAACTTCAGTGGAGAAGCTAGAGGAGTGAATAATCTCTAAATAAACACAATCTAGGTGCAAGGGAAGAGGGTATTCTTCCAGCTTTTGCATCCAATGTGAACATTTTCTAGAAGGTCATTAATGCATAAATTTGCCCAAATAAAGCAGAGGTAAAAGACAGAAGATGGTGGTGGAGACCTGTGGCTACTGATGTGTCACAAGGATTGGTGCTGGGTCCACTGTTATTCGTCAGTTATATAAATGATTTGGATGTGAACTTAGGGGGTACGGTTAGTACGTTTGCAGATGACTTCAAATTTGGAGGTGTAGTGGACAGCAAAGAAGGTTACCTCAGAGTATAAAAGGATCTTGATCAGTTGAGTCGATGGGCTAAGTAGTAGTAGGTGGAGTTTACTTTAAATAAACACGAGGTGCCACAATTTGGAAAGGTAAATCAGAACAGGACTTACACACTTAATGGTAAGATGCTGGGGAGTGTTGCTGAATGAAAAGACATTGAAGTGCAGGTTCATAGTTCCTTTTAAGTGGAATCACAGGTAGATAGAATAATGAAGAAGGTATGCTTGCCTTTATTGGTCAGTGCATTGAGTACTGAAGTTGTGAAGTCATGTTGCAGCTGTACAGGACATTGGGGGTTAGGCTACTTTTGGAATACTGTGTACAATTCTGGTCTCTGTGGTAGAGGATGGATGTTGTGAAACTTGAAAGAGTTCAGAAAAGATATACAAAAATGTTGCCAAAGTTGGAGGATTTGAGCTATAGGGAGAGGCTGAATAGGCTGGGGTTATTTTCCATGGACTGTCAGAGGCTGAGGGGTGACTTGATAGAGGTCCATAAAATGATGAGCAGCATGGATAGGGTACATATCCTACCCTTGGGAAAAGATTTTGTCCATTTAGGAGAAGGTGAGAACTGCAGATGCTGGAGATCACAGTTGATGAATTTGGTGTTGGAATAGCACAGCCAGTCAGGCGTTATCCGAGAAGCAGGAGAATCAACGTTTCGGGCATAATCCCTTCATCAAGAATCATTTGGGTTATGCCCGAAACGTCGATTCTCCTGCTCTTTGGATGCTGCCTGACTGGCTGTGCTTTTCCAGCACCAGACTCTTTGACTGTGACCTCCAGCATCTGCAGTCCTCACTTTCTCCTAAATAGACAAGGTCCTTTCCCAAGGTTAGGGGAATCCAGAACTAAAGGATTTAAGGTGAGTGGGATTTTTGAAAGGGAGCGAAGGGTCTCCTTTTCACATGGAGGGTAGGTGAGTGTATGGAATGAGCTGGCAGAGGAAGTGATGGAGGCTGGTAAAATTACAACATTTAGAAGATATTTGGATGGATATATGAATAGGAAGGGTTTAGAGGGATTTGGGCCAAATGCAAATAGAAATAGATTAGTTTAGGATATCTGATCGGCATGGACGCGATGGACCAAAAGGTCTGTTTCCATGCTGTAAAGCTCTATGACTCTAATCATTCACAAGAGAAGTGCGTCTCTCTTTCAGTGCTAAAAACCAGATGCAAAGTGTTGTACAATGAGCAACATTAATTATAATTTTATAAACCATGTTTGTTTCTTGTTTGTAAAATGACTGCAAAGCTGCAATTATGACAAAAAGTGGTAAATGTGGTGTAAACTGTGGGATTTACATGCATAATTTTTCATGATACATGGTGAGAGCATGAGTTTTTTGGTTTTCAGTTTGTAACTGGAGGGATTTTCAGCACTCATTCAGTAAATAATTAACTTGTGAGTATTTCTGAAATGATGGCAATTCATTTTCAAAACAGATTTTGAAGTCTGGCTGCAGAGCCAATGGGTTAGGGGTATCCCTAACCATTGGACCTGTTAATTTTAGATTGGTTGCAACCAGCAACATACTGTCAAAGGTTTGTTAGTGTGTGTTGCGAAATTTTATTTTAAGGGAAAAGCTCATAACTGAGAGTGAGATTTTTAGTTTCACTTTTGACTTTAAGGGAGGTAACTTTGTGAAGTGCTTGGAACAGGACGGTTGTATGGATCATTTCTCCTGAGATGGTAATGGTAGATATAGTAAATGAGATTATCTTGTAATGAAAAGATAATGTCAGCCCCAAACCAGAAATGTTCAGATAAAAAGTACATTGAAGAGATTACTTGAAGCTACCTAGAGCTGTACAGCATGGAAACAGACTCTTTGGTCCAGCTCCTCCATGCTGGCCGATATCTGAAATAAATCCAGTCTCATTTGCCAGCATTTGGCCCATATTCCTATAAACCTTTCCTATCCATATACATATCCAGCAAAACCTGAAAAGTAACTACAAAAAAAAAATTCAGCATGCACACTTTTCACGTCTACTGTCGATATAATAATATCCATTTGGAAAAGAAAATCCACGTAAAGAGCTCCTAGGTTATGAATGTGATCACCAAGACTGTACCTTAGATGTTTGAGCTTCTTCTACAAGTTTCACAATCTGAGAGAGAGTGGTTTCAGATCCAACATGAGTAGCTTCAATCAATAGAGCTCCATGCTGATTAATGGAGCCTGCAATGACACTGCTCCCCAATTTTTTAGTGACTGGCATTGCTTCACCTACAAACAATGCATAACACAAAGGGGACCAAAAAGTTATTACTAATAGCTTCAATAGTCTAATATTCATGGTCTACTAGTCTAACAATAACAAACTCCATCAGATTACTCGTGTAGTGCAAATGGCACTTAAGGTAAGCAAAGCATATTATGTAAATAGAAAAAAAGTGCTGGAATTCATAAAAGGTAGCCCGTAGGGATCAATGGTTAC
Organism: Hemiscyllium ocellatum; assembly: GCF_020745735.1. Classification (NCBI taxonomy): domain Eukaryota; kingdom Metazoa; phylum Chordata; class Chondrichthyes; order Orectolobiformes; family Hemiscylliidae; genus Hemiscyllium; species Hemiscyllium ocellatum. The sequence continues at coordinate 28,108,620 of NC_083411.1, forward strand.
TTTCATTCAAAAGGCTCTGAGAAATGGTGAGGAACAAGGCATGACTTGCAGACTCTACCATATGTGAGGCAGATGGTCCTTGAAGGGATGGGTAAACAAGCCACTCAGAAGTTTGCACAGGCCCATCGATTGCACCTTCTTCAGAACGGTCATACTCTACTTTGCTGTTCACAGATGCTGTCAGTCTGGTTAAGTATTTCTTGCACTTTCTCATTTGATTTCAAACCTCCAGCACTCAGTATTTTTGCTTTTAGAGCACTTGCAATGATTTACTGGGCAGAAATCAACTTATGTGATATACATTTATCACCAAATTTGAATGGAGATGGACCACAGAAGTACAGTAGCTGAAAATGTGTTGCTGGAAAAGCGTAGCAGGTCAGGCAGCATCCAAGGAACAGGAAATTCGATGTTTCGGCCATAAGCCCTTCTTCAGGAATGAGGAAAGTGTGTCCAACAGGCTAAGATAAAAGGTAGGGAGGAGGGACTTGGGGGAGGGGCGTTGGAGTTGCAATAGGTGGAAAGAGGTCAAGATGAGGGTGATAGGCCAGAGTGGGGTGGGGGTGGAGAGGTCAGGAAGAAGATTGCAGGTTAGGAAGGCGGTGCTGTGTTTGAGGGATTTGACTGAGACAAGGTGGGGAGAGGGGAAATGAAGAAACTGGAGAAATCTGAGTTCATCCCTTGTGGTTGGAGGGTTCCCAGGTGGAAGATGAGGCGCTCTTCCTCCAACTGTCGTGTTGTTATCGTCTGGCGATGGAGGAGTCCAAGGATCTGCATGTCCTTGGTGGAGTGGAAGGGGGAGTTAAAGTGTTGAGCCAGGGGGTGGTTGGGTTGGTTGGTCCGGGTGTCCCAGAGGTGTTCTCTGAAACGTTCCGCAAGTAGGCGGCCTGTCTCCCCAATATAGAGGAGGCCACATCAGGTGCAGCAGATGCAATAAATGATGTGTGTGGAGGTGCAGGTGAATTTGTGGCGGATCTGGAAGGATCCCTTGGGGCCTTGGAGAGAAGTAAGGGAGGAGGTGTGGGCGCAAGTTTTTCATTTCTTGCGGTTGCAAGGGAAGATGCCGGGCGTGGAGGCTGGGTTTGTGGGGGGTGTGGACCTGACGAGGGAGTCACAGAGGGTGTGGTCTTTTCGGAACGCTGATAGGGGAGAGGAGGGAAATATATCCCTGGTGGTGGGTCCGTTTGAAGGTGGCGGAAATGACGGCAGATGTTACGCTGTATATGGAGGTTGGTGGGGTGGTAGGTGAGAACCAGTGGGGTCTGTCCTGGTGGTGGTTGGAGGGGCGGGGCTCAAGGGCAGAGGAGATGCGGTGGAGGGCATCGTCGATCACGTCTGGGGGGAATCTGCGGTCCTTGAAGAAAGAGGCCATCTGGGTTGTACGGTATTGGAACTGGTCCTCCTGGGAGCAGATGCGGCGGAGACGAAGGAATTGGGAATGTGGGATGGCGTTTTTACTGGGGGCAGGGTGGGAGGAGGTGTAGTCTAGTTAGCTGTGGGAGTCAGTCGGTTTATAGTAGATGTCCGTGTTGATTCGGTCGCCTGAGATAGAAATAGAAAGGTCGAGGAAGGGGAGGGAGGAGTCTGAGACGGTCCAGGTGAATTTGAGGTCGGGGTGGAAGGTGTTGGTAAAGTGGATGAACTGTTCAACCTCCTCGTGGGAGCACGAGGCAGCGCCGATACAGTTGGAGGCGGGAGAAGGGGTTGTCAGAGGGTGGGCGAGAATCTTGGTTGAAGAAGTAGGCACGGAGGCAATGGCGGCGGAAGAATTGTTCAATGTCTCGCCGCGTGTTGAACTCGTTAAGAGGTACAGTACCAAAGCACATTATCTAAACTGTTTGTTACAGAAGACTTTCAATAGGAATTCCTGATTTTGTTGACTTTCATTTAATGATTCTCTTCATGCCTAAAAAGGAGGAGCAGTCTGCTCCTCCCACGAACTGTCAATACAGCAATTCAGAATGGCTGTTGACTTAAAATATAGTTTTAAAAGGTTACAGTTACAATGCTCTGACGCAGAGTCATCTAGACTCAAAATGTTAGCTTGCTCTCTTTCCACAGAAGTTGCTGGACCCACTGTGATTTCCAGTGCTTGTTTGCATTCAGTACAAATTCCAGCACCTGCAATAATTTGCTTTTAGTTACAACTTTGGCATGATGACCAACGTGTGAAGTTAATTCCAAAAATCATGTTTGGAAATTGCCTGCATATCCTAGATACCTGACAAAGCTAATGAGCACAGAAAACAATGTTTTGAGTATTTCTCATGTACATGTTTGTACTCCCCGAACACAAAAATTACAATTTTATTTTTTGAGTTACATGCACAGAATTCTGTTGTGTATTTCTTACCAGTGATCAGAGATTCATCAGCCAACGAATGACCTTCAATCACTCTGCCATCAACAGGGAATTTACCACCTGGGACCACTTTTACAATATCGCCTCGTTGTACCAACTCCACATCAATTTGCTCTTCACTGAGGAGCCATTGTGAGAAAAAGAAAACAGCATTTAATCAATCACAATTTGTCCAATGAAAATAAACGTATTAAAGTGCAAAAAAAACAATGTTTCACAAAATAAAGGTCAAGGACACGAACAAATAAATTAGTCATCTAATGAGAATTAAACACAAAACTATGTTCTTTTTTAATGGCTCTAACCTTAAAATGGAATGGTCCTCGTTTATCTTCACTATCGTGGCCTCAGTTGCCTGCAATGACATCAGCTTCGCAAGCGCTTCTGATGTTTTGCTCTGCAATATAATTTTTAAAAATCTCTCTCATTTCACAAAATACATAAAAAAGTTTCACAATAAACAGAACAGTCCTTCTATTGCTGTAGATTCAGAACCAGACCAACTTCATGCATTAAAGGTAGACAAGTCTTGATTCTGCCAATTTTATATTCCACTACATTTATATTGAGATGACTAAACAACACACGGTCTTAAAGACAATTAACTTCAGATATTCAGTTGCTCATAATACCTGCATTAAGTCCCCATTATGAGGAATAAAGGCTGCTGGTTATGTGAATCTGTAAGAAAAGTCTTCATGAAACCTTATACAGTACACTCTCGAATTGTGACCTTTTTCCACTCTTGCATGTTTCAACTTTCTATTTCAATGTCAAAACAACACATTTTCACTTTAGTCATTGAATGGGAGTTTTCTGAGGTAAAATAGCACATTGATGGTGAGGGATTCCTGATTTAATATGATCATAAGTTCATCTAACCGCTTATGTATTGGCACCTGCACGAAGGAAGAGGACAGGCTAGCAGTGGCTGGGAGAATTATCATTCTAAATTTTCATATTTATTATATGCAACTTACAAGCAACTTTGTAAAGTGTGGAATTATGAATTTAACATTAGAGAAATTGGATTCAAAGGACTAAAACTGAAACTAAATTGAACTCTAGATGTTTCGCTCCAAGATGGGATTGACATTTTTTGATTGAAACACAGGAAGGAAGCCAGAATTTCCTGCTGCATATTCAACAAAGTAGCATGAACAGCTATTATAATGTCAAGGGAACAGTCAACTTCTGGCTAAAGAACTTTTGTGGAAATTTGAAGTGACCTTCACTAAGCATGCAAGTGGCAACTAACTAAAGATCAAAATTGTGCCACTATTCATTTATAAAATTACACTTTCTTTCATTGGCTATTTTGTTACATTTGAACAGTTTGAACAAAGGAATATGCATTAAAAACAGAATTAATTTATGGGTAAATGAAAGGGCAATAACCTTGCTGGAATGCAGATGTGCCATTCATAATTACCCAATAAAATTAAAACCTCACTCTGCTGACATCATGCTTGGAGTCAGGTGACCCATTTCTGGCCAACGTTTCCACCTCAAACCACAGGACTAGACTGAGAGAGTCATTTGTAAGCTTTGAAGAAGAAATAAAACTGGATTCAACTCTTTCAGAAAAAAACAAAATACTGTAATTCAGAATAAAAGTTAGGAAACAAAGAAAATAATTTTGGCCAGTCAAATTCACTTCTGCAACAAACCATGTACAGTGAACTCTCCACTTGAATGTACGAGAGACATAAATCCACCCATTTAAATTTCCAAATGAAAGCAGTATACAAACATGTCTGATATCCAAAAGTAAACAGTGAAATCCAGAATATTCATTCAGCTTTATTTCTCTGCTGTGCTTTCCATAAACAGCATTTCATTCCAGGGATGCCTGCTGGAGATCAATCTGAGGCGCTTGTTGGGAGGCATGCAAGAGTGGCCATAGTGTCACTGACTATGAAGCCAAAAGTTTCCTGGATTTGGGAATTGGTTAACACACAAAAGGATCCACATTTAACTCCACATCTGAACTGAGCATGGCATTGACAACAACACTACAATTTGTCTCATCACTCAGAAGGATACATAAAATTTGTTCAGATTTTGCCATTCTGAATGAGAAAACTTTGCTAAAGGCGATTTTTAGGTGGAGGCAGCTTCGTCCTCAGCCATATTACCTGATTCCAAGAGCTTAGGGAACTTAAATATACTTTTGGTCAAATTCACTTAATGTTGATCAACTGGATGAAATTCTAGTGGTAAACTCCACTGTGCAACTGTACCAAGTTATTATTTGGGTCTTCAGGACGGAAGATACAGGAAGAAAATGGACAAGGAACAAGAAAAGAAATTGAAGTCACAATTCAAATAAAGTTAGTCTTTTTTTTCCTCACCTTAGCAATGTGCTCAAGCCACCGACCCAAACCAATGAAGACAAACAGCATCGGAGGTGTATCGAAGAAAGTTATGGGATTCACTTTGGCCTTTTCTGCCATAGCAATGGCAAGAATGACACAGGAATATAAGAAAGCAATTGTTGTAGCTAGAACTATCAGCACATCCATGTTGGCAGTTTTGTGCTTGAGTGCTTTGTATGCTTGGATATAGAAATACCATCCACCTACAAACTAAAAGAAAAACTGATTAAAAACAGACCGAGGGACACACAGAGGGACACACAGAGTTGGAGGTGGTTTGCTCTCAGGTGAGGGAAGAGATTGAGAAGAAGAGCCCTTTGTGGTAACCTAAGATGGTAATGGGAATTGAACCCATGTTGCTGGCTTCACTCTGCATTGTGAATCAGCTGTTCAGTTAACTGAGCGAACCAACTGCCAATGTTTTAAGTAATCACTTTGCAATACACACCTTTCATTAACATCTTTCCACAAAAAACTCAATTAAGTACAAAAGTATAGGAAATGTAAACAACTAAAATTAAACAATCATTCACTCTGGTAGAATTGAGTATTGTGTAACTATACTTAAATTAGCCATATATGAAGGTTGGAGCACTCAGCAAAAATGACTAAAAACCTGACGGACTAGCAAAAGTCACAGCTGCTTCTAATAAGTATCAAGCCTTAGAGTCACAGAAGTCTACAACACAGAAAAAGGCCCTTCAGCCCATTGAGTTTGTGCTAGTCAAAAACAACCTAACAGCTCGAATCCTATTTTCCAGCACTTGTCATATAATCCTATATGCCTTAGCATTGCAAGTGTACATTTCAACACTTCTTAAATGTAATGAGGGTTTCTGTTCAGAGATAGTGATAGTTAGATGATCAGATTTAAGGAGCTGGAAACCTCATCGACCTTGGTCTTTCCCATGTAGTAATAGACCTGCAGGATAAGGAAAGGTATAAACACTTTTTACCTCCTGACAGCTCCAAGCACTTCACAGCCACTGAGTGCCTCTGAAGCGTAGTCACCGCAGAAGCAAGAACATAAGAAATGAAAGTAGGTAATTTGGCCCTTGGTCCTTGCTCTGGTCAATCAACATGTTTACTCAACTGTTACATTAACTCCATCACCCTGCTCTGTCCCTTGATTCTCACCATACTCAAAAGTCTCATCAACTTCTATTGTGAATATACTCCAAGAGCATCCATGGGTTCAAGGTAGAAAATTCCAAAGTCTCTCAACCCCTTGAGTGAAGAAACTTCTTCTCATTTCAGCACTAAATGGCTGACCAAGCATTCTGACACTATCAACCATCTTCGAAAATTTCATAACTAGGAGAAACATTTCCTCAGAAACCACATGGTAAAGCCTCACATTTTTTGGAACTCTAGAGAACATATGCCTAACCTTCGGATTCTTGTAGCATAGTGATAGTGTCCTATCTCTGAGCTAGAAAGTCTGTGTTCAAACACTTCTGCGGGATGTGTTTCATAACATATCGGAACGCTTGGGGAGTGTTGCTACTCAAAAGGACCTGGGGAGCAGGTTCATTGTTCCTTGAAAGTGGAGTCGCAAGTAGACAGGATGGTGAAGGTAGCATTTGACATGGTTGCCTTCACTGGTCAGTGAAGGAATTGAGATGTCATGTTGCAACTCTACAGAACATTGATTCACTTTTCGAATGCTGCATACAATTCTGATTAACCAATTATTCGAAGGATGTTGTGAAACTTGAAAGGATTCAGAAAAGATGTACAAGAATGTTGCCGGGATTGGAAAACTTGAGTTATAAGGAGAGGCTGAATAGGTTAGGACTATTTTCACTGCAGTGCAGCGTTGGGGGCTGAGGGGTGACCTTAAAGATGTTTCTAAAATCATGAGGGGCATGATTCAGTGAATAGCCAAGGTCTTCTTTTCCTGGGGAGGGGAGTCCAAAACTAAAGAGCATAGGTTTAAGGTGAGAGGGGAAAGATTTAAAAGGGACCTGAGGAGCAACTTTTTCCACACAGAGAGTGAAGCATATATGGAGCAAGTTGCCAAGGCAGAATGGAGGCTAGTACAATTACAACATTTAAAAGGCATCTGGATGGATGCATGAATAGGAAGGGTTTAGAGGGATATGGGTCAAATGCCAGCAAATGGGTCAAAATGGGCAGCACGGCGGCTCAGTGGATAGCACTGCTGCCTCACAGCACCAGGGTCCCAGGTTCAATTCTCAGCCTTGGGTGACTGTCTTTGTGGAGTTTGCACATTCTCCCAGTGTCTGCGTGGGTTTCCTCCAGGTGCTCTGGTTTCCTCCCACAGTCCAAAGATGTGCAGGTCAGGTGAATTGGCCAAGGTAAATTGCCCATAGTGATAGGTGCATTAGTCAGAGAGAAATGGGTCTGGGTGGATGATTCTTTGGAGGGTCAGTGTGGACTTGTTGGGCCAAAGGGTCTGTTTCCGCACTGTAGTGAATCTAATCTAATCATCAGTTTAAGGTATCTGGTCAGCAAGGACAAGTTGGACTAAAGGGTCTGTTTTCCTGCTGTATGACTGTGTTGATTAAAAGTAATTACAAACATAATCTATTCATTCTCTGCTCATGGGGTTATGCCTTCAACCAGGAACCAGTCTAAACTTAGTTGCACTCCCTCTAAAATGTAAATAAATTCTTACCTAGGTAAGACGACTAAAACAGAGGACAGTATTGGAAGTGTGGCCTCATCAATATCCTTTATAAATGAGGTAAGGTTCAATTAGTCAGAGTCTAATTTCTTTGTAACAAAAACCAGAAGACTATTGGGCTTCCTAATCACTGATGTACCGATATGTTAGCTTTCTGTGACTAACATGCAAGGACACCCAAATTTCTTTTCCAAATGCAAACATTTCCCAGACTTTCACCATTGACAAAATATGTTGCAGTTTTATTTCTCCTGCCAAAGTTGAATACTTCACACTTCTCCATGTTGTACACCATCTGCCATGTTCTTACTCACTCATTTAGCCTAGCTTGTCCAATTATTTTTTTAATGATTAAAATTCTTAAGCTCAAAAAACATCTTCTCTGTACCCTCTCCAGTACAATCACACCTTTGAGATAGTGGAGTGACCAGAACTACACACAGAACACGAGCACCTAGTCTTAATACTTTTAGTATTTTTAACATAACCTCCAAGTTGTTGCATTGTGTGTCCTAGCTAATAAAGACAAATATTCTGCATGTTTCCTTCACCACCTTGTTGATCTGTCTAGCCACTTCCAGGCATCTGTTAACATGCACTTGAAGATCCTACTGTTCTGCTTACTTCCCAGTATCCTATCATTTATTGTGTATTCTCCTGTCTTGCTACCTTTCCCAAAAATAATAATTCACAATCCTCCAGAGTTCTGCCGAGATGACATCTCCATTAATATCTTCCTGTAGATAAACAACCAATTCTTTTATCAGCTGAAACTTTATCACCTCATTCCGCACAATTTTTATGGTTCTAATCATTTTTTGCAGAATTGGGCCTTTGGTCTCTGTCACAAGCTTCCTTTGATCTCCTTCAGTGAACTTTAACCCACAACCATCTAATTCAGAGGTAAGAATGATGCCAAAGGGCATGGTTAACAGCACAAAAACACAACTTATCCCCTCTCCCTATGGGTGGCTTAAGAAATTCCATTGCCTCACCCAGTACTTAGTATCAGTAGGTAGAAATGCACAGCTGCATAGGCAGATTACTTATCATATGTAAATGCTTAAAAAAAATTCACTATTCTTCCTCATTTCTTTAAAACAATAACATCTGCAGTGCTCTTTGATGGTTCTCTGACTGGTGTTATGCTGTCATAAGGAACAACTTAAATATGGCATCGAAAAGTCCATGTTTAATTTTGAATTTGCGCAGAGCTGTAAATATAAATTTAAACAATGATATGGGATCTAGATCAAGATTCAGCATCCATGGATCTGGTGGAAAGGAGGTAATGCAAAACAAAAAAAAAATCAGCCAAAGTGAGGAGAAGCCATCCACTTTAAAACAGCAGTTTCTATAACCATAGATGTCATCAGAGACAATGCATTTTTAGTTTTTAGGACATAACAGGCTCAAACTACTACAAACTTCCAGACTCAATATTGAATTAGAGAATTTTTAACATTTATCCCCATTTTGTGTAGCAGATGCTGGTAATGGATTGGCTAATTGTATTTACACCTCCTTCATTTCTTTTATTGTGTGATTGTTGTCTGCTGTTGTGAACATCCAGTTGATAAATTTTAACATATGACTTTTTAGCTGTAGGATTAAAACTTCACTGGAGAAAATGGCATAAATGCAATGCAGGACATGGAAGGCTATTACACTACAAAGATCGGTATTATGTAGCTTTAAGAGGTTAACAGCTCGAAAAGTAGGATGAGAAACAACATGTGGGCTTGCTAAAATAATGACAAATAGTATCCACAATACTTGCAGTAGATTTGAGAGATTGATTTGAGAGTTGAAGCTAAATTAGTTTAGATTAGATTAGATTCCCCTCCAGTGTAGAGACAGGCCCTTTGGCCCAACAAGTCCACACCGACCCTCCGAAGAGTAACCCACCGCGACCCATTTCGCTCTGACTAATGCACCTAACTCTATGGGCAATTTAGAATGGCCAATTCATCTAACCTGCACGTCTTTGGACTGTGGGAGGAAACCCACGCAGACATGGGGAGAATGTACAAACTCCACACAGACAGTCGCCCATAGCTGGAATCGAACCTGGGTCCTTGGCAGTGTGAGGCAGCAGTGCTAACCACTGAGCCACCATTAAACACATTCAGTGAATTAAAGAAGCAATTATAGATAAATTAAACATAAAAGTCGATTTAAGGATAGATCAGATCGGCCTGTGCACCATGTCTTGGGTTGAGGTTAGGAAGATTCACTAGCTTCATGTTGTCTCGAGTTTTTGGCTATGAGAGCGCTGAAGTAAAGACGCAGCATCCGGTAGTTCAAGTGCTACAGTTGGCAGACTACAGATTGTAAGAAATTCCCCCAAAAGTGAAGTTTCTGTGCCATGTAAAAACATTAGGGTTAAAAAAAATCCCTGGGAGTCATTGATAGTTCAGGGCAGCTGAGAGAGCAGGGTGATAGAAGCCCACAAGCAGTAATTATGGACCAGAGAAGACTGAAGTTTAGGGAAATTCAGTGCCAGTTTAGGAGAGGCAAGCTGCTCAATAAAAGCCAAAACTGAGTTGGTCATTATATAGTTGGAAACAATCTCAGGCGTTTGGGACACTAAGTCTTGGGAGAAGAGATTTAATTACCAAGGCAGTCAGAGCTGGACAGAGACTTTGAAGAAAGTCCAAATCTGAAACTTTACAAGGAGATGGAATGTTAAGTGAGATTTGGTAACTCTCTGTCATGAATCTGCCTGGACTACATGGGCCATTAAACTGCGGTCTAGGTGTTTAAAGAGATTGTGTGTTTACCTCATATTAATTCATAATATTAAAAAGGAGTTCAGTCTGTGTTCTATATCAAATGCTAGTTTAGAATCATTATCTGGTTTGTTCAGTGTACCTATAGGTCACGGTTTCTTAGACTGTACAAAACATTGTGGTGTTTCAACTCAATCCTTGAATCCTGCTACTTATTGCCTCAATTTAAAAGATTAAAGGTTTATCAAACCAGATCATAAAGAACCAGTTTATCCAGTATTCGCATAACTGGGATCATAACACTGCTTTGTCTTGCAACATTAGTTTTGTCATTTAATCACTCCTACATTCCACCCTATAGCAGAATTTCTTTTTTGTTTTACTACCTCTCCCACCACTATACTTACTTAAAAATAACCTAACTTTTTCCAGATTTGATGAAAGGTCATTGATCAGAAACATGAACTCCATCCCACTCTCTCGATAGACACTGTTTGACTTGGTGAGGATTTCTAACATTTTCCTTTTTCATGTTTTAGTCTTTACTGTGTTGGTCTAACAAATTAATCACGCTCAGTACCCAGGCATACATATGAACAACGACCAGTGGAGAATGGAACCACAAATCAGAAATGAATCAACTACTTCAAAACAGAGAATCAGAACACGGACAAGCAACAAAAATTGACAAAAGTATGCGTTAATTGAAAAACGGCTAATGTTAGAATCACAATTTCATAACAGGATTTCAACTTTATGGTCACTTATTGTGTTTGAGTATCCAGAAACAGAATAAAAATTAATTTCAGCATATCCAAATCAGACAAAAACATACCTGAACTGGAACACAGAGTATGAAGGACAGCAAATTCATAATGGAAAGCCCTGGAAGGAGCTGTCGTTCCAGAAACATTGAGGCATGGTGTTTTTCAAGCTCATCAGGTGTCGAGCTATTCTGATGGCTTTTGTAGAATGCATGGTCTACAAATATCATGTAAATCATCATGATCATCACAGGAATGCAAAAAAATAAACTGACGAAGAAGGATCTCCTCCATCTGACAAAAACAAATCACAATAGAAGTATTTTGTTTACTACCAGAACTTAACCAGCCAGAATAAAAGCGGACATAAAAAAAACCCAAAAATTAACAGTACAGAATTGGATGATCTTGTCCTTTTAATTTTGTAGCAAAGCCATGCAGAAATGTTTCCAATAAACTGGGCTGGTTTCAATCCAGTACCGCAGAGACAATTCTTATTTTTGATGGTCAGAAGGCTTCCTAGTATGTTGTCACAATGATATAAAGATATGCACCATTGGTCTTTTAGTCCCATCAGACAATTTAATACCTAGGTCTCTCAGGTATTATTTTTGAAACAAACCAAAATACTAATTTGAAATTGCCACAAGGATAACCTGACCTACACAAATTGACAAAGATTCATGAAACAAGTGTGGCTTCGATCAAAGATAGCCAGAGCTGATATCAATATATTTGCTAAGGGTATTAAAATCAGCCAGACCTGCTCAATGGGATGTGTGAAGAGATAGTCATATTCTATTTGATTTATGCTATTACAAGAATATTTACATATTGGAGATAAAACCTCACCTGCAATAATCAACCCTTTTACAAAGAGCTAGTTTTGGCAGACCAATGATGATGGAATCAAGAATGCAGAACTGAACACAGACCAAGAAGTTCTCTGCCTCTTAAAAGGAAAGCACCTCGCTTGACTGCACTTGCTGCAAAGAAGCAGGAGAAAAACCAAGAACTCCAAAAGTTAATCTTAATACCTAACTGCTGATAATCTCCAAGAAACCAACTTGCTTAACTATGGTCTTCATGTTAAAACTCTAGGCCTCAAGGACACTCAAAGGATATAGACTGCATGTCAGTTTATCTTTCTTTCTACTGGACATAATCCTCTTTTAACTTTCTAGCAGTTTACATGGTAGTGAGAGGGCACAATTACTGAATTAAGGCCATATGTTTGATAAGTGTTATTTTTGTTGAGGTTAGTAGATATTTAAATTGCTCTTTTACACATTCAAGAAACCTGCATTGTCCTTGCTCGCAGTATAAACAAGTGTTAACTATATTTTAACTGGAGAAAGGCATAGCCTCATGCTAAAAGAAACTTAACCTTTGTTGCGACCAACCAAAAAGGAGACAGTTCATGCCTCTCCCTTGCTCGTAAGTGTAAAAAGGAACTAACATACAGTTTGCAGCATCGAATATGGTATAACTACACACAACTGTTGTTGTGATTAAGAGCCGAAGTGAGAGTGGAAAGATATTGTAGCACAGATATCCCCCCCTTTATACAATCTATGTAAAGTTTATAGCCGAAAATAGGACAAACTTTTCTCTTATAATTTCAGCAGGAAATCTCTCTCCTGACCACCTGCCACAAAGGAAGTGCTTCCATCACTTTCTTCAAAAAATGAACAAGTGCCTACAGTCATTACTTTGAAAAACAGGCAAGACTTCATTCCCAGTTAAAGCCATGTCATCTTTCACACAAGTACTATGTTCCAGTATTGATTTAAAAATCACTGAATCAGATCTACAACTTCTACAAACATGTAATTGCCACAGATACTCAAGTTTTTCCACCCTTTTTTGTTTTTACAGAGATAGACAGCTACTTTTCACTCCAGTTACGCTACTGTCAGGTAGTTTATTGTTTATCCTCTGATTTTGTTTCCATTAACTCATTAATTGTGCAAGGTTTTGGCCTCTATCCAATGCTGTTCTCAAAATAACATCCTCCATTAATTATACATTATTTTCCTCATGATTCTATTCTATACTTACCAAACTCTTTCGAATGCAGATCCACAACTGTTCACAAAGTTTGCTTCTCACAACGAAAATTAACTCCCAAACAACTCTCCCTACGCTTCAGTGGATAATGAAACTTTAAACTCTTTCAAATCATCAGAGAGCTTCTCCTACAAGCTGATGAACTGAGTGCAGTGCTATACAGGTCTGTGCTGAGGCCTTAACATTTTGCAATTTACATCAATGACTTTGATATGGGGAGCTAAACCCATAGATGACACCAAAACAGGGAGGGAACTATGTTGCGAAGACGACAAAAGTTTGCAGATGTATATAGTTAAGTTGAATAATTTGCAGGTGGAGTATAATATGAGAAAAACATAAATTTGTTCACTTGGACAGGAAGAAGAACAAAGAGTATTACTTAAATAGAGAACCACTATGGAACTTTGTGTCTTCTAGTGCATGAGTCATGAAGCATTAGTCTGCAGATATATCAGATAGTCTAGAAGATTAATGGGATGTTATCCTTCTTACAAGTATTACTATAGAATTGAATGAAACAGTAAGGATGTATTGTCTCAGTTATATATGGTATTGGTGAGGGTGAGACCACATCTCCAATACAGAGTGCACTTTTGGTTTCCTGATTCAAACAAGATATAAATGGACTGGAGACTTTTCAGAGGATGTTTACGAGAATGATACCTGGAATAAATAGGTTGACTTATGAGGAGAGACTGGCTGGAGTTATTTCCATTGGTGCTTAGTAGAGTCAGGAATGACTTGAAATGCATATGATCCTGAGTGGTCTTGACAAAGTGGATGTAAAAAGGATGTTTCCTCTTGTGATTCACTTCAGAATTAGAGCACACTGCTATCTTTACAGGATAGAGATGAGAAGAACTTATTTTGTCTGTGGGGTGAGACACTTTGAAGACAGTGAGGGTGGAGTTGAACCAATTATCTTATTGAATGACAAAGCAGGCTCACAAGGCCGAAGGGTCTACTTCTGCTCCTATTTTGTGTGATAAAACGTTCTACATCCTTCAGCTTAATGTGGAGATCAACTTCAAATGTGGAAATGGAATTTACCGTCTGATTTCTTCTCTATGATCCAAGTGGCTAGCAGAACGATCTCTTTTGACTAAGGACGCTTCAAAGCCCAAATCCTATTAAAAAAAATAAGATTCAGGACTCCTTTAATATTTACACTTTTCACTGGTTCAACACAACAATTTAGCACCAATTGTACAGTAGGCAACTGTGTAAAGAATTATAATGCATACCATTAGGGAGCATTTATTGGTGATCTCCAATTGTGCTCAAGTAGTTAATGGTGGGCATCCTTCTTGAAGCGTTGCAGTGCATGTTGTCATGACTTAGATGGGAACAGTGCACCACTAATCTTACCTAACTCTTCCTCAAACCATCACAAAACATACAAGTATATAAAATCCCAATGAGATGATCAAAATAATCAATTTGTCTGCCAGACAGCTCCTCAGGACAAGAGTAATTCACATCAGGTTGTATGGTAACAGATGTAAATAACTATTTATTGTAACACACTTAACTTTAACAAAACCAGGGAAATATAATATTTCTAGCTTGTGAAACTCAAACTATACCCTTTCAAAACCCCAATTTCAAACACAATCACAATTAAGCCACATAAAAGACAAACTGTTTAACACACACACTATAGATAGCGAGAGAGCAAGAGCAAGAGCGCAAGCAAACCAGAAAGTGAGATAAAAAGTCAAAGAGTGATAGCAAATGCTAGCACCAGAGAACCAAGGTCAGAGCCAGAGCCAGAAGGTGGATAACACTCAGTGGGCAGACAACACCCAGAGGGCGAGACAGAGGCAGTGTGAGTGAGACAGCATGAGCACAAGCGAGAGACAAAGCTCTGGGTGTTTCTTCTACTGTGCTGCTGCTGGCACTTGCAGCATTTTAAGTCTTCAGCTTAACCAAAGGGCTGTTGTCAGGCAGAATCTCCTCGACTCTAAAGACTCCTTCTGCCAGTCAGTCTCAAATCTTCCCTTCTACAGTCTCCAAAAGATTATGCGGCATTTTGTAAAGCACAATAATTAAAACTATTGATTTCCAAGTTGCAAAACTCTCCTGGCTTTTCAGTTATACGACTCCAACTTCTATTTGAGTTTTTATGAAAAATATGGAGGGACTTGCAATGTGTTGACTACACTTCTCCATTGTTTTCAGATAGTGTGTTTCAAGATCTCAACTCAATAAATGATGAATGAATAGTAACAAATATTCATTTTAGGATGACATAAAAAATTGAGGAACTCAGAGCCTACACTGCCTGTATTTATCTACTGTGCTTGGAGTGCAACGATGCTGTTGAATAAACTGAGTTGCTGCAGCGCTTCCTGTAGAGAGCACACACTGCAGTTACAGTGGCAAAGGCTTTCAATATTCAAGATATCCATAATATGGATCTACAAATATAATCAAAAACACACTAAGTTTCTATTTATTATTATGTTTATCAGGCATCAAAAATATACTTGAGCCAGGTAGGTCTGTCCAGTAGCAATCAAGTCAAATATAATTATCGTGATACTGTTCTCAGGCAATATCAGGGGTGGTACATGCAGAAATAGACAGAGCATTCTGAAGAAACATAAGATGTTACAGTAGTAAATGTATAAAGGGTCTGCAAATTTTCAGTTAATAACAGAAAAGATTAAAATCATTCAAACTCACCTCAATGCATTTGATGACATCACGAGGGCCAATGCACTCTTTATCAAATCTGATGTGAGCTTTATTGGTTGCAAGCGCCACTGATGTATAAAGTATACCTTTGGTTTTCATAAGTGTTGACTCAATATTATGAACACATGAGGCACAAGTCATTCCTCTCACCTAGGTAAAAGTTAAAGAGCATGACAGAAATGTTTTGTTGAGATAGCAAAGAGGGTTGAGAAGGGTGATGCTGTTGACATCATGTACTGCACACAGATTTCTGAAAGACACTTCTTGAAATGTTGCCATTTACTTGAAAGCCTCAAGGAGTAAAATGTACATTGACAGCATTGTTTGCTAAGTGATATAAAACAGTTGTTTTTCACACTAATGGAAGATATACTATGCATTACCCAATGGTTTGTATGAGGATCTCTGCTTTGCTTGATTTATATTAATGATCATACTTAATGGGCCAGGCACAAGTTGAAAATTCACAAAAGGCACAATTTGTAAGTACTGTGAACTATGAAGAGGACACTGACAGACTTCAAGGGCAGACAAACAAAAGTTATTGACCATCTCCAACAAAACAGAATCTAATCATCAATCCTTGACATTCAGAAGCATTACCGTTACCGAACACCCAACTAACAATCTTCTAGAAATTGCCACTGAAAGAATGAATGATTTTATTGTTATGTGTACTTCACAGTGAAAACAGTCACCATCTTGAATAGACCAGAACAGTCAAGATAAGGTGTCGCAAAAAAAGGTTGATACACAAGCTAAGACCACAAGTCATAGTTTATTAGCTTGGCCAGAGGACAGGCTAACCAACAGAAAGCAGAGAGTTAGGATAAATGGGTCTTTTTCTGGTTGCAAGACATAACTAATGGGGTGCTACAGGGTTTGGTCCTCAGGCCCAACTATTTACTAGCTATATTAATGACTTCAATGTAGGGACGGAAAGTGCTATGGCTAAATTTGCAAAAGACAACAAAAAAAGTTGCAGTGGAATAACTAAGAAATTTACAAAAAGACATGGATAGATTAGATGAATGGGCCTAATGATTCTGGGTGTCCTCATCCATGAATCGCAGAAAACTAGTGTGCAGATACAGCAGATAATAAGGAAGGCCGAAGTATTTCTTGCAAAAAGAAAACAGCATAAAAATAAGCAAGTGTTGCTGTAACTATATTGGTTAGAATTCTTTCCCTTGAAGTAGTGAACAATTCAGTGATATGTGAACTGTATACTCACAACAAGTTCCAACTGACCATCTGATCCATCATAGTCCTCCAGTACAGAGGCTCCAAAGCCCAGTTCCTTTATTAAGTCTGCAATATCGGGGGGCTTTACGATACCTGGATTATACCTCACTTCTGCCTTTCCAGCCATTAATGCAACCAATACAGAATATATTCCTTGAAAGAATAAAAAGAAATTCACATTAAATGACAATACTGCAGCCTTTGCTAAAAAGCTCAAAATAATTTCAGCATTTATACTCATTTACCATTAACACACCCACATGCTACTAACAAATCTGCAGTTGCTGAACAAGTTAAAAACAGACATTTCTGATTAAGATGCAAAAGGTTCATAAGTAGCACCTTTGTTAGGTTATTTCACTGATGAATTTTAACTTAAAAGGAATTTTATACACATAGAACACAAAAATAGAAAGTGAAAATGGCAATGTGAACTTCAATCAAGGAACAAAGTTCCAGAACAGATTTCTAACACTGAAATGAGTTGCAATAGGAATTTTGTTTCCAGATTTTTTTTATTTCGAAAGCATTTCCAACTTGACTATTTCCCAAATAAGGCTAAATTGTTTTTTTTCGACTAGAGATAAAAATGCAGTCAAGGCATTTAAGGGTTACTGTGTATTATATCTGCAATAAATGCTGTTGGTTGCGAATCTGATCAGATCAAATGGATCAGTTGGAGAGACAGTTAGAAACAATGAGGAATTTGCAACAGCAACAGTATGTGATGGATGGCAGTTAGAGGAAGGGGGTAAAGTCTCAGATACAGTCACAAAGATGGGGTAACTCCAGGAAAGGTAAGAGAGGTAGGCAATTAGTGCAGGAGCCTTCTGTGGCTATACAAATTTCAAACAAGTATGCCGTTTTTGAAAATGAGGGGGGGGGGTAATGGATTCTCAAGGGAACATAGCACGAACAGCCAAGTTTCTGGTATTGAGACTGGCTAATACAACGAGGGGTACATTGGGTTCCAAGAGATCAATTGTGTTAGGGGATTCTCTAGTCAGAGGTACAGACAGTCCTTTCTGTGGCCAGCAATGAAAAATCAGAAAGGTGTGTTGCTTCTCTGGTGCCAGTATGAAGGATGTGTCAGACAGGGTGCAGAATGACCTCAAGGGGGAGAAAGGTCAGCAAGAGGTCATTGACCACATGGGAACCAACGACATAGGAAGGGAAAGGGTTGAGATTCTGAAGGGAGATTACAGAGAGTCAGGCAGGAATTTAAAAAGGAGGTCCTCAAGAGTAGTAATATCTGGATTACTCCTGGTGCTGCGAGCTAGTGAGAGTGGGAAGAGGAGGACAGAGCAGATGAATGTATGGCTGAGGAGCTGCTGTATGGGAGAAGGATTCACATTTTTGGACCAATGGAATCGCTTTTGGGGTAGAAGTAACCTGTACAAGAAGGACGGTTTGCACCTAAATTGGAAGGGGACTAATATACTGGCAGGGAGATTTGTTTCAGCTGCTTGGGAAGATTTAAACTAGTAAAGGTGGGGGGAGTTTGTGGTGGTGGTGGTGGTGGTGGGGGAGGGGGGGGGGGGTGGGAAGAGAGAACCTAGGGAGAAAGTGAGGAAACAGATCGGAGACTGGTACAGTTGAGAACACAAGCAAGTCAAACATTCAGGGTGAGCAGGGTCAAGGTAGGACTAATAAATTAAACTGCATTTATTCCAATGTAAGAGGCCTAACAGGGAAGGCAGATGAACTCAGGGCATGGTTAGGAACATTGGGCTGTGATATCATAGCAATTACAGAAACATGGCTCAGGGATGGGCAGGACTGGCAGCTAAATGTTCCAGGATACAAATTCTACAGGAAGGATAGAAAGGGAGGCAAGAGAAGAGTAAGAGTGGCATTATTGATGAGGGATAGCATTACAGCTGTGCTAAGGGAGGACATTCCTGGAAATACATCCAGGGAAATTATTTGGGTGGAACTGAGAAATAAGACAGAGATGATCACCTTATTGGGACTGTATTATAGACCCCCTAATAGTCAGAGGGGAAATTGAGAAACAAACTTGTAAGCTGATCTAGCTATCTGCAAGAATAATTGCGTGGTTATGGTAGAGGATTTTTTTCTTTCCAAACATAGATTGGGACTGCCATAGTGTTAAGGGTGTAGATGGAGAGGAATTTGTTAAGTGCATACAAGACAATTTTCTGATTCAGAGCTGAAAAACGTGTTGCTGGAAAAGCGCAGCAGGTCAGGCAGCATCAAAGGAGCCGGAGAATCGACGTTTCGGGCATAAGCCCTTCTTCCTGAGGAAGGGCGTATGCCTGAAACGTCGATTCTCCTGCTCCTTTGACGCTGCCTGACCTGCTGCGCTTTTCCAACAACACATTTTTCAGCTCTGATCTCCAGCATCTGCAGTCCTCACTTTCTCCTAATTTTCTGATTCAGTATGTGGATGTACCTTCTAGAGAAGGTGAAAAACCTGACCTACTCTTGGGAAATAAGGCAGGGCAGGTAACTGAGGTGCCAGTGGGAGAGCACTTTGGGGCAAGCGACAATAATTCCATTAGATTTAAAATAGTGATGGAAAAGGATAGACCAGATCTAAAAGGGACGTCATGTCTTGGCTGTACAGGACATTGGCTAGGCCATTGTTGGAATAGAGTCTGTATTCCTGATGAAGGGCTTTTACCCAAAATGTCGATTTTCCTACTCCTCAGATGCTGCCTGAACCTCTGTGCTTTTCCAGCACCACTCTAATCTAGACTCTGGTTTCCAGCATCTGCAGTCATTGTTTTTACCATTGTTGGAACATTGCGTGCAATTCTGGTCTCCTTCCTGTCAGAAAAACGTTGTGAAACTTGAAAGGGTTCAGAAAAGATTTACAAGGATGTTGCCAGGGTTGGAGGATTTGAGCTATGGGGAGAGGCTGAACAGGCTGGGGCTGTTTTCCCTGGAGCATCAGAGGCTGAGGGGTGACCTTATAGAGGTTTACAAAATCATGAGGGGCATGGCTAGGATAAATAGACAAACTCTTTTCCCTGGGGTCAGGGAGTCCAGAACTAGAGAGCATAGGTTTAGGGTGAGAGAGGAAAGATATAAAAGGGATCTAAGGGGCAACGTTTTCAAACAGAGGGTGGTACGTGTATGGAATGAGCTGCCAGAGGAAGTGGTGGAGGCTGGTATAATTGCAACATTTAAGAGGCATTTGGATGGGTATATGAATAGGAAGGGTTTGGAGGGGTATGGGTTGGGTGCTGGCAAGTGGAACTAGATTGGGTTGGGATATCTGGTCGGCATGGGCAGGTTGGGCCAAAGGGTCTGTTTCCATGCTGTACATCTCTAAGATTCTATGATCCCAAGTCTCCAATGATCTCAGCTGAAGTAAGAGTCTGGACTCTATACTCAATCCCAGATAAGTGATGAAAACTTCTTGTAAGCATATGCAGATTTTATTCCCAACACTTCCTGCACAGACATCCCTCGCGGCTTTAGATCTTTTGTGTCGCAGGGAATAGAATACCCTGACAGGAACTTAATATAATTTTTTAAATAATTCAAGAAACGCACAAGCCTTCTCATCAGAAAGTTGGGAATGAGGATCAATAAGGCAGTGTTAGTTGAACACAGCAGGGACAGTTGAGAGCAATGGGTACAACATAGAATAAGTCCAGTAAGAAATTGAGGTTTTATCTAGTCAGAGACCATAAATTAGGAATGAAGTATAAGGAGGGTAGGGAAGACAACTGGACTACAAATTAATCAAGTGATAGAGGCTCAACCTCAGACTCCACTGAAGACACGACATGATTCTGCACCATGAGTGACACACAAACAAAAACCCTTACAATGTAGATGCATAAATTGAGAAATAAAAATGATCAGCTCCTTGAACAGCATAAACATGAAGCATGTTTCTGTGGAGAAATGTCAAGTGTATTACTTAGTTCTGAATTTTACTTTCTAAGATTTAATTCATACTTTTTCAAGACCGTTAAAAATTAAAATCAACATTACCTTAAATGTAAGAACACATATAGAAATGAAAAGGATGATTCAAAGTTTTGATGATAATTAAATCAGGTGAGTGAACAGAAAGTCAAATATGACTAGAATAACTTAGAGATGTCATCTCAAAGCCAAATTATATTTCACGTACTTGATTCACAAACAAATATTGCTCAGCACACATCATATGCACTAAAGCAGAATTAAATTTAATTACACTGTCAAGATTGATTGCCACTGGTCAGAGTGGGAGTACACAGTGCCCTTGAGCATTTTTTCTATTGCAAGAAAATGAAGGTTGAATTTTAAAAGTCTGCTGGTTGCAGGAAGCAGGGAAAATACAAGATTAACTTGCCCAGTTTTAAGGTTTTGATATAAGTGAGCGACAGCTGGAAAATACTTGATGGATTTCAACTTCAGCAAAGTGAAATTACAAAGAGGAATTGGAACAAATTGGATGGCTTATTTAAGGAATGAAAAGACTGAAAAAAAAAGTGCAGTCCCAAGAGTAGTACTGATGATATCGAAAAGTCAAAAACATTGCATGAAGGGAGAAGAATTGAAGACTTAATGTCAGAAAGATAAAAGGTTATTTCAGCAGACAGTTCATTGCATAACACAGAACCTTAACAGGAGCTATTCTGCAATTATGATGCCAAAAAAATGATATTATATGTTTGATTTGAAATAAAAAGTTGTAACTGCACAGCAGGTTAAGTGGCATCCCAAACACAAAGCTTGATGGGAAACACTTGTCTTTTGTCCTTTCTTCCATTTTCATACACAGAATTTGCTGACCTCACCCAGAGCAGATACTAGCAGCAGTACAGCTGGTCTTAATGTTCGCCATGGAATTAAAAAAGATCTGGAAAGCTTCCTCTTCTCGATCAGTACCCTTCTTTACAGGTATCAGATAAGGACAGGAATAAACACTAGATGTTGTTGTCTCCATGCTGTCATATGGACAGAGGAAATAGGAGCAGGAGCAGACCAAATGGCCAATCAAGCTATTCAACCATTCCATCCAATCATGGTTGATTTGGACCTCAACTCCACTTTTCTGTCTGCTTCCCATATCCCTCGATTCCCTAAAACACCAAAATCTGTCTACTCCAGCCTTAAAATGTATTCAATAATGGAAGCTTGGAAACATTCAGGGATAAAGAATTCCCAAGATTTACAATGCTTTGAGTGAACTAATCTTTCATCTCAGTCCTAAATGATCCGTCCCTTAGCCCGAGACTGTCAAATGTTTCAGATTCTCTGATAGGCACAGTCAGCCAGCATCTACGGGATCAACACTCTTCAGAAATTTTACTGCTTCTATTAGATCTCTTTTCACTCTTCTGAGGACACAGACCCAATTCCTTCAGCCTCTAATCGACCTGATTCCAGGACCAAATTTGTAGAACCTTCAATGTACTGTCCCCAATCCAAGTAGACCTTTTCTTAAACAGGGAGACCAAAACTGCATACAGTACTGCAAATATGTTCTTACCAAATTCCTGTACAATTTTAAGCTGGCCTTTTTATTCTTGCACGTTAAATGCTATTTGATTTGATGTCTTGCTGTACTTGCATGCATTACTGGCACAAGCATTTGCTGTGTCTTTTTGAATAGCAACATTCAGGAGTTTCACATCATTCAAAAGACATTCTGATTTGTTATTCTTGTGGCTAAAGTGAATAACTTCATACTACAACATAATCCATGTCATCTTTTTGTTCATTCACTTAACGTATCTCATGTTTTTCTGCAGCCTCTTTGCACCCTTACCAAAACTAACCGACCACCCTGCATCCTGATGAAGGGCTTATGCCCGAAACGTCGAATTTCCTGCTCCTTGGATGCTGCCTAACCTGCTGTGCTTTTCCAGCAACACATTTTCAGCTCTGATCTCCAGCGTCTGCAGACCTCACTTTCTCCTACCCTGCATCATAGCAAACTTTGATACATGAGGAACATAGAAACATTCAGTCTCTCGGGCCTGCTGTGCCATTCAATACAATCATGGCTGACCATCTACTTGAATGCCTTTTTCCAATTTTCCCATTTCCCTTAATGTCATTGACAAATTTGTAAATACTAATCCCCACTTCAAATAGACACAAGGAGTCAACTTTCCAAGCTGATTAAGGGTACAAAATTACAAAAATTTAGAACCCTCTAATTAAAAAACAATGCTCCTCATCCAAGCCCTCTTTGGCTTCTTGTATTTTGGGAGTGCATCCCGCAGTTCTAGACTCCTCGTTCAGTGGACACATCTTATTCACAGCTAAAAAGTCGACCCCTTTAAGTATTTTCTAAGATTAAAATGAGATTACTTCTTATTCTTTGACATTCTAAAGATGATACAGGCTCTGTTTCCCCAGTCTTCCTTTGTAGGACCTTCCCACCATATTAAGAATAAGTCAGGTGGACTTTTCTTGCACTAACTTTGGCAGTTTAACATCTTAAGCAATGGGGATCAAAGCATACAGTACTCCTGGTGCAGTCTAACCAAGATTCTATACAATTCAAGATTTTGCTACTCATATATTGAAATCCTCCTGTGAAAAAGACCATCATACCATTGATTTTCCATATTGCTTGCTGTATGTTAGCCTTCAGTGGTTTATTGACAAGGACATCCATGTCCTTGTATACATCTACACCTTCTAATCTCTTAGCATTTTAGAAATATTCTGTACATATGTTCCTCCCATCATAGTGGATAACTCACATTTTTCAACATTGCATTCTATCTAAAATGTTCTTGCTAACTCACTAAACCTGTCCAAATCCTCTCATCGGCACTTAAGTATCTTCCTCACAACATACGTTTCCATCTAGCTTTCTATTGTCTGCAAACCTGGAAATATTACATTTAGTCTCCACATCCAAATTGAAAAACATTCTGAACAGGAATCCAAGGACGGATCTTTGTGGTACCCCACTTTATATAGCATGCCACAACAGTGACGCATATATTCCTACCTTCTACTTCCCGTCCACTAGCTAATCCTTAATCCATGCCAGTATATTACCTCCTGTCACACGTGCTTTAATTTTGCTTATTAACTTCCTGCGGGAAGTGTCTAAAAATCAACTACACTAAATCACTGACTTCCCTTTATTAAATTTGCAATTTGTATCCTTAAAAAAAACTTCAACTGACTCATCAATCATGATTTTCTATTCTTCCTATCTCTTCACCGATATCATTAATGCAGATGGCAGATAGCTAAGGCCTCAGCACTGAGCCTTGCAGCACTCCACCATTCACAGTCTGCCAACTTGAAAATGTCCAATGTCCAATTTCCACTTCCTGTCTGTTAAAACATCGATCAATGCTCATGTTATACCCAATAGGAAAGCTGTAGATGGGCAATGCAAATAACCAGTAGCTTGAGGTTTTGAGGAAAGAGGAACCACTCTTGCTCAAGAGAATGCTCCAACTGACAAGATTTCAGAGGGAGGAGAAAAGAAACCAAATTAAGACTTGAAAGACATTTGTAATAAATATAAGTCCCATAGAAGATACAGAACAAATTTGCTTACCATCTTCCTGCTTCAAGTTCCTCTCAATGTTAGCCACACATGATGCACAGGTCATGCCAGTAATCTGAATAAAGCATTTTTCTGGCACTGGAGCTTCTGCGTTCTGCTGAGGAATGCTCAACTCCTGCATCTCTCCTTTCATTGCCACCATCCCAGTTTCACATAGCCCATTCCTCATGCTTTTCCCTTTAACAGATACTTTGGGCAAAACTTCTGTTGGTAACACTGCAGGTTCGTTACTTGCTGCAATGCAATTTGCATAATAACTTCATTATAAGTTGTATTACGGAACGTGCACTAGAATTCATCAAAACCATCAATTCCACTTTTTCACTTGTCAGATATTAAGTGGATTCACATCGTTATAAAGCAGGACGTCCCTACAGAGTATTATGTCTTAACTTGGGTTCCAAGAGAGTTGCCTTTTCACACCTGTGTAACATTTCCATTTCATGCATGACCATTATTTCAGGAGCTTGCCACTGTATTACTGCCGCTGTGCTTAGTAGGAGCCAACAAGTTGTTGTAAAACTAAGATATATAGATCCTTACAATTAACTAAAGAGATTGAGAGTATTTTTTAAAATACATTCATTGAATGAGGATAATCACTGGCTAGGCCAGCATTCATTGCCCACACCTAACCACCCAGAGGGCAGTTAAGAGTCAATAGATGTGGATCTGCAGTCACATACAGACCAGACCAACAGAGGATGGTAGGTTTCCTTCCCTCAAGGACATCAGTAAGCCACATGGGGTTTTCCTACAATTGACAATGGTTTCATGGTCATCATTAGATTTTTAGTTCCAGATTTTAAGTGAATTCAAGTTCCATCATCTGCGATGGCACGATTTCATTACCTAGATATCTAGATGAACAGTTCAGTGATAATCCCACTTTCCCTGTTTAAGTTTAAAATGGCTTTAAACTTGGGGCAAAGTGGAATGAAAATGCATATTCTACTTTGCACAGAAATCCATTCCTAACTGACCCTGTAGAAAGTGAGGGAAGTGATTGCTGAGCCCCTTGTTGAGATATTTGTATCATCAATAGCCACAGGTGAGGTGCCAGAAGACTGGAAATTGGCTAACATGATGCCACTATTTAAGAAAAGCCAGGGAACTAGAGACCAGTGAGCCAGCCATCAGTGATGGGCATGTTATTGAAGGGGATCTGGAGGGATAAGATTTACATGCATTTAGAAAGGCAAGGACTGATTAGGGATAGTCGACTTGGCTTTGAGCATGGAAAATTGTGTCTCACTAACTTGATTGAGTTTTTTTGAGAAAATAACAAAGATGATTGATGATGTCCACTACTTTTTATCCTTTGAATAAATGATTTGGATGTGAACATAGGAGGTATAGTTAGTACGTTTGTAGAGGACACCAAAATTGGAGGTGTAGTGGACAGCAAAGAAGGTTACCTCAGATTACAATAAGATCTTGATCAGATAGGCAAATGGGTCAGGGACTGGCAGATGGAGTTTAATTTAGATAAGTGTGAGGTGCTGCTTTTTGGAAAGGTAAATCAGAGCAGCATGGGAAGGTCCTGGGGAGTGTTGCTCAACAAAGAGACCTTGGAATCCAAGTTCATCGTTTCTCAAAAGTAGAGACCCAGTTAGATAGGGTAGTGAAGGCAGCATTTGGTATGTTTGTCTGTACTGGTCAGTGCTTTCAGTGTACGGGTTGAGAGGCCATGTAGTGGCTGTATAGGATATTGGAAGTTAGGCCACTTTTAGAATACTATGTGCAATTCTGGTCTCTGTGCCATGGGAAAGATGTTGTGAAACTTTACAGGGTTCAGAAAAGATCTGCAAGAATGGTTCCAGGGTTGGAGGGTTTGAGATATAGGGAGATGCTGAATAGGCTGAGGCTGTTTTCCCTGGAGCATCAGACGCCGAAGGGTGACCTTAGAGAAGTCTACAAAATCATGAGGGTCATGGAGAGGGTGAACAGACAAGGTCTTTTATCAGGCTCAGGGAGTATAGGTTTAGGGGGACAGGGCAAAGATTTAAAAGGGACCTAAGGGGCAACGTTGACATTGCCCTGTTAGCTCATCCAAACAATGAGTCTTCACAGAGAACATTTACAGATGGTTGACTAAAAAAGGGTGACATCACAGATAAGATTGACTCCCTTTTCAAATAGCACTTGCATTTTCAGCTGAAGTCAAATGTATGAAACTTGGCTAAAAGAACGCTCAGCTTAACTTGACAGCCCTGGAGTAAGTACCTCTTGACATTCTGGCCTAGATCAATGACCTCAAGGTTGTCCAGAAGTTCACATTTGCAGCTATCCAAGACTGCATGGCTCTCTTCTATCATGCGCAGTGCATTTCCTAAGTAGGGCTTACTTCCTTCACTTATATTGACAGTATTCTACATGTCTTGATCAGAACACTAAAGATTTCCTTAACATTTGTCAATTATTCTTTACTTTACTCCAGTCAAGGGATACACAAACCTAACAGGGTAATGTCAGCATTCTAATACTACTGCTTAACGCAAGTTCTCGTGACAATATTTATGTAAGTGAAGCCCACTCTAAACAGAAAAGAAAAAAAATTGATAGGGCTTCTCCACTAAAAAGTGGTATGCTGCCAGGAGACACAAACAGGAGGGATAATCATCTGGGAGGCAATAAGGCAACTTACCCTTATGACCAAGGGACGCAAGAAGGATGATCATTAAGGGTGTGCAAGTATTGAAATTGAAAAAAAAAGAGATATGAAAATGCACTCTTAGAGTTAAAAACATTACCAGGAAGAATGGCATCAAATCCCATATCATCAATCATCTCCTTCAGTTCCTCAGGATTGGTAAATAGAGGATCATACTCCACAGTTCCATTGTGTTGTGCAAGAGAAACATGAATTGAGATCACTCCACTTTTGTTTGAAATATTTTCTTCGATAGTTTTTACACAAGAATCACAAACCATTCCTTTAATATTAATCACCGTCACATGGCTCAACCGATGCTTCCGCGAATCCAAGGTACGAAGTTGTGGTGAAGTTACTAAAGGATGCTCAGTAACACCGAGCGAAGACATGTTATCATAACATTCATTAGGAAGTGAAACTTTGAAATTCCCAGGTGGCAAGGCTTCAATAGCCCGCTTTAAGGCATTTGGAGTAATGATGGCTGAGTCGTACTGTATTGTGGCACTCTTGGATTCCAAAGAAACCTTGATGTTGTGTACAGCTGGAAGTTCTGACAAGTTACTCTCTATGTTCGTTACACAGGAATTACAGTGCATGCCATCTATTCTAAGGATCAAGTTTGTCAGTCTGTTCGTCACCTCCTGTGGCTCGGGTTTGGTCACCTGAGTTGCATTTATTAGACGTTCAATGTTAAGGTCAAGCTTCAAAGGTTTGGCCTTGGTTTTGATTGTGGCATTAAATCCAGCAGTTTCGATTTGAGTCCTGAGGTCCTCTGGTGTGATGAGGTGGGCTTGGTACACAATTGTGGCTTCCTGACTATTCAAAGAAACTTTATATTTAAAAAGAAACATCTGGTTAGTTCAATACTTTAAAGCAGACTTTAAATTATGCAAACTTAGATAAATTACCTTGTAGAACATTAATTTTTCAATAAAAAAAGGCCAAAACTTTCTACTCTCTCAATAGTGTGATAGACAAAAACTCAGATTTTGCACTAAGCCACATAAATCAGAAAAAGTCTCTGGATCAAATCCAAGCTGAGACCAACAAATTCAACAGACTGAGAAACTCTAATTGGACTCCCTGTTTTGGGTGAGAGGTGAAAAACAAAACATGTAGCCTCATGCTTTGACTGCAGTATGGTTCAAGACTGCATTCTGAACACATTAGGCAAGAAGATAACCAAGCTCAATTCTCCAACTTTACACTGACCATGACACAGTTAATGGTTATCATCCATGCTCATGTTTAAAGAACGCCCCCTTGACCAAAATACCAGATAACACCTAGTACCTGTGGGACTGAACCTAGCAACAGTCTGGCAAAGAGTGAGTGCCAACAGAAAAAAAAATGTACCAAAGCGCAAAGAACGTCTTCATATTTCAAGAGTGATGTGTCATCAAAACAGAAGGTGCCATCTCAAATTTTAACCCACATGTTGTTTGTAACTGTCATACTATTTCAATTTTTAAATCACTTTTCATTTTCGCTCTCCAATTTTTTTCTAATAATTTGGATCAGAAAAATTGTTAAGTATTCACACACTGAACAAGCACTATAATATTGTGTACATCTCCCTCTCAGTTACATGACACAAAGTCATGCTGCAAAGCACAGCAGTTAGAATTGCACCCAGGCATAACTAAAATGATCAGGAAATGCAGAATAAAATTTAAAAAAACTTCAGAACTTAGGTAATAATTAAACATTTATGACTTTTGTCAGTGTTGAGACAGATGTCAAATAGCTCCCAAGATCAATTACAGACAACTATTCGACAGTTGCTGGGTTGTTAATCAAGATGAACAAGATTGGTTACTAACGCTTTCACTGAGAATCGCCATGCTGGAAAGGCATTCCTGTCCTCTGAAATGCAAACACAGCTATGATCCCTCGTGTTGCAGGGAGCACTATCTTGCCATTGTTTAATTAGTGAAAAATCAGGCAACTAACACACGTAACATCATGCTGCACCTGAAGATTTATATTTAGCAGTGAAGGTTTCTTTTTAAAAGACAAATAAACTGTCCCTATAGAGGCTATAAATGAATTTATAAATTGCAACTATGAGTAAAGACATAAAATTTCTTTGTGCTTTCTTGTAATCCAATTAAACCATATGAATCTATTTCAGTTTATGTGTTTGAGTAAACTCAATTTTCCTATTGTAGGCAGAGTAAACCCATTTTGATTTGTTACTTTTATCTATTCTGTAACCTCCTTTGCTCACGTACATAAAAGAATGAACAAAATTGGCAGAGCTCTTTGGTCAACAAAGATCTACCTGCCAGTACCAGGAAAGTTGCAAAGAAAAACTTTTTTTTTTAAGATCACCTTTAATGCGCTGAACACCTTGTAGCTTCCCAATCTTGCCTTCAATCGTGCTGCAACAGGAATGACAAGTCATTCCTTCAACTCTCATCTTTACCACCATTTCACTGCCTTGGATGGACGAAGTGTCTTCAATCATTGACAACTTTTTTCCCACTGAAGAACTGTCCACCTTTAAGTCAACGATTTCCTCTTTAACACTTGGTGTGGTGGGGATAAAGGTGAAGGCTGAATCATTTTCATCAAATAACCTATTTCTCACTGTGGCATTAGTAGCAGGCATTTGGCTTACAACCTGCTGGCCAGGCTGAGAAGCGAGTTCCCTCTTGTTACTGAGAAAGGGCGAGTCTTGAGGGATTACCAATGGACTTGCATTCAATGTAGCTTCAAATCCCATGTCATCGATTGCTTCCTGCAGTGACTCTGGGGTCTGGAACTCTGGATTGTACATAACAGCAGCATTATGGTTTTCAAGTGAGACCTGTACAGAAAAACACAAAAATCAAAGCATTTTAAAAGGAAATGCTCAGAAACCCCGAGAAAGGCAAAGAAAACAAAAATAACCCTCAAACAAAACTCCAGTCAAAACAAAAAAGACAAAAATACTTTCTCTTCGATAAGAAAAATAAAACATTAACATTGTCAGCTGCATAGTAAACTGTTCCACTGCTCAAGTTCACAATAGCAATTCATCTGACAACAAGCATATTGTCTATCTTAAAAAGTAAACTAATGCTTGAAAGCATCTGGAAATAAATAAGTAGATCTGGACAGTTTCAAACTTGTCTCACTTCTGCAGATTTCAAATTTAGCAAAACCAAGTTACAAGTGATCCTCAATCCCTCAATTTATGAACACTTGTGCTCAGGAGCAAGATCCCATATGAACAGCTATTTCATTCTGCAGTGTATTGGGTTCTAAGCTGTGTACAAATTGACTTACGAACACATTAGGAACAGAACCGGTTTGTAAACTGGGGACTGCGTGTATTGTTAGTATTTTGCAGAAAACAGCGAAGACAAATAAATGTGATGCTCAGCTTGTCCTTGCCAACTTTTCAGCCCACAAAGCTGCTCTAGCATAGGTTTTAATCTGTGACTAGCTCTTTTCCAACAAGTAAACATACTTTCTGATGAGATACTGTGCTCATTAGTTAAAAAAAGATGCCAAATTTGATCCCTATTCAAGGCTCAGACCCTTTGGATAAACGTCCAATTGTGCTCTGAAGTGCCATTGGACTCAAAGCATTCACTCTGTTTTCCTCCGACAGATGCTGTCAGACTTGCTGACTTGCTCAAACAATTTCTGTTTTAGTTACTGCCCAACTTACTGTACAAAACTGCAAGACTGTTATCTTCCTTTTGAAGAAATCCTTTTCTCTCTCCTATCCATCATTCTATCGCAATAAAACCACTTATGCACAACTGAAAACAGGAAACAAAAACATTTCCAAAAGAAGAGATTTCAAAGATAAATGACAACTCAACAAAATGGACAACAGCCTTTTGCTAGATCATTTCTTGGGCAATGCCCTAATCAACCAGACCCAAGCTGTCTGGGTTAAAATCTCAACAAAGCTTGGTAGTTAACTGTCAATCATCATTAAAGTGCTGGCTTTCCCTTTATTGATATTGGCAATGAATGCAAGAAAAAAAAAGATGACAGAATGGCTCTTTCCCAACAATAGCTTTTGTATAAACCAAGTCCAAAAGTAATTTGGTAGCACAAACGCTGAACAGTGCAGAAAAGAATATGTCAGAGGAATATTACACAATAGAGTATGGAATACAGTATAAAAGAAGAGAACTGCAGGCATTAACGAGGCCCCGCCTGGAGTCCTGCATACAATTTTGGCTGAAGAATAACATTTAAAACAGAGATGAGGAGAAATGACTTCTCTAAAAGGGTCATGAATCCATGGAATTCACTACTCCCAAGTAACCATAAGACACAGAAGCAGAAATTAGGCCATTCAGCCCATTGGGTCTGCTCTGCCATTCAATCATGGCCGATATGTTTCTCAACCCCATTCTCCCACTTTCTCCCCGTAACCCTTAATCCCATAGATAATCAAGAACCTATCTATCTCAGTCTTAAATATGCTCAATGACATGGCCTCCACAGCCTTCTGTGGCAATGAATTCCAGAGATTCACCACTCAATGACTAAAGAAATTTCTCCTTATCTCCATTCTAAAAAGGTCATCCCTTTACTCTAAGGCTATGCTCTCACATCCTAGTCTCTTCTACCAATGAAAACATCTTCCCAACATCTACTCAGCCCAGGGCATTCAGTATTCTGTATGGTTCAATTAGCTACCCCTTATCCTTCTAACTCCAGAGTATAAGGCCAGAGTCCTCAAACGTTCTTCATATGTTAAGCTTTTCATTCCTGGCACCATTCTCATGAACCTCCTCTGAACACTATCTCGGGCTAATACATTCTTCCTGAGATAGGGGGGCCCAGAAATGCACATAATACTCCCAATGTGGTCTGACCAGTGCCTTACAGAGCCTCAGAAGTACATCCCACCTTTTATATTCAAGTCCTCTCAAAATAAATGCCATCATTGCATTTGCCTTCCTAACTAGTGTCTCAACCTGCAAATTGTGAGAATCATGGACCCGAGCTCCCAAGTCTCTTTGCACTTCAGAGTGCAGTGGATGTGGAGACATTGAGTAAATTTCAGAAGGAGATAAATAGATGCTTAATTAGCAATGGATTGAATGATTAGGGACAGCCAGCAGGAAAGTATAGTTGAGGCAGAGATGAAATTTGCCACCATTAGATCAAATAACAGACCAGTCTCGAGAGACTAAATTGCCTTGACCTGCTATTGGTTCTTATGCTGCCAATGCTTTTCATCTGTACTCATCAGGACAACGAAAGAACGTGAAATTTCAAATTTCAAAGATAAAAAAAATCACAGCAATTTATATTGCATGAGCGGCAGCTGTTCATTGTCTGGCGAGTCACTGATTGAAAGCAATAGAGAACTACAAACAACAAACTTACGATCAAGCTCACATATACTTGCAAGTGACGTTATATATAAGCAGCCATTCTTTACAAATGAATGTGTTCTAACATGATGTGTCTCTATTGGATTCCCATGAGTTTGGAGGGGCATTGGGCCCTGTGGATATCTCCATGGCAACACCTCAGCCAGAGTGAACTTGGCTAACTTTGGTGTTTTTGCATTAGTTCTTGAATGCAACATGAGAAGCTTCAAGACCATGTTTCTTTGTGCAAAATAACAGAAATACTGAACATATATCGCACACACATTATTACTTCACATTTGGTGAGACCAATAAAGCCAGATATCTAATTCTGATGAAGAGTTTGTGAAATATTTACATTTTTCTCCCCCAAATGTTATGCATTTTTCACATGGTTTAGGTCTATAAGAACTAGCGATTTTGTGCCTTTTACACCTAAAACATCGTTACACCTAAAACATCGTTACACCTGTTAAAGCTTAGATCAACTAATCTTCAGCAAAATTACAAACTTTTAATTGTTTGCACAATGTCAATTCTTTGTCTGAAGGAATTTTAGCTGATTAAGAAGTTTCATAATTCACCTACTTATTTAAGATCATTATTCCTTCAAGATCGACAATTTCTTCTTGTTGCTCAGTGAACTTATGCATTATACAACAAAAATCTCTCAGCTGATCAACACCACTTCTAACCTAATAATATAATGCACAAATGAATGCCAGTGAAAATCAGTGAAAAGGACTGTCCTTTTTCCTGACTGGTTAAAGGCATTGCTGAACGTATAAACCAGAGACACTAACATGTTCCCTGTATTACCTCATTTCAATGTCAAATCATTGTCGGACCCCAAAATTGGACTCAGTAATTCATAATGAGATGGATCTTGATTCCAGCTTATTATACCCACTTAATAACCTGCTAAAATGTCCACAAGCTTAAAGAACATTGAGGTCAGCTTTCTCTGAGGATTGAGTATCTTCGGAATTCCCTTCCTCAAAAAGGCAGTGGATGCAGAATCTATATTTTTTTTTTAAAAGGCAGAGGTAGATAGATTCTTTATTACCAAGGGGATGAAAGATTATCAGGAATATAAAGGAATGTAGAGTCGAGGTTAAAATCAGATTAGCCATTATATTATTGAAAGGCAGAGCAAGCTCAGAGAGCCAAGTAGTCTACTCTTGTTCGTTGATCAAATTTCAAGCTCTGTACTAACAGCCAACAAGCCATTGCATACGACATTAATAAAGCTTCCCCTGACAAAAGATTGATGCAATATGACGACATCTTTCAAGGTCAAGCAGCCTACTAGTATTCATTATCTTGCCCTACACAAAGTACATGGGCAAACAACTTGAAGTCTAAGGGAGAATATACCGCCTTAGGGATGGTACAGAGAAGGTTTGTTAGAGATCATCTCTGGTAAGTAAAGCTTGCCTTATGATGGATAAAATGGGCACATACATGCTGAAATTTTGAAGTAGGAGATCTAATCTGATCAAAATCTGAGGAGGTCTGACAGAGTAGATGCTGGGAGATTGTGTTCCAATTCTGGGGCATGAATTCTCTAGCTCCGAAGCTTGCAGAATTTTTGAGGACCTTTAGGGTCAAGTCAGATTTTTGGACTTTAAGGGAATCATGGATTACTGGGAACAGGCAGTAAAGTGAAGTTGAGGTTAAAATCAAATCAGCCATAATCTTATTAAAGATACTGCAGGTCATAATTCTTATGCATTTATGAGATCCAGGTCCATGAAACTGTCCTCCTGAATGAAATATTAATTTTCTGAGGCAGAGAAATAGAAAGTTGTACAAAGGGAAAGAGTTTGAGAGAAACAGCAAGTAAGCAGTTGCCATAATTGCTTTTATTACAAGTAATATTTCCAAGTGAATTTCAGGACAAATAGAACATAGAACATAGAAAAATACAGTGCAGTACAAGCCCTTTGGCCCTCGATGTTGCGCCGATCCAAGCCCACCTAACCTACACTAGCCCACTTTCCTCCATATGCCTATCCAATGCCTGTTTAAATGACCATAACGAGGAAGAGTCCACCACTGCCACTGGCAGCGCATTCCACAAACTCACGACTCGCTGAGTAAAGAATCTACCCCTAACATCTGTCCTATACCTACCACCTGGTAATGGTGTGAAATCACTTCAATCTTCCCTCTCAGTTTATCTCAATCATTAAATGCAACATCAAGTTTGAACTTAATGCTACCTTGAGATTAACATCAAATGATTTAGTTTCACTACTTAATTAAGTTAAACTAAGAAAATAAGCAAGCACCGCTTTCTGACCTTTACTAAAAAGAACAAACTATGCAGAGTTGAGGTTGAACATCATAAGTAGTACAGGGAATACACGGGTGGCACGGTGGCACAGTGGTTAGCACTGCTGCCTCACAGTGCCAGAGACCGGGTTAAATTCTTGCCTCAGGCCACCGACTGTGTGGAGTTTGCACATTCTCCCAGTATCTGCATGGGTTTCGTCCGGATGCTCCGGTTTCCTCCCACAGTCCAAAAATGTGCAGATTAGGTGAATTCACCACGCTAAATTGCCCGTAGTGTTAGGAGCAGGGGTAAATGTAGGGGAATGGATCTGGGTGGGTTGCGCTTCAGTGAGTTGGTGTGGACTTGTTCGGCCGAAGGGCCTGTTGCCACACTAAGTAATGTAATGTAATCTAATCTAATCAAAATACATCAAATATAAATATACAAATTTTCACATTAACTGACTACTTTATAAAAATAATAGAAGCATACATTCTCATTAAAACTGGATATATTTAAATGCTAATTTAAAACAAGTTCTAATCCCACAGTAAGGAAAAATGAAACCCAAAGAAAAATCAGTTCAGTTCTCACTTGGGCTAGTACACATACAAGAACAGGGCTGAAACTGATTTTAGTATTCACTACTGGACGAAAGTCAATCTACGTATTTGTCTCCCCTGCGAGTACTCAGCAGAGAGTCATAGAGATGTACAGCATGGAAACAGACCCTTCGGTCCAGCCCACCCATGCCAACCAGATATCCCAACCCAATCTAGTCCCAACTGCCAGCACCCGGCCCATATCCCTCGAAACCCTTCCTATTCATATACCCATCCAAATGCCTCTTAAATGTTGCAATTGTACCAGCCTCCACCAAAAACTCTGGCAGCTCATTCTATACACGTACCACCCTCTCCGTGAAAACGTTGCCCCTTACGTGCCTTTTATATCTTTTTCCCTCTCACACTAAACCTATGCCCTCTAGTTCTGGACTCCCTGTCCCCAGGGAAAAGACTTTGTCTATTTATCCTATCCATGCCTCTCATAATTTTGTAAACCTCTATAAAGGAGAAACAGACAGACAGAAAAATCCATATATTTGTAAAGAGGACCTAACCTTACAGCTGGTGATCTGTTGAACTGACATATTGGATTTCTTTTATGGTCCCCTCTGCGAAGCAGATATCAAACAAGTGAGCAAGAGTCAAATGGCGTTAGCTCAGGAATCTCTTCACATTCTTTACAGAACGCAGATCAGGGCATACTAACAATGTAGCATGGTCTTGAATACTAGTTCTTCAGTTCCTTCACCACATTAGAGAAACTGTGACGCTATTCCAACGTTCTGTTCTGATAATTCCCGGACGAAGTCAGTTGCTCAGCGACAATTCTCCACATAAAGCAGTACATGCTTCACTCATTGAGATAAGAGCTGATGAAATTTGACAGTCTAACTACCAAGACAATTTAAATTGCAAAACACCAGCTATGCAAGAGATTTAAAAGCACCAAGCTTCAGCTACTTAGCAAATGTTGAACTGCTGCTTGTCAATCTGGAATAGTGTATCCAGGAAAGAGGCAATCCTTTTCATTACACCACCAATAAAAATGCTCATTGCTATAGTCAGTCAAACCCTCCCAATTGTTCAGTACTCTGTGCCTGGCAGCGACAGGTGACCTGCCTCTCAACGAACAACAAAGCAAAGTTCATTACCTTAAGTATGTTCTTCACAGACTGATCAATTCTCAAATTCTACTGCACCATGCCTTTCACATGAGCAGTTTAAATACAATAGTACAATTTCTTTTTTAAAAAAAGCATTTCAACATGAAGTAACAAATAATTTGAATTAAACAGTTTTGATTTAAAAAGAACATATGTTCACAAACAGACAAGTTGCATCAATTACATACAGAAGACATACAGATGTGGTCTATGAAAAGTCTCTGACTTGCAACATACAATCTGCCTGTTAAAGCAACATTCATGGAATGTAAAACGCAATAAATATGAGAATTGTAGCCTCCCCCTCCTTAATTCGCTGACTACAATATTGTCCTCTGGTTACTTGGTCAGGTAGCTATTCCTCAGATTACAAATGCATCCACTTCGATAGAAACAACAAGCAGGCTACTTAATTAAATAAAGCATCAGAGACACCCCCTGTCCTCACCTAACATTTGAAACACTATTTTCTAGCAGAAGTAACTGAATTACAAATGGAAGCAGAATTTTTGCTTCCTTTAACTCAAATGCACAAAGTCTGCTCCTTCCTCAGGTGATTCTATCAGGAAGGAGCAGTGCTCCAAAAGCCAGTGCTTCCAAATAAATCTGTTGGACTATAACCTGATGTTGTGAGATTTTAAACTTTGTACACCCCATTCCAACACCACTCCTTCACTTCTTGAATTGTTGCAGTCTTATGTGGTGTGTAGGTGCACCAACAATAGAGTAGACAAGGGAGTTCCAGGATTTTGATTCAACAACATTGAAGCAATAGTAACACATTTTAGTCAGGCTAGTGAGTGGCTAGGAACTTGCAACTGGTGAAGTTACTACTGCTGCCCTCATGTTTCCAGCTTATAAGAGTTCATAGATTTGGAAGGTCCAATCTAAGGAGCTGCTTTTTTGGTTCAAGTTTCTAGTGTGTCATTGGAACCATACTCATCCAGGCAAATAGGAGGCAATCCATCTCACTCCTGACCTGTGCCATATATTCGATAGTGGGCTGACTTTGGGAAGTCATAACACTCATGATTGTGTGGCCAAATTTTGTCCTAACTCCACCTACAAGTTCGCTGATGACACCGCCATTGTAGGTAGATCTCAGACAATGATGAGACATAATATAGGAAAGAAATAGTATGTTTGTGGCATGTAAAGACAGCAATCTCTCCCACAAAGTCAGCTAAATGAAAGAACTGGTCATAGACTTCAGGAAGCAACATGGAAGGCATGTCCCTATCTACATCAATGGAACTGAGCTGGAGATGGTAAACAGCATCAGGTTCCTTGGAATGACAATCACCAACAATCTGTCCTGGTCCACCCACATTGATGTGATAGTCAAGGTGGCACAACAACGTCTCTATTTTCTCAGAAGGCTAAGGAAATCACCATGACTATAAAGACTCATTAATTTTTATAGATGCACCATAGAGAATATTCTATCTGGTTATATCACAGCTTGGTAGGGCCCTACAGAAAGTAGTGAACACAGCCCAGTCCATCATGCAAGCCAACCTTCCATCTACTGACTCCATCTATGCTTCCCGCTGCCTCAGAAGGCAGTCAATATAACGGAAAAGTAAAGCAGGTCAGGCATCATCGGGCTGGTGAGTGGCTAGGAACTTGCAACTGGTAAAGTTACCACTGCTGCCCTCATGCGTCCAGCTGATCAGAGTTCATAGATTTGGAAGGTGCAATCTAAGGAAAGTCGATGTTTCGGGCAGGTGCCCTTCATCAGGAATGAGGGTTCATCAGATGAAGGGTTCCTGCCTGAAATGTCGATTTTCCTGCTCCTCAGATGCTACCTGACCTGCTGTGTTTTTCCAGCACTACTCTAATCTAGACTCTGATCTGCAGCATCTGCAGTCCTCACTTTCGCCTAACATAATCAAAGACCCTTTCCCCCCACCCACCCCCCACCAGAGTTATAATCGCTTCCAACCTCTTTTGTTGGGCGGAAGACACAAAAGCCTAAACACACTTAGCAAGAAATTCAAGAATAGCTTCTTCTCCACTGTAATTTGATTTCCGAATGGA
Source organism: Hemiscyllium ocellatum (assembly GCF_020745735.1). NCBI lineage: Eukaryota > Metazoa > Chordata > Chondrichthyes > Orectolobiformes > Hemiscylliidae > Hemiscyllium > Hemiscyllium ocellatum. The sequence continues at coordinate 28,147,073 of NC_083411.1, forward strand.
CCTCTCAAATTTCAAATTTAATAACGACCTCACCCTCTGTGGACCTTTTCTGCAACCGTAACACTGTATTCCTCGCTCGACTCAATAATCCTTTCGCACTTCGTATGGCATGATCTGCCTGCACTGTATGCAAAACAGAACTTTTCACAATGTCTAGGTACAAGTGACAATAATAAATCAAATCAAGTCAGGTGGTCAGTTGGGCATTTTGGAAAGTCATCATTTTTCAGTAAGAATGGAGAAGCAGGAGTTCTGGACGCTTTAAAACAAACTTTGGACCATAAGAATACAAAATATTTCAGATAAACAGTGATAACAATTGCAACAAGAATTCTAAGAAATTGCATCCATAGATTATAATTTTTGTGTACTGCAGATTTAGAAGACAACCAATTTACAACTTTTGAGCAAGTCATTAATGATCAGAAAAATGCCAAAAGTTAGAAAATCAACTTTATCCAGAATTTTCCTCATTGTGATCCTCAAATGCTTCCATTCTAACAGCACTTTCTAGCAGAAAAACGTGAATTCAACATCATTGAATTTGCAAAGTATCTCAAGTTCTATGTCAAGATGCTGTCAAATTAGGGACAACATACAAGAATTACCAAAATGCATAGCTAAAGTAGTAAACTTTAGGAGATTTTTGAAGAGAGAAAGGTGACAAGGCAAAGAAAGGAAGAGTGTAAGGAAGCGATTGTTGAAAGCTCTTTGTTGCAGAGTTTAAGGCACACCCATAGAGTAGACCCCATGTGTTGAGTGATAAAGATGTCAAATACCCACAACCATATCAACAGTTTGTTTTTATTCTTGGTTTATAAGTTAGCCACAATCATTGAAGGAGCTTTGAAGAGTGAAAGGTTGACTGATACATCGACATCCACAAGACAAAACTGGGTGGAGTCAGATCATGAAGAGAGTGGAAGAGAAGGAAAGAAATGTTGAAAAAAAACACTGGTGGGCAAGGAGAAACTGAAGGTATTTTGTACGAGTTAAACTTTGGACCTCAGAAAGCTAGCAGGGGCAACAACTTGATCCAACAAGCCTCAATGTGGATGCAGGCTTTGGCAAGGATGAAGGTGACATAATTTGTGATGTCCCGCTAAATTGGCTGTAACAGACTGGATGTGAGTTTTCAAAGGCAATTCAGTAGGGACACCAAAGAGAATGCTGTTAGATTCTGTCTCAAAACAGTTGGAGATGAGATGGAATCAGTATTCCAGATGTATAGTTTCAGACTTGGCTGAACAAGTTTGCTTTCAGGCTCAAGGTTCAGCTGCAAAATGAAAAAATATCCAAAGTGGGGGTGAGATTGACTGATTTGATTTATTGTCGCGTGTACCAAGGTACAGTGAAAAGCTTTGTTTATGAGCAGATCATATTAAGCAAGGATGTACAAATCAAAAAGACTTCAACAGATGCTTACAGGTTAAATTGCACAGGGTGGGCGCTGAGTGAGACCAGCGTTGGCAAGATCAGCATTTTGAGGCTAGAGAGTCCATTTATCAGTTTAATAAACAGCCAGGAAGAAGCTTTTCCTGAACCTGCTGGTGCATGTTTTTGGCTTCTGTATCTTCTGCCTCATGGAAGAAGTTGTAGGAGCTCATTACCGGGGTACAACAGGTCTTTGATGATGTAGCAGGCTTTCTGTGGCAGCAAGCCATTTCGATGGAGTCCACAGATGGAAGGATGGTCTGGGCTATGCATACCACCTTCTGCAGTTTCCTCTGGTCCTGGGCACAGTAGTTGCCATTCCAGGCCGTTAAGCACCCTTGGTGCATCTGTACAAGTTAGTAAGGGTCCTTAATGACATGGCCATTTTCCTGAGCTGCCTGAGGAAGAAAAGGCATGGGTTTGCCTTCTTGACGGTCGCATCTACTTGGGAAGGCCAGGACAAGTGGTCAGTTCCACTCTGAGGAACTTGATGCTCTCCATCCTCTCAACTTCAGTACAGTTGATGTAGCTGGATTTTGGTGGCAGATGGTGTCCTCATCCTTTCTGTCTGAAGTCATCAGTCAGTTCTTCACTTTTGCTGACATTGAGACAGAGGTTGTTCCAACTGCACCATGTCATCAAGCCCCCTATCGCCCTTTCCATATTCTGTATTTCATCATTAGCTATCCATCCTACTTTGGCAGTGTGGTCAGCAAACTCATAGATGGCCCTCATTTGGAATTTGGCAACATAGTCAGGGGTATACAGGGAGTACAGTACAGGAGTGAGGATGCAACTTTGGCTCCAGTTGTCATATGCTATTGTGGAGGTGGTGCAGTTACCTATCTTCACTGATTGCAGTCTGTGGGTCAGAAAGATGAGGAACCAGCTGCAGAGAGCGGATAAAGAGCTGGGTTTGGAGATCAGCCTGGTGGGGATTATTGTGTTGAAGGCAGAGCTGTACTTAATGAGTAGGAGTCTGACATAAGTGTCCTTGTTATCTAGATGTTCCAGGGATGAGTGCAGCGATAGGGATATGTCACCTGCTGTGGACATGTTATGTTGGTAGGCAAACTGTAGGGGATTGAAGCAGTCTGGGAAGCTAGAGTTGATGTGGGCCATGACCAGCCTCTCAAAGCATTTCACAATTGAGGTCAGAGCTATTGGGCAGTAGTCATTAAGGAACATTGCATGTGCTTTCTTAGGCACGGGGATAATGATGGTCTTCCTGAAGCAGGTGGGGACTTCAGTTTGTAAGAAGGAGAGGTTGAAAATATCGGTGAACACCTCCGCCAGTTGGAACACACAGGATCTGTGTTCAACCAGGGACACCATGTGGACCCACCGCTTTTCTTGGGTTGACTCCCAGGAAAACTGATCTGATGTCTGCAATGCTAACCAATGGAACAGGTGTGTCCAGAGCTGATGGATCAAGTATCACCGCACAGCTGGCATTGTCCCCTACCTTGCTCTGTTTCATTTTATATCCTGTAATTTTTTTTAGGCCATGCCATAGGTGGCAAGAGCCTGTTTGGGCCTGTTACTTGGTCTGGTAACACCTCCTGGTATCCCTGATAGCTTTGCAGAGGTCATATCCGAATTTCCCGTATTGGTCTGGGTCACCCGATTTGAATGCTGCACATCTGGTCTTCAGTGGGAGTGGATTTCCTGGTTCATCTGAGATTTATGGTTGGGGAAGACTTGGGTTGACTTCTTTGGTACACAATCCTCCAAGCATTTGGAAACGAAGTTTGTTACGGTGGCGGCGTACACATGTAAGTTTTCTGCCGAATACTTGAACACAGTCCAGCCCACTGATTCCAAGGAGGCACAAAGATGGTCTTTCACAATCTCTAACCAGCATCGTACTTTCTTTGTGAAAACTGCACACAAAATCCATCATAGTCCATCTGAAAGAAATCTCAAAAATGAAGATTCCAAAATAAAATGTAAAGTTTAACATAAAAAAAATGAAAACAGTACAAGTTTGGGAAAAGAAAATATACAAATAAATATCCCTTTTATTAAAAGAAAAGTCACATACAAAAATCTGAGTTTGAAGTTTTCGTGCTGGTGTCTTTATCGACTGAAGCACTGGAATAGCTGATCACAAAATCCATATACTCCAATCAGGTACACAGCTCTCAATGATGCACTCAAAATTCAAAACCAAAATTATATGTTAAAGTTTGACAAATGCCCAGTTAATTGTGACATTGCCACATTAGCCAAGAAAGATTGGACAATTCTTGTTTCTCTTTGCTGAGCTTACTGACCCCAGTCAAAGGGCATTTGGTTTCTGCAGACTGAAGTGAGAAGCTAAAAAAGGAAGGCAAAAAAATGAAATTAGTAAATGCTTTAATTCCTGTCATTCCAGTAATACAGGATGATTAGTGCTGATTTGAACATGGAACAAGAGCAGGTTTTGACTGCTATAATGGCTCCCACTGCCAAACAGTCTCACCAGATTTCTGACATGGAGTATGTCTACTTGGGCAAGGCAGCGAAGGGATGAATATGTCAGTGAACATATAACCCAACATGAATAATTATATCCGTGAAAAGTGAAGTAGTAGGGAAGGAAAAAAAAACACCAAAGGAAACAAAACAAGTTATCTGCTTATTCTATTCTTTATGTAGCACAGAAGAGGATTACAAAATTGCTATTTGCCACAGAACACCGGAACCAGCACAAAAATATCAGAATCATTATGAAATGATAACAATGGAAACTTAGTTACAAGCATTTTAAATTTCAGCCCAGCAAAAAAGCCTTACTCAGAAGATTTTAACTTTAAGCTCAGTATTGACCAACTGCACCAACAGCATACCTCACTCCTCCTCAGGCCGACTGCATGGTGAGCAGCCCTGAGGTGCAATCTAAATCGATTGTTCTAGCGAACAGGACATGATATTCAATGTCTCCATGGCAATAACTACCGAAAATTGAATCTCAAATTGATTACAAACTATACTTTACGTTTAATTTATTAGAATAAAATAATTAACCAAAACAGAATAGTCACAGTATAACCTGTTCACATTTCCTCAAGCTCAACAAGGCAGGCTATTATTTGATTTGCCTCGTTATATCCTACAAATCTATTTAACAGGCCCGAAGCTGAGTTCTACCTTTGATACTCCCAAGATAAACCAATGACTCATGGTGATAAAATCAAATTTAGTGATGCTTAAAGATTGAACAGAAAATGGTTAAAAGGCCAATACTATCCCAAGGCCAAATTGCATAAGGTAAATATATCACCCAATATGCAGGATTTAAAATACTAATTCAATACCAGCATCACTCAATAAGCACAAAAATCAGTGCGAAGATACAATCACTGTCAGAGGGAAATCACTCCAGTGCTACAAAAATATGTTTGCGAATGACAGGTTCACAATAAACTCAAAGTAAATTGAGATGAGTGTGCAGATTTATGGAGGGTACAAGTGATATGCTTTCACTGCTGATGTGCTTATTGGTTGCTTAATTTAGCTTTTTGAATTAAATGGAGCTCACATCGTGAATCTGAACTGGGAACATCTGATGGAGATCAGCAAAGTGAAGTGCAAAGAGAATAAAGAAAAATATGCGCAGCTGCAAGCTGGATGATTTGGAAAAAGGGTAGATGGCTGTTGAGGTGGGGAGAAAGAGACATTCCTGGAGAGGGGGGTGCAGGGAGACAGGAGAATTACAGCCATCACTGCCAGACCCAATGTTTTTCTGAAATTGTAAACTTTGTAATCACATGTAGACTTGCAGTTGAGGTGTATGGAGAGCCAACAGAAGTCATAGAATCATACAGTATACAAATAGGCCCTTCTGCCCACCATATCCATGCTGACCAACAACCACCAAAACTATACTGACTGCATTTATCTTCACTTGGCCCATAGCCTACAATGCTCTGGTATTATAAGTATTCATCCGGCTGCTTCTTAAATATTGCAAGAGTACTTACCTCCGCCACCCTTGCAGGCAACACACTCCATATTTCTACCACCCAGCGGTGAAAAAACAATTTCCATTAGATATTCTCTAAACCACTTGCTGGTCATCTTAACCATGCCCTCTAGTCTCAGACATAACTATCATGGGGGTGAAATTCCCACAATCCACTGTCCATATTGTAGATCTCACTCAGATGCCCTCTCAGCCTCCTCTCCTCTAAGAGAAGTAAACCCAGCCTATTCAGCCTCGACTCATAACTGAGACTTTTCATCTCAGGCAAGATCCTAATGAACTTCCTCTGCAATGCAACCATATCCATCAGAAAATGATGTAACCAGAACTGAACACAGGATTCAATCTGTGGCCTAACCAAACTTTTATAAAGTAATTACAAGCCTTCTCATTTCCATATTCTACACTCCATCAAATAGAGGCAAGCATCACATATGCTTTCTTCACGACTCTGACAACCTGTGCTGAAACCTTCAAGAATCTCTGAATTTTTACACCAAGGTCCCTTTCTTCCTCAGTACTTTCGAAGAACATATCATTCATTATGTATGCACTTCCGTGAGCAGACTTCCCAAAATGCATCACCTCACACTTAAAAGACCTGAATCCTCTCTGTCACTGTTCTGCTCAATTTACCAGCTGATTAGTATCAGTCATTAGTCTGACAGTATTTTCTCACCAATCAACAAACCCCAATTTTCACATCAACTGCAATTAAATCTTCTACATTCCCATCCAAATCGTTAATGTACATAACAAACAGCAAGAGCTCCAGCACCAATTCCTGTGTACACCGCTGATAACAGGCTTCCTGTTACAAAAACAGCCCTCCATCATCTTTTGCCTCGGATCTGCCTCGGATCCAGTTTGCCAATTTAGCTTGGATCCCCTTGCTTCCCTTCTGAACCAGCCTTCTATACGGGATTTGTCAAAGGCCTGACTGAAGCCCATGTAAACCACAACAACTATACACCCTCATCAGTATATTTGATCATCCTTGAATCTGACTATTCTTGATCAATCTCAGCCCTTCTCAGTATTGATTAAACCTGTTCCAATAACTCCCTCCCATTGATGTCAGACAATCTGATCTGGAATTACCTGGCCTCTGCTACCCTTCTTGAACAAAAGGTACCACATTAGCTATCCTCCAGTCATCTGGCACTTCACCAGCAGCCAGCCAAGTATTAAATATATCCACCAGGGCCCCAGCAATCTCTTCCCAAGCCCCCACAAGCAGCCTGGAATACATCTCAACAGGCCATAGGGACTTAGTCACATATATTTTATTCATTCACAAGATGCCCTTCATGATCCCTAATTGCCCATAGGGCAACTAATAGTCAACTATCTTGCTGTGTGTCTGGTATCACACACAATCCAGACAAGTATGACAGTTTCCTTTCCTAAAGGGCATTAGTGAAGCAGATGGGTTTTTCTGACAATCAGCAATGGATTCATTAATTCCAGGTTTTTTTTCCTTTCTGGAATTCAAATTCCACCATCTTTCAAGGCAGGATTTGAACCCAGGTCCCCAGAACATTAACTGGATCTCTGGATTAACAGTCTAGTGATAATGCCACTAAGCCATGGACTCCTAGTTAATGCTAGCAATGTTGAAGTCCCCTTCAACCACAACCCTATTGCTCTCTTACCTTTCTGTGATTTGCCTGCATATCTGCTCCTCTATCTCCCTCAGACTGTTGGGAGGCATGCAGCGTAATCCCAACGAGACAATGACCTCCATTTTTATTTCTAAGTTCTACCAAATGGCCTCATTTGAAGGCCTTTCAAGGATGCACTCCTTCATTAATGAAGTGATGGTTTCCTTAACCAATGTCCCACCTCTCTTCCATTTCCCGAAATTCATGCATCTTACAAGTCAAGCTCCTTGTACTAAAATAGATACAATTTAGCTTTGTAAATCTCCCATGTGCCTTATCTTGCCCATGAGTGGTCAGCGATTAGATCTTGCTCACTACTTTTCATCACTCATGCCCCATTCCCCCTGCCAAATTAGTTTAAAACCTCAACAGCACAAGTAAACCTCCCAGCAAGGATATTGGGGCCATTCCAGTTCAGATGTAACCTATCCAACTTGTATAGGTAACCCCAAGCCCAGAAGCCATCCCAAACGTTCCAAAATTCTAAAGATCGCCCTCCTACATCATTCCTTTACCCAAGCGTACACATGACCTATTTTCCTATCCCTATGCTCTGTAGCATGAGGTACTGGAAGTAATCAGAGATTACGGCTTCAGTAGGCTTCCTCTTTAATCTATTACCTAATTTTGTATTCACCTGCTGCAGGACCTTATTTCTATTACACGCATGTTGCTGGTATTGACATATCACGACTGCTGGCTGTTCACCCTCACCCTTCAAAAATGTCCTGCAGCCTGTGAGACAACCCTGACAGTGGCACCATACTAAGCAGTATATACATACACACTCACCCACCACCACCCCCCAACACAACGTGGTGTAGAGGTAAACAACTCTTTATTCAAAATCCAAAAAGCTCCAAAGTCCAAAGGTTTTTTCTCATTAACAAGGTTGTTTGTCGTGCAAACAGTTAATCCAAGTCACCACCCACTCAATGTGTGTCACTCAGATGTGACAGTGGCGAGGTGGGGGGGGGTGGGAGGTGGCCGGTGGCCCAGCACTGGCAGGCCTCAATTCTGTTTCAGGGCCTGTTTTACGCAGTGAGATTTTAAAACTTTTGCCAAACTGTCACTTATTCTGAAATTCCAAAAACTCCAAATTCTGAAAACCAGCATTTCGGATAAAGGATTGTGCACCTGTACCTATTTGAAAGGGGGATGGCCATAAGGAACTCCTGCACTGGAAGTGCTCATACTTCCTAGTCTTCCTGGTTGTCACCCAACACTTCTCTGCCTGCACAGTCCTTGACTGTGGTGTCACCAGCTCACGAAATGTGCTATCCATGATATCCTCAGCCCCGTGGATGCTTCTTGGTGAGTTCATCCACAGCTCCAACTAATTCATTTCCTACATACATGGTCATTATGGAAACTGGCAGCATCCTGAAAATGTCAATTCTCCTGCTCCTCGGATACTGCCTGACTGGCTGTACTTTTCCATCACCACACTTTTTAACTCTAATCTCCAGCAGCTGCACTCCTCCCTTGCACCTAGCATCCCGGATATCTCACACATTGCAGGAGAAGCATGGGGTTGAGTTCACCTGCCACAGTGAATCTTACTGATTACAAACAATAAATTAGGAACCAATTATCTGACCTTATCCACTACTCACTAAACAAAAAGTAAGGATTTTACACTCAATGAATAGCAGCGAGAGAAACAATCTCTAAAGCTGGTTCCCAACAGCCAATCCTCTTGCTCTATGCCTCTTTCTGAAGCCTGACGTCACCTCAGAAGCTCTGTCTCCAAATTCAGTGAAGGTCCCACCCACCCCTCATTTCTCCCACTGAGTTTATCGATTTTGATTTTTTCCCTGGTCTGAGGATACTAGAGACAGTTACCGTGCTTTCACTCCAAACTAGCAATGTTCAATGAACAGCAAAGGTTAAAAACTTGAGACATTTCTGAACCATAAGCATCACTGCTACATCACAATTGTATACAGAGGAACATCAATTATCCGAATTTCTGATTATCCGAAGAAGATCTCAAGGTCCTGATAGAAACATTACATCAAAGAGATATTTCAAAACTGATCATTTCTTTTGTTTATGATGATTAAAAATGAACTCAGGTTACTAAAATGCTGCTGAGAACAGTCCTGGACATCAATTGGAGCCCAGGAACTGCCTCCAAATGACTGACTGCTGCCCTCTCTCCCTCCCCACACTTGCCGTGAAGTTCTACACAGGGGCATACCCTAAACGCCCCCCTTCCCCAGATAATCTCTCCAATATTGTCCTGAATAGGGCAAAGAAGGAACCTGTCAAAACTTTGCAGTAAGAAGTTGTTTGCACGTGCACTGTTTTGAGACTCACCCCCCAGCAGTGATCTTACTGTTGTTATCCAGTCCAGCTGCCAGCAGGGAGGGGGGGTTCTCACAGGAGCTGCTGGGGGCGGGGGCAGACAGGGTCTCACAGGATCTGGTGGGGGCGGACGGCGGGGCATGGTGGCCAGGTCGGACAGGGATGGATCTTGGACGGGGTTCGGTGGGTGGACAGGGGGCCAGGTTGGGGGCTCACATGAAGTGTGTTGTTGCCTAGCCTCCTGAACAGGGTGTGGACTTAGCAAGTGCTCACTGTGTCAGTCCCATTGAACTGATAGTGATGGGCGAGTTTCAGCAATGCTGCACATCCCTTACACACAACTGAGTTTCTGCTCAGAAACAAACCCTGAGACAGAGAGAGGGAACAAGGCAGGCAGGGCAAGGAAACAGGAAACTTCAGAAAACTCCGAGCCCCAGAGGAGAGGCACTGAATCAATTAACCGAACTATCAATTATCTGAACAAAATAGCACCCACCCATCTCAATCGGATAATTGAGATTCCTCTGTATATACATCCACGATTCAAATTAACTGATCCTCAATATGAGAACCTTGATTAAGATAATGACATTTTAGTCAGGGAATGCAACAAGTAAAGATGCAAGGCTTAATTTCTGGTTTTTCTTCCAAAAAAGGATATGAATCATTTGAAGTTACTTTTACTTTAAAATGTACCATCAGCCTTTTCAGGTTTCAGATATAATGTTGAATGCAATGTTTTGATTAATAAATAAAAAGTTTGCCGTATCTTGTTGGACCTCCTCAAAAGGTGACCTACATTCAGGTATATGTTAGATAGCAAAACTGTTCAATTAGAAGCTGATCAAAACCAGTTTCTCAATAGTCAGAGAACATAATGCAAGCTACATGGTTTGTAATCAGTAAAGAAGTACCATACATTCATCTTTCTTTTCACAGGGAAAAACTTAATCAGAAATATAATTAGCTTTGAAAGTTAAATTATTTGCAATAGAACCCAAAAGGGAAAATAAAAAAAAACTTTAATAAGGCAAGACCATATTTCACTCTTTTTCTTTCTCCCCCAGCCCCCATTCTCATGAGCAACACTTCAAAAAACAGATTGTTGTCCATTCTGTGAGAAACAGGAGCCATTCAGCTCAGAAGGACACTCACTGCGAAAGGTTCACTTGTTCTTAATTCACATGGCCATTGCTAACATACAAGGCATTTATAGAGGAAAACGATTCAGGAAAAACCCAAGGGACAGATAACCAGAAACTGTCTTCATTTGTCGTAATAGCAAAATATTGGATTAAGCAAAGGTCAGTTAGCCCCCTTTGAGTTTGATCTGTCGGTGAGACTGAGGCTAATGTGCAAATTAACGCCACGTGTTTCTAGTTGATCCACATTCCTTTACACTTTTGTTTCAAGTATCCAGCAATCTCAATTTTAAAACCAATTGTAATTAACAGAAGAGAATTCCAAACTTCTACTCATTCCTTACATTGTTATGAGAAGGTGAGGGGGAAATTGGCTCATCTCTTTTTAAACTCCTTTCAGTTGGATGCAACAAGTACTTTTATTTCTTAACACATGCTTGAATTAGTATTCTCATAAACTACATTTCAAAGAGCCAAATTAGAACAGAGAAAGTACAGCACAGAACAGGCACTTTGGCCCACGATGTTGTGCCGAGGATTAATCCCAATATACTAACCTAACCTACACACTTCTCAGTTCATTCTTTTCCATGTGCATGGCCAGCAGTTGCTTAAATGTCCCTAATGACTTCTCTTCCACCACTACAGTTGGCAATGCATTCACAACCCTTTGCGTAAAGAATCTACCTCTGATGTCCCCTCTATACTTTCCTCCTAATATCTTAAAGCTATGACTCCTTGTGCCAGTCAATCCTGCCCTGCTGACAAGTCTCTGGCTATTGATTCTATCCATGCCTCTCATTACTTCGTATACCTCGATCAGGTCACCTCTCTTCCTCCTTCTCTCCAGAGAGAAAAGTCCGAGCCTGGTCAACCTCTTATCATAAGGCAAACCCTCCAGTTGAGGCAGCATCCTGGTATTCCTTCTTTGCACCCTCTCCAAAGCCTCTGTATCTTTCCTATAGTAGAGCAACCAGAACTAGATACAATATTCCAAGAGTGGTCTCACCAGGGACTTGGAGAGCTGTAGCAAAACCTTGCGACTCTTAAACTCTATCCCCTTGTTAACGAAAGCCAAAACAGCATACGCTTAACAAACCTATCCACTCGAGTGGCAACTTTGAGGGAACTTTGAGGCAACTTGAACACCAAGATCCCCCTGTTCATCCATACTGCCAAGAATCCTATATTCAGCATTCAAGTTCGACCTTCCAAAATGCATCACTTCACTTTTATCCAGGTTAAACTCCATGTGCTGTTTCTCAGACCAGCTCTGCATCCTGTCTATGTTGCGCTGCTGTCTGCAATAACCCTTGATACTATCAATGGCACTTCCAACCATTGTGTCATTGGCAAATTTACAAATCCACCCCTCAATCTCCTCATCCAAGTCATTTATAAAAACCATAAAGAGCAGAGACCCAAAAACAGAGCCCCACGGGACACCACTCAACCCTGACCTCAAGGTAGAATACTCTTCTTCCACAACCACTCTCTGCCTTCTGTCAGCCAACCAATTCTGAATCCAGATAGTCAAATCTCCCTTTATCCTACACCACCTGACTTTATGAATGAGCCTGCAAAAGGGAACCTTATCAAGTGCCTTGCTGAAGTCCAGATACACCACATCCACTGCGTGGCCTTCATCGACCTGTCTTGGCACCTCCTCAAAGAACTCAAAAAGATTTGTGAGGCAAGACCTGCCCCTCACAAAGCCATGCTGAACACCTTTAATCACACTATGCTTTTCCAAATTGCCAATATTTTTCTTAGAGTGACAGAAACATGAAGTTTATTATCTCCCAATCCTAAGAAAAATAATAAAGACACAAACAGGTTATATAAAGTTTTAAAAATGAGGACTCTGATAGAGAAGTAATAATAATTATGCATTTAAAAGAAGTCCTAAAAGCCCTGGCTGTGTCCGGGTTAACCCAAAATCATAGCTGTTTAATGGGTCACTTGAACTTTCAGCAGTACTGAAACCTGTAGTTATTTTTATTTTCGATTGCCCAATTTGCCTTTCCCCTGGACAGCATATTCCATGATGGTTTTGGATGTAGCTTTGCTCAGTGAGCTGGAAGGTTCATTTCCAAAATGTTTTGTTACCCGACTAGGTAACATCTTCAGTGGGCCTCAGGCGAAGCAATGCTGAAACTTCCTACTTTCTATTTATATGTTTGGGTTGGTGATGTCATTTCCTGTTCCTTTTAGAGTCATAGAGATGTATAGCATGGAAACAGACCCTTTGGTCCAACACATCCATGCCAACCAGTTACCCCAACCCAATATAGTCTCAACTGCCAGCACCCAGCCCATATCCCTTCAAATCCTTCCTATTTATATACCCATCCAAATGCCTCTTAAATGTTGCATTTGGACCAGCCTCCACCACTTCCTCTGGCAGCTCATTCCATACACGTACCACCCTCTGATTGAAAAGGTTGCCCCTTAGGTGTCTTTTTTATCTTTCCCCTCTCACCTAAACCTATGCCCTCACGTTCTGGACTCCCCGACCCCAGGGAAAAGACTTTATCTATTTATCCTATCCATGCCCCTCATAATTTTGTAAACCTCTATCAGGTCACCCTCAGCCTCCGACGCTCTAGGGAAAACAGCCCCAGCCTGTTCAGCCTCTCCCTATAGCTCAAAACCTCCAACCCTTGCAACATCCTCGTAAATCCTTTATGAACCCTTTCACGTTTCACAACATCTTTCCAACAGGAAGGAGACCAGAATTGCATGCAATATTCCAATAGTGGCCTGGCCAATGTCCGGTACAGCCACAACATTAACTTCCAACTCCTGTACTCCATACTCTCACCAATAAAGGAAAGCATACCAAACGCCTTCTTCACTATCCTATCTACCTGCGACTCCACTTTCAAGGAGCTACCAACCTGCACTTCAAGGTCTCTTTGTTCAGCAACACTCCCAAGGACCTTACCATTAAGTGTATTGGTCCTGCTAAGATTTGCTTTCCCAAAACGCAGCACCTTGCATTTATCTGAATTAAACTCCATCTATCCGCTTCTCAGCCCATTGGCCCAACTGGTCAAGATCCCGTTGTAATCTGAGGTAACCCTCTTCGCTGTCCACTGCACCTCCAATTTTGATGTCACCTGCAAACTTACTAACTGTACCTCTTATGCTCGCATCCAAATCATTTATGTAAATAACAACAAACAGAGGACCCAGCATTGATCCTTGTGGCACTCCACTGGTCACATGCCTCCAGTCTGAAAAACAACACTCCATCACCACACCCTCTCTTCTACCTTTGAGCCAGTTCTGTATCCAAATGGCTAGTTCTTCCTGTATTCCATGAGATCTAACTTTGCTAATCAGCCTACCATGGGGAACTTTGTCAAATGCCTTACTGAAGTCCATATAGATCACATCCACTGCTCTGCCCTCCTTAATCTTCTTTGATTGAGTTTTTTGAAGAAGAAACAAGTTTGTGAGACATGATTTCCCACGCACAAAGCCATGTTGACTATCCCTTATCAGTCCTTGCCTTTCCAAATACATGTACATCCTATCCCTCAGGATTCCCTCCAACAACTTGACCACCACCGTCGTCGGCTCACCGGTCTATAGTTCCCTGGCTTGTCCTTTCCACCCTTCTTAAACAGTGGCACCAACTTTGCCAACCTCCAGTCTTCCAGCACCTCACCTGTGACTATTGATGATACAAATATCTCAGCGGGGTTCTTGGGTACACTTGATCAGGTCCCGGGGATTTATCCACCTTTAACCGTTTCAAGACATCCAGCACTTCCTCCTCTATAATCTGGACATTTTGCAAGATGTCCCCATCTATTTCCCTACAGTCTATATCTTCCATATCCTTTTCCACAGTAAATACTGATGCAAAATACTCATTCAGTATCTCCCCCATTTTCTGCAGGTCCGCACAAAGACTGCCTTGCTGATCTTTGAAGGGCCCTAGTCTCTCCCTAGTTACCCTTTTGTCCTTAACATATTTGTGAAAACCTTTTGGATTTTCCTTAATTCTATTTGCCAAAGCTATCTCATGTCCCTTTTTTGCCCTCCTCATTTCCCTCTTAAGTATACTCTGACTCCCTTTGTACTCTTCTAAGGATTTACTCGATCTATCCTGTCTATACCTTACATATGCTTCCTTCTTTTTCTTAACCAAACCTTCAATGTCTTAGTCATCCAGCATTCCATATACCTACCAGTCTTTCCTTTCACCCTAACAGGAATATACTTTCTCTGGATTCTCTGTATCTCATTTTTGAAGGCTTCCCATTTTCCAGCTTCTTTTTGCCTGCGAACATCTGCCCCCAATCAGATTTCGAAAGTTCTTGCCTGATACCGTCAAAATGGGCCTTTCACCAATTTAAATCTTCAACTTTTAGATCTGATCTATCCTTTTCCATCACTATTTTAAAACTAATAGAATTATGGTCGCTGGCCCCAAAGTGCTCTCCCACTGACACCTCAGTCACCTGCCTTGCCTTATTTCCCAAGAGTAGGTCAAGTTTTGCACCTTCTCTAGTAGGTACATTCACACACTGAATCAGAAAATTGTCTTGTACGCACTTAAATTCATCTCCCTCTAAACCATTAACACTATGGCAGTCCCAGTCTACATTTGGAAAGTTAAAATCCCCTACCAAAACCACCCTATTATTCTTATAGATAGCTGAGATCTCCTTACAAGTTTGTTTCTCAATTTCCCTCTGACTATTAGGGGGTCTATAGCACAATCCCAATAAGGTGATCATCCCTTTTTTTATTTCTCAGTTCCACCCAAATAACTTCCCTGGATGTATTTCCAGGAATATCCTCCTTCAGCACAGCTGTAATGCTATCCTTCATCAAAAACGTCACTCCCCCTCCTCTCTTGCCTCCCTTTCTAACATTCCTGTAACATTTGTATCCTGGAACATTAAGCTGCCAGTTCTGCCCAATCCTGAGCCGTGTTTCTGTAATTGCTATGATATCCCAGTCCCATGTTCCTCACTATGCCCCGAGTTCATCTGCCTTCCCCGTTAGGCCCTTTGCATTGAAATAAATGCTGTTTGATTAATTAGTCCTACCTTGTCCCTGCCTGTCTTGACTGTTTGACTCACTTCTGTTCTCAAGTGTACCAGTGTCAGATTGATCTCTTTCCTCACTAACTCTCTGGGTCCCACCCCGCCCCCCCGCCCTTGGGTGTTCGTGCTATGTTCCCCTGTGAATCCATCACCCCCTACATTTTCCAAAACGGCATACCTGTTCGAAATGGGTATATCCACAAAAGACTCCTGCCCTAGTTACCTACCTCTCTTACCCTTCCTGGAGTTAACCCGTCTATGTGACTGTATATGAGACTTTTCCCCCTTTCTATAACTGCCATCCATCATATACTGTTGCTGTTGCAAATTCCTCATCGTTTCTAGCTGTCTCTCCAACCGATCCGTTGAATCTGATAAGATTTGTAACCAACAGCATTTATTGCAGACATAATCCGCATTAACCCTTAAACTCTCTTTAAGCTCCCACATTTGACAAAAAGTACATATCACTCAACTAAAGGCTATTTTTTCTCCTTTGCAATCTACAGAACCAGAAAATAACACCATCTTATTCCTCTACAAAACACTGCCCCAGGTTAAATTAATAGTTATGCTTATATTTTAAGTTTAATCAAGAGACTTATTTCCAAAGACATATAATCAAGAAAGAACCCACATACCCACTACTGAAGCCTTTCTAGTGGACACATTTAAAACAACGATTAACTTATCTGATTCTATGTTGCAAACTTCACCCAAACAGGTTCCTCCAAGATTAGTTGTGAAATTCACTGTTTGTTAATTTTGCCAGATGCACTCTGATGTCCAGCAATACATGAATTCAAAAACAGCAAAGGCAGTAGCTGTGTAGGTTTTCTCTCTCTCTGTCTCTCTCTCCTGCACGGTCCTCACCATGTGCTTCCTTTGTCCCTTTTAAAACTGTTGTTGTTTTGACTTTTTTTCCCCCAAAGTTCTAAAACAATGCGACAGCATATAAAACAAAATTAAAAATCAAACAACACCAGGTTGTAGTCCAACAGGTTTAATTGGAAGCACACTAGCTGTCCAAGCGTCGTTCCTTCACCTGATGAAGGAGCGATGCTCCAAAAGCTAATGTGCTTCCAATTAAACCTGTTGGGCTACAACCTGGTGTTGTGTGATTTTTAATTTTGTACACCCCAGTTCAACACCGGCATCTCCAAATCATATAAAACATTAATTGCTGCTCCTGGAATTAGAGGAAATCACCTCCAGCACCTAAAATACCTCATTTAAAAAAAAGGAGCAGCTGTTACAGCCAGAAACTTTTCCCATCCTCCATCTCTGATTACCCAGAATTCTTAGCTCTCAGGGGATGGTAGATGGGATCTAACTTGGTGTTTGTTGATAGAATTCCAGTTGGAATGCCATGCCTCTCAGAATTCTCATGCGTGTCTTTGTTCACCATTCCAAGATGATGGAAGAAATTGACAGATGTGGAGAGAGGAAGGCAGTTGTTGAAATATAGCACTCGAGACCACCCAGGCCAATGTGCAAAATTATCATATAAGCGTGTATCATTAGAGATACAAATTTTATGATGTTGATTCAGTTGCCTTAATTCTCTGTCTTTTGATAAATAAGGCAATTTTAGTCAGCTTTATTTTTGCTGTTGGTATCCAAAGCCTTTCCTCAACCTGTGGTCAGATGACTACTGCAGCTGTTTTAGGTCTAAGTTTCTTCCTTTTTAAAAACATTTACATGCACATAAAGTCTCCAGTATAACAACTAGATAACGCATTTGGGGTCAGCATTCTATTATGCTGATATGGCCAATATCTTTGTAATTTTATCAACACTGCTTAAAATACCACTTATCTTTGAGTCAACAGCAAATTTGGACAGGGAGACACTCGTCCTGAAAGGAAACAATCCCATGGACTGATGGAAATGAGAACCAAATAACTTGAGGTCACGGACATTGAGAGACACTGTCAACAGGCCAAAGGAAAATCTGCACGAAGGGTGCAGCAAACCTGACCTCTGATTAAGAAAAACACCACACCCAATGAAGTTATACTCAACTCAAACAGATGCTCAATACAACAATGGTAGAATGACTCCATAATGCTCTACAGCATTGTATGGGAGCTAACTGGTGCAAGGAACCAAAGCAGTTTACCAATAAGGGGAGTGGACAGCAGGATGCTATGGACAAGGGGCACAACAGATGGGTACAACACATTTAGGAGATCCTCAACTAGCCCAGACCCAGCTGTAGAATCAAGCTCAATAAAAGCACTGTACCAGAAGCTAAGCATTAAACTGGGAGAAACTGCCACAGAAATCAAAGAGCCAATAAGAATCTGAAGGACTACAAAGCACTAGGCATTGAGATACCAGAAGAGCTGTTAAAACATAACAAACACACAATCACAACACAGCTGCCAAATAAAGAAAACGTCAATGACCACAGCAACTAAAGAGGCATAATGCTATTGTTGATAGATGGCAAGGTCTTGAGCATGGTGCAGCTTAACAGGCTGAAACCAGACATAATTGGTAATATTCATGAAAAAAAAGGCAAGTTTCCAGGTTGGTAGATCTTTATACACAGAAAAGTCAAAGAGCAAATATCAGAGTGCCAGAAGCCATTCCTTACCAACTCCATTGATTTCAGAAAGGCTTCCAATGTCGATCAGCAGCAGTTACTCTGGTACATCACAAGACAGTACTCATCCCAGAGCAGTATATTAATACCTTCAAAGCCATATATATTAACATCTCACTGGGGTAGAACACTATAAAGGAGAAAGTGAGGACTGCAGATGCCAGAGATCATAGTAGAAAAGTGTAGCGCTGGAAAAGTACAGCAAGCCAATTACCATCCAAGGAGCAGGAAAGTCAATGTTTCAGGCATAAGTTCTTCCTTCTCCACATTCCTGATGAAAGGCTTATGCCCAAAACGTCAACTCTCCTGTTCCTCAGATGCTGCCGGGCCTGCTGCGTTTTTCCAGTGCCACAATCTTCGACTCTCAAGCACTACAAATCAAGGTTAAAAATCACACAGCGCAAAGTCATAGTCCAACAGGTTCACTTGAAAGTACACACTTTCGAAATGATACTCCGCCATGTAGCACTCCAAAAGCTTGAATTCTCAAATAAATCTGTTGAACTATAACCTGGTGTTGTGTGATTTTTAACTGTTTCCACCCCAGTCCAACACTGGCACCTCCACATTATGACGAGAAATCAAGCCCCACTATTCCCAGAGTTGTCACAAAAGTTAAAAGATTTTACGTGGACACGAAATTCCCCAATTTACCTGTCATTTCGACCCAGGTTAAAAGGAAGCACAGACCAGGCTATTATAAAACAAGAATTACTAGTTACTGCAAAAAAATGGATTCTAGCTATAGATAAATAATTATGAATAATCAACATATTATTCGTAACTACATTTAACTACAAGTTAAAAAGTATCCTACACACATGTAGATACACAAAGAAAATGGATGCATTGGGCAGAAGGAAAGTGTAGGGAGATAGTTCCTGTCCTGACAGTTTGCTGAAATGATCCTTTCAAATTGTTACTCCTCAATCCTCCTTCTCCAGGTACTTTCACTTGATTGCAGGATGCACAGAATGACTGGTTCACCCTTATAAAGTCTCTGACTGAGAACATCTATAGCTTTAAAACATGTCTTTGAACATTTAGACTAAAATGCAATGCTTAATTTTAGAACACACTAGCTGTACTAGAAGATAAGACAGGTAGGAAAGCTAAAAGAAAAAAGGGGGAACTCAAGGAATACAGAAGATAAAAACATCTGTGTTCACCAAGTAATAACAGGATGCTCTAAGGCAATTAAGAACATTTGCCTTAGTATCAGTGAATCTGTGTGAACAGGTCACCAAGTGATAATATTCATGGCCGTTTCCTTGTGAAATTAATGACAGTGTTTTATTCTAACCCTGAAACTAAACTCTGTACTATTAAAAGCCTTGTAATCGACGGTCACATCCTGTCAATTATAATGGATTCTTATTACCTCTTGCAAACGGGGCAGACACAGAGAGAAAAACGTCTCTGCAGTTACAAGACCCTGACTTGAGAGTTCAAAAGGACACTACAGAGAGAGACCATTTTAGTGCTGAGGCTGCTGAAGCCAGCAGAAAATTAACGCTTAGTGCTTACCTGCTATGGATTGAATTTAATTTCATTTGGGACTTTATGGTGATATAGAGTAACCTTTACTGGTTATTAAATACAAACTCTGTAAGAGGTAATATTGATGAAGCTTTATCTTACTTGCTGTTCTTGCAGACCACTCTACAGAGCTTACAGACTACCCCACTGTCAATTCTAAATCATCAGATTAGATTAGATTAGACTTACAGTGCGGAAACAGGCCCTTCAGCCCAACAAGTCCACACCGACCCGCCGAAGCGCAACCCACCCATACCCCTACATTTACCCCTTACCTAACACTACGGGCAATTTAGCATGGCCAATTCACCTGACCCGCACATCTTTGGACTGTGGGAGGAAACCGGAGCACCCGGAGGAAACCCACGCAGACACGAGGAGAACGTGCAAACTCCACACAGTCAGTCGCCTGAGTTGGGAATTGAACCCGGGTCTCTGGCGCTGTGAGGCAGCAGTGCTAACCACTGTGCCACCGTGCCGCCCAAATCTTATGTCTAATTTGAATTTGAATCACAACCCTGAAAAGAAAGCATGTTTAATTCGAAGACGAATGAGTCAGTTTAAATGCAACCTTATGGTAACATCTCAGCCTCAGGTATAGAATGATTTAGTGCTTAAAAGCAGGAGTCTGCTCCTGGCTTAGAAATTATTCTAGGCCTAACATTGAAGAGATTCTGGCACAATGTCTCAGGAAGCCATTTTATGGTCAAAAGTTTGCCCTCCTTGCTAAGAAAAGAAGCCATTTTGTAAAAGAATTGTATCTGATATGCGAGTTGTGCAAGGTTACCTTATGAACTCTCCAATTAGCTCAGACTGGTACCTCTTTATGATAAGAGTTTATCTCCTTAGCAGACGCCTAACTTGGTGGGTTTGTTTTTCCCACCTGATTAATGGCTTACAGCCTGTAGTGTGATTGGTCAAGCCTACGCAGACCTGTCAATTAACTTTTCTTCCTTATGAATTATTGTCTTTCACTGTTATCTGTCTAATTAAGAACATGCAATGTTTTCGTAAACTTTTGTATAAAGGAAGCCACTTTGTATCAGTACATTGGAGAAGCCTGTTGGTGCACTTGAAGAGCTGGTACCTTACTCTGCTAGGTCATTAGAACCTAGTGAGTTTACTGTATTGCTATCAGCAGTGATGCCATTGGTAAAGAAAGGGAATGACTAAAATTAAACTAATCTGGAAGAGGTTTTTTATTCCAGATTCCTAGAATACAATCTCCGGGATGAACCAAGAGAGAGGCTTTACAGGTCTGAGTCCATAAGGGATCCCCTGGGCCATCTCAAATTTGTACTTTAACATGACTTCTTGGTCAGGAATCACAGTTTACAACAACGGATTTGGAGAAATAAACTGGTTTTCTTCAAGCATGAGCATTTTTAATTGCAGACAAAAGGGCAGCTCCTTCCTTTCTGGAGGGCTAATATATTCTGCACAAACATTTCACAGCCAGAAGCCATTTAACTACTCAAGTGCTAATCACAGTTTACCTATTGGCAAGTGAAAGGCCTTTGTCCCCTATGTCAGCAAGACATGGAAAGAACAAAAGTTTTAACTAATTTCAAACATCTTTCACCTGCACTATCTACAATATGCTGGGTAGCACGTGAAGGAATGGGATCGCAAATAGAGTTAACCCAGACAATTGGCTGAAGAGACTAGAGACTCAGTGTGATGGAGAGACAACTGATGCTTGTACTGATATCTTGGAGATAATGGCCAGATGTGCCATTATCTCCAAGACATAAGCCCTACCAATTTGGCAATCAAGTGAAAGAGACTAAGATGAAGTCAATAGGGCCAGCCAAAGATTACTTAGTAAAGTTTGAGGAGTAGAACACCACCTGGTATAGAACAGAAGAGACTGAAGAACCAGCATTGGTGGCATAGACCTGCTGCCCACAGTTCCACTAATCTTAGATGCACAACATTTAAATAAAAATTTTAAAAAACATTTTTATGCTGCATTCATATGTAAAACCATTGCAACATTTGGAAATGCATATGAAATGATCCAGACAATTGCTCATTTGTTTTATTCACTCATGAGACACGGGCATCACTGGCTGGGCCAGTCTTTATTACTCATCCCTAGTTGCCTTTCAGAAAGTAGTGGCGAGCTGCCTTCTCAAACTGCTGCAGTCCACATGCTGTCAGTTGATGCACATTGCCCTTAGGGAGGGAATGCCAGGATTTGTTTGGCACAGTGACAGTCAAGGAACAGTAATATATTTCCAGTCAGGATGTCAAGTGACTTGGAAATACTGCTACTGCAAGTTTTCCTCCATGTATCTGCTGTGCTTTTCCTTGAAGATGGAAATGCTCAAAGGGTTTGAAATATTCTAAGGATCTTTGGTGAATTTCTGCATATGCATCTTGCACATAATACACACAGCATCGATAGGAGAGGAAGTGGATGCTTGTAGATGTAAGAGCACTGCTTTTTCCAGGATAATGTCCAGTTTCTTGAGTGTTGTTGGAGCTGCACCCACCCAGGCAAGTGAGGAGTATTTCATCAAACTATTTAGAAAGACAATGTCAACTCAGAGGAGGAGGCGGAGATGGATCATCCACTTGGCACTTCTGCCTAAGGTTGTTGCGAATACTTGAGCTTTATCTTTTGTCCTGATGTAGAGGAGGCCAGTACAATAATGCCCAATTCACGATAAACCCAAGAGGTGACTTAACATCTGTCCAAAGTCAAGAAGATTAGCATTACAGATACCAATCTTCAGTCAATTCAATTCACTGCGGGTGATATTTAAAAAATGGTTGAAGGCACGAGATACTGCAAAGGCACAGATCAAGAGTGTGATTAAATACACCCCACTTGCCTGCAAGAGAGGAGGGGGAGTGGCATTTTTGGTAAGGGACAGTATTACAGCTGTAATGAGGGAGAATATTCCCAGAAATACATCCAGGAAAGTTATTTAGGTTGAACTCAGAAACAAGAAAGGGATGATCACCTTATTGGGATTGTATTATACTCCCCGTAATAGACAGCAGGAAATTGACAAACAAACTTTTAAGGAGATCTCAGTTATCTGTAAGAATAATAGGGTGGCTATGGCAGGGGATTTTAACTTTCCAAACATAGACTGGGAGTGCCATAAGGGTTTAGATGGAGAGGATGTAGCTACTAGAGAAGGTGCAAAACTTGTCCTACTCTTGGGAAACAAAGCAGGGCAGGAGACTGAGGTGTCAGTGGGGGAGCACTTTGGGGCCAGTGACCATAATTCTATTAGATTTAAAATAATGATGGAAAAGGAAAGACCAGATCTAAAAGTTGAAGTTCTAAATTGGAGGAAGGCCAATTTTGACAGTATTAGACAACAACTTTCAAAAGCTGAGTGGGTGCAGACGTTTGCAGGTAAAGAGACGGCTGGAAAATGGGAAGCCTTCAGAAATGAGATAATGAGAATCCAGAGACAGTATATTCCTGTTATGGTGAAAGGAAAGGCTGGTAGGTATATGGAATGCTGGATGACTAGAGAAATTGAAGGTTTGGTTAAGAAAAAGCAGGAAGCATATGTCAGGTATAGACGGAATAGATCAAGTGAATCCTGAGGTCAGTATAAAGGCAGTAGGAATATACTTAAGAGGAATACCAGGAGGCCGGTGGGGGGGGGGGGGGGGGGGGGGGGGGGGGGAAACACATGAAACAGCTGTGGCAAATAGGGTTAAGGACAGTCCAAAAGGTTTTCACAAATACAGCAAGGACAAAAAGCTGACTAGGGAGAGAATAGAGCCCCTCAAAGAGCAGCAAAATCTTTGTGTGGAGCCACGGGAGATGGGGAAGATACTAAACAAGAATTTTGCATCTTTGCTTACTGCGGAAAAGGACATGGAAGATATAGAATGTGGGAAAATAGATGGTGACATCTTGAAAAATGTCCATTTTAGAGAGAAGGAAGTACTGGATGTCTTGAAATGCATAAAGGTGGGTAAATCCCCAGGACCTGATCAGGTGTACCCTAGAACTCTGTGGGAAGCTAGGGAAGTGATTGCTGGGCCCCTTGCTGAGATATTTCTATCATCGATAGTCACAGGTGAGGTGCCAAAAGACTGGAGATTGGCTAATGTGGTGCCACCTGTTTAAGAAAGGTGGTAAGGACAAGCCAGAGAATTATAGACCAGTAAGCCTGACGTCAGTGGTGGACAAGTTGTTGGTGGGAATCCTGAGGGACAGGATGTGCATGTATTTGGAAACATAAGGACTGATTAGGGATAGTCAACATGGCTTTGTGCGTGGAAAATCATGTCTCACAAACTTGATTGAGTCTTTTGAAAAATAACAAAAAAGATTGATGAGGGCAGAACGGTGGGCATGATCTATATGGATTTCAGCAAGGTGTTCGACAATTCTCCCCATGGGAGACTGGTTAGCAAGGTTAGATCTCATGGAACACAGGGAGAACTAGCCATTTGGATACAGAACTGGCTTGAAGGTAGAAGACAGAGGGTGGTGTTGGAGGGCTGTTTTTCAAACTGAAGGCTTGTGACCAATGGAGTGTCACAAGGATCGGTTCTGGGTCCACTACTTTTTGTCATTTATATAAATTATTTGGATGTGAGCAGAGTTATAATTAGTAAGCTTGCACATGACACCAACATTGGAGATGTACCGGACAGCAAAGAAGGTTACCTCAGATTACAACGGGATCTTGATCAAATGGGCCAATGGGCTGAGGGGTGGCAGATGAAGTTTAATTTAGATAAATGCAAAGTGCTGCATTTTGGGAAAGCAAATCTGAGCGGGACCTACTCACGTAATGGTAAGGTCCTCGGGAGTGTTGCTGAACAAAGAGACCTTGGAGTGCAGGTTCATAGTTCCTTGAAAGTAGTCGCAGGTGGATAGGATAGGGAAAGCAGCGTTTGGTATGCTTTCCTTTATTGGTCAGAGTATAGAGTACAGGAGTTGGGAGGCCATGTTGCGACTTTACAGGAGATTGGTTAAGCCACGGTTGGAATATTGCGTGCAAATCTGGTCTCCTTCCTAATGCAAGGTTGTTGTGAAACTTGAAAGGGTTCAGAAAAGATTTACAAGGATGCTGCAAGGGTTGGAGGATTTGAGCTTTAGGGAGTGGTTGAATAGGCTGGGGCTGTTTTCCCTGGAGAGCGGAGGCTGAGGGATGACATTATAAAGGTTTATAAAACCATGAGGGGCACGGACAGGATAAAAAGACAAACTCTTTCCCTGGGGTGGGAGAGATAGGTTTAGAGTGAGAGAGAAAAGATATAAAAGAGATGTTAGAGGCAACTTTTTCATGCAGAGGGTGGTACATGTGTGGAATGAGCTGCCAGAGGAAGTGGTGGAGGCTAGTATAATTGCAATATTTAAAAGGCATCTGGATGGGTATATGAATAGGAAGGATTTGGAGGGATATGGGCCGGGTGCTGGCAGGTGGAACTAGATTGGATTGGGATATCTGGTCAGCATGGACAGGTTGGACCGAACGTTCTGTTTCCATGCTTTACATCTCTATGACTCTATTAGTTCAAGGGGCATCCATTTCATAAGTGTGTAAATAGTACAAGTTGCTGCTTGGTCAGTGAATAAAATCTGTACAAGATGGATAATCAAATCAAATAGTGTTTTGATGGTACAAGGTAACAGTATTTTCTTTTGCCTATTCAAACTTTCCATTTTCCTATTTAATGGAGCGTGCAGGAAGGCATGTCTGAAGCAGCACCAGACATACTTAAAACTTACGTGTTAACTTGATAAAGCTACCAAACAAGATTACTTACATGTCAAACAGCTGAACCAGCAAGTAATGGACAGAGCTCAACGATCTGGGAACCAATAGATCAGATCTAAGCTCTACAGTCCTGTCACATCCAATTTGTGAATGCTGGTGAACAATAAAACAACACACTGGAAGTGCAGGCATCACAAATATCCCCATCTCCAATGACAGAGTCATAGAGATGTACAGCACGGAAACAGACCCTTCGGTTCAACTCGTCCATGCCGACCGGATTTCCAATCTACTTTGTGCCATTATGTGCACAACTCAACTGGCTTAATTGTTTTTTTTTGTTCCTTTCATAGTGCTGAAAGCACCAATCAATGCAAGTTCTCAAGCACAGTGATTGTGTTGTTGAAGCATTAATTTATAACTAATTCCTTGAGAACTTGATGGCCAAAGTACAAGACAAATCAATTTATCATGTCATGTGTTACAAACCAACACATAAAGAAAATCTGCCACAAATTCTAATGTCACTCAACCTTTTGCAACGTACCTTTGGACTTTTGGCATAACTAATAGTCTATGATTGTTTGGAGGTTAATACATCATTGTTTGAAGGTTAATATATAATACCTTTTATTTTCCCTGTACTGAATGACCTGTTCCCAATTGATTGGAGGCACAACACCTCTCCCACAAAAAAAAAACAAGGTTTTTTTTTGGAAAGCATAATGTTTTACACTGAGCACAAGTCAGTAAGGATATTACATTTGTTCTCAAAGATCCGAGTTCACATCGTCTTTCCAAATAGTGCCCAATTCAAGATAAATACAAGAGGAAACTGTTTATAATATCAACTTCATCAACTTCACCAACACATTCCACCCCGACCTCAAATTTACCTGGACCATCTCTGACACCTCCCTCCCCTTCCTGGGCCTCTCCATCTCCATTACTGACAACCAACTTGACACGGACTTTTTTTTATATATAAACCCACGGACCCCCACAGCTACTTGGATTACACCTCTTCCCACCCTACCTCCTGCAAAAATGCCATCCCGTATTCCCAATTCCTCCGCCTCTGCCGTATCTGCCTCCAGGAGGACCAGTTCCACCACAGAACACACCAGATGGCCTCCTTCTTTAGGGATCGCAAGTTCCCTTCCCACGTGGTTGAAGATGCTCTCCAAAGAATCTTATCCATATCCTGCTCCTCCGTCCTCAAACCCCACCCCTCCAACTGTAACAAGGACAGAACACCCCGGTCCTCACTTTCCACCCTACCAACCTTCCCAATAAATGCTTCATCCACCGACATTTCCGCCACCTCCAAACAGACCCCACCACCAGAAATATATTTCCCTCCCCACCCCTTTCCGCAAAGACCATTCCCTCTGTGACTACCTGGTCAGGTCCACACCCCCCCAACAACCCACCCTCCCATCCTGGCACCTTCCCTTGCCACCGCAGGAATTGCAAAACTTGCGCCCACACCTCCTCCCTCATCACCATCCAAGGCCCCAAGGGTGCCTTCCACATCCAAAGCTTCACCTGCATATCCACCAATGTCATGTCATTTATTGTATCTGTTGCTCCTGATGCGGTCTCCTCTGCATTGGGGAGACTGGACGCCATCTCACAGAGCTTTTCAGGGAACATCTCTGGGACACCCACACCAATCAGCGCCCCTTGGCCCAACATTTCAACTCCTCCTCCCACTCTGCCGAGGACATGGAGGTCCTGGGCCTCCTCCACTGCTGCTCCCTCACCACCTGATGCCTGGAGGAAGAACGCCTCATCTTCCACCTTGGAACACTTCAACCCCAGGGCATCAATGTGGACTTCACCAGTTTCCTCATTTGCCCTCCCCCACCTCACCCCAGCTCCAACCTTCCAGCTCAGTATTGTCCTCATGACCTGTCTTACCTGCCAATCTCCCTTCCCACCTATCCATCCACCCTCCCCTCTGACTTATCACCTCCATGCACCTAATGTACTCTTTGTTATCTTCTCCCCAGCTCCCCCCTCCATTTATCTCTCCAGGCTACCTGCCTCTATTCTTGATGAAAAACGTCGATTTTTCCTGCTCCTCAGATGCTGCCTGACCTGCTGTGCTTTTCCAGCACCACTCTGATCTAAACCCTTATTATAATATCTGCCCAAAATCATGAAGCTTAGAACAAAGCAAAACACTGCGCAGCACAGTTATCAAAAGGTCAGAGAAAATGATGGAAAATAAATAATGGTTCATGCATCAATACCAAGGTCATTGTACACTTGTATAAGATAGTAGCAGTGCTGAAAGCACCTCATCTATCACAGGCACAGAAAGGTAAATAAGCATTTAAAAGGTGAACTTCAAAATCTCATAGAACACAGTCATTCAATTCATTCTGATCTATACTGACTCTTATGTTAGAGCTAAAGCCAGTTAAAGAAGATACTGAAGGAATAAATGGCCAGGCAGCACCCGTAGTAACCTGGCTGCGAACCCGCGACCAGGATGATGTGAGTAAACTCGAAGTAACTACAGAACTAAAGCTGGGCATCAATGTGGACTTCAACAGTTTCCTCATTTCCCCTTCCCCCACCTCACCCTAGTTCCAAACTTTCAGCTCAGCACTGTCGCCATGACTTGTCCAGACTTGGCCTACCTGCTATCTTCTTTTCCATCTATCCACTCCACCCTCTCCTCCCTAACCTATCATCTACGTCCCCTCCCCCACTCACCCATTGTATTCTGTGCTACTTTCTCCCCACCCCCACCCTCTTCTAGCTTACCTCTCCACGCTTCAGGCTCACTGTCTTTATTCCTAATGAAGGGCTTTTGCCCGAAACGTCGATTTCGCTGCACCTTGGATGCTGCCTGAACTGCTGTGCTCTTCCAGCACCACTAATCCAGAATCTATGCTGGAGCAGTTGAATCCAAATCAAACCTGTCACACTGTCTCTCTCATGTAGATCTATAACTTCCTCTATTTCAAATATTTAATTTTGTTTCATGATGTACAATGATCCATGCAACAAAACATTCCATGCTTCTTCATGGGATCAGTTTCTGCTAGCCTCTCTTCTTATTCTAATTATGTTAAATTAATTAATTATCTATGACTGACTACCTAGTTTCTCCAGATTCAATCAAGCAGCACAACTCATTATTTTAAACACCTCTAATAAATCTTCTGTCTTCTCTACATGGCTAAAAATAATCCTTAGATCTCAAGAATCTCTTTAACTATAATTTCTCAAATATGGTATCATTTTGGTGAACCCACTCTGTGGAATCATCAAGGCTTCAAATAGATCTCCTTTTTTTCGGGGAACATATGATTTAGGAGTACAGTAACTTTCAGCCATTTGGCATCGCAAGCCTGTTCTCCATTTGACAGCATCGTGTTGACCTGACTGCGGGCGCAACTCCACTTTGCTGGCTACCCCCATGCCCGTCAACTTCCTTGTCAATCAAGGATCTATCTAGCTCACTCTATAATAAATCCCATTCCTTGCATCCACTGCTCTCTACAGAAAATAATTCTGCAGATTCACAGACAGACAGAAAAAAGAGGAAGAGGAACACCTATACAAGGTATTCGCCAAAAACGGATACCTGCGCAACTTTATCAACAGATGCCTAAGAGACAGACCACGGAACGAGGACATGCCACAACCAAAAGGACTAGCCACACTACATACATCAGGAGCGTTTCAGAACTGACAGCCAGACTACTGCGACCCTTAGGACTCATAACGGCACACAAACCAACAGCCACGCTCAGACAACTCACTAGAACAAAGGACCCGATACCCAACATGAGCAAAACTACTGTAGTTTACAAAATACCATGCAAGGACTGCACAAAACACTATATAGGACAAACAGGAAGACAGCTAACAATCCGCATACATGAACATCAACTAGCCACGAAACGACACGACCAGCTATCCCTAGTAGCCACACACAAAGACAACAAGCAACATGAATTCGACTGGGAAAACACTACTATCATAGGGCAAGCCAGACAGAGAACAGCCAGGGAATTCCTAGAGGCATGGCATTCATCCACAAACTCCATCAACAAACACATCGACCTGGACCCAATATACCAACCACTACAGCGGACAGCTGAAACTGACACCCGGAAGCGGCAAGGACAGACCACTATAAATACCGGAAGAAACATCAAAGAAGCGCTTCGCAGGAGGCTCCAGAGCACTGATGATGTCACCTAGCCAGGGGACGAAACGTTTGCAACAAAAACTTCCAGCTCGGCGAACAGAACCACAACTGAAAAAATTCTATTAATCTACACCTTTTATGGAAGGCCCCTCATTTTTAAAATGTCTTCCTTAATTCTCGTCTCTCCCACAGGTGAGCCAGCCTTCCAAATCCCCCCAGAATCTTAAAGGTTTCAATGAGATCATTTCTTATGCTTCTGAGCTCCAATGGTTAAAGCACATAGAGTCAAAGATGTACAGCATGGAAACAGACCCTTCTGTCCAAACTGTCCACGCCGACCAGATATCCCAAGCCAATCTAGTCCCACCTGCCAGCACCCGCCCCATATTCCTTCAAACCCTTCCTATTCATATACCCATCCAAATGCCTCTTAAATGTTGCAATTGTACTAGCCTCCACCACATCCTCTGGCAGCTCATTCCATACACATACCACCCTCTGCGTGAAAAAGTTGCCCAGTAGGTCCCTTTTATATCTTTCCCCCTCACCCTAAACCTATGCCCTCTAGTTCTGGTCTCCCCGATCCAAGGGAAAAGACTTTGCCTATTTACCCTATCCATGCCCCTCATAATTTTGTAAACCTCTATAAGGTCACCCATCTTTCCTTATAATCTTTTATAACCTTATAACAATCACAGGAATCATCTATGAACTGGTTCGAACATTGCAATATCCTTATTTAATAACCAAGAGCAAAACTGTACCTTACTCCAGATACAGTTTCATCAATGTCACATGCAACTGTAATAAAACTTTGCTAATTTTGTATTCCAATCCCCATCCTATTAACATTCATTTGCCTTCTTAATCACTTATTGTATTTACATACTAATTTTGTGCAATTCATGCGCCAAGAGACCTGGGTCCCCTTGTACTACAGATCCTTTTGTAATCCCGAGGTTTACAAGCTTTCTCCATTTAAATAACATGCTGCTTTAGCACCAAGCGGTTCATATTTTCCAACATTAAATTTCATTTGCCAATCTTTTCCTCACACACAATTGAAATTCTTTAGTTTACTCCTCACTATTTACTTTCTCATGTCTCTTTGTATCATTGGTATAATTAACAGTCATACATTTGGTCCCTTTTTCAAAGTCACAAAGAGTTGAAGCCTTAAGCACTTACCCTCCACAGATTACCAACCCAAAAATGATCCAGTGGTCCCTCTCTGATCTAATTTCCCAATTGGTTATATAATGGACTCTGGATGATTCACTGTCTGACCTCTAAAATCATTATGCCTCCGTGTGCCTTTTGTTCAATGACACCTTTGATCTCTAACCTCCTTCATCCTCTAACCTGTCACTGCATTTTTTTCTATTCCACCAACCAAATCTGAAGCCTCTCAACAGCAATAAAAGTCACATTTTCTCTGGTTCCAAAGAACCACCTTATTGGACTCAAAATATGAACTCTCCATAGATGCTGCCAGGCCAGCTGAATTTCTCCAACACTTCCCGTTTCCTTCAGATCTTCAGTATCTGCAGTATTTTGTTTTTATTCCTAATCTGTTTTCTGTCAGCCAATGACTCCTCGATCCATGGGACGATATTACCCCTAAAAAAAACTCTTATTTGATGAAGCACCTTTTCAACAGCTTCTAGAAGCCCACATATACCATTTCTGCTCAATAGAAAACACTCAAATTGATCAAACATGATTTCTTCCTCATTAAATCATGTTTACTCTAACTGGATTTACTAAGTGTCCCACTTTCACCTCCTTAATAATAGATTCGAGCTTTTTCCTAATGGGAGATATTAAATCAACTGACCCAATTCTATTCTCCTCCCATTGTTTTTAGAATAACCATTATTTTTTATAAACGTATTCGGTCTTTTTTTATTCATCCGTCCCATTTGTGCTGTCCACTTTGCAACTGTAGCAACAATCTTACCTCAGACTCTCAACATTGTGGATTCAAAGCCCACTCCAAAATAATTAAGCATATCATTAAAGTTAATGCTGCAATACTGAGAAAGTATGACATTGTTCATGTCTTCTGGATGAAATCATAAACAGATCTACGTAGGAAATAGACATACTTAATCAACATACTCAAATAATCTGGATAATTACGAGATAGCTACTTGTGGAACCTTGCTATGTATAACCGTACTGATGACTTTCCAATCAATCACAACAGCAATTGCACTTCAGCAAATAAATTATTAGCTGCGTAACATCCCAAGATTGTAAAGGATGCTATACACATGCACTATCATTCCTTAAAAAGCCTAAAGTACTGTTCATATCTTTAGGGAATCATGAACAATGTGGGAGTGCCAAGGTCTCTCCAATGATCAACACGAGTGCACAACTTTCAAATTGGTACACTGTACTTTGGGATAGTAGAGTCAACATATCGAGCATAAGCTCTTCATCAGGAATGTGGGGAGCGAAGGGTCATGGGGGCAGAGAGATAAATGGGAGGGGGGTGGGACTAGGGGCAGATAGCTGGGAATATGATAGGTAGATGAAGGTGGGAGGGGTGATGGTGATAGGGTGGAATACACAGGTGGGAAGGAAGATGGGCAAATTGAACAGTTCAAGAGAGCGGTGCCGAGTTGGAGGATTGGATCTTGGAATTGGAAAAGAAGGGGGCGGGGGGGGGGGGCAAGAGAGATCAAGAAACTGGTGAAATTTATTTGTGGTTGAAGGCTCCCAAAGTGGAAGATCAGGTGTTCTTCCTCAAAGCATCAGGTGGCTAGGATTTAGCAGTGGAAGAGGGCCCAGGACTTGCAGAGTGGGAGGAGGAGTTGAACAATTCAGAAACAGGGTGGTGGGGTTGATTGGTGCGTGTGCCCCAGAGATGTTCGCTGAAACATTCTACAAGTTGGTATCCTCTCTCCCCAATGTAGAGGAGTGTGTGTGTGTAGGTAGGTTTTACACCACTTGGGGTGGCAAGAGAAGGTGCCCAGAATGGAGGGTAGTTTGATGAGAGGTGCATACCTAACGAGGGAGTTGCGGAGGGAATGGTCTCTGTGAAATGCTGAAAGGAGTCAGGAGGGAATTTTATCTCTGGTGGTGGGATCTGACTGTAGGTGGTGGAAATGGTGGAGCATGATGCAATGTATCTGGACATTGGAGGTGAGGACTGGGTGAGTTCTGTCCTCATTGCGATTGGAGAGGTGGGGTTGAAGGGCAGAAGTGCAGGAAATGGAGGAGATGTGCTGGAGGGTATTGCTGACCATGTGGGCAGGGGAATTGCATTCCTTGAAATTAGGAGGCCATTTGGATGTTCTGGAGTGGAGCTGGTCCTCCTGGGAGGAGATGTGGCAGGGGTGGAGAAATTGGGAGTAAGGGATAGCATTTATATGGGGCGCGGGGGATGTTGGGTACATCTTCCACAACTATACCGGCACCATTCCCCACCTCTTCCTCTGCTACATCAATGCTTGTATTAGCGCCACCTCGTGCTCCCACGAGGAGGTTGAACAGTTCATCAACTTCACAAACGTCTTCAATACTGACCTGCAGTTCACCTAGACCATCTTGGACATTTCCCTCCCCTTCCTGGGCCTCTCCATCTCAATTTCCGGCAACCAACTCAACACGGACATCAACTTCAAACCCACCGACTCCCACAGCTACCTGGACTACGTCCTCCCCCCGAGTAATAACGCTATCCCTTACTCCCAATTCCTCCGCTGCCACATTCCTGCTGAAAAGTTTATGCACGAAATGTCGACTCTCCTGCTCCTCGGATGCTGTCTAGCCAGCTGTGCTTTTCCAGCACCACACGTTTTGACACTGATCACCAGCATCTGCAGTCCTCACTTTCTCCTGTTTGTTGAGATAACCTACTGTCCATTTTTGCTGAGGTAGCATAGTGAGAACTTGGGTGAAGTGTATCAAGTGAAAGGCATCAAGCAGGCCATCAGCTTAGGCATAGAGCAGACACATAACAATGATGTCAGCAGTGGGAGGAACCATGAATGTACTGGTCAACAGAGTTAGTACCTACAAAGTGTGCACAACTCCTCCTGTACAGCAGCAAGAGATACAGTTAAATGTATATTACCCAACACTTATTCAAAATTAATTATATTCAAACTTTCTCTTCATTCTGTGAACCTACATATGTCTTTCTAAAGTACTTCACTCCTCATCCTGCGTACCAATTTCACTACTTAATCATCAGCAAATTCTAATACAGTTTTCCTGTTTCCCAAGTCTAAATCAACCAAACATTCACAGGGTACAAAGGTGTACCCACCATTAACTCCTAGATTACACCATTTCCAACTCTTCCCAAATTTCCAATTGGCGGCCAGCTTTCTAGCCAGACAGCTACACTTCGACTTACATCAGTTGACTAAATTGTACTACGCGCATTTTGAGAGAGTTGGTTTAAGTATTTCTAAAAGTTTGTATGTACTATCTCTATAGCATTCCCTTCACAGTTACACGTGACTTTCTTTTAACAAATCCATACAAGTTATTCTTGTCTACATATAATTTGAAATTTTGTAACTGAAGAGTTAATAAACAGATGGAAGTCAGTGGCAGACAAAGTTCATTGACGCACACCATAATGCTCAAGTCCCAGTAAAACTTATTCAGCTTTTCGTTATCCTGAAGCATGGATGCCTCCACACTGCCCAAAAAATGTGGAAGAAAATAGCTTGCATTAAAAAACTGAACAACACCCACCGTTATTTTGCAGACCCCTTGTAACTTTCCAATCTGTTGCTCAATGGTCTGTACACATGAGTTGCAGGTCATTCCCTCCACAGATATGTTAATGGAATGCATTTCACTTTTCTTGTCCATTTGTCTTTGGTCTTCACATCACTGGAAAATGGCAAGGCAGTCAAGAACCTCAAGAAAACAGATTGCAAAATCCTCTAAAAGTATTTGAAAATTAAAAAGCTCAGTAAAGACAAATATAGATCCCTTACAATCAGGAACAAGGGAAATTATAATGGTGAACAAAGAAATGGCAGACCAATTACAGAACAACATTGGTTAACCGAATGTCAATTATCCAAATTTTAGATTTACCGAACAAGATCACTTCTGGAACTGGAAGTGCCTGCTGTGGTTAGCATGACGCTGGCAATCATCTTGCATGGCATGCACAGCTTCGAGAGAACATTGGAAAGAGTTGAAGTCACAGCCAATTTGTATAAATAATTTGGGTAAAGGGACTAAATGCCAAATTTGCTGGTGACACAAAGGTCGATCAGAAAGTAAGTGAAGAGGAGGACGTGGTCTTACTCATT
Organism: Hemiscyllium ocellatum; assembly: GCF_020745735.1. Lineage (NCBI taxonomy): Eukaryota > Metazoa > Chordata > Chondrichthyes > Orectolobiformes > Hemiscylliidae > Hemiscyllium > Hemiscyllium ocellatum. The sequence continues at coordinate 28,181,979 of NC_083411.1, forward strand.
ACCAGAGAAGGCTTGAGGGAGAGAGTGGCTTATTTCTGCTCTTAATTCTTGTGTTCATATGCATGAACAAATTGTAATGACAAAAGCTGTTGTTTGAAATAGCAGCAGAATGTTGGAATAACTCAATGGGCCTGTCAGCAGCTGTGGTGAGTGAAAAACAGTTGAAGTTTCAAGTCCAATATGAGTGAAGATGGTCAGTGAATGTATTATGATATTCATAATTGCCCATAGTCATCTCCAAAATAACATTAGGACATTTGCTCAAGTTTTCTTTGTGCAGTCACATTGTGATGAAAAACTATGGCCAAAAATGTTGTGTATCACAGCATGTATTCCTTTAAATCGTTTAGAAGTTTTCAGAGAAATATAGAAAATAAGAGCAGTAGTAGGCCCTTTGATCCTTCAAGCCTGCTGTACCATTCAGTATGATCCTGGCTGATCATCCAACTCAGTACCCTGTTCTTGTTTTCTGCCCATTCCTTTTCACCCCTTTAGCTGTAGAACTATAGCTAATTCCTTCTTGAAACAATTCACTATTTTGGCTTCAACTACTTTCTGCAGCAGAAAATTCCACAATCTGATCACTCTCTAATAGAAGAAATTTCTCTGCTTCTCAGTCCTAAATGGCCTACCCGAAATCCTTAGACTGACAGTCCCGGTTTTGGATTCCTTTGCCATCATGAATATTCTTCCTGCATGTACCCTGTCTAGTTCTAATAGAATTTTATAGGCTCCGATGGAGATCCCGGTCATTCTTCTAAACTCCAGTGAATACAACCCGAGCTGATCCAGCATCTATTCATACATCAGAAATCAGTCCGGTAAACCTTTGTTGCACTCCCTCCAGACCCAGAATATTCCTCAGATATAGAGACCAAAATGCGCATATTACTCCCAAATGTGATCTCACTAAGGCATGTATAATTACAGGAAGACATCCCTGCTCCTGTACTCAAATCTCTTGCTTTGTCGGCCAACATTCCCTTTGCTGTCTTCGCTACCTGCTGAACCTGCCTGCTTACTTTCAGCGACTGATGTTCAAGACACCCAGGTCTCTTTGCACCTCCCCCTTGCCAATCTCTTGCTATCAAAGTGGACAACTTCACATTTATTCACATGATGTTTCATCTGCCATGTATTCGTCTGCTTGCTCCGCTTGTCCATATCACACGAAGCATCTCTGCATCCTCCTCACAGTTCACCCTCCCACCCATTTTGTGCTGTCTGCAAATTTGGAGATATTACATTTAGTTTCCTCACTTAAATCATTAAGCTATACTGTGAATAGCTGGCATCCAGATACTGAAAGCTGGGATGCTTCTACAGTCTCCTGCAGAAAATACCAGTTTATTCATAAATAGAATCATAGAGACCCCTAAGTGCCTACTCTGCATTTTCTGTCTGCAAACTGGTTCTCTATCAATATCAATACATAACCCTCAATCCCATGCACTTCAATTTTATGTGCTGATTTCTTTCGTCGGACTTCATTGAAAACCTTCTGAAACTACAAGTTAATCCACTGCACCCCCAACCCCCCTAATCAATGCTGCTCATTATATCTTTGAAAAATTCTAGTGCATTTGTCAAACATTATTTTTCCCTCTGTAAATCTGTGCTGCATCTGTCTGATCCTGTTAATGTTTTCTTAGTATTCTGTTAAATCTCGAGCATTTTCCCTTCTATAATGTCAGGCTAACTGGTCAATAATTCTATTTCTCTCTACCTAAGTTACCATCGTCCAAAGGAACAGTTCAAGAGTCCATAGAATATTAAAAGATGGTCATGCCCTATTTCTAGGGCCAGGTTCCTTAAATACACTGTAGATTATTGGACTCTGGGGATTTGATATTTAACCCCATCAACTTCCCCAACCCATTTCCCAACTAATTTATTTCACTTCATCCCTCTATCTAGACCTTCTGTTCTCCTTTGTGAAGGCTGAACCAAAATATGTACGGACAGAAGAACCTCAATTATTCAAATGAGATGATGCGAGGAGTATTTTATTTGAAAACTGATTGTTCAGATAACAGTTTTATGGGACCTTCTGAGATTTTCTGGATCTACGCAATTACCAAAAATAAAAAGCAGTATCGTTATAAATTAGTGCCTTTATTTACTTCAGTTTCTCTGAAGCAGTATTTTAGTTTTTGGCTACTCTCAAATTTTCTTCCTGCGTTTCTCACTCTTACATTACCCCTCCCTCTCCCCATAAAGGTGGCTAAACCAACCTGGACAGAAGATTGGAAAGTTTAAATTAAGGGTATGGAATAATGATTACAATGAACAAAGAGACCTTGGAGTGCAGGTTCACAGCTCTTTGAAAATGGAGTCACAAGTCAACAGAGTAGTGGTGTTTGATACACTTGCCTTTATTGTTCAGTGCAGTGAGTTGCAGCTGTCTAAGACATTGATCAGGCCACTTTTGGAATACTATATTCAATTCTGATCTCCCTGTTATCAGAAGGATGCTGTGAAACTTGGAAGGGTTCAGAAAAGATACACAAGAATGTTGCCAGTGTTGAAGGGTGTGAGCTATAGCGGGGAGGCTGAATAGACTGGGGCTATTTTCCCTGGAGTGTTGGAAGCTGACAGGGGACCTTATAGATGTCTATACCATCATGAGGTGCATGGTTAGGATGAATAGTTAAGGTCTTTGCCACAGGATAGGGGAGTTCTGTCTTCCAGCCTCCTGCCTGTTCACTTTCCATTCAGCCAAGGCTCAGCATAGTCTAGTCCTGAACAACAGTACCATTTTTCATTAAATTCTCCAGTTCCCTAATAACACACTCGAAACTTACTTCACTCATGTGACTCACTTATGCTCCTCTCCTCCAAATTCCATGACCACACATTCGATTTACATATCAAAAGAACTGAAACCAACATGCCCGTTCTAAAAGTTGAGAGACTTAACAAACAATCCAGGTCTTTTTCAATATACAATTTCAATTACATCACACTAAACTTTTGCTATAAATTCTGTATCTTACACTCCACAACCACCTGATGAAGGAGCAGCACTCTGAAACTAGTGCTGCCAAATAAACTCGTTGGACTAGAACCTGGTGTTGCATGATTTTTAATTTTGTCCACTCCAGTCCAATACCGGCTCCTCCAAATCGTTATTAAACTTCGTTTCGTTGTCTCGTATTTTTTAAAAAACGGACCTCCTTAAAGTCTATCGCTTTGATCCAGATACTAGTCAGCCCCATCACGTCTCCTGTTTTCTAACTCCCGTGTCAAATATTTGTTTGGTTGCATTTTCGCGAAGAACCTTGGCATGTTTCTATACATTATAAATACAAGCTATTTTAAAGTCGCTACGTATTACATAAATCATATCACATACAAGCTCTTCCAATACTAGCTTTCCTTTATTATAAAACTTAACAATACATCTGCATCAAGTTTCCACAAAATACTCAATTTCTAAGCAAGAATTTCTGTGTAGCATTGTTATTTCGCATTCTACTTCCTGGAACTGGGGTTTGATTGATTCTATTGAACAAATTGGGTTATTATTACTTCCTTTGTTATGGAGTGTTTGTTTTCATGCTGATCCACGTCAGGTCATGTTGTTTATTTAAAAGATTCCAATGAATTAAAGCTTTCACTTGTTTCTCCCTCACTCTTGCACAAAAGACACATGTTTTTCCTCATTTAGAAAAGAAACAAAGCTTTATATTTGTACTAGAGCATCATCAGCTGCTGCTCACCTTAGGCCTCGGCCGAGCAGCTGACTTCTTCAGGCTAACGACACACTCCACCATCACCAAGGATAACGTTACCTCCGGAACAGATTGTCGCCACTAAGAGATCCCCGGAGGGATGAGATTGAGGAGCGGAACCCAGGCTGCGCATGCACATGGATGACGCTTCGTGGCATGGGGCGGGACTAGACTGTGTTGACATCACGAGGTGAAGTGTCAATCAGAGGATGGAACGTGCAGAGGGAGGGGGTAAAGTGGGACATGTCTTCATAAAAATATGAAGGGGACCACTGACTACTAAATGTACAAAAACACCAACAAAAGTGTCCTCTTTTCAAATGGCGGTCAACAAATGACAAAAGACTAAAAGGCATGAAGGAAGTTTATTAATTACAAAACTAACTACTGAAGAATAGTGGCAGAAACTGTGCTCCCATAAACAAAGGAAGCAGGAGCACGTGGCTATTCAGCCCTTCGACCCTCCTCCACCGTTCAATATGATCATCTGATTTAGTACACTAATCCCACTTTCAGTCTTTCCTTTGATCTCTTAAACCCTAAAAATTTACAGTAAATTATCTGTATCTGCAACTTCACCTATCTGCGCCAAAAAGTAGCAACCCATGGGCAAACTCACATCCACTATTTTTAACCTATTTTTAACCTATCTGACAACAATGTTTCACTTTAAACTGCTTTCTGTTGCAGAGAATTGCACAAGTTCACCACTCTGGGTGAAGAACTTTCTCTTCATCTCAGTTTTAAGGCCACTCCCCCCCCATAGCCCAAAGATGTAAATTGTTGCTCTGGCCAGGCTCAGGAGCTGGACCCAGCAAGGGGCTCTCTGTTGTCCTCAGAACTGTATGGCCAGAGACTGTAGGAGTATGAGGCTAAAGTGGAATCAAATGTTGAGGAACAATCTTGTCAAATAATGGAACAGGAACTGCAACCTCTTGCTTTCCAACTGATGTGGAATCTAGACTCTACTTAGGATCTAAAGTTACCAACAGCTTGGAAGTTAGTCAAGTGTCTAATAAACTTAATGATTCATACCAATTTGAGCAACATGTTCATGAACAGTGTGGGATTGCTAGTTTTTGCACACTTAACATTCTGTGTCCTTTCAAAGCAAATTTGTAAATGAACACTCAAAACTTTGGAAATAATATTCCAGCACTGAGATCTTCACGGATTTGGTTACAATGATTTGCTCTGAATATCAAAACTATGACTTAATCCCATTGACTGAAATTGGTAAAACATTTGAGGGTATAGAATATTTAAGTCAGCACAATGGACAAATTAAGAGTGCAGTTTCACATAGCTAGGACACGAGGGAGGAAAATGAACAATATTTATCAAAACAAAAATAAATAACTATGGATGCTGGAAATTTGAAACAAAAACAGAAAATTAATGGAGAAACTCAGCATGTCTGGCAGCACCTGACGGAAAGAAAAGTGAACATTTTTTGAGTCCAGTGACCCTTCATCAGAACATTTGGCTAAACACCAGTCATAATAAATAAACCTATAAATGGAGATATAGGTTTATCTTCGTAGCACAGGTGAATCAATATAATAGCTTATAGGAGGATATCTAGGAGAAAGTGAGGACTGCAGATGCTGGAGATCAGAGCTGAAAATGTGTTGCTGGAAAAGCGCAGAAGATCAGGCAGCATCCAAGGCTGAAGAAGGGCTCATGCCCAAAACATCGATTCTCCTGCTCCTTGGATGCTGTCTGACCTGCTGCGCTTTTCCAGCAACACATTTTCAGTATAGGAGGATATCATCAGTCAAGTCAAAAGTTACAAAGGGGTATTAAGACTTAATGAAATAGAGTCATAGAGAAAGACAGCACAGATACAGATCCTTCAGTCCAATTCATCTATGTCAATCAGATATCCTAAATAAGACTAGTCCCATTTTGCCAGCATTTGATCCATGACCCTCTAAACCATCCCTATTCAAATACCCATCCAGATGCCTTTTAAACATTGTAATTGTACCAGACTCAACCACTTCCTCTCATAGCTCATTCCATACATGCACTACCCTCTAAATGGAAAAGTTGTCCCTTAGGTCCCTTTTAAATCTTTCCCCTCTTATCTTAAACCTATGCCCACTAGTTTGGATTCTCCCACCCTGGAGAAAAGATCTTGTCTATTTACCCTATCCATGCCCCTCATGATATTATAAACCTCTATACAGTCACGCCTCAGCCTCCAACTCTCGAGGGAAAATTGTCCCAATCTATTTGGCTTCTCCCTATAGCTCAAACCCTCCAATCCTGGCAACATCCTTGCAAATCTCCCCTGAACTCTTTCAAGTTTCACCACATCCTTCCTATAGCAGGGAGATCAGAATTGCACACAGTATTCCAACAGTGGCTTAACCAATGTCCTGTACAGCCGCAACATGACCTCCCAATTCCTATACTCAATGCATTGTAGTTTGGTTTCCACAAAAATGCATAGGAGTAAGCCTAATCTTATATCATCAGCATTCACCTTAACATTTTTTATTGCTACAGTACAGCAGTATTGTGCAGTATGTGCAGATAGGAATGACTGGTTAAAGTAAACAATTCATTTGCCATTTGAAGGACATTTCTGTTTGACAAAATCTCTATGATTCATTGTAAAGATAAAAAAATATTTAACTTGTTGAAGTCACCACCCCAGAATGTGTTGAATGCAGGCACTAAGCAAATTTGAACAGAAGATAGATTAGATTAGATTAGACTTACAGTGTGGAAACAGGCCCTTCGGCCCAACAAGTCCACACCGACCCGCCGAAGCGAAACCCACCCATACCCCTACATTTACCCCTTACCTAACACTACGGGCAATTTAGCATGGCCAATTCACCTGACCCGCACATCTTTGGACTGTGGGAGGAAACCGGAGCACCCGGAGGAAACCCACGCAGACACGGGGAGAACGTGCAAACTCCACACAGTCAGTCACCTGAGTCGGGAATTGAACCCGGGTCTCAGGTGCTGTGAGGCAGCAGTGCTAACCACTGTGCCACCGTGCCGCCCTTTAAGACAGATCTTTAATTAGTAGCAGGTTGTAGATAATGGAGAACAGGAACAAAAGTGGAGTTGAGGTCAACATGACATCTGTCTGCCATGATCTGTTTTTATTGGAACAGGCTCAAGGGGCTGGATTGCCTACCCGTGCTCCTAGATAGAGTCATAGAGTCATACAACATGGATACAGACCTGTAGTCTAACTCGACCAGACATTCCAATCTGACCCAGTCCCATTTGCCAGTATTTGGCCTCTATCCCTTGAAACCCTTCCTATTAATATATCCATCCAGATGTCTTTTAAATGTTTAATTGTACTGGTCTCCACCATTTTCTCTGACAGTTCATTCTATACACCCTCTCGGTGAAAAAGTTATCCATCAGGTCCTTTAAAATATTTCCCTCTCAGATTAAACCTATGCCCCCTAGTTTGGACTCCCTCACCTTAAGGAAATGATCTTAGCTATTGGAACATAGAACATAGAACAATACAACGCAGAACAGGCCCTTCAGTCCTCAATGTTGCACCGACCTATGAACTGTTCTCAGCTCGTCCCCCTACACTATCCCAAAATCATCCATGTGCGTGTCTAAGAATTGTTTAAATCTCCCTAATGTGGCTGAGTTGACTATATTAGGAGGTAGTGCATTCGACACCCTTACCACTCTATATAAAAAACCTGCCTCTGACATCTGCCTTAAATCTATCACCCCTAAATTTGTAGTTATGACCCTTGTACATGCTGATGTCATCATCCTAGGAAAAAGACTTTCACTGTCTACCTTATCTTATCCTCTGATCATCTTGTATGTCTCTATCAAATCCCCTCTTAGCCTTCTTCTCTCCAATGAGAACAAGTTCAAGTCTCTCAGCCTTTCCTCATAAGACCTTCCCTCCAGACCAGGCAACATCCTGGTAAATCTCCTCTGCACCTTTTCCAATACTTTCACATCCTTGAGGACCAAAACTGTACACAATATTCCAAGTGTGGCCACACCAGCGTTTTGTATAGTTGCAACATGATATTGCGGTTCCAGAACTCAATCCCTCTACGAATAAAACCTAACACACTCTATGCCTTCTTAATAGCACTATCCACCTAGGTGGCAACTTTCAGGGATCTATGTACATGGACTCCAAGATCCCTCTGCACATCCACACCACCAAGAATCTTTCCATTGACCCAGTACTCTGCCTTCCTGTTATTTTTCCCAAAGTGCATCACCTCACATTTAGCTGCACTGAACTCCATTTGCTACCTCTCAGCCCAATTCTGAAGTTTATCCAAGTCGCTCTGCAACATTCTTCCACACTGTCCACTACTCCACCGACTTTAGTGTCGTCTGCAAATTTACTAATCCATCCACCTATGCCTGCGTCTAACTCATTTATAATAATGACAAACAGCAGTGGTCCCAAAACAGATCCTTGTGGCATATCACTAGTAACCGGACTCCAGGCTGAATATTTTTCATCAACCACCATTCGCTGCCTTCTTTCAGAAAGCCAGTTTCTAATCTAAACTGTTAAATCACCCTCAATTCCATATCTCTGCATTTACTCCAACAGCCTACCATGTGGAACCATATCAAATGCTTTACTGAAGTCCATGTATACCGTGTCAACTGCCCTTCCCCTCATCTACATGCTTGGTAACCTTCTCAAAAAACTCAATGAGGTTTGTGAGACAAGATCTGCCCTTGATGATACCATGTTGACTATCTGAAATCAAATTGTTATTTGCTAGATGATTATAAATCTTATCTCTTATAATCCTTTCCAAAACTTTTCCTACAACAGAAGTAAGGCTCACTGGTCTATATTCAACCTATTCATGCCCCTCATGATTTTATAAACCTGTATAAGGTCATCCTTCGGCCTCTGACGCTCCAGGGGAAAAGCCCCAGCCTATTCAGGCTCTTTGTATAATTCAAACCCTCCAGTTTTAGCAATGTCCTTGTAAATCTTTTCTGCATCCTCTCAAGTTTAACAACACCCTTCCTGTTTCTTATATTCTTATGTTTACCACTCATATGGTTGGGGATTTGGTCTCTGGTTTGGGACACATTTTCAGGACTTTATTTAAATGTTTCATGCACAATGTTAAGAAACACTACCATGGGTGAACCCTGGCTCCCTACAAACCGAAATATCCTTCTTCAAATGGTGAACTTCCTAATTTCAATTTATCTTTTACAAAAAGCTGTTGACAAGTGTAACCTTCCCAAAAAGTTACACAATTATAAAGTAGCCTGTATAGTCTTACAAACATCCTTGAGGTGTAACCTTTTTAACTGATCAGGCACTTTTGATAGCTAATTCAGATTTACTGCATTCTTCAGAAAGTTGAGAGTATGGTGCTGGAAAAGCACAGCAGGTCAGGCAGCATCCAAGGAGCATGAGAATCAACGTTTAGACATAAGCCCCTCATCATGAATGAGCAATAATTCTTCTACAATCTCCTACGGTCTTTTTCTCCATAATCTTTGAAGCAGTGTAAATTTTCAAATCTGGATGGAGGTTTGCTCACTGAGCTGGAAGGTTCATTTTCAGACAAATCTATACAATTTCCCAAAACATTGCTAATCAAGTTAACATAGGATGTCTTTTGTTAAATGACTGTGCAACAAAGTTAAAGTTCTAATTTGGTGGAAGGCCAATTTTGACAGGATTGTGCAAGAACTTTTAAAAGTTCATGGAGGGCGGATGTTTGCAGGTAAAGGGATAGCTGTAAAATGGGAAGCCTTCAAAAATGATACAATCAGAGTCCAAAGACAGTCTGTTCCTGTTAGGGTGAAGGGCAAGGCTGGTAGGTGTACACAATGCTGGATGACTAGAGAAATTGAGGTTTTGGTCAAGAATAAGAAGAAAGCATCTGTCAGGTATAGACAGTAGAAATTGAGTGATTACCGAGAAGAGTATACATGTGGTTGGAGTATACTTAAGAGAGAAATGAGGAGGGCAAAAAGGGGACATGAGATAGCGTTGGCAATTAGGGTTGAGGAGAATCTAAGGGAATTCTAAAAACACGTTAAGGACAAAAGATTAACTCAGGAGAGATTAGAATCCATCAAAGATCAGGAAGGCAAGCCTATGTGTGGAACTGCAGGAGATGGGGAAGTTACAAATCAGTATTTTGCATCAGTGTTTACTGTGGAGAAGAATATTGAAGATAGAGAATGAGGGGAAATAAATAAAATAAAATGAAAAATGTCCATTTTATAGAGGAGGAGGTGCTGGATGTCCAAAAATGCATAAAGATGGATAAATCCCCAGGATCTGATCAGGTGTATCCTAGAGCACTGTGGGAAGCTAGGGAAGAGATTGCTGGGCATCTTGTTGAGATATTTGTATCAAGGATAGCCACAGGTGAGGTGCTGGAAGACTGATATTGGTTAATGTGGTGCTATTATTTAAGAAAGGTGGTAAGGAAAAGCCAGAGAACTATAGACTGGTGAGCCTGACAACAGTGGTGGGCAAATTGGTCAATGAATCAAAATGTTACGTTTGTTTTTCTCTCTCCACAGATGCTGCAAATCCTTCTGAGCATTTCCAGAATTTTCTGCTTTTTAAAATTAATTAATTCATGACATGTTGCTGTGCGTCCTTGAGCTGCTGCAGTCCATATGATGTAGGTAAACCACAACGCTGTCAAGGATTCCAGGAATTTGGCTCAGCGACAGTAAAGGAATGCAAACAACTTTCCACATCAGGGTGGGGTGTGTCCTGAAGGGGAGCTTGGTTGTGTTCTTATGGACCTGCTACCTTTTTTCCTATTGTTCTTCATGAATTAAGAAAGTGCTGTCAATAGAACTCTTACCTTGCAGTCACAGTGGGAGAGAACACACCCTGAAAAAGACACAGCCTGGAATGAGTGTGTTTTTGAGAATTTGGAACATCGTAGGAATTTGGTGCAGAAAGGAAGAGGTGCATTTTGCATTTTTTTGTTTCATATTTTGTGAGTCTGTATTCTTCAGCTTCAACTAAACAGAGGGAGGGGAGCCCTAGTTTAACAGCTTCAGGGTACTGCTGATTGGGAAAACAAATCAAAGAGTGATGTCACAGGAAAGTGGTGTGTTGATTGGTTCAAAATGTTTAAAAGTGTATTTTTTTGAAAAAAAAAGAAAAATAAACAGGAATAAGTCAAAAGGCCAATATGATAAAGTTATATAAATAAGCAAAGTAAGGTAATGGAAGTAGTGTTAGAGTTACATATACATAATTAATTTTGTTTTAAAAGGAAGTCATGGCAGCAGGGTTTGCACTTGCGATGTGTTCCTTTTGTGCTAAGTGGCCAATCATGGTACCTTTAGTTATCCCTGGTGACAACATGTTCAGGAGTGTGTCCAACTGCAGCTACTGGCTAATTGCATTTTGGAGTTGGAGCTATGGGTGTCATGATTTGGAGATGCCGGTGTTGGACTGGGGTGTACAATGGGTGAATTCACTGCAGAGCATTTATGATGCTGAACATGCTGTTGACAACACGTTCAATGAGGTGGTCACACTGCAGGTGAAGACAGAACAGGTAGAAAGGCCAGGGGTGATTACCAGGCAGAGTAGAGGAGGGCAGGTAATGTAGAAGTCCCCTTTCTTACAAATACAGTATACACTTTGATACTGTCGGGGAAATGACTGTGTAGAGGAAAGCAGCAGGAGCCAACTTTATGACATCATGGGTGACTCTGCTGCACAAAGAGGGAGGAATAAAAACTGCAGAGCTATACTGGTTAGGGGATACAATTGTAATGAAAACAGACATTTCTGCAGCCAAACAAGAGACTCCAGGATGATGTGTTGCCTCCCTGGTGCCAGGGTCAGAGATGTCACTGAACAGCTGCAAAGGTATTCTGAAAGGGGAGGACAAACATATAACACATGAAGGAAAAGAATGAAATCCTAGGGAACTAGGAAGAAGATTAAAGGACAGGACCACAGCATCGAAAAATTTCAGTGCCACATGCTAGTGAGTATAGGAATAGAACGTTACTGCAAATGAATGTGTGGCTGGAGAAATGGTGCAGGAGGGAGAGCTTCGGATTTCTGGGACAATGGGACCATTTTTAGGAACAAGGTAGACAGGTTGTACCAGATCTGGAATGGGAACAGCATTCTTGTGGGAAGGTTTGCTAATGCTGTTGAAGACAGCTTAAACTAACTTGGCAGCGAGGGTGAGACCCAGAGAGAAGATCCAGCATAGGGAGGTGAATAGCCAGAATTAGAAGAGACAGAAAGTGTGTCAAGAAGGCAAAGAAATTATAAATTATAAACCAGTTAAGGCACAAAGGAGTTGGATGGTTTGTGTTTTAATATTAGGAATCTGACAAACAAGACAGATGAGTTGAGGCCATAAATCCCAATAAGATCAGCTGTAGGTTGCAAGGCAGTGAGAGCAGGCAGTCTGGGGTGGCAGCTAGGGGGGAGCACAAGCCCTTGTGAAGAGTGTGAGCCCAGCATGGCCAGGCACTTATGGACTGTGATGTTGAACTGTTAACCATGTTTCTTTGTTTTTCTACTTTTTAGCAAGAAGGACTGTAACATTTAGCTTTTTAACATTGTTTTCCTTATTTTTCTGCTTTGTACCAAGATTCTGTACCTAGGTACCTATGTACCTAAGATGACACCATAAGTGGCAACTCTTCTCTGTACTCATGTGAGTACATGTGACAATAAAGCTAATTCAATTCAAATAAAAACAAGGCGGTCTGATGTATTTGCTATCACTGAAACATGGTTGAAAGAGCTAGGCAAAAGTGAAGTCTGCTGATGCTGGAAACCAGAGTTGAGATCAGAGTAGTGCTGGAAAAGCACAGCAAATCAGGCAGCATCCAAGGAGCAGGAAAATCAACGTCTCAGGCAAAAGCCCTTCATCAGGAATAGAGGCAGGAAGCTTCCAGAGTGGAGAGATAAATGGCTGGGTGGGGGGGGAGGGTGCAGAGAGCGCGGCAAAATTGGCAGCTCAATATTCCAGGATACAGGTGTTCAGGAAACCCAGGCAAAGAGGTAAAAGAGGAGGGTTGTCACAATATTGATCAGGGGATCAATAACACTAGTAAGGAGAGATGACATCTCAGTGAGATCTTCAAATGAGACCACATGGATAGAATTTAAAAACCAAAAAGGAGCAATCACATTGCTGGGAATGTACTAGAGGCCCCCTATACTGCTGAGAGAGGTAAAAAAAAGCAGATATGCTGGCAAATTTCAGAGAAGTGTGAAAGTAATTAGGGAGGGGTAGTGATAGTAGGGGATTTCAACTTCCCCAACATTAACTGGTGTAGTCATAGTGTGAAATATCTAGAGGGAGCAGAATTTGTAAAATGTATCTAGGACAACATTTTAAGCCACTATGTAGAAAGCCCAAAAGAAAGATCCTGGACTTAATTTTTTGGTAATGAAGTTGTTTGAAGTATTAGTGAGGGAGCATTTTGCAGATAGCAATCACAACTTTGTTAGATACTCCTTGGATGCTGCCTGACCTGCTGCGCTTTTCCCCTCCTCCCTACCTTTTATCTTAGCCCACTTAGCACACTCTCCTCATTCCTGAAGGAGGGCTCATGCCCGAAACGTCGATTCTCCTGCTCCTTGGATGCTGCCTGACCTGCTGCGCTTTTCCAGCAACACATTTTCAGCTCTGATCTCCAGCATCTGCAGTCCTCACATTCTCCTAGATAACTTTGTTAGATTCAAGATTGTATGGAAAAGGACAAGGATGGGCCTGAAGGCAAACGTCTAAACTGGAGGCAGGCCAATTTTAATTCGAACAGGTATGATTTGGTCAGAGTGTATTGGGAACCAATACTTTTAGAAAGAAAAAGGGGAGAGTACAGGACCACATGTTCCAACAAAGATAAAGGCTGGGACAAACAAACCCTGCGAACCCTGGAATATCAAAAAATATACAGTATTCTATAGACAGAAAGAGGGAGGTTTCTGGCAGATACTGAGGGCTCAAAACAGCAGAAGCTTTGGAGGAATTCAAAACATGCGAGAGGAAACCTGAAAAGGAAATCAGGAGATCCAAAACGGGGCATGTTAAAGCAAAAGGAAAATCTTAAGATATTTTACAGGCACATTAAGGATAAAAGGATAACTGGAGAAAGAGTTAAAGAGCACATTGATAATTTGTGCATGAAGCTAGAAGATCTAGGTAGGGTTCTAAATGAATACATTTTCTCAGTGTTCACTAATGAGAGGAGTGATCGGTACAGAAATCAGGGAGAAGGACTGTGACACACATAAAGAAGTTAGCATAGACAAAGAGGAGGTTCTGAGTGGTTTGGCAGGCTTAACAGTCAGGCTTAAGAGTAGACAAATATCCAAGACCGGATGAAGTGTATTCCAGGCTACTGAGTAAAGAAAGGGAGGAAATAGCTGTGGCATTGACCATAATTTTCAATTCCTCCCTGATCACAGGAGAAGTGACAGAAGACTGTGGAACAGCCAATGTAGTATCGTTATTCAAGTAGGGAGCAAGGGATAAACCAGGAATCTACAGGTCAGTCAGCCTAACCTCAGTGTTGGGGAAACTATTAGATCCATTACTGAGGAACAGAATTAATCTGCATCTGGAGAGGCAGAAATGAATTAAGAATGGGCAGCATGACTTTAAGTGGAGATCATGTCTGACTGACTTAATTTAATTTTTTGAGGAGGCAATCAGATATGTAGAAGAGGGCAATGTATTTGTTGTAAACTACATGGATTTCAACAAGGCTGTTAATAAGGTTCCATATGGGAGTCTGGCAGTCAAGGTAAGAGCCCATGGCATCCAAGGAAGTTTGGCACTTGGATCTAGAATTGGCTGAGTGGCAGGAAGCAGAGAATAATAGCTGAGGATGTTTTTGCTCTTATGACTGTAAGACTGTGTCTATTGAGTTTCCACAGGGGTCAGTGTTGGGGACCTTGCTGTTTCTGGCATATTTCAATGATTTAGACTGGAATAAAGGAGAGTTGATTAGTGAGTTTGTGGATGATATGAAAATTGTTGGGAAGGTAAATAGTGAGGAGGATAGGCTCAGATTAGAGTAGAGAATAGCTGGACTGGTCAGATGGGCTAATCAGTGACAAATCGGATTCAATCTGGGGTGATGCACTTGGACAGGATGGTAAGCAATTGCACCTTCCAAACCTATGACCACTTCCATCTAGAAGGACAAGGGCAGAGGGTTGATGGGAACACCATTACTTGCACGTTCCCCTCACCAACCTGATTTGGAAATGTATTACTGTTCCTTCACTGTCACTGGGTCAAGATCCTGGAATTCCCTCTCCAAGTTCACCGTGGGTCAACCCACAGCACGTGGACTACAGCAGTTCAAGAAAGCAGCTCATCACCACTTTCTCAAGGGCAACTAGGGATGGGCAAAAAATGCTGGCTAGCCAGAGACACCCATGTCTCACAAGTGAAAAAAGGTGAGGAAACAGACTTTGAAATACTTTCGGATCATATGGGTGTGGATTCTTGGAGTGAAAGTTTTATCAGGAGTTATTGGGAATGTGAGGTTGAGGTTACAATCATGACTTTATTTAATGGCAGACAGGCTTGAACAGCCAAAAGGCCTACTCCTCCTCCTAACTTGTGCATTCATATGCTTGTTTGTATGGTTCTACTTGAGTTACCAGAAAGTTAATAACACATATGGAAACTTTCCAACATTATTCATGAATCAAAGGACAAGGGGAGGAGAAAACAAGGGTGGGGGGAAATAAAGTACACTATCATTAAAGTTTTTTCCTGTGTGTTTGTATTACATATATGTAGCCATGAAGAAGGGTGAATTTACGTTTATAAAGACGTTGCCACGTAACAAAATAAGTGCTTTGTAGGAGGACCTCAGTAGAATAGATCCTGTTTGCTGCCATGAGTGCAGCTCCAACACTCAAGAAACTTGACACCATTAAGTAAAGCATCTTGCTTGAACAGCATCTAATTCACCATCATATGGGTCTCGAGCACAGAAAAAGGACCATCATGTCTGCAGCAGTCAAAAACAGCCCAACTATTCTAATTACATTTTTCAGCACTTGGCCCATAGACCGTACAGCTTGTCTAAGGATCTTTGGTGAATTTCTGCTATGCATCTTGTAAAAGGTACACATGGCCAGTACTGAGCATTGGTTATGGAGGGAGTGATTGTTTGTGGATATGATGTCAGTCAAGTAGGCTGCTTCAACCTGGATGGTCAAAGCTTCTTGTGTGCTGTTGGAGCTGCCCCGTCCAGGCAAGTGAGGAGTATGTCTTGTAGATGACAGACAGGCTTTGGGATGGCAAGAGATGAGTTAATCATAGAGTCATAGAGATGTACAGCATGGAAACAGACCCTTCGGTCCAACCTGTTCATGCCAACCAGATATCCCAAACCAATCTAGTCCCACCTGCCAGCCTTGCCCACATTCCTCCAAACCCTTCCTATTCATATATCCATCCAAATGCCTCTTAAATGTTGCAATTGTACCAGCCTCCACCACTTTCTCTGGCAGCTCATTTCATACACGTGCCACCCTCTGTGTGAAAAAGCTGCTCCTTAGGTCCCTTTTATAACTTTCCCCTCTTACCCTAAACCTATGCCTTCTAGTTTTGGACTCCACCACCCCAGGGAAAAGACTTTGACTATTTATCCTATCCATGCCCTTCATAATTTTGTAAACCTCTATAAGGTCACCCCTCAGCCTCCGACGCTCCAGGGAAAACAGTGGCCTAACCAATGCCCTGTACAGCCGCAACATGACCTCCCAACTCCTGTACTCAATACTCTGACCAATAAAAGAAAGCATCCCAAATGCCTTCTTCCCTATCCTACCTACCTGCGACTCCACTTTCAAGGAGCTATGAACCTTCACTCCAAGGTCTCTTTGTTCAGCAACACTCGCTAGGACCTTACCATTAAGTGTATAAGTCCTGCTAAGATTTGTTTTCCCAAAATGCAGCACCTCACATTTATCTGAATTAGACCCCTTCTGCCACCTCTCAGCGCATTGGCCCATCTGATCAATATCCTGTTGTAATCTGAGGTAACCTTCTTCACTGTCCACTACACCTCCAATTTTGGTATCATCTGCAAACTTACTAACTGTACCTCTTATGCATGCATCCAAATCATTTATGTAAATGACAAAAAGTAGGGATCCAGCACTCCACTGGTCACATGCCTCCAGTCTGAAAAACAAACCTCCACCGCCACCCTCTGTCTTCTCCCTATTTAGACAATTCTGTATTCAAATGACTAGTTCTCCCTGTATTCTGTGAGATCTAACCTTGGTAACCAGTCTCCCATGGGCAACCTTGTCAAACGCCTTACTGAAGTCCATATTGATCATATCTACCGCTCTGCCTTCATCAATCCTCTGTTACTTCTTCAAAAAACTCAATCAAGTTTGTGTCAGCATTCCTATTCTCTGACCTGTTCTGTATTTATATAGCAAGTCCAGTTGAGTTCCTGGTCAATGGCAACACCAAGGATGTCAATAGTGGGGGAGTTCAGTGATGGTAACACCATTGAATGTCAGTGGTGGTTAGATTGTCTCTTGTTCGTGATGGTCATTATCTGGCATTTGTGTGGCACAAATGTTACTTGCTATTTGACAGCCCAAGCTGATCCAGATCTTGTTGAACTCGAGCATAAACTGCTTCAGTATCTGGGCAGTTATGAATGGTGCTGAATACTGTGCAACCATTAGCAAACATCCCCAGTTCTGACCTTGTGATGGAGAGAAGGGCATTGATGAAGCAGCTGAAGATAGTTGAGTTTAGGACACTACCTTCAGGAACTCCTGCAGAGATGTGCTGGAGCTGAAATGACTGACCTTCAACAACTACAACCATCATCCTTTTACCAGGTATATTTATTTATCTATTCATGCATAGTATAATGGAATACCTGTCTTCAGAGAATTTGCCCCCAATACCTATTGATTCTAGTTTTGCTCAGACCCCTGATGCTACACTTGGTCAAATGCAGCCTGATGTCAAGGGCTATCACTCTGATCTCACCTCTGGAATTCAGCTCTTTTGTCCATGTTTGAACCAAGCTGTAATGAGGTCAGAAGTTGAGTGGTCCGAGCGGAACAAAAACTGTGCATCACTGAGCAGGTTATGACTGAGCTGGTAGCACTTGATGACATCTTCCATCACTTTACTGATGATTGGGAGTAGACTGATGGGGCAATAATTGGCCAGGTCGGATTTGTTGTGCATTTTGTGTATAGGACATACCCGGGCAATTTTCCACACTGTTGGCTGGATGCTAATGTTGTAACTGTACTTGAAAAGCTTGGCTAGGGAAACAGCAAGTTCTCTTGCATGTTGTCAGACCTCATAGCCTTTGTAGTATCCAATGCCTCCTACTGTTTCTTGATAACACGTGGAGTGAATCAAATTGGCTGAAGACAGGTATCTGTAATGCTGGGGACCACTGAAGGTGCCTGAGATGGATCATCCACTTGGCACTTCTGGCTGAAGATAGTTGTAAATAATTCAGCCTTATCTTTTGCACTTGTGTGTTGGGCTCTTCCATCACTGGGGATGAGGGTATTTGTGGAGCCTCCTCCAGTGGGTTATTTAATTGTCCACCACCAGACATGACTGAATATGACAGGGCTGCAGAGCTTAAACCTGATCTGTCAGTTATGGGATCATTTAGCTCTGTTTGCTACTTGCTGCTTATACTGTTTGGAATGCATATTGTTCTGTTTGATAGCTTCATCAGATTGACACCTCATTTTTAGGTATGACTGATGCTGGTCCTGGGAATGCCCTCCTGCGCCCCCTGTTGAACCAGGGTTGATCCTCTGGCTTGATGGTAATAGTTGAATGAGGGATTTGCTGGTCCATGATTGTGTTGGACTACAATTCTACTGGTGCTGATGGCCCACAGTGCCTCATGGATGCCCAGCCTTGAGTTGTGAGATCTGTTCAAAGTCTGTACCATTTAGCATGGTGAAAGTGCGACACAACTCAGTGGAAGATATTGTCAATGTGAAAGCAGACTTTGTCTTCACAAGGACTGTGTGATGGTCATTCTTGTCAATGGACAAATGCATATGGAACTGACAGATTAGTAAGGATGAGATCAAGTATGTTTTTCCTTCTTGTTGGTTCCCTTTCCATGTTCTGTAGACACGGTCTAGCAACTATGTCTTTTAGAAACTGACCAACTCAATCAGTGGTGCTGCTGCCAAGCCACTGTTTGTGGTGGACATTGGAATCTCCCAGCAGAGTACATTTAACAACTTGCCACCTTCAGTGCTTCCTCAAAGTATGGTTCAATATAGAGGAGCATTGATTCATCAGCTGAGGGAGGACAATATGTGATAATTAGTCAGAACTTTACTTGCCCATGTTTAACCTGACGCAATGAGACTTCATGGGATCCAGAGTCAATGTTCATGATTCCCAAAGCAACTCTCCACTGTCCTGCCAGTGGAGTGGTAGTGTCTGGGATCTGGTCTGTGAGGTATGATTCCGTGAGTACAACTATGTCAAGCTGTTGCTTGATTAGGCTGTGAGACAGCTCCCTCAATTTTGGCACTAGCCCCCAGATACCAATAAAGAGGACATTGCCGGGTCAGCAGTTTCTGCCATTGTCTTTTCTGAGGCCTAGATCAATGCCAGGTGGTCTGTCGGTTTCATTTCTTTGAGACTTCATAGCAATTGATACAACTTAGTGGCTTGCTCGAGCATTTTATATGGTATTTGCTCTGGGTCTGGAGTCACATGTAGGCCAGACAAGGTGAAGATGGCAGATTTGCTTCCGTAAAGGATATTAGTGAACAATTGTTTTTTTCTGATAATCGACAATTGTTTCATGGTCATCACAAGATCCTTAATTCCAGGCATTTTATTTCACTGAATTCAAATTTCACAATCTGCCCAAGGTGGAATTTCAACCAGAATCCCCACAACAGTCGCTGAGTTTCTCCAATAATAGTCTGGCCAGTAGACCATCACCACTCTATCCTCCTTTTGAGGAAGAGATTCTGCAGACTTAAGATCCCAAGAGAGAATAAAATTTGCCTTGTCTTTGTCTTAATTTGGAGACATATTAACATGACAGAAGAACATCTTTAAGGGTAATTTAATCTAAACTCCTACTTATTTTTACAGAGCCCTATCGGCTTATACAGAATAATGTATTAATATCTATACATAGAGCTGAAACTTACACACCTCCATTTTCAGCCTATTTGATAGAACATGTATATACTTGTATATACTTGACACAGAGGATAAATGTAGGTTGATCTTTCATCTCAGGAATGTCGCCATGCTCCAGTATAAAAATACAGCAATTTAGCCTCCCACTAAGTTCTCTTTCAAATATTCATGCCAACAAGAGAGACTGAAGTAAACTAAGCTTAATGGTTAGTTCGGGGTTATCTTGAAGTCTTTGCTTGTGATTTGATCAATTGTCCTGACAGCCTTTTGAAATGTTCAAACACATTTGTATGCTTCATGTTTATTGAAATGTTTCATGTTTATAGTCCCAAACAAAATCTATGTCTAAAATTCAATTGTTTAGAATAATTAGTATCTTGAAGAAAGTAACAATAAATTGGGATTGAAGTCTTTGTAATACAGATTTTGGAAAATGAAATCAAGCTAAATATCAAGTGAATTCAAAACTTGATTAGTCCCAATGAAATTCACAATATTTTGTTTCCTTGTATAATTTCTCAGGAGATACCCTGCATTTTTTTCCTTAAATTAATTAACTTATAAAGGAGTATCTTTCTGTACTGTGTGATGCTGAGTCATATAGTCAGGGATGGTCAGTGGTTCAATTCTCAATCTTTGTTGAGTATGCTGATCTTAGTCAGGACGCTGGTTGAAATGGTTGTGGCTTCTGTATAACTGAGATAGGAATAAGGTGAATATGTAGACATTTTCATTCTGAAGCATGATCCAGTATATATCATCAATGTGTAATTATTGAGTAGCATAGGATAGCTTTCCCTCCTAATGCATCTTGGATTAGAATGATCTGCTAACACTGCTTCGTCTCATCTGTCAATTGTTAGTTAAAGTTCAGTGGTTTACGAAATCATGTTGATGGAAAAGTGATGGACATTATTAAATAAGACGATGATTACCAAGATTAACTTTGAATATAAAGGAGGAAACAGACTTTCATTTAAAGAGGGCATTTGCAGACACTGTAATTTCTGAAAGTACACTATATGCACATGCAGTTGCAGTGCCTGTGACTTTACTGACAGTTATGTCCCAAAGCCCCAGTTCAGCCCAGCCCCTAGAACTTCCTAAGCAGCTGAGTGCATTGGATACAGCAAAGGCTGTGAGCGCTGACAACACTCCAATTTACACAACCTGTGCCCCAGAGTAAATTACTAAGCTCATCAAATTCCACAAGCACAGCTATGACACCGACACCTAACCAAACACGTGGAAGTTTGCTCAGGCACCTTCTAAGAGCGTAAGAAACAACAACAGAGTAGGCCATTCAGTCCCTCAGGCTTACTTTGCTATTCAACTCCACCACATCCTATCCTCATATACTTAAATTAAAAGTACAAAGTTATTGACGTTTTGAACAGTCAAATTACTGAACATTCAAGCCTTCCGATGAACAGAATGTAAAATAATTGCAACACTCTTAATGATGATCTTTCTCTTTGTCCACGCCCTGAACAGTGTATGCCCCATAGTTCCAGATTGACAGCAACTATCCTGTCAAGCCTTCCCAAAGTCTAAAATGTATCAATAAGAACACATCACATTCTTTTAAACTCCAGCATATTTTACTCAATCCCTTCTCATAGAATAATTCTCTCCTGCTCGCAATCAGTCCAATGGAGAGCTATAATTTTATCGAACTAGTGGAGACATGGAAAGATCAGGAGTGGCAAGTTCCCCACTGTACTCCATTCCATCCTTGAATAATATCACTGCCTTTTCTTCATTATTACTGGTTCAAAATCCTGGGACTCTTTCCCGAACACGATTTGTATACATGCATTCCAAGTGATACAGGCTTTTGTACTTTCCCTGGTTTGTTTAGTTTACTCTGGATACCAATACTCCAGGGCAGTGCTAACAGTGGAACATACCTAATGTTCTTTAGTAAAGAAAACTACATCCTAAAGTACTTCAAAAATCTAACCCATACAACAATTACATGTGAACCGGTTTACATGGATTTGTTAATGATCAGACTGAAACAGAAGTTACCAGCAAACATTCAGTACAACTTCTGGCAAATATCACAAATATGTTTACCCCACCGCTCCCCGCTTGTTTGTTCAAATAACTCATTTGGAGCTGGTCATTTGTCCTTGGAAAGAAACCTTTGTCTTAGTCTTAACAAACTTGGACCTTAGCATTGGCTTGCTTGTGCTGATACTACCAATGTGTTACCTCATCAGATGTATGATAATTCACACAGAACAATACAATGGTCAAGTAATCCCTTTTTAGCTTATAAATAGTCCACTTTATCACATCTTGGAGATAGTGAGGACTGCAGATGCTGGAAAGTCAAGAGTCGATAATGTGTGCAGCTAGGAAAAGCACAGCAGGTCAAGCAGCATCAGAGGAACAGGACTGTCAACATTTCAGGTCAGGACCCTTCATCAAGTCTGGGTGGGACCCCCTTCCTCTATTTATTTCTAAGCCTCCTTCGCCCTCTGACGAAGGGTCCTGACTTGAAATGTTTACTGTTCTGCTCCTCTGATGTTGCTTGACCTGCTGTGCTTTTTCCAGCTCCACACTTTATCATATCTAATTCACTATTGTTGTTTTTATATGAGACCCCAGTCTTTCAGAATTACTGTGATCATTCAGTCCATTACTGCAAGTTATAGTACTTAACTACAGACATTCGTTCAGAGACAGAAACACAAGAAAATTCAGTGACCTGATGTCATCATCAGGATTCATATGTATTTTTTCTCGTAATTTCATTTCAGCTAATCCGATATAGTTTAGGTTAATGTCTACAACTGTAGATGTACATGCATTCAATAGATTGCAATGGTTCAAGAAGGTAGTTTACCACCATCTTCTCAAGAGTATTTAGAGATAGGCAAAACCAAACAGCAAAATCTAACAAGCAACATCTATTCAAGAATGCTGCATTAAAATTTACCAGAAACATTCAGTTCATCAGTACGACATATGGGATTGGTTAACTCTGAATCTGTACCATTTCCCCAAAGCCTTGAATGTTGTTTCTTTTCAAATAATCATCCAATGGTCTCTTGAATGCCTCAATTGAACCTGCCTCTCCTATCTTTCAGGCAATGCATTCCATAAGACCATAAGACATAGGAGTGGAAGTCAGGCCATTCGGCCCATCGAGTCCACTCCACCATTCAGTCATGGCTGAAGGGCATTTCAACTCCACTTACCAGCGTTCTCCACGTAGCCCTTAATTCCTCGAGACAACAAGAATCTATCAATCTCTGCTTTGAAGACATTTAGCGTCCCGGCCTCCACTGCACCCTGTGGCAATGAATTCCACAGGCCCACCACTCTCTGGCTGAAGAAATGTCTCCACATTTCTGTTCTGAATTTACCCCCTCTAATTCTAAGGCTGTGTCCACGGGTCCTAGTCTCCTCGCCGAATGGAAACAATTTCCTAGCGTCCACCCTTTCCAAGCCATGTATTATCTTGTACGTCTCTATTAGGTCTCCCCTTAATCTTCTAAACTCCAATGAATACAATCCCAGGATCCTCAGCCATTTCTCATATGTTAGACCTACCATTCCAGGGATCATCCGTGTGAATCTCCGCTGGACACGTTCCAGTGCCAGTATGTCCTTCTTGAGGTGTGGGGACCAAAACTGGACACAGTACTCCAAATGGGGCCTAACCAGAGCTTTATAAAGTCTCAGTAGCACATCACTGCTTTTATATTCCAACCCTCTTGAGATAAGTGACAACATTGCATTTGCTTTCTTAATCACGGACTCAACCTGCATGTTTACCTTTAGAGAATCCTCGACTAGATCCTAACTACTTGCTTTGTGAAAACATTTTTGATGACATTGCATTTACTTCTTTTAGAAATTACTTTAAAATCTGTGCCATCTTGTTTTTGGTTAAAAATCACACAACACCAGGTTATAGTTCAACAGGTTTAATTGGAAGCCCACTAGCTTTCGGAGCACTGTTCCCTCATCAGGTGGTTGAGGAGGACACAATTGCAAGACACAGAATTTATAGCAAAAGTTAACAGTGTGATGTAACTGAAAATATACATTGAAAAATACCTTGATTGTTTGTTAGTTTTTCATCTGTTTGAATACCATGATAGTTTCACTTCTTTCATGTGAAAACGACAAAACCTTTTTTTTAAGTTACATTCTCAGGTTAACTGTAACAATTGGTGTAAGCCAGATACTATGTTGAAGGTGTTAGCCTGTGTTCTCTGTCTGTGCCATAATGTTTAGATTGATTCTAATCTAAAAGTCTGTTAACTCACTTTGAAGTTCACAAGAATCAACACAAAAATTTTGCCAAATGCTCCATTCATACCTGATGCATTCTTACAGTTCTTACATGTCCCATTTGCCAGCACTTGGTCCATATCCCTCCAAACCCTTCCTATTCATACACCATTCAGATGTATTTTGTAAAGGTACCAATCTCTATCTCTTCAGAGAGCCAGTGCAAACATTTTGGGCTGAATATCCTCCTTCTGCAGCATAACAATTCAGTGATTCTGTGACAACCCCTCTTGATATTTAATGGTGCCAAAATCAAAAGTGCCCTAGCAGCCACATCTCTGAGGTCACAAGGGTCCAGTTCTGTTCCAAAACAATCATAATTGTACAGGATAGAGGCTAGATCGTCTGCAACTACTGGCTCCATGGGATAAACATTCTACAAAGCAGGGTAAAAACAGTGACTGCAGATGCTGGAAACCAGAATCTAGATTAGAATGGTGCTGGAAATGCACAACAGTTCAGGCAGCATCCGAGGAGCTGTAAAATTGGCTTTTGCCCGAAACATCGATTTTACTGCTCCTAGGATGCTGCCTGAACTGCTGTGCTTTTCCAGCACCATTCTAATCTAGATTCTACAAAGTAGGGCTACCCACCCTGCCAGATTAACATCCAGGGTATTTATACAAAACTTCATCCCTCATCATCATCCAATAGTCATTGTAATCATCTGAATTATCACACCAACTCCTTAAATTATGAAAATAGGTCTAAGGTTTCCACACCTTACTTTAAGCGTGTACAGAATGATGAACTGGTCATCCTAAAATGCATACTCACAGTCATTTAAGAGATGAGGTTGAATTTTATAAACTGGGGGCAGTGGACTACATACAGTTTTCTGCAACCAGGACCTCATGCATTTATTCTTTGTCTTTTATCAATCCAAATAATCTGAAAGCCTTTGTTGCCAGTTATGATCTGGCTCCACCTGGTGCCAAAATTTGTGACTACAAGATGATAATATGATATTTCATTCTAAACATGCACTGTGGCAATGTTTACTTTATTGAAAGTTTTATACATTGATGTTGTACATCATAGCTGAAACAAGCATCGTACAATCTGAGGGTTACACTGCTTTAAGGTAACTGGGAAGAGATTCTGTGGCTTGAGGAACTTACAGCCCAAAAGCATGATGGAAGCAGATTTAACAATAACTCCTAAAGAGAAGTGGATAAACATATTAAAGTTCTTTTTTACAGGAACTTGTGGATGAAGCAAGTATGACTCACCAGATTGCTCATTTGAAGAGCCATGATGTCATTCTTTCATTCTATGAAAATCACTATTCCCCATCTATCCTTGTCTTTATTGTTTTAATAAATATTTTTATTGAAAAAAAAAGATTTTGAGATATTTTACCAAATTATAAAATTAGTACAAAATAGTGTATTCCACTTTACAAATAATAGCAACACCAATATAAAATTAGAAAAACTAACTACTAATCCATTCTACAGACTACCAAAACAGAAAATAGATTATCGGACATTATCCACAATGATCAAAAAAAAAGAAAATAAGTAAGTAAATAAATAACTAGGTACACATTCAAAATAAATTTATATCAAGTCATAACAAAACCCATATTTATACAAGATTCTTCCACCCGGGAGTCCCGGAACCAGCCAACACCATCCCCACGGCTAAGCAAAGGCCCTAAACAATATGACCGATATATCTGCGTCAATGTAGTTCAAAAAGGGCTGCCATGTTCTATAAAATAATTCAGTTTTGTGGTGCACCATATTCATAAGGAAGTCAAGGGGAATGTATTCCATAACTATCCTATGCCAATTCGAAAGTTCTGGGAGACTTTCAGACAGCCGATTTACTAGGATGTTTTCATCACACAGAAGGAAAGAATAGTGAATAATTTCCTCCCATATACATCCGAAGGGGGGAAATTTGGAGAACCCAGAAAAGAGACATAGGGTCCAGCCCAATCTCCATTCTCAAAATCTTTGCCAAGGCATTTGCTACGCTATTCCAATATCTACGAATCTTATGGCATGTCCACAGACAATGCATAAGAGTACCACTTTCTATTTTGCATTGAGGGCACATTGGGGATGCTCCTGCCTTGAACTTTGCAAGTCGCTCTGGGGCCATGTGAGCCCTATGAAGTATCTTCAATAGAATAACCTGAGTTCTATTACAGATAGTGATCTTCCTAGCATTTTCCCAGATATCCTCCCACATCGCTAAGGAGATTTCCATCCTCAGTTCTTGATTCCAGGTTTCATATAACCGTTCCATGTCCTTCGATACCTTATTACGTAGCAAGTGGTAGAGAGTACTGACCAAGGGCATACCTATCGGCCGAAGCACTCTCCTTTCCATATCCGATTTATAAGGATTAATCATCAATGTGGTTTTCTTTTGTATAAAGTTTTGTATTTGAAAATATCGAAAAAAGGTCCTTGCTGGACAACTTGAATTTCTGACGTAACTGTTCAAAGGACATCAAGACCTCCCCATTGAACAGATCTCCCAAACAGGAGATACCTCTGGAGTCCCAGGTTTTAAAATGCACATTCATGGGCAGCACAGTGGCTCAGCGGTTAGCACTGCTGCCTCACAGCACTAGGGTCCCAGGTTCAATTCCAGACACATGTGACTGTCTTTGTGGAGTTTGCACATTCTCTCTGGTTTCCTCCTGCAGGTGAATTGGCCATGCTAAATTGCCCATAGTCAGAAGGAAATGGGTCTGGCTGGGTCACTCTTTGGAGGACTGGTTGGGCCAAAGGGGCTGTTTCCACACTGCAGGGAATCTAATCTAATCATCAGTCAGCCCTGGCTGAAATCCCACAATAAGGATATAAGGGGAGGCTTTTTTTGTAGATTACCCTCAGCCTATCGCATTATCCTCCAAGCTTTGATTGTATTTAATACAATAGGATTTTTACAATGATCTGTAATAACTCTCATCTTATCCATGAAGAGTAGATTGATGAGGGGACATTTTGCTTGGGAGCCCTCAATATCTAACCAGATTGGTTATGAGTCACAGGAGACCCAGTCAGTTACATAGCAGAGGGCTTAATTGGTACCTCCTGAAGTCCCCTTACTTGTGGGAGCTGCAGTTTATCTAATTTAATAAGGGGCCATCCATGACTCCAAATAAAGGAGTCAAGCCAACAATAGAGCCTATGCAGCGCCTGTCTCGACAGCATCAAGGGGAGCATTCTCATGGGGTACAAAAGACGAGATAGGATATTCATCTTAACCAAAGCTATTCTTCCTAGCCAAGAATACTCAGCGAGTCGTGAGTTCATGGAATGCCCTGCCAGTAGCAGTGGTGGACTCTCCCTCTTTATGGGCATTTAAACGGGCATTGGAGAGACATATGGAGGATAGTGGGCTAGTGTAGGTTAGGTGGGCTTAGATCGGCGCAACATCGAGGGCCAAAGGGCCTGTACTGCGCTGTATTTTTCTGTGTTCTATGTTCTAAGATATCGGGAGATCTTGCCAGCGTTGAACGTCCTGTCTTATTTTATCTAATAAGTGTGTATAGTTAGCTTCACATAGCTGACCAAATATCAGAGTAATAAAAATACTTAAGAAAACCTCCCAGTGACCACCTAAAGGGGAAGTGGGATCCATCCAGAAAATTGGATATGCTGGTAAGACTTCCTAGCGGCATGGCCTCTGATTTCATAAAATTGTTTTTGTAACCTGAGAAGATACCAAATAAGTTAACTACCTGAATTAAGCGGGGCACAGATGTCAATGGGTCATTTAGGAAAAGAAGGATGTCATCCGCATAGACAGTGATTTTATGCTGCCCGATCCAACCTCTGGGGCTGTTATATTAGGGTCAGTTCATATAGCATCCGCCAGCAGCTCAATCACTAGAGTAAATAATAACGGTGAGAGAGGGCATCCTTGACGACAACCTCTGCCAACACTTACACCAGAACTTACACCATTAGTGATCACCGCTGCTTTGGGGTCATTATATAATACTGTAACCCATTTAGTAAAGACCTCTCCAACACCAAACCGTTCCAAAGACTATTGGGATATGGCTATTCGACCTGATCGAATGCCTGCTCTGCATCTAGAAGGACAATTAATCCCGGTATCACTCCCTGCTGGCAAGCTTGTACTATGTTTAACACTCTTCTAATGTTATTAATTGATCTGCGGCCATTTATAAACCCCGTCTGATCCTCTATTATAATGAATGATAAAATCCTCTCCAATCTTAATGCCAATTTTTAAAGAATTTTAATGTCCACATTCAATAAGGATATAGGTCTGTACAAAATGTAGTCATCCAGGGCTTTTCTTTTCTTAAGAATGAGGGAGATATTTGCTTTTCTCAGAGAAGGCGGGAGGCAACCCTGACTGTGTGATTAATTATACATATTCAAAAGTGACCCGACCAATTCACCTATACATTCTGTAGAACTCAGCCTGGAATCCGTCTGGCCTGGGCGCTTTACTGCTCTGGAGCTGCCTCACCACCTCCTGTACTTCCTGGGTTATCAGGGGGGCATTCAAGAACGACACCTACTCCAAGGTTAGGCCCAAGAGGGCCAGATTTTTAAAAAAAGGACTCCATCTTCTCCATTCTATTCTCACAGCCCTCCGATTTACACAATTCAAAATAGAACTTTCTGAAGGCTGCATTGATCTTTTTATGATCAAAAGTCAGGGTACCAGCATTCTCTCTAATAGACGTAATGGATTGGGGAGCCTTTTTCTTTCTGGCAAGGTATGCTAGATATCTGCCCGCTTATCACCGTATTCAGATCATCTCTGCTTCGTAAGTATCTCCCCTCTTTGCTGTTTGAGTAAATGCGGTATTCAAAGTTGCCCTGAGGGCCGTGATCCGTAGTTTTGTAATGGAGGGCCTGTCAACATAAGTTGTCTCAGCTGCCTTCAGGCGAGCCTCAAGCAGACACTGTTGGTCTCTCTTTTGTCTTTTCCGGGTTGCAGAATATGAAATAATCAAGCCTCGCGTGTATGCTTTAGCAGTCTCCCACATCACCGGTGGGTTACTGGCCATGCCTGAATTGATATCCCAGAAAGTTTTAAATTCCTGTGAGAAATATTTTATGAACTTGCTATCCTTTAAAAGGAAAGGGTCCATACACCAATGTTGGGAACCCATTTCGCCATCACTAGTCTTAACCTCCATATATACCGCGGCATGGTTGGAAATAGTTATATTACCTACTTTACAAAATAATATTGAGTTTAGAAAGGTTGGAGGGACAAAATACATATCAAGTCTGGTATGGCATTTGTGTGGATTGGAATAAAAAGCACAACTCTCTACCCTTAGGGTGAAGACACCTCCACAAATCTACCAGTCCCAACTCCCTATTCAGATCAGCCAACTGTCTAGATCTCATAGGTATATCCGCAGAGGTCCTAAGTATCCTGTCCACCTCAGGGTTGATAATACAATTAAAATCTCCCCCTATAATTGTGTGGCGCACCCCGAGAGCCATCAACTTGGAGAATGCTTCTGTTACAAATATAAAAAGGTGTGCCGGGGGGCAGTAAAGATTCAAGATCCCATATTCCCCTCCATATATTAGGGCTTGAAGGAATATACACTGTCGAGACTCATCTTTTATCTGGTTTAGCATTTGGAAGGGAAGATTCTTCCAAATAAGAATAGCCACTCTCCTACTTTTTGAGCTGAAAGATGAAAAAAACACCTGGCCAAATCCACCCTATTGCAGCTTCGAACGCTCCTTATCAAGTAGATGTGTCTCCTTTTTTAAGACGTGATAATATCTTTTTCCTTTTGATTGGTGAGTGGCTCCCCTTGACATTCCAGGTGCACCACTTAAACAAATGACTAGCCGTGATCGTTCAAGCAAGTGCGAGATCCCCCAGGAGAAAGAATCCCACCCAAAAGACATTGGGTAGAAACCATAAAAAAGATATATTTAAAAGGAGACTTATCCCCCTTGTCCACAGGAGACACTCCTACCTTCCAGTAATCACACCATAACATCTCCCAGCTAGAACCATGCCCTCGGCCCAGATATTACAAAGTAGAATAAACAAATGCCTATATCTTATAATACAGGAGTTAAAAGTTGGTGACCAACCCACCCCCTCCACACTATTACCGAGGCACACTTAACAAAACAGCAACATAAGATAAGATATATGAAATTACAATCCCAGCAAATATTAAGGAACAAAAGAAAATTCAGAATCATCCCCCAATAATCAGATAAACTGAACGAGTTATAGATAAGGGTCAAAAAAAAGGAGAAAGAACCAACCCCACCCACCCCCACTTGAGGAAGGATGGAAAAGATAGAGGAGAATAAAAAAGTCATTATCCATATAGTTCAAATCCTGCAGTCTATTTGTGAGCATCCAGGAATTATTTTACTTATTCCAGTGATCCAAAGTTATACACAGATCCTCCATGACTGAAGCATAAATCCCTTGTCGAATGCCTTCCTCTTGCGAACCACAACCAGAGAGAAGTCCTGGAACAACATTATTATGGATCACTTGGATCTTGGATCCTTCCCTAAGATTCTGGAGGCCTCCAGCTGCATTTGTTTTTCCCTGGAGTACAAAGGTCGAACGAGGACCGGGCGGGGGCGCTGGTCCAACCCGGGTCTGTACATAACAACCCGGTGAGCCCTCTCAACCCGCACCCAGCCCAGCTCCGACTCCAGTTTCAGCAGCTGTGGGAGCCATTGCTCCAGAAAATCAACAAGCTGGCCTTTCTCCCCTTTCGGGGAGGCCCAGCAACCAAATATCGACGACCTCAATTTTCAAGGTCATTGATATGTTCTTCTAAGGCCCGGACTCGGCACTCCAGAGCCTGGACCTGGCCTGCAGAGGATTCAGCAGCTGTCTCTGAGGCTGCGGCACATTGCTCCACTCCTCCAACACACTGCCCGAGTTTCTCGATCAGGTGATTGTGGAAAATAAGATTGTAAGACACAGAATTTATAGCAAAAGGTTACAGTGTGATGTAACTGAAATTATATATTGAAAAAGACCCAGATTGTTTGTTAAGTCTCTCATCTTTTAGAATGACCATGTTGAGCAAAAACTGCATGAATCCATGTATGATTCTGTAAATCGATTTTTAGATTAAATCAGTCTAACCATTCTGGCACAGACAGCCTCACAGGGAGTTAACACCTTCAATACCTTATCTGGTCCGACATGACACCAATTGTTAAAGTGCACTTAAGAATGTAACTTTTAAAAAGAAGCTTTGTGATTTACATATGAAAGAACTGAAACCAACATGCCCATTCTAAAAGATGAGAAACTTAACAAACAATACGGGTCTTTTTCAATATATAATTTCAGTTACATCATATGGTAAACTTTTGCTATAAATTTGGTGTCTTACAATCTTATTCTCCACAATTACCTGAAGGAGCAGCGCTCCAAAAGCTAGTTCTTCCAAATAAACCTGTTGGACTAAATAACCTGGTGTTGAGAGACTTTTAACTTTGTACACCTGAATCCAACACCAGCATCTCCAAATCAGTAGTAAAAATGCATTCCTCAAATGATTGTTTGAGTTTTTAATTCCGTACTGATGTTGTCCTTTTTGTTTAGTAATTTTGAAGGTACAATTACACGGCACTGATTTTCTCTCCACTAGCGACGAGTATCAGCAAACAATTTGACCACGAAAGGTGGGCATTGTAGTCGAGCTAATCATTGGTATCATGCAGTGTCCACACACATCCAGGAATGTTTGAAGCATGACAAACATGAGCCAGAAGCCTTTTCAAGTTTTGCGTGTCTCATCCGAAGCCTTGATATTCAGATTATTTGCATCATTATACTTTAATGAGAAAAAGGCAGCAATCATGGATTTACCTAGAATATGACTTTGGAATCACATCAGGCACAATTTTACTTCAAGGATTTGTATATTGTAGCCCCAGTTTAAAAATACCTTGAATAAATTAATTAAGGTTGTATTGCATGCTGTTTGCCACCTTGACCAGGATCATTTCAATACTGTCAGAAACTTGACATTAACAGCAAGTGACAGGAGAAATAACAAAGAAGGGGATATACTTGCAGGATATTTCAGAAAGGGTAAGAAAGTAATTAATGTTCAGTATTTCGAAAACAGAATGAAGAAATGGTTAAGCCAGAAAATGTGGCTCAGTGCCAAGTCAACATTAAAATAAGAATCAACTCAAAATTATCTATAATATAGAAAATATATCAGAATACAATCTGAATATTTGTTTTTTTAAAAAAAGTTCACTAGTAGGATGTGGGCATTACTGGACAAACCAGAATTTATTGTCTATCCATAATTAGGCTTGAAGTCGGTGGGCCTGTTTGATCGCCTGCCAGCCATGTATTATAGGTAAACCCACAGTATCAATAGAAATGAAATTTCAGGATTTTGCCCTGAAGTGAAGAACGATGATTTAATTCCAAGACAGGATGGTGAGTGGCTTGGAGAACTTGCAGGTAGTAGTATTTGGTGGGGGGTAGTTAGATGTAGGGAAAGTGATAGGATGTAGTGAATCAATTGTGAAGGAACAAAGGGATCGGTTAAAGTGTGTCTGCTTTAACGCAAGGAGTGTCAGAAATAAGAGTGATGAACTTAAAGCATGGATCAGTACTTGGGACTATGACGTTGTGGCCATAACAGAGCTGTGGGTTTCACAGGGGCAAGAATGGCTGCTGGATGTTCCAGCATTTAGAAAGTTTATAAAGAATAGGCAGTATGGAAAAAGAGGAAAGGGTGTAGTATTGCTAATCAGAGTGCAACACAGCTACAGAAACGAAGTTTGTTGAGGAAGGTTTGTCAGTATGGATGGAAGTTAGGAACAGCAAAGGAGCAGCCATCTCATTGGGGGTTTTCAACAGACCCCCCCAATGGCAGTAGGGAGATGGAAGAACTCATAGGGCAGCAGACGTAGCAGGGTGGTTTTTAAATGGGTGATTTCAGCTTTCCCACTATCAACTGGAACCTCCTTAGTGCAGATGGTTTGGAGCGGTTTTGTCAAGTGTGTTCAGGAGGGTTTCATTACTCAGTATGAAGGCAGGCCGATAAGAGGAATGGCCATTTTTGATTGGGCGCTCAGCAATAAGCCAGGGTGGTTGTCAGATCTCACGGTGGGAGAACACTTTGGTGACAGTGACCACAATTGCCTCACATTTACCATAGCCTTGGAGAACAAAAACAGTTACCAAGGCAGAATATTTAATTGAGGTAAAGGAAATTATGACGCTATCAGACAGGAGTTGGGAAGTACAGATTGGGGGCAATTGTTCCGGAAAGGGCACAACAGACATGTGGACACTGTTTGAGTAGTAGTTATTTTACTTAGATTTTCACTTCGATTTACTTAGTGTGGAAATAAGCTGTCATGAAATGATGCACAAACTTTGTTCCTCCTAGACAGGCAAGAAGAGGTAAGATTAAGGAATCTTGGATGATGAAAACGGAGGAGCTTCTCATCAAAAGGAAGGCGGCAGCTTACGCAAGGTGGAGGAAGCAAGGATCGAGCACAGTCTTACTAGAAAGGAGCTCAGAAATGGACTGAGGAGAACCAGGACAGGGCACGAAAAAGGTTTGGCAAGATAGATTAGGAGAACCCAAAGGCATTTTACTCATATGTGAGGAATAAGACAATGATCAGGGAGAAGGTAGGGCCGATCAGGGATAGCGGAGGGGACTTGTGCATGGAGTCTGAGCAGATAAGGGAAGCCCCAAGTGAATCTTTTGCTTCAGTTTTCATGGAAGAAAGAGACCTTTTGTGAACGAGAAATTTGAGGAGCTGGGAAACAGGCTTGAACGGATCAAGATTCATGAAGCTGATACACTGGAAATTTTGGCAGACATTAAGATTGTTAAGTCCCCAAGCCAGACCAGATTTATCCTAGGTTGCTCAGGGAAGCGAGAAATGAGGTTGCTAAGCTACTGATGCTTCCTCACTCTCCACAGGAGTCATACCAGAGGATTGAAAAGAGGCAAATGTTGTTGCTCTTTTCAAGGGGAATAGGGAAATCCCTGGCAATTACAGGCTAGTCAGTCTTATGGCTGTAGTCAGCAAGGTTTTGGAAAGAATTCTGAGGGATTGGATGTATGACTATTTGGAGAAGCATAGCATGATTAAAGGCAGTCAGCATGGCTTTGAGGGGGCAGGTCATGCCTCACAGATCTTTAACAAGACAGGTCGACAAAGGTAAAGCAGAGGATGTGGTGTAAAATTGACTTCAGCAAGGTATTTGATAAGGTTCACCCAGTAGGCCTCTTCATAACGCCGGGAGGTATGGGATACAGGGAGATTTGACTGTGTGGATTCAAATTGGTTGGCTGACAGAAGGCAGAGAGTGGTTGTAGATGGAAAAAAATTGTGCTGGAGGTCAGTGATGAGTCCCACAGGGCTGTGTTCTTGTGCCTCTGCTGTTTGGAGTTTTTATAAATGACTGATGAGATTGGGGGGGGGGGGGGGGGGGGGGGAGTTCGTAAATTTGCAGATGATACAAAGGTTGGAGGTGCCGTCGATAATATTGAGGGCTATTGTAGGCTGCAGCTTGACAGACAGGATGCAGAGCTGGGCTGAGAGATGGGAGTTCAACTGGATAAATGCAAAGTGATGCATTTTGGAAGGTTGAGCTTGAATTCTGAATATAGGATTTAAGACAGGATTCTTGGCAGTGTGGACGAACAGAGGGATCTGGGTGTTCAAGTGCATAGATCCCTCAAAGTTGCCACCCAAATGGATAGGGTTGTTAAGAAAGCATATGGTGTTTTGGCTTTCATTAACAGGAGGAATCAAGTTAAAGAGCTGTGAGGTTTTGCTACAACTCTACAAGAGCCTGGTGAGACCACACTTGGAATATTGTGTCCAGTTCTGGTCACCCTATTACAGGAAAGATAGAAGCTTGAGGGTGCAAAGATGGTTTTTCAGGATTCTGCCTGGACTGGAGGGCTTGTCTTATGAAGAGAGGTTGACTAAGTTCAGACTTTTCTCTCTGGAGAGGAGGAGGAGTAGGAAGAGAGGTGATTTGCTTGATATACACAAGGTAATGAGGAGCATGGATAGAGTCAATAGCCAGAGACATTTCCCCAGAGCAGGACTGACTGGCACGAAGGGTCATAGTTAAGGTATAGAGATGTCAGAAGAAGATTCTTTAAGTTATGAATGCATGGAATGCGTTGCCAGCGGTGGTGATGGAAACAGACTGTTGGACATACATATGGACAGCAGTGAATTGAGGGGTACATACGTTATTTTATTTTAGATTAGGAACAATCCTCAGCACAACACAGTGGGCCAAAGGGCCTGTTCTGTGCTGTACTTTTCTATGTTCTATGTATTTTCATGTATCTGCTGCCCTTGCTTTTCAAAGGAAGAGAGATCACAGTTAGGAAGATGCCAGAGAAGCCCACTGAATTATGGTAGTGCACTTATGGACAACATACAATGCTGTCACTGTGAAATGACGTGAAGGGAGTGCATGTTGACAATTCAAAACTTTTAACAGACCATATTCCCAGATTCAGTGTCCTCCAACAAAGGCTTTCAAATCCTAACCTCTTGCACTAATCTCAAGATAAACTTTTGCATGCTTGCCCATTTTCTTTGCTCGACATAACTGAACCCTGCTTTATATTGTCTACATTTTCTTTAAAAATCAGTTACATAGTATTTTTGGCTTCCCCACCATAACTATATTTTGTTTATTTTGTTTCAATCTACATTCTGAGCAACCTTATTAGGTGTGAATTTTACACAAGCTGTTAAATATACACCTTCACTGATGGAGAAAGTGAGGACTGCAGATGCTGGAGATCAGAGTCAAAAGTGTGGTGCTGAAAAGCACAGCAGGGCAGGCAGCATCCGAAGAGCAGGATAATCGAAGAGCCCTTCATCAGAAAACTCCAATTCATCTTCACTGCTGAGCAAACCTATCCATTCAGCCTCCCCGAAAGCCTGCTCTACTCCAACCTCAAAAAGAGCACAACATACAAATTTCTATTATTATTTATTGACTTACTATGAAATCCAGTTTACATAGGTAATCATTACAGCAAGAGGAATGAGCCTTGAGACTAATATGCAATTCAGGCTCCGTATTCCTATTTTGCAAACACTTGGTCCATTCATCTAGTCCTCTCTCCATTTTTGAGGGGTGATCTTGCCAACAGGAGATAAGTTCCATGTTATGCCAGTCTGTGTCGAAACCTACATACAAACAGAAGCATGTAAGCAAACAAATTATTACACTATGTAGCTAGTTGAATTCAAGTCTTTCGAATAGGAAAGAACTGTAGCAACAGAGCTGGGAACTAATCCACAGATTACGGCTCAAAAGGGAGTTCAATTTATCTTATTAAATAAAAACTCAGAACTGCAGATGTTGTAAATCAGAAATTGCTGGAAATATTCTGCAGGTCTGGCAGTGAAGAAAAAGAATTTCTGAGAAAGGGTTACCAGACCTGAAACATTAATGGAGTTCTCTTCACAAATGCTGCCAGACCTGCTGAAATTTGCCAGCAATTTCTGTGATTTATTTTCTTAGATTAAGTGACAATCAGAACATTGGGCAAGGGGACAGGAATACAAAGCAATGGTTATACCTTATTTAGAATACTGCATTCAGTTCAGAGATACTAGGAGTAGGCCATTCAGTACAATTGTGGCTAATCTTTTCTCAATGTCATATTCCTGCTTTCTCTCTATACCTTCTGATGCCTTAATATTAAAAATTCTCAACATTTTTAAAATATGCTTAAAGGCGTGACCAGGCCTCCACCAGCCATTTACGATAGCGAATTGAACAGTTCTGAGCACCACACCCTAGAAAAGATATAATGGCTATGAAAGGGAGCATTACAAACCTACGAGAACAATTAAAACAAAATATTGCAAATGCTGGAAAGCTGAAACAGAAAATGCTGGAGAACAGTATTAAAGAAAACAAATCACAGCAGCTGGAACTTAGATATAGATCAACCATGATCAACAAAAAGACAGAACAGGCCTTGGGTCCTATGCCCACCATAAATCTTTCAAAGGCTTAATTAGGAAGACTGAAATTCCAGATAAGACAGACAAGTGCTTATTTGGGACTTAATGCTTCATATCAAGCCAGAAGTTCTTGATTAAATTGCAGTCCAATTTACGGTCCAAGCTCTGCCAATTTAATTTAGCTTGCAGGGAGAACGCCATCTCCATTTTAGTGAAAAAGGCATCAACAATTTTTTTACTGGATGGAACAACTCTTTCAGACATGGAAAACCTTGTTGACACCCTCCAGAGATTCCCCCAGCTTATAATCAGTATCTAATAGTTAGATCAGAACAAAGATAGAATATTGTTAGAAAAGTTTTGAAGTCAGATGAATATCCATCATGAGGCAAATCTCTCAAAGTACGTTGAATTTTTTGAAATGCTGCTGTTGCTTCAGCACCAATTTCACAAGCAAGGGACACATTCCACGTCTGTGCTGCTGAGTTGCCATAAAATAGTACCTACCACATCACCAGTTTATTAGTATTGATAGTGACCTAACAGACCAGTTTTGACTTGAATGATGTCTTTATTTGATTTTGAAAATATGGGAAAAAAGCAAATAGAAGATCATTAAGTTAAAAAAACTTACATAGCTCCAAACTACAACACAGAATGTTAGTCCTCCCAAAAGGACAGCATTGCCGTATTTATCATGGAAGTTAGGACCAGTCTTGTGGTGAGCTTGTCTTGTTGCAATTTGGCGAATACTTCGACCTAAACATAAAAAGATCAACAATAAAAATCAAATTCTTTTTAACAGCAATTATTCAACTTCAAAGATATGATTGTTAAATTCGACAGCCAGAGAGTGCATTCATGTGAATTTTAGATTTCTACATTTCAGCTGCATTGCAGGTACCATATAAAATGTAGGATTCAGAATGAATTACCAACTCAAAATTACAGATGTGGCAAGATGGATTTAGCAGATATCACCAGACTGAAGTCAACACAACAGTCAACAAAACAAAATATTTTTGGAGTCAGAGATATACAGCATTAAAATGAACCCTTCAGTCCAACTTATCCATGCTGACCAGGTGTCCTAAATAAATCTAGCTCCATTTGCCTGTATTTGGCCCAAATCCCTCTAAAACCTTCCTCCTCGTATATCCATCCAGATGCCTTTTGAATGTTGTAACTGAACCATCCACCATTTCCTCTGGCAGCTCATTCCATACACACACCACCTTCTGCGTTGAAAAGCTATCCCTTAGGTCCCTTTCAAATCTCTCCCCTTAAACCTATGCTCTCTAGTTTTGGACTCCCCTAGCCTGGGGAAAAGATCTTGTCTATTTACTCTATGCATGCCCCTCATGATTTTATAAACCTCTATAACTTCACCCCTCAGCCTAAGACTTCAAGGAAAATAGCTCCAGCCCATTCAGCCTCTCCCTATTGCTCAAACACTAACCCTGGCAACATCCTTGGACTCCTCCATCGACAGACCATAGCAACACGACGGCTGGAGGAAGAGCGCCTCATCTTCCGCCTAGGAACCCTCCAACCACAAGGGAAGAACTCAGATTTCTCCAGTTGCCTCATTTCCCCTCCCCCCACCTTGTCTCATTCCCAACCCTCAAACTCAGCACCACCTTCCTAACCTGCAATCTTCTTCCCGAACTCTCCGCCCCCACCCCCACTCTGGCCTATCACCTCACCTTAACCTCCTTCCACATATCGCATTTCCAACGCCCCTCCCCCAGTCCCTCCTCCCTACCTTTTATCTTAGCCTGCTTTGCACGCTTTCCTCATTCCTGAAGGGCTCATGCCCAAAGCGTCGATTCTCCTGCCCCTTGGATGCTGCCTGACCTGCTGCGCTTTTCCAGCGACACATTTTCAGCAACATCCTTGTCACACCATTTTCATTTTTCTCTCTGCTCAAGTAAACTTCGGTTCCAGCCTCTGCTCCTTTAAGAGGGATAGAGTTGTCTTTAAGCCATACCAGCCTAGCGTTTTTGGACCCAGTGCCAAGGTGTATGGTCACTCAGCAGCACATCAGCACGAAGCTGCACCTCACTATCAGTTACATTTACAACAGCACAAAATTTGAGCTACCTGTAATCCTGAGCTCAATTACCAGCCTGATTGAATTTTAACCCCTTGGTGTCTGACAGCACTGGTCAGTACGCAGCACAGTGGAAGGGGGAAAACAAGTGAATAAAGAGGGTTATGGTTCTCAAAATGAAATCAATGTAATCAGGCCCGATCTAAGTGGTGCATTGAAACCTGGAAGGAGTAAAGCAGAGCAATATCATACTTATACTTAAAGTAATACAAAATGTCAACAAATGTTTCCTTATTTAGGAAATACAAATACTCTGTCTAGTAACAACTTTTTTTCATAATATATAGATAAGAAACACTTTCTCCACAGATCAGAAAATAATAAAAGAGTAAAACTTTCAAATAATATAGATGGCCCCCCACTTTTCGAAATCTGACATGAACAAGATCTCATGCAGGTGCGTACGAATACAGGATTTGGTGTGAAAGTTTCCTTGTACATGCAAATGCAATTTATGTTCCCACCTGTCATAATCGACTTGTGAACATTCTCAAGAATGGAGCCCATTTGCAACTCACAGAGGTTGTGTTCCACTTTGTCATGTAGCACTACCACTTTGCTGAACAGAACAGATCGAGAACAGTAGCTCCATGAGGTGCTATGGATCATTAGTAACAGCAATAATCTACTCAATTACAATCTGTAACCTCACTGTAAGGCACATCCCTCAGTCTAGCATTACTATCAATGCCACGGTATCAACACTGGTTCTATGAACTGTGCAGGAGTTCATGCTAGGAACACCAAAGTGTGATGTCAATCTAGTGAAGCTACTAGAAGGACAATATACATTCCAAACAATATGATCGACAGAATGTCAGACCAGCCTCCCAATCATCGGTCAGATTGAAGCGGTGTAGTCTTGCCACATTGAATCATGATGGCGGTGGACAATTAAACAGAAGGTAGCAGCTCCACTAATGGTTCCACCCTCAATGATGGAAAAGACCAGCATCTCAACACAAAACACAGGTTAAGAAGTTTGAACCTTGCTTCAGCTAAGTGCCAACTTAATTGCCACCTGAGACAAGTGCCAGTCTTCAGTCAATGCACTTCACTCTACTTTATAACAAAAAAGCTACTGGATAGTGCAAGATTTAACACACTGATAACACCACATCTCCAGAATTGAAGAGCTACACCCTACCCCTAGTCAGCTCTTCTATTACACCTCCAACATTGGTCTCTATCCAACAACCTAGAAATTGTTGAATTGTGTCCTGGCAAAAAAGGTGATTGATTGATTTATTGTTGTCAAATGTACCGAGATACTGAGAAGCATACATCAGGGATGCAGAACTGAGTGCTGAATACAGCATTACTGCTGCAGAGAACGTGCAGAGAAAGGAGGAAGAGATCACAATTTTCAAAGGAAGTTGAATAGGGAATAAGTTTACTTAAAGATGGTGAATAACCTTTAAAGAAATGCTAAACAGATAAGCTTCACAATGTTACTTCAAAAATACAGTTTTAAAGAACAATGAAAAAGGTTGCCATTCAGATGATCAGACAGCAAATGTGAAGAACAAACATTTCAGAAATATAAAATCATTGACCAGAAATGCAAACATAACTGGTAAGCATTAAACTTCCCATCTTTGAGAAAATCAGTTGTAGCTCTTGCAACTTCCAACTTAAAATTATGACTACAGGCATGATAGTACATGGCTGCAGTAACCATTGTACGTGAGTTTAGGCTGGTCTTTGACAACTGCTCCTCAAGGATTATTTTCAAAAATCAATTGATAAAAACAAGCATGACTTTTGGTCTTTTCAAATGCCTACAGTTACATGACAACTGTGGAAGCAACCCACTGAATAACTTTTTCAAATATATCAAGGTAGGGGACCAAAGTCTAGCTTTCCAAGAAAAGAAACATCCTAGAGGAAATAATATACCCAAAGCTGCACTCAGGGACTGGAAAAAAGGGAAATGTTAGAAAACATCAAGAAACATACAGTCCCACCTGTGCGAATGTACTGCAAAAGATAGTGTCTTACAAACTAAACGCAATTGTTAGAGATACTGTGATGCAAAGTTAAGACTTAGGACTGCTGAAATTTTGGAGTGAATAAACCAAACGGACTAAAATAAATCTTGACACCGAAATCAATCTGGAGAGCTAATCCAATGCGTCAAATATTCCTCTACTTAGAAGATACAGAAAGGGTAAACAAGCTGCAATTTGGATGCTTTAAATGCATAGGAAATGTCGAGATAGTTGGATTAATTAATTCATTAGAAAATGACGGAGAAACAGAAAAACACTCCATTCACATTACATATCCAGCCGAGATTATTTTGCGGGGCTTTTACAGTAACGACCCTGCATTTCTGAAGCATTGAGTGGCTTCCTTTCAGTTACTTCAATCACAGGGTCACCTTCCGCCTGCCCACCACTACCCTTACGCCTCCGCCTGATTCCCCCATGGACGAAAACCGAGAGCCCGGACAAGTACAGTACAGTTCAGTTCAGTTCAGTTCAGTTAAAGCCTAAAAGTAGGTGAAACAGCCGCAGCAGGGGCCAGACATGGACACAGACAGACATTTATTTACCCGTCAGGGAGAGAAGGCTCCTGCTCAAAGGTACCATCTCTTCAACGCGTCCGTTTACCCTTCAGGAAAACAAAATGGCGGCCACACAACACCGCGCCTGCGCCAGCAACCCGACTTTTGACGAAGCAGTATTTTAAAAAACAACTAAACCAACTACCTATTACGATTTGTAATTTAAATCGATGAAATAAAAAGACGGAGAACGCATATTGTAAAAAATGTCATGAGAGAGGGGAACCTTTTTGAAGGAGGGGAACGCATGCGCACAACTGCAACGGAACTACAGCTCCCAGAATGCAGTGTGGCCCCCGCTCCCAGCTGGAATCTTCCATCAGTGTTTAGCGTTTAGCGCATTTTCTCAACTACAGCGTGATACTGCGAATAATATTCGTGTCAAATGTTTGAGGTTCACAGGAGTTAAGGGATTCTAAGCATTCTCTGTGCCGCAGATTATTTTGAATTAAGGAACCAGTGCAGCATTTCTGTCGGAGGATCGGCTGTGCGACTGCCAAAAATAAAAATCCCACGCGAGAAACGAAAGGAAATACAACAAAAACGGTGAATAGAACAAAAGAGAAACAGACTTCCCTTTCTACTTTATCTGGGAAACTGTCGATAGGGTTCTCGTCGTTGTCAGGATGGCCGAGTGGTCTAAGGCGCCAGACTCAAGGAGTAAAGTCCTTCCGCATTAAAGGCTGGGTGTTCTGGTCTCCAACTGGAGGCGTGGGTTCGAATCCCACTTCTGACACATTTTTTTTCTTATTTGATTTTCAAAATGCACCTTTGTCCTGAATGTATCTGAAAATTAACCGACACATATTCAGCACAAATATTAATCTTTCCGGGGCATATAAATTGAGGCTGTCCCTAATCTAATCGTTACTACGTTATTGTGCTGGTTTCACGAGGTTACGCTTATCCTTCCGCTTCCCAGTCCGAAAAGACACCCTTGATTCCCCAATCACTAGTACAGCAATTACATTAGCACTAACTACATTGTTCTGCTGCTACGCACAGCAAGGTTTGGAGAAAGGAGTAAGTGTGTGGAATTTCAAGTGACCCGAGACACGCGATTAAAAAAGGAAAGAGCCAGAACCAAAACAAAGAATACCCAAATGATCTGGTTAGAAGTAAAGAGTGCTAACTCCGTAGGAATTTCATTTTACAAACATTCCAAGCCCAATTTCAAGGCCAGGTTTCCTGTCCAACTTGTGGAGTATTTTGTAATAAAATATACCGAGTTTCTGTCTGCCTTATATCTGTATTAAAAATTATGAAGTTAAAAATCACACAACACCAGCTTACAGTCCTCATTATAGTTCAACAGATTTATTTGAAAGTAATAGCTGTTGGACTGTAACCTGGTGTTGTGGGATTTTTAATTTTGTCCACCCCAGTCCAACACCGGCTCCTCCACATCTTGAAAATGATGGTAATCATCACTAAACATGAAAGCAACCCAAAGATTACTTCTAATGAATTTGAGATGCAAAGTTATTTTCGACTTGTCTTTCTCTTAAGGCTTTTTATAAACTTGTCCAGTTGAAATCTATTCTTAAATCCATCTTTCACTGTTTTCCAGTCTCAGCGTAGATGACAGCGACTGTCATTTGTTGCAACCAGGTTCCAGTTTCCAGTGACCAATGAAATACCTTGTTTATCAAGTTTTAAGGAAAAAGACTAATGCACTGAAAACCAGTTGACAGGGTGACTGCATTATGAGCTTGAATTTGTATAATCAGAGTCATAGAAATTTTTGAAATGTGGTTTAATAAGTATAATCACTTTGAAAAAGAATAAAAACAATTAAATTACAAATAATTAACGACTTTAAATATTATCGTATCACATAAGAAGCTGTTTTCTTAACCATTTGAGCAACATGGTTGTTTTTTAATAATATTTTCTTATCCAGTACCAAAAGAGAGCAACAGGTGTCAGTAGACTCGAAAAGATACCCATGATGTATCAGACGCTTGCCCTCTTTAAACCGTAATGATCCTGTCCTTTACATTTGTGGAGTACTTTTAAAATACTCGTTTAATTTACAGAACAATTATTGCTACAGAAACAATGGCAGAAAAAAAGCAACTTGAAAGTCTGTCAATATCAGGTAAAACCGAAGCTAAGTATGTGTCAGGATGGCCGAGTGGTCTAAGGCGCCAGACTCAAGGAATTAAATCCTTCCGCAGAAAGGCTGGGTGTTCTGGTCTCCAACTGGAGGCGTGGGTTCGAATCCCACTTCTGACATGTGCCTTTTAGAAGATGATACCTCACATGGGAAATGTGTCCCCATTCTGTCAGCCAGTGTCACCTCATCTCCCAGTTTCTGGTTACCTTCCTCTGCTCCATTCTCACCATTCCTAGCTCTTTTGAAGCCATCATGTAAGCGTGAAGAACACTTTTTTTTTACACAAGAGGTTTGCAGTTCTCCAAATTCAATTTCCAAGTTCAACAATTTAAAATTTAAGAATTGATATCACGATCGAAGGGCCTGTTGCTGTGCTTCTGCCCCTGGTTTTACGAGAAACGGTTGATCAGGTACAAAACTTGACCCTAACATTTGACCGAAAATAATCCATTTTCCATATATATCATATTATAAGGCAATCCTCAGCCCGGCCCCATTCCGCGGCGTTCAGTGCACATCAACACAAGATACAGTATTAAGGATATTCTCTCACCGCGTCCACTGCGTTCCCACCCACTAATCTTGCCCTCGA
Organism: Hemiscyllium ocellatum; assembly: GCF_020745735.1. Taxonomy (NCBI): domain Eukaryota; kingdom Metazoa; phylum Chordata; class Chondrichthyes; order Orectolobiformes; family Hemiscylliidae; genus Hemiscyllium; species Hemiscyllium ocellatum. The sequence continues at coordinate 28,226,554 of NC_083411.1, forward strand.
ACATTCTCCATAAGTATCAAGAATAATCCTCAAATACACGGTCCAGTTGAAACTCGAGTTGTTGAGATTACACATTTAATTACTCGGCAGCTCGAGAATTCGAGATAATGGGGAAAACATCAAAATTGGTGGATACTCTGGACACAGATAAACAGATAATCTACAATGAATGGAGGGTTGGCAGCAACAGTGTTTGACTAGGAGAAAGTGAGGACTGCAGATGCTGGAGTACCAGAGTTGAAAAATGTGGTGCTGGAAAAACACAGCAGGCCAGGCAGCATCCGAGGAGCAGGAGAATCGACGTTTCGGGCATAAACCCTTCTTCAGGAAGGAGCAAGTGTTTGATTCAAACATTCTGCAGTACCGAGATGGGAGAGGAAGCCTTTCAATAGGTGTCAGAATGGCCAAGTGGTCTAAGGTGCTAGTCTCAAGGAATTAAATCCTTCTGCATAAAGGCTGGGTGTTCTGGTCTCTAACTGGAGGTGTTGGTTTAAATCCCACTTCTAATATGTATCTTTTAGAAGATGGTACCTCACATGGGAAATGTGTCCCCATTCTGTCTGCCAGTATCTCGTCATCTCCTGGTTTCTGGTTACCTTGCTCTGCCCCATTCCTTCTTCTCTCACTAGCAGCATGGGGGTTCAGTGGTTACTACCGTTACCTTGCAGTGCTAGGGTCCTGCGTTCAATTCCAGCTTTGGATAACTGTGTGGAGTTTGTACATTCTCCCCCTGCCTGCATGGGCTTAGTTCAGGTACTGTGATTTCCTCCCACAAAGATATGCAGGTTCGATGAATTGGCCACGCTAAACTGTCCATGGTTGTCAGGTGTATTAGTCAAAGAGTAAGTAGGTTACTCTTTGGAGGGTTGTTGTGGATTTGTTGGGCCGAAGGGTCTGTTTCCATACTACAGGAAATCTAATAATTTTTTTTAAAAAAATCTCAACAAGATGTCTCCCATGTCCCTGCACTTTGATTTTAAAAAAACATAATTTCAAAGTTTGCAAATGACTGCAGTGAGTTCTCTGAGGAAGAGGAGCCAGGAGGTGATACAAGATTCCAGGGGGCAAAAGTGAGGTCTGCAGATGCCGGAAACCAGAGTTTAGATCAGAGTGGTGCTGGAAAAGCACAGCAGGTCAGGCAGAATCCGAGGAGCAGGATCTTTCCTGATGAAGGGCTTTTGTCTGAAACTTTGATTTTCCTGCTCCTCGGATGGTGCCTGACCTGCTGTGCTTTTCCAGCACCACTTTGATCTGAACAAGATTCCAGGCTGTCACTGAGGTCAATCTGGCAGGCCCTAGTGAGGAGGCCGGAGGTCTGGGGTGGACAAAGATGGCAATCCGTCTGACACATCATGGACATCTGTTGCTCTCTTTTAGTATTGAATCAGAAAATATTTTTATCAGTATTATTTTGTAATTTAAAAAAACAACCATGTTGTCCAAATGGTTAAGACAGCAGCTTCTCATATAACGCTGTTACACAATAATATTTAATGTCATTGGAGAAACATTGGACGTGGTGGGTGCCAAACATTGTGGATACTTTTGATGAGCAGAGTGGTCTGCCCAGGATGCACAATATACCCTGCCCCAAGCACAGTCAACTGTTGCCAGTTTATTGGGAAACGTGGACATTTAGCATCTGATTCACCTGAACAGCAAAAGTGCCTGTATTAATTGGTCAATTAAGAGTTTTGATTGGCCATTGGCGAGTAGGGTACTAATGTCTTGCTGTATACTTGCAAGGGTTCAGGAACATCGAACATAGGACTTAAGAGGTCATAGTAAACTGACAAATATGGTCAGGGCATGTAGAGTCAGGGGACAAGTCACAGAATGGATTGCTAGCTAGCTTCATATCAGAAAGCCAAGAATGGCAGTAAAGGGTAGTTATTCAAAGTGTAGAAAGTGGGAAGTTGTGTCCACAAGGGATACTGCTGATACCACTGCTGCTGAAGTAATAATTATGCTATTTGAGCCTGCTTCATTTTTCAATGAGATCATTGTTCTCAAGTTGCCTCAGTTTCATTTTCTTTTTTTGCTGTCATTAACCTTGACTCTCTAGTCTCTCAGGAAGGCTATTTTGTTAGTGGACAAGGCATCATTACCAGTTGTATGTGCCCCCATCTGCATTCTGCAACCAAAATTTCAATTCTTTATAACCTTCAACACCTCAAATTATCTTTCTCAAACAAAGGAAACCAAATGTGTCAATTCTTAACTGATACAGTCCCCACACATGTCTGGTATTAGTTTTGTAAATATTTTCTCCACCTCTACGTATACTTTATAAGTATGCCTACCAAAACTGCACACAGTACATTAAGATGTGCTGAGGGAGAATATTCCCGGAAATATGTCCAGGGAAGTTATTTGGGTGGAACTGAGAAATAAGAAAGGGATGATCACCTTATTGGGATTGTATTATAGACCCCCTAATAGTCAGAGGGAAATTGAGAAACAAACTTGTAAGGAGATCTCAACTATCAGTAAGAATAATAGGGTGGTTATGGTAGGGGATTTTAACTTTCCAAACATAGACTGGACTGGATAGTGTTAAGGGTTTAGATAGAGAGGAATTTGTTAAGTGTGTACAAGAAAATTTTTTGATTCAATATGTGGATGTACCTACTAGAGAAGGTGCAAAACTTGACCTACTCTTGGGAAATAAGGCAGGGCAGGTGACTGAGGCATCAGTGGGGGAGCACTTTGGGGCCAGTGACCATAATTCTATGAGCTTTAAAATAGTGATGGAAAAGGATAGACCAGATCTCAAAGTTGAAGCTCTAAATTGGAGAAAGGCCAATTTTGATGGTATTAGGCAAGAACTTTCAAAAGCTGATTGGGTGCAGTTGTTCGCAGGTAAAGGGACGGCTGGAAAATGGGAAGCCTTCAGAAATGAGATAATGAGAATCCAGAGAAAGTATATTCTGTTAAGGTGAAAGGAAAGTTGGTAGGAACAGGGAGTGCTGGACGACTAAAGAAATTGAGGGTTTGGTTAAGAAAAAGAAGGAAGCATATGTAAGGTATACACAGGATGGATCAAGTGAACCTTTAGAAGAGTATAAAGGCAGTAGGAGTATACTCAAGAGGGAAATCAGAGGGCAAAAAGGGAACATGAGATAGCTTGGCAAATAGAATTAAGGAGAATCCAAAGGATTTTTACAAATACATTAAGGACAAAAGGGAAACTAGGGAGAGAATAGGGCCCTTCAAAGATCAGCAAGGCAGCCTTTTTGTGGAGCCGCAGAAAATGGGGTAGATACTAAACGAGTATTTTGCATCAATATTTACTGTGGGAAAGGATATGGAAGATATAGAGGAAAATAGATGGTGACACCTCACAACATGCCCATATTACAGAGGAGGAAATGCTGGATGTCTTGAAATGTGTAAAGGTGGATAAATTCTCAGGACCTGATCAGGTGTACCCTAGAACTCTGTGGGAAGCTAGAGAAATGATTGCTGGGCCTTTTGCTGAGATATTTGTATCATTGATAGTCACAGGTGGGGTGCTGGAAGACTGGAGATTGGCTAAAGTAGTGCTGCCGTTTAAGAAGGGTGGTAAGGACAAGCCAGGTGGTAAGGACCAGTGAGCCTGACATCGGTAGTCGTCAAGTTGTTGGGGGGAGTCATGAGGAGATGGATTAGCAAGGTTAGATCTCACGAAATACAGGGAGAACTAGCCATTTAGATACAGAAGTGGCTCAAAGTGGAAGACAGAGGGCAATGGTGGAGGGTTGTTTTTCAGATTAGAAGCTTGTGATCAGTGGAGTGCCACAAGGATCGGTGCTGGGTCCTCTATTTTTCATCATTTATATAAATGATTTGGATGCGAGCATAAGAGGTAAAGTTAGTAAGTTTGCAAATGACACCAAAATTGGAGGTGTAGTGGACAGTGAAGAGGGTTACCCTCAGATTACAACAGGATCTTGATCAGATGGGCCAATGGACTGAGAAGTGGCAGATGGAGTTTAATTCAGATAAATGCGAGGTGCTGCATTTTGGGAAAGCAAATCTTAGTAGGACTTATACACTTCATGTTAAGGTCCTAGGGAGTGTTGCTGAATAAAAAGACCTTGGAGTGCTGGTTCATGGCTCCTTGAAAGTGGAGTCGCAGGTAGATAGAATAATGAAGAAAGCATTTGGTATGCTTTTCTTTATTGTCAGAGTATTGAGTACAGGATTTGAGAGGTCATGTTGCAGCTGTACAGGACATTGGTTAGGCCACTGTTGCAATATTACGTGCAATTCTGGTCTCCTTCCTATCAGAAAGTTGTTGTGAAACTTGAAAGGGTTCAGAAAAGATTTATAAGGATGAATGCAAGATAGGAGGATTTGAGCTAGAGGGAGAGGCTGAACAGGCTGGGGCTGTTTTCCCTAGAGCGTTGGAGGCTGAGGGGTGACCTTATAGAGGTTGACGCAGAGGGTGGTACATGTATGAAATGAGCTGCCGGGGAAGTGATGGAGGCTTGTACAATTACAACATTTAAGAGACATTTGGATGGATATGTGAATAAGAAGGGTTTGGAGGGATATGGGTCAAGTGCTGGCAGGTGGGACTGGATTGGGTTGGGATATCTGGTCAGCATGGACAGGTTGGACCGAAGGATCTGTTTCCATGCTGTACATCTCTATGACTCTATGAGGGTAAAAAAGGGGGAGGCGTGGCATTACTTGTCAAAGACAGTATCACAGCAGTGGAATGGACGATGGAAGAGGACTTGCCATCTGAGGTAGTTTGGGCTGAGGTTAGAAATAGGAAAGGTGAGGTCACCCTGTTAGGTGTTTTCTACAGGCCTCCTAATAGTCCTAGAGAAGTAGAGGATAATATTGCGAGGATGATTCAGGAAAAGAGTGAAGGTAGCAGGGTGGTTGTTATGGGGGACTTTAACTTCCCAGATATTGACTGGGAGAGCTATAGCTCGAGTTCATTAGATGGGTCGGTGTTTGTACAATGTGTGCAGGAGGGTTTCCTGACACAATATGTCGACAGGCCAACAAGAGGGGAGGCTATATTGGATTTGGTTCTAGGTAATGAACCAGGCCAGGTGTTAGACTTGGAGGTAGGTGAGCACTTCGGGGACAGTGACCACAACTCGGTGACTTTTACTTTAGTGATGGAGAGGGATAATCGTGCGCCGCAGGGCAAGAGCTATAGCTGGGGGCAGGGAAATTATGATGCAGTGAGGCATGACTTAGGATGTGTGGATTGGAAAAACAGGCTTCAAGAGAAGAACACTAATGAGATGTGGGGATTGTTCAAGGAGGAGCTACTGCGTGTCCTCGATAGGTATGTACCAGTCAGGCATGGTGTAAAGGGCCTTGTGAGGCAGCCGTGGTTTAGTAAGGAATTGGAGTCTCTTGTGAAAGGGAAGAAGGCGGCATATGTAAAGATGAGGCGTGAAGGTTCAGTAGGGGCGATTGAGAGTTATAAGGTAGCCAGGAAGGAGCTAAAGAGGGAGCTAAGAGAAGCGAGAAGGGGACATGAAAAGACTTTAGCTGGTAGGATTAGGGAAAACCCAAAGGCTTTCTATAGGTATGTCAAGAATAAAAGGATGACTAGGGTAGGTATCGGTCCAGTCAAGGATAGTAGTGGGAAGTTGTGTGTGGAGGCGGAGGAGATTGGAGAGACATTAAATCAATACTTTTCATCAGTATTCACTCAGGAACAGGACACTGTTGCTGATGTGAATATGGAATCACAAATAATTAGAATGGATGCCCTGTAAATATGCAGGGAAGAGGTTTTGGGAATATTGGAAAGGATGAATATAGATAAGTCTCCTGGGCCTGATGGCATTTACCCCAGGATCCTATGGGAAGCTAGGGAGGAGATAGCAGAGCCATTGGCCTGGATTTTTATGTCGTCATTGTCAACGGGAATAGTACCAGAGGACTGGAGGATAGCGAATGTGGTCCCATTGTTCAAGAAAGGGAGTAGGGATAGCCCTAGTAACTATAGGCCAGTGAGTCTGACTTCAGTGGTAGGCAAAGTCTTAGAGAGAATGGTAAGGGATAAGATTTATGAACATCTGGGTAGGAATAACGTGATCAGGGATAGCCAGCATGGTTTTGTGAAGGGCAGGTCGTGCCTCACAAACCTTATTGAGTTCTTTGAGAAGGTGACTAAGTAAGTGGATGAGGGTAAAGCAGTAGATGTTGTGTATATGGATTTTAGTAAGGCGTTCGATAAGGTTCCCCATGGTAGGCTAATGCTAAAACTTCGGAGGTATGGCATTGAGGATACATTAGAGGTTTGGATTAGGAATTGGCTGGCTGGAAGGAGACAGAGGGTAGTAGTTGATGGATTATGTTCATCTTGGAGCGCAGTTACTAGCGGTGTACCACAAGGATCTGTTTTGGGACCATTGCTTTTTGTTATCTTTATAAATGATCTAGAGGAAGGACTTGAAAGCTGGGTAAGCAAGTTTGCGGATGACACAAAAGTCGGTGGAGTTGTGGATAGTGAGGAAGGAAGTGGTAGGTTACAGCGGGATATAGATAAGTTGCAGAGCTGGGCGGAAATGTGGCAAATGGAATTCAATGTAGCTAAGTGCGAAGTCGTTCACTTTGGTAGGAATAACAAGATGATGGATTACTGGGCTAATGGTAGGCTACTTGGTAGTGTGGATGAGCAGAGGGATCTTGGTGTCTATGTACACAGATCTCTGAAAGTTGCCACCCAGGTAAATAGTGCTGTGAGGAAGGCATATGGTGTACTGGGCTTTATTGGCAGAGGAATTGAGTTCCGGAGTCCTGAGGTCATGTTGCAGTTGTATAAGACTCTGGTGAGGCCTCATCTGGAGTATTGTGTGCAGTTTTGGTCGCCATACTATAGGAAGGATGTGGAAGCTTTAGAACGAGTGCAGAGGAGGTTTACCAGGATGTTGCCTGGAATGGTAGGAAAATCTTATGAGGAAAGGCTGAGGCACTTGGGGCTGTTCTCATTGGAGAAGAGAAGGTTTAGGGGAGATCTGATAGAAGTGTATAAGATGATTAGGGGTTTAGATAGGGTAGATACTAAGAACCTTTTACCGCTAATGGAGTCAGGTGTTACTAGGGGACATAGCTTTAAATTAAGGGGTGGTAGGTATAGGACAGATGTTAGGGGTAGATTCTTCACACAGCGGGTTGTGAGTTCATGGAATGCCCTGCCCGTATCAGTGGTGAACTCTCCTTCTTTATGGTCATTTAAGTGGGCATTGGATAGGCATTTGGAAGTTATTGGGCTAGTATAGGTTAGGTAGGATTCGGTCGGCGCAACATCGAGGGCCGAAGGGCCTGTACTGCGCTGTATCCTTCTATGTTCTATGTTCTATGAGTGATCTGATCAGGACACAGATTGAGCATTGCTTCACTATCTTTCAATCCCATTCCTCTAGATGTCAATATGATGTCACAAGTAGGATTTGAACATACACCTCCAGTTGGAGACCAGAACACCAAAGACTTATAATGGAAGGCATTTAGTTCCTTTTGTATGGTGTCTTAGGCCACCCAGCCATGCTGACACTCATGCAAAACTCAATGTCCCTATTTCTTGATTTAAAACATTTACATGATTCTATGCATAATTTCAAGGTTTGCAAATGATTGCAGTGAATTCTCTGAGGAAGAGGAGCCAGGAGTTGGTACAAGATTCCAGGTTGTCACTGAGGTCAACCTAGCAGCCCTAGTAGGAAACTGGAGGCCTGACGCGGACAAAGAGAGCCATCTGGAACTTTTGGAATACTGTGTGCAATTCTGGTCTCCCTCTTATTAGAAGGATATTGTGTAACTTGAAAGGGTTCCAAAAAGATTTACAAGGATGTTGCCAGGGTTGGAGGGTTTGAGTGATAGGGAGAGGCTAAATAGGCTGGGGCTGTTTTCCCGGAGCTTCGGAGGCTGAGGGGTGACCTTACAAAGGTTTATAAAATCATGAGGAACATGGATAGGGTAAATAGACAAGGTTTTTTTGCCTGGGATGGGGATTCTAGAACTAGAGGGCATAGGTTTAGGGTGAAAGGAGAAAAATTTCAAAGGGTCCTAAGGGGCAACATTTTCACGCAGAGGGTGGGGTGCATATATGGAATGAGCTGCTAGAGGAAGTGGTAGAGGCTCGTACAATTACAGCATTTAAAAGGCACCTGGATGAGCATATAAAAAGGAAGGGTTTAGAGGGGTATGGCCCAAGTGCTGGTAAATGGGATTAGATTAGTTCAAGATATCTAGTTGGTATGGATGAGGGTGGAAATGTCAAATACTAGGGGGCATAGGTTTAAGGTGAGAGCGGAAAAATTGAAAGGAAATGTGGGAGGAAGTTTTTTATACCGAGAGTGGCAGGTAACAGGAACATGCTGCCAAGGAGAGGTGGTAGTAGCAGAGATGATTGCAATGCTTAAGTGGCATTTAGACAGCTGCAAGAAAAGACAAGAAATACAGGGATACAGATTATGTACAGGCAAAAGGGATTAAGTTAGAACAACATTGTGGTCAGTACAGACATGATAGGTTGCAGGTCCTGTTCCTTTGCTGTACTGTTATATGTTCTATGTAAAGCCTAGTGCTGTGTTTGATTTTTTTAATGACCTTACTAACCTGTGGTGCAACATTTGTAGTTTATTTGTATGATGGTTGGCTTCTTTGTGCTCCAATAAACCTTTTTTCCTTCCGATTCATTATTCATAAGACCATAAGATAAAAAAAGTAGAATTAGGCCTGAAGGGTTGTCCCTTCATTCTGAGAGTTGGCTCTCAGATCCTAGTCTCCACTACTAGTGGAAACATCTTCTGCAAGGTCCCCTCCATTCAGGTATCTCAGTGTTCTGTAAGCGTCAATGAGATCCCCAATGGAACACAATTTCTGACTTTCTACACAATGAATTATTACCCTTTACGACCATTCTCTGCTTTCAAACTGGAAGTCAGCTTGCGATCCATTCTGCCCCTGTCCCATGATTCCACATTCTCTAACCTTATTCATCAGTTTATGATAGAACACTTTACCAAAGGCCTTTTTGAAAATCCAGATAAATTACATCTATTACAATGTGGATAAATTAGTAACAGGGAGTCTCCTCTCTTTATGGTTCAAATATTTAATCAAGTAGTCGATTATTGAGATGTTTTCACTCATATTCAGTCACTTTTCACACACATCTTGGTGATTGACTACCAACGTGTTAAATTCTGAAACAAGCTATCCAAAAGTTTGTAATCAGGTTCCTGGCCCTGAAAAAGCAAATCACCTGTTTTCTATCATCCAATCAGTTGAGTAGCTATTTAACCAGGAAATCATTAAATACTGTAGAAACTGAATACACAAATGAACTGATACCAATGACATACTAACATCTGGGCACGTAACAATTCCCAAGATGCTGTAATTTCTGATAATCCCGACTATACAGTTCATTGTGTGCTGCATGCAAGTCATAACCAATAATTATGCTTTTTCTGCTTTCAGAGCGAATGCTGCCAAATGATCAAAACATTGTACCACTGCTAGCCATACTAGTACCACATGAGGGATAGTACAATCTGATGTGTCTAGATTGTCATTGCTTTCACACCAAAACTTGGCAAACTGCAGCCTTGATGATAACATGGCGCAAGTCCTAAGAGATTCTGATTTGCAACCATAATCTTTGTCACCTACACCATTTTCCCATCTAAACGCAATGGGAAGGAACTATGGGCTTCAGGAGGGAGAATGGAATTTTGGCAGCAAGAAGCACTGCTGGACACCCAACAGCCAAATTAGTGGCTGGGAGAAGTACTAGAAAGCATTGCATTCAACAGAACAGCAAAGCTCTGAGGCTCATAAACAAAAATTGCTGAAGAAACTCAGCAGGTCTGGCAGCATCTATGGAAAGAAAGTAGAGTTAATGTTTCAAGTTCAGCTAGAAAACAAATGGTATATTTACTGAAAATGGGGTGGAGATGGGGTGGGGGAGGAGTGAACAAAAGGTGGAGCTGGAATCCAGAGAGCCAACACCAGTTGGGAAGACAAAGGAATGGACAATGGTGAGTTGGGGAGAAAGAAAAGCTGTTAGTGGAGACTGGTAGTGGAAGAAAATGGGTTGTCAATGATGAAAGCAGTTTATATGATGACAAGGCCAGTTCATAGGGATGGATAAAGGATGCAGGAAATGTTCAGGCCCTAAATTTATTGAATTCAGTATTGAGTCCTGAAGGCTGCAGGGTCCCCAAGCAGAAAATGAGATGCTGTTCTTCCAGCCTATGCTATGCCTCACTGGAGCACTGCAGCAGGCTTGAGACAGAGATGTTGGCCAGGGAATGTGCAGGTATATTGAAGTGGCCTGATAATAATGGATTATGAGCATCATATTATATAAAGATTGAAGGCCTGATAATGGGATCCAACGCCCATGTGAGGCAAGTCATAGAGCAGTGCCTGATCATGGAGTCTCCTCAGCAGGCACCTGCATCCAGGTGTATGTGTGAAGGCACTTACTGGCTATATCTAGCATGTTCCCCCCTTGCTTGGATAACTCTGGTCAACTGAGCTTCAATTGAAAAATGTTGAAATATTTCAGCCTTAAAATGATAATAATATGAACAACTTCATAACACATCTGAAGTTCCATTCAAAATCTCCATGCAGTGGAGAAGCTGCCTCTCACCATGTGGCATCTGTTAAAGGCAGTAATGTGCAATTTGGGAATTACAAATTTCAGATAATGACTAACTCAAACCTTTTAAGGTTGAAGTTACATCGAGAAAAGCCAATCCTTCTGTACTGTCAGATGTCATCACTAGGAGGAGAATTGAGCTTCTGCACCATTTTGAAAAAATGATTCATGAAACATGGGCATCTCTGGTTGGACCAGCATTTATTGTCTGTCCTTGAGAATGTGGTGATGAGTTGAATTTTTGAACCACTAAAGTCCGTGTGTTGTAGATAGATTCAGAATGTCTGTAGGGATGGATTTCCAGAATTTTGGCCCACCAACAGTGAAGGAATGGTGATTGATTTCCGAGTCAGGATAATGAGTGGCTTGGAGGGGGTGGGGGGGGAACACTTGAATGTGTCGGCTGTCCTTGTCCTTCTTGATAGAAGTGGTTGTGTTTGGAAAGTAATATATTGGGATCTTTAGTGAATTTCTGCAGTGCAGCATGTAGATAATACACATTGCTGCCATTGAGCATTGGTGTGGATGTGGTGCCAATCAAGCAGGCTGCTCTTAATGGATGCTTTCTCTTGAGTATTGTTGGAACCGCATGCATCCAGGTAATGTGGGGAGTATTCCATCACACTCCTGACTTGTGCCTTGTAGATGGTAAACCGTCTTTGCTGAGTCAGGAGGTGAGTTACCCGCTGCAGTATTCTTAGCCTCTGATCTGCTGTTGTGAATATGGCAAGCCCAATTGAATTTCAGGTAACTGTTAATCCCAGGTTGGTAATAGTGAGGGATTCATTTCCAGTCTCTCACAGGGAATCTGGAACAACAAGTTAATTTGTTTATATGCTGGGTTCTTCTAAACACACTCCAGTTTGCCTGCAGGTTGTTGTTGCAACAACTTCCCTGCTCAGATCTGTATTAAAATTGCTGTTGGGTACTTCATGCTGTCTTAGAAGCCTTACCTGAATATTTAAAATATTTAAAATAGGATTGTGCTGCATTTGACAGTTCACTGCTCATCTATTCCTTCCCTAAAGCCTTTAGGACAAACAAGTAGTTTACAACAATTTCGTTGAGCATGACAGGCATCAACCCTGAATCTAAGCTAGACATTTTGGTGGCCAAAGAAGCACATTCATAATGCAAAGAGCCTCAAACAGGTTGAGCATCAACTTGTAAATCCTTTTTATGAATGCCAATGGTAAAGTGATAAGAGTGGGAGAGTTTCCTGGTCAGCCAAGTAACCAAAACAAATTGGAGCCTCGACCATCACTATCCATAGCTCTAGGCTAGAAGATGCACATATAAGCTGGTTGGCTTGGTTAGTTAGATAATCAATATGCATCAGATTGATGCTATAGTATAATTTCCAGTTGCAAGACTTGTTTACTTGACTTACTTGCAGTGGAGATCACAGTACAGTAGTTCAAACATTTCTTCAGGCGGAGAACTCAAAAAGAGTAGTTTCCTTGGTCCTTTTCAAAAATCCAATATCCTGTATGCCTTTTAAACCACTTTTTTAACCTGATCAACTACTTGTAATGGTTAGCTGAAGACAAATTTTACTGGAAGAGTGCTATAGATCAATGATTCAGTTATATAGAGATTAAATAATATATGTTGTTTTCCCACCCATTGTCTTCCTTTCTTTTCTCCTGAGGTCTTGTGCCACTGTGGGGAATATCCCTACCTCTGAACGAAAGGCTTCAACTTTGAGTTACACTCCAAGATTTGATAGCCACAGAAAGTATGTCCATAACATGACCAAACATTGGTCATTAACATGCAAACCTTAATATCAGCCTTACACTTCTCCTTTTCCTTACCTAATCTGTTTGTCCCTTGATGTCTAGATTTCTTTGGGAATTTTGTTCCTACCCTTTACTTTTACAGGAACATGTTGGCCCCTGCAATCTCATTTATTTCTTTTTGCATGATTCCAACAGTTCTGATGTAGATTTTCCTGCATGTGGCTGCTCTTAGTCCACTGTGTCAAGCTTCTTTTGCATCATATTAAAATTGGCCTTACCCCAATTCACAACCTTTACCCCCACCTACCTTAAATTTTAATGAGTTATGGTCACTGTCACTGAAATGTTCCCCACTGATACATCTATCATGTCTAACTTTGTTCCATAAGATTAGGTATAGCACTATCTCTTATTTGTAGGACTTTCAACTTGTGGCTTTGAAAAGCTTTCCTGGATACATTTTAGGAATTTCACTCTCTCTAAGTCTTTCACCCATTATTCATCCCATTTGTCGAAAATTGAAATCCACTATTATTATTACATAGTTATACTTCTCCGAGGTTTGTCTGCATATCGGTCCTCTATCTTGCACTGACTATTTGGAGATCTATAATACATTCCCAGCAATGTGATTGCCTGCTTTTTGTTATACCAGTCATGCCCATATGACCTCCTTTGAGAATCTCCAAAGATATCTTCCCTTTTTTTGCAGTAAATCTAACATTTCTCTCATGAAGACATTCATTTTTTTTGGAGTACAGACCTATGCATGCCTGGTTGTTTTTCACCACTTTGTTCATGTTTTGCTTTGTCATGTTCATGCTTTGTGACCGTTTAGCAGATGAGAAGTTTAATTGTGAGTGTTGGCAGGTTATGGAGTAGTCATCTGTATTACCAGAAGCTGGGAACATTAACCCTGCTGAAGCAACCCCATGCACATCTGACTCCAACACATATCCAACAATGATGTTGAGGAGGAATATCGGCCCATAGAACTCTCAATACCCAGAAGTAGTGAGGCTATCTGCAATCAATATTACCTCCGGAATTGTAATTAACCAGCACAGCGCAGAATAGGATTGGAACCACTGACGCGAGACTCTATGACTCATCCTGACATTAACCTAATTAATGGGATCATCAGGGAGTTAGTGCATGTTTTGAATGATTAAAATAATTAGCTGTTGTTGCACCAGCTGGGTTGCTGTAATTTTACTCTCCAATCCTGAGCTTGTGATTGGAAAAATAAAATTTGGATGTCTGTTCCTGATCCCTCTCATGTATGTAGATATCATTGAGGACAGCAGTTCCTTGCTTAAAACTGAATGCACCTTAAATATTACGTTTAGGTTTAGTAGCTAGAAAATAAGAGATAAAGGAGAATGTGCAAAGAAACACCCATGATATTGATGCCTAGTTTCATGCTGTGAATTTTGAGAAAAGTTTTATAAAAAATAAGTATGCAGTGAAGATGATCACAGAATATTAATTTATTCACAAAATAGTGAATCCACAACATTATTTTATATTGAATTGCATCAGTAGAACAAAAGGATCTAAATTTAAAGCAAAGGAGGGTGCATTCAGAAAATACTGGAAATAATCAGGGAGCATCTGTGCCGAAAGAAACAGTTAATGGTTCAGGTAAATACCCTTCCAACAGAAATGCAAAATTGTTCGAGAAGCTTTAGATTTTAAGCAAAGCAGAAGAAAAGAAAGTGTGGTGGGGAGGAAAGAACAAAAGAGAAGGTTTGCTGTGATAGTTTGGAAGAAAAAGATTAAATTACAGATTTAAAAGGCTAAAGCTAGGATGGTCATGGATGGAACTCAGGAATACCACACCTGCTAAAAACTGCACTGTCTGGCATGAAGCCAATAAATGACCACTAAAATTTACAGCTTATTAACATGGATAGTGTATATTTAAGAGTCCGTTGCTATTCAAGATGGGTATGGGCATGGTCAGACCAGCATTGCAGATGGTGAAGCAAACCTGTCATTTATTGGCCAGCGATGTGGGGAGGGGCTGAGCTTCCACAGAGCTGAGCAACATTGTTCGTGCTTCACTGCAGCAGAGCTGTCAGTGGGGGGCACAGCTAAGATTCTCACGACAGCAAACATTTGCTGAAAACTAGTCAGTTCTGGATAAAATGAATTGAAAGGCCTTCCCAGCAGTGTTTGCTAATAGTGGGAGGTGATTCGCTGGGGATGGGAAAATTCCCATTAAGTTCAAAATTAGTTTAAGGACAGCACTTCATCTTTCATGCAGGCACTTTAAAGCTTTCCAGGTTCAACACTGAGTTTAACAATTTCAGATGCAACATTTGCTGCCACGTGGCTCCTTTTACAGAATGGGGAGAGTTTCGTAAGAGTGAAAGAAAAAGCACATGTCACGAATTATCTTTTAATAATCAAACAGTAAGATTAGAGTCTGATGTATCTCTGATTATCATATATAGGAGTACTTTGTACTAAGCTACAATAAGCAGAGCTCTACAGAAGCCCAAGTCTGAAGATAGTTCTTGTCCTTGCCTTCTCCTTGATCAATCAGTCTTGAATCTTGACTCATAATGTGGACATAAAACCACACACAAAAAAAAGACAAGCAAAAACGATAAGGTAGAATTTTTGGAAAACACAGGTTTGGCATTAATTGGAGTGTTGTTCCCAATTCTGGACTCCATATTTTAGGAAAATTATGAAGATATGTGAAACAATGCAGAAAAAAGTTTCAATAGTGACAGAGATGAGGGACTTTAGCTACGTGGATATGCTGATTCAGCTGGCTGTACTTTATAGAAGTATAGTTGAGAAGAGATTTAGAGTTGTTTAAAGTCATGAGGGACTTCAGTAAGTAGATAGAGACTACTGCAATTGTTGGGAGTGTCAAGGACGAGAAGACACCGAATTAAGGTAATTGACAAAAATAGCAACGATGACATGAGGGAGATGGTTGTATTGTGGTAACATCATTAGGAATAATAGTCCAAAGTCCCTGAAGGTTTTGGAGCTATAGGTTTAAATCCCACCATTGCATTTGGTATAATTTGAAGCCAATTAATAAATCTGGTATTAAAAACTAGTCTCAATAATGGTGACCATGAAATCATTGTTAATTGTTATTAAAAACCCATCTGATTTACTAGTACCCTGACAGGAGGGAAATCTGCTATCCATATCTGGTGTTATCTTGGTGCGACTCCAAACCCGTGGCAATGTGATTGACTGTTCTGAAATGGCTGTTACAAACAACTATGTTCAAGGCTAATTAGGGAAGGCCAGCAAAACCCATATCCCATGAAAAGCTGTTTTTACAAAGTGAATGGTTGGAATCTTAGAATGCACTCACTGTTTGAGAAATGTGGAGGCTGATTCAATTGTTCCCTTCAAACTGAATTGGATAAGTATGTAAAGAGAGAAACTTTACAGGGATACAGGGAAAGAGTAGGGAGTGTTAATAACTATGAGATGCCCATGCAGAGAATTGGCACAGACATAATGAGCTGAATGGCCTCCTCCTATATTGAAACCATTCTATGATTTAATGTCTCCTACCTTCTACATTGTTACACACCTTCATTTTGATCTTTCTCTCACCACTTGACTGACTCTGTGCATGTTTAACTCCAGTTTCCAAGTTCTGATGCTAGGTTGCGAACCTGAAATGTTCACTCTGTTTCTCCCTCTACATATACACCATCTCAATAACAAAACAGTCCTTATTTGGATAACAGTTGAATATCACCGGACTGTAACACCACAGAAGATCAAATGCCTGCTTTTAGCTGTCCCTCTGTTTAGTTTACAAATACAATCATGACATCAAGGGGCTATTGTGGCAGTGTGCTTACTTTGGACCATGAGGTATCACAACCTGCTTGAACAGGCTGATTAGAAATATTTAAAGGATAACACCAATAATAGATATTACCCTTGATGGCATCCAGTGTTGTAGACATTTCACAGCACTCTTGAACTATGTATACAATTTAACTGTCAATAGAAACATTTAGAAAATATCATAGAAGCTTCCCTAATACATCATATGGCTAGATAGTGAATAAATAAACAACTCAGAAAGGTTTTTGTTTCATCACCTGAATACTCTCCCTTAATTCTCAACCAATGAAAATGCTAACAATGAGAATTACAATTGAAAACAGTGTTCTCAGGTACGGTGGGGGACAATAATCTGCAAATGTTCCTGCTCCTGATAAACAAGACAGTGAAACATTGTAAGGATTAGGTGGGAATCTGAGTAATCAGATTTGAGTGAATGGTGGAGAAGGTTTGATGGGTGCATGGCCTATTCCAGCTCCTAATTCATGTGTCTGTGTGTTAAATCAGCAAGCCTTGCCAAACAGGCCACTATCTTGGTTTTGCATGTAAGGTCTGGAAGTTAAGATTGTGTACAGTCAGATGGGTATGGTGCCTTCCCAAATCCTGCTCCAAGTTAAATCACGATGAGTGTTCAGGAACTTAATTTCTTGAGCTCCACACCATGAGAGGATTTAAGAATTTTTGTGTTGGTTTAATAACAAAATACTCCTCAGCGTGTTTTTCAGTGCATCCATTCTTCATTTCCGTTATCTGTTGTTTCTTGTAAAGCTCATTTTCCTTGATATTTTTTACTTTTGACTGGACTATTACACAGTAACTATTTTGTTGTTACTCTCATCACCGTCATCCCTGAATGTTTTGACTGTTGTACAGTTCCACAGGCTCCAGGGAATAAGCCAGTGAGGCTTTACAACATGAAGGGTTGAAAATATGGAATACCATACACTCCACTCAACAAATGTCTTGAAATTTTTATCAAGCTTCTTATAGATGCTACTTTTTAACAAGCTGCTAGGAAGGAAGAGAAATCCAGATATTCTGCTCTTCAATCACCCTTGCTTCCCAGATCCTATCAGAATCAGAAAGTTAGAATGTGCAAACCCACAACTACACTTGGACAAGGTACTGATGGGAAGCAATGCCAGTCAGTATCTTCAGGAGGAAAGAGAGGCACAACACTGACAAAAAGAGGCAAATGCCCAGAATTCCACATCTAATGTGGCTCTGGATCACTATTATCACAAAAATTAAAGCAGCTAAAAGGGCAAGTGCATGACCAAATCCTCAGCATTTGTCAGAATAGTTTAATGATGGCTTTTCAGATTTGTCTTCATCCAAAGAACAAATAAAAAAAACATTCTATAAAATCAAGAAAACACCAACACAAAAGAAACATACAAGTCATACCTTATCTATTTTAATTACATTGCTCTCTTTTTCCTGGTGCTGTTAATTTCCAGTCAGATTATGTGCACTAGTTTCTACATCATTACTGTGTCTCATGTAAGCATTTGAGCAAGATACTGTGGAAGGCTACTTGAATCAATGTGCATGGACTGCTGTAGTAAATTGCTTTTACTGTTGAAAAATTGGGCTCAAAGTTGGCCTTGCTGAAGTCATTTTGTGATATACTTCCTAAAGTGAGTATAGGTATCTTACACGTGTGCATTATTAATAAGATGTGTGCATGAAGCCGCAACTCCATTTCATTTTCTGATGAGTGTTCTTCGGTTCAGAGGTACTGAATGTTATTGTGAACCAAGGTCCACAGTCACTGACAACATTCTAGTGGCTTAGCGATAAAGGCACACTTCAGGTGACAATCCAGACAGGGATGAGTTTAAATCTCTTTGTGCGCTGTTTTACTGCTTTGTTAACACATCTGAATTAGCTTACTGCTTTCATTATTTTGACATACTTTTTCATTTTTGTTTGAAAAGGTTAGCAATTAGACTGAAATTGTGCAAATAGAAAGTTAATTCTTCTTTGTTGACCAGTATGCCAAAAATATTACAAAGATTAAATTATATTTGCATGTTCTAGCAGGCTGTGCAATCATGTAGGCATCTGGGCTGAGTTTGATTCTGTCCTCATACAATATCTACCCTTTGGCATACACTCACTCAATCCAGCAGGGGTCACTGGAAGGTGATGAAAAGCAGAATGCCTGAATTGTTTCTAACCTGATGAGTTGTGGGATTCTGAATTCAATCAATTGGAGCACCTTAGTGTTTTCTTTGGTGTTTGGTGCACTCAGTTCTAGCTGTTAACTGAAGCTAGGACTGGATCTTAGTCTGAAATGTACGACATTTATATTCGAAACCTAAATTTAAAATTATCTGTCACCCTTCTAAGAGGCAAAAAAAGAGGAACTCCCAACGTTGGAAGCTTTGGCACCATCCTTGTACATTATAATGTTTTGGGCAAGCTTGCACTCTGATCTCAGTAAAGCCAAGCAGGATATCTCATGCAAGGCAAGTGCTTAAAGTAGCTTAGTTCCAGCTAAATTTATAGACCAAAAGGCAGCTGCAGTTCAAAGGTTTTCTGGCCAAAGCTATCTAAAAAGGATTGCATACTTACAGCACAGAAATAAACCAATCAGTTCAATAGGAATTTTCCAGTGTTTAAGTTCCCTAAAAGCTTCCTCTGAATTGAGAATAATGTTACACTACAAAGCTGAATAAATAAGAATGTTTTATGAGCTTGTCCATTGGTAGAATTATTTCTTGGTCCATCCAGGGAATCAGAATCATGCTATAATTGAGCTCACCACATATGTATATTTCTAAATCTTTCACCAAGCTTGTGGATTACCTTGTGGATGTGGTGTATAGAGGCTTCTTGTTAGGATTGACATTTGATGCTGTCTAGCCATATATTTTCCATCTGATTTTCAAAGATTGTAGGCACAAACTACAAGCATTGTTATCCAAGATGGCGGAGATGAGAGTTGGTAAACAATGTGAGCCTCTCCAGGTCCATTTCTCTTCTGAAAGCACTCATATGCTTGGTTCCAAATATGTTAAGTGTGAGTCTTTGCAGTCAGTGGAAATCAGCTGCTTGATTTTGGACAATATCTCAGTTCACACAAACTGACTTTTGTATACTCAATGGTAATCAAGAATAGGAATCTTGATTGACTGTTGATTTAGAAGCAAGCAAATCTGACAGTTTGCAAAGTTTGAGGATATATGCTGCATTTGAAGGTATCCTGGTTTCCTCGAAGGTGAGGGAAATGAGTAATTACAAGATGAGTATTTAATAACTTTTGTCTTGTTCTTTTCACACTGTGGAAATTGCTGACTAATCCCTAATTTCTCTTCAGAAAATGGTGGTAATTTGTCTCTTGAACCTCTGTAATTCATGTTGTGTAGGTACAGCTACAGTGCTATTAGGGGGGAGTATTTTATTATTAAACTGATTTTGAATGCCCCTTACTGAGAACATCACACACTGATGGTTTTCCTGAATCCTTGTGTGTTTGTCTGTCACAAAAGTAGCTGTGGTCATCGTAAAATTCCTTTTTGAATGGTAAGGCTAATGTTTCCAGTAGAACCCTTAATTAACTAATTTTTTTCCGATGGTCATAAACTCAATAACAATTGAAATATGCTAATTTAACCAAGGGAATGCCTTCAGGAAATTGTTTAATTTACCCCTAAAGACATGTATAATCTAATTCACTGTTTTCACTTTTGAAGGCCAAAACAAACATTTTTGTGATGAATGGCAGTTATAGGAATGGAGCAAAGTTGCAGATACAGTCACATGGATGGGTTAACTTGAGGAAAGGTAAAAGAAGTAGACAGGTAGAGCAGGGCTCTTCTGTGGCTATCCCTATTTCAAACAGGTATGCTGTTTTGGAAAATACAGGGGGTGATGGATTCTCAGGGGAACACAGCATGAACAGTCAAGTTTCTAGTATTGAGACTGGTTCTAATGCATTGAGGGGTACATCGAGTTCCAAGAGATCAATTGTGTTAGGGTAGTCTGAGGTGCAGACAGACAGATGTCTCTGTGGCTAGCAGAAAAAAATCAGAATGGTGTGCTGCTTCCCTGTGTCAATTTCAATGATGTCTCAGAGAGGGGACAGAATATTCTCAAGGAGGAGAGGGGCCAGCAGGAGGTCATTGTACACATTGGAATCAATGACATAGGAAGGGAAAAGGTTGAGATTCTGAAGGGAGATTACAGAGAGTTAGGCAGAAAGTCAAAAAAGGAGATTCTTGAAAGTAGTAAGATCTGGATTATGCTCATTGCTACGAGCTAGCAAGGCCAGGAATAAGAGGATAGAGCAAATGAATGCATGGCTGAGGAGATGCTGAATGGGAGAAGGATTCACATTTTTGGATCATTGGAAGCTGTTTTGCGGTAGAAGTGACCAGTACAAGAAGGACGGATTGCACCTAAATTGGAAGGGTCTATCATACAGGCAGGGATGTTTGCTAGAGCTGATCAGGAGGATTTAAACTAGCAAGGTGGGTGGAACCCAGGAGAATAATGAGGAAAGAGATCAATCGGAGACTGGTACAGTTAAGAACAGAAGCGAGTCAAACAGTCAGGGCAGATAGAGACAAAGCAGAGAACATGGCAGAGAACTTATTTCAATGCAAAGGATCTAACAGGGAAGGCAGATGAACTCAGGGCATGGTTAGGAACATGGGACTGGGATATCATAGCAATTACAGAAACATAGCTCAGGGATGGGCAGGACTGGCAGCTTAATGTTCCACGATACAAATGCTACAGGAAGCATAGAAAGGGAGGCAAGACAGGAGGGGGAGTGGCATTTTTGATAAGGAATAGCATTACAGCTGTGCTGAGGGAGGATATTCCCGGAAATATATCCAGGGAAGTTATTTGAGAAATAAGAAAAGGATGATCATCTTATTGGGATTGTATTATAAACCCCCTAATAGTCAGAGGGAAATTGAGAAACAAACTTGTAAGGAAATTTGTTATCTGTAAGAATATGGTAGGGGATTTTAACTTTTCAAACATAGACTGGGACTACTATAGTGTTAAGGGTGTAGATGGAGAGGAATTTGGTAAGTGTGTTCAAGAAAAGTTTTTGATTCAATATGTGAATGTACCTACTAGAGCAAGTGCAAACCTTGACAAATAAGGTAGGGCAGGTGACTGAGGTGTCAGTGGGGGAGCACTTTGGAGCCAGCGACCATAATTCTGTGAGATTTAAAATAGTGACAGAAAAGGATAGACCAGATCTAAAAGTTGAAGTTCTAAATTGGAGAAAGGCTAATTTTGATGGTATTAGGCCAGATCTTTCAAAGGCTGACTGGGGGCAAATGTCTGCAGGTAAAGGGATGGCTGGAAAATGGGAAGCCTTCAAAAATGAAATAACGAGAGTCCAAAGACTCCCTGTTAGGGAGAAAGGAAAGCTTGGTAGGTATAGGGAATGCTGGATGACTAAAGAAATTGAGGATTTGTTTAAGAAAAAGAAGGAAGCAAATGTAAGGTGTAGACAGGATAGATTGAGCGAATCCTTAGAAGAGTATAAAGGAAGTAGGAGTATACTTAAGAGGGAAATCAGGAGGGCAAAAAGGGGACGTGAGGCAGCTTTGGTAAATAGAATTAAGGAGAATCCAAAGAGTTTTGACAAATAAGGACAAAAGGGTAACCAGGGAGAGACTAGGGTCCCTCAAAGATCAGCAAGGCGGCCTTTATGTGGAGCCACAGAAAATTGGGGAGATACTAAATAAGTATTTTGCATCAGTATTTACGGTGGAAAAGGATCTGGAAGATATAGACTGTAGGGAAATAGATGGTCACAACTTGCAAAAGTCCATATTACAGAGGAGGAAGTGCTGGATGTCTTGAAACGGGTAAAGGTGGATAGATCCCCAGGACCTGATCAGGTGTACCTTAGAACTTTGTGGGAAGCTAGAGAAGTGATTGCTGGGCCTCTTGCTGAGATATTAGTATCATCGATAGTCACAAGTGAGGTGCCAGAAGACTGGAGGTTGGCTAACGTGGTGCCACTGTTTGAAAAGAGGGGTAAGGACAAGTCAGGGAACTATAGACCAGTGAGCCTGATGTCAGTGGTGAGCAGGTTGTTGGGGGGGAATCATGAGGGACAGAATGTGCATGTTTTTTGGAAAGGCAAGGACTGATTAGGGATAGTCAACATGGCTTTGTGCGTGGGAAATCATGTCTCACAAATTCAATTGAGTTTTTTGAGAAAGTAACAAAGAGGATTGATGAGGTCAGAGTGTTGGATGTAATCTATATGGACTTCAGTTAGGCATTTGACAAGGTTCCCCATGGGAGACTAATTAGCAAGGTTAGATCTCACAGACTGCAGGAAGAACTAGCCATTTAGATACAGAAGATAGAAGACAGAGGGTGGTGGTAGAGGGTTGTTTTTCACACTGGAGGCCTGTGACCAGTGGAGTGCCACAAGAATCGGTGTTGGGTCC
Source organism: Hemiscyllium ocellatum (assembly GCF_020745735.1). NCBI lineage: Eukaryota > Metazoa > Chordata > Chondrichthyes > Orectolobiformes > Hemiscylliidae > Hemiscyllium > Hemiscyllium ocellatum. Next base: position 28,249,209 of record NC_083411.1, read on the forward strand.
TCTACTTTTTGTCATTTACATAAATGATTTGAATGTGAGGATAAGAGGTACAGTTAGTAAGTTTGCAGATGACACCAAAATTGGAGGTGTAGTGGACAGTGAAGAGGGTTACCTCAGATAACAACAGGATCTTGACCAGATGGCTGAGAAGTGGCAGATGGAGTTTAATTCAGATAAATGCGAGATGCTGCATTTTGGGAAAGCAAATCTTAGCAGGACTAATACACTTAATGGTAAGGTCCTAGGGAGTGTTGCTGAACAAAGAGACCTTGGAGTGCAGGTTCATAGCTACTTGAAAGTGGAGTCGCAGGAAGATAGGATAGTGAAGAAGGCATTTGGTATGCTTTCATTTATTGGTCAGAGTACTGAGTACAGGAGTTGAGAGGTCATGTTGCGACTGTACAGGACATTGGTTAGGTCACTGTTAGAATATTGTGTGCAATTCTGGTCTCCTTCCTATTGGAAAGATGCTGTGAAACTTGAAAGGGTTGAGAAAAGATTTACAAGGATGTTGCCAGGGTTGGAGAATTTGAGCTAGAGGGAGAGGCTGAACAGGCTGGGGTAGTTTTCCCTGGAGCATCGGAGGCTGAGGGGTGACCTTACGGAGGTTTATAAAATCTTGAGGGGCATGGTTAGGTTAAATAGACAAAGTCCTTTCCCTGGGGTGGGGGAGTCCAGAACCAGAGGGCATAGGTTTAATGTGGGAGGGGGAAGATAGGAAAGAGACCTAAGGGACAACTTTTTCACACAGAGAGTGGTACGTGTATGGAATCAGCTGCCAGAGGAAGTGGTGGAGGCTAGTACAATTGCAACATTGTGCTGGCAGGTGGGACTAAATTGGGTTGGGATATCTAGTTGGCATGGACAAGTTGGACTGAAGAGTCTGTCTCTTGTGCTGTACATCTCTGTGACTCTCTATGAAAGCTGTCGACAGGAAACAAAGCAGGAATGGGCATTGTCATGAGGTTTGTAACATGTTGAGCTATCTCCACTTGTGTTGCTCAAGGCAAATTAGGTTCTATATTATTTGAGCATAAGAGGATTTTGTGATATTATAAAGGGGTTGATTATGTTTAAATCAAAAGAGATTACAATCAGGTGAATATAAACAATTGAAAATAGAAATGATATATATATAAAGATGCTTTTATACAATTGTTGAGATTAAACAGTGCAAATAGCAGGCAGAATGGATATCAAATATATAGGTTAATCTGCAACTTAATGGTGTTTATTTTTGATATTCATATCTTTCTTTACAGTACAAATAACATATCTAATTCCAAATATTAAGAATGATTGGAAAGTATTATCTGGAAGATAAAGCATGCAATACAAATATCATCAGAATGTTAGATATATGACACATTGATGAAAATGAGCCAAATGATATCCAGCAGAGCTTTGAGGAACAGCATGCCAGATTTTGGAAGCTACGAAACTTGACACCAAAAGAGGAGGAAACAGTTGAGTTGTGCAGAGGAGACTGCCACTGATGAAGAGATTGTGGTAGCATGCAGGTGGTAAAAATTTCATGGGATATGTTAAAAAGTTGTGGAGGGAAAATGAGCTCAGAACACAAAACACAAACGGTGGTTAGAAGAAGTGAGTGGAATAATGCAGCCGAAGCAATCAAAATGAAGAGAATTGTTTACCGAGAAAAAGCAGATAAACTGAAACATTTATGTGAAAAGTGGAGAATGATGGTGTGTTTCACCAATGGATGGACTGAATGTTTAAAAGGAGAACTAGCTGTATAACTGGAAAAAAAAAATGATTGGTATTTTAAGTGGTAAAACAGGTACACATGAGGAAATACAAATATCATATATGATGTTGAAATGTGAACCAGCTATGATTTAATTAAAGAGTGAAACAGGTATAAGGAGCCAAATGGTCAGCTGTTGATCATCTAAGTTCATGACAAAAGAAACCACAGTGGAAGAAGCATGAAAAGAAAGGAAAATATTGGGAGCAGAATCCGAAAGGAACTGTCAAAACAAGCGAACAAATACTGTACCTGAAACCAGGAATAGTGAAGTAGCCTTGAAAAAAAAGCACAACTATCTCGAGTTGTATTAAAACTATAGTACCTAGAGTTGTATTAATCCAATGGGAGTGAAATTAAACAGTACAGAGATACTTATAGTGATAACAGAAATTAAAAGGAAACAACAATAAGTTGAATAATAAGTGGAAATAATGCATAAAAAAGTATATCAATATCTAGTACAAGGCCAAAAAAAGACAGGACTGGATTTAAAAATAGAACCACTCAGTGAAAGAAGCTGCATAATAAAGCAGAAACTCAAGCAGTGAGGCTTAGAAAAGGAAAACAAAAGTAAAAGACAAAAGGAAAACCATAATAGACAGGCTCAGATTGAAATGCAACAGAAGAAGCAAGTCTAAAATTAAAATATAGACACAGGACAATTTCTGCAACCTAAATCCTTAACTGGAGAATGAATAAAATTATAGGAACACTGGAAACATTATTTTAAACATCTCTAAAAATTAGAGCAAGACTAGTAAAACAAAATGTAAACAAATAATTGATATGTTAGCTGAAGGTTGGCTTTTATTTATGTGGTGTGGTATGGTCTGCACAACAGTCAGGACTTTTGAAGGATTTTGGATAATCAGTTAGGAGAGGGATATGACCAGTGCTTGAGAGTAGTTTCAGATATGATGGGCTTGATATGGTCATGTTCAGATTTTTTTGAGTCCATTGTGACCACTGCTCCCTCTTCTCACATATGTTTCCTTTATTTTGTCTTTATTTTACATACTCTTTCTTCTTCTGCCAAACTCCAGAATGTTACGTCATAATGTTAATACAATCTTGTGCTTTTGTACCACTTCTTCAACCGTTAAAATGATGTGTTATAACCTAAAACACTTGTTCTCATCTCATAAAATCCAATGTTATGATGCGTGACAAAGCCTCCATCCCTACATTTGCACAATATCTTTTACTGCCTTTCCTCCCTCTTATCCATCTCTTATAATTATCCAATACCTTTATTCAATGGTTCCCCATCTATTCCACTTTGTCTGACCCTCAACCATCATCACATGTTCCTCCTGGGGGGCTCCAGTATTGAGTGTTAGTGAATGAAATATTCTCCCCAGTCTTCACTGATTGTGACCTGTGGGTCTGGAAACTGAGGATCCAGTTGCAGACAGTGGGGCTTAGTCCGAGATCACTAAGTTAGTAGTTAGTCTTGAGGGGATAATAGTGTTGAAGGTTGAACTGTAGTCAATGAGTAGGATTCCTACTTAGCTGTTGTTGGTGTCAAGATGTTCTAGGGAGGAGTGAAGGGCAAGTGATATGGCATCTGATATGGACCGGTTGGTCCGATAGATAAATTGAAGTGGATCAAGAGTAGTGGGGAGGCTGGAGTTGATTAATACCATGACCAGCACTTCATGACCACTGAAGTTAGAGCCACTGGGCAGTAGTCATTGAGACATGTTGCTTGAGCCTTCTTCGAGACAGAGATGATGTTGACCCGCTTGAAACAGGCAGGGACAGGGCCTGCTGCAGGGAGAGGTTGAAGATGTCAGAGAAGACCTCTGCCAGTTGATCTGCACATGCTCTTAGTGCACAGCCTGGTACTCCATCTGGTCCCATCGCTTTCCTTGGATTCACATGAAGGAAAACTGATCTGACCTCTGATGCAGTGACTGTTGGGATAGGTTCATCAGAACTTGTCGGAATAGGGGTTACCTCTCCGCCAAAATTCTGCTCAAGTATAGAAGGCATTGAGACGATCTGGAAGGGATGTGTCATCGTCTGCTATCTTGCACCGTCTCTTTTTGGAACCTGTGATGTCATTCAATTCTTGCCATAGTCGCCGGCTGTCTATCTGGGTCTCTAGTTTGGATCTGTATCAGCCCTTGGCTTTCTTAGTGGCTTTGCGAAGGTTATACTTGGATTCCTTATACAGGTGTATTTGAGTGGGTCTCCTGATCTGAAGGCCTCACACATGGTTTTTAGCAGGTTCTGTTTGTCCTGCTTCATTGAGGGTTTCCTGTTGGGGAACACCCGGATTGGCTTCCTCGCTATGCAGTCCTCCACACACTTACTGATAAAGTCCGTGACGGTGGTGGCACACTTGTTCAAGGTACCTGCGAGCTGCTTGAACATGGCCCAATCAGCCAATTCCAGGCAGCACTGGAGTTTTACTAGATTACTTACAGTGTGGAAACAGGCCCTTCGGCCCAACAAGTCCACACCGACCCGCCGAAGCGACGATCCACCCATACCCCTACATATACCCCTTACCTAACACTACGGGCAATTTAGCATGGCCAATTCACCGTTCCTCTGCCTCCTCCAACTGGCACTGGACCTGTATCCGCGAGGGGGTCTCCTGCTTGAGCTTTTGTCTGTAAGCCAGGAGAAGAAACATGGCATTGTGGTCGGAGTTCCCGAAATGAGGGTGGGGGATGGAACAGTAGGCATCTTTCACAGTGTCGTAGCAGTCGTCTAAAATGTTTGGGCCCCTAGTGGGGCAGGTAATGTTCTGGTGGTACTTGGGCAATACCTTCCTTAGATTGGCTTGGTTGAAGTTGCCAGTTACAGGGCCTCAGGGTGTTCCATCTCCAGGGTGTTAGTGGTGGAGTACAGCACATCCAGACTTCCTCAACCTTTGCTGTGCAGTATGTACACAGCAGTTGGTATAGCAGCAGGAAATTCCCGTGCTAGATAGAAGGAGTGGCTTTATTTACCATAGAAAATTAGGGTTTGATCATTTCAGTTTTACTGCTATTTGAATAATTTTTACTAAATGTTAATTACGAAAAATAACACCTTTGACCTTAGAAATGAACTAAAGAAAGTGTAGGGCCCCATTCTTACAAGCTTTAACAGATGTTATATTTTAAAGTACTCTTTTAAAACCTAAGTTTAGTTCTTCTCTGTCTTAACCTGATCTTCCTTCCCCTCTCTTTCTGTATCTGATGTGATATTGAATTCACCATTCTGACTGATACTTCCTGATTCTGATGACAACATTCCTTTCCCAAACTGGCTGATGAAGAAGCTGTACAGTTACTTCTCCTATTCAAGTAGCTCACAGAGACCCTGTAGAGGCTACTCTCCCAGATCTCCTGTGTGAAGATCTGCCACTTGCATCTTCTCCCTCTCAAAAAGGAATTACATAGGTAATGGAAAGTCTAATTAACAGGGAAAATCATTCATCAACTGGCTACAGAGAACTCTGGACCAAAATCTCAATAATGTAGTAAAATCAGTCCCTTACTGAGACAGCAAATTCATATCACACTCCAAATCTCCAGATTGCAGTCCAAGAGCAACCATTTATTAGTGATTGCTGTAAAAACCCATCTAGTTCATTAATGTCCTTTAGATAAAGAAATCTGCCATACTTGCCTAGTTTGGCATATATGTGACTCCAGAACACCCACAGCAATGTTGTTTAAACTTAAGTGCCCCTTGAGATGACTGAGAGAATCAATCAGCTCAAGCTTAGGGAACTATAGGAGGACAATAAATGTAACATTTGGTTGAACAGCTCAAGTAGCTGTTTACTATGAGATAAAAACAAATTTCAAATTTGACCAATCGGTTTAAATTATGCCCTAAGATACTAAACTCAAATCAATAATATTAAAGCCAATGAAATGATCCGATGTTTTGGGGCATAAATATCGGACACTTTGAACAGTTCGCCAGAGCGGCAAAGAGAACTGCCAAAAGACCAACAAATGTCAGCTGCTAGTAAGAGCTCTCTGAGAAGTACCTGTTTGGAGAAGGCACTTACACGGAACAACGTCAAAACTGACCTGGAAAGAGAATCTATAGAGGAAAATCTACAGAGGTGAATCTACAGAGGACACTCGGCAAAGCTGACTGGTTTTGAAACATGATTTTGTTTTGTAAATTGTAATCGGGATTTTTATCCAACTAGTATTGGAGAGGGAGAGGTAAAAGATAGGTTTAAGAGAAAGGTGCTGTAAATACTGTTCGTTAATGTTCTCTGTTAGACTTAAAAAATAAAGTTGTTAATTTTTACTTTAAATAGTGACTTTTGGAATAGTTGTTTTCCTCTCAAATTTTAACAGATTACAGCAAGAGGTCAATCTTTTCGTGTGGCTGATTTAAATTAGCAGAGAGGTTTACCCTGTGTCGTAACAAATGGCACAGGGATTTCTACTTAAACTGTATTAATAAGAATTATATTTAGGAAAGAGAAAATTCAATGTTAGGAGAATACTGAATGTAAAATAATTGAGAGCGAAGAATTGGAGGTAAAAGTTGTGGAGATTTAGTACGATTGTGGAAAATAGATGGAGTAGATAACAGTAAAGGGAGAACAAGTGTGAGTGATATTTAAGCAATACTATCATAATAAGAGAAAGATGCTGAAGAGTGAGTGTAATAAAATTGCTGGAGTTTTTCACTTGTGTTCATTAGCTTAAGCAGCATCCATTCATCTGAAAAAAGGGAGAAATTCATAGGCTTGCCAAAGGAGAAGTAAGAAAACTCTAAACACTTAATTTAAATATTATAAATTTCTTAATCTCCAAATGCAAATCCGTTGTAAAATTAAACTGAAATGCTGACAAATAAAACAAGCAAATTTCCTTCCAAAATAAATATATATCCATGTTGTGATGCGCAATACGTAATAACAACCAATACACAAAATATATCTCAATATACAGAATTACATGCAAGAATGACTGCAATATGTACATTACCCCACAATGACACCCAATAAAGGCCCTCTTGTGGAGCAGTGCTAGTGTCCCTGACTTGGACTATGAGGCCTGCCTTGACATCCCACTTGCTCTAGAGGTGTGCAAAAACTTCTCAGAAGATCACATCTACCGTTCTGCCCTCATCAATCCTCTTTGTTACTTCCTCATAAACTCAATCAAGTTTGTGAGGCATGATTTCCCACACACAAAACCAAGTTGATGACCCCTAACCAGTCCTTGCCTTTTCAAATACATGTACATCCTGTCCCTCAGGATTCCCTCCAACAACTTGACCACCACTGACATCAGGCTCACTGGTCTATAGTTCCCTGGCTTGTCCTTACCACCCTTCTTAAACAATGGCACCATGTTAGCCAACCTCCAGTCTTTCGGCACCTTACCTGTGACTATCGATGATACAAATATATCAGCAAGAGGCCCAGCAATCACTTCTCTAGCTTCCCACAGAGTTCTAGGGTACACCTGAGGACTTATCCATTTTTATGCATTTCAAGACACCCAGCACTTCCTCCTCTGTCATATGGACATTTTGCAAGATGTCACCATCTTTTTCCCTACAGTCTATATCTTCCAGATCCTTTTCCACAGTCAATATTGATGCAAAATACTCATTTAGTATCTCCCCCATTTTCTGCAGGTCCACAGAAATTTGAGGGGCCCTATTCTCTCCCTAGTTACCCTTTGTTCTTAATGTATTTGTAAAAATTCTTTGGATTCTCCTTAATTCTATTTGCCAAAGCTATCTCATGTCCCCTTTTTGCCCTCCTCATTTCCCTCTTAAGTATACTTCTAGTTCCTTCATACTCTAAGGATTCACTCGATCTATCCTGTCTATAACTTACATATGCTTCCTTTTTTCCTAAACCAAACCCTCAATTTCTCTAGTCATCCAGCATTCCCTGTACCTACCAGCCTTTCCTTTCGCCCTAACAGGAATATACATTCTTTGATTCTCGTTATCTCATTTCTGAAGGCTTCCCATTTTCCAACCGTCCCTTTACCTGCGAACATCTCCTCCCAATCAGTTTTTGAAAGTTCTTGTGTAATACCGTCAAAATCGGCCTTTCTCCAATTTAGAACATCAGCTTTTAGAATTAGTCTATCCTTTTCCATCATTATTTTAAACCTAATAGAATAATGGTTGCTGGCCCCAAAGTGCCCCCCCACTGATACCTCAGTCACCTGCCCTGCCTTATTTCCCAAGAGTAGGTCAAGTTTTGCACCTTCTCTAGTCGATCCACATACTGAATCAGAAAATTGTTTTGCACACACTTAACAAATTCACCTCCGTCTAAATCCTTAACACTGGCAATCCCAGTCGATGTTTGGAAAGTTAAAATCCTCTACCATAACCACTCTAACTTTCTTACAGATAGTTGAGATCTCCTTAACCAAGTTTGTTTGTGAATTTCCCTCTGACTATTAATTAGGGAGTCTATAATACAATCCCCAAATGGTTATCATCCCTTTCTTATTTCTCAGTTCCACCCAAATATCCTCCCTGGATGTATTTCCGGGAATATCCTCCCTCAGCACAGCTGTAATGCTATCCCTTATCAAAAATGCCTCCCCCCTCCATCCACCCCACGTCCTCTCTTGCCTCCCTTTCTATCCTTCCTGTAGCACTTGTATCCTGGAACATTAAGCTGCTAGTCCTGCTCATCCCTGAGCCATGTTTCTGTAATTGCTATGAAATCCCAGTCCCATGTTCCTAGCCATGCCCAGAGTTCATCTGTCTTCCCTGTTAGGCCCCTTGCATTGAAATAAATGCAGTTTAATTTATTAGTCCTACCTTGTCCCTGCCTGCCTTGACTGTTTGACTCGCTGCCATTCTCAACAGTACCAGTCTCAGATTGATCTCTTTCCTCACTATCTCCCTGGGTCCCACCTTCCCACCTTACTATTTAAATCCTCCCGATCAGTTCTAGCAAATCTCCCTTTCAATATTAGTTGCAATCGTCCTTCTTGTACAGGTCACTTCTCCCCCAAAAGAGATTCCAATGATCCAAAAATGTGAATCCTTCTCCCATACACCGGCTTCTCAGCCATACACTCATCTGCTCTATTCTCCTATTCCTGCCCTCACTAGCTCGTAGTACCGGGAGTAATCCAGATATTACTACTCTCGAGGACCTCCTTTTTAAATTCCTGCCCAACTCTCTGTAATCTCCCTTCAGAATCTCAACCTTTTCCCTTCCTATGTGGACAACGACCTCTTGCTGGCCCATCTCCCCCTTAAGAACATTCTGCATCCTCTCTGAGACATCCTTGATCCTGGCACCAGGGAAGCAACACACCATTCTGCTTTTTCGCTGCTGACCACAGAAACGTCTGTCTGTACCTCGAACTAGAGAATCCCTGAACACAGTTGAAAATGTGTTGCTGGTTAAAGCACAGCAGGTTAGGCAGCATCCAAGGAATAGGAAATTCGACGTTTCGGGCATAAGCCCTTCATCAGGAATGAGGAGAGTGTGCCAAGCAGGCTAAGATAAAAGGTAGGGAGGAGGGACTTGGGGGAGGGGCGATGGAGATGTGATAGGTGGAAGGAGGTCAAGGTGAGGGTGATAGGCCGGAGTGGGGTGGGGGCGGAGAGGTCAGGAAGAAGATTGCAGGTTAGGAGGGCGGTGCTGAGTTGAGGGAACCGACTGAGACAAGGTGGGGGGAGGGGAAATGAGGAAACTGGAGAAATCTGAGTTCATCCCTTGTGGTTGGAGGGTTCCCAGGCGGAAGATAAGGCGCTCCTCCTCCAGCCGTCGTGTTGTTATGTTTTGCCGGTGGAGGAGTCTAAGGACCTGCATGTCCTCGGTGAAGTGGGAGGGAGAGTTAAAGTATTGAGCCACGGGGTGGGTGGGTTGGTTGGTCCAGGCGTCCCTTCTCTGCCCCCACCCCACTCCGGCCTATCACCGTCACCTTGACCTCCTTCCACCTATCACATCTCCATCGCCCCTCCCCCAAGTCCCTCCTCCCTACCTTTTATCTTAGCCTGCTTGGCACACTCTCCTCATTCCTGATGAAGGGCTTATGCCCGAAACGTCGAATTTCCTATTCCTTGGATGCTGCCTAACCTGCTGTGCTTTAACCAGCAACACATTTTCAACTGTGATCTCCAGCATCTGCAGACCTCATTTTTTAATCCCTGAACACAATTGATCACTTGGAACCCGACGTAACCCTCATTGCATTAGAGCCTCTCTCAATACCAGAAACTTGGCTGTTCGTACTATGTTCCCCTGAGAATCCATCACTCCCTACATTTTCCAAAACGGCATACCTGCTTGAAATGGGGACTTCAGTAAGGCATTCAACAAGGTTCCCCATGGGAGACTGATTAGCAAGGTTAGATCTCATGGAATACAGGGAGGACTAGCCATTTGGATACAGAACTGGCTCAAAAGGTAGAAGACAGAGGGCGGTGGTGGAGGGTTGTTTTTCAGGCTGATGGCCTGTGACCAGTGGAGTGCCACAAGGCTCGGTGCTGGGTCCTCTACGTTTTGTCATTTACGTAAATGCCGGTGGCACGGTGGCACAAAAGGGCGGCACGGTGGCACAGTGGTTAGCACTGCTGCCTCACAGCGCCTGTAGACCCGGGTTCAATTCCCGACTCAGGCTACTGACTGTGTGGAGTTTGCACGTTCTCCCCGTGTCTGCGTGGGTTTCCTCCGGGTGCTCCGGTTTCCTCCCACAGTCACAAAGATGTGCGGGTCAGGTGAATTGGCCAAGCTAAATTGCCCGTAGTGTTAGGTAAGGGGTAAATGTAGGGGTATGGGTGGGTTGCGCTTCGGCGGGTCGGTGTGGACTTGTTGGGCCGAAGGGCCTGTTTCCACACTGTAAGTCTAATCTAATCTAATCTAAATGATTTGGACGTGAGCATAAGCAGTACAGTTAGTAAGTTTGCAAATGACACCAAAATTGGAGGTGTAGTGGACAGCGAAAAGGGTTACCTCAGATTACAACAGGATCTTGGTCAGATGGGCCAATGGGCTGAGAAGTGGCAGATGGAGTTTAATTCAGATAAATGTAGGGTGCTGCAGTTTGGGAAATCAAATCTTAGCAGGACTTATGCACTTAATGGTAAGGTCCTAGGAGTGTTGCTGAACAAAGAGATCTTGGAGTGCAGGTTCATAGCTTCTTGAAAGTGGAGTCGCAGGTAGATCGGATAGTGAAGAAGGCATTTGGTATGCTTTCCTTTATTGGTCTGAGAATTGAGTACAGGAATTGGGAGGTCATGTTGCGTCTGTACAGGACATTGGTTAGGCCACTGTTGGAATATTGCGTGCAATTCTGGTCTCCTTCCTATCGGAAAGATGTTATGAAACTTGAAATGGTTGAGAAAAGATCTACAAGGTTGTTGCCAGGGTTGGAGGAGTTGAGCTATAGGGAGAAGCTGAACAGGCTGGGGCTGTTTTCCCTGGAGCGTTGGAGGCTGAGGGGTGACCTTGTAGAGATTTACAAAATTATGAGGGGCATGGATAGGGTAATAGGCAAAGTCTTTTCCCTGGGGTCGGAGAGTCCAGAACTAGGGGGCATAGGTTTAGGGTGAGGGGGAAAGATATAAAAGAGACCTACGGGGCAACATTTTCACACAGAGGGTGGTACGTGTATGGAATAAGCTGCCAGAGGAAGTGGTGGAGGCTGGTACAATTGCAACATTTAAGAGGCATTTGGATGGGTATATGAATAGGAAGGGTTTGGAGGGATATGAGCCGGGTGCTGACAGGTAGAACTAAATAGGGCAAATTTTTTAAAAAATTTAACACTCAATAAACCCATGTCACCTCAAAATAATACCCAATAAACTCACAAAGATCTAGGCCAGAAGCTCCAGGTTCAAGTACTACTACAGGGCTTATTGGTCAAGTAATGATCTAGTTAAGCAGTTACTTATTAACCTGTAAATCCCTCTGTTACATCGATGGTAAACAATAAGAACAGAAGAATTTTTGCGGTCAGCCAGAACCATATGGTAACTGCAGTACAACAGCCTCCCCTTGGTAAAAATTTCCACGCGCAGTTTATTGCCATTATTTTCGTCCTTGTTCTGAGGAAGTACCAGACACATACCGTACCTCACACAATTCCCAATATATACATTACCCAAACAACAAGACACACAGTTATCCCATAAAAACACCCCCAACATACACAGTACCCTGTAACACTAAATAGACACACAGTACCCACAATAATACCTGATATTGCAAAGTAGATTCTGGCTGTAGTGGTACTGATGTCTTGTGATCGTGAACTAGTTGCATCCCTAGTCACAAGTATACCTATTATACTGACATCCAATCCACAAAATGAAAAATGCCCCAGCATGTCCTGTTCACAATAAAATAGGACAAATCAAAACTAGCCAACTACCATAATAAAAGAAAAATACTGAGGACATGATGAATGGAGAAACTCAGTAAGTTTGGCAGCATCTGTGAACAGAGAATTAAAGTTATTATTGTGAGTCCTATATGATTCTTCAGAACTGACATGCTCAGTGGCTACCACTGCTGACTCACTGCCCCAGACACCCAGGTTCGATTCCAGCCTTGGGCGACTGTCTGTGTGGAGTTTGCACATCCTTCTCCTTTTTGCGTGGGTTTCCTGCGGGTGTTCTGGTTTCCTCCCACAGTCCACAGATGCGTAGTTTAGGTGGATTGGCCTTGCTAAATTGCTCATAGTGTCAAATGCAAGCTACTGGGACGGGTTGGGGGGTGGTGAGTCTAGAAGGGATGTTCTTCAGAGGTTTGATGTGGGCTCGATGGGCCAAATGGCCTGCTTCCACACTATAGGGATTTTATGACTCAACCTAATTACCCTTTATTTCTGCACAGATGCTACCAGGCTTGCTGAGTTTCGTCAGAATTTTCTTTTTTATTTATGGTCAACAATCACCCCTTCAATCTATTCTTACTTATGAGCAAAGTGATGGAAAGTTTTGTTGGCAATGCTATCAAGTAGTTATAGCCTGTTCACCAATGTCCAGTTTAGGCTTCCCAGAGCAGTCAGTGATAGTGTTGACTCAAAATGGCCAAGAAACCGGAATTTCAGAGATGAGATGAAAGTAACTGGTATCAAGGTATTATTTGGAGCACGGTTTGTTGGAGCCCTAGAAAAATTGAAGTGAATGGGAACCAGGGAAATTCACCACTGTTTGGTATCATAACTTTTAGAAAGGGAGAAGACTGAAGATTACAGTGTCCTGAACCATTCACAAGTGTTTAGATACTGAAGCAGTCTGTTTAGATACTGAAGCAGCAAAGCATAGATCATTTAATCTTGAGCTGAGACATGGTAAATAAAATTTGTGCCAACCAAGTACCAGAGAATAGCTATCTCCAACAATAAATAGTCAAACCCCATGACAATTAAAGGCATAACCATCACTGAATTCCCATCATCAATATAATAGGGTATAAGTTTTTAAGAGTTCTAATATTCAAATCTCAATATTAATTTGTTCATTTCAGATTTGAACCAATAAGGCAACAGAGACAATCTGGTGTAGTCATTCAGGAATCATTTATTTAGTTATAAAATTACTACAAGTTTATTGTACAATTGTAAGAGCAGGGCAGAGTCTTGACAAGCCTACTGTGACTCTTGGTTTCTGCTTCAGATTCTCTCTCTTTCTTTCTTTCCCTGCCTCCCCCACTGCCCGCAATGCCTCAAGAACTTTGGTCTCTCGGCTGGACACAGAATAACTTTCTCACATGCATACCTTGACCATTGAAAGCTGCTGCTTATGAACTTTTTCTGAGTTGCAATCCTCAGCAAGGTCATTTACAGCATTATATTCTGATTGGCTTAAGCGTGAGACTTATTCGGAATTGGTTGGAAGGACTCTTGATCCTATTTCTAATTGACTTTTGAGGTTTTTTTTTAATTCATAGGATGAGGGCATTGTTGGTTTAGCCAATGTTTATTGCTCATCCCAGAGGGCAGTAAAGTGTCAACCATATTGCGATGAATCTGGAGTCACATGTAGGCCAGACCAGATGATGATGGCAGATTCCCTTCCCTAAAGGGCACTGGTGTACCAGATGTGTTTTTTCCAACAATTGACAATGGATTCATGGTCATCATTAGACTCTTAAGTCCAGACTTTTATTGACTTCAAATTCCACCATCTGCCGTCATGGATTGAACCCGGGTCCCCAAAATATTAACTGGGTTTCTGGATTAACAGTCCAGCAATAATACCACTGGGCCATTGCCTCCCCCTAATGATGAGTAAGGGTGATGGTCATGGACTGCAGCAGTTCAACAAGGCAGCTCACCAACAGCTTATCAAGGGCAACTTGGGATGGGCAATAAATACTGACCCAGCCATGATGATCATGTCCTGGGGTGAATAAAAAAGTGGTTGATAGATATTTTTGCTTCTTTTTTAAAATGAGAAGGGAAGCAGAAATAATATGGATTTAATGAAAGATGCTTTGATCTCATGTCTCAATCCTTGCTTACCTGATGAAATTCCCATGAAATCAGATGCTTATTTATCACTAATAGTTTGTTTTTCTTTAGTTTGATTCTGCTGTGTAGTGGGCGGCACAGTGGCACAGTGGCTAGCACTGCTGCCTCACAGCGCCTGAGACCCGGGTTCAATTCCCGACTCAGGCGACTGACTGTGTGGAGTTTGCACGTTCTCCCCGTGTCTGCGTGGGTTTCCTCCGGGTGCTCCGGTTTCCTCCCACAGTCCAAAGATGTGCGGGTCAGGTGAATTGGCCATGCTAAATTGCCCGTGGTGTTAGGTAAGGGGTAAATGTAGGGGTATGGGTGGGTTTCGCTTCGGCGGGTCGGTGTGGACTTGTTGGGCCGAAGGGCCTGTTTCCACACTGTAAGTCTAATCTAAACACTGGAAACACTTCATATTCTTTACATTACCATCATACAGAAGATCAAAAAAAGTACGCTAATTTCTATAAATTGTTATTCAGGTTCAATTAAATTCTAAAAAGTAAAGGTCAAGTGGCCATAGTCCAAGCGATCAATGCTCTTTCATTAGAGAGAGATGACTGGTAGCGATTTAACCTGAGGGTCACCACACCTCAGGCAAGAGGAGAGGTTGAGAAGGAGAATCCTCCCTGTTTACTCAATTAGTATAAGAATTGCCTCCATACTGTTAGTGCTACATTACATTGTAAACCAGCCATCCAGCCAACTGAGCGTGTACCATCTAAAATGTGGACTGGAGAAAATCACCAACGTTGCTTTGACAGCACTTTCCAAACTGCAATTTTTAGCACTTTGAAGAACAAGGGCAGAAAATGCATGGGAACACTGCCACCTATAAGTTCCCCGGAAAGTGACACATCACTCTAACTTAAGAAGCATATTGCCATTCCTTCACTGTTAATGGGTCAAAATTCTGCAACTTTCTCCCAAACAGCACCATTGTGTAGCCTCATAGAAGTAACATGAATTGTAAGGAAGATAATGACAAACTTCAAAAGGACATAAGAAAGTTCGTAGAATAAGTGAACAAACTTAGAGAAATCTGTAGAGAAGTGTGAAGTGACTTTGGTTGGAAAAATGAAAAGAAGCAAAATAAAATAAGGGGACAATACAAAAGAAAATGCAGGAATAGAGAGTGTGGTTATATATGGAATATTGAGAGTCACAGAGCAGGTGAGAGGAGTGAATAAAATAAACAGGATTCTGGGTTTCATAATCACAGGCATTGGGTACACTTATGATCAATGTGCATGAAAACTAGTTTGGCCTCAAATGTATTACTGTGTCCAGTTCTGGGCAGCATCCTTTGAGAAAGAGTAGGAGAGATGCAGAAAGGATTCATGAAAATAATTCCAACAAAGAGGATTTTCATTCATGTGGACAGATTGGAGAAGCTGGTGTTTTTCTCCTTGGAGAAATGATTAAGAGGAGATTTGATAGAGGGTTTCAAATCACAAAATGTCTGGATAGAGAGGGGGAAACTGTTCTGAAACAGGTTCAAGATAATTGGCAAAAGTATTAATGGTAACATTACGATCTTGTTTTACAAGACGAGTGATTATGTATGGAATGCATTGCCCGAGGGTGTAGTAGAGGTAGATTTATCAAGTGAAGAGAAGAAAAATTTGTAGAGCTACCAGAAAAGGAACCACCAATACTGCACTATAAACTCCATATACAGTATCCAACAAATAATACTCAATTTACAGTAGCTCTGAGCATCCAATCACCTTACAATATGCACTCTACAATAATAACAATATATCACCAATAATTGAGAGTGTGGTACTGAAATTGCACAGCAGGTCAGGCAGCATTCGAGGAGCAGGAGAATCGACGTTTCAGGCATCAGTCCTTCATCAGGAATGAGGTTTGTGGGCCAAGGGGCTGAGAGGTAAATGGGAGGAGGGTGATGCTGGGTTGGAGGGAGGTTGTAGGGAAGGCACCTGAGCATGCAATAAGTAGATGAAAGTGGGGGAGAAGGTGATAGGTCAGAGAGGAGGGTGGAGCAGATAGATGGGAAAGACAATAGACAGGTTAGGAGGAAAGTGCCGATTCGGAGGCTTGGGATTAAGCTAAGGTGGGGGGAGGAGAAATGAGGAAACTGCTAAAATTCACCTTATTCTCACAAGGTTGCAGGGTTCCAAGGTGGAAGAGGAGGCATTCTTCCTCCAGGCGTCGGGTGGTTAGGGCTTGATGATGGAGGAGGTCCAAAACCTTCATGTCTTTGGTGGAGTGGGACAGGGAGTTGAAGTGTTCACCATTGGATGGTGGAGTTGGTTGGTGCGGTTGTCCCAGAGATGTTCTCTGAAACGGTCTGCTGGTGTCCTGTCACCCCAATGAAGGGGAGACCACATCAGTTGGAACGGATACATTAGTGGAGGTACAGGTAAATTTCTGGCGGATGTGGTCATCCTGGGAACAGATGTGGCAGAAGTGGCGGAAGCATCTGTTCCCAGAATGACCAATTCCACCAAAGAAAATCTCAAATGGCCTCCTTCTTCAAAGACCGCAATTTCCCCTCGCACATGCTCGATGACACCCTCCAGTGCATCTCCTACACTTCCTGCACCTCTGCCCTTGAACTCCATGCTCCACCGCCACCATTGCAACAAGGACAGACCCCCCTGGTCTTCACCATCCTCCGTATATATCGCAGCATCCTCCACCACTTCCACCACTTACAAACAGACCCCATCACAAGGGATATATTTCCCTCCCAACCCCGATTAGCATTTCAGAGAGACTATTTCCTCCACAACTCTCTTGTCAGATCCATAGCCCCCACCAGCCCTCACCCCACTCCCAGGATTTTCCATTGCCATTGCAGCAAGTGCAAAACACCCAAACATCCACTCTCATCATATCCAAGGCCCCAGAGGATCTTTCCACATCTGACAGAAATTTACCTGTATCTCCACTAATGTCATTCACTGTATCCGTTGCACCCGATGTGGTCTCCTGTACATAGGGAGACAGGACGCCAACTTGCGGATTGTTTCAGAGAACATCTCTGGGACACCTGCACCAACTGACCCCACCATCCCATAGCTGAACACTTCAACTCCCCCTCCTAAACCACCAAGGACCGGCAGATCCTAGTCTTTTTCTATCGCCAAACCCTAACAACCCAGCACCTGGAGAAAGAACAGCTTATCTTCTGCCTTGGAACCCTGCAACCACATGGGATAAATGTGGATTTCACCTCATTTCCCCTCCCCCTACCTCATCCCAGTCCCAAGCCTCCAACTCAGCACTGTCCTCTTGACCTGTTCATCTTCCTTCCCACCTATCTGCTCCACCTTCTTTCTGATCTATCACCTTCTTCCCCACATTCATCTACTTATTGCATTCACAGCTACCTTTCCCCCATCCCACCCCCTCCCATTTATCTCTCAACCACCCCAGTCTCAACCCACAAGCCTCATTCCTGCTAAAGGACTTACACCTGAAATGTCGATTCTCCTGCTCCTCAGATGCTGCTTGACCTTTCTCCTAGTTGATATCGCCATTTAGTCCCAATATAGACTAAACTCACCATAAGGAAAAAGTGAGGATTGCATATGCTAGAGATCAGAGTCGAGAGTGTGGTGCTGGAAAAACACAGCAAGTCAGACAACACCCAAGAAGCAGGAGAATCAACATTTTAGGTGTAAGCCTTTCATCAGATTAGATTCGTTTCCCTGCTTCGTGGAAACAGGCCCTTCGGCCCAACAAGTCCACACCAACCCAGAGAGAATGAGGCTTGTGGGCCAGGGGTTTGAGAGAAAAATGGGAGGGAGTGTGGGGTTGGGTGTGGGAAGGTAGCTGAGAATGCGATAGGTAGATGAAGGTGAGGGAGAAGGTGATTGGTCAGAGAGGAGGGTGGATCAGATAGATGAGAAAGGTGATGGACAGGTCAGGAGGGCAGTTGCAATTTGGAGGCTTGGGACTGGGATAATGGTGGGAGAATGAGGAAACTGTTGAAATTCATATTAATCCCATGTGTTTGCAGGGCCCCAAGGTGGAATATGAGGCATTCTTCCTCCAGATTTCAGGTGGTAATGGGTTTGGCAATGGAGGAGGACCAGGACTTGTATGTCCTTGATGGAGTGGGAGGGGGAGTTGGAGTGTTTAGCTATGGAACGGTGGGGGCCAGTCGATGTGGGTGTCCCAGAGATGTTCTCTAAAATGATCCTCAAGTAGGCGTCCTAACTCCCCCATGTCGAGGAGACTACATCAGGTGCAATGGATACAGTAGATGACATTTGTGGAGGTACAGGTAAATTTGTGTCAGATGTGGAAGGATCCTTTGGGTCCTTGGATGGAGGTGAGCACTCTTGACTCTAAACTCACTGTAACCTCAAATACCCCCAGATCTCTAAAGTATACGCATAACTCTCACTCCTTCTGGCTAGCATTCGCAGCCAGGCCAGCCACCTGTATGAACCTCACTGCTGAAATTATTGGCTGAAAATGTGTTGCTGGAAAAGCGCAGCAGGTCAGGCAGCATCCAAGGAGCAAGAGAATCGATGTTTCTCCTGTCCCTTGGATGCTGCCTGACCTGCTGCACTTTTCCAGCAACACATTTTCAGGTCTGATCTCCAGCATCTGCAGTCCTCACTTTCTCCTTGCTGAAATTATTACCCCAGTATTCCTTGCAGGAGTTTAAGCTAAGTGGGTAGTGTTTCATTTCTCTGTAACTTCAAACAAATGATATTTTTTCAGTACACCTGACATTGATGAATGGATCTGTTGTTCAGTGATGGATTTAACTTAGAAGAGTATGTGTGAGGCCTACTCTTGAGCAAACCCATTCGTTTTCACTGTGCTCTGCACAAGTGTTTTATTTGTCACCAATTCCACAAATTTTCTTAGTGGATTAACAATTTACACACACTTTTATGTAGTAACACAAGTATGCTTAAATGTTTTATTCAAAGAATGTCTTTTTGCTTATCCTTTTCCCACATATTAAGATGTAGCTGCACGCGAAACATTAACTGCTTCCTCTCCACAAATGCTACCAGATCTCAATATCTCCAGCAAATTCTGTTCTTGTTTCAAATTTTCGACATCGGTTTCTGTTTTTAATATTTATCTTGCTTTTGAAGGCACGCTTTTTGATGATTTTCTGTTCTACAGGTGTTCGTACATTTATTTTCATAAGTTACCGACCGCGTACTTCCGTTTTCATCAGGTTTTGTATTCCCACCCGCTCCCCTACGATTCACGAAAACGATAAAACAAAAGGCGAGCGGGCGGGCGCACACCACGCGCTGACAGAAGGCGGTGATTGTTGGAACGGTTTTTGTCTGCCTAACCCCGCCCCGCTCCCTCTAGTTCGGCAGACGGAGTCGGGGGAGCGGCACTTGCCCCTCCTCACCTTCCAACTGTCAATCAGACTCCGGGAACCGCCCCCTCCCGAGCTGTCCATCAGACGGAACAACCCCCTCCCCTTCCTCCGGTCAATCGGGCGCGGTGATCCGCCCCCCACCTCCATTTCCCTGTCAATCTGCCCGCTGGGCCCCGCCTCCTCCCGCTTACCCTTTCCAGTCCCTCAGTAGCCCCGCCCCTCCCCCTTGGCCCTGTCAATCAGGCGGAGCGCTCAGTTTGTAGCTGCTCGGAAAGTGAGGTTTGTGATCCTGAGTGGAACCGCCGGCATCTGGAGCTGGCGCTGCCGCTGGTGTCTCTTGAGCAGCCGTGGCGCAGGTATTTCCGCACTTTTTTTTGAAGGTGGGGGGGCTTCGAAACGTCGTTGATGAAGGGCTTGCGGGAGTGGAACATTCGTTGCTCGGTTTAGCTCATTAATTCCGGGGGTAGTTGAAATTTGGAGGTGGGAAGTGTGGGTGTTTTTATTTGAAGCGAGTGGCTGCCTCTCTCTCTCTGTGTGTGTGTGTGCGCCTCACGCAGGATGGCTGCATGTAATAATGGCGGACTCGGCGCAAGAAAAAAACTGAGGGAACAAAAAAAAATCCGCGAGGAGGTGTGCTCCGGTCAAATCGAGAAAGGTGTGGGGTGGGATGAAAAAATATTTTAACGCCTCTGGATGTGTACATTTTTTAAAAAATTACAATCGTGGAATCCTAACTGAGTAACGTTTTATCTCGGTTCTGGTGCAACAAATGGCTCGTGTTTGGGGTGAAATCTATCCCTATCACTTAAGGTCTGGTGCATTTTTTTTAGTGGGTTTCGATAGTTTTCCTACCCCGCCGGCTTGATGTGACCTCTTTTTAAAAAAACACATAAAATCCGCTCTGTTGGAGAGTCAGGGATATTCGATGTGTGTGTATTTCGTTCACTGGTCCATTTTAAGTCTGCCCTTCTGTGCCGTCGCATTGCAAGCACATTTTTTTTGCTCTGAAAATGGTGGTAAACAGACTTTATTTGTGTGTGTTTTTTTGTTTGGTATTAAATGAGAGGCAATGGTGGCGGTTGGAGACGTCTCGCCCAGTCAGACGGTGGGTGGGTGGGGGTTGGAGTTGGAGTCAGCTCGTGTTGAGGGCTGTGGATGGGTGGGTGGGTGGCTGGGGCTGAGGGGTGGAAATGGGAATCCGGTTCAGGAGGTGGGAATCCGTTCCGGGATTGTGGAACGATCCTCTCCTGAGCCCTGAGCACATACATTCCAGCCAGCAGCACCAATTACAGCAATGAATCTGAAGACTATCTTGCTCAAAAGCGTGGGGGTCGCCCGTTAGTTGCTGCTGTTGCTTGTTTGCTCGCTGTCGTAGTAAATAAGGCAAAGGAAGAACAATGTTACAAACAGTTCACTTGATGCTGCTTGTTTCAATACCCACCCCTCAAAAAAAAGCTAGACGGGGCGTTTGATTGCATACTCTACAGGTTGCTAGCTGATCTCTGCTAACTTCATATTTCTGGGAGAAAGTGAGGACTGCAGATGCTAGAGCTGAAAATGTGTTGCTGGAAAAGGGCAGCAGGAATTCCTGAAGAAGGGCTCATGCCCGAAACGTCGATTCTCCTGCTCCTTGGATGCTGCCTGACTGCTGCGCTTTTTCCGGCAACACATTTTCAGCTAACTTCATACTTGTATCAGTTTGTGTTTGCTGCTCGGAGATGAGAGAGAGAGATTGTGGAGGAGAAAAGCATGGCAAGATGTCCTCGCCTGATATCTAACCCAGCAGCGGCCGGGCAACCGATCGTTGTTGGAGTTATCTTTACAGATTACTTTAGAGCAAAATAAAATCTGGTCAAACGGCAGCTCTTTGTATGCAATGTTCCGCTCAATACAGATGAGCGATGCAAGCTCGGACTTCCCTGATCAGGCTCGAATCGTACAACATTGTGCATTTACCAGATGCTCGGACAAGGATATTCGGATTATTGTACCACATTTTAAAAAAAATCTCCGTTATAAAGCATTACCGTTGTGCACATCATCTTAATACAATCACATTGTTTTTAAGGCAGGGGACAATTGTTTGTACCATGTTGTGATCAGCGCAGCAGGTCAGGCAGCATCCAAGGAACAGGAAATTCGACGTTTCGGGCATAAGCCCTTCTTCAGGAATGAAGGGCTGATGCCCGAAACGTCGAATTTCCTGTTCCTTGGATGCTGCCTAACCTGCGCTTTTCCAGCAACACATTTTCAGCTCTGATCTCCAGCATCTGCAGACCTCCCTTTCTCCTCCATGTTGTGATCAGAATAGTAAGTGTTGGCTTTTAGTTCTCTATTTTCTATTGGCTCACGAATGGAACTTGGTGAACTTGTGCCCTTGAACAGGAATGATGCAGTGAGGATTATAAGAAATATGTATACAAAAAGGTTGCTGTTTGTGATGCATGGTAAAATGTCAGAGTTTTACAGTATAGAAAGAGACTCTTTGGCCCATAATGCACATGTGGGCTACAAGTATCTAAATGGGGTGAAAATCAGTCAATGCTAAGAATCGAAATTGGAAAAGGACAGATTGTTGGGATTTGGAAGTTGAACTGGAGCGTGTTGATTGGAAGTGCATTTGGTGGATAAAACAGTGGATGAAAAATGGGACAATTTCAGAAAGGGAGACAAATAGGGTGCAAACTAGGTACATACCTGTGAGAAATAAATACAGGGTAACTAAAGCAAGACTATCTTGCCTGATTAAAGATATTTTTGAGAAACTAAGGAAGAAAAGGTAGGCAAATGATTGATACGAGAATAATAATATCAATAGAAATCAGGAATAGTATCTCAAATGCAGGAGAAGGGTTAAGAGGAAGAATGAGGAAACAGGCTCTGCTAAACCAAACAGTAAACTATTCTTCAAGTGTATTAATAGTAAAAGTGAAAGACAGAGTGGGGTCAATGACAGTGGGTACTAAAAGAATACTGTTATGCTTCTGTCTTTACCAAATTACAAGATGGTCACAGTGGCCTGGTTGAAAATGTGTGTGTTAAGCAACTGAATGGTAAATGATAGAGAAGAGGTCCTAAAAAGGCTGCCTGCACTCCAGGTAGCCAAGTCACCAGGCCCAGATGAGGTGCATCCTAGATTGCTGAGAGAGTTATGGGAGCAAACTGCGGATCTGTTGACTGAAATTTTCCGGGCCCCTCTGAACATAAGATGAGTCCCAGGGGACTGGAGGATTGTAAATGTGATACCGTTGTTTAAGAAAGAGACCCAAAGAATAACCCAGGAAACTACAGACCTGTCAATTTGACATTAATAGTGGGAAAACAGATGGAGGCCAGATTTACAGGTGAGGTAAATATGCACTTGGAGTAAAATAAGTTAATACTAGACAGTCAATATGGCTTTGTCAAGGGCAGGGCATATCTGACAAATTTAATTGGGTGTAGAGAATGTTAGATGACTAAAACAATTGAGGTTTTGGTAAAAAAAATGAAGCATGTGTCAGATGTAGACAGCAGAGATTGAGTGAATTCTACGAGTACAAAAATAGTAAGAGTAGGCTTAAGAGGGCAATCAGGAAGGCAGAAAGGGCACATGAGATAGCTTTGGCAAATAGGATTAAGGACAATCCAAAGGGATTATTAAAAGTACATTAAGGACAAAAGAGTAATTAGGGAGAGAATAGGGCCCCTCAAAGATCAGCAAGGTAACCTTTGTGTGCAACTGTAGGAGATGGGGGAGATACTAAACAAGTGTTTACTGTGGAAGATATAGAATGTGGGGAACTAGATGGTGACATATTGAAAAATATCCACATGACAGAGGAAGAGGTGCTGGATGTCTTAAAATGCATAAAGATGAATAAATCTCCTGGATATGATGAGGTGTACCCAAGAACTTTGTGGGAAGCTAGGGAAGTGATTGTTCGGTCCCTTGCTGAGATATTTGTATAATTGATAATCACAGGTGAGGTGCTGGAAGACGGGAGGTTGGCTAACGTGGTGCTACTGTTTAAGAAAGATGGTCAGGAAAAGCCAAGGAACTATAGACCGGCGAACCTGATGTCGCTGGTGGGCAAGTTGTTGGAGGGAATCCTGAGGAGCAGGATTTACATGTATTTGGAAAGGCAAGGACTGATTAGGGCTAGTCAACATGGCTCACAAACTTGATTGAGCTATTTGAAGAAGTAACAAAGAGGATTGATGAGGACAGAGTAGTGGACATGATCTATATGGACTTCAGTAAGGTGTTCGACAAGGTCCCCTGTAGTAGATTGTTAGCAATGTTAGATCGCATGGATATACAATGAGAACTAGCCATATGGATACAGAACTGGCTTGAAGATGGAAGGTCGTGGAGATGGGTTGCTTTTCAGACTGGAGGCCTTGACCAATGGTGTACCACAAAAGTCAGTACTGGGTCCACTGCATTTTGTCATTGATATCAATGATTTGAATGTGAACATCGGAGGTATAGTTATTAAGTTGCAGATGACAACAAATTTGGAGGAGTGGTGGGCAATGAAGAAGGTTACCTCAGAGTACAATGGGATCTTGATCAGATGGACGAATGGGCTGAAGAGTGGGAGATGGAGTTTAATTTGGGTAAATGTGAGGTACTGCATTTTGGAAAGGCAAATCAGGGCAGGACTAACATATTTAACTGTAAGGTCTTGGGGAATGTTGCTCAACAGAGACCTTGGAGTGCAGGTTCATAATTCCTTGAAAGTGGAATTGCAAGTAGCTAGGGTAGTGAAGAAGGCTTCCTTTATTGGCCAGAGCATTGAGTATTGGAGTTGGGAGGTCGTGTTGCGGCTGTACAGGACATTGGTTCAGCCACTTTTGGAATATTGTGTTGATGTGGACAAATTGGACCGAAGGGTCTGTTTCTATACTGTACATCTCTATGACTAAGTTATTTGAGATGACACAGATAGTTGAGGGCAGTGCTGTGGACATTGTATATTTGGACTGGCAGAAAGCATTTAATACAATACCGCATGGCAGCTTGATTAGTAAATGAGAAATGTTTGGGATTGATGGGTCCTAGGGAGCATGGATTTACATGTTGGCTGAAAGATAGGAAGCAGAGGATAGGTATCGATGGGCATTTCTCAGAGGAGAAGAGTTGGAAGTGGTGTTTCTCAGGGATCGGTGTTGGGACCTTTGCTTTTTCTGATGTATATAAATGATTTGGAGATGGGCGATGAGGGCAAACTCTCTCTAAGCGAGGGAGAATAGTGAATTGTGAGGATGATGCTGAGTGACTTCAAAGAGTTATTGTTAAGTTGAGAACTTGGGCAGACTCCTGGCAAATGCTCTTCAATGTAGAGAAATGTGAGTAATGCATTTTGATCGAAGTAGCATGGAGAGATAATACAGACTCAATGGTATGATTTTGAGGGGAGTACAGTAGCAGAGGGAACTCTGGGTTCATACCCATGATTCTCTTAAGGTGGCTGGGCATGTTGAAACAATTGTTAGGAAGGCATATAGGATCCTTTGGTTTATAAATAGAGGCATAGAGTATAAAAGTGAAGAAGTGTTGCTGCACCCCTACAATCATTGGTCTCCCCACATTTGGAGTACTGTGTTCAGTTCTGGGCGTTTATTCAAGGAAAGATATTAAAGCTCTGTTGAGAGCTCAAGGAAGATTTTTGAGAATGATACCAGGAAGGAAGGAGTTTAGGTACAAGGAAATCATGGAGAGATTGGGCTTCTTCTCCTTGAAGTAGAGAAGATTAATAGGTAACCTATTGAGGTGTTCAAAATTATCAACAATTTTGATAGGATGAAGAAAAATGCACTGTTTCCACCTCGCTGGTTCGTCAGTAACTAGGGATCCCAATTTCAAGACAGCAAGAAAACCAGGAGTAAGATGAGGAGTAATCTCTTTCCTCAGAGTTGCTAGGATTTGGGATGTGCTGCCTGAGAGCATGGTGAGGCAAATTTCATAGGAGTTTTCAAAAGAGAGCTGGATATATTTTGAAAGTGATGAAGTTAGAAGGTTATGGAGATAGAGTTGGAGAATGGGACCAGCTACATAACTCTCTTTCAGGAGCTGGTCAAGTGACCACCTCTGAACTGTAAAATTCTGTGTTTCTGTATTCTCAACCCATTTTCCAACACGTGGCCTATGCTTGTGTATGATACGACATTTCAAGTACTCAGTTAAGTATTCCATAAATGTCATTTTTGCCAACCCTCAGCTGAGTGTACTTTGGATTTTGAGATATTCATGTTGTCTGAGGTTGAGCAAACAAATCAGTCTATGAATGGAACTCTTAGCCAGCTGGACATTATTTGCATCAGCATAAACAATTAAATGTATTATATTACTTATAAGGTGCCTTTATTGCAATGGGGTATTGCCTGTTTTTAGGCATATAGAATCATTTCCTTTGCATTTTAATTGAGATATGTTGACACTCGTTCATCTCTCTCACCTGGCGTTTGCATCAAGGTCTCTGAGAAAGGATGGCCACAGGTTCAGGAAAGCACCATGAGCACATGTGTAGTGTTCCTCACATAGAGTTTGCTCAAGAAACTCAGGAGCTTCAGCAGCATCTGTTTGGAGAGAGAACTAACATTGCAAGCACAGTAAAGCTTTCTTTGAGACTAGCCAACATATTACCTGTTTGATTGTTGCTTGAACACCTAGATTGAAATAGAACTGACCATCTCATCTCTCGTATCATGCTCAATGGATAACTGATTCTACTTGTTTAGTCACCATTAGTTCAGCTGTTATGTATCTTGTCCAAGAGTGCTTATTTTTGGGGAAGAATGTCTGAAGTGGGGAAAATTCCATTTCCCATCAGTTTCATTTCACACTTAGTAAAGAAAATGTCAGTAATTCTAAATTTTATGTCTTATGTTATTTTGAGGTTTAATTCTACTTTTTATGTTGAAGCATGGTGAACTTGCCATAATTTTCTGCCAATGACAACGTTTAGGTCAGAAAACCAAACTCTTTCACCACAGTTATACAGCTTGTTGATACATCACTGGGTCATCACACTAATAAGTGGTGATGGATTCACTCTTGTATCTCCCAGATATATAGTTTCTCATCCATTTCAATCTTGCAGGTTAAATAGAAATTGGAAGTTTCCTCAAAGAGAAGGAGAACGAAAGGTTGGGTTAAGGAGTTTCCATGCTGCATACAACAATAATATCTATAATACAGTAGTGGTGTTAACTGCTTGTTTGCATTGAGCTTTGAAGGCGATCCCATATAACTTGTTTGTTTGAGGCAGTCTCAAATAAATTATTGAATGTTTTGGGAAAAATAATAGCTAAAATAAAAGCATGGCTGGGTGCATTCAATCTGCTGGTATTCACCACCTGCTGAGCTGACTTTTTTAAACAATACTTAGCATGGTCCACGTGTGTCAAAACGTTTTGTATGTTGGATAAAGTAACAGTGAATTTGGCAATTGGATGACTTAGTTACTTCTGTTTTCCATAGCATTGATCAAGACACTTGAGAATTAGTCTTGTTCATCTATTGGTTCGGTCCAGAAAATGTCACTTGTGTTCGTGGTTCCTTGTTAGCAACGATCTGGTTAACATCTTTTCTACAACGCCTGAAGCAGTTTGATAAAGCCGCATTGTTATTGTTTAGATTCTGAAATTTGTAATATGTTGCCAGTTTATATTGTGTGTGTAATATCAACATTGCACATTAAGTATCAGAATTCAAACAGACTGTACAGCAGTACCAAAGTCTGGAAGGACACACTGTTTGCTATTGGGTGATTTTGAGAGTTCAGAGTAGGAAAGTAACAAACACACATTGTGCTTTGATAAAATCTTAATAGAATGCTTTTGGATTTGCTGAGAAATGTTCTGCATGTGCTGGTTCTGAAATAGAATGGATTTGCCATGCTAGTGGAAATTGGATCTAATAATTTTCTTAATTTTTGTTGTGTGAAATTATTTAGGAATAGTGGAATTTAGAGCTCTTGAGGAATGATAGGAGAGCAGAGGAATTAGTGGCCTTAAGGCTGGAAAATCCACATTATAGCTTCAGTAGAGCAAAACACATTTTCACATGTATTGAAATGAAAAAAAACTGTGTCCTTCAACGAGTGCCTTGGGAGGGATGGGTCACGTGCTGTATAAAATCCTGGTCGTAGATTGAAAAACTTACTGCACTTGGTAAACGTCTCAAACATAAAGGGAAGCTAGTGTCCTCCCCCAATTTTCTTTTCAGAAAGTGACAAGGCAATCCTGATGATACAGGCTCCTTTGATTTGACATTTGTAACCAGAGAAATAGGTGAAAGGATTAACACAGGGTGCACGATACGATTGGTTGAATAGATAGTTATATGCAAGGGGCAACCTGTATGATTTTGTAAAAAGGTTCTGTTTTAAAATCAGTTGTATCTTATTGAAGTCACCAAGGTTGTAGATGAGGCAAGCCCACTTTCGTAGAATTCATACAGTATGGAAGCAGGCCATTTGGCCCATTGAGTCCACATTGACATTGTGAAGACCATAAGGTATAGGAGTGGAAGTAAGGTCATTCAGCCCATCGAGTCATTCATTCATGGAAGATGAGCATTTCAACGCTACTTACCTGCACTCTCCTTTAATTCTTTGTGAGATTAAGAGTTGATAAATCTCTGCCTTGAAGACATTTCATGTCCCAGCCTCCACTACGCTCCATGGCAATGAATTCCACAGGCCCACCAGCCTCTGGCTGGAAGAAATGTCTCCTCATTTCCGTTTTAAATTGACCCCCTCTAATGCTAAGGCTGTGCGCATGGGTTCTAGTATCCCTGTTTGACTGAAACAAATTCCCAGCATCCACCATGCATTATCTTCTAAGTTTCTTTTAGATCTCCCCTCACCCTTCTAAACTATAATGAATACAGTCCCAGGACCCTCAGCTGTTCATCTTATGTTAGGCCTACCATTCCAGTGATCATCTGTGTGAGTGTCCGCTGGACACGCTCCAGTGCCAGTATGTCCTTCCTGAGGTGTGGGGCCCAAAACTGGTCACAGTACTGTAAATGGGGCCTAACCAGAGCTTTATAAAGTCTCAGTAGCACAGCGCTGCTTTTACATTTCAGCCCTCTTGAGATACATGACAACATTATATTTTCTATCTTAACCACAGACTCAACCTTCCAGAATCCTGTAAAGGATGACTTGACTAGCACTCCCAGATCCCTTTGTACATTGGCTTAAGAATTTTCTCACCGTTTAGAAAATAGTCTGTCCCTGTATTTTTTTTCCAAAGTGCAAGACCTCGCATTTGCTCACATTGAATTTCATCAGCCATTTCTTGGACCACTCTCCTGAACTGTCTAAATCTTTCTGCAACCTCCCCACCTCCTCAGAACTACCTGCTGTCCGCCTTACTTTGTATCATCGTCAAACTTTGCCAGAATGTCCAAAGTCCCTTCATCCAGATCATTAATATATAAAGTGAACAGCTGCGGCCCCAACACTGAACCCTGCGGGACACCTGTTATCACTAGTTGCCATTCCGAAAAAGACCCTTTTATCCCAACTCTCTGCCTTCTGTCTGACAGCCAATCATCAATCCATGCCAGTGGCTTACTTTGAACACCATGAGCCCTTGACCTTACTCAAGCCTCCCGTGAGGCACCTTATCAAAGGTCTTTTGGAAGTCTTGGTAGATAAAATCCACTGGGTTTCCCTGGTCTAGCCTACTTGTTACCTCTTCAAAGAATTCTAACAGGTTTGTCAGGCACAACATCCCCTTACTAAATCCATGCTGATTTGTTCTAATCCAACCCTGCACTTCCAAGAATTTGGAAATCTCATCCTTAATGGTGGATTCTAGAATTTTACTTATAACCGAAGTTAGGCTAATTGGCCAATAATTTTCCATCTTTGTCTCGATCCTTTCTTGAACAAGGGGGTTACAACAGAGATTTTCCAATCATCTGGTACTTTCCCTGACTCCAGTGATTTTTGAAAGATTACAACCAACACCACCTATTTCTTCAGCCACCTCCCTCAGAAGTCTAGGATGTTGCCCATTAGGGCCAGAAGCTTTATCAATTTTTAGACATTTTAGCTTTTCTCATACTTTGTCTTTTGTAATGGCTACTGTACTCAGCTCTGCCTCTTGACTCTCCTTAATTGTTGGGATATTACTCATGTCTTCCACAGTGAAGACTGACACGAAGTATTTATTAAGTTCTTCAGCTGTTTCCTTATCTCCCATCACTAGCCTTCCTGCATCAATATGGATTGGCCCAATTTCTACTTTTGCCCCTCATTTGTTTCTTACGTACTGAACATTCTACCCAGTTACCACCCCCAACCCTCTTCATCTCACCCTGCATTTTCCATGGCTAATTCACCAAGCTTGTCCATCTTTGGACTGTAAGAGGAAATCTGAGTATCCAGAGAAAACCTATGCAGAAATGGGGAGAATATGTAAACTCCACACACAGTTGCCCAAGTGTGGAATTAAACCCAAGTCCTTGGTGCTATGAGGCAGCAGGGCTAATCACTGAGCCCCTATTATTGTTTACTTTGACTTTGAGTGCTTTAGATGAGTACCAAACCAAGCTTTTCTGCAAGCCAAACCTTCTGATATTTATTATCAGAATATTTCGAACTGGGTTGCGGATTGCCTTGACCACATTGGCATAAGGCCATTGTAAATAGATTTAAATCTGTTTAACTATATTAGCATTCAGTCCTGCAAGGTTAAATGGGATCCCTGCCCTTCAATTTCATTGATCTACATGTGGGTCTCTATTTGCATTTTTGGAGGTTGTTTTAAGGCATGTGCTGGTTTTATGCCTGTGGACAATGTTCCTCTACTTCAAGTGAATTTTGATATGAGAGGAGATTGAACAGGTGACTCTCAAATGACATTTAAATCATTGTGCATACATGTGTGTTTATGTATACCCATCAAGATTCATGAATGAAATTATAACTAAAGCAAATGAGGTGTTGAAAATAGTTCGTCCCTGTATTCTTTCTTTCTGATGTGCAAGACCTCGCATTTGTCACATTGAATTTCATCAGCCATTTGTTGGACCACTCTCCTAAATGAATTTGACCAGACCTCACTTTGAATATGATGTCCAGTTTTGGTTATCTCACAAGTTTGGTGACTTTGGACAGGATACAGCAGAGAGCAATCATGCTAATTTTGAGCATGAGGCATCTCGATTATCAAGATAACTTCAAAAAAAATCATGACCCTGCATTTGTGAGATGCATAGATTTCAAGATGGTCTGATTTGAGGTTTATAAGATCGTGAAGATGATATGTTTTGTTCCAGTTCAATTTGTTCAAGTTAAGGAAGGACTAGATGTTGCAACTTTGTTGTATAAGACCACATCTAGTTTAGGTGTCAGGAGGTGGTTTATTTTAGGGAATGTTGGATTCTCTGCGATACCAGTTTGTGGTAGGTGACAACTGACTGAATTCTTCTGACTGGACTTGGATGATTTCTTGTTGTATGTGTGGTGCTAGGAAAGCACAGGAGATCAGGCAGCATCCAAGGAACAGGAGAATCAATGTTTTGGGCAGAAACCCTTCATTAGGAATGCCTGAAACGTCGATTCTCCTGATCCTCGGATGCTGCCTGACCTGCTGTGCTTTTCCAGCACCACGTTCAAATATCTGCAGTCCTCACTTTTTCTCTTCAGATGATTTCTTGTTTGGTTGGAAATAATTGTTTGCAGAATATTTTGTAAGTACTGCAACAAATTTGGACAAGGGTGATCTCTTTAACTTGTTTTGATTACTCTGATTGGAAAGGGGGTATTTTCCCCTTCCTTGACCTGGAGTTTTAAAATTTGTTCTGCATTTCCCTGGAGATCACTTGGATTTTGGATGGACTAGAATGTATTTTCATAAAGAGACAGAAGAGTATTCGTAATACGTGTTAACATTAGACTAATTTGAAGTGACATAGAACATAAACTTCAAGGAAAAGGCCAATGAAAGGCAAAACACTATGGAGGCTGGTAATCTGAAATGGAAACAAGATACATTGAGAATACTGAGTAGGTAAGGCAGCATCTGTGGAGGGAAAGAAGTTCAAGTTTCAGATCAGTGATCTTTCACCAGAAGAGAAACAAGTTATCTGATACAGTGGAGCTATGCTAGTGTTTGTACTCCACATGAATCTTCTTCAAACCCTACTTTATCTCTCCATATCACGATAAATTTCTGTATTATTTTTTGCCTCCTATTGAGCTCGCTCTTTCTTAAGTTCATCTGTATATACTCCCTGGTATAGGAAGGATGTTGTGAAACTTGAAAGGGTTTACAAGGGTGTTGCCAGGATTGGAGGGCTTGAATGAAGGGGAGAGGCTGAATAGGGTGGGGCTATTTTTCCTTGAGTGTCAGAGGCTGAGGGGTGATCTTTTGAGGTTTATAAAATCACGCGGGGCATGGAGAGGGTAGATAGATAAGGTCTTTTCCCTGAGGTGGGGGAGCCCAAAAAGAGAGGGCATAGATTTAAGGTGAGAGGGGAAAGATTTAAAAGGAACTGAAAGGGCAACTTTTTCACACAGAGGGTAGTCCATGTATGGAATGAACTGCCAGAGGAAGTGCTGGAGGCTGGTACAATTTACAACAATTAAAAGACATCTGGATGGATATATGAAAAGGAAGGATATAGAGAGATATGGGCTAAATGCTCGCAATTGGGACTAGATTTATTTGGCTGTCTGGTCAGCATGGACGAGTTGGACGGAAAGGTCTGTTTCCATGCTGTATATCTCTGTGACTCTTAGTTCCATGTTCTGAATGAGCAAATTTCTTGTGAATTCTTCAATGTATAAATTAGCAGCTATCCTTTCTGTGACCCTTCGCTTTGGATTTAAAACCTCCAACTGCTAAACTAAATGATATTTGTGTTCTAAAATTCAGACCATTGAATGACAATGGAAATAACTATTTTGCCTTGTTTATTAACAATGCTCTCAAATTTGCTCAGCACCGGAGATAGTGTGACTAGAAAGGGTTGTAATGTGTATTCCGTTAACATGAATTTGTTATAACATGATTGTTGAATTGTGGATTGTTTCTAAAACACAAAGTTTTACAGTGTGTATTGGCTATAACATGATTCCGGCCTGATTAGTTTAAATGGTGCTGCTCTTAGGTGATTTTCTTAAAACAGGATTGCATGAGAATGGAACTACACATTTTAGTAGAACTGACTGTAAGCAAATTCATAAGAGACTGGGGATGACTTTTTTTAAGTCAATAAAACATTCACTGCATTAGCCTATGGAGTTTTCAGAATTTTTCGGAATAAACTTGCTTTTCATTTGTGTTTGTATTTCATTACTATATGTTTGCTTTGGAGAATAGTTTTGCCAGATCTGGATTATTTGAATACTGTAGGGCTTCACTATCTTTTACTAAAACAGGCAATCATCACAAAATCATGTATACGTAATCCCCCACTTCTCTTTTTCGCTAACAATCTGTGCCATAAACCATTCTGCCCACTTCCCTCCATGATGTGCAGCACTATTTGGATATCTTAACTGTTAACACTGCAATGATCCATTTTACGTTTTTGATATGTACTTATGCTGTTGAGTTGGATTTAAACTAGATTAGCAGGGAATCCTGACAAGTAGTTCATAACGGAGAGAAGCTGAGTTAGAATTAGAGTCTGGAAGACAGAGGAAATAAATATAGGTTGGATCAGGAAGAAATTAATTTAGCAAGGCTAAATGGAATGCATTTTAATGTAAGGAGTCTGAGCAATCAGGTAGATGAACTGAGGGCACAGATAGGCTTGTGGGAATATGATATTAGATTACTTACAGTGTGGAAACAGGCCCTTCGGCCCAACAAGTCCACACCGACCCGCCGAAGCGCAACCCACCCATACCCCTACATATACCCCTTACCTAACACTACGGGCAATTTAGCATGGCCAATTCACCTGACCCACACATCTTTGGACTGTGGGAGGAAACCGGAGTACCCGGAGGAAACCCACGCAGACACGGGGAGAACGTGCAAACGCCACACAGTCAGTCGCCTGAGGCGGGAATTGAACTCAGGTCCCTGGCGCTGTGAGGCAGCAGTGCTAACCACTGTGCCACCGTTACATTCGAGATTTGACTCAACGATGGACAGGGTTGGCAACTTGGCATTCCTGGTTAATAGGGTATTCAGATAAGATAAAGAGGGGACGAGAAGGGAAGTTGCTAAAGGAGTCAATTAAAGTAGTAAAGAGGGATGATATTTTGGAAGGATCATGAAATGAAGCCTTCTGGGTCGAGGTGAAAAGAAAACCTCAGTGGCAAAACAAATACACTATTGAGTGTGTCGTGTCGGGGTCAATCAAGGAGCATCAGACATAGTGATAGAGTTGTACAGCATGATAAAAGACCCTTCGTTCCAACTTGTCTATGCTGACCAGATATCTTAAATTCATCTAGTCCCCTTTCCCAGCATTTGTACCCATCCAGATGCCTTTTAAATGCTGTAATTGCACTAGCCTCCTCCACTTCCTTTGGCAGTTCATTCCATACACACATCACCTCCTGTGTGTGGAGATAAATGCCCCTTAGGACCCCTTTATATCTTTCCCCTCTCACTTTAAACCCATGCCCTGGGAAAAAGATTTTTTCTCCTTACCCTATCCATGTCCCTTATGATTTTATAAACCCATATACGGTCATCCATAAGTCTCCAAGCTGCAGGAAAAATAGCCCAAGCCTATTCAGCCACTCTCTCTAGCTCAAATCCTCCAATCCTGGAAAAATCTTTGTAAACCTTGTCTGCACTCTTTCAAATGTAACAACATTTTTCCTATAGCAGGGAGAGCAGAATTGAATGCAGTCTTCCAAAAGTGGCCTAACCAATGTTCTGTATAGCTACATGACATCCCAACTTGTAAAAGGCAAGTATACTACCCTGTTACTATTCTATCTATCTGTGACTCCACCTTCAAGGAAATATGAACCTGCACCTCAAGTCATTTCTCCCAGCATCCTGCCATTAACTGTTGTAAGTCCTGCCCTGATTTGGCATACCAAAATGCAGCAACTCACATTACCTAAGTTAAATTCCCATCTGCCACTCAGCCTGAGCATGTGTAAAGGGTATAAGCAGGCAGGGAAAGAGTTCATTTTTTGAAACAGGAAGTTCAGCTGAGTATGACTCAGATCAGATAAGGACTTAGACTAAACAATGGGGTGCTGGAGAAAAGGATAAAGGGTTAACAAGGTGGAAAAACATACATTATGTAGAGCAATTTAACAGTCTTGGAAGCATTCAGTATGTAAGGTCAGTCGTGGTGGGAAACAAAAATTGGAGGCAGAGAGCCTTGTCCACCTGTTTTTAACTGTCAGAACTGAAGTGTGACATCACTGGACAACAGGTCATTGTTAGGTATTTCTTGCACATCTTCCTTGATGGTTTAAGTGATTTAAATGAAGAGATGTTGTTATGGCTGAAAAATGCAGTTAAGAAATTGACTTAAAATATTCAGCAGCTAAAGTAATTAAAATAAATATAGATGCTGGGCAGGTGATAAATCGCAGTTGTAGTATGCAGGGGCTGGTGATGCCTGTACAGTACATGGTGATACTATCTTCTGCAAGTGTGGGCTGCTCTGGGAACTTTGGATCAGAGTTGATGAGCTGGAGTCTGAGTTGCAGATGCTGTGATATGTTGGAGAGGGGTTAGTTAACAGAATGCTGATCAATGTCACAACCCCTAGATTGACCATAGACCAATGGTCAATGACTAAGGGGAAATGGTTCTGTTGAGGGGCTATGGGCTAAATTAGAAAGTGGAGCACAAAGATGAGCTCTTAATTAATATTTGAGAAATGTGTAACTTGGTATAAAGTAAAGGACATTAGAAAGATGAATGCATGGTTGATGGATTGGTGTGAGACAAATAGATTCCAATTCGTGGGGAACTTACAGTAGTTGGCGAAGAGAACTGTTCCATTGGGACAGGGTTCATTTGATCCATGCTGGGAGCAGTGTCCTCACAAATCCCACAACGAAAGTTGCAACTAGGTCTTTACACTGACAAGTTGTGATGTGGTGGGTTCAGTTGAGAAACTTTAGACAGTCTGGAGTGTTTTCCTTGGAGCAGAGAAGGTTGGAATAGGGTCTGATAAGGATGCAGATAAGGTGAATATGAAGGCACTTTTCCCACCGGTAGAGGGTTCGATAACTAATGATTATAGATTTAAGGCAATTTGCATAAGGCTAAGAGGAGGTTTGAGGATAAATGGTTTTCACAAAGGGTTGCAGAAATTTAGAACTCAAAGTCTGAACTTGGACAGTTGTTTTAGATATTCATTTGCAATGTGATGGAGGTGTCTGGGATATGGTCTTTTGTTTTAGTCATTCATGGGAATGACTCGGTCATCATGTATTGCCCATCCCTTATTGTCCAGTGAAGGGTAAACCATATTGCTTTAGATCTGTAATTATTGGTAGGCCAGAACTAATAAGAACATTAGTAAACCAGATGAAAAAAATCTTTATTGGTTGACTTTAAGTTCCACCATCCACCATGATCGGGTTTGAAGTCGTCCTTGGAGAACTGGTCTGGACCTCTGCATTAGTCACCCAGTAATTAACCATGGAGGTACCATTTCGAGGGGAATGTGCATCCTCCTTATTTTCATCTCTGCACCACTGGTGTCTGTGTCTGAGTTCTGCAAATCTTTCCCTCAACCTCCATCCCTCTCTACCTCTATTACAGGTATAGTCTCAGCAAACTATTGTGCAATTGTAAAACCATTTCTTTATTCCTGTATTCCAATCCCCTTGTGGTGAAGGCTGCCTTAATTGCTTGCTGCGTCTGTGCTCTAAATTGTGTAATGCTTGTAAGAATATGCACAAGGGTTCAGAAAATATTTACAAAGATGTTGCCAGAGTTAGAGGGTTTGAGCTATAGGAAGAGGTTGAATAGGCTGGGGCTGTTTTCCCTGGAGCATCAGAGGCAGTGACCTTATAGAGGTTTATAAAATCATGAGGGGCATGGATGGTCTTTTCCCTAGTCTAGGAGAGTCCAGTACTCGCTGGTGCAGGTTTCGGGTGAGAGGGGAAAGACATAAAAGAGACCTAAGGGGCAACTTTTTCATGACGAGGGTGGTACATGCATGCAATGAGCTGCCAGAGGAAGTGATGGAGGCTAGTACAATTGCAACATTGAAAAGGCATCTAGATGGGTATGTGAATAGGCAGGGTTTGGAGGGATATGGGCCGGGTGCTGGCAAGTGGAACTAGACTGGGTTGGGATATCTGGTCGGCATGGACAGGTTTGACCGAAGGATCTGTTTCCATGCTGTACGTCTCTATGACATCACCTTCAGGACAATGGGCCAAAAGCTGCAAAATGAAATTTATGTAATCAGATGTTTGTTGCAAAGGCTTGGGCAGAATAGCCACCTCCTGTATATAATATTTGAGTCTGCCCTCGCTCATTGTCTTCCATTCCTGCATTTCCTCTTATCTACCATTTCAGATCTCCCACTGCCCTCACCCTGGGCGTGCTTGCCTCCCATCTTCTCTAATTTCCTCTCCCAAGCTATATTGTTTGCCCCAGTTGAGACTTCCTTTCTGCTCTCCAATCTCGTTCCCACAAATTGCTGATCTAATTATTCTTCTGGCCCCAAGGTTAGCTAACATTGTGTACAGTTCCTCATAGATACTGTATACCCTTATATTAAAAAAAGTTAACTTTCTACTTAGAAAAATTGCCTCGTTTCCAGTATATTTGAATTTGATCCCAAATCTGTGCCCACCTTTGTCACAGTTTACAGAGGTTTATACCCTTCCTGCAGCACTTAAAGCCTAATGAAAGTCACATGATGGTGCATAAAATTCATTGTCATTTCATTTCTCTGAAGCTTTTGACATACCAGCCTTTCCTGGTATGTTGTCATTGACAGCCATGTTGGTAGCACACTTGCCTCTGTATCTCCCAGTTCTCAATTTGAAGACTTATCGCAGAGCTTAAGCACACAAAAGAAATCAAGCATGATAACCGCGGTACTAACAGTGTATTTTACTGTCTGAGGTGCTACCTTTTGAATGAGTCATTAAACTGATGCCCACCTTCTGATTTGGGTGGTTGCAAAAGGTCCTGTCGCACAATGTTGAAGAGCTGGGAAGTGTGCCTCTGCCATTGACCTGGCCAATATTTTATTCCTTAGTCAACATCACAAAATAGGTCATGTAGTTAAGATCAAATGTAGGAGAGTTTGCTGAGTGCAAATGCATGCTGTTTTGCGTATTTTACAATAGTGGATTCCCTTTAGTGTGTACTCTGTTGGTTGTGAAGCACATTGAGACATGGGATGGTTGTAAGAAGCACTATCCTCACTTAAAGTTGGTTGTATTCCTGAAAATTGCAACTTTACGTGAAGCATAGGAATCATTGTTAAAATTGTAGATATATTCTTTAGGACTTGAGAAAAAGTAAAAGTTTATATCTGTACCCCTCTGAGTCGAAGTACCTTACTTTAAATAGCTAAGTTCCCACATTGGTAAATGAAATAACTTAAATTTTTAAAAAATCTTTTTATTTTGTGTTTTGTGTTCTATATACAGCATTCAGTGTAGTGGAGCTTTTGAGTGCGCAGTCCAGGGCACTATGCCAGATAGACTGTTCTTCTTCTCTGTGTGTCTACTGGGCTGTTGCTCATTACTGGCTACTTTTGCCTGATGTGAATACACAGAATGACCCAATCTCTCTAACTCTTTATGGTGAAGAATGCTACTTATTTAATACCCTCTGAGAGATGAAATTCCTTGTCATCGCTGCCTTACTCTGCGATTATGCTATCTGGTCCAACACACTCGCAAAGAACCATAGAATTTCTATAGTTCTGATGGAGTTCATTGAGTTCATTGGTGGGTCAGTGCTCAAAGAGCATCCCACCCAGACCCATTCCTTACCCTATACCCGTAACCCTGCATTAACCGTGGCTAATCCCTATAGCCTACACATTCCTGGACACTACCGGGCAATTTACTATGGCAAATTCACTTAAGTTGCACTTCATTTGGACTGTGGGAGGAAACGAGGAGATGCAGATACGAGGAGAATGTGCACACTCCGCAAATACAGTCACCCAAGGCTGGAATTCAACTGAAATCCCTGGCACTGCAAGTCAAAGGGAAGCAACCCTTGTGCATTTATACTGTCCAAACCCCGAGAATCTTGTCAGTTCTTCTAAACTCCAGCAAGCGTAGGTTTGACCAATTTAACTTCTTTTTAAGATAATCCTTCTACAGAGGAACCTCGATTTTCTGTATATCAAATTATCCAAATTAGATGTTCAAGGTCCCGTGAAATATTACATCAAGCAGGTAAGTGAATTTGGGTTACCTGTACTGATGAACATGTGAAAATGCTGACAAAAACAAAGAAACACAAGCACTTCAAGCATCAGCGACTGGATATATTTTACATAAGGTTTAGTTATACAGCCCTTTGTAAAACTAAGTGCTTTATCCCAGTCACTCTCCCAGATCGGTCATTTTTAAAAAATGCTGGGAAAGTAAATGCATGCACGAGGTAGTGCTTCTGTCTTTCTAGCAGCGGAAACTGACAAATACTTTTGTGATTGTCGAAGCTGTTTGGGATCTTGTTTAATGCTGGGGTTTCATATATTACGTGATGGTAAGGATTTAGTCCTTCTCAGTTTAACCTGCAATTTGCAGAATGCAGAGATTGGTTTGTTTAAATAGCAGACTCATTAAAACTATAGATTTAAACAAACTGTCTGGTGGAGCACAGTATTAGATCAGTATGACTTGCCTTGTTTAAGGTCAGATTGGTTATCCAAATAATCAGTTATCTGAACGAAGTAGTGCCTTCCCAGCACGTTCAGATAATCAAGGTTCCTCTGTATATCTAAATCAACTTTCCCTGCACTGCCTCCAATATTGCAATGTTATTTTGTACATTTCTTGTGCTTTGCAATGTTTTTTTCTAGGTTAAGGATATTATATGCAGTCAGTATGCAGTCATGTTATTATAATACAACACTATAGGGGTTCTATAATGTTCTAACAGGCCATAAGTCCACATGACCCATTCCCTTCCCCTATTATTCTACATT
This sequence comes from Hemiscyllium ocellatum, assembly GCF_020745735.1. Taxonomy (NCBI): domain Eukaryota; kingdom Metazoa; phylum Chordata; class Chondrichthyes; order Orectolobiformes; family Hemiscylliidae; genus Hemiscyllium; species Hemiscyllium ocellatum. The sequence continues at coordinate 28,288,826 of NC_083411.1, forward strand.
AACCCCTGACTAAGGCATCTAACCCACACATCCCTGAACACAATGGGCAATTTAGAATGACAAATTCACCTAACCTGCACATCTATTGGACTGTGAGAGGGTACCGGAGCACGCAGACACGGGGAGTTTGTGCAGACCACACACAGTAGCCAGATGCTGGAATCGAACCTGGGTCCCTGGTGCTGTGAGGCAGCAGTGCTAACCACTGAGCCACCATGTTGCCCCAAATAGTAATGGTGTCTCGAGAAGAGAATCGCTTGGATCTTGCAGTTGCAATTCACTGAATTTCTGGAGAACTGACTTGCACCAGAAGTTATGCTTTGCCAAAAGTTGATAGCCTCTGCTGATGATCTCATTTAGGATTGGAAGAGTTCAGGGACGGTGATTATTGGTCAGCAATGTAATTTCAGTGTAATTGTGCTTCATCAGTAAGCTGCCTGACTCATTTAATCAATGGGTCCATGCTACATCCAGGAGAGGGAGCTCCTGCTGCAGTGTGCAAAAAATGGCAGGGTTGAAATTTAAAATGTTGGTGCCATACACCTTCACTTTGCTACTACTGCAAAATACATATCAATGATTTGTTAAAAACTATTCATGCCTGGTTGCAGCAGTACAAGAATGTTCACACTTTGTAATGTGGCAATGTACTCAATGATACAATGGGGAGATTTTTAACCTGGGCAATGACTTAATGTTGTTTATCACCAACACCTTGAGCAAATAATGCTTATTTTTTTAAAGTTGGACCAAAGAGTCTGTTTTGATGCTATCTGACTTTGTGACTCTGAAGTGCAATTTCGATGTTTGTTCATTCTAACTTCACTAACTCAAGGCATTGCCAATTTTTATGACAGTGCAGAATGCAGCTGTTCCTTTACTGGCAACATGCATACATTGTGCTGGCATGTCCTTTCTCCTTGTGTGTCTATCTTTTACGAGTGAATGGAAGATAGGAATGTTCTTTGAGGTCTGCTGTGTTATGCTTTAGAGTCTTGTGTACCATGTGCGAGCTTTAAATTTAAGTTCCATTGATACATCTTGAGGCGCTAACAACATTGATATGGGAGTAGTATGTAGAAATAATCCTTTTTACAATTTGAATGGGAGAAATCAGGAGTTAAAAAAATTTCAGTTATGTTTCAGAACTGAGCTGTGGAGGCTGGGTCACTAAGCCTGACTGCTTGTGGGCATTCTGCTAATTTGAACTATAATCAGGAACAGTTGCAATGCTAACAGATCAGAAAGTGCTGAAAAATCAATTGGTTCGATAAAACTGAAGGATGATTATTTTAGTAGCAGTTCAAAATAATTCTGTGGTCCTATGGTAGGATCTTGTTCTATTTACAAATCACTCCTCCCCCTTAATATGTTTATTTTTATAGGTAGTCAGATGGATTGTGTATTTTCAGCCATTTTGTTAATTCATTGGTGTCTGGATTTTCCTCTAAAACCCCCAGTTACTCCTCATCAACCACTGTAATCTCTACCATATTGATGACGGTTCCACTGGAGGGTGAATTATATTGGTTTGCTCCTGAAGGGATTTTAGTTGAATGTTGGAGTCATTAAATGTACTAATTTGCTTTCTTTGTCACTTATGTTGTTTATGTTTCACAGACTCCTTTATCTGCAGGTCCCATGGTTCTGTTTTCCCCATGATACAAGCAGTTTTACATTTCTAGGTGGAATTTGTGTATCTGCAGAGCTCCTGTTTTCCCTTGACAATTTTTGTGCCAATGCTGGACTTGTTGAGGTTTTGGAGGACTTGTATTCTGCAGTCCTGCCTACTTTCCTTGGAAACTACATCACTGGTATTGCTTCTCTTGGTGAAAGTAATATTTCTGCATCATTGTAATATGTTTCATTCTGAGAATTTCGTTGGTATGCAGTGTGAATCCAATATTTTGACCTTCAAAAAAAAATGCACGCAGCGAGTTTTGAGAAGATGTGTAGCTCAGGTTGAGATTTTGGATATTAGTTTGCTCACAGAGCTGGATACTAGTGAGAGAGAGCCATGTCTTTTTGTGGCTAGTTCATGTATCCTGGTGGCTAGTTTTCTGCAAGTTTGTCCAATGTAGTCTTCATTACAGTCCTTGCACACTATGACATTAGTTTTGCCTTTTGTCTGTATAGGGCATCATGGTAGCCCACAAACCTATCCATACACTAAAACAGCAGCTAATGAACTTGAAAGATCCTGTACAGACAACAAGCAAAACTAATGTCATTTACAAATACCATGAAACAACACGTTGGGCAAACAGGCAGAAACCTAGCCACCAGGATACATGAACACCAACTAGCCACAAAAAGACATGACTCTCTCTCACTGGTATCCTTACAAATGGATGAGGAAGGACGCCACTTCGACTGGGACAATACATCCATCCTTGGACAAGCCAAACAGAGAGACACACAAGAATTCCTAGAAGCATGGCATTCTAACCAGAACTCGATCAACAAACTCGAGTTAGACCCCATGTACCACCCCCTGAGAAAAGGAACAGGAAGTGACTTCACAGGAAATGACATCACCAATCCAAAGAAACCCAAACATATAAATACAAAGCAGGAATTATCAGCACTGCTTCGCCTGAGGCCCACTGAAGATGTTATCTAGTAGGGTGATGAAACATCTGGAAATGAACCTTCCAGTTCAGCGAGCAAACCTGCGACCCAAAATGCATACACTTTGTCGCAAACCTGTTGAAATGCATTTGCCCATGTGTAGTTAACTTTAGCATACCTAACTTGTTATACTTAACTGGAAACCTTGTGAACCTGATTCAGAGCTCATGAAAAGAAATTGACGACAACAAACACTTTTTCTTCCCAAAATGTACTGTCTTAATTCTGGATATGCTGACAATCATCTTGTCCATGCTCACATGAATGTGGACATTCCAGGAAGAGTTTCTGAGTTGGAATGACTAAATACCTTCCTCATTTCTTCCTTCCTTATTTGCTCAGACTTATTTGGAGAAATTTGCAGCACTCCGGTTGCTGCCTCCGCTTGAGATAAAGTTACTCAACAGAGCCCAAGAATTTTCTTGTTTTGTAGGGATTCTTGCTGATCCTAGTTTTCTATCAGCTTATTGTTAAATTCTGTGGGGGGAGCAAGTAAAATATGTAAAAGATAAGTGGCAGTCTCATCGTGGAGGATGAGTGTGCAGGTGGTTTCTCGGTGTCTTTGTAAGTTGCAGATAATAACCATTCAGCTGCTGACCTCAAAACATCTTTGGTCTGAATGCAGACAAAACAACTCAAGGTGGGGAGTGAGAGTGACTGCTCTCGTGATCAAAGCAACATTTCACATATGTTGTGTCAAGCCCGAGCAAAAACTGGAGTCAGTGATTGTGGGTACTGTTTAGTGATAGATCAAGCAGAAAGGAAGATTGTTGTGCTCTTGCAACTCAGAATGAACCCTTTGGTCCAACCAGTCAATGCCGAACATAATCCCAAACTAACCTAGTCCCACCTGCTTCTGGCCCATATCCCTCCATACCTTTCCTGTTCTTGTATCTATCCAAATCTGTTTTAAACATTGTAACTATACAGCGTCCACCACTTCCTCAGGAAGTTCATTCCATATGTGAACCACTCTTTGTGAGGGGGAAAAAAATTGCCTCATGTCCTTTCACGTTAAAAATGTGCCCCCAGTCTTGAAATCCTCCATCCTAAGCAAAAGACAACTACTATTATCTCTGTGTATACCTCATTATTTTATAAACTTCTATCAGTTTATCTTTTAACCTCCTGTGCTCCAGTGGAAATATTCCCAGGCATGTCTAGTCTGTCTTCATAACTCAAACCTTCCATACCCCGGCAATATCCTGGTAAATCTGAACCCTCTCCAGCTCAATAATATCCTTCCTATAACTGGGCAACCAGAACTGGACACAGTATTCCTAAGAAGCCTCGCTGTCGTCCCGTTTCCCTATCCCTGTATCAATCAAAGCAAACATTCAAAGACGCAGAATGGTTTTATCTCATTCATCTTTATTCTGGGCCCTGGAGGGAGAGAGTAGGATCACCTTTGTGCACAGAGACATGAGTTCTCATCCTCTCTTGAACAGCAGATTCTTAAGGAATTATACAGTCACTTGCAGTGAGCAGTTTCCTAATAAGGCAGTATCCATATTGATTGGGTGACAGTAACAATCAGCATGCATCAACAGTAAAGATTAAGCCATCTGGCATTACACAATGGATGTTCTTAACCACCTTAACCTTGTTAAGTGCTTTGCTTAATGAATGCTTTTTCACCTCGTTAACCAACTACCCTTGTCTCCAGCATTTCCATTGTTTACTGCAAGTTCTTACCTGATCCAAGTCATGTGAGCTGAGCCTTTGTCTCACACAACCCAAAACCTAACTCTTTCCCTACCTGCTTATACCTTGTACACTTTCTCATTGCCAACATCCTGGACAATCTCAATGTAGGAATCCCATGTAACCTAACTTTACTAATCAGTCTACTATGTGGAACCTTGTCAAAGGCTTTACTAAAATCCAAATAAACAACATCATCTGCTCTGTCATCATCAACTTGTCTGGTAACATCGTCAAAAAACTCAAATCAAGTTTGTGTGTGAGTATTTTTCTTGCACAAAACCATGCATGTCTATCCCTAATCAATTTTTGTGTCTAAATGTCCATAAATCCTATCTTTTCTAATCGCTTCCAAGAATTTACCCATGATTGAAGTCAGACTCTCAGGTCTGTAGTTCGCTGGTTTCTCCTTACAGCCTTAAACAAAGGTACATCATTGGCCACCCTGCCGTCATTAGGCACTTCAGCCATGGTTATAGATGACGCAGATATTTCTGCTAGGGATCTCATTGTTTCGTCTGTTACTTCCCACAATGTCTGGATGCATTTGATCAGGTCATGGATAATTATCCTCCTTTTATATTCTGTAACACCACCCAAACTTCCTCTTGGGTAATAGGAACTGTTTTTAAAATGTCAGAAGTTTATTTCTCTGGATTCTCTTGCATATTTAACAAATTCTTCACCATCCAAACCTTTACCACTATGGTAACCTAAGCCAATGTTTGGAATGAAAATCCACCATTATTACAACCTTATTATGCTTACTTACATCTGAGATCTCTTCGAATTCGGTCGTGATAGGTGTGTTCTTGTGCAACCGCGCTATACAAACATCACGCAATATAAATAACACTTAAAGTTTTGGCAATCTAATCACGATATATCCAGTGCATGTGCTACAAGTTCGCATTTTAGAAAGTGTTCCCGATCCACCAATTGCATTACAGCCAATTTGCATTAAAGAAATATGTGTTATAGCAGAGCTGACTATTTGTTTTTCAATTTCCCTCTTGCTATGGGCGAGGGGCTGTGGAAACAGGCCCTTCAGCCCAACCCACCCAGGCATATTCCCCTCATTTACCTCTGACTAATCAATCTGAACACCACGGGCAATTTAGCATGGCCAATTCACCTAACCTGCACATCTTTGGACCGTAGGAGGAAACCGGAGCAGACACAGGGATGTGCGAACTCCCACAGACAGTTGCCCGAGACGGGAATTGAACCCGGGTCTCTGGTGCTGTGAGGCAGCAGTGCTAACCACTGTGCCACCGTACCGCCCTAGACAATCCCACCTATGTGATCTTTCCCTTTTCTTGTAATTTTTACCCATATCTTTTGACTTGGATGATTTTTCAAAACTATCTTCTCAATCGATTATCTCAATTACAGGATATCTTTCCACTTGCATTGTTCCACTATGAGCTGCATCGCCAGTGATCTTTCCTTCGTAAGCTGAGGGTGTTCACTGATGATGTCAAGAATCTTGAACAATGTGCATCCTCATATACTGAAGCAGTATGTGTTCATTCGTAGCAAAACCTGGACAACCTACTGGTTAGGGTTGTAAGTGGCAAGTAATGTTTGCAAGATATATATATGAGAGACAGTGAATATCTTGATCGAGAAAATCCAACCACAACTTGTTGACATTGTGACGCTCCCATTTATGAATTCCCCCATTACTGACATCCTAAGAGTTACCATTGACCAGCCATTGAAAAGGCCTAACATACAAACATATTTACATTCTTTTATGAGAGCAGGTTGGAGACTGGAAGTTGTGCTGAGTAATTCACTTCCTGACTCCACAAAGTCTATCCACCATCTGCAAGGAACAAATCAGCAGTATGATGGAATAGTCTGCACTTAGTTAGATCGTTGCAGTTCTAACAGTGCTCAAGAAGCTCAATGCCAAACAGAACAAAACGATGTGCTTAATTGTGGCAGATGGAATTTAATTCAGGTAAGTGTGAGGTGCTGCAGTTTGGGAAAGCAAATCTTAGCAGGGCTAATACTCCCATGGTAAGTCCTAGGGAGTGTTGCTGAACAAAGAGACCTTGGAATGCAAGTTCATAGCTCCTTGAAAGTGGAGTCACAGGAAGATAGGATGGTGAAGAAGGCATTTGGTATGTTTTCTTTTATTAGTCAGAGTATTGAGTACAAGAGTTGGGAGGTCATGTTGTGGCTGTACAGGACATTGGTTTGGGCACTGTTGCAATATTGCATGCAATTCTGGTCTCCTTCCTATCGAAAAGATGTTGTGGATCTTGAAAGGGTTCAGAAAAGATTTACAAGGATGTTGCCAGGGTTGGAGGATTTGAGCTATAGGGAGAGGCTGAACGGGCTGGGGCTTTTTCTGTGGAGCATCAAAGGTTGAGGTGTGACCTTATAGAGGTTTATAAAATCATGAGGGGCATGGATAGGATAAATAGGCAAAGTCTTTTCCTTGGGATCGGGGAGTCCAGAACGAGAGGGCATAGGTTTAAAGTGAGAGGGGAAAGATAAAGAAGAGACCTACGGGGCAAGTTTTTCACACAGGATGGTACATGTATGGAATGAGCTGCCAGAAGAAGTGGTGGAGGCTGGTACAATTGCAACATTTAAAAGGCATTTGGATGGGTATTTGAATAGGAAGGGTTTGGAGGGATATGGGCCGGGTGCTGGCAGGTGGGACTAGATTGGGTTGGGATATCTGGTCAGCATGGACAAGTTGGACCAAAGGGTCTGTTTCCATGTTGTACATCTGTATGACTCTGTGACTCTTTGACTCTGATCTAACACCTTCACCTTTCTCTCTTTTTACCACCAGCATTAATTCAAGGAACAAACCAGCAGATAATTGGGACTGTTATCACCTGCATGTTCCCCTCCACTGTCACTGGGTCAAACTTATGGAATTCCCTGACAAACAGTACTTTGGGTGTAGGTATGCCCCGAGAACGGCAATTCAAGACGGTAGTTCACTACCACTTTGTTGAGGGCAGTTAGGGATGGGCAATAAATGTTAGCTGAGCCAGTCATGTCCATGTCCTGTGATTGAATTTAAAAACAAATTAGTCTTCATGCTAAATTGCCCATAGAGTTAGGTGCATTAGTTAGGGGGGAATGGATCTGGGTGGGTTATTCTTGGGAGGGTCGGTGTGGACTAGTTGGGCCAAAGGGCTTGTTTCCACACTTTAGGGAATCTAATCTAATTTTATCCGGCTTCAGTTCGCATGAATTTGAACCTGGAGTACTTCGCACATTATGGTTTTGTCGATCCTGAAAAAAATCTAATTCGGAAGAAGAGTCATTCTGGAGCCAGTTAATTCTGTTTGTTTCTCCACAGATAATATCAGGTCTGCTGAGTTTTCTCAGCATTTTGTACTTGTTTCCGATTTCTAGCATCTGCGTTATTTCACGTTTTATTTATCTTATGTTAGTTCTTACCAGTACCAGACTCTTGTCATAAGCCTGAACCTGATCCTCTGGTCATTGTTTTAATTCTCTATCCCAGCTTTTTTTTTGGTTAAGCAAATAGCAGCCTTTCAAGCTTGATGTGGAGTTCAGCAATTTTCATATCATAATTTCTGCTCTGATTTTTTTTTAGTTATTGGTGGATAATGTTTCAGCTATAATATTCCCATTTACATGTTCTTAATACCTTTTTTATTGTTGCTTGCATGATTTAGAAATATAATATAGGATAAGAGTTGGTATGTTATGACAAGTGTCAGGTAAAACATGCAGTTGAAAACGAAGGAACACAGAAGGTACACAGGGAAAGTGACATTGCATATTAGAGAAGCAAAGTGACTGACACTTAACATAAAGGGGTATCTCAAAGTCTTCTGGGGTATATGGGTAGTAAAAGGGTGATAAAAGGAGGAGTTGAGCTGATTGTGGACCAACACATAAGAACTGGGCTACGACTGAGGTATCAAATGGATACTTTGCATCTGTAGTGATGCAAGTGTCAGTAGAAGGGTTCAAAATTGATAAAAGATGCATTGGATGGACTGTTGGTTCTTAATGTTGTCAAGTCACCTGGATCAGATTTAATGATCCAAAGATGCTGAATGAAGTGAAAATGGAAATTGGAGGGGAACAAGCCAGTATCTTCCATTCTTCCCTAGTTGACAGAAGTGTCAAAACACTGGAGATTACAATCATCATGGCAATTAAATGCCAATCAGTTTAACTTCACTGGTGGGGAAGTTTCTAGAAATAATTATTCAAGATGAAATTAGTAGCCATATGGGAAAAGGTAAGTCGATTAGGAAAAACCATCATGCATTTCTAAAGGTGAAATTGTTCATTGACTAACTTTCAGAAATTTAGTGAAGAGGTAACTGGAGGACATAATAAAGCTAATGCTATTAATGTGATCTACACAGTCTTCCAGAAGATGTTGGGCACTGCACAACACAATAGGCCTGTGTGGCACATAACAACTTTTGGAATAAAATGGACCTTAATAACATGGATATAAAATAGACTGTGATAGGCAACCGAGAGTAATGATCAATGCATATTTTTCCAACTAAAAGTTTGTCGTGGAGTTCCCAAGAGCTCAGGACTGGAATTCGTGTTTTTCCTGATTACATTGAATTATTCTCAATATTATTGTGCTGGGATCAGTCACAGCGATTGTAGACTAGGTGGATTTATCAATGGGAAGGAGAGGATGGAGCTTTGAAAAGCTCATAAATTAATGGTTTGAGTGGATAGATAGCAAATGAGCTTTCACATGGAGAAGTGTGAGGTGATGCATTTTGGCAGGAAGAGCATGGACTGATGGCATAAAATAAGGGATATAGTTCTGAAGGAGCTGCTGGAGCCAAGGGACCTGGGTGTATGTGTGCACAGATCATTGAAAGTAGTCATTTGAAGGAAGCAAGACAGACGAAGGGTAGAGCACCCTGGGCTTGCTTAAGTGGGATATCAAGTTCAAAAACAGAAGCTGATGCTGAACCTGTGCAGCAATTAGCTAGCTTTTAGCTGGAGTTGCACAGAATACAGACTTTTGGGATTGATGGTGATTCAGCAGTTTGGAACAGAAATTGGTGAGCTGAGAAAAGACAAGGGTGGTGGTTGATGGGAAATGTTCATCCTGGACTCAGTTACCAGTGGTGTGCTGCAAGGATCTGTTTTGGGATCACTGCTGTTTGTCATTTTTATAAATGATCTGGAGGTGGGCGTGGAAGGATGGGTTAGTAAATTTGCTGATGACATGAAGGTAGGCAGAGTTGTGGATAGTGCTGAAGAATGTTGTGAGTTACAGAGAGACATTGATAAGTTGCAGAGCTGGGCTGAGAAGTGGCAAATGGAGTTTAATGCAGAAAAGTGTGAAGTAGTTCACTCCAGATGAAGTAACAGGAATGTGAGTACTGGGTTAAAATAAAATCTTTGGCTGTGGAGGTGAACAGAAGGATCTGTGTCCAGGTGCATAAATCCCTGAAAATTGCCACTCATGTTGATAGGATTGTTAAGCAGGCATATGGTGTTGGCGTTTATTGGTAGGGGGAAATGGGTTTTGAAGCCACGAGGTCATAATTCAGCTATACAAGCTGTAAGGCTGCACCTGGAGTAATGCTACAGTTCTGGTCATCGCGGTATAGGAAGGGTGTGGAAGCTTTGGAAAGGGTTCAGAGGAGATTTACTATGATTTACTAGGATGTTGCCTGGTATGGAGGAAAAGTCTCATGTGAAAAGGCTGAGGGAACTGAAGCTGTTTTCATTGGAGTGGTGAAGGTTGAGCGGTGTCTTAATTGAGACGTATAAGGTAATCAGAGAGTTTGATAGGGTGGACAGTGAGAGCCTTTTTCCTCGGATGGTGAAGGCTAATACGAGGGGATACATTTAGGACAGATGTTGGGGTCATTTCTTTACTTAGAGAGTAGTAGGGGCATTGAAACAGCCTGTCTACAACAGTAGTAGACTCGCTGACATGAAGGGCATTTAAATAGGCATTGGACATAGGTATGGATAAGAATGGAATGATGTAGGTTGGATGGGCATTAGATTAATTTCCCAGATCAATGCAACATTGAGGGTTGAAGGGCCTGTATTGTGCTATAATGTTCTATGTTCTATGGAGTATTTTGCACAGTTATGCATAGTATACCTTAAGAAGGATGTGAACACATTGGACAGAATGCAGAAGAGATTTACAAGAATGGTTCCAGTGATGAGAAACCGCAGTCATGAGAGTACATTGGAGAGGTTGTGGCTGTTTCCTTGGTAAGGAAAGTGCAAAGAGCAGGTTGTATAGAATAGATTAGGAGAAACTGTACCCAATCATAAAAAGATCAAGAGCAAGAGGGCACAGATTTAATTGATTTGCAAGAGAAACAAATGTGATAGGAGAAAAATATGTTCACTCAAGAACTAGTAAGAGTCTGGTATGCACTGCATATGTGTAGTGGAGGCCGTTTACGTTGAACCATTGAAGAATCCTCAAATGATCATTGTTTGTATTTAAAATGTTTACGTTTATGCTCATTTGTGGGCTGGTGAGATGGATTGAATGGGAGAAAGTAAGGACTGCAGATGCTAGAGATCAAAGTTGAGCATGGTGCTGGAAAGCACAGCAGGTTAGGTAGTATCCGAGGAGCAGGAGAATCAATGTTCTGGGCAAAAGCCCTGCATCAGGAATAAGCTGAAGGGCATTTGCACGAAACGTCTATTTTCCTGCCCCTCGGATGTTGCCTGACCTGTGCTTTTCTAGCGGCACACACTCGAGAGAGAGGGACACTGAATGGCCTCCCCTGCTGTAAACCTATGATAATTCTGTAATGACTATACAAGACAGAAGAGGACTATCATTCCTTCTGTTTGGTAATCTCTCCTTTCTTGAATCTTAACACTGACCTTCCCTTTTATCTTTATACTCAACCTTCCTCTGCATCAGCTTTTTAAAAATCTGTTGTAGCTTTCCAGAAACACTTTTCAAGCTCTGACAAAAATTTAATCATTTGAAGTGTTCACTTTTTAAAAAAAATCTCTAACATTACTGGTGGATCTGGTGACTACTTCCGGTGTTTTTAGTTGCTTCAGATTTCCAACATGCACAATGTTTTGCTTGTCTCCCATTGTATATCATGCAGATGTACTTGTAAACTCTCATCGGTCTGGGGTCTAAGCAATTAAATCTACTTTCTGTTTCTTGTTGGCAAATTGATTATGCAGGTTGCTTCCAGATCAATGCATATTAATTTTAGACCAATGGATCCCCCTTCATTCCTTATTTAGGTTTATTCATTTTTAAAAGCCCATGCTGAAAATTGCCTACAGTTAGATAATAGAATATTTCAAATGCAATTTTTGTTTTAAAAATAATATGCAATCCCACTCTACACTATCTCAGTCTGCTTCTTTCTGTTGTGCCTTATAACTCTATCCCCAGAAAACACCCTAATGCATAACTCCCTGAAGGAAGCTAAAGAAAACAAAAATTGAAGGCAGTGGAGATACTGAGGATAGCCCAAAGTTGTCTTTGAAGTAGTTGTACTCATCTTGAAGGATGTTTCAAACTATAATATTTGTATTTTGGTATGAACTTGTTCGTAAACACACATTGCTTCTAAAGGCAGATCTGTGAGGAGGTATCAAAATTGTGCATTCCCAAGGAGAAAAGTCCTCCCTTGAGCATTTTAAGGATTCTATTGAGATGCAAAATGTGAATTTACAGTTGTAAGTTAATTGTATTCACCCCAAACATTGTTTGGAATGCTCAGTAGTGATCCTCGAGGCGAAGAATAAACTAATGAATGTGTCCTCTTCATGATCTTTCTTCAATTTGAGCAGAAACAAGATTAAGGAAGTCTGACATTACCATACCTTTTTACTTGACAGTGGGAGCATGAGAGGCATGTGTCATTTTGTCATTTTGGTTCATTGTGCTGTAACATTAAAAGATTAAATGGGACTATCTTTCTGGACATGAATATAAGAGTTAAACTGCACACAGTGAACATTCAGGAAGTGGCTTGGGATGACATTCATGCAAGATTGCGGATGACTTGCGCTCCAATTGGATAGCCATTTGCTACTACCCTCCAGGTAGTTTAATATGATAATATCATTCAATCTCTTCCATTCAGAAATGCTTTCAAGCCATACCCCAAAGCTAGAACACCTTACACCTGCATTTTCTTGGAGAATCTCTGAGTCTGGAAATTATCTGCATAACGATTCCTCAGGATTAGGGCATTAGCATTTGCATTATCTCAGAGGATGGTCTCATTCTACTATTTTACCTAGGATAACATGTGACTGTGAATGACTGGGGGTTGTCTTGAGTGGCATGTGACTGTGGGGGAATGGCCAGAGTATCTCTAAGCACGACCAGCTGACCTGTATAAAGGGGATTTGTTTTCTTTGTTCAGGGCCTCTCTTTGACCTGACTTCGCATGCTTGCGAAGAGAGTCCAAGGGATCATCTGGTTTGTACAAGCTTTAATAAACTTTAACTGTTTACAGATGTTGGTGTCTGCAAATTACATATCGTGTGTGAAACCTCTGGAATAGAACCAAACAGTGCACTGACTGACAAAAAGTCTGTATTCAAGAGTATGGCACGGTGGCTCAGTGATTAGCAATGCTGCCTCAGCTCCAGTGACCGAGGTTCGATTCCAGCTTCAGGTGACTGTCTGTCTGTCACAGACATTTTCCCCGTGTCTACGAGGGTTTCCTTCGAGTGCTCCGGTTTCCTCCCACAGTCCAGTAGATATGCAGGTTAGGTGAATTGGCCTTGCTAAATTGCCAAGAGTGTTAGGTGCATTAGTCAGAGGGAAATGGGTCTGGGTGGGTTACTCTTCGGAGAGTCAGTGTGGACTTGTTGGGCTGAAGGGCCTGTTTCCACACTGTTGGTGTGCGAGGGTTCTTGTGAAGGATTAAGAGTTATTGCATTTGTAAATTTATGGTAAAATAATAATTGTGGCTTTTCCAATTCCTCAACAAGCTCATGGGGTAGTACTGAAGTGTGCTGACTAGAAGTTCTGAGTACCTGATGTACATTAGAACATAGAACATTCCAGCACAGTACAGGCCCTTTGGCCCTCTGTTGTACCAATGGTCTAGATGATAAAGTTGTCATTAATGGCTTTTGATTAAGCTCAAGTTGATAATGGACATCCAGAAATAAGAGGAAGTATGTTTGTTTAAGTATTGAATGAGAATTGTCTATTTTGGTGATATCTTGTAGTTGAACAGTCTGCCCTGACTACGGATCCTCATTTTGGCTGTGAAGCAGTATTGTACATTTGCGCTACGTTGTTTAATTTGTTTTGACATGATTTGTACAAGACTGATTCACTATATCACTTGCTAAAAGTTTGCCATCGATATCTTTTCTGGGGTGTACAACTGTATGTTGCCTATTATGTATTTTCTTTTTTTCTTTTTACAGAGAGTTTGATCCTAACCAATTTTTTCTTTCTCTGTTTTCCCCACAGTTTGTATTCTGTCTGAACATGGATACTAGCAGTGTTGCAGAATCTACAAACTGTCTTCCTAACGAAAATACTGCAAATAAAAGCAGTGATATCTCAACTTCTGCAGATATGAATATTTCACTCGATGCATCAGAGTCCTGTTCAGAAAGGGAACAGAGGTCCACTACTGATGAAACCGGTTCCCTTAAGACACCGCCTGTTAATGAGCAAGTCACAGTAAAGTTGAATACTGATGGAGGCAATGAGGTATGGATTAAACCGAAAAGTTTCAGTGAAGGAAATGGTGAAAGAAGAGAATTGGGGGCTTTTTATAATGACTCTCCTTCAGGGGAAGGACACACTGGACCTTCGATGTACAGATTGAATGATCCTTGCGGAGCAGATGATGAGGGGAGCACCATGGACTATTTGTTACAGTCGGTGGAGTCTACATGCAACAAAGATGCAGTCGATATGAAAGAGGACACTGACAACAACATTGCCGTAGATTCTTCTCATGGTCACCCTGAGCGTGTGGACATAATCGCAAAAGCAGGACTCTCAGAATCAACACACCAACTTGACACACCTGCAGATGTTGCAGCTCATCAAGGAAATTTGGGAACTGGGCCAAATCTGGAAGAGATTGATCTAAAGGCAGATAACTGTTCGCAACTGCTCCCCGATCTGGCTAGATCACCAGTTCCAGAGGAGGAAGAGGCAGAGGTGCTTTGTGATGTAAAGACTGTGGAAGATTCTGAGGGCACAAAAACTGCCAGAAAGCGTGATATACAATGCAGTGAGTCAGAGCGAAAAAAACGTGACACCTGTGAGACTCCACCAAAAATAACTTCCAGTGTGGTAACTTCACCAGAAACTGTTAAAGGTCAGTACCTTTTCATTTTCTAAATTGGCATTCACAGCTTCTTGTGATAGGCTAGCAGGTAAATATGGTACCTAATCTTAGTTTCTTATTTGGTCTCCTTGGTTATTCAGCTGTTTGTTGAACAGCAAAAGTTATGAAAAAATTTTGATAAAAGCAGTTTGTTTCAATTAAGAATCATGTATCCGATTAGTGAACTAAGAAAAATGCTTTTTAATTCACCTATAGTTAAATTCAAAAAGGCAGTTTGTTCTCCACATTTGTAGATTTTGAAATAAATGTCTGCCTTTGTTTTCTTTGACGAATAACATTCATGCATATCTCTTATAAAGCCTTTACCAATTTGCATTATTTGGGACGGAAGAATTCACGGTGGAAAGTAAGAGTGGGGTAGAGTAGGAGAACTAATGGAATTTCATTTTGGGTTATTTAATCTACCTTTTTATTTGGTCAGTTGGGGGGGGTAGGGGGAGAACTGAGATCTTGTAACTAAAAATATGAACCCCTTCAGCAGGAGATTGCATTTTTGGACACCGTTGACAGCAGTTGTCACATTTTTTGTATTGGAAACATAATGCCTCACTTCTAATCTGCTTCCCATCCATAAATATGCAAATTCAGGCCGAGATCCTCAAAACCTTAGTGACAAAATTCGTCTCTTTGCTGCAATTGTACTTCTTCATTTAGTCTCCATTCCAAGCAATTCCAACTTTATTATGTAACACCATCCAATTCCCTCCCGTTTCATTTTGGATTTCGTCCCCAACCCCTAAGTTTTGTTGCTTCCAAGTGGCCCTACTGCCATCTGTTTTCCCAGCTCGGATAGCTTTGTGCTGTTCTTGCCTTCCTTGGTGTTGTGCTTCTATGCCCAAGTATTTGGGCTGCTGTTGCCCATGCAGTTGCTGGTAGTCTCTCTTCTCAAGGAGCAGCCAATACATACATGGAAACTGCACTTCAGCAGCTGTTAGCACCAAAAGAGCACTGCCTTCCAGCAGCTGATCAGTCTTCTCGTTTCTGTTTCCCTCAACAGCTTTCCACATCTCGCCAGATTCTGTGCGGGAACTGGAGAAATGTAGGTTCCATTCTGTGCAGAAGACAGATGAGGGCAGAAACTCAGACACATTCTTGAAGAGAAATTGTTGGCTGCAATCTTTGTTGAATGCATACTTCAAAACAATTCTAACCTAATGTATGTAGTTACAGATTTCAGTAAAATAGTTTAAGATGATATGGCACTGAAGCTGTGAATAATTAAACTTAGACTCTGTTATATTACATATTTTAAAAAGAAATCTGCAGAAAATATCAACTTATGACCATCAGTTCCTGGCCATTTGTAGCACGGAAACAGACTCTTCAGTTTAACTCATTCCTGCCAAGCAGACATTTCAATCTGACCCAGTCCCATTTGTCATTTGTTATCATTTGGCTCCTATCCCTCTAAACCCTTCCTGTTCATACATATCTTTTTAATGTTGTAATTGTGCCCACCTCCACCACTTCCTGTCACAGCTTGTGCCATATATGCACTATCCTCTGCATGGAAATGATACCTGTCAAGTCATTTTAAAAATCTTTTCCCCCCATCTTGAACTATGCCCTCTAGTTATGGATTCCCTCACCCTAGGAAACCCTATTCACCCTATGGATGCTCCTTATGATTTTATAAGGTCACCTCTCCCTCTGACACTTGAGTGGAAAAAAGCCACAGCCAGTTCTGCCAAACCCTATTTAGAGTCATAAAGATGTACAGGGAGGAAACAGACCCTTTGGCCTAACTTGTCCATGCCGACCAGATACCCCAACCTAATCTAGTCCCATTTGCCAGCACATGGCCCATATCCCTCCAAACCCTTCCTATTCATACACCTATCCAGATGCCTTTTAAATGTTCCAATTGTACTAGCCTCCACCACTTCCTCTGGCAGCTCATTCCATACATGCACCACACTTTGCGTGAAAAAGTTGCACCTTAGGTCCCTTTTATATCTTTCCCCTCTCACCCTAAACCTATGCCCTCTCGTTCTGGACTCCCCCAATCCAGGACAAAGGCTTTGTCTATTTATCCTATCCATGCCCCTCTAGATTTTATAAACCTGTAAAAGGTCACCCCTCAGCCTTCAATGCTCCAGGGAAAACAGCCCATAGCCTATTCAGCCATTCCCTCTAACTCAAATCCTCCAACCCTGGCGCCATCTTTGTAAATCTTTGCTGAACCCTTTCAAGTTTCAAAACATCCTTCCGATGTCCTGTACAGCCGCAATGTGTTCTCACAACTCTTATACTCAATGCTTTGACAAATAAAGGAAAACATACCAAATGGTGCTTTCACTATTCTATCTACCTGCAACTCTACCTCACAGCGCCAGAGACCCGGGTTCAATTCCCGACTCAGGCGACTGACTGTGTGGAGTTTGCACATTCTCCCCGTGTCTGTGTGGGTTTCCTCCGGGTGCTCCGGTTTCCTCCCACAGTCTAAAAGATGTGCAGGTCAGGTGAATTGGCCATGCTAAAATTGCCCGTAGTGTTAGGTAAAAGGGGTAAATGTAGGGGAATGGGTTGGTTACGCTTCGGTGGGTCGGTGTGGACTTGCTGGGCCGAAGGGCCTGTTTCCACACTGTAAGTAATCTAATCTACTTTCAAGAGCTATGAACCTGCATCTGATCAAGATCCTGTTGTAATGTGAGGTAACCTTCTTCGCTCTCCATTCCACTTATTTTGGTGTCATCTGCAAACTTATTAACTATACCTCCTATGTTCATATCCAAACCATTTATATAAATGAAAAAAGTAGTGGACCCAGCACCGATCCTTGTGGCACTCCAGTGGTCAGAGGCCTCCAATCTGAAAAACAATCCTCCACCACCAACCTCTGTCTTCTACTTTTGAGCCAGTTCTGTATCCAAATGGCTTGTTCTCCGTGTATTCATGAGATCTAACCTTGTGAACCAGTCTCCCATAGGGAACCTTGTTGAATGCCTTACTCAAGTCCATATAGATCACGTCCACAGCTCTGCCCTCATCGATTCTCTTTTTGTTACTTTCTCAAAAAACTCCCGAATCAGTCCTTGCCTTTCCAAATACATGTAAATCCTGTCCCTCAGGATTTCCTGCAACAACTTGCTCACCACTGACGTCAGGCTCACCGGTCTATAGTTCCCTGGCTTGTCCTTCGTAAACAGTGGCACCACGTCAGCCAATCTCCAGTCTTCCAGCACCTCACCTGTGACTATCGATGATACAAATAGCTCAGCAAGAGGTCCAGCAATTACTTTCCTAGCTGCCCACAGAGTTTTAGGGTACACCTGATGACGTCTTGGGGATTTATCCACCTTCATGCATTTCAAGGCATCCAGCACTTCCTCCTCTGTAATACGGACAGTTTTCAAGATGCCACTATCTATTTCCCTACATTCTGTATCTTCCATGTCCTTCACAGTAAACACTGATGCATAATCCTTGTTTAGTAACTCCCCCATCTCCTGCGGCTCAACACACAGGCTGCCTTGCTGATCTTTGAGAGGCCCTATTCTCTCCCTAGTTACCCTTTTGCCCTTAATGTATTTGTAAAAATCCTTTGGATTCTCCTTAACTCTGTTTGCCAAAGCTATCTCATGTCCCCTTTTGGCCTGCTGATTTCCATCTTAAGTATACTCCTACTGCCTTTATACTCTTCAGAGGATTCACTCGATCTCTCCTGTGTATACCTGACATATACTTCCTTCTTTTTCTTAAAGAAACCCTCAATTTCTCTAGTCATCTAGCATTCCTT
The DNA here is from genome assembly GCF_020745735.1 of Hemiscyllium ocellatum. Classification (NCBI taxonomy): domain Eukaryota; kingdom Metazoa; phylum Chordata; class Chondrichthyes; order Orectolobiformes; family Hemiscylliidae; genus Hemiscyllium; species Hemiscyllium ocellatum. The sequence continues at coordinate 28,307,237 of NC_083411.1, forward strand.
ACAGCCACCAGCCTTTCCTTTCACCCGAACAGAGTCTTTGGACTCTTCTTATCTCATTTATGAAGGCTTCCCATATTCCAACAATCCCTTTACCTGTGAACATCTGCCCCCAATCAGCTTTGAAAGTTCTTGCCTAATACTGTCAAAATTAGTCTTCCTCCAATTGAGAACTTCAGCTTTTAAATCTGGTCTATCTTTATCCATTACTATTTTAAAATAAATGGAATTGTGGTTGCTGGCCCCAAAGTGTTCCCCCCTGACACCTTAGTCACCCACCCTGCCTTATTTCTCAAGAGTAGGTCAAGCTTGAACGTTCTCTGGTGGGTATATTCATATATTGACTCAAAATTTTCTTTCTTCTATCTTATGTTAGACTGTGAATTAGAAGAAACATTTGTCAAATTATGTGAAGTTTAACAGATCATGTTAAAAACAGAAATTGCTGGAAAAGCTCAGCAGATCTGGCCTCATCCGTGAAGAGAAAGGAGAGTTAACGTTTTGGGTCAAGTGAGCCTTCCTCAGAAGTGGTGTTAAGAGTGTTGGTGCTGATGAAGGGTCGCTCAACCGAAACATTAACTCTTGATTTTTCTCCACAATGCTGTCGGATCTGCTGAGCTTTTTCAGAAATCTCTTTTTGTTTCTGAATTAGAGCATATGCAGTTCTTTGAGTTTTTATTTAACAAATAGTGGATGGCCATTACCTGTTCATTATATATTTTCTGAAACAAAGGCAGTAATATGTGATTTACAAACATCTATCCCTTGTTAAGAATTATTTCAGTTGGTCAATACAATATTCCCATAGTGGCTGCAAAATTGCTGTGACGATAAGAAGAAACTTTCTCAGGACTACCTTTGACCATTTTAATTTGACTTAACTATTTTGGCCTACTATACTCTAGTTTACTGTACATTTCTGGGACTGACATGGAGTTCACTGTTAGGAACACGACTGTAGCTCAGTTGTGCCAAAGGTTGAAAAGGACAAATCTATTCTCAAACTCCCATTCCTTGTTAGCAATCCCACGGTGTTCAACAATAATACTTAGTGTCAACCTGGGTTATTGGATCGAAGGTCAATTGGCTGCCAATGGAAGGATTTTCACCCACATATCTGGACTCAACAGCAGTGTTCTTCCTTTGATGCTGGTGGCTGTTGAAGCACAAATTGGTCATTGCTGAAAAGTTAAATTTGAAGAAGCAGCAGCCAGTGTGATAGTCAGCAGATCTGTTTATTCTTGTAACCTCCTCAAATTGCACAATTCAGATTGTACAGCCTCTCCATGGTTTATCTAAAGTGCAACACTGAATACTTACCACTGTTAAATTGCATGTGTTCTATATCTGTCCATTTCAGCAATCTGCCTGTACTCCTGAAGTCGATGACTGTCCAGCTTACGACTTAGCATGTTGCCAATTTTGGACTGATTTGTAAAATTTCAAAATTGTAGTTGCTATACTTAAGCCTGATCAGAAGTAGTACTTTTTGTACTGCCCTCATAGGCACTCTGTTGCTTCTTCAAAGATCTTCAAGTTAGTTTGACACAACTCACCGAATCACAGAACTGTGCCATCTGTCTTTTTACCTTAGCTTCAACAAGTGATTTTTGTTTGGCCATTCAATCATTGATGTTTGCTTTATTTTCCTTGATAGTTAGGTTTATTCCTCTCCCTCCACCAAAAATAAACAATAGTTGGCACACTTTGAATCTTCCAATCCCTTGGCATTATTTCAGTAATCAAGAAAGATTCAAGAATTATGGTCAGTTTTTACTGTCTCTGTCCAAACGTCTCAACAGTCTAATGTCCATCCTATTTGTTAACTTTGATATCAATTTAGTCACATATCTTTGATCTATTTTTGTCTTCGCCAATATCTTTTATTTTTGATCTGTTTTGCAACAATAACTAGCTTCTTTTGTGAAAGCATGTCAAGTTTTTGTTTACTTATCTCCTTATCTGTCCCTAATTCAGCCCCACCTTTTGTTGAACTGTCTTTTTACTTTTAATATGTTGATGAAAGATATTTGAATTTAATTTTTATTTCCTCTTCTCTTCTATCCCTCCTTGTACTTTCTGTGCATTGCCAGTTTTTGTCTGTATCCAGTTCCAGGCGTTTGTTACATAGCTTGATTCATTTTTATTTTAACCTTTCTTGTTAGGAAGCTCAGATTTGAATGCTCTATCTTTCCTCCATATGCAGACGTGCTTGTTTGCACCCGATTGTTCGTTTACTGCTTTCCTGGCCAGCCTTTGTTCCGGTCCATCTGGATCCCTTCCAAATAACTCTCAGACTTTTCCCCATTTGATTATTTTCATTGCTTTTTCTTTACCATTTCTATTGCTACATCAAACCCATAAGTAATAATACTTCTGTTCTTATTGCTTAGATGTTCTTCCAGTACAGCACACTGCACTTGAATTACTTCTCTTTTAGGAAATGTGTCTGCTATGTCCCCTTCATATTTTTTGCAAGGATTGCTGTGAGGACATATACATATAAAGCAAAAAGTTAACTTTTGATGCCATCGTGGTTTAATTTCTTTTCAGAGCAGTCAATTGCAGAATCTTGTAAATGTTTGTAATTCGCAGTTCTCCTGTATCCAAGAAATGGGCAAGGAGGAATTTTAAAACTGATCAATCAATTTCTCTCTGCCTTCCCAGATTCCCATGATCTTTTATTTAATTTTTGTTTTACATCCTTCTGAAGGTGCGACTTAATTGTAATGGTATAATTTCACTCATGGCAACGGCTTTTCATTGTTTGTTGATTTCATCCAAATGTTTGAATCTACATAAAATTGATATGATCTTTTGTTTTCCTCTCCAGTTGTTCAACAGCATCAACTCTACTTTTTTGCTAACAGTAAGAGGTGTCAAATTGAAATCAATATTAGGTAACCTAATTTGTTCTTTGTAAAGATCTCTCGAGAATTGGGGTGCCTTTACTAGTATTCATTCGAAGTTAGCCTAATGTGACAAAAGCAAAAAATCAAACCTTAGATTGGCTAGCTAGGATGACTCAGTGCCATGTTGAATTGTATTGTTTGAATTTATGGCCCTGGGCAGAACTGATTGCTTGCTGCTTTGCATTCATACTGCATTTGGTTGAATGAATCTATTAGATTCTCATCCCACCTGATTGACCCCAATAGATTTATATCCTTAATCATGTGGAACCTGTTCCATGTGCATGGGATGGGGGTGGGGGTGGAAAGGATAGTGGTGGGAAAGTGAAAAGAGAGTTGTGTAATTTCAACAGGCTCATTAAACTCTTTGCTATTTTGGCATGGTGCCGCAAATTACAGTTGCCTTGTCTTATATTGCATTGGCTGGATTTCCTCAAAAGCCAGGGAGTAGCAATGTCAAATGTTCAGTGAAATAAATGGTGGCTGAACCATATTGTCACAATCTTTGACATTTTTAATAATGCACTAACACAGCACTGAGAAATTCAAGAGGGAAAGGAAATCAAAAAAAGAACAATCAATTTCAAAATCTGAGTTTGATCTGTCAGTTGCTTGGGATGTGAACATGTGTGTTTTCAGTCATCCTACTGCGTAACCAGTAGTAGCCACTTGTTTACTGCTATGAGCCATGTTTGTAGTTTAAACTGGCTTGAAGTGGATGCAGGGTGGTTTCTACATTTTTCTGGTACTATGTAATGAGTTGTCATTTATCAATGATTGATTTGTATTGGATGGATTGAGCGGTCACATCACCCTTGAAAGGAGTTTTTACTTGATGCACATTATGGTATCTGAGAGAAAACTGCCATTGCGAGGCTAACAGGCCTAATCTACTTTGAAGCAGCATTCCTGATTGTCACATTGCTGATTACGATTAAAAGTGACGCACACATGTATTTTTACCTGATCAATTGCTACTTTTGCTCAGTTTTTCAACCTCTTCTTTTTAACAATCTTACCCTGCCAATCTTGCTGCCATCTCTGCCAACCGATCACTAGCAAGAATGAGGGGGAATAAAGCATGCAACAGGCTTCCTGAAAATTTTGATTAAATTGATTTTTCACTTTTTAAGATAGCAGCATGTTTTGAGAAGATTTGTAGCTCAGATTGAGGTTCTGGATATAAGTTTGCTCACTGAGCTAGAAGGTTAATTTTCAGACGTTTTGTCACAATGCTAGATATGATGATGTTACCTAGTATGGTGATGAAACGTCTGAAAACGAACCTTCCAGCTCAGTGAGCAAACTTACATGCAGAGCTTTTTAAGATGTTAAAAAACCTTTTACCATACATCGGGACTTTTTTTTTTGTCATGCTACCATGTTTAATTATGTCTGCTGAAATGTTATGTTAGAATGCTTTCACCAGAAAATCAAAGTAGTCCAAGGATAGAGGAAACCAAGCACATAGGCTTTTCTTTTGTTTGGATGCTCATAAGCCTCCAAGTGAAAAGTGTTAATTAGTGTTGACGCCAGTAACAGGCGACCCTGCAGTTGGTTAACCAAGTACATTCTTGGCAAGTAATCTATCCAGAACTATAGATCATGGTTTCACATAGAAATGGAAAGTAGGAGCTAATATAGGTCATTCAACCCATCATCCTTGCTCTGCCATTCAACATGATCATGGCTTATCCTCTATCTCAACCCATGACCCCAGACTGCTGCTGTTTCCCTTTAGATTTAACAAATCTATCTATTTCTTCTTTAACTTAGTATCTTTTTGGCAGTAGAAAGTTTTGCAGGTTCACCACCCTTTCAACTCTATCTGAAATGGCTCACCATTTATCCTGAGACCGTGCACCCTTGTTCTGGACTCCTCCGTACAATCCTGTCAGAATTAAATACTTTTTAATGAGACCATCTATTATTCTTCCAAGCTGTGGTAAACACAGACTCTGTTGTCCTCCGAAGACAAACCTGCCATTCCAGCAATTGTGGTGAACCTTCACTGCACTCCCATTATGACAAATATCTGCTTCCTTGGGTAAGGACACCACAACTGCACGCACTCTTCCAGGTGAGGTCTCACTAAGGCCCAATACAGCTGCAGTAAAACTTCCTTGATCCTGTACTCAAATCTTTGGGCAACGAAAGCTGAATGCAAATTGCTTTCCTAATTGTCTGCTGCATGTGCATGCTTGCTTTCAGTCACCACTATCTAAGGCCGTCCTTTATATGTTGTACTCTCCCAATCGGTTTTGCCTAGAGTTTCAACACTGTCGGGATTCCATCAGTAGAAAAACCCAGTTTATCAATGGTATAGTGTGTCACCTAGCACCTCATTCTGTGTTGTGAGCAAACCTGTTCTCAAAACCCTCACCTCAATCTTTTAATGAATAACTGAATCCAAGTGTTGTCCATCTTATACTACTCTACTTGTCACTGCCTTCCACTGTGAAAATGACCTGTTTATTCCTGTTTTTTTCCTTATCTGCTAATTCTCAATCCATACCTGTGCATCACCACCAGTCCCATGTACTTTGCATGAGACTTTATCAAGAGCTTTCTGAGAAGCCAAGTACATGACATCCACTCAATTTCCCTTTAACTATTCTACTTGTGACATCTTCAAAATAAAAAGCACCGGTACATTTGTGAAACATGACTTTCCTTTTCCTACACATGAACATTCAGGACCCCAGTATGAATCTCTACACTTCTCAGATTCTTTTACATTGCATCTGCATTGTCAGTTGACTACTAATTAGTTTTTCTGTATGGTCGAAGCAGTAGGAGGGTGGTTGAGTGTGTTGAAAGAAATTTTCATCAAACACTGGTGACTGGCAGTGAGAAGACACCTTCATTTGTTTGGTTTGCCCAGATCTGAAAGAGAAAATGGATTTGCACCCATCTTTGAAGGTGACAGAAGAAGAAATGATAACTGAAACAGCATAAAGGATCCTTGAATTTGTAAATTGAGTTTTGTGGTATAAAAACAAGGAGTTTATGCTGAGTCTGTATAAATACATGGTTAATTGATTTTGGACAATTTAGACAACTGTAAAACCTTAGGAAAATGGAGCTAAGTGAAATATTATCGTGAATGTAGAACGTAGAGAAGCCTAGATTAAGCAAAGACCAAGGGGAAATTTAATGGACATTTTTGAAATCATCAAGCGTTTGGTAGAGTAAATAAGGAGAAACTGCTTCCAGTGAAAGGAGGGGCACTAATTCCAAGAACATAAGTTAAATGGCGAAAGACCCAAAGGAAAGATGAAAATATCTTTTATACACTGAGGTATGTTCATATGGACTGCCTGGTGGCTAAGCAGATTCAGTTCAGAACTTCCAATAACAACAACTAAGTTATATAGCTCCTTTTATATAATAAAATGTCCTCTAATATACTTGAAAATAAATATTTTGAAGTCCAATTGTACACTTTCAGTGAGAGCTTTTATTTAAGTTAACCACACCTGTAAAATGTTTACATCACTATTTACTAACTCACCATATACAACCAATTAATTCTTTATATATCCCTCAACTGTTTTCTCATTCTACCAAGTTTCAGTCAATCCTTCAGGCTATAATAGATAGTATCCCCAGGCTCTTCACAGAAGCATTAAAAATAAAACAATACAGTATATGATATTGAACCACATGGCGATAAATAAGGCCAAGTAACTCGAAACTTGATCAAAGAACTTGGCTTGAAGGATTCTATTAAAGGCGGAAAGTTAGATTGAGCTATCAGGGGAGATCTTTGCTTCTTGGACCTAAGCAGCTGAAGGAATGGCCCCCAGTGGCAGAGCCATTAAAATTGGGGATCCCCAAGGGATCTGAAGTAGATATGTTTGGACATTCCAGAACATTGTGGGTTGCAAGAAATTATAAAGATAAGGGCATTGAATTAGGAAGTAGGGTGTCTACTTTTCCTGAAAAATCCCAAGGATATCTGCAAAAGGCAAGGAATAATTGGATGGCATTTGTCAAGAGCCAGCACAAGCTGAAGCACAAAGGACCTATATAGTTTATTGGGCTGTATCATGCCATCATTCTGTCATCTGGTTACTCTGTGAATTTGGTTATGACATGTAGCACAAGAAAATCAACAGAAAGTAAAGCAGGCATACAGCATAAAGTAACTGGGAGGTCAAACTAGAAAGTTTGGTGTCTGCATGTTTTACTGACTGGGGAGGAAATGTTGTAACTATTCACGATGAAACTACATGAAAGAAGACAAGCATGCAGAATGTTGAGTGTAAAAACATCTCTTGATGACACCTTTCGAAAGGATAGATTTGGTCCTGAGCCAGTTCCTCAAACAAAAATGCATTTCCATTTTCTGCTACTGTAAATCTGAGAGGCAGGAGGCTATGTGACCCTAGCCCATTAAAAGGTAGGAACGTCTCGCAGCGGTACACACTGCTGCTACTGAGAGTTGTTGGTGGAGTTAGTGGATGTGCTACTAATTAAATGGACTGTTTTGTCCAGGATATTGTCAGGCTTCTTCAGTGTTGTTGAATTGCACTCATCCAGGCACATGGGGACAATTCCATTACTCCCCCTGACTTGTGTCTGGTAGATTTGGATAGTCTGAGGAAGGTCAAGTTGAGATAATTACTGGGGCATTTTTTGTCTCTAATGTGCGTTTGTAGCCACATACATGCATATTGTTGATCCAGTTCAGTTTCTGCTCAATTGTAATCTCCACGATGTTGTTCCCAGTAATTTCGCAATAATAAAACTACTGACTGTCCAAGGGCAATAGTTTAATTTTTCTCATTGGATATAGTTATTTGCCTGACACTTATGTGGCACAAATGTCATTTGTCAGGCTAAACTTCCATATTGTTCATATTTTGCTGCATCTGTACATGGACTGCTTCAATACCTGAGCAGTTGTGACTGGTGCTATTATTATGCAATCTGTGAATATGCCACTTGTGACCTTAAGATGGAGGGAAGGTCATTGAAACAGTTCCATTACTCTGAGCAGATGGTCTTGAGCTAGTTGTCAAACCTCCAACAACAACAACCATCTTCCTTTGTACTAGGTATGATTCTAGCCAGTAGTGGGATTCCCCTGATTCCCACTCACTCCAGTTTTGCTCGGTGTGAGATGCCACACTCTGTCAAATGCTTTGATGTCAGAGACAGTTACTTTCGCCTCGCTTTGGGGGGCAGCTTTTCCATTCTCTCCAGCCTCTTTGTCGATCCAGTTACATAGAAAAATCACTTTCTGCCTTTGTACTGATGCGTAGGACATTTTGACAATTTGTCAATAATAGCTTCCATAATTATTAAATCCTGATCAAATTTAAAGCTACAAAATAATGCAATGAATGTATTAATATCTGTACATGACAATATTTAAATTGTCACAAGACAACAGGTGGATGTTAGCAAAGGTATTTCTTCTAAAGTACTAAACCTGCCTACATCACCCTAAACCTGCCATTGTTGAGGCATTGCTAAAATGCATTTCCAATGTAAATTCATGAAACTGAAATATTTTAATCAGCCAGTTACAGCCTTTTTTAACAACATCTCCGATCTCAATCATTATTTTGATTTGAACAATTGACGCAGTGTTCCTTACAGTAGCGTCTGCTATAATTTTTGCAGTAAAGTAGTGCCTGAATATATGCAGTATTCGATAAGAGTAAATTGTTACTTCAGCAATTTTAAAGTTTTCTTAGCTCCTAATTAGCAGAGTTTTGCCTATTGTTGAAAGACTTGAATGATGGTATACAGAGGAACCTTGACTATCTGAATATCAATTATCCGAATATTGGATTATCCGAAGGAGGTCTCGAGGTCCCGATAGAAACATGACATCCAAGATGTGTTCCCAACACTCTTCGCATCTTTTGTTTACAGTGATTGAAAGTGAACTTATTAAAATGCTGCTGGGAACAGTCCTGAACTGATGGGAGCCCAGGCACCGTCTCCAAATGACTGACCTCCCACCCTCTCTCTCTCCCCACACACTCTCCCTGGAGTTCTACATGGGTGAACCTGAAACGCCCCTTCCCCAGATAATCTCTCCAACATTGTCCTGTACAGGGCAAAGGCGGAACCTGTCAAAACGTTGCAGTTAAAACGTATGTTTGTGTGTGTGTGCGCACACGCTATTGGGAGACTCCTCTCCTCCTCTTCCTCCTCTTTCTCGCACCCCCCCCCCCCCAAACACACACACACACACACACACACACACACCCCCCCCAAAAGATAGCACTAGCAGCAGCAATCTTGTGATTGGTGTCCATTCCGGCTGTCTGGGAGTGGGGTTGGGTGTGGGCTGGGGGGGAAGGGGGACAGTGTTGCACGGATTTGGTGGGGGGGTCGGCGTACAGATGGGTTTGGGGGAGGGGAATGGGTTTGTGGGGAAGTAGGGTGCGGTGTTGGACGGGTGTGCAGAGGAGGAGGACGGTGTGGGTTGGGGGCGGTGTTGGACAGGCAGGGTTGCACGGAGGGGCTTATGAGGTGATGTTGGGGGCGGGGTGCGAGCTTATGGTCAGTGTGCTGCTGCCTAGTCTCCTGAACGGGGGTGGACTTCATAGAAACCTCCAAACCCCAGAGGAAAGGCATTGAATCAATTATCCAAGCAAAATACTGCCCGCCCATCTCATTCGGATAACGAGGTTCCTCTGTAGTTCTAAGATAAGACAATTTGTGGCTTGGAGAAGAACTGCAGGTTGTGATGTTGCACTGCATTTGCTGCCCTTGTTCCTCTAGGTAGTAAGAAGAGGATAATAGGAGCAGAAGTATGCCATCTGGCTACTCGAGCCTGCTCTGTCATTGAGTGAGATCATGGCTGATCTTTTCATTTCAGTGGCAGCTCCATTTATCTACCACTCACCATAACTCTTAATTCCTTTATTGTTGAAGGCTCTATCTAATTTTGCCTTAAAAACTTTCAATAAGGTAGAAAGTTGTGGAAACTGATACAGTTAGAACACTTCAGAGGCATCTGGATGGGTATATGAATAGGAAGGGCTTAGAGGGGTATGGACCAAGTACTGGCAAATGGAACTAGATTGGGTTGGCATGGATGATTTGGACCGAAATATCTGTTTCCATGCTGTATGTCTCTGGACTCTGACTCTGAGGTAGCCTCAACTGCTTTCAGGACAGGGAATTCCAAAGATTCACAATCCTTTGGGTGACGAAGTTCCTGCAACTCAGTCCTCAATCTGCTGCCCCTTATTTTGATGCTATACCCGCTAGTTCTAGTTTCACCCACAAATGGAAACAGCCTTCCTGCTTCTATCTTATTTAATTCTTTAATAATGTTGTGTGTCTCCATAAGTTCCCCCCTATATTCCAATGAATGTAATTCCAGTGTAGTCACCTTCTTCATAAGCCAACATTGTCTATTCTGGAATCAATCCAGTGAACCTCCTCTGTATCCTCTCCAATGCCAGTACATCCTTTTCTGAAGTAAGGAGTCCAAAACTGTGCACAGTACTCCAGGTGTGACCTCACCAGCACCCTATTCAACTGCAGCATAACCTCCCTATTTTTAAACTCCATCCCCCTAGCAATGAAGGACAATATTCCATTTGCTGCCTTAATTACCTACTGCACTTGCAAGCCAACTTCTTGTGACTCATGCACAAGAACACTCAGGTCACTCTGCATAATAACATGGTGCAATTTTTCATCATTTAAGTAATGGTCCAGTTTGCTATTGTTCCTACCAATAGAGGAACTCACATTTAACAACATTGTGCTGCATCTACCAGACCCTTACCCACTCATGTAACCAATCTCTATCCCTTGGCAGACTGTGTTCTCTGCACACTGCTCTACCAGTCATCCTCATGTCATGTGTGAATTTTGACACACCGCATCTAATCCCCAACTCCAAATTATCATTGTAAATTGTAATAGAGGTCACAGGTGTGAAAAAAGGAGGATTGTTGCTTCTCTCGCTCTTGCTCTCGCTCCCATCCCGTTGAGGACCTGAGCCACTGTTTGTGACAGCTCTTGTCGTCCACCCCTGTGGCCACCCTCCCCCTCCATCCCTGTCTTTTCCAAGAGCTTATAAAGAATATATGTAGTCCAGGACAAGCTCAACAAAGTGCAGAAAATAGAATGAGTTGAGTAAGTCAGTTAAGAACACAGTCTTAAGAGTGTGAGGTAATTAATATCTGAAGTATGAGTGAGCTTGTAAAATACTTGGCACAAAATAGCTGGCCAAAAATAATAATGCTCAAGGTATATTCTGAAAATGCACCTGATATGACTGGACATGGTCACTGATTTAAGACTGTAACTTTGTTTTGTTGCGCTATATCTCGACAAAACATAAGGGCTTCAGAAAGCATTTTGCAAACTGCATCTGACAAAAATGGTTTATAACTTGCCTGTATTATTTGCATTTATATATTTGTTCGAATTTGAAAATCATCTCAGGTGCTTAAACAGAGAAACTAATATAAATTGGGCAATTGTTGGAAAGTTGGAAGAAGTAATCTAAAATTATGGTTGAGAGTGAAGGGGGTAGGAAATAAAATTTAGGCAGATTGGCCATAATCATAGGAAATAGTGGAGCTGGCCTTTTGGTCACTTGATGCACCTTTGTTTTTTGATAATTATAGACTTTACAAGATAGGGAGAGAAATAGTTGTTTAGAAGGGTTGAAGGATGATGTTCCAGGGAGTTGCAAGGTCATACACTTTGCCTGTGAATGTGGAGGCAGATACATCAGAAGATGTAGTTGGGTCAAGACCAGAATGATAGTTACACAACCAAAAGTGCAGGTTGGAGGTGATAGTGAAGCGTTAAGGAGAGGACAGTTAGGACAAATGATGATAATTCTAGCTTTGAGATTTTCTTAGATTCCGTTGAGATAATGCATTATTGCAATAGGCTGAATGTATAATCGTATGGAAAGTCTTTTGCTTACTAATGAACGATAATTTTGCAGAGTACAAGATTTATAACAGTAAATCTTTTATTCAAAACAAATTCATGAATATACTAACGCAATCCAATTACTCCCAATTCCTCTGCCTCCATCACATCTGTTCCCAGGAGGGTCAGTTCCACCACAGAACACAACAAATGACCACCTCCTTTAAAGACCACAATTTCTCCTCCCGCGTGGTTGATTAAGCCCTCCAGTGCATCTCGTCCACTTCCCGTACCTCCACCCTTGAACCCCACCCCTCTAAAAGAACCGCCTGGTCCTTCCTTTCCACCTCACTAACCCCCATATATATCGCATTATCCTCCGCTATTTCCACCCTCAGAGATTTATTTCCCTCCCCACTCCTATCCGCTTTCCATAAAGACCATTCCCTCCATGATTACCTTGTTAGGTCCACACCCCCCAACAACCCACCCTCCCCTCCTGGCACCTTCCTCTGCCACTGCAGGAATTAGAAAACCTGCACCCTCAACCTTCCCTGTCACCTTCATCCAAGGTCCCAAAGGAGCCTTCCACATCCATTAAAGTTTCACCTGCACTTCCACACATGTCATTTACAGTATCCCTCGTTCCCGATTGGTCTCCTCTACATTGGGGAGACAGGATGCCCCCTCGCAGAGCGCTTCAGACAACATCTCCGGGACACCTGCACTGACCAACCAACACCACCGCCCCGTGGCTGAACACTTGAACACTCCCTCCCACTCCGCAGGGGACATGCAGGTCCTGGGCTGCCTCCATCGCCACTGCCTTACCCACCCAACACCTGGAGAAAGAACGCCTCATCTTCTGCCTTGGGACATTCCAACCCATCGCCTCAATGTGGATTTCACAAGTTTACTTACTCTCTTTCTCCTCCACCCCTCCCCCCCCCCCCCCCCCCCCCCCCCACCCCCCCCCACCACCACCACCACCACCACCTCAGCACTGCCCTCATGACGTGTCCCACCTGTCCATCTTTCTTCCCACTTATCAGGTCCACCTTCCCCTCTGACCTATCACCTTTATCCCCATCTCCATCCACCTATTGCACTCTCAGCTACCTTTCCCCCAGCTCCACCCCCCTCCCATATATCTCTCCACCTCCAAAGCTCTCAGTCTCATTCCTGATGATGGGTTTTTGCCCGAAATGACGATTTTCCTGCTGCTTGACCTGCTGTGCTTTTCTAGCACCACACACTCGACTAATTTCCAGCATCTGCAGGCCTTGCTTTCGCCAATCAGATTCATAGTCAGCCATATTATGTTGCCTAAATAGTAAGGCATTTGCAAACATTGGTGTACTTTGACAGGGCCATTTGATCCAAGAACAGGACAATAAAATCTGGAACTAGCCTGCCTTCTGTGTGAGGATACTGGCATATGAACATCATGAAAAATTCAGAAATTTATGCAATCAGACAGCATTAGTTAGCCCTTTATTGATTGCTCCTAACCCTATCTTTTTGCCACCTTAGTGTGTTCTTCACCTCCTTTGTTCTGGGTCTATACTGCTGTCTAAGAATTTTTAATGACTATTCGGTGGTTTTCTCTAATTTCAAATATGTATTGAAAGCTAAAACTAAATGTAAATTGCCTCTTGAAATGTTTTTTTTTGCAGTTTTTCTACTTTTCAAACTGAAGTGGATGGACTCAGAGTTTGACCTCTGACAGTATTTTGTGCCTTTTACCTTTGTAGTAGATTTGAATTGAAAATTCATTATAACACCATTGAGTGGTCATCTGTCCATCAGTTCTAAATTGAGAAGTGGAAGGCTGATGTTCTTTTTTCTGTTTTTCAGTTAAAGTGAAAATGTCTCACTGTCAAACTGATGCAACTAGTGACAATGCTGAACAAACACATAAGGACACGGTAAGTGTATTTTGTCTTTGCTCACCTGCACAGTACAGTTTTAAACATTTCCTATTTCCAACTGTTTATGATGGCTGATAATGATGGAGCATACTGTACTTGTGTTGCAGGAGGTTAAGGAAACTGTCCAAAAATCCTCAAAAAGAGAAAATTGTTCATCTTCTGACAAAGCAAATGGTAAGAGAAACATGTATTGTGCATTACTATATATTTGAAGAACATATTTGACCATTTTGCGATTGCAACACGAGCAACTTGGTGAAATAATTGCAGGCAGAGGCCAGTGAGGTACGTTATGAGCGAGATTTTTAAATGTGTTTGAAGATGAGTTTTAGTAACTTAGTGTGGTTGAGGAAGATATTTTGAGAGACCTAGTCGTAATGACTAGAAAATCATCCCTTCTTCATGTGTTTGGGGTGAGAGGAGGTGGGGCTATTATGATTGATATTTATAATCTTCTCAGGTCGCAAGTTAAAACTGGAGATTGGTACCTTAAGAACTGGAGCTAGGCAAGCATACTAAAATTTGTACGAGGGGGTGAACAATCTGCATTATTATGGATTAGTTGAATTATGAGAGACAGAAGGCTTTAAGAGGCCTATCATAAAATCATTTTTGTAAGTTAGTCCTTGGAAAAAATGATGGCGAGAGTAGGATAGTGAAGCATGGACTTTTGTCTAGAGGTAGACTGTTGCAATTCTGTTCAAATGTACTGTTAGTCCATATGAAAAACTCATTGAATTGCAAGTGAAACTGTAGGAGACTGCAACCTTGTGGATGCTCTTCTGATTATACTTGTCCAAAGGGATTACCTGTGCAAAGTGGATCAAGGAGAACTAGTTGTAAGTTTGTACATCTGTAATTGCCAAGACTTTTTTTGGGGTGTCTTATGATCCTCCCTGCTGTGCCCAAGTTATCTTTGCTTTCTAATACTAAGAGTAAAATGTGCCATCAAGCCTGTCACGGCCTGTCAAGCCTATCAGGCCGCATGGCAACCATGTCCATGATCGTGATTCTGCAAAGAGAATTTTGTAATATTATGAAAGCATGAGGAAGCTGATGACTTAGTTATTTCATACTGTGCATATTGCTTTTTGGCATGGCTTTGTCCAGCTTGAGATTCCATTTAATTTAGCATATTAATATGTGAATTATTTATTATAGTATCAATTTTAGCCTTGTTTCGTTGATTTAGACACTTTTTTTCTCCACTTTCTGCACAATGTATCAACTGAATATTTTCCAAAAAATATTTTTAAAAAGATCATTGCAAGGATATAGAACGTATTTGTACTTATTTTTGCCAAATACTGTTTGAGCCCATTTCTTCCAAGCAAAATGTAGCTGCAGGCGATGAATATTTCCAATGTAGTCTGAAATACAAGGCACAAATCTCCTGTAGTTTCCCAAAGATTTGAGAAATTGAAATTGTATATAAAGTAACTATGGTGGGAGGGTTTGTGGAGAGGGATGATGGCTTATAGTTCTTGAAATCAGGACTTTTACTTTAAAATGTAATCATGGAATTACGTATCTGCATTTCAGAAGAGTGTGACTCTTGCTTTAAAAAAAAGGTTTAAGGATGCACTGTCAACCTTCACCACAGAGGCTGCAGCACAAATCCTTTACACATTTGTGAAGGGACAAATAATGTTGCACATCACTAAGAAGTATCACTTGGATAGGCTAATGGATGCACTAATCATTTTTGGTCATTAAGACTGAAAGTTAATGAGTCACTGGGACCTGACAGTTGATATATTGGTGATCATCTTACAAAATTCTATAGATTCTAATAGTTGTGGATTGGAATCGAGCAAACGTCATCTACCATTTAAAAGGAGAACAAGAAAGAAAACAAGGAACTTCAGATTTGTTAGTTTATACACAAGGAGTAGGGAAAATCAGAAGCCATTATGAAGAATAAGTGATAAACAGAGCTCTGATAATAATGATAGTTGGACACCACATAGATTTGTGATTAGGAAATTATATTTGGTGAACTTGTTGAAATCGTTGCAGGTTTTACTAACATTGGTAAAACGAAACTGATAGCATAATATATATACTTGAACTTTCAGAAGTTGCTTCATAAAGTTTCCATAGGAAGTTGATAAGCAGAATTAAAGGACATTGGATAACAGGCAGAAAATAGAGGGGTGGAATAAGCATGTCACTCTTAGAGTCATAGAGTTGTACAGCATGGAAACAGACCCTTTAGTCCAACTTGTCCACGCTGACCAGATATCGTAACTTTTAATCTAGTCCATTTGGCAACACATGGTCATAGAGATATACAGCATGGAAACAGACCCTTTGGTCCAAACCATCCATGCCGACCAGATATCCCAACCCAATCTAGTCCCACCTGCCAGCAGCCGGCCCAGATCCCTCCAAACCCTTCCTATTCATATACCCATCTAAATGCCTCTTAAATGTTGCAATTGTACCAGCCTCCACCACTTCCTCTGACAGCTCAATCATACATATACCACCCTCTGCGTGAAAAAGTTGCCCCATAAGTCTCTTTTATATTTTTCCCCTCTCAGCCTAAACCTATGCCCGCTAGTTCTGGACTCCCTGACCCCAGAGAGAAGATTTTGTCTATTTATCCTATCCATGCCCCTCATAATTTTGTAAACTTCTATATGGTCACCCTTCAGCCTCCAACGCTCCAGGGAAAACAGCCCCAGCCTGTTCAGCCTCTTGCTGTAGCTCAGATCCTCCAACCCTGGCAACATTCTTGTAAATCTTTTCTCAATCCTTTCAAGTTTCACAACATCTTTCAGATAGGAAGGAGACCAGAATTGTACGCAATATTCCAATCGTGGCCAAACCAATGGCCTGTACAGCTGCAACATGACCTCCCAACTCCTGTTCTCAATACTCTGACCAATAAAAGGAAAGCATACCAAACGCTGCCTTCACTATCCTATCTACTTGCGACTCCACTTTCAAGGAGCTATGACCTGCACTCCGAGGTCTCTTTGTTCAGCAACACTCCCGAGGACCTTACCATTAAGTGTATAAATCTTGCTAAGATTTGCTTTCCCAAAATGCAGTAAATTAAACTCCATCTGCCATTTCTCAGCCCATTGGCCCATCTGGTCCACATCATGATGTAATCTGAGGTAACCCTCTTCGCTGTCCACTACACCTCCAATTTTGGTGTCATCTGCAAACTTACCTCTGTAACTGTACCTCTTATGCTTGCATCCAAATCATTTATGTAAATGACAAAAAGTATAGGACCCAGGACTGCTCCTTGTGGCACTCCACTGGTCACAGGCCTCCAGTCTGAAAAACAGCTCTCCACCACTACCCTCTGTCTTCTACCTTTTTGAGCCAGTTCTGTAACCAAATGGCTCGTTCTCCCTGTATTCCATGAGATCTAACCTTGCTAATCAGTCTCCCATGGGGAACCTTGTCGAACACCTTACTGAAGTCCATATAGATCACATCTACTGCTCTGTCCTCATCAATCTTCTTTGTTACTTTTTCAAAAAATTCAATCAAGTTTGTGAGACATGATTTCCCATGCACAAAGCCATGTTGACTCTCCCTAATCAGTCCTTGCCTTTCCAAATACATGTCCATCCTGTCCGTCAGGATTCCCTCCAACAACTTGCCCACCACTGAGGTCAGGTTCACTGGTCTATAGTTCCCTGACTTGTCTTTACTGCCCTTCTTAAACAGTGGCACCACGTTAGCCAACCTCCAGTCTTCCAGCACCACACCTGTGACTATCGATGATATAAACATCTCAGCAAGAGGCCCAGCAATCACTTCTCTAGCTTCCCACAGAGTTCTCGGGTACATCTGATCAGGTCCTGGGGATTTATCCACTTTTAACTGTTTCAAGACATCCAGCACTTCCTCTCTGTATCTGAACATTTTGCAAGATGTCGCGATCTATTTCCCTACAGTCGATATCTTCCTTTTACTTTTCACAGTAAATACTGATGCAAAATATTCATTTAGTATCTCTCCTATTTTCTGCGGCTCCACACAAAGGCCCCCTTGCTGATCTTTGAGGGGCCCTTTTCTCTCCCTAGTTACACTTTTTTGTCCTTAATAAATTTCTAAAAACCCTTTGGATTCTCCTTAATTCTATTTGCCAAAGCTATCTCATGTCCCCGTTTTGACCTCCTGATTTCCCTCTTAAGTATATTCCTACTTTAGACTCTTCTAAGAATTTGCTCGATCTATCCTGTCTATACCTGACATGTGCTTCCTTCTTTTTCTTAACCAAACCCTCAATTTCTTTAGTCATCCAGCATCCCATATACCTACCACCTTTCCCTTTCACCCTGACAGGAATATACTTTCTCTGGATTCTCGTTATCTCATTTCTGAAGGCTTCCCATTTTCCAGCCGTCCCTTTACCTGTGAACATCTGCCTCCAATCAGCTATCAAAAGTTCTTGCCTAATACCATCAAAATTGTCCTTTCTCCAATTTAGAGCTTCAACTTTTAGATCTGGTCTATCCTTTTCCATCACTATTTTAAAACGAATACAATTATGGTCACTGTCCCCAAAGTGCTCCCCCACAGACACCTCAGTCACCTGCCCTGCCTTATTTCCCAAGAGTAGGTCAAAGTTTTGCACCTTCCCTAGTAGGTACATCCACATACTGAATCAGAAAATTGTCTTGTACGCACTTAAGAAATTCCTCTCCATCTAAACCTTTAACACTATGGCAGTCCCAATCGATGTTTGGAAAGTTAAAATCCCCTACCATAACTACCCTATTATTCTTACAGACATATCCCTCTAAGCCCTTCCTATTCGTAAATCCAGCCAGATGCTCATGTTGGCCGAGGAGTGGCAGATGGAGTTTAATTTAGATAAATATGAGGTGCTGCATTTTACAAAGGCAAATCAGGGCAGGATTTATACACTTAATGGGAAGGTCCTGGGGAGTGTTGCTGAACAAAGAAATCTTGGAGCACAGGTGCATAGCTCCCTGAAAATGGAGTCGACAGCAGATAGGATAGTGAAGGAGATATTTGGTATGCTTGCTTTTATTGATCAGTGCATTGAGTTTACGAGTGGGGCGTTCATGTTGCAGCTGTACAGGACATTGATTAGGACTCTTTTGGAATACTGCTTTCAGTTGTGGTCTCCCTGCTACAGGAAGGATGTTACAAAACTTGAAAGGGTTCAGAAATGATTCACAACGTTCTTGCCAGGATTGGAGAATTTGAGCTAAAGGGAGTGGTTGAACAGGCTGGAGCTTTTTTCCCTGGAGCGTTGGAGGCTGAGGGGTGACCCTATAGAGGTTTCTAAAATCATGAGGTGCATGGATCAGATAAATAGCCAAGGTCTTTTCCTGGAGTCCGGGAGTCCAAAACTAGAGGGCATAGGTTTAAGGTGGGAGGGGAAAGATTTGAAAGGGACCTAAGGGGCAACATTTTCATGCAGACGATGTTGCGTGTATGCAAGGAGCTGCCAGAGGAAGTGGTGGAGACTGATACGATTATAAATATTTAAAAGACATCCGGATAGGTGTATGAATCGGAAGGGTTTGGAAAAATGTTGACAAATGCTGGCAAATGGGACTAGATTATTTTCGGATATCTGGTCAGCATGGACAATTTGGACCAAAGGATCTGTTTCTATACTGTACAGCTGTAAAACTCTGTTGTCAACTGCGACTAATGGGATTCCACAAGGATCAGTGCTTGAGCTCTATCTGTTCACAATATGCATTGATGGTTTGACAGTGGAGACCAAGTGTAACATTTAAAAATTTACAGATCGTACTAATTTAAGTGAAAATGTATGTTAAGGAATAAGTAAATCTGCATTAGGAGAATTTGGATGGGCTTAGTGAGTAAGCAGGAACATGACCAGTGAAATGTCTCATGGAATAATAGGAGGGTATCCACTTTAGCAGGAGGAGCAGATGTATGAATATTTCTGAAGAAGTTGCAAATTGTAGATTTCAGACAAGAAAAGGGTCCTGGGATCCATGTCAATAATGCAGTGAAAGCTACTTCAGAATGCTAATCGATGTTGGCCTTCATCCCAAAATTATTTGAGTACAGAAGTAGTGAAGTTTTACTTCAGTTGTATGAACCTTTGTTGGGCCACACTTCGAATACTTTGTGCAGTTTAATCTCCCTACCTTAGAAGGGACATTGCCATGGAGGGCGTGCAGAAAGGTCCACCAGACTTATTCCAAAGATAGTATGACTGTCCTTTAAAGAAAGATTGAGTAAACTGGGTATTCTCTAGGGTTTGGAGGATTGAGAGAGAGGTGATCAACTGCAACCTGCAGAATACTTAAAGGTCAATGTAGATTAGATGTTTCCCCAGTTTCGTAATCTAGAAACAATGGACAGAGTTTAAAAATAATGGGCATATGACTTAGGTCTGTTGAGGAGAAATGTTTTTACTCAGAGAGCTATAAATCTTTGGAGTTCAGATTGGAGGTCTGTGAAACTTAGTCTTTGAGTATGTTTAAGGTAGAGGCTGAGATTTGTGATCAAGCTTTAAACAGTTATGCGGAAATCACAGATAAAAGGCATTGAGGTGTTGATCAGCCATGATTGTATTAAATGACGGAGCAGTCAACTTCTACTCTGTTTCAAATGGAGAAATGGGCTGATTGCTTTGAGGACTTGAATTTGCAGAACAAAATAAATTGAAGGAAAAGTTGGATAAATGAGAAGAAGGGAATAGGATATTTTGACCATTGATGTTGTGCATTAATGTCCAGGATCATTTGGAATGAATATCCTGTTTCTATGCTGCACATTTTAGATAACTCCAAGGGTCAGTTGATCATCAAGCATACTGAGAGGTTGGAGTAATAGATCAAGTACCTTCGCTCTGTTCAAAATGTGATTAGTAACTCCACATGAATTTAGCTTCTTGTGCATAAACTAATCCTGGTGTCTTCGCTGCAGTTGGTTGTTGGGTCTTTTGTTATGGATTGATATGTTAGAATATACAGTACTTCATATTCATTTTTGGAGGTTCTTAGGAGCTTTACAGGTGGTTTCCTCCCTGTGTCTTCATGGGTTTCCTCTGGGTGCTCTGGCTTCCTCCCACAATCCAGGTGCAGATTTAGGTGGATTGGCCATGCTAAATTGTCCCATAGTGTCTAGGGGTGTGCAGGCTAGATGGGTGAGTCATGGTAAATGCAGGGCTATAGTGATTAAGGTTTGTTTTGTGGGGGTGGGGTGTGAGGGAGGGATGATCTGAGGGTTGGTGTGGATTTGATGGCTGCATGGCCTGCTTCCACACTGTAGATTTGGGAAACTTTCATATTGTCTGGCTGGCTGAATCTGAAACAATAACTTGAACCTATTGTCCTGCTGAATGGGCATCATTTGCTAGTTGAGGAAGTATGAAAAGCACTGTTTTATGCCATTCTGTTTTATTCCTTTTATTCTAATTTCTTTCTTCCTTCAGTGAAGGATAGTGCCACCACAATGGTTAATGTTAAGGAGGAAGACTATGTTTCACGGCGACCACGGCGGACCACCAGATTGTCTCTACAAGCAGCTCAGGCTCAGGCTCAAGCTGAAGCCCAAATCCATTCTTCTCGTTCACAAAGGCCTTCACGATCCTTGGCAAAAGTAACTTGTGCTAACTGCAAAAAACCCCTGCAAAAGGGACAAACTGCATACCAGAGAAAAGGGGCACCTCAGCTCTTCTGCTCTTCTGCATGCCTCACAACCTATTCTCAGAAGCCATCATCTACCAAGATATGCACATTTTGCAACAAGTAACTGTTTTCTCTTTTTGCATAAGTCTTGATCTAAGCAAAGCAGTGTTGGATAGTTTTCCCAGTATGTTACAATATCACTTTTAGGCTAATCTTGTACTCAAGTATAATTTCATCTTCTAATCATAAAGTTGAACAAAAAGAAGTGAAGAACCCTGATTGATTTCACCTCCTGAGTCCAGAGGTAGATGAAAGCTCACGTTAGCTAATCTGTCACTTTTGGGAATTGGGTCTGGCGATCTCAGCCTTTTGCACCATCTGGCTCAGCACCACACCAAATGAAATATCAGTAAAAGGGGTCAAGAGAATTTATTTTACATGAATACTTAATTTGGACATAATTCCGACTTGCACTGTATTGTGCTTGTGAGACATGTTTGTGACTTTAAAGTTGTCTGGGTAAAGGAAGAAGATGTTTGTGCTTGTACAATCCTACTTTATTATACTCATGATGCACACTTATTCAGTGAAGAATATTAATTGTTGACATTGGACGTTGAAATTTTTGTTGTTGTAAAATCAAAATATTTGAAGTAAAACACAACATAAAGGTCCTGCTTAGGGAGACCACCATATTTTTGAAAATGAGCTAGTTTAATTAAATGATGAAAAATCCTTCTAAAATTCCAAAGATCCTCAGATTTACATGAAAGGCTGTTAACCGACCTAAGGCAATGCCTTTAAATAGGTACAAGCTGTTGTACATTCTGCAATAAAAGTGAGAAATGTAATGATTGAAAACAATCTGAGGTGAAAGTTATGTGTTTACCATAAATGCTCATTGTAGAGCTGCAGCTAGCAAAGCAAACAATATACCAAACTGCACAGCCACATTGGAATTTAACTGTTAGGTTCTCCATGATTAAGTTGTGCAGTACTTTTGACCACAATATGCGTTGCTTCAGTTTGGTCCATCAGTGGCGACCATTAATGCTTTGTAGCTCCAAAGGAAGGAACAGTGAGCTTGATCCTGAATATAATCAGACTAAATTATAAGGGCTCTTTAGCTTTGATATGATCATCTTTGGTCTTGCTAGTCTTGACTTTTCTCCTTGCATCTATCTTTGATTCCAGTTGAGGTTTAATTTATCCATGAAGTTATTTTTCTTTGTATTCTTATTTTAAATTTATTTGTGTCTCAGTTCCATTCATGAAGGTTTTCCACAAATGACCTTTTGACTTTGCTACGTTTTCTGTCTTATTTGTTTGGACCAAATTCCTCCACCTGTTGTACTTGGCTCTCCTCAGTTCAGTGCCTTTACAGTTTTGTTTTCTTTTCTTTTCCAATTCATGCAAGGAATCCAATGACGGTGCCTTTTATTTTGGTCCTCTTCATTTAACCAGGGTGAAAGTGTTTTCCCCACAGAATAAGAAACAGGCTTACCAAAGAAACAGTTCTGAATGCAGGCTTAGAATATATTACCCACTTATTTTTATTCTAATTCATACTGATCTTTCATTGTTAGTGTCTTGTTAGACTTGCATAATTGTCAAACAGTCAGGAAATATCTCTTGCCTATCCTTCCTGTGATTAAACCTTTCTAATTTTAAATTTAGATCAAAGTTACTTTGTTTGAATGCAACACTTCACCATGCCTTTCATTTTGTTATTTCCCTGTCTTGGGGTGTGATAAAATTCTTGACTTACACTCCCACCTTGCCCCTTTTCTTCTGTTATATTCAGGGATATTATCCCTATTCTTTTAAAATTCTATGATGTTTCCATCTCCATGACTTAATTTTCTAGTTTTGTTGAGATGACTTTGTGTATTCATAAATACTATTCAATTATGATAGTTAGAGCATTCGTCCTTTATTTTTCATAGTTTCCTACCCATTCTATGGCAGTATCTTTATTTGTTTAGCTTTTTTATTTTACTTTTTGATATGATATTTTCTCAGTTTGTTTCATCAAAACTTCCTGCTTCAAGTCCAGCAGCTTTATTGATTGTTATATCCCAGTCTCAAGTCCAGATATCTGTAGCTGTGCATAGGAGTGTTCCATTCTGATATGATGTCCTTACCTTGTGGGTCAATTAATTGCTTATTCTCCTGTTCTATCGTCCTTAAAGAAAGGGAAAAAGAAAAAACTTTATAACAATGAAATGTTGTGCTTTTTTTAAAGGGATATCTTGAATACAAAAGAACTGGTTGTGGCACAGGCTGGTTCAAGTCAGTCCTTCCAGGAATTCTGCAACTCAACTTGCCTATCACTGTATGAAGCCAAGCTGCTTAAGCCAGCTTCCTCAGATGATTCCTCAAGATGCAGTATCTGCAATAAAAAAGGAAAGGTGAGGATGACCAAGTGGACGTGATTTTTTTAAAGAAAATAATATCTGATGCAACAAGTCATAGCACAAGAATATAGTCTAATATATTATGTAAGACTGATCCTTTTTTATCATCTCTCCTTTAAGTTGCACATTGTAACACAGACACACAAAATAGGACAGGAGGTTTTAGGTTTCTATGTAAACTCTTTTCTTTCTCTTCCCCACCCCCATATATATTGCATATAAATTCCAATCCCTAGTAGTTAAGATACTGTCGTGAGCCTGGCACTCAAGATGGTGGACTCATAAATGGTCATTCAAAAGCAATTAAACCTAAGATTTTTGGATGTGTATAATTTTAAATGAGTTGTTTCACTTTGTACTGGACTGTGATGAGATTGCCACTTGTGCTGCAGTTTCCTGCAAATGTACACTGACTAGGCCAATACAGTCCCAGGAGGAAAGGATTCATACCTAATGGAACAAATATATTACAATCCTAACAAAACTGAACATTTTGAGAGGCAGAATATAATGTGCAGCTGCATATAACCTTCTGCCAACAGGTTATTAATTTTCTGTTCGACAGGCTTTGCTGAATAGTGTCCCAGCATGTGCTAGGTTTTCTGCATGTGTGTTATTCAGCAAGGATACTGAGTTGGGCTGGAATTAAAACTCATTTATTTTGCCTGTATTCCCTTCACCTTTTTCCTCTCCTTCCCACCTATTTCTTCATCCTCTTCTGTTCGCCTAGACTACAGAATCTATGCAGAATCAAAAGATATTATGCTCGCACCAGCCAAAGCCATTATTAGGTTAGAGTTTTGCAGTTGAGTCAGGGGCTGGACTGTCCCTTTACTTGCTTAATATTTCAGCTCGCTCGAATGAGACTTTGAATTGAACAGCGTAATGTATGTTGTTGCACCTTCTGTGATAGATTTTCCCATGTACTGCCACTTGATTGTGTTCGCTTAGAAAGCGGATTGAATATATTGATGCTTGGATGTTTAGGTGATAAACCTCAGTCAATGCATTTTAATAATATAGCTGGTAACACCATTCAATGAATGTTTGTTTCTTCAAGAATGGTGCAGACCTCAAACAGCATCATGGGATCTTAAGCATCCAACTGAAAAGGCCCATGATGTTAGAAAAATAGAGCCCCAAACTCGTCAATTGAGTTTGTTTGCTATATATTGCAGAAGTGACTTCAGAATGTGCAATTAAATATTTGTTAATGTTGTTTAAAAATTTGAATCTATTACAGGTACTTCTATCTTGAGATCTTTGTGATATAACACCAATTCTTTTCTTGTAGAATGTTATAATAACTCATGTAAGGTGTGTGATTAATATATATATCATTTATTGTAGAGTTTGAACTTGAGCTAATGGCATATGGATTATGGTTTGTGTGTCTGAAAGGGTTTAGTGATCAACTTCTAAGTATTTCTATAGCCATCATGATTTTGTTTTCAGAAATATTGTGTGTATGTATTCTTGGAGGATGATGGGAGTCTGTTTCCATTGTGTACATTAGGCTTCCAGTTTAGAAGGTCAGAGGTTGATTTTGTTTTTAATTTTAGGGAAAATCCCCAAGGAGAACTTTTAACTTTTAGTTTGGCATTTTTGCAGAAGTCTTGGTTGAAGCATAATGTGTAAACTAGTTGGTCCTGAGAAAGGGTGATAGCTTAGAATAGTTAAGAAATAGGTTACCTTAATCCTAGAACTTTAGTTTAAAATTTCTTGACAAGAAGTGTTTGGTTGAAACCTTAAAGGTATGATGTGGCATAAAGAAAGTCTAAGCTCAGTTGTGTGAAACATTGAGCAATCAGATTCTTGAGATCAGAAATTGAAGTCACAGCTAAATCCAAAGCTTGTGTGTGATTGAGATGGGAATTCTCTTTGGTATTTCAATGGGGTGATTTTAAAGGAATAATATTTTACTGCATGTTTGTAATCTTTAATTGTGTGTTATGTGTAAATCATTTAGTTTGTTTTATTTTGTTCTGGTTTCTTTTGTTAAATTTTTGTTTTACTGTTAAGACCAAACCTGCAGCCTTGTGTGCTTTCAGTGAGAGACCACTTTGTTAAAAGAAAAAAGAAGTAAAATATGATACATTGAGGCGGATTTCAGCCTGGGATCCAAATTGCTTTGTACAAGCTTCATGAGAACCATTATGTAACTTCAAAATATTGTGGGCCTACAATTGATCACACTAAATCCAGTCACTTTTTCACCGTTATTGGTAACACTGATAGAGGAGGAATGTAAGTGGTCCAGCCACGCAACACTTCTGAATGGCTGTCAAATGAGTTCATTGGCTTTGCTCATTCTTATAACTTTCCAAGACAAAATTCTCACTGGAATCTTGACTGAGGACCAAACTTGTTCTAAATGTAAAGACTCTGAGGCTCGTGAATGGCAAGTGCTGTTCGAGGTTGCAAGTAATAAGGAGTTCGGGTGCAACTGCCTTTTCCCCAGAGTTATCATAGAGTCATTGTATTATTCATTAACATAATGTTGCACAAAACTATTAATTGTTTTGCCTCTAGATTCTGCATGAAGTCAGTAATGGAAACGTCGTCCATCGGCTGTGCAGCAATGCCTGTTTCAGCAAGTTCAGAGCAAGCAATGGCCTGAAAACCAACTGTTGTGATAACTGTGGGGTTTATTTTTACAACCGAGGATTTATGCTTCAGTACTTGTATCATGAAGGACAACAGAGGAGGTTCTGTAACACAGGCTGTTTGAATATGTACAAAAAGGTAACCTTGTATCTCATCCTGAATTTTGTCTGTTTTCACATCCATCTTTGATTTTTAAAGAAGTCTGTGTTTCCAGTGTTTCTGTACTCTGTTGGTTTCTCACGTGGGCAGCAAGTGACTCCTCCCAGTCTTCAATGGAGGTTGGTAAGGGAAAACATTATTTTATGTCGTACTTGTTATATATGTATTGTAAAACATTTTACACAGTTTCTTTTTGATGCAAACAAGTGGCAATGAATTCCCAGCTAATCTGTTTTAATATTGATTGAGATAGGAGTGTTGGCTAAAATGCCATAACATTGTTTTATATTCCAAGATTAAAGAAATTCGAAAGGCTCAGTAGTATTTGCAAAGAGAAAGGTGTGCACTTTTAGTTTTGCTTCTTGATTTTTAATAAAGGTTATTCATAGACATTACCCTAATCCTACCAAATTACCCAAACTGGAATTAATCCACAGCAATTACACCTGATTTGAGGGTGCTGTTGTATATCAAACTGCAGGCATGTTGATTAACATGGGAACATGTGCATCGTTTTACTCGCTGAATAAATAAATACATTTTATTTTGATTTCTGGTAAAACTTAATTTTGCAAACATTTTTAAAGAAGCTGATATATCCAAAAACAACAGTGGTGTTCAGAATTACTTACGCCTGTGGTTAGTTTACAGTTCTCTCTAATATTTTTTCTTGTGCTTATCAAAGTAATCTATTTCATACCAATCTGGCCAGAATGGTGTATTAAACTTAAGATCATTATCTTTTGCCTGTTTCCTAAACTGACTGCAAGTCCAGTCAACCAATTTACCCCAAACGTTTCAATCAACTAGTATTTGACCACCTCCTCCTGTGTTTCAAACTTCTCTCCATATCCTTTTTAGCAACATGAGGCCCACCACCTAACTCTCCATTGCAATTCCCCACCCCAACACAGATGAAGCAAAAAGCTTACTTCAAATGACTACTCATTGTGTATTGACATTCCTCCACCTTTTAACCCATTATGAGTGGTCATGCCTTATGTCACTTGGGCTTCTTGCAAATAGAATTTTCTTTCAGTCATCTGTCTTCTCCTTTCAGATCTTAGTTAAAAAGCTCCTTATCTGACCAAAAGTTTGTTAACATTTCTTAACTTCTTTTTTAAACCTTGTTTGTTGATCAAGTTCCATGAAATTGGTTTTTTTAAGTATTGAATTCCTGTATCATGTAGATCGAAGCAATGTTTCTCTCTAGTCATGTCCATACTGCAATTCCATATGCAAAAGCTTATGGGGAAAATAAAGTTTTCTCTTATTTTGAGTCCCTAGTCATGTTTTGAATTTGGTGAGCTGGCAGTCTTCAGCAAAGTTGCACTAAATAGTGTTATGATGTTGAGCTGAGTGAGACCAGTTTAGATTGACTTTCTCTCTGCTGTTTCACCCTGTTATCTTGAATGGTTGCTCTGTTACGAGCTTGCTGATTCCCAGTACAGCAAATTGGTCTGTCTTATGGACACCCGATTATTTTTATTATGCGGTTGGTTGAGCTTACATCTTCAAATCATATATGTATTCTTCCAGGCAGAGGTTTTCTGAAAGTGACTGTGTTTTTCATTTGAGAGACTAATTTGGAGGTCCTATGCTGACAATTTCAATGAGCTATCCACTTAGTTCCATTGTCCTGTCCTTGCCTGAATGTTTTTAACCCAGTTACGCAGTTATAAAAATTAATGTACGTTTTATTATTGAATCTGCTTCAGTTCCCATCCTATCCATACTCAATATCTACATTTTCTGATAGAGCTCACTACATTATATACCTTGTCCCAGCAAGCCTTTTTTTTCAAGGACCAGTTGAACCGTATCAATTGCTTACATCATTAAGAACCAACACAGTTAGTTTAATCTGGCTGAGAAAAACAGAGTAATATTGACATATCCATTTAATTACTTACGAATAGCCAATTGTGAAACATTACATCTTTTTCTCCATTCTTTCTTCAGAAAAACACAAAAGTGCTTCCTTGTGCTTGGTGCAAAACTTTGGGCAAGAATTTCGACATGATAGCAAATGTGGACACCACTGGAAAGATGGGTTTTTTCTGTTCACTGTGCTGCATCACTTCATACAAAGTAAAACAGTCTGGCACAATAGGTATTGTAACTTTTATTTCTTCTGTCTTATGTGCTCCACATCTTTGAGGAAAGATAGTGCTGTTAAATGAAGCATGTTTCTGATCTTCAGTGTTGTGTTGAGAGAATGTGTACTCAGGAACAGGTTATTTTATTGAGAAGGCCAAACAAAAATTACTATTAATAAAAAGACAGTTAATGTAGCAATTCTCAATTGGATCAGTGATGGTTCCTGTCCTTTCAGAGTAGGAGTGAACTGATATCTCTTATGATTAGAGGATGAGTAGACCAATTCCCTATCAAGGTTTGAGGTGGGGTGATGAATCATAAATGTGTTGAGGCATTGAAATCATAAATGATTTCAGTTCTTTGACAGTCAAAAAGCCAATATGGCTAACATCAAGTGATGGTATTGAACTGGCTTTGGGTTAGTTTGTGGCTTGTGTTTTCTCTGCCATGAAATGCAATGAGGGGCGGGGGAAGGATATATTGTTGCAGGGTTGGGTGATTTGCTAATATTATTGTAGAGGGAGGACGTTGATATAGAATGAAATTCAGTTCGTAGTACTTTACCCTTCCACCCGTTATTGACCGTAATAATGCATTTGATCTGAATGTTAAATTATTCATTCTGAAACTGCGCCTTAGATCTGAAGAAAGGAAACTGAGGGGCATATTAACTGATGGATTCAAAAGTTACGAGATTTGAAGGTAGATGGGGAATGCTGAATATCTAAAGAAGTACTGTGTAATTTTCAACATATCTAGATGGGAGGCATGGTGGCACAGTGGTTAACACTGCTGCCTCACAGCACCAGAGACCCGGGTTCAATTCTTGCGTTAGGCAACTGTGTGGAGTTTGCACATTCTCCCTGTGTCTGCATGAGCCCCCTCGGGGTGCTCTGGTTTCCTCTCACAGTACAAAAATGTGCAGGTTAGGTGAATTGGCCATGCTAAATTGTTTAGCACCATGCTAAGTGTTAGGTGGGCCTGGGTGGGTTGTGCTTCGGTGGACTTGTTGGACCGAAGGGCCTGTTTCCACACTAAGTAATCTAATCTAATCCCTCAAAAATGCAAACGCCCAACAGGAGAGGTGAATCAACCATGTCTGACACGAGAAGTTAAAGATTACAATAGATCAAGTGAAATTATGTATAAGGGTGCCAGAAAAATGTGGTAAACTTGAAAATTGGGAGGAATTTAAAACCCAGTAAAGGATGACCACGAATAAACACAGAATACTGGAGAAACTTGGCAGGTTAGGTAGCATTATTAGAGAGAAAAATAGTGTTAGCATTTCAAGTCCAGTGTGACTTGTTCCGTTCTGACAAAATTACACTGCTCGATATCCGTTGGAATAGCGGATAAATAATGTGAAAACTGGATGTTTTCAAACAAATGGTTGAATTTGGCATAGTCAGCATGGGTTTAAGTAAGGGAAGTGATGTCTAATGAACCTGTTGGAGTTTTTTGAGGATATTAATTGGATAGTAAATAAAGCTTTTAGAGGGTGAAGTGCACTAGCATGATTCAGAATTGCTTAACACAAAAAAAAAGCAATTGAGACTAAGCACCTTATTCCCACTCGGCTGTTAGTTGTGGGATATCGGGATGAGTTGTACTGGTTCCACATTTGCTTCTGTCACAAAACTGGACTGGGTAGGAATGCAAGTTGTGAGGAAGATTCATTGAAGCTCGCAAGGGCTGAGATAGACTAGGCAAATGAGAAGAAATGGAATATGTGAATTTTTGTGAAATTATTCACCTTGGTAGAAACAAAACTATTTTGTAAATAATGAGATATTGGACACTGAGTAGGTGTCCAACAGAATCTGGGTGTCCTTGTTCAAGGATAGCTAAAGGCTAACATGCAGATGCAACATATAGGTGAATAAGGAAGGTCAAGACTGTGTTGGCCTTTGTTATAAGGAGATTTGCATACTGAAATCAACATGTCTTGCTACTCTTGTATAGATCTTGATGAGACCTCACTTGGGATAATTTTTAAGAGTATTGGTCTCTTTATGTAAAGAACAATAAACTTACCATAGAAGTAGCGCAGTGGGGTTCACCAGACTAATTTTTAAGATGGAGGAATTGTTCGACAAGAAGAGATTGAAGAAACTGGTACTGTGTCCTCCAGAGTTTTGAAGGATGCGAGGTGATCTTATTGAAACTTTCAAAATTCTTACAGATGTGACAGGGTGTGTATAGATAGGATGTTCTCTCTGGCTGGTGAGGCTCGGTAATGGATAGGCCATTAATGACTGAGTTGAGGAGGAAGTTCTTCACTCAGTGTGGTTAATCGATGGAATTTTCTGTCCCAGAGATCTTCGGAGGCTCAGTTGTTCTAGTGGCATTGAGGTAAATGCTCAACCATGATGTAATTGATTGGTAGAACAGGATTGATGAGTTATATGATCTATTCTAATTCCTATGTTCCTACAATTCTGATTACTCCAGAATGGTTGAGGTTGAGATGATCTAGATAAAAATTGTTCTTGTGTTTTTATTTATTGTTGGTCAGATGGGCAGTGACGCAAGATGGTTGTGTACTTATTTATTGTAATGAGGTATTCCTTAGCTAAACGTTTATACTTGCAATTTGACTACTGTTCCCTCATCGTAAATTGAGTTAGTTAAGTACAATATTGTTGAATTACTTCAACCAGAATTGTTTTACAGTCCCTCAAAAAAATTGTAATTAAATGTGTATATTTATCACAGGACCCAAAACTAAATGCAAATTTTGTAAAAAGAATCTTCCAGAGCGGGTTTATTACAATATGACTGATAGAGTTGTGCATCAGTTCTGCAGCCCTAACTGTTGGACTAATTTTCAGGTAAATATTTTTTTTAAAAGTGTCTTTATTTTAATGTGGAGGCAAACAAAGTAATTTAGTTTCGTAAATGTTGTATCATACTATAATTTTGAAATTAGACAACTGATGCATGTGTGGAATAGCCTATTTTAAAATTTATGGTGTGCTTTTCATCTTAATTTGCACTGATGCAATAGATGTGTAAATTTATCATACTATCTGTAGCTATTTTGTCTTTGTATATATTCCTCACTGAGACAAAAAAGTCACACTGCAAGAGGCTGAATAAAGTGGGAATTTGAAGTATATGTGAACAGAAGAGTTTGAACACTACTGAATTAAGTTGGTAATTTGTGGACTTCCATTAGAAAAAGTCATAAAAATGCTGGATGGTCGTTTAAACACCACCTGATTCATTGGTATGCAACAAAGATGAGAGTGGAAACATTTGATTTATTGGGGAGTGATGATCTGTGAGGGTAGATAAGAGAATGGAGTTAAAGTAATTGGATTAATTGTAGTTTTATTGAATGGCTGTGCAAGCCTGAGGGACCAAAAGGTGTATTCCTGTTTCTAGTTTTTAATGTTCTTGTGAATCTTAACTCCATATGACTGTTTGCCTTTTCACGCTCTCTGGACAGCTTTAATGGCAAATAATGTGTTTCATAAATACAGTCTTGCCCAGATAGTAATAAGAATAAAAATTGTATTTGAGGTTAGTGATATCTTATTACAAGTGAGTAGTGAGATTTCCCAGTTGGGGATCCAAAAGAAGCCACTCAACATTTGCTCCAACTTGCAATGCAGTTGTTTGCACTTGTCCACAGTAAGAGATTTACAAAGGATGTAGCATCTGCTTAAACTAGTAATGTTCCTTTCACTCTGGCTCAGGTAAATTATGGTCTATATTTTGTGGTTAAAAATATCTTTTGAGACCATGATTGTTTACTGTTAAATTGCAAATTGGAGAACAACATTTGACTAGTTGTGCAGAGATAAATGCAAAAATCAAGAAAACATGAAATTGTTTACCTGTTCTCCAAAAAACTTTACTTTCATAATATCTCTGAGAAATTCAACATTCAGATATTTTCTAGAATCATAGAGATGTACAGCACAGAAGCAGACTCTTCTGTCCAACCCATCCATGCCGACCAGATATCCCAACCCAATCTCGTCCCACCTGCCAGCACCCAACTATATCCCTCCAAACCCATCCAAATGCCTTTTAAATGTTGCAATTGTACTAGCCCCACCACTTCCTTTGGCAGCTCATTCCATACACGTACCACGCTCTGCGTGAAAAAGTTGCACCTTAGGCCTCTTTTATATCTTTCCCCTCTCACCCTAAACTTATGCCGTCTAATTCTGGACTCCCCCACTCCAGGGAAAATACTTTGTCTATTTATCCTATCCATGCCCCTCATGATTTTATAAACCTCTATCAGGTCCCCCCTCAACTATTTTGCCCAACAAGTCTTCTGAAGAGTATCCCACCCACACCCGGATCCGTTCATAACAAGTACACATCAAACATGCCTGAAGAAATTCAGATTTGTGCAATCTAGTGTGCCAAGTCTTAATTACTGCTAAACGACCTTGGTGATGTTGAAGACTGCTTTTATAAGTGACCAATCTCAATTCCTCCTTCTGGCGGGACATTAATTTGAATCCAGCCATGTCAAATGGTGAAATTTGAATCCACTAAAAATCTGGAACAAAAAGCTAACCTAATGATGACCTTGTAACCACTGTCATAAAAACCAATTTGGTTCACTAATGTCCTTTAGGGAAATAAATCTGCCATGTTAACCTGGTCTGGCCTGCACCGCTCGCCAGACCCACAGCAAAGTCCTTGACTCACTCATAACTGTCCTACTAGTCTAGACAGCAATGCCAACATATCATTACTGGATTTTTTTTTAAAAGATTGGTTTTTAACAAAGTTATTTTTATTTATTCAACCCTTTTATTTTTCTCATTCCATTTTCACATATCCTTTTGTTTTGTTTCTGTTCATGATTTGACATCGATTTAGCTTTCAAAGTAGCTCTGCATATCTTAGTGTAGATCGTTCTGTTTGACTGGATAAGGAGGTATCCATTTACTTAAATAACAAATACTGAAAATGCATCTGCAGATCGGACAGCGTTTTAAGAGAGGAATAGAGTTGATATTTTAGGTGGTTGACCTTTAATTGGAGCTGAATCGGAGAACCACAGAAGTATTGCTATTCAGCCCATTGTGTCTACCTGAGCTCTCCAAGTGAACAACATGATTGAGTGCCAATCTCCTGCTTGTTCACTGTACTCTTGCATGTTGTCTCCATTTAAGTAATCATCAAATGCCCTCTTGACTGTCTCAATATAATTTCCACCTATCACACTTAGTGATTCGGTTCTAGAATGCACTCGAACAAAAGTTCAATTTCTAATAACATTTTTGGAAATGTTTTGTGAAACCCAATAAACCTTTACTGCTTGATACCATGGCAGAATCTTCAGTTTATTTATCTGAAGAGGTACTATTCAGAGCTTTATTTGTTTTGTATTAATTGGAGTTTAAAAGAATGAGAAGCCACCATACTGAAGCATATTAGAGTCCTAAGGGGATTGACCAGATAGATGCAATGGAGTTGTTGCCCTTGAGGAAGAGGCTAGGACCAGAGGGCAGAATCTCAAAATAAGGGGTTGCCAAATTAGGACAGAACTGAAGAGGAATCTTTTCTGAGTGTTGTGAATCTGTGCTGCACAGGGCGGTGGAGGCTGTGTCATTAATGATTTTCGTAAACTGATATTCAATCAATCAGGGATTGGGGATGGGGTTAAAGCAGGAATGGGATGTTGAAGATAACCAAATCAGCCATCGTCTAATTGATGAGGAATTGCATGCTATTTGTGGTTCACTTGAGTGCAGTTAGCAATTTTTAAAACTAAGCATATCTTTATTGGGTTATTTTGTCCATTAAAATTCGTAGAAACATGTCATTCTTGTTTGAGAGGGAATTCAGTTTTGTTTAAAACCACAATGCTTCAACTAAAGTTTGTATTATTAGGCATTTAGTTCATAACATTTGAGTAATTATTTATATTTGCTTTATATTTCTGTTTACATCAGCAGTCCAGCCCTGAAGGTAGCATACAACTGAACTGCACATACTGCCACAATATTTTCACTGGGAAACCAGAAATACTGGACTGGCAGGTAAGTGCACTGTTAATCTGTTTGGGCACTCCATACTTGAAAGGTATGTTTTCATATTTAGATGGTAATAGCTCTTTTCCATTCTGAATTGGGAAATTGTATTCTAACGGGCCAAGTTTTTCTTGCCATATATTCATTGAGAATGGAAATGCTTCTAATTTGACACAAGGGAAAGATTTAAATGAAATGGTCTGATGAGGATAGCAAAAATGAAGTGGGTGGAGTGATGGTCTGTTGTGGGTGGAGGGAACAGAATAGTTAGAAGGAGATGCAAATTCTTTAATGAGAAGCCATTGCAATGTTACAAATTGGTATGCTTCAAAAGTGCTATGACAAATGTTATGTTTGATTGGAAATATGGAATGCAAATTTTGTCCTGACGTACTGTTGCCATACAGTGGCACTGTTCTTGGTTCTCTCTCATTTGCCAGATCTCCACTGATTTGTTTGCTTGTGATGTCCTAAAATCCTTTTATTCTAGCAAAGATAAAGTTCAGCAGTTTCTGGCTACCTTCCACTTATTTTTAAACCTAAAAAGAAAATCTTTTAAAATTTGCAGCAGCATTTAATGTCAAATCAGCATTTGGATTTATTCTTCGGCTGAGTTTACAAATAATGCCAGAACTACGTGGGGAATTACATTTTTCTGAGTATGAAAGCTGAGAGAATTGCACCCGGCTGTGCTAAAAATAAAGCATGTCTATTGCATCAAAATTTGATCCAAGTTGAAAACAAATAACTACACCACAACAATTCTTTTATATAGAACTTTAGTTTGTAAGATCTGGGAAGATACAGCGACTATTTATAAATATCTTTGCAGTTTGTGCTTCCAGTACAAGTACAATATGATATTTTGTCTGCAAATTAGCCTTTTCTAAGGTAAAACCAGGGGCTGGCTTTCCCAAGAAATTTGCAATCTAATTATAATTGTTGCAGTGTTTAAAATGTTATGTTAGATTGATATTGTGTCATGGGTGTTATTCTCTTTCTCTGCTCCCAGTGCTGAACTTTGTTCAGCTGATCTGGTTTTGTTTCTTGTTGGTTGAACTGTAATAACAAGTCTAACCTTAGAAAAATGAAGAAATTAAGGCAGTGGTAAATGATGTGTCAGATAAATTACCAGGAGAAACAAAGAGAAACTTGCACTAATGTGTGAAAAGCCTTTTATAGCCTCAAGTGTTCTAAATTGCTCTGTAACTGTTATATTTTATCTGTTTTAGTTTCTGGGCTTATATAGTTAAGAGAAGCAGCGAATTTGCAACACTAAAAACCTCAAACAGCAAATAAGGGACCAAATAGTCTGCTTTGATTATGTTTGTTGAAGAATGGATGCTTTCATGTCCCTCAGATTGAGGGGGTGTGTAATTGGACAGTGCCTCAACTGAGCACCTGAAAGACAAATCTCTGAAATGACAGCAGTGTTTTAGTGTCACCCCAGACTGCCACATAAAGTCCAGGTGAAGCATGGACTTCGATCTGAGACAGAAGGATTACCACTGAACCAAACAATCTACTTTGTATCCCTGGGGTGGAAAATGTATCACACCTAGATTCAGGGCACGTAAACTCAGCAGTTTATTGTCAGCTCTGCTCCTTTCATTGTAACAATTGAGTTTGAGCCTGCAATATATTTACCTGGATTTGTCCACTGATTAAATGGGGATAGAATTGAATGGTTTGCTGTTTGGTATAAAAGATTTTGTCCTGAAAGAAAAGAAAGAAAATTATTTTGAAAACTGGGGAAATACATACCTTTGAAATTCATGAGACATCTATTATTTCGTTGTTTGAACTGGAATTCACTTTTTCTTTTCTTTTTTTCTTTAGGGCAGTGTTCGGCAGTTTTGTTGTAAGGTATGCTGTGAAGATTATAAAAGGCTGCATGGTGTTGTGTCCGTCTGTGAATATTGCAAGCAGGAGAAGATACTGCATGAGAAGATTAAGTTTTCAGGAGTAGAAAAAAATTTTTGTAGTGAAGGTATGACCTTAAACATGCACGGCACTCCTGTGCAGATGGATAATTCATCAACTTTACCTGTATACTGTTGGTCATGATTTGGAGGTGCCCATGTTGGACTGGGGTGGGCAGAGCTAAAAATCACACAACACCGAGTTATGAGAAAAAGTTTGAAATGTATTTACACATTATCGATTTGAGATTAATTCTGAACAATTTTATTTAACAATCTACTTGACACATTGTTCACTATATTGCTGTTTTCACTACATTACTGCTGTTCCCCCCCATTACTGCTGTTCCCCTCCCCAATAGTAGTTCATGAACCTCTGCAGCCATAAGTTACAGGTGAAACATTAATTTGCAAGAAATTCACCTGTGACGTCAAGTTTTCTTGGTTTTGAGTTAGTTGAATGTTCCTTTATTGAAAAGTTTAAAATGACATACTCTAGTTCTCAGCCTTGCCACCTCTGGCTGGTTGTCTTGGTTCCTGCACTTCCTACAGCCTCACCAGTCATGCTTCCTACTCCAAGGCATTCAGAAGCCTTGCTTACTGCCACACTCCCCTCCTTTCTGCTTCTCCAATCACAGGCTGCTTCTCTCTCTCATTTGCTGATAGGACGTTTTGCTATTAGCCTCTGATTGGAGGAGCATCTCCATCTCTCGTACAGTGGTCCTCATGTCATGCAGTCTTGCTGAACAATATTTCATTTTAATGTTGCTTGTTCTTTGGAGCTTGTTTTGATCACTCTTTGAATTGGCATTTTCACATTAGCATTTTGTATGCATTTTGAGTGTCCACTGTTATCATAAATCAATGTCCAGTACTGTACTGCGTGTATGTCAGACATGCATTTCTTTCTGCTCTGATCATGGTGAAGAAGTCATGTCCTGCCTTGATTCCTAGCTTTGGTTTGTTGAAGCCTTGTTTCCTAGTTTGTTCCACCTCAACTCCTCAAAGTTAATTCCACATGCAAACCACACAATATATTTGCCCTTTGTGTCTTTATTAAATATCTCTCTTCTCGCCTTAAAATTGTGCCTCCTATTCTTGAAATCCCCCACCCCAGAGAAAGGCACCTATCTTTAACTGCTCATGATTTTTTAAACCTGTATAAGGTCACTTCTCAACCTGCTACGCTCCAGAGAAGGAAGTCCCAGTCTTGAAATAACTTGCACCTTCCAAATCCGGCAACATCCTGGTAAATCTCTTCAGAACTTTTTCAGGTTAATAATAGCTTTTCTATAACTGTATATCCAGAACTGGACACAGTACTCCAAATTCTGATAGCGTGCCCATCACTTGCCAACCTGGTGTATTCGCGGTCACCTTAGCCTGGCCCAGGATTCTGTAAGATGACCCTCCAACAAGTTCCTATCTATGCACTTTAAGGATTAGGAGGTGAAGATGGATGTAGAGATACGTTGACTAGCAATATTGTCAAAATACCCAAAATGGTGTGAAGCAACTTCCACTTGCCTGAGATATTCATTTTCCAGGTCACTTTTTTTAAAAAAAAGCATTCTTGAGATGCAGGTGTTGTTGCTAGGCCAGCGTTTATTGCCAATTGTTAATTACCCAGAGGGCAGTTAAGAGTTGATCACATTGATGTAGAGTCACATAAAGGGTGCCGAGAGGGCTCAGCAGTTATCACTGCTGCCTCACAACACTAGGGACCCGGGTTTAATTCCATTCCTGGGCGATTGTCTGCTTGGAGCCAATGCATTGTGTGGGTTTCCACTCTCAGACCAAAAATGCACACATCAGGTGGACCGGCCACGCCAAACTGCTCATAGCCTGCAAATCTCTGGCCACTATGTGGACCACCCTTGGGAAATGCAGGCCTACGGGGATAGGGTAGGGGTGTGGGTCTGGATGGGATGCTGCCCGGAGGGCCATTTTGGACATGATGGACCAAATGGCCTACCTCTATACTGTAGTGATTCTATGAATCTGAAGAATTCTAAAGACCAGAACAAGTAAGGATCGCAGATTTCCTTCTTGAAAGAATTTTAGTGAACTAGATAGGTTTTTCTGACAATTGCTTCACATTCACATTCAGATTATCAAATTCAAATTCCATCACCTGCCAGTGTGAGATTCAATACATTACTTGGGTCTTTAGATTAATAGTTTCGTGATAATAATAATAGGCTATCATTCATATGATTAGGATTTTCGATGCCCCTCTGACACTTGCCTGAGGAGCATTCTCCATTCTGGGCTTCTGAGGTTATGCTATTTGTTCTAAACTATAGCTTGCTTGCTGAGAAACTGCATCTGATGTTTGTTCTTTTCTCATTCAACACTTTCACAAGATGAATGATAAGTTATTTGGAGAAATTGAAGTAATGCTGACCTTTACTGCACTGTAGGTGAGTCCAGGAAAAGCATGTTATTAGACTGAGACACCCAGCCAAGTGCAACATTTTCTGTGACTGCAAAGTGTGAAGTGAGTTCGAGTTTGCTGTCTTGTCATGTGGTTGCACTTGTGGAATGATATCAACTCCCCATCATTTAAAGTGCCATTATTACACACTGTGTGTCACTGTCTCACGAGCTGCTCATTAACTAAACTAGATACACTCTGGATTTTGTTGGCAGAATAAAGTTCTTTCTACACTCTACCTACCAAACATTCCCCAGGATAGGCACGGGCAAGAACAGATTCAGAGCAAAGGAGTAACATTTAACAGACACTTGGATAAGTACATGAACAGGAAATGTTTGGAGGAACAAGGGCCAGGCGCAGGCTGCTGGGATTAGTTTCATTTGGGGTGTTCGGCATGGACTGGTTGGACCGAAGGGTCTGTTTCCATGCTCCATGTCTCTGAGTCACTCGATGAGAACACCCTTCCTGGCTGCACTCCTACCTTCCCTCCTGACTTTAAACTGAGGGCCTGGCTACCATCTATTGGCAGAAGTCAGTCAGTGCAGATTATTCTGAGACATTAGCTCTTCAAGTTGGAGCCTGGAACCTGTACAGTACTGTGGAATGTTACTTCCCACTCAGTTTGGTTTATTTTTAGTTTTTTATTTGCAGTGATGGAATTTAGCAATTTAAAATACAGGTAGTAAAGTAATTCAACAATATTTTGTTTCATCTTTTTATCTTTACTAAGAAATGCTCTGCAGAATCTAATTCAATTTTCACTAAAAGTCATAACTTTTAGAACAACCCCACCTTTAAATTTTTAATGTGCCACATACAGAGATAATGGTTCTCTTAGCGAGTTTTGAGAAGATTTGTAGCTCAGGTTGAGGTTCCTGATGTAGGTTTACTTGCTGAGCTGGAAGGTTCATTTCCAGATGTTTTGTCACCCTACTAGGTAACATCTTCAGTGGGCCTCTGGATGATTCCTGCTTTCTACTTATATATTTGGGTTGGTGATGTCATTTGCTTTTTTTTCTCAGGCAGTGGGTCTAACTTGATGTGTTTGAAGTCAAAGTGGTGTCCTTCCTCATCCGTTTGTAAGGATACTAGTGAGAGAGGGTCATGTCTTTCTGTGGCTAGTTAGTGTTCATGTATCCTGGTGGCCAGTTTTCTGCCTGTTTATCCAATGTCATGTTTGTTACAGTTCTTGCACGGTATTTTGTAAATGACATTGGTTTTGCTTGTTGTCTGTATAGGGTCTTTCAAGTTCATTTGCTGCTGTTTTAGTGTGTTGGTGGATTTCTGGGCTCCCATGATGCCCAGAAATCTGAGTAGTCTGGCAATCATTTCTGAGATGTCTTTGATGTAGGGCATAGTAGCTAAGGTTTCTGGATGTGTTTTGTCTAGAAATCGGCGGACTGTGTTCATTGGGACCCATTCTTTTTCTATACATTGTATGGGTGATTTTCCTCTGCTCTGCATAGTTCCTCTGTGCTGCAGTATGTTGGCTTATTGAAATAATGTTTTGAAAGAATGGGTACCTAATGAACTCAGTCCACCGATTTCTCAACAACAAACCCAAACAAGCAGACTAAATATGTCCAGGAACCCTAGCCACTCTCCCCTACATCAAAGACATCTCCGAAATGCCTGCCAGACTACTCAACCCCCTTGGCACCATGGTAGCCCACAAACCCACTGCCATACAAAAGCAGTAGTTAATGAACTTGAAAGACCCTATACAGACAACAAGCAAAACTCATGTCATTTACAAAATACCATGCAAGAACTGTAATCAACACTAAATTGGACAAAAGGCAGAAAACTAGCCACCAGGATACATGAGCATTAGCTAGCCACAAAATAAACATGACCCCCTCTCACTAGTATCCTTGCATTCAGATAAGGAAGGGTAGCACTTCAACTGGGACAACACATTCATCTTAGGACAAGCCAAACAGAGACATGCACAAGAACTCCCAGAAGGATGGCATTCCAACCGGAACTCTATAAACAAACACATCGCGTTAGACCCCATCTACCACTGCCTGAGAAAAAGAACACGAAATGGCATCACCAGCCCAAACATATAAATAGAAAGCAGGGGTCATCAGCAGTACTTCACCCAGAGGCCGACTGAAGATGTTACCTATTATGGTGGCGAAACATCTGGAAATGAACCTTCCAGCTCAGTGAGCAAACCTACAGCCACTAATTGTTCTCTGGTTGTCCCACAACTGAATTTTCCAGGTATTTTGGGGATTCTCTGGGGCAAATTTGCCCACAGCCCTCATTCATCTTGAGCTTCTGTTCTGGGAAGGCAAGCACAACTAACAGGGTTGAACACCACTTCAAATCCTTGCCTTCTGTACAAATGTGAAGACTTACTAATTTCTTTATTTTCAAGATGAAGGGAATCCACTTATGTGTTGCAAACTCAAATTTCTGACCGTTCCGCCCTCTGTTTCGGATCTCTCATCACTTGCCTGTTGTTCCATAAGCAGTTTGCATCCATCCCTTATCCAATTCTTAACCACATGATGGCTGTTATAACACCTGTAAGTTAGAATTTCTCTTCTAGCAATTCATCTGCAGCCTCCTGTCAACCACATAATGTGACGTTACTATTTAGTTCTGTCCCACTCGCTGAAAAACTAATATTGTAATAAAAACTCATTCAGTTTTTGTTGTGTGAGGGTTATTGCACTGCCCTGATCCATGTCTGTAATGGTACCGTCTGACTTCCATCGTGATGCATCAACCTTATTGGTTTTCGAAAAGTGTTTTGACATTAATGAAGAAACTGTTTTCCACTATGTCTCAATCCCAGTGGCTCTGCTCAACTATTCAGCTCCTCCAAGCTGCTTTTTGCTCGATTCTGTGCTCTCACTGTTTGAAAGACAGGATTTCTTTTTGCGCTGTAATTTCTGTCTAGCAAAGCATCAGAATTGGTTGCACATCCACAGTCACCTCATACTGCATTTGCTCCTTGTAAATTTCTGTTTAATGACAGGAATCTGAATGTTGTTCAGAATATACAGAATGAAAGTTAGATGTTTAATCTATGCATCTAGCTTGTCTAAATCAGGTTTTAAATCCATTCAGTACTTTGCATTTATTGTATTAGATATACACTGGAATGCAGGATAAACCCCTCTCTCGGCTTATGTTAAGATTTGTGCAAGAGCTTTCTGCATGTCCTGGGTAGCTCACTTCGAATATAATCAGACTTGAAATCTCACTGGTCATAATTTTGATTCCCACATTGGATGATTAATTTTTTGTGAAGTATGTTTTGATCGGGTTGGGAAGCAAGGGAAGTGATTGCTGGGCCTCTTGCTGAGATATTTGTATCATCGATAGTTACAGGTGAGGTACTGGAAAACTGGAGGTTGGCTAATGTGGTGCCACTGTTGAAGAAAGATGGTAAGGACAAGCCAGGGAATTATAGACCAGTGAGCCTGGCTTCAGTGGTGGGCAAGTTGTTGGAGGGAATCCTGAAGGACAGGATGTATATATATTTGGAAAGGCAGGGGCTGATTAGGGATAGTCAACATGGCTTGGCGCATAGGAAATTATGTCTCGCAAGCTTGTTTGGGTTGGTTGCTGAGAAATCGGCGGACTGTGTTCATTGGGACTCATTCTTTTTCAATACATAGGTGATTTTCCTCTGCTCTGCGTAGTTCCTCTTTGCTGCAGTATGAGGACAGAGCAGTAGATATGATCTATATGGACTTCAGTAAGGTGTTTGACAAGGTTCTCCATGGTAGACTGATATAGCAAGGTTAGATCTCATGAAATACAGAGAGAACGAGCCATTTGGATACAGAAGTGGCTCAAAGGTTGAAGTCAGAGAGTGGTGGTGGAGGGTTGTTTTTCAGACTGGAGGCCTGTGACCAGTGGAGTGCCACAAGGATCGGTGCTGCGTCCACTGCTTTTTGTCATTTATGTAAATGATTTGGATGTGAGCATAAGAGGTATAGTTAGTAAGTTTGCAAATGACACCAAAATTGGAGGTATAATGGACAGTGAAGCAAGTTAGCTCAGATTACAATGGGACCTTGATCAGATGGGCCAATGGGCTAAGAAGTGGCAAATGAAGTTTAATTGAGATAAATGCAAAGTGCTGCATTTTGGGAAGGTAAATCTTAGCAGGACTTATACGCTTAATGGTAAGGTCCTAGGGAGTGTTGCTAAACAAAGAGACCTTAGAGTGCAAGTTCATAGCTCCTTGAAAGTGGAATCGCAGGTAGATAGGATAGTGAAGAAGGTGTTTGGTATGCTTTCCTTTATTGGTCAGAGTATTGAGTACAGGGGTTGGGAGGCCATGTTGCAGCTGTACAGGACATTGGTTACATCACTTTTGGAATATTGCGTGGAATTCTGGTCTCCTTCCTTTCGGAAAGATGTGAAACTTGAAAGGGTTCAGAAAAGATTTACAAGGCTGTTGCCAGGGTTGGAAGATTTAAGCTATAAGGTGAGGCTGAACTGGCTGGAGCTGTTTTCCCTGGAGCATCTGAGGCTGAGGGATGACATTATAGGGGTTTGCAAAATTATGAGGGGCATGGATAGGATAAATAGACAAAGTCTTTTCCCTGGGGTTGGGGAGTCCACAACTAGAGGGCATAGGTTTAGGGTGAGAGGGGAGAGATGTAAAAGGGACCTAAGGGGCAACTTTTTCTCGCAGAGGGTCGTACGTGTATGGAGTGAGCTGCCAGAGGAAATGGTGGAGGCTAGTACAATTGTAACATCTAAAAGGCACCTGGATGTATATATGAATAGGAAGGGTTTGGAGGGATATGGGCCAGGTGCCTGCACGTGGGACTAGATTGGGTTGGGATATCTGGTCGGCATGGATGGGTTGGATTGAAGGGTCTGTTTCTGTGCTGTACATCTCTATGACTGTATAAATTAATGTCTTCCTGATGCTTTAAAAATGCCATTGAATGTGAGAATCTCATTTACTGATATTTCATAATTTTACATTTTCATTTACTGTTATCAGAAGCAGATTAAAAGGGGAACAGTCACTGAAAGCGTTAACTGGACGCAAGAACTTCTAATTGGTTAAGAACTGCGCAGACCTAAACTTGAACTTTGTTGTTCATCTGTATAAAACGAACTTGTTTGTTGTAAAATAGAGATGGTTACTCTGACATTGAGAGTGCAACTGAATATGTGCAGAAAGTGATGCACTGAGAGTTGCAGCACAACTGAATGGTTTTTATTGTTCACATTTGTGTAGTCTCGTGTTTCGTGTGTCTCGAGAAATTATACCTTGATATATTTCCCTGATTGATTGGTGTCAGCACTTTACAACTGGATGTCAAATGACCAAACCTGGTGTTTGTGGTCCCTCCTGAGATATGTTCCTTTCCTGTTAATGGCTGACTTCATTCCCATCTCTTGCTATTTGTTCAGACTGTGTCAAGCCATGTAACTGCCTGATTTCCAATTTTTAACCTGTTTAAAACTCAAGATATCAGTTTATTTCACCCACCACATTGCTTACATCATAGAAAAATGCTGCACCAAGCATTTAGTCCATTATACCTGTG
This sequence comes from Hemiscyllium ocellatum, assembly GCF_020745735.1. Lineage (NCBI taxonomy): Eukaryota > Metazoa > Chordata > Chondrichthyes > Orectolobiformes > Hemiscylliidae > Hemiscyllium > Hemiscyllium ocellatum. The sequence continues at coordinate 28,351,757 of NC_083411.1, forward strand.
CTAGCATTTTCCAATTTGTCTCATTCCCTTGCTGTTTCTAAATAGCCCTGAAATATTTTCCATTTCAAATAATCATCAAATTGCCACTGAAGAAATTGTTATCTCGTCTGCTTGTACTATCCTTCCACTAGTGCATCACAGATATTATGTTTAAAAATTCTTAATATAGCCTTTCATTGCTGGAACCCTTAACTGTGTTTTTAAATCTGATTTCATGGAGGTCCTTTGCACTCTTTCCTATTCTCCATCTGATCCAAAACTTGACAATGTTTTCCAGTTGAGTTCTGGAGAAGGGCCACAGGACCCAACATATTAACTTTTGCTTACTCTCTGCAGATACTGCAAGACCTGAGTTTTTCCAGCAATTTTTGTTTTTGTTTGTGATTTCCAGCATCCGCAGTTCTTTGCTTTATTTTTTGTTTAGTAAGTCCCAGTCGCCTGTCTTTCTCGTCCTTGCATACTTGTGTTGGCTTCAAGACCCCTCACCATTGAACTGAAGTTCTCATCCTTGCCTTCAACCCTGCCTGTGACTTTGTGCACATATTAAAAATAAGATAGGAGCACTGACAGGTGAAACTAGAACTAATGGGCATAACCTCAAAATAAGGGGGAGCAGATTTAGGACTGAGTTGAGGAACAGCTACTTCACTCAACAGGTTGTGAATTTGTGGAATTCCTTGCCCAGTGAAGCAGTTGAGACTACCTTGTTGAATATTTCTAAGGCAAGGGTAGATTTTTGAACAGTAAAGGAATCAATGGTTATTGTAAGCAGATGGGTAAATGGAACTATTAAAGGGTGGAGCAGGCTTGGAGAGCCAGATAGCCTACTCATGCTCCTATTTCTTATTTTTTTTTGTTTTGTGAAGATTTTCCATAGCTTATCTATGGCCTTTCATACATTGACGTATCTTTAGTTGCATTGGTCCCACTATGAAGGGGGAAGGGAAAGTGAAAGCGACAGGGAGTATGGAGTTAAATGGAAAGATAAGCAACAGGATAGCATATGTGCAGGCGGATTTAAACTCGAGGCAGACTGGGAATGCAGCAAAAAGGAAGGATAACTTAGGACATCTTATGACTTCCAATATCTCTAATGATAAGAAAGTTAGCATTAAGGCACTTTACCTGAATGCTCACAGCATTCATAACAAAGCAGATGAACTAATGGTACAGATCATAGTGAATGATTATGATGTGGTAGGCATCACAGAGACGTGGTTACAGGGGGGCCAGGACTGGCAGTTAAACCTCCAAGGATTTTCAACTTATCAAAAAGACAGGGAGGTCGGCAGAGAGGGTGGGGTTGCCTTGTTAGTTAAGAACAAAATTAAATCTATGGCACTGAATGACATAGCGTTGGATGATGAGGAGTCTGTGTGGGTGGAATTGAGGAACCACAAAGGCAAAAAAAAAACCATAATTGGAGTTGTGTACAGACCACCTAACAGTGGTCAGGACCAGGGGCGCAACATGTACCGGGAAATAGAGAAGGCATGTCAGAAAGGCAAGGTCACGGTGATCATGGGAGACTTCATGTGGAGGTGGACAGGGTAAATAATGTTGCCAGTGGATCCAAAGAAAGGGAATTCATGGAATGCTTACAGGATGGCTTTTTGGAACAGCTGGTCATGGAGCCCACAAGGGAGCAGGCTATTCTGGACCTAGTGCTTTGTAATGAACCAGACTTTATAAAAGATCTTAAAGTAAGGGAACCCTTAGGAAGCAGGGATCATAATATGGTAGAGTCTGCAGTTTGAAAGAGAGAAGGCAAAATCAGATGTAATGGTGTTACAGTTAAATAAAGGTAATTATGAAGGCACGAGAGAGGAACTGACGAAAATAGACTGGAAGCAGAGCCTAGCGGGGAAGACAGTAGAGCAAAAATGGCAGGAGTTTGTGGGTATAATTGAGGACACTGTTCGGAGGTTCATCCCCAAGAAAAGAAAGATTATCCAGGGAGGGATTAGACAGCCATGGCTGACAAAGTAAGTCAGGAAATGTATGAAAGAAAAAGAGAGATCCTATAAAGTGGCCAAGAGCAGTGGGAAATCAGAATATTGGGAAGGCTACAAAAACAAACCGAGGATAACAAAGAGAGAAATAGGGAAGGAGGGGATCAAATATGAAGGTAGGTTAGCCAGTAATATTAGAAATTGGCTGTTGGTTCGGTAGTGTAGTGGTTCATATGTTTGCTTTGTATGTCGATCGTCTTGTGGGTGGCATAGTGGTTAGCACTGCTGCCTCAGTGTCAGAGTTCCGGGTTCAATTCCCGCCTCAGGTGACTGACTGTGTGGAGTTTGCACATTCTTCCCGTGCCTGTGTGGGTTTCCTCCGGGTGCTCCGGTTTCCTCCCACAGTCCAAAGATGTGCAGGTCAGGTGAATTGGCCATGCTAAATTGCCCGTAGTGTTAGGTAAGGGGTAAATGTAGGGGTATGAGTGGGTTGTGCTTCGGCGGGTCGGTGTGAACTTGTTGGGCCGAAGGGCCTGTTCCCACACTGTAAGTAATCTAATCTAAAAATGATAGTAAAAGTTTCTTTCAATACATAAGAAACAAACGACAGGCAAAAGTAGACATTGGGCCACTTCAAACTGATGCTGGAAGCCTAGTGATGGGAGATAAGGAAATAGCAGGAGAACTTAATCAGTACTTTGCGTCAGTCTTCACAGTGGAAGACATGAGTAATATCCCAACAATTAAAGGGAGTCAGGGGGCTGAGTTGAGTATGGTTGCCGTTCCAAAAGAGAGAGTGCTCGAAAAGCTAAAAGGTCTTAAAATTGCTAAATCTCCTGGTTCCGATGGGATACATCCTAGAGTTCTGAGAGAGGTGGCTGAGGAAATAGCCAAGGCATTGGTTGAGATCTTTCAAGAGTCACTGGAATCAGGGAAAGTCCCGGATAATTGGAAGATCGCTGTTGTGACCCCCTTGTTCAAGAAAGGATCAATACAAAAGATGGAAAATTATAGGCCAATTAGCCTAACCTCGGTTGTTGGTAAAATTCTAGAATCCATCATTAAGGACGAGGTTTCTAAATTCTTGGAAGAGCAGAGTCGGATTAGAACAAGTCAACATGGATTTAGTAAGGGGAGGTCATGCCTGACAAACCTGTTGGAATTCTTTGAAGAGGTGACAAACAGGTTAGACCAGGGAAACCCAGTGGATGTGGTCTATCTAGACTTCCAAAAGGCCTTTGATAAGGTGCCACGTGGGAGGATGCTGAGCAAGGTGAGGGCCCATGGTGTTCGAGGTGAGCTACTGGGATGGATTGAGGATAGGCTGACTGACAGAAGGCAGAGAGTTGGGATAAAACGTTCTTTTTGGAAATGGCAGCCGGTGACAACAGTCAGTGTTGGGGCCGCAGGGGGCATTCTAGCGAAGTTTGCCGATGACACGAAGTTAGGTGGACAAGCATGTAGTACTGAGGAAGTGGGGAGGCTGCAGAAGGATCTGGACAGTTTGGGAGAGTGGTCCAGGAAATGGCTGATGGAATTCAACGTGAGCAAATGCGAGGTCTTGCACTTTGGAAAAAAGAATACAAGCATAGACTCCTTTCTAAATGGTGAGAAAGTTCGTAAAGCCAAAGTACAAAGGGATCTGGGAGTGCTAGTCGAGGATTCTCTAAAGGTAAACATGCAGATTGAGTCCGTGATTAAGAAAGCGAATGCAATGTTGTCACTTATCTCAAGAGGGTTGGAATATAAAAGCACCGTTGTGCTACTGAGACTTTATAAAGCTCTGGTTAGGCCCCATTTGGAGTACTGTGTCCAGTTTTGGTCCCCACACCTCAGGGAAGGACACACTGGCACTGGAACGTGTCCAGTGGAGATTCACACGGATGATCCCTGGAATGGTTGGCCTAACATATGAGGAACGGCTAATGATCCTGGGATTGTATTCATTGGAGTTTAGAAGATTAAGGGGAGACTTAATAGAAACTTACAAGATAATACATGGCATGGAAAGGGTGGACGCTAGGAAATTGTTTCCGTTAGGCGAGGAGACTAGGACCCGTGGACACAGCCTTAGAATTAGAGGGGGTCAATTCAGAACAGAAATGCGGAGATATTTCTTCAGCCAGAGAGTGGTGGGCCTGTGGAATTCATTGCTGCAGAGTGCAGTGGAGGCCGGGATGCTCAATGTCTTCAAGGCAGAGATTGATAGATTCTTGATGTCACGAGGAATTAAGGGCTACGGGGAGAATGCGGGTAAGTGGAGTTGAAATGCCCATCAGCCATGATTGAATGGCAGAGTGGACTCGATGGGCCGAATGGCCTTACTTCCACTCCTATGTCTTATGGTCTTCTGTGAAGCTCTCTTGTGAAATATTTGCCTTTGTCTTTTTGGAAAATAATTGCTGTCTTGCACTTTTTTAATATAATTTTTTTTCTTGAGACTTGTATGGTCATAGCCCTAGTTATTCCGTTTCAGAAAAATATGCATTAGTACAGGTTTATCTGGTTCAGAAGTGACCTTACCTACTGAGCATGCAGTATCAATTCCATTTTTTAATTCCCGCAGTAGGACAGCACCCAGGCTAATCTATGACATTAAGTCAAACTTAGCTAGGTAGACTAAGGTTTTCTTGATCCCTAGTCCCTCTGTTTTCTGCTCATCTCATTTTTTAAAAAATTAAAAATGTCAACTTGCAGTTCTGAAGTCTATGGTGAGTGAATGTTGGCCAATTTGTCAACTGGAGAGCAAGACGAGCAAGCATTGGTGTTCCAGCTGTCTGGGGATAAATTCACCATCAGTGATCTTTTTCAAAAAAAAAAGTTGCTGGAAAAACTCAGCAGGTCTGAGCATCTGTGAAGCAAAATTGGAGTTAATGTTTCTGATCCAGTGACACTTCCTCAGAACTGAATCTTTTCTTCATTCAATATCTGCACATTATTCTTTACTCAGTACAGGTCACTAGCTGTCTGAAGCTTTTGCTCACTCCACTTGGCTAATTCAGAATGGAAGCAAATTTTTGCATCACTGCTGCTTCTCTGGATGATATCAGTTAATTCTGCAGAAGTGAAGGCTGCGAACATGTTAGTTTCCATGACTTTGTTGTACATTAGTTTAATCGATTTGGGAGCATTCCCATATGCACACCTGGTTTAAATGTTGTAAAATGAGAGATCAAGTTTTGTTCCAGTATTCCAGTGTGTTTAGATGTTGTGATTTTCCTGAATTAAAGGAGAATTTATTACAACTGAAATGTAAATGGACTGTTCTGGTTAACGTGATATTTACTTCTCATCTTAGTCATGGAGTCAGCAGTGTTGTTTTTTGAAGTAATTGTAACCAGGACACTGAAGGAAGGCTTAACAATGCATGATGTGAAATAATTTAACTTGAATCTATGCGTTGAAGTACTGTGCCTTTGTTTAAAGAAGATAATTTTCATGTCTAAATTGTCGATTCATCAGCATTGTTTACAACCACAGTGTACAAATATTTTGTATTAGCCTTGGAAGTGCCACCTGATGTTTAAAGTATGGAGTCTTGTACATTGATTTCTTGTGTTTCTTTTTATATTGACCCTTGTTTGATCATATTTGGCACTGACTATTCATGTCTATGCATTAAAATATGAATGGTTGTTACCTGGTTTTTAACATAAAGTATTTCCTGGCCAATACTCTAGTTCTTTGTTGCAAATGCTTGCCAATTTGATAAATGGAGGCAAGCTTACAAAGTAGAAATCTTTTGTTCACACAATCGGAAGTAATTTTCATTCCAACAGCATGTTCTCTTGTTTGCAGAGTGCTCTGGAGATGTTACTGATGTTTATGCTCTTTTACCACTGACCTTGTGTGACCCATCAGTTGACTAGGTTCACTTCCTTCCCAATCCTGCATTTTCCACTTGTTGATGCCCCAGTTGACATTTCTGTGTGGTGCTGTTTGGGAACAGGCAATCTATCTCTGTGTGAGAATGGTGGAAATTCCAAGGACAATTAATTAGGGAGAAGATCATTTGTGAAAAAAGAGTTATCCTTATAAAAACTAGGCGACTGGTTTCTTTGGTGCCTTTGGCTGTAATTGATTTGCTGCATTATTCTTGACATACTTTAATTTTCTTTCTTCGTGTGCATTGTCTGCAGGTTGTGTGCTTCTTTATAAGCAGGACTTTACCAAAAACCTGGGCTTGTGCTGCATCACGTGTGCTTACTGTTCCCAGACCTGTCAGAGGGCAGTGACCAAAGAGCTGGATGGAAATACATGGGATTTCTGTGGGGAGGAATGCAAAAGCAAATACCTACTGTGGTACTTCAAGGTCAGTAGGAAAAGTTGCATATCATTAGTTTTCTGGCTCTTGCATTCACCCTCACATTTTTTTTTCCTCCTTTTCTTTCACCTCTGGTTGAAAGAACTTCAAGGCTTTTCACCTGTAGATTAGAAACCTGTGATTCACGGAGTGTATGGATTGTTGTGGGAGATTTTTTTATTTCCACCCCAAGGGTGTTGTCAAAATGAAATGCTCACCTGACTGCCCTGGGGTGAAAGGTAAACTTTTTGTAGATTGAATGTGGCACCTTCATGTTTTGTGCAGCTTGTAGTATACCAGGCAATATTCAGTGGAAATGATAAGGTATGAGGTTTAAAAAATGAATATCCTATCAAGCACTTTGAATAAAAATAATTTCAATTCTGCGTTAGATTGAGAATTTGTCTGTGTTGTTCTAATCTTTGGTTATTTCCACTAGTTTGTTCGTTGAAAACCTCATTATATCTATCCAATGACTCAAGTTACTGCAGCACAATTTTCTGAGTGATTCATAAAGCTATGATAGCTGTATGAATTTTTCACTGTGGAACAAGGTGTTGAAGTTTTTTTGTAGCGAATGAATGTGAGACTTTCTCTTTGCCACAATTTTTGATATTAATTTTAATTTCCCTTTCCATCCAATGTCCTTGACATACACGGTTATGGAGAATGAACAGTTAAAAGGAAAACTAAATTGCTTTTATAACAAAAGCAAATTTAATAATGCAAAAAGGAACAAGTTCAGATAACCTAAAAGAAAAACTGGCAGATTTGGAGACAGACACTGGGATTTTTGGGTATGTCCTAAATATAATTCCAGGAATAGCTAAGAAATTGGACATGGAAAATGATGTCTACTGCAGAAACTCAGCAAATGTGGTATGTTTCAAATCCAGAATGATGACTTCAAAACTTCTTCTTATTATTCTCAAACATTAACTCTGTTTCTCTCTTCACAGATGCTGTCAGACCTGCTGAGTTTCTTCAGCACTTCTGTTTCAATCTCAGGTTTTCAACATCTGCACTGTTTTGCTTTTGTGAAAGGGTTTGGAGAAGCTTGCTGAGATGACATTACAGATGCTGGACTTCAGCATCAAGCATAGCTTAGAAAATCCAAGCAAAATATTAGCAAGGCTAGCTAGCAAGATAATCCGTGATCTTGTAAACAGATCCCTATAGTAGATATTAAACTGGTCATTTGGCTTTCGGAGTGTGATGGTAGAAATAGAAGATTATTAGTGCAGGAGTTGAAACATTGATTGGATTGATGAAGATATTTAAATAATAGCAAAAAAGAAGTGAAAGAAGACAGGAACGTGAGAGTAATTTGTAATGTTTATATGTCGTGTGGTCACCTGAGGTCAGGTTGTTCTCAAAGCTACGTATGGTGCATGTCTTGTATTTAATATGAGACTAGACTGGAGTATGTCAGTGTCAAAAGATAGAGAAGTTACAATATTTGAGAACTTAGTTAATTTGCTTGAAGGTCTCCAGAAAAAAAAATTCACACTTTTCAAAGAAAGGCAAGAGAAAATGTATATTCAACTGTAAAACTCTGAACAGAGTAAATGAGTGCAGAGAATTGTCAATACATGTATATGAGCCATTAGAAAAGTGAGTGGTTTTAATTTTTTTTTGTTTTAAAAGTGAAGAATCATGCATTTTAGAAGTAGAGGCATAAGAATGTAAATCACAATAATAACTGATTATGCTGCAATTGGGATGATATGTCCAGATTTGGGTGCCAAATTTGTGGAAGAATGGGAAATCCACAGAAAAGGATATGGTAAAAGCATACTAGAATAATGCCAGTTGAGGGCGGACCGAAGGAACATGAAATGTGACAAATAGGCTTAGAATTGAGGGATTTTACAAAGGTCCTTCTTTTTGGGCAACCGATTATGGTATTTGAATGCTTTTCACAAAGGAGTTACATGAATATAAACAAGAAAAAATAAAAATTAGATTAAGGGAAAGAGATTAGGACTAAATACATGGCTTTTTTCAGAAACCCAGCAAAAGAACTTTGGGCCGTATGGTTGCATGTGTTGCCAAATTATTTGTTTAAATAGTTGAATAGTTTTTAGTCCACTTCTACCGCCAGTATGTCTGTGAAGGTACGAGTGAATTGAGTGATAGCTCTCGGAGAATCTGCTTAACTGGAGAACTCCAAAAGGTCAAAACTATGATGAGAACCGTTGATCTGAGGTGGTGTTGTACTGTGTGACGAACTATATCATTCCTGTTTTGCGGTGCTTTAATGTTGTCAAAAAGGAGAAAGCTTTGAATGAAAAATCTACAAGTTGTACTATTGTTGAATTTTCTTGAAATGTTGAATGTCCTTACATTAGCTACGTTAGCGGTTTTTTTAAAAAAAAAACTCTTCCACTGTTTCTCCACAGGCACATTATGAATCTGGATTATGCAGCCAACCTTAAGAGACGTGAATGTTTTCTTACAGATGATGTTGTATTTAGGACATGGAATCTCACCATCTTGTCATTCAGACTTGCCTACAAATCTTACCTTTTCTCCCCCCTTCCTCACAGAGTAATGGATCTGTGGAACAGACTCCTGGCAAAAGCAGTTAATGGTATCGAACTCCGTCAGAAAAAAAATGCTGGATAAGTATCTAGCTAGGAATGCGATAAAAGATTAGTTAGGTACAGAGATCATCAAATGCTCCATGGAAACAATGGTTCCTGTGCCGCTGGGACCGTGAAACTGTCATCTGCGGAGAGCAACTGGCCAGGTTTGAGTCACTCTGGATAGATATTGTGGAAGCATGTTCAACCTTCTTGTGACAGGGAGAAACTTTGCAGAACTTTCCCTCAGGTCATTAAATAAAAGCCCATGGTAGGGCAGACTGTACACTGACTGTGGATGGAACAAGCTTGATGGATTGAATGGCCCTTTTCTCGTTCCATGCTTTGTGTTAACAGCTGTGACCTGCCTTGTGCAACATGTTTGTTTGGGTGCAGAAGGTGACTGCTTCCTAATTGTTCACTGTGTCCTTCAGGTAGCCAGATGCCATGCCTGCAAACGTCAGGGCAAGCTTCTGGAAACGGTACACTGGCGCGGGGAAATTAAACACTTCTGCAACCAGCAGTGCCTCTTGCGCTTCTACAGTCAGCAAAACCAACCCAATCTAGCGACGCAGAAGGGACCTGAAAGTCTACTCAACAGTAAGTGGGTAGAGAAAGTCGCATGTTGTAGGCAGTGGACGTGATACACTAGTACGACAAATGGCATCAGTGTATCTACTAGTGATTTGCTATAGTTATTGATCTATTAGCTATTAGTAACCATTGAGATGTGACCACTTAGCCATTCTTAGCTGATGTTTGCAAGTTCTAATCTTTGCTTTATCAGCTGTTATCTGTGCATCTCTGTAAACTTGCAGTATATGTGTCATTGTAGGTCATTCTTCATTCACTTGGCATAATCATGTAGTAGTTATTTAGGGTTTTGCTGTCCCATGTGTTCACTAGTGGATACTAGATGAAAGCACCTCTTCTAGCAAATAAATTGAGAGATTAACCTGGTGATAAATGTGTCTTTTGAGGAAGAAACATGCGCAAGAATGATTTCAGCCAGTAAGATAACTTTACTCTTCAAATAAATACTTTAGTTAAATCAAAAGTTAGAAGTAGTTTTTGAAGTGTAGGTCCTCCCAGGTTTTTACATTTAGAATTACATTTTCGCATGTATTTGCTCATCATTACATTTTCTTATTCTGTGGAAGGGGTAGCAAGACTGCCATGAATTTCCAAAACAAATTTGAATTCTTTCTGTGATAAAAATTGCCATGTACTGTTTACATATCTGCTTGTAAGAAGTTTTCCCTGTCAAGAAGGTTTTTCCCTTCCTTTTATTACCTGGTTGCATTCATTGATTGGAGAAGGTTAAACTTATTGATAAACTGTGTCATCTTGACTCCTGACTGGTGCTTGCCTCCACCTTCTCCTGAAGATAAAGTGAATCTTTTCTTGGTCCTGTCCTACAGCAGTATTGCCAGACTGACAACTGAATACCTTGTGCTGAAATGGATGTGCAGTTGTTGATACTGTTATTGTCTTACAGTCCTTGTTATATTAAAGTAAATCAGCGTTTAGTGTTTTGCATATAGACAACTTTTCGTGTCATGTGGAAGAAATAAACTTTTATGTTTGGAGACCTTCCATGTCCTTAAGATTTCTTAAATTATCTTATAGTCAAGGAATTCCTTCTGGTAAATGCAGCTTATTATCCTTTATCAAGCAATTTGACTACAACAAAGTCTCGCACCTCAAAGAATAACAATACATTTGATTTTGTTTTTGACTCTGCTGGTTACTGTTTGTTTTTGACTGGTAAAGTGGGAAATTTAGCCTCTTCAAAATGAACTTTAAATGATTAGGCAAAGTAAGCAAACCTCCACCTGTTGTTTTACTCAAAACCCAATATCTCTAATGCAATATTTCTTCACTGGATGTGTCAATCTTGATTATGCACTGTAATTCTGAGGTGGAGTTTGAGCTTGATTTTCCAGCTTTGATGTGAGAACAGACTCTGTAAATTCTGGCAGGCATTTGATGAGTTGTTGTATTAAAGATTAGTGTGGAAAATAAAAGTTCAACGTAGTGGTAACTCACTGACATGCATTGAAGATTGTCTGGCTGGCAGAAAACAAGTGTATACAAACCTATTTGATTGGAGGGATGTGACATGTGGAGTCCTGCAGAGGTCTGGGCTGGGATCTCAACTTCTTACAATTTAGATGAATGGAATGAAAATCTAGTAGTTCAAGCCATGGATGAGACAAAGGCAGGTAGGAAGTTATGTTGTGAAGAAGACATAAGGAAGCTGCAAGCAAATATCAATTGGTTGAGTGAGTGGGCAAAAATCTGTTCATTGCCCAGTATAATGTGGAAAAGTGTTAAATTATTCACTTTGGCAGGAAGTATGAAAAACAATATTATTTGAATGGAGAATGATTGCAGAATTCTGAAATGGAGAAGCATTGAGGTGTTCTTATGTATGAGTCACAAATGTGATTTGCAGGTACAGCAAGTAATGAAAAAGGCTAATAAGATGCTATCTTGTTTAACAAGAGGTATTGAAGATAAGCATGTTACGTTTCAGTTGTACAAGGTATTGGTAAGATCACATCTTGAAGAATGTGTGCAGTTTTGGTCTGCTTATTTGAGGAAGAATGAAAATGAGTTGGATGCAGTTCAGAGGACATCTAAATTGATAGCTGGAATGAGTACTCTTAAAGAGGTTGGATAGGATTGGCTTTTTTCCCATTGGAGTTTAGAAGAGTGAGGGGTGATTTGATCAAAGTGCACAAGACCATGAAGGTCTTCAGAAGATGAACATGGAAAAGATGTTGGGTCAGTACAGAACTTGAGATACTGTTTTAAAATTAGAGGTCACCCTTTTAGGGCGCCCTTTGTGGGCGGCACGGTGGCACAGTGGTTAGCACTGCTGCCTCACAGCGCCTGTAGACCCGGGTTCAATTCCCGACTCAGGCGACTGACTGTGTGGAGTTTGCACGTTCTCCCCGTGTCTGCGTGGGTTTCCTCCGGGTGCTCCGGTTTCCTCCCACAGTCACAAAGATGTGCGGGCCAGGTGAATTGGCCAAGCTAAATTGCCCGTAGTGTTAGGTAAGGGGTAAATGTAGGGGTATGGGTGGGTTGCGCTTCGGCGGGTCGGTGTGGACTTGTTGGGCCGAAGGGCCTGTTTCCACACTGTAAGTCTAATCTAATCTAATAACTGAAGAGGGTTGTGTGACTGTGGCACTCTGCCTGAAGGTTATTGAGTACTTCTAAGACACAAGGAGAAAGATTCTTTTTAGCTGTTGTATCAGATATTATTGTAGGTAGATGGGAATGTGAAATTTGAATCAACAGATCAGCCAAGATTTTGAGTGTTGCAGGCTTAAGGGGCTGAATGATCTACATCTGCTCCTATTTAGATTATATTATTTTTACCACTGAGCCAACGTGATACTTCTCATGTGTTGGTAGTTTGTGTTTCTTCACTGCACTTCATAACCTCCAAATTTGCCATGAGTTACTAATGTACAAAAGATTTTTGTGCTTGCCTTAAATTAATTTGAGATTAAACTGCTTAATCTATTTGCTAAAATTATGAAATGAGATATTTTCTGCTTTTACAATGTGCTAATTTTATTGCGCTGTAGATTACTTTAAAGTTTTAATGGGTGTTAGTGCTTCACACTTGAAGTTCTTAAAATGAAGAACTTTCCATCAAGTGTATACACAGTTGCAAGTTCCACTTGCACAGATGTCCTTGCACTAACACAAGTAGACAGCTTTTTAAAGGATGCAGCTATTAATGTAAACACCTTCTTCTGGGCAGATCTTAGTGTTGTTTAAAACATTTAGTTCACTGGCTTTGTAATACTTCCAAACAATCTTCACAGGTTTGCCCTGGTTTACTAATCTACTCTGTTTGCTGAGGTTGCAGACCCTGGTGTATAATTCCACAGGTAATGTTTAAGTAATGTGAAAATTGATGAGATTTCTGACTGTAGGATGTATAATAATGTCAGACCCTTGCCCAAATTATCCACTGGTCCTTACTATAAACATTTCATATAGGATCTGCTAGATTATGGACTGGCATATTGAAATATTGGCTGTGTTTCTACTTCATCTTTTGCTTTGTCCGAAAGCTAAAAATCTAATCTAGTACGTTCACTTTTCTCCTGACTCCAATCGCAGCGACTCATGGCTAGTATGCACTATCTTGTACTGATAAAAATGTTGAGTTCTTCATCTCTTAGCAGTCCTTGCAGTTGAATGAGTGCTGAATAAGTATTCTATAATGCTGTATGTAAGCATGTGTAGCAATAAAAGAAAATTATGTTTGAAATAACTTGATCTAAGATATGAACTTTTGAGATATAAACCTTCCATTGGAATCTTTTTAATGAAAAATTCATAGGATGTTTGCATATACTTAGTCTTTTCAAATGCTGATCAACATGCATTGAACAGTTTTATTTTTTCTATTATGTGTTTCAGGATAGTAATATTAGAGGCAAAGTTATAGGTAGTTGGAAATGAGTGGGAAAGTATTCATTTGTTCCAACGGTTCAGATGGTCACTTCATCTGAATCTTGAAACCAACAACAGTAATCTTGTTAAAAAGATTTTTGAAAGTAATTTTTTTTTAAAAAATAACATGTAGGTTTGAAATTATTCTGAGCTAAGATTGATACTAACATCAGCCTTTAACAGCAATACAAATGAGTTAAAGTTAATTCATTAGTATGGCTTTGCATATGTCAGTGTTTCTAACCCTGATATCAGTGGAGTGAAGCATAGAACATGTATGTTTTTATATACTGTCCATGTAGACAACCATCCAGCAGGATCTTGGATTTACCTTCCAAAGTTGGACACCATTTTGAGCTGTTAAAGCTCTAGGGTGAAGTATTAATGATTATACATGTGGCACTGATAGTTGTAATGGGAACAACTTAAGAAGATGAATTTGTGGTCATAAACAATGAATGTATTGTACAATAAAGTTTTCTAACGAACTGAGAACATTGTTTACAAGGCCAGCACATTTTCCCCATGTATAATTACCCTTAAGGAGCCACTCTTTGAATTTCTGCAATCTATAAGGTACACCTACAATGTTGTTGACCCAGTGACAATTAAGGATTGCTACTGTTCTCAAATCAGGATGATATGTGGCTTGTAAGGGAACTTGTAGGAGTTCCTAAATATGAGTTCCTAAATACCTGTTTTGAGATGTAGCAGTCAGGATTTGGAAGGCGCTGTTATAAGAATTTTGATGACAAGTTACAGCAGTGCATCTTATATCAATACACTATTCTGCTTTGGTGAAGGGAGTGAATGATTAAGCTGCTTAATGATTTCCAGTCAAGCAGGTTGACTTGTCCTGGATCAAGATGTTGGAACTTCATTAATCCAACAAGTGGAGAGCATTGCATGATGCTCCTAACATTGTTCCTTGTAGATGATAGACAGGTTTTGCAAGATTCCAAAACTGTGATCTGCCTGTGTAGCCATTATAGATATTGCTCATATTATAGATTTTTCTTTTACCAATCTGTTCAGACCTGTTACAATATGTGTCAGGGAGAAGTGAGTCATATACCCCAATCTTCTGTCCCAGTCGTCGGGGTACTACCATTGTGCCGCAAGAGCCCTTGAGCCACAGTATTATGACAAGTCCAGTTGTGTTTCTGGCCAATTGGTGTGCTCATAAAATGTACATGCAATTAGTTATACAGTTGATAAGATCTATATTTGAAGGCAGTAATTAGTTATCTATCTACTCAGGCTTTTAAATTAAAAATGTATATGTTACAATCTAGATTTGGGGCAGAATTTTACCGACCCCTGCCAGCATGATTGCCAACGGGGAGTGGTATCCAATTCCTTGGATGCCTTCCCACTGCCCAACCAACTTCTGCACTTTGGGCTTGGCTTCTCTACTCTTCATACATTGCATGTTTTTATTTATCAATGTTTCATTTGTGTTGTTGCTGCTAACCTCAAGTTGTAGGCAAAGTTCTTAAGCCATTTCTTTGCTTGGACAATTACAGTCAGGCGGTATTTATGGAGCATTGGGAGTGATTGCAAATCATCCAGTAGGACAGACAAGACATGAAATGAGGTCAGAGGGGAGGGAAATCTTTACAATGCTGTGCAAATATTGTCAAGTAACTAAATAGGGTAACATCTTAAAATGGGACAAAGAAATATGCTCATTAGGCTTTTGCGTGTACTATTCATGAATTTCTGAAAGATTGACTTGAGTACTAAATCAAATTTTCACCCAATTCTGTCTCATAATTTGTTTTTGTTTTAAGAATTACATTTTTTATTTTAGCTTTTGGTCAGTAAACCAAACCCCACCATATCATTCTTGGACTCCCAATGTTGGACTTGATGAAAGGTTTGCAGTCATACCTCTAGGGCACCCAATACAGAAAGGAGATTGATGTGTTGCAGAGTTTTCTGCTGCCTATTTTCTTTATAACTGGATTTATCTTAACAAATTGTTGTTACACAAGAATTACCAATACTGCAGTACGTCATCCCGTATCCTGCATGCATCCATTCACAATATTGAACATCTCACCTCCATTCTGATTACTTTTAGCTGTGCACAAGTTGAAGTGGATGTAAGGTTTTGGTGAAATGTGTTTTGATTTATTTGTGTTTCCGGTCTGTACAAGTAGTAGATTAGTCTATTTTGTTGTGGTGTTCAGGTGAAGGATGGTCTTTGCATGCAATGTGTGTAATGAGTTGTAATGACATCACTTAGTTCCAATTTTAATCTTGTTCCAGTTGATTTAATTAGACCTCCGTTTATAGCCATCTTGGCTTAAATTGTCATTTTAATGGGTGAGCTCCTAACTGAGAGGTACTTGGTTGGACTGCTCCAGATTCATTTTATCTCTTTCAGGTGGCACATGAATATATCCTTTAAGTCCCATAGGTTTGACCTGTCCTCAAATCCAAATCCTTGGTATCAGTATGCACCTCAATGTCCCTTTTGAAACTTTCCATTCAACTGCCAGCTTTTCAAAAACATTTTAACTGTTTTGTTTAGTTATGAATGAAAAAGTCTCAAACACACATGTATGAGAAGTAATTGGCATGTTTGTTTTGTCCCAGCAACTGTTTGGTAGTACGTCGTGCAAATGTTGCACGACTTGCGCAAACTAGTGCAAGTACAGAGATGTGCAGTAGTGACCTCAAATTATTTCCACATTATTATGTGGATGATTTTTGAACAAAAAACTTGCTGAAGTTTTGTAAACATGCACACCCACAGATGTGCACACTCTCAAAACGTGCACAGTCACAAACATCGGCTCAGTTTGTTTCAAACAATCTGTGTCTTTTGTTTGCAGATGAGGCGCAGGAGTCTAAGAATGCGACGTCTCCGACTCCCTCTCCGACTCCCTCTCCCACGCAGTTTGAAGTAAGTAAAGTTTTTTGTTTTGAATGATCTTCCACCTACCACAGGAGTGGATTGAAGTGTTTTTTTTTTAACCATTTTAACTCCACATTCAGTGTGCTTCCTCCCATGCTCTGGGTGCTAACTGAAAAGTTGAGAGATTGAACCCTGAATGTCTTAGGTAAGTGCATCCATATTCCACTCATAATTTTTAAAGCAATAGTTCACACATTATAGAAAAAGTTACCATGGAAATTGGATGCACTTTATACATTTCAGGCAAATTGAACATGTCATCAAAGGTCAGAAAACCACAACTTTATAATTTCTAAATCACCTAAGTCTTAATCCTTTATTTTTGTTTTGCTTTGTGTTACTCTGCAGACTGAAATTTTATTTCTGGTTTTGTATAATGGATACATAATCTTATTGGATACGAACAAATGTAAGAAAGCATTGAACAGGAAAAGGCTTTATGGCTTATCAAGCTTACTTCCTCCACAGACTGTGTACAATCTGTCCTCTGATGGATTCCATGCCACCGTTGAAATGAGGGAAAGTTCTGCAAAATATCATATGGTCTCCAATAATAGTTGAACAAAAC
Source organism: Hemiscyllium ocellatum (assembly GCF_020745735.1). NCBI lineage: Eukaryota > Metazoa > Chordata > Chondrichthyes > Orectolobiformes > Hemiscylliidae > Hemiscyllium > Hemiscyllium ocellatum. The sequence continues at coordinate 28,368,573 of NC_083411.1, forward strand.
ACAATTTCTACCTTGTATTTGTATTAGTCGTTCATAAGTAGTCAGCTGCCCTTCACAGTTCCAGCACTGCAAGAAACACTCTGTTCCATGGAGCATTTGATTTATCTTTGTGCTTATCCTACCTTCAAATCCATTATTAACCATTTATTTTATATAACTTTTATTTATTAAGGAGTTAATCAGCAAAGCATTGGTAAAAAGCAGTGTGAATGCTGAATATCTGAAATAAAAACAAAAAATTGCTGGAAACGTACAGCAGGCCATTCAACATCTGAAAGAGAAAAATAGGTAAAGTTTCAGATTTGACTCTTCATCAGAACTGTGTATTTAAGCATATTTTGTTGGTATTTCAGTTTGTAAAGCATTAACTGCTTTTATTGGGAGTCTCTTGCAAATGGGCATTAGGGTTGGGGACGTTAACACTGAAGATCTTAGACTGTCAGACTGTTTAAAATCAAATCTTTTAATTGAATGGAAGATAATTCTGAAGATACATACAAATATGGATAGGTGCATAAATTCAGTGTTCCTTCCTTTCCTGCACTTGTTCTTGGTTTATTTTGAGTCCTTTTTGAAAACAATATTCCTTCAAACCTTTTGATTTGACAGCTTCTTGTGGAAATGATAAACTGGAGTGGTAACAGTTGGGAAAGTGAGTTTCTGGTCTTCCTCTGTCTAGTTTGTCAAATGGGATGATAGATTACAGGGCTAATGGAAATGATTGAAGCAGGATTTTTGGTGGGTTTGAAGTCATTTCTATTATAGACATTAAATTAGAAAAGGGGAGAAGTCCAATAACTACTCCATATTTCAATTGTATAGCTGGACGAAGACTATAGATGAAGTATAAGCATGCCCCAACTATACAAAATAGGCCACTTTGCAGCTCATATCAACTGTAAAATTATCATTCACGTTTAGCCCCAAAGCAGAAATCATACCTTGGGTGGCTGGGCTAGAAACAAGATACATACCTTTTATTGCAGAACTTTGAAATTGTGTATTTATAAGTTCAAGTAATAACCGGTGCCTATTTTATTGTTGTTAAAGGATAGATTGCATTCTCGAATGAGATTCAGAACTTCAATACATTGTTTTCAGTGACTGTGATCTTGTTCATATAGCCTTCAGTGACATTTCATTTTTTCTTTTGAAGACATTCCACTCTCCAGTGTGCTGCTCCCCTTCATAAGCCCTGTATTATCCCTGCTGACCCATCCTGAAGTTCAGTCTTGAGTGAAAGTAGTCTTGTATCTCACCCAGTGACCATTCATCAAATGTCAGCTTGGACAGCGTATGTGAGGGGGCAGCAAAATTCCTGTTTGATTCTGTTGACTCTTCTCATGACCCTTCCACTAAACTCTTGAGCAGGCATCACTGGATAGTAATTCGAAACAGAACCATGGCTGAGGTTGGCTGACTCAGAACAGAAAAAGAATTCAGTTTGGAAACTTGGCTGTCTCCATGATGCAGTCTCACATCCAATTCACTCTGGCTAATTTTTTTATTTTTCAAAATTCATTATTCCAGAAATGCGTTAACTCTCCTGTATATTTCTAATTTTAAAATGTTCCTTATTAGGCATCTGTACAGACTCGGTCATCGAAACAACAACCGCCACCTCCACCACCGTCACCACCATCTCCACCCCCTGTGACACTGAAGAATAAGGCTGTACTGTGTAAACCCTTGACTCAGAATAAGGGCATCTCCTGTAAACCTGAAATGAAGTCCAAAGGATGTCAAACAGGTAAATGATCAGGATGAAGGGAAATTGTTGTTACTCATGATAATAAAGTCAATTGAATTAATTTCCTGTATGTTTGTTGAATTCCTTTAAAAGCATTTCAAATAAACATTAGCTTTTAATTAGTCAGGTGCTGGCAGGTGGGACTAGATTGGGTTAGGATATCTTTCTGCATGGACGAGTTGGACCGAAGGGTCTGTTTCTGTGCTGTGCATCTCTGAGTCTAATTATCTCTTAAATTTTTGGGTCAGTGAAGTTCGATGTGAGGAAACCAATATCTCCATGAGACTAAGTTGAACTCAGCAGGTTAGTTTTATTTTAAAATTTGATGGTGATTGATACCCGGAAGTGTATAATCTGGTTCTTCCTTTTGTTATAGCCTGTATTTTTGCCCTCTTAAAGTCCAAGAAGTATAATTTTGAGCATATCTGCCACATATCTGGACTGAGTATCCATCATCAAATCTGCCTGGACCATATCAAGAGTACAGTAATTTATTTGTCATGTCTAAGTGACATGACAATAACCAGAGAATGAATTCAGATCCTGCAGGTGCAACGTCAGCATTTGAATTTAGTGTCAAACCAATTTTAAAATAAGCAGGGATCAGTATGAGTCGTCATGAAACTCTCATTTGTCTTAAAAACACCAGTTCATTAATCAACCTCAAGGAGAAAGGAATCCACTATCTTCATTTTGTCTGGAGCTATTTTTGACTCCAGTCCGACACGGTTAATGTTCAAAACCCTATAAAGTGGTCAGATAAGTCATATGGAGGGGTACTTATGGATGGAAGAGTGCATGTTGGTATTTTGTCCAAGAGTTTGCTGCTTGAGGTTAACATCCGATTTCACTTCAGTTATTTTTAATAGCCAGCTTATGAAGAAGATCAAGGAATTCTCGGTGCCTTTTAGCAATGTTCCTTCATAATAAATTATATCTTAATCAGCTGCTCATTTGTTGCATTTCTAATTTTTTATATTTGCTGTGCACAAATGGCTACTATGGTTTCTATTTACTGGTCTTCAGAAAATGATTTTTGTAGTGTGTTCTGATTTTTTATTCCCTGGCAGACTGATCAGATGTTCCATAAGCCCAAGTAATTATTTTGCCTTTTGTATAGCTTTTGTGCTGGAGACAGCGTCATGAGGATGTACAGCACAGAAACAGACCCTTTGGACCAATTCATCTGTGCCCTCCAGATATCCTAATCTGGTCCCATTTGCCAGCATTTGGCCCATATCCCTCTGAACCCTTCCTATTCATATACCCATCCAGTCGCTTTTAAAAGTTATCATTGTACCAGCCTCCACCACATCCTCTGGTAGCTCGTTTAATGCACGCACTACCCTTTGCTTAAAAAAGTTGCCCGTTCTGTCCCTTTTTAAATTTTACAACTTTCACCCTAAATCTGTATCGTCTAGGTGTGGACTCTTCTTCCCCCCCCACCCAGGGAAAAGGCCTCGTCTATTAACCCTTTCTCTGCCACCTATGATTTTATAAACCTCTATAAGGTTACCCCTAGCCTCCGACGCTCCAGTGAAAACAGCCCCAGCTTGTTCAGCCTTTCCCTGTTTATTAAGTCCTCCAACCCTGGCACCATCCTTGTAAATCTTTTCTGAACCCTTTCAAGTTTCACAACATCCGTCCAATAGGAGGGAAACCAGACTTGCACACAATATTCCAAAAGCGGTCGAACCAATGTTCTGTACACCACAACATGACCTCCCAACTCCTTTATTCAATGTTCTGACCAATAAAAGAAAGCATACCAAACACTGTCTTCACTAACCTATCTGCCTGCAGCTCCCCTTTTAAGGAACTGTGAACCTGCACACCAAGGTCTCTTTGTTGAACAACATTCCCCAGGACCTTACCATTAACCATCCAAGTCCTGCTCTGATTTTCCTTTCCAAAATGCAGCACCTTACATTTATGTAAATTAAACTCCATCTACCACTCCTCAGCCATTTGGCCCATCTGATCATCTCTGATGTTGGATTTGCTATCGCTTCACCCCACCTCACCTTTAAATCTGGTGTTCATGTTTTGACAGCTGAGTGGGTAGTCTAGTGAGAAAAGTCTGTGCAAAGAAGGGGCAAGTGCGCTTTTTTGCTTTGTTCCCTAAAATTTCTCCTCATCTTCCCATTCCTTCCTGGCATTACTGACCTGTTGCTAAGTTATGGTTTTAGATATCGGATGCTCTCCTGTAATTCTCAAAAGTTGCTGCTTTTTGCTCATAAACCCATGCATTACCATTCTCTATCAGGTACCAATATATGGTGATCAAATGCTTTTTTGCAGCATCAAATGCATTATACAAACACATTCGGTTATTGGAAGCAATGGTTTTGAAGTTAATGAAGTTATTGAAGAGACAGTTAGGGTGCTTTAATTGTGGTGATGTGGAATTGATGGCAGATGGAACATGAAATGTGATAGGTCATCTTTATTTGTCTTTATAATTGAAAAGAAAAGGTATGTCACCTGATCAACCATCTTCCTTTTTCAGTATGCTCTCACATGCTTTTCCTTCCCTCTTCATCTTCACTTGGTTTAGAATCAAGCCTCATCTGGCCATCAACTTTAGATAATTGTTTTTGCTTCAGTTTCTCCTCTTTTGGTCATTCGATCTTTTAAGAAGCTATTTCTATCACTTCACTGGTGGAGATTTTATTTTTATAATTTGACAGCTTCCAGCTCAGTACTCCACTTGATTTGTCAGAGCTGTGATAAATCCCTTTTTAAATTATATTTTGAATATTGGAGAAATAGGTTTATAATTGTTGAGGGGGGCCAGGTTTGGATTGTACATGGCACTTGTATCTTTGTCTTAACTTTAGAAATAGTTTGAGACCTAAATTTTTGTTTTAAAGTAGTTAATTTTTTTGCTACAAACTGTAATAAGTTCAACATTACATATCTGCAGTAAGATTACAATATGTTAACCAATTTTTAACTTTGTCCCTTTTCTATTGCAGAGGAAGAATGGAAGCCACAACTGATTGTGGTACCCATCCCTGTGCCAGTCTTCATACCAGTGCCTTTGCATATGTATTGTCAAAACACACCAGTGCCTTTTTCTATGCCAATCCCGGTAAGTTTCATAGCTTTTGTAACTTGTAGTACAACGAGTCTGTGATACATATTATCAAAAATGAATAATGCGAAGATTGCATTTTTAAGCTTGTAAAGTAGAACCATGCAAATTATGAAAAACAATTCAACTTCTATTGGTTCAACTTGTTTTAATGACTAATTTTTAATTTTACCTTTTTTTTTGTCAATGGGTAATTATTTTTCAGTTGCTCAATTTAAAAGTATTGGAAAGGGAGTAGAGACACTGCAGTGGATGGAATGCTGATGTTTATTTCACTTCCAGATTTCTCCTTTATTAATTTCTTTAAAGTGTTGACTGTTCTCTCATAGCCTCGTCAAGTTTCATTTTTCACTGGATAGACTCAACAGTAATGTATTGAGATAATGAGAATATAGGTAAAGGGTTACTGCTGTTAAAACCCATCCAGGGATTTTGGTGGAAAGTAAACATCCTTTTGAGGATTGGACCTGGCTTCTTTATGATACTGCTTTCGGTGGAATTACCTGCTGATCAAATCAAATCCGTGATTTTGTTAGTTGGACTCCCATAGTTTCAACTGGTAGGTGATGTCAGCTCTGTTAAATTCAGTCACAGATCATCATATTTTCAACGGTTTTAAAAATAAATTAAAACTGCTGTGACAACACCCATTCATAGACAAGTTCTGAATGTTGAGAAAACGTAATGTGAGTTTGAGACAGGGAATAAGAGGTTATTTTATGTAGGTTTGATAGTGGGAAACAAAACTGGTTGTCAATTAAGTATTTAGTTTCTGACAGGATTTTTAAGGGTTGGGGTGCAATGGGGTCTGTCTTGATTTTTGAAGAGACTGATGTTTCAGGGAATGAAGCTTGGTGGAGTCTTGGGGAAGCATGAGCTTCTGTATGCTTAACATACAGAAAAATGAGATTTAGGGATAAATCTAGGTATTAGAAGCAGATTATTGGGAGAGATCAGGCAAAGCTGCAGTTTGTTGAAAACAGAAAATTATAGATATTTTTAGTAAACCTATTCAAATGCGTTATGACACACCTCTGAAACAAGTGGGGCCACTGCATCACAAGAAACCCTTTAAAAGGAGAATCATAAACTTGGTTGATGTAGTAATGTGATTGAGTTTGTAGATGTGGAGGCTTGTTTGGAGGGTGTTGGGATTTACAGGAAGGAACAAAGGTCAAATGAAAATTTTACAAGCTTTGCATATATGTATATTGTGGGAAAAAGTAAAGTTATTCACACTGGTACAGATAATAAATTGCAGACTAGTACTTAAATAGAAAATGACTACAGAATTCTTAGTCAGGAATCTAGGAGTTCTCGTGCATAAATGTCAAAAGGCTGATAAGCAGGTACAACGTGCAAATAGGAAGCCATTTAGGATTCTAGCTGCAGTGATTGTAGCGCGGTCAGTAAGGTGGACCTCATAGAATGAGTTCCCTGATTCAGGCTGTTAACCTGGTCCAGTCGGGGAGCCAAGTCTGACTGACATCAACAGGAGTGTCGGAAGTCCTGTTCACTCCAAGTTGACTGAGTGGAAAGACCAGTACCAAGTACTATGCATGTGTAAACAAATGGTGACTTGGCGACAGGATACCAGCCTTTGTGGAGTTATTTCAGTGGATGAGATGGGATTAATGATGTAACTGTACAAAAGCAACTACTAGCTGATGCTCAACTAGACTACAAACGGCACTGCAATTAGCTTTGTCACTAGAAAATGTGGCGAGTGGAGCAAATGAATTATAGAATATGCCGATTGAAGAGGACACCCTCACCAGGCCGACTGAGCTTATGGAACACCAGTTGAGTGAAGACAATTTCATAGCCTCACTTGAGACATATCCTGAACAGAGGGATTCTAGGTCAGCCCACAGCAAAACCCCAAAACAAAGTCAAGCTTCGGCCAAATGGATAACATTTTCTTAAGGATCCAGGCCAGCAAGACATTATACTTGCTGCCAGTATGTGGACCGGCAAGAGTCCCACTCGGCATGAATTGAGTAAGAAAGCACATAGGCCAGTATCCAGAAAAGTGTATGCCCTGGCAAGCCCACCAATATCTGGCTTGGAACAGTTAAATAGCCAAGCAATATCCGAATCATAACCAATCAAAAAAATGTCTGGTTAAATGGTCACTGTTTCTAATGGAGATTGATACTGGTGCAGCTGTATCAGTGATTATGAAACCGGTCTTTCACAAAATTTGCTCTGACTCCAATCTTTACATTTGCTTTAGATTTCCATTACACTGAGAACCTATACTGAGGAAACTTTTAAGGGTACAGTTTCGATTCTGGTCGCGTATGAGAAACACCTGGTTCAGTTATCACAGATTGTAGTAAAAGGCTCAGACCTTCACCTGATGGGACAGAATTGGTTGAGAAAGATGCATCCCGGCTCAGCATTTTTTGATTCGAGAAATGGCTGCAAGAGTGAAGTCCTAATTAAGTACCCGTAAGCTTTTCAGGAAGGTCTAGGCATTATCAAAGGAGCCAAAACCACCTTTCATGTTGACCAGGAAGCAATGCCATGATTCAGCGAGGCCTGTCCATTGCCATTTGCCTTACAGGCAAATATAGTGGCAGAAATCAGGAGGCTAGAAAGTAAAGGAATCTTCAAACTAGTGCAGTTTATGGGATATGCTGATATGTTGTACTGATTGTGAAGCCTGATGGGTCAGTTTGCCTTTGTAGGGACCGCTTCTTGAACCTGGATAAATCCCTTGCATATAGAGGACTGAATTTAAACTGCCAAGGGGCTGTCCTTCACGAAGCTGGATATGAGCATAGGTCTTTCCTTGAATTGGTGAATAAGTTCGGAAAGTTCATATCAATCTCGACTCCATTCTGGTATCCTTGCACCTTCTATTGAGAAAGGGTCAGCCTTAGAAATGGTGTAGTCTTTAGGGAAGTGTAGAAGGAGCTGTCATCTATGGTTTATTATGATCTCAAGCGAGATCTGGTGCTGAAATGTGATGCATCCCCGTATAGTAGTGGGGTACTGTTGGCTCACAGATGGCCCAATGGAGAGGAACATTTAAAGGCTTATGCTTCCCAGACTTTGGCTGATGCAAAGCGCAAAATGCCCAGATAGGGAAGGAAAGTTTGGTGGACATTTTTTGGGTGGGAGAAAGTTCCACCAGTACCTTTTTACAGATGTAAATTTGTATTGTAACATTCCTCAAACCCATGCTAGAGCTTCTGAAAAAGGATAAAACCACAGCTTCACGTAAAATTCTGCAGTGGGAGGTGGTAGCATGTGCACACGATTACAAGTTGGCACACTGTCTCGGAGGCCAGTAGTAAATGTGGATGCCTTGAGCTGCCTCCATCTGGCAGATAGATCACTGGTGGTGTCGCCACTGGAAGAATCTGTTCTAGTTTTAAACTTTCTGTACACTCTTCTAGTTACTGCAGACAATATCAGACTGTGGATGTGAAACAAAAACAATGTTGGTCATGGGAGAAACAAAAGGGCTATCCCAACCAAAATTGAAACTTACTCGACCTCACTAGACCAGATCACACAGAGGACAGCATTTTATTATGGGGGAAGGAGTGGTTGTCCCCAGCAAAGGTTGTCGCCAGATTCTGGCGAAACTCTGCCAGGGCCATCTAGGGGTGTCCAGAATGAAGCTGTTGGTGAGAAATTATGTCTGGTGGCTAGGATTGGATGCAAACATAGCCACATTGATGGGTCAGTGCCCAGAGTGTCACAAATTACCACCAGCAGCACCCTCACCTGCTTGCGGGAATGGCTGGGTAAACCCCAAACTTGGTTGCACGTTGACTATGCTGGACCTTTCATGGGTTCAACGTTCTTCATCATTGTGGGCGCCCACTCAAACCATATGTGGATGTACATACAGTTCATTCATCAAACAAGGGACAAGGATAGAAAAGCTCCAGGCAAGGTTTGCAGTACACTGGCTCCTAGAAGCATTGCTCACAGACAATGAGACTTTGATTTCCAGCAGGGAGTTTAAGTATTTCCTAAAGTCAAGTGGCATTTGGCATATAAGGACAGCTGTATACCATCCATCATCCAATGGTCTGGCAGAAAGAGCAGTCCAAACTTTGAAGGCAGGCTTAAAGAAACACTTCACTCGATACTAAAATGTCCAGTTTCTATTTGATTATCAAATCACCCCTCATGCTGCGACATCTGCCATGTGGTTGCTTCGATGCTTGATGCCTTTACCTCCTGCAGAAGAGGATTCATTTCTTCCAAGATGTTACAGGGGCAAGAAGCAAGCCACGGTGCATTACACGCTTCCCATTGCTGAATCTGAGTTGAAGGAACTGGACCTGATGTGAAAAGGCCCCAGGAGTGGCTACAAGAAAATGAACAGATCTACATACCCAGATTTAGAGGCGGAGGTAAGGTATGGAGTGATTCTAACAAGGTCAGCCAGGTGGACCTCAGAATTGAGTTCCCTGATTGGACCAGGTTAACCAGCCCCAATCAGGGAGCCTTGACTGACTCATAGCAGGAATGTCAGCAGTTCTGTTCATGAGAGGAGCTGGACCAGTGTCAAGTACAATGCACATTAAATAAAGGGTGACTTGATGAAGGGATATCCGTCTCTGTGGAGTTATTTCACCAGCATTTAATATGAGAGTAATCAGTTGTATGGGGCATTGGTGAGAAAACAACCTAACTACTTGGTACTGTTTTGGTCTCCTTATTTTAAAAAAAGCTTAAGATTCATTGATGATGTTTCAGAAAAGTTTTACGTGATTGATATCTGGAGGAAATGTGTTGTCGTCTTAAAATTGGGGTCTTTCTTTGATGGGCGATGACAGGAATTATTTTCTGAGGGTTGTACAACTTTGGAACTCTGTCTCTGAATGGAGTTATTGAATATTTTTGAGGTGGAGGGAGGTAGATTCAAGCAGGGGAATCCAAGGTTCGCAGGGATAGGTAGGCATGTGTAATTTGGAGTGTAAACAAACCAGCCATGATCTTACTGAATGGTGGAATGGGCCTCAACAGCTGACTGACTACTTCTGCTTCTAGTTGATATTTTCACATGTACAGAGGTTTTTGTTCATTAAACTTGAAATGTTTTACATTTTGTAACAAACTATCATGTGATTTTCAAAATAGGTCCCTATTCCGATGTTCCTTCCTACTACTTTAGACAGTGCTGATAAGATAGTGGAGGCAATAGAGGAACTGAAGGTCAAAATTCCTTCAAACCCATTTGAAGCTGATATACTCGCCATGGCTGAGATGATAGCAGAGGCTGAGGAAATGGAGAAAGCTTCATCAGATCTTTGTGGCAAGTTTAATTCAATTCTATTCATTTCTCTTTCAAAATTATTCTTGCATCTGTTCTGATGAAAAATGAATCTTTAATACACTAACTGTTGGAAATTTTTTCTCTATTGCTATAATGTATACCTCTTTACCTGATTTTTCCTTTATTTCAGAGGTTCACTTTGAAACTATGAGTGAGTACATGAATTAGGTTCTGATTTCAACTTCATAACACCGAGAGGAAATGTACAAGTAATGTTAGGGGCTGAGGACAAATGTGCAGTCAGTGTTGATATTGAGAAATCTGAAAGATTGAGGTGGGTCAGGGAACTGTCAGGCTTGCTGTGTGAGAAAAGTTTTGCTTTGTTGCATTGTAACTGCCTTTTTCTTCTATTGCTCTGGGGTGGAATAAGTTAGCTGAAAGTGTGTTGCTGGAAAAGCGCAGCATTTCAGGCAGCATCCAAGGAACGGGAGATTCGACGTTTCGGGCATAAGCCCTTCTTCAGGAATCGGGATTCCTGAAGAAGGGCTTATGCCCGAAACGTCGAATCTCCCGTTCCTTGGATGCTGCCTGACCTGCTGCGCTTTTCCAGCAACACATTTTCACCTCTGATCTCCAGCATCTGCAGACCTCACTTTCTCCTCGGTGGAATAAGTTAAACTCATTTTGAACTATATTTATTTGTTTGGGAAAAAGGCAGTGTTGGGATAAATAAAATTGCGAAACATACATTAAAAAAATTGAAATTCATTCAAAGTGAACAGTTCAAAGACTTAGAGGGTTGGAGAAATGTGATGACAATTTCCAAAAACTGCCAACAACTTAGAATAAGTCCAATCTTACTTGGACACTACTGATTTCTATATTGTAAAGTGGATACAGGATATCACTTGAAAAAGTGCAAAGATGGTTTATAAAATTGATACCACAATTGAGGTTATACTGGTCATCAAGAAAAAATAGAAAGAGAAGGCTAAGAGGGCGACTTAGTAAAAGTTTTAAAAATACCAATGTTTGAGATTTAGAAATCTTCTGTTCGCTGACCCTCAAAATGTTCTACAGTTCTTTTAGCAGGATGAACATGGACTATGTTAGTAGTTCAATAATTGATGAGAAAAGCACAGCAGTACAAAGGAGCATTAGCGGCAAATAATACTCAGTTTTGTTTTCATATTTTTGGCAATATTTTATTGTTACCTTCTAATGAACAATAAAAGTTTGTGCTTCTCTTTGAATCAAGCCGTAAGATCTTTCAATCCAAACTTTATAATTTCATGCAAAATAGTTTTTCAGTAATGCAGGATGTACCTCTTTGTAGCACTTCCTTGGTTTTAGTCAATATTGTGTATTGTCCAGAAGTATAGCTAGTTTTATTCTAAACTGTCCCAGGAAGGAAGCATAGAATTGGAACCAGGTTTATTTTTACACTTTATAAGGTATTTTAGATTATTTTAAAGAGCCTCTTCAGACATATTATGATATACTGCTGGAGCAGGTGGGATTTAGGCTCAGAGGTAACGATGCTCCCACTGTGCCACAGGACCCTTGATTTGAACCAAGGTTGCTGCATCTATTATCCAGCATAATAGCCACTATATGATCATGACGAGCCATTCAGGACCCTATAATCTATTTTTTAACTTAGTGACACATTGCAAATCCTCCAAATCCCATATCATCCATTTCAGCCGTACATATTTATAGGACCCGAAGTGAAATCCTAATAATTGCCTCTTTGTACATGCCTGCAAGCAATTTAACACAATTGGTATAAAATTACCAGTAATAATTTGAATCCAGATCTTCTGATCTGACTTGGATATGTTAACAACTGAGCCAATCTGACAGCTAATGTGATTTTTCCTTTTAAGTAATATGCTTTTGTCAATGTGGATAAGTATTTGGATTTGTTTTCAATTTTTTTCATCTGATATTTTAAATGTAGTTATCTTTTTAATATGCTATTTGCTATAATTGTTTCTTCCTTGTTTGTTCAGATCTTGCTAGCAATCCAAGTGCCGATGGCCTCCTGGAAGACTGTGACTTATTTGGACCTGCCAGGGATGACGTCTTGGCCATGGCAGTTAAGATGGCTAATGTCTTAGATGAACCAGGGCAGGATTTGGAAGCTGACTTCCCCAAAAGTAAGTCAAAGTTATTATTATGTTCCTGCTATAATAGTAATGACAAAGTAACTTTTTAAAAAATTGATAATATTGCAATTGTAACTTTCCAATGCAAATTTGAAAATGTTGCTTATTTGATGTCTAAGCACAAAGAGAGTTCAGGAACTTTTTTGCAACTTGTTCCCATTTCATGGACTTTTGATTTCATAGTTTTATGAACCATAAGATAACACTTTATTGGGATTCACAGACATGCAAGTCAAAAAGCTGTTGTGAAGATTAGATTAGATTAGACTTACAGTGTGGAAACAGGCCCTTCGGCCCAACAAGTCCACACTGACCCGCCGAAGCGCAACCCACCCATACCCCTACATTTACCCCTTACCTAACACTACGGGCAATTTAGCTTGGCCAATTCACCTGACCCGCACATCTTTGGACTGTGGGAGGAAACCGGAGCACCCGGAGGAAACCCACGCAGACACGGGGAGAACGTGCAAACTCCACACAGTCAGTCGCCTGAGTCGGGAATTGAACCCGGGTCTACAGGCGCTGTGAGGCAGCAGTGCTAACCACTGTGCCACCGTGCCGCCCACGTAGTTGACAAATAGTGAAGTGTGGTGTTTTCTTGCTGTTGTGTCGATATGTGAGAAGAAAAGTCAATCAGTAATCTAAGCAGCTGTCTTTTACATAAGATAACTACTCAGACTACAGAAATGATTCTCTTGCCTTTACAAATGCCAAAGTAGCTAAAAAAGACAAGTTTAAACAGTGGATATACAAATTCAACAGTCAACTGACACTTGGCTATTTTGTTCTCGCGTGGCAGTCAATTCATTTGAGAAATTTATTTATCTTACAGGTGATCTGATTAAATGGCCTTTACTATATTGAGTTCATTCTTAATAATTGAAAGAATGGTATTGCCATCAGGAAACAAAAAAAGATAATTTTCATGTTTTCTCAATTTTATTATAGAATATTTTTAGGGCATATTAGATTATTTTCACTTTCAGATATGTTTTTATAATTACCTTTATTTACTTTATATTTCAGCCCCATTGGAACTTAACTCTGGTGTTGACTTCCTGTTTGATTGTGGGATCGTGACAACAGATGAAGAACAGCCAGAATCTGAAATCCCACGAGCAGTCAGAAGGGTATGTATGTGTGTCTTTTTGGGTTTGTGTGTCTTTTTGCTACAGCCATGTGACTTTCAAAAATCAGCTGAGTCAAATTGTAGTTCTGCCCATTTAAAAACTAATTCTAAATTGTTGAGCTGTAACAAGAACATCTGCCATTGTTGAAAAGCCCCACAGCCACTGGAATTTGTTTGATAAATGTCAATATAGAACTAAATTATACAAACTGAGAATACTTTGTAATTATAAATGCATCAGTCAGGGAGGAAGAAAATATGAGTGCCACTGCTGTTGACATGTTGATCCCAGCTAGAAACTAGATGTGAGTAAACATGCTATGAGGTCAAAATTAAATTTGAAAATGTGTTGCTGGTTCTCCAGCATCTGCAGATCTCATTTTTTACCCCAAAATTAAATTTGACCTGGACTTTGTTCACTTAACAAATAGATCAGTGCCACTCACTGTTTTCATTCATATATCAAGTGTTACCACTTGGCCAAGATACTGAAGGGGAACTGAAAGTTGTGAAATTGTTTTTATTTTTTTCTTGAAGCTGTTTTAAGTTGGTCTCTTTTTAATTTTTAATTTGAAATATAAAAGGAAGTTTAGATTTTGAGAATGGAATGTAGTAAAATATGACAATTCCAAAGTTTTAGGAGGAATGTTACAAGACTTCTCACTTCATCATAAAGGACTGCATTTTGATGTTGATTTTTTGCTTTTTGTCTTGCAGGGTCAGAAGCGGCTAATGCTTTCAGAAAGTTGTTCACGTGATTCTCTTGCTAGCCAACAGTGCTGTACTGGATTAAATTACTCGTATGGCGTAAATGCTTGGAAGTCCTGGCTCCAGGCTAAATATGCCAGTGGCGATACCAGTAAAAGTGAAGAGCTCAGGTTTGGACGTAAGTTTTTGTTATGTTTCCTTTTGAGTGTAGTAAATACATTTTCTTCCCCGTCTCTGCTTGTAGTCTGCTTAAGGCAAGCAAACCACTGACCAAAACCCTATAACCACACCTCTGCTTCTGTATTGCAGGGAAACAGTCCCAGACTAACTATCAGTTTTTAAAAAACAAAATCCACCTATTCTAAAGTAAATATCAGCCAGAGTGCAAAACGGCCTCTATTATAGTGCTAGTTGGGATTGAATTAGAAGAATTTTTGTGATGAATGAAATAATGTTGCAGATACAGTAATGAACAATTTCCCAGTGTTTCTGTGCTTGCTTTTGCAGTTAATCTGGGAGTGATTGCTGATGTTTGGTGTAGAAAATGAGACCAGTGTCTGTTGCGTTGACAATTTTTCTTTAAATCAACAGAGAAAATAAAGTTACGTGCTATTGGGTGCAAAAACTTCCACTATTAAACACCTAAGTTTTACATTTAAAAATAATGAACCAATCGTAACTGTAGAGATTGTTTAGATTTGTTTGGTGTTCATTTGCATCCAGCAGGGTATGTTTACTTAAAATTGCAGTGCTTGTGTTATCCCTCATAGCCTAAGAAACTGGGATGTGCATAACATCTTGAAATATCCAACAGAATTTATTATAGTTCATAATAATTTACACTATGCCAGTCAGGCATAGTGTAAAGGGCCTTGTGAGGCAGCCGTGGTTTAGTAAGGAATTGGAGTCCCTTGTGAAAGGGAAGAAGGCGGCATATGTAAAGATGAGGCGTGAAGGTTCAGTAGGGGCGATTGAGAGTTATAAGGTAGCCAGGAAGGAGCTAAAGAGGGAGCTAAGAGAAGCGAGAAGGGGACATGAAAAGTCTTTAGCTGGTAGGATTAGGGAAAACCCAAAGGCTTTCTATAGGTATGTCAAGAATAAAAGGATGACTAGGGTAGGTATCGGTCCAGTCAAGGATAGTAGTGGGAAGTTGTGTGTGGAGGCGGAGGAGATTGGAGAGACATTAAATCAGTACTTTTCATCAGTATTCACTCAGGAACAGGACACTGTTGCTGATGTGAATATGGAATCACAAATAATTAGAATGGATGCCCTGTAAATATGCAGGGAAGAGGTTTTGGGAATATTGGAAAGGATGAATATAGATAAGTCTCCTGGGCCTGATGGCATTTACCCCAGGATCCTATGGGAAGCTAGGGAGGAGATAGCAGAGCCATTGGCCTGGATTTTTATGTCGTCATTGTCAACGGGAATAGTACCAGAGGACTGGAGGATAGCGAATGTGGTCCCATTGTTCAAGAAAGGGAGTAGGGATAGCCCTAGTAACTATAGGCCAGTGAGTCTGACTTCAGTGGTGGGCAAAGTCTTAGAGAGAATGGTAAGGGATAAGATTTATGAACATCTGGGTAGGAATAACGTGATCAGGGATAGCCAGCATGGTTTTGTGAAGGGCAGGTCGTGCCTCACAAACCTTATTGAGTTCTTTGAGAAGGTGACTAAGGAAGTGGACGAGGGTAAAGCAGTAGATGTTGTGTATATGGATTTTAGTAAGGCGTTCGATAAGGTTCCCCATGGTAGGCTAATGCTAAAACTACGGAGGTATGGCATTGAGGATACATTAGAGGTTTGGATTAGGAATTGGCTGGCTGGAAGGAGACAGAGGGTAGTAGTTGATGGATTATGTTCATCTTGGAGCGCAGTTACTAGCGGTGTACCACAAGGATCTGTTTTGGGACCATTGCTTTTTGTTATCTTTATAAATGATCTAGAGGAAGGACTTGAAAGCTAGGTAAGCAAGTTTGCGGATGACACAAAAGTCGGTGGAGTTGTGGATAGTGAGGAAGGAAGTGGTAGGTTACAGCGGGATATAGATAAGTTGCAGAGCTGGGCGGAAATGTGGCAAATGGAATTCAATGTAGCTAAGTGCGAAGTCGTTCACTTTGGTAGGAATAACAAGATGATGGATTACTGGGCTAATGGTAGGCTACTTGGTAGTGTGGATGAGCAGAGGGATCTTGGTGTCCATGTACACAGATCTCTGAAAGTTGCCACCCAGGTAAATAGTGCTGTGAGGAAGGCATATGGTGTACTGGGCTTTATTGGCAGAGGAATTGAGTTCCGGAGTCCTGAGGTCATGTTGCAGTTGTATAAGACTCTGGTGAGGCCTCATCTGGAGTATTGTGTGCAGTTTTGGTCGCCATACTATAGGAAGGATGTGGAAGCTTTAGAACGAGTGCAGAGGAGGTTTACCAGGATGTTGCCTGGAATGGTAGGAAAATCTTATGAGGAAAGGCTGAGGCACTTGGGGCTGTTCTCATTGGAGAAGAGAAGGTTTAGGGGAGATCTGATAGAAGTGTATAAGATGATTAGGGGTTTAGATAGGGTAGATACTAAGAACCTTTTACCGCTAATGGAGTCAGGTGTTACTAGGGGACATAGCTTTAAATTAAGGGGTGGTAGGTATAGGACAGATGTTAGGGGTAGATTCTTCACACAGCGGGTTGTGAGTTCATGGAATGCCCTGCCTGTATCAGTGGTGAACTCTCCTTCTTTATGGTCATTTAAGCGGGCATTGGATAGGCATTTGGAAGTTATTGGGCTAGTATAGGTTAGGTGGGATTCGGTCGGCGCAACATCGAGGGCCGAAGGGCCTGTACTGCGCTGTATCCTTCTATGTTCTATATGTTCTATGTTCTATGTTCATATAATGTTATATTCTTGGACGCATCTATGTCTAGGCTAGCATTCAGCTGTTTAGTTAGAAAAAGTAGTGTACATCCTCAGCACATACTTCAAGTGATCCAAGTTAAGGTGTAACCTGAGACTTCTTCCCCCTCAGGTCACATGCTGTAACATAGTGATGTTATCATGAGTTTGTGTCTTAATTGTATACTGTATACTTACAAATCCAATACGTTGAACAGGTATTCATATTTTCTATCATGGTTCAAAAATTAACAATGGACACTTGAAGTAGTAGTAGGCTCCCATTACTATGTCACCCATGGTTCTTGCTTTAAGAACATAACAAATATGTATGAAATAAGTCATCTATTTAAGTATGTTTGAAGAATAGAAGTTTAGTGGTATATAATCCCTTTTTTTTCAGTTTCAGGTAGTTGTTCAGGTAGTGAAAAATGCTTCTGCAACATGAACCGACTAGTACATTATGCACCTGAAAGGGAAAACACATTGTTCCATTCACACAATACTTGAGCTTCTTAGTTGAGAAACTGAGAGGATTCAGGAGACGAGCCTTTTATTGCAGAGTGGCCAGACTCTGCCCTTGTAGCTACCATTTTCATATGGCTGTTTGTATTTTTAAAAAACTGATAGATATTTCATTATCAACAATCAATTGTTTTAGTCACTCCTTTAAGTCGCCTAATCCTCTAATGTTGAAGTGAGCTCTAGGTGAGTTTTGGTTTGAATTGTGATCCGTTTTAACTGACAGGTGAACAACCCACAGCAGAGAGGTTTGAGAGTTACTCAATTCAACTGGTAAACAATGAAATTTAGCTGAGATATTTAATAACTGGCAGTTGGTGCTTTTGATAAGAGCCATTGTGTTCATGCTAATTGAAGAAGCTTGATTCCAGTTTCCTTTTGCAATTCTTGAAATTCTAACATACATTTGAGCTGGAAATAGATGGTGATTTGGCAGCAGCTTGAGTTTTGAAAATCCATGCGTTTTCTATGAAAATTGTATCCTTATTATTTTGATGCAATTGCCAGTAAGAATTCAAAAACTTCCTTCATTGTTAGAAATGGGGGTTATCATCTTAACAACTTTATTAAAAATGTATACTTTTGTTCTTCCCTATTAGCTAAACCGATGAGGATCAAAGAGGATATTTTATCCTGCACTGCTGCAGAACTAAACTACGGGCTGGCTCAATTTGTTAAAGAAGTGCAGAGGCCCAATGGGGAGCGATACGAGCCGGATAGTGTTTACTACTTGTGTCTCGGAATTCAACAGGTTTGTTTATAAATTCACATTCTTTGAGCTGTTGGTATGTGTCCAGAAATGGCAGATTGCCAGCTTTTTCTTATGCACAACCTTTTAAAGGCTGTTACTTGCCTAAGTCTGAAAATTTTGTGGTTGGAAGAAGCAAAGGAATTTAGATTCACTTTTGTACTGTGAAGAAATGAAGGGAGCTTAAAAATGCATGTTCCTGAAGGAATCAGGACAAGTGAGTAAGATGGTCAAGGAGGCATATTTATTGACCTCAGCCTAGATATGAATGGAAAATTATGTTCCCATTGTGGAAAGCCCAACTAGAGTTTCGAATCCCTACCGTGCACAGAGGTCATTCGGCCCATTTAGTCCACACCGACCCTCCTGAAGAATGTCCTACCCAGACCCTTGCCCTAGCCCCACATTTACCATGGCTAATCCACCTAGTCTACACATCCCTACACATCATGGGACAATTTAACATAGTCAATCCACCTAATCTGCGTATGTTGTCTGTGGGAGGAAACCAGAACACCCGTGCTGCCTAACCTCAGTGGTTTGGACTGCTGTCATGCAACACCAGGGATCTGGGTTCAATTCCACTCTTGGGTGACTGTCGGTGTGAAAATGTGTGGCTGTGTGGGTTGCTGCTGTGTCTTCCCATTTCCTCCCACAGCCTAGCCTAGAATAGAAAATGTTTCTTTGCGAGTAAAGATTGGACGTGCTGGGCCTAATTTCTTTGGTGGAGAGAAGGCAAAAAAAGGCTTAAATAATGTTTATGTAGTTATGAGAAGCTGAGGTAGCATGGACTTATTTCTGTTCATATTTATGGACAAATAACCAGGCTGCACAGAATTAAAAGAATTGACAAAGGGTTTCACAAGGACTTGAGTCAGTCTACTTGGCAATGCAACTAATGCTGGGAAGTGACATTAAACTGAATACGTTTCGTCAGTTGAGACATGCTAGGCTACATGGTCACTTCTAGTGCTATGAAACTGATTTTTTTGTTAATTAATCTGTATAAGTAATATGCTCTCAATTGGTCAGAAGATCTGTGAATTGAGTGCAATGTTTACTCAGTTTTTCCAGTGAACTTACTCAAGATTATTTCAGGCAAAGAGGGTATTCAGTGTAACTGCATCTACAATAATAAAGACCCTGTAGGCTTTACATTACAACATTTAGCCTTAACTCAAGGGAATGTGGTTCTGACTGATAACACTGGAGATACGGCGAGTTGGCTACTACAAGTCAATACACCTTATATTCCACCTCAGGAGTTTAAAGCCCATGCTCTACATAGAGTTCACCAGCTTCAAATCTCCCCATCCACAACCTCATTTCATGTCTAGCCCTCCTCCCCCCCCAACTCCTTCACCTGACCTAACTTGTCCATTTTCCTTCTCACCTATCTGCTCCAACCTTCCCACTGACCAATCACTATAACCCACTATCTGAATCCACCTTCCCCATCCCAACTACCTTCCCCACCCCGCAGTCCTGATGTCAAGTCCTGACCTGAAATGTTGACTTTCCTGCTCCTCCGGTGCTGTCTTACATGCTGTGCTGTTCCAGCCATAACTCTATAACTCTACATTGTATTAACACTGACTTCCAGCATCCATCTCCTAACTACTACAAGTGATTGTTGTTAGACGTTTTAAGTCCAGTAAAAAAAATTGATGAATGACAGAAATGAATTGGGTGAGTAACAATGTTTTTGCAAATTGAGGGTAGGGATGGGATCATGACAGTAATTCAGAGTGCTTTGTCAGTAAATGAAATGGCCATCCTTTCTCCATCAAAAAATATGTAACGCAATATTCTTTATTTCCTTGATGCTTAAGAATTAAAATAACACAGATTTTTGCAAAGTGTATGACTATGCTGTGCACGCTTTTAAGGGAAGAATGGTTAACTCTGTGGGTAATGATGAAGGGGTGTTTGGCTCATTACTGGAACATTTGTATGCAGATTGAAATGTCCTGATTCAAGTCTTAGTATCCAGTCAAGGTTCATTTTCTAAAATAAAATCAATTATTTACTTCATTGATTTTCAGTGTTTTCATATAGGAAATGTAGGAAGTGTTCTTCCCTGTTTTAATACTAATTTGAAACCTTTTTTAGATCGACTTTTTTGCTTTTTTTCATTCTGCTTTTTGGTCTTTCTCCACTGGAGGGAGCAAGTGCCCATTTGCTGGTGCAAGCTTAATCAAATGTAATTTAAATTGAACAGTCATGAGTTTATAACTTGGGCACTTGAGCCAAAAAGGAGATTAATAAAGTTTTCATCCCACAATAGAAGGGTGACTGTGTTACAAATATAAGCCTTGCTGCATTGCTTTTTTTTTAAAGAATGTGTTTTTCACATAACTTGCTCCCTTTTCAGTGGAACATAAATAGGTATTACTGCAACACTTCCTTTAGCTTTTGCAGAGGCACCTATTAACTTGTATTCCAGTAGATTAGATTAGATTAGATTCCCTACAGAATGGAAACAGGCCCTTCGGCTCAACAAGTCCACACCGACCCTCCGAAGAGTAACCCACCCAGACTCATTCCACCTCCCTATATATACCCCTCACTAATATAATACACGCCTAACACTATGAGCAATTTGGCAAGGCCAATTCACCTGACCTGCACATCTTTGGACTGTGCAAGGAAACCGGAGCACCCGGAGGAAACCCACGCAGATACGGGGAGAATGTGCAAACTCCGCACAGCAGTTGCCTGAGGTGGGAATCGAACCCAGGCTCCTGGCACTGTGAGGCAGCAGTGCTCACCTCTGAGCAGTAATTTTGTAGTTTGAAAATTTGGACCAGTGACATTTTAGTAGATGGCTAAATGACCACAAGTGTTTTAAGATTGAGATTGACAGATGTATGGACCATGAGAACACTAGAGTTAGTCGTGCTTGTCTTATCCAAGCTTAGATTTTCAGTATTCCTTGCCCCAGTATCACAATTGGACAGAACTATGATCACATAAATGAATACATCTCTAAGTGCAGAGTCTTTGAGTATGCTCACATAATCTTTCAGTGCTGGGTATTTATGAAAACTGCATTTGAAAAAAATCATTTTAATCTTTGCAATTGGTTCTTAATACCTCTCCAAGAAATAGGTTGAATACCACTTTCTAAGGACAAGTGAACACAAAATGGTAGAAACTGACATATGTATGCTGTGGTGTGAAGGTTTGCTAACCAGCTAATTGTCAGCTGTGGATTGGTGCATTTATGGTATTATTTATTCTTTTTGTGGGGTTGCTGGCTAGAATTTATTGTCTATCCCGAGTGACCAGGTGGTGGTGAGCTGCCTTCTTGAACTGCTGCAGCCCACCTACTGTGGGTTGATCCACAAAGCCATTAGGAAGGGGTTTTGACCCAGTGACAGTAAAGGAATGGCAATATATTCCCAAGTCAAGATGGTAAGTGGCTTGGAGAGGAACTTAAACCATATATCTGCTGCCCTTGTCCTATGAGATGGAAGTGGTCATAGGTTTGGAAGATGCTGTCTGAGGATCTTGAGTGAATTTCTGCAGTGCATCTTGTGCATTCTGCTGCTACTGAACATCGGTGGTGGATGGAGTGGATGCTTGTAGACATAATGCCAATCACGCAATTTGTCCTGGATGCTGTCAAGCTTCTTGAGTGTCGTTGGGACTGCACTCATCCAGGCAAGTAGGGAGTATTCCATCACACTCCTGGCTTGTGCCTGTAGATGGTGAACAGGTTTTGGGGAGTCAGGAGGTGATTTACTCGCTGCAGTATTCCTAGCCTTTGGCCTGCTGTTGTAGTCACTGCCTTTATGCAGTGAGTCCAGTTGAGTTTCTAATCAGTTATAATTCTCAGGTTGATAGTGGGGATTCAGTGGTGTTAACCTCACTAAATGTCAAGGAGTGGTGGTTAGGTTGTCCCTTGTTGGTAGTGGTCATAGCCTGGCATTTGTGTGGTGCGACTGTTACTTGCCACTTGTCAGCCCGAGCCTGGATGTTGTCCAGATCTTGTATTCGGACACTGACTGACTGAGGAGTTGTGAATGGTGCTGAACATTGTGTAGCCCTTGATGGACAACTCCACTTCTGACCTTAAGATAGAGGGAAGGTCATTGATGAAACAGCTGAAGATGGTTGGGCCAAGGACACTACCCTGATGAACTCCTACAGAGATATCGTGGAACTGATATGATCATCCACCAGTTTCTTTTGTGTCAGGTCTGACTGTAACCACCAGAGAGTTTGCCTGTTGATAACCCATTGATTCCAGTTTTGACAGGGCTCAGTGATGACACATTCAGTCAATTGCAACCTTGATGTTAAGAGCTGTCACTCACCTCTGGAATTCAGCTCTTTTATTGATGTTTGAGCCAACGATGTAATGAAGTCAGGAGCTGAGTGGCCCTGGCAAAACCCAAACTGGGCATCGCTGAGCAGGTACTGCTTGATAGAACGATTGGTGACACCTTTCATTTTACTGATGAGAGTAGACTAATGGGGCGGTAATTGTCCGGGTTGGATTTGTCCTGCTTTTTATGTACAGGACATACTTGTTCAATTTTCCACATTGTCAGGTCAATACTGCAACTGCTTGGCTAAGTGAGTGGCAAGTCGTGGAGGA
Source organism: Hemiscyllium ocellatum (assembly GCF_020745735.1). NCBI lineage: Eukaryota > Metazoa > Chordata > Chondrichthyes > Orectolobiformes > Hemiscylliidae > Hemiscyllium > Hemiscyllium ocellatum. The sequence continues at coordinate 28,391,438 of NC_083411.1, forward strand.
CAAGTCTTCAGAAGTCTTGCTGCAATGTTGTCAGGGCCTATAGCCTGTGCAGTATTTAGTTTCTCGATATCACATGGAGTGAATCGAATTGAATCGAATCGAATGAAGATTTGTATCTGTAATGCTGGGAGAAGGCGAAAGTGATCATCCACTTAGCATTTCTATCTGCAAAAACTTCAGCCTTGTCTTGTATGTTTGAGTTGGGCTCTTCCATCATTGAGGTAGGGATAGTTGTGGAGCCACTGCTTCCAGTGAGTTATTTAATCATCCACCATCATTTATAGTGTGGCAGGACTGCAGAGCTTAGATCTAATCTGTTGTTTGTAGGATCACTTAGCACTGTCTATCACTTGCTGCTTATGTTGTTTGGCATACATGTAGTCTTGTTTGGTTGACACCTCATTTTTTAGGTTGACTGCTGTTCCTGGCATGCCGTCCTACACTCTTGATTGAACCAGAGTTGATCCCCTGACTTGATGGTAATGGTTGAAAGGAGCATGTGCTGGGCCATGAGGTTGCAGATTGTGCTGGAGTACAGTTCTGCTGCTGTTGATGGCTCACAATGCCTTATGGATACTCAGCCATGAGTTGCTGGATCTGTTTGCAGTCTGTCCCATTAAGCACGGTGACAGGACCACAGAACAGGATGGAGATTATTCTCATTGTGAAGGCGGGACTTGGTCTCCACAAGGACTGCGCTGTAGTCATTCTTCCAGAAACAGTCATGAACAGATGCATCTGCAGCTGGCAGATTGGTAAGGATGAGTTCAAGTATGTTTTTCTCTTTTGTTGGTTCCCTCACCACCTGCTGCAGTCCCAGTCTAGCAGTTATGTCCTTTAGGACCCGACCAGCTCCATCAGTAGTACCGCCACCAAGTCACTCTTGGTGGTGGACATTGAAATCCCCCACCCAGAGTACATTTTGTGCCCTTGCCATCCTCAGTGCTTCCTCCAAGTGTTGTCCAACATGGAGGAGTACCGATTCATCAGCTGAGGAAGGACAGTACGGGGTAGTCAGCAGGAGATTTTCTGGCCCTTGTTTAATCTGAAGCCATGAGACTTCATGGGTTCCTGAGTTAACATTGAGGACTCCCATAGCAGCTGTCTCTCGAATATATACCAGTGCGCTGCCACCTCTGCTGGGGTCTGCTCTGCCGGTGAGACAGGACCTATCCAAGAATAGTGATAGTGGTGTCTGCAAGGTATGATTCCATGTGTATGACTATGTCAGACTGTTGCTTGACTAGTCTGTGGGATAGGTCTCCCAATTTTGGCACTAGCCCCCAGATGTTAGTGAGGAGGAGTCTGCAGTGTTGACAGGGCTGTTTCTGCCATTGTCTTTTCCAATGCCTAAGTTGATGCCTGGTGATCCGTCTGGTTTCATTTGTTTTGGGACTTTGGAGCGAATGGTATGACTGCGTGGCTTGCTAAGCCATTTCAAGGGGCATTGCTGTAGGTCTGGAGTCATATGCCAGCCAGACCGAGTGAGGATGGCAGATTTCGTTTCCTGAAGGGATCCAAGAATATTTGCTCATAAAGCAGTTAAAGCTTTTGTGAAGTTTGTGTTTCTGATGTGAACGGTTATCAGATGTTTTTGATCTTTAACCAATCATAGTCTTGATTGTGCTCAAAAAATATTATATCCAAACTTGACTTTAAAAGTCTGTAAATTATTTAGCCCAGTTATGATTTCCGACTGTGATCACATCTGGCGATACTGGAGGCAGTGGCCTCAGCCTTTGTTCTTGCTGGATTGTGACTGAGGAGGTGTGTGCAGTATGATCAGTGGTCTTCGTGGTACTTCAAAGTACATATACCCAGCCTGTGAGTAACATTGCCAAAGTCCTGAAATCTGGTTTCCAAACACTTTCTCGAGCAATCTCCCTCAGATGAAATGATGAAGGTCTGGGCAGTGTGAAGAGACACTGCCAATGTCAGGCATGTAGTGGTATCCAAGGGAAAAGGCTAAAAATGCAGTAACTTTTAAAATGAAATATATATAAATCAGAAGGAATCTAACCAGTATAATTGAGAAAGAAATAAGATGCACCTTCTGGAAATTCCCAACAGTTCTGTAAAATTATTATTTTATTTTTGGGTATTGACGAATCTCCAGCTTTCTTTCCTGTATTTGTATTTGGTGCATGTTTTTCTCTCAACTCGACAGTGCACATGATGTGCATTTTCTCTGCCTTGACAAATGCTGTGTGCTGTTAAAATGCGCAGAACACGTGACTGCATTTTCCTTTACAAATACTTTCTTAGATTAGATTAGACTTACAGTGTGGAAACAGGCCCTTCGGCCCAACAAGTCCACACCGACCCGCCGAAGCGCAACCCACCCATACCCTTACCTAACACTACGGGCAATTTAGCATGGCCAATTCACCTGACCCGCACATCTTTGTGACTGTGGGAGGAAACCGGAGCACCCGGAGGAAACCCACGCAGACACGGGGAGAAAGTGCAAACTCCACACAGTCAGTCACCTGAGTCGGGAATTGAACCCGGGTCTCTGGTGCTGTGAGGCAGCAGTGCTAACCACTGTGCCACCGTGCCGCCCTTTCTTGTGGGAAGGAGTTTCTGATTCTCACCAAAAGGAAACATCGCCAGCTCTTAGGTCAGGTGAGGTCAAGCTCTGGAGTATAAATGTTTTTCTCTTCTGAATGCAGCTGTTATTTTGGAATTGTAAGCAATTTTATTCAGAAAAAAGGGGTGACAATTTCTAAAACAAATCAGAGCTCAGACTATTTATTGTTGAGACTTATGTACAAATACTTGACAAGCATAAAGCATTGATAAATTGCAATTTTTAACATTATTGGCACTTCTGTGCTTCCTATCCAAAGCAACTTCGTTTACCATCAGAGAAAAAAAAGTTCATTGAACTTTTGTTTGTTCGTTCATGAAAGTCCGTCCCGGTGGCCATTGTATATTTTTAATTTTCTGTGTCTGGTGTGGAAAGAGCTTGGCTAACCTTTAAATTTAGACTTGTTAATGATAGCAGCCAGAGATATTCTCAAATGTTATCTGATTTAAATTTTGTTGTGACTATTAAGGTTACAGGATGTGTACCTATAAAGCTCACAAAAACAAAGACTTGGATGTCTTTGAGTTGGATTTTACTGTGTTGTCAATGCTGCTGGATGAGCTGCATTTTTTATTCCATTTAATTTGATTAGATTACTTACAGTGTGGAAACAGGCCCTTCAGCCCAACAAGTCCACACCGACCCGCCGAAGCGAAACCCACCCATACCCCTACATTTACCCCATTACCTAACACTACGGGCAATTTAGGATGGCCAATTCACCTGACCCGCACATCTTTGGACTGTGGGAGGAAACCGGAGCACCCGGAGGAAACCCACGCAGACACGGGGAGAACGTGCAAACTCCACACAGTCAGTCGCCTGAGTCGGGAATTGAACCTGGGTCTACAGGCGCTGTGAGACAGCAGTGCTAACCACTGTGCCACCGTGCCGCCCACAAATGAGAGAACTGAAACCGTTGTCTTTGACCCAATCATAAACTCTACTGTCACCACTGTCTCCATCTCTTTTCCTGCTGTTTGTCTCAGTTGGGACTGAACTGAGGGGTTCAATCTGACAACATATTTATCCAGAGCTGCCATTGTCACAGTAAGTGCCTGCTTCCAGTTTCACCCACATAAGCCCATCTCTAAAACCAGTATTGGTTTGTCTCAGTGCATTGTGTCTGATGGCACTGAACCATACAGACTGGAAGGATCCACTTGCAGTTGAGTCGACTGGCCATAGCTAATGTTTCCGTTTTTATTTGGTTACTCACTTGCCTTTTATGTTTGCAAGCAAGATATATGGTTTAACAAGTTTGAATTCACCATTTAACCTGCAGAGAGAGAGAGAGAGAGTCATTTTCTGAGGCATAGTTGACCTCATTGTAAAAGCTCAAACTTGAACTGTTTTTTTAGGCAATTGTGAAATTAAGTTTTCCAAACCCTTCCAGCTTATTAGTGCCAGGCAATAAAAAGTACTGGTAAATTTCTTATTGCTTCATGATATGGGATTTCTCTGCCGCATTATTATCTTAACTTGCAACCGGGATCAATGGGAATAATCTCAACTACCAGTGCAGGAATTACTGCCAAAGTCACATGAATGTTTCAAGCCTGTCTCCCAGTCATGGGATCAGATTGAGACTGTTCAGACGTTCTTGATTTAATTCTGAAGATTCCACTGAAAAATGCTTTTTGTTCTTCAGTTTTCTAAGAATGCCATGTTGAAGCTAATTTCAAGTTTTTGACTGTTTATTTAACTTCCATTTTCCAACCTTCATCCTCCCACTTTTGGCTTTTGCACCCAAAGCAAGAAAAGGATAAGTTTTTTTTATATCAACTCATTAGCTTTCAGTAGTAACAATTCAAGCAGTGAGAAAACTGTCTTCACCAATTTGTTTCTGAATGCTATTGGGAACTGAATAGAATGGGAATCAAGCCTACAATCATTGCATTTTGATATTCACTCCTCATTTTCTAGCAGTTAATGTAGTAAGCTGTCCAGGATCTGCTTCCTTAAACAGAGTTTGATTTTAAAAGAAATATGGATATTATTATTTTCACATATGGACATGACTCAACTGTGTGTGTTTTGATTCATACTTCTTGGTTAGATACTATAAAAAAATGTTTGCAGGGATGTAGGAACAGTAGGAGAATGGGACATGTTGGATAGCTCTTTCAAAACTGGCAGTTGACGGACTGAATGGCCACCCACGCTGTAGAACTTTATTGAGATTCTTGGATAAAAGAACTTGATTAAAATTCGCTTATGGACTAATGTATCAAATTACCTTTTGGTATTAAATGCAAACTTCTTTTTTCAACAGACCTGATGGGAAATATCAACGGAATTATCTTCCATTTCTGTCACTGGTTTATTGAAATTGTTTAAGCAGGTGCATAATATTACACATTTCCCCATAACCTAGTCCTCTGGGACTGGAGACAACTATTTCTTTCCTCTGCTACTCACTAAATCAGAGTTGCTGGCTTTCTACTTGGTGCTTTCCTTGCAACAGTGCAGCATTGGAAAGAGTAGCCTGTCATTAAAAAACAATGATGCCTCATTAATCTTCAGTATCTTGCTAATTATTTACTCAATGATGTCTAGTATGGGAAATGTTTTGAATCAAAATGAGCTACTTTGCTTCAATAAAAGTAAATACAGAAGCTGAAATATAATCTGTTCAAATTACAATAGGTTTATCAATATCCCATGAGTATATGTAAAATAGCTTTATTTTCAAGAATGGGGAATAATGACGTGTTTACTTCATTTCTTATGTTGCTATGTCTGATTTTGTTTTGTTTTAGTTCTTGCTTGAAAACAACCGAATGGTCAACATATTCACTGATCTTTATTACCTTACCTTTGTCCAAGAGTTGAATAAAATGCTACAAGGTTGGCAACCAAGTTTGCTTCCAAATGGTAAGTTCTTCGGATTTTCTATCTTTCATATGTTTATCCATCTGCATCTACGCCTATCTTGGTAGAGAATAACCAATAACCAGAAATGCCTTCAAAATGACAGTAGTTTTATTTAAGCTATGGCAATAATTGAAAGTACGTACTTCCCAATGAACCTTAGTTAAATCAGTAACTGCTGTAGTTACAGCACATGTAATCAAAATAATAAAGCAGGATTAGTCCATTTGTCTCATCGTGTTCTACTCTGCTGTTCAGTTTGATTATGGCTGATTTGATTGTGGCCTTAATTCTACTCCTGCTTAACACATGATTTTGGGCTTCCTTATAGGTCAAATGCAATTTTCTTTTTTCTTTCCTGGGATGCGAGAGCCACCATAAGGCCAGCACTTATTGCCCATTCCCAATTTTCCATGATCTAATTGGTTTTTTGGTCATATCAGAGGGCGGTTACCTAATTTCTGTAGGCCAGACCAAGTGAAATGGCTTATTTTCTGCACCAAAAGGGGCATTAATGAACTAGATGGGTTTTTAAAGACAAACAAGAATGGTTTCATTTCTCAGATTTGCTGTTTTTAAATTTCAGACTTAAAATTCCACCGGATGCTGTAATTGGATTTGAACTTTCCTCCCCAGACCAATTGTCTGGCTTGAGGATTCCTAGTTTAGTGACACCACCACTGTGTTACCCTGGACACATTTGAATTGATTCACTCATTCGAATTCTACTGTTCTTTGGGGTTGAGAATTCCAGGGATTAAATATTTAGTGACTTGCTATTTATTTCCATATTTTCTTTAAAATTTGATTTCTGCTATCTGATGCATTTTCTAACTGTGCATGTGAATAATGTTTTGATAAAAGGTCACAGACCTGGAATGGTAATCATGTTTCTCATTCCACAGATACTGCCGGTTCTATGTATTTTCCATCATTTTGTTTGTATTTCATTTATGAATAATGTTCTGCTCTCTGTTAGTGTGTATGTCTATGTAGTTTTCACGTGTTTCCTTCTTCAGCTGGAATATTAAATACGTAATTTATTTCTTGATTTTACCTAAAATGTGGTGGTGGGGGGGTTGTTTTTCAGACTGGAGGCCTGTGACCACAAGGATCGGTGCTGGGTCCACTACTGTTCGTCATTTATATAATGAATTAGATGTGAGCATAAGAGGTATAGTTAGTAAGTTTGCAGATGACATCAAAATTGGAAGTGCAGTGGACAGCAAAGAAGGTTACCTCAGATTACAATGGGATCTTGATCAGGTGGGCCAATGGGCTGAGAAGTGGCAGATGGAGTTTAATTCAGATAAATGCGAGGTGCTGCATTTTGGGAAAGCAAATCTTAGCAGGACTTAATATACTTAATGGTAAGGTCCTAGAGAGTGGTTTTTGAACAAAGAGACCTTGGAGTGCAGGTTGGTAGCTCCTTGAAAGTAGAGTCGCAGGTAGATAGGATAGTGAAGAAGGTGTTTGGTATGCTTTCTTTTATTGATCAGAGTATTGATTATAGCAGTTGGGAGGTCATGTTGCGGCTGTACAGGATATTGGCTAGGCCACTGTTAGAATATTGCGTGCAATTCTCGTCTCCTTCATATCAGAAAGATGTTGTGAAAGTTGCCATCTGGATAGAAAGAGTTCAGAAGAGATTTGCAAGGATGTTGCTAGGGTTGGAGTGTTTGAGCTATAGGGAGAGGTTGAAAAAGCTGGGGCTGTTTTCCCTGGCTAGTACAATTGCAACATTTAAAAGGCATTTGGATGGGTGTATGAATAGGAAGGGTTTGGAGGGATATGGTTCGGATGCTAGCAGGTGGGACTAGATTGGGTAGGGATATCTGGTCGGCATGGATGGGTTGGACCTAACGGTCTGTTTCCGTGTTTTACATCTCTGACTGTATAAGTTAATGTCTTCCTGATGTTTTAAAAATGCTATTGAATGCGAGAATCTCATTTACTGAGTGTTCATCCTATTGTGATGGAGAAGGACTAAGCTGATGAATCTTTTCTCTTTCTTTAAAGGTATCATTTGTCTCATTTGTGTCCTTCTCTTCATGTGTCCTGTTATTTTATTACATTACAGATGAAAGAGGATCCCCAATTTATGAATGCCTGACTTATAAATGCTGGTACTTATGAATACAATCCCATACAAAAGTATCATTTTAAAGATCTGACATATTAATGTCTCCTGTACTTAAAAGCAGTGACTTCATATTGTCCTGTATTGTGTTCCAAGTACATTGTATTATTATGACATTGTTTCTTCTATAGGTTTGATATTCTCCCGGGTGGAGGAAGAGCATCTCTGGGAATGTAAGCAACTTGGAGTATACTCGCCCTTTGTTCTCCTAAACACACTCATGTTCTTTAACACCAAGTATTTTGGACTGAAGTGTGTCGAAGAGCACATGCGTCTGTCCTTCACTAATGTTGTTCGGCAGTCCAGAAAGTGCACAACACCCAGAGGAACCACAAAGCTTGTCAGCATTCGATACTACATGCCTGCTAATTATAAAAAAGGAAGGGATCAAAGTAAGTGTTTATCAAATATGCTTTATCTTGCAGGGATAGATGAAAGGAAGAACAACTAGGGGATGTAAATAATACAAAATGAGTATAACTCCAGTTTTGCTCCCAGTTGATTTCTGAACTACCATTGGTCCAAGTTTGGATTTGCTTATTGTAGCCCACATGTTCAGAAAGTGACTGGCATTCATGGTATGTTTGCTTTCTATAAAACCATACAGAATCAAAGCTTTTGAAAAGTCAACACTGTTTTGTGAAGGGTAGGTTGTGCCTCTCAAATCTTGTTGAGTTCTTTGAGAAGGTGACCAAACAGATGGATGAGGGCCAAGCGGTTGATATGTATATGGATTTCAATAAGGCGTTTGATAAGGTTCCTCATGATAGGCTGTTGCACAAAATACACAGGCATGGGATTGAGGGTGATTTAGCGGTTTGGATCAGAAATTGGCTAGCTGAAAGAAGACAGAGGGTGGTGATTGATGGGAAATGTTCATCGTGGAGTTCACTTAAGAGTGGTGTACCGCAAGGATCTGTTTTGGGGCCACTGCTGTTTGCCATTTTTATAAATGACCTGGTTGAGGGTGTAGAAGGATGAGATTAGCAAACTTGCAGATGATACTAAGGTCAGTGGAGTTATGGATAGTGCTGAAGAATGTTGCAGGTTACAGAGGGACATGGATAAGCTGCAGAGAGGTGGCAAATGGAGCTTAATGTCAAAAAGTGTGAGGTGATTCACTTTGGCAGGAGTAACACGAATGTAGATTACTGGGCTAATAGTAGGATTTTTGATAGTGTAAATGAACAGAGAAATCTTGGTGTCCATGTACATAGATCCCTGAAAGTTGACACCAGATAGGGTTGTCAAGAAGGCATACGGTGTGTTAACTTTTTTAGTAGAGGGATTGAGCTTGCTATATGCTGCAGCTTTACAAAACTCTGGTGCAGCCACCCTTGAAGTATTGCATATAGTTCTGGTAACTGCATTATAGGAAGGATGTGGAAGCTTTGGAAAAGGTTCAGAGGAGATTTACTTGAATGTTGCCTGTTATGTGGTAAGGTCTTACGAGGAAAGGCTGAGGGACTTGAAACTGTTTTTGAGAAGAAGGTTGAGAGATGACTTAATTGGTCCCAAAAGGTTCTCACTGTTCATCCTATCTAACCCTTTGATTATATGGCTCAATCAGCCACAGATGTAATTCATTTGTGCTTTGAATTTATTTTGAGAATTTTTCCCAGATTCCCAACATGGGTAGGTCTGTCATCAGGAAATGGCACAGAAATCTTAGACTAACAAAGGCAAAGCTTGCACTTTAGAAGTCTAGTGTAAACAATCCCACCACTTGCCTCCCACACCTCACGGATTCCTACCATTTATTGTCCACATAGGGCCCTCAATCCCCTTCCACTGCCAAAAAATGCTGGGCAGTGAGAGGTGGATGTAAGTGGCAAAACCATTTTTTGCACAAGTTTGACATATGGGGGCATAAAATTCAGATGCATCAGGGGTACTCCCAACGATCTTTCTCCTTGCCTGGCTTGCTATGCCCAGGGTCCCCACTAAACAAGTGAGGGACCGAGTTCAGCTGACCAGAAAGTCCAGAGACATGAATTACCTTCTATGAATGAATACTAGCTCTCCCTCTGATCAGCTAAATATTTTAAAGGTGTTCAGTCTCCCTGCCCTTAATTATAGTCTTCAATAATTTTTACATAGCAGATGTTATGCTAACTGGCTTGTAATTCTCTGCTTGCCTTCTGTTACTGCCCTTAATTAAGGGAAAAAAGCAATTTTGTAATCTAAAGGAACATTTCCTGAATCAAGCGTTTGCCATAATTATAAACATTAAATATTCCCACCTAATTCCTGGAAATCCTAGAATATCCTGGGTATTTGTCACTCTTTCTAGTCTTTATTTTCTTCATCTTTACTCCTTTGCCTTTTTGAGTGCCTGTTTCTGATTCAATATTAGTTTCCTTGGGACTTCTGGCATGCTGACCTCTTTTTGTATTGAATCGAAGTATTTATTCAACATGTTTGTTAGTTCATTATTTTAATTGAGAGTATCACCGTGCTGATTTCCAAGAGACCCCCAATTTGCTCCTGGTTGTTTTTATTCCCTAATCTAATTGTAAACAAAACATGTTGACATTGATATTCTTTACAAGTTTTTCATACACTGTGTAGCTCTTATCTATTTTAACATACTCTATTGCTTTTCGTACCTTCGCCAAGTTTTGTCATTTAGTTTGTATTTGTATGGTTTGTTTTTAGTCTTGCCCCTTATCCCTGAGTCTCTGGGCCAGTGTTTCCCCTTGTCCCCTGCAGTTTTATTTCTGATAAGTCATACTCTTGTCTTTTCAGATTTTTATGTGTCCCATTGATTTCTTTGCTGAATGCCATTTGATAATTTTCTATTCTTTCTGTTAAGAAGTTTCCCATTTCGCTGCATTAAAGCATTCCGTAACTTTCAAACCTTAGTGGTTGTTTTGTGTTGCTACCTTTCAAACACTGTTGAACTTTATCATTCCATGATCATGTGAACATATTTAACAAATAGCACTGTTACTTTGTTGACTAATCTTAATCATTGCCAAATTATTGGCCTTTTTGATTGCAAAAAAGGTATATTAAACACACTTCCCTGAAACTCACATTCATATTGCATTGTAGACGCACAACTACAACCTATATCTTTGTTTAGATTATTAATATATGTTTTATAGTTTATTTTTAACCTTCTGTATGCATTAAAATACTGGACAAAAATTATCTATCATAAGCTTCCGTAAGCCACTACAGGAAGCAAAGGGTGGAAAAATGAGGTAGTGGTGATATCAGTGGACTAGTAATGGGGGACACAGACCCATCAAAGAAAAAGGAACAACTTATTTTCCCCTCTGCACTGTTCTCACCAAATGCAAACTTTTATATTCTGTTCTTGCTGCACTCCACTTACATTCACCCTCTGTCAGCAAATATTGTTTACTCTTTCATCTATTTTGAGCCATGCTTAAGTTACAAGTGATTTCTCAAATTTTCTTCTTGCAGTAAATAGCACCTATTGAGTCAACCCCTTATAGCTGAATTAACAGTTTGCTATCAATAGCTTTGCTACCATGGGTTTGAACAACATGGGAAAAATTGGCTGTAGTCAGAAATTCTGTACAACCTTCAATGACTTCTGAAAAGTGAAGAATGACCTCACTTGAAAGGCCTTCAGGTGATACATTACTGCTTAGTCTGTCAATTCAAACCCTGAAGAGTGTTCATTTGGGAGAATTCCCCAATATCTCCCAGTGTGTGGAATTGTGTGTGGCTAGAAATGATGTCCTGAAGATAGGAAGTAACAAAAAAAAAAGCAGATTGTTAAAATTAAATACATGCTTTATTTTGTTTTGGTGAAAGGAAAATTTTGCACATCCTTGCAGCAGAAACATTGTTCAGCTTTTAGATTGAGATATAGAAGAAAATTAGGCCATTTGACACAGAGTCTGTTCAGCCATTCAAACATGACTGCTATGTTTCTCAACCCCATACCCCTGTTTCTCCCAGTATCTCTTGATCCCTTTACTTGTCAAGAAGCTCTCTCTCTTAGAAACACAACTTAGTAACATGAGTACCACAGATTCACCACCCTCCAGCTGAAGAAATTCCTCTTCATCTTAGTCCCTTCATTCTGAGGCTGTGTCCACGGGTCTTCACCTCTCTTACTAGTGGAAGCATCTTCTCCACATTCATTCTGTCCAGGCCTCTCAGTATTCTGTAAGTTTCAATGAGATTCCCCCATACCCTTCCTCATTGCTCAAGACTTGAGTACTGTCCTCAACTGCTCCTCATATGACAAGCCCTTCATCCCTGGGATCATTCTAGTGAACCTCCTCTGGAGCCCTTCCAACGACAGTACATCCTTCCTTAGATATGGGCCCCAAAACTGTACACCATAATCCCAAATGCTGTCTAACCAGAGCCTTGTACAGCCTCAGCTGTACATTCTTACTCTTGTAGCACTCTCGAAATGAAAGCTGACATTTGCCTTTGTAACTGCCAACTGAACATTAATGATAAGCTTAAGACAATGCTGAACTAGGACTACGAAGTCCCTTTGTTCTTCATATTTATGAGGCTTTTACCCATTTAGAAAATTGCCTATGCCTCTTATGTTACGTTCTTTTCCCAAGGTTTCTCACACAAGATGCAATTTGCATTCACCAACTTCTACAAACAGTTAAGGTTTATTAAAGCTTGTACAAGCTAAGTGACCCCCTCACAAGCGTGCGAGGTCGTGTCAGTGAGGCACTGAACAAAGAAAACACATCCCCTTTATACAGGTCAGTTGGCCATGCTTATAGTTACTTTGGCTACTCCTCCATAGTCACATGCCACTCAAGACAACCCCCAGTCACACACTCAGTCACATGTTACCCCAGGTATAATGGTAGGATGCGATCATCCTCCGAGATAATGTAAATGCCCCAATCCTAGAAAGCATTTCTGAATGGATGAGATTGAATGATAGCTTAATTTGATAATCGGGGAGTAATAGCAAATGATTGTCTAATTAGGGTGTGGGTGATTCACATTCTTGCATTGTCGCCCCCACTCACTTCCAGAATGTTCACTCAGTGCAGTTATCTTTCAAATATTACATCAATTTCTAGAGAGATATTCCAATTTTATCTTTTAACATTACACTTGTTCCTACCAAAATACATGACCTCACATTTTCTCATATTGTATTCCACGTATCACTTCTTTGCCCACTCTATTAGCCTGTCCAAATCATTCTGCAGCCTCCTGCCTCCTCAACACTACCTGTGTCTCCATATATCTTTGTGTTCTATGCAAACTTAGTAACAATGATACAGTGCCTTCATTCACTTTGTTAATGTATAAAGTGATAATTAACATTGACCCCTGCAGAATTCTACTGCAGTTCTGAAAAAGACCCTTTTATTCCCTGTACACGGGGCAGTCATCTGGGTGATTTATTTCGGTTTCTCCTTATTTACTGCACCTCAGTTACAGTTCTTAAACCAATTTAAAGGGTCATGGCTGTACCTTATTCCCAACACCACGGGATCTTCTATAGCAGCCTCCTGATGACCTTGTCAGAGGCCGTCAGAAAATCCATAAAGTTCATATCTACTGGCTGTCTTTTTGTCTAACTTGCTTGTTATTTCTGCAAAGAATTCCAACAGATTTCTTAGCTGTGATCTCCCCTTGATGAAGTTGTGCTAACTCACCCCTATTTTACCATACTGTTCCAAGTACTGCTCGATCTCATCTTTAATAATGGACTCTAAAGTCTTACCAATGGCTGAGGTCAGGCTAGATGACTTAAAATTTCCTGTTTTCTGCCTCCCTCCCTTCTTATAAAAGATGTTACATTAGCCATTTTCTAATCCTCTGGCACCCTCCTCTACTCTAGTGATTCCTGAAAGATTGTGTCAGCATTGGTGGCAATCTGTTCAGCTGTCTCCTTCAGAACCCTGTGGTGTAGTCCATCTGCTGTTAGTTATTTATCCACCTTCAGGCATTTCAGCTTCCCCAGCACTTTCTCCTTTGTGATGGCCACCACACTCACCTTTGCTCTTGATTCTCTTAAAGTTTTGGTATGCGACTAGTATCTTTCACCATGAAGATTGATATAAAGTACCTATTCAATTCATCTGTGACTACTTTGTTTCCAAATACTACCTTTCCAGCCTCATTTGCCAGTGTCCCACTCTTGGCCCTCTCTTACTTTTTATGTATCTATAAAACCGTTTGTAATCTTCTTTACTGTTCCTCCCTAGCTTGCCCTCATGTTTCATGTTATCCCTCTTTATTACTTTTTCTCTGTTCTCTGCTGGTTATTAAAGGCTTCTGAATCCTTTAGTTTCCCTCTATTCCTACCACATTGGATGCTGTCCCTTTTGCTTTATTTTTCTCTTCAGATCCACATTACTGCACCTGACTTCCCTTAACAGCCATGGTTGGCCTTGTCCTCCCCTTACCACACTCCATCTTCCTTTGGATGAATTTCTGCTGTGCCTCCCAAATTACCCCACAAACAACTGCTATTGCTGCTCCATCATCTTCCCTGCTAGGCTCTCCTTCCAATCCATTCTGGCCAGTTCCTCCCTCATGTTTCCCTCATTACTCAATTGTTTTCACATTACATTTGATTTAAGCTTCTCCATTTCAAACTTCAGGTCGAATTCTATCATATGATGGTCACTGACCTCTAGGGGTTCCTTCACTTTAAGCTCACTAATCAATTCTGCCTCTTTACATACCACCAAATCCAGAATTGCTTGTTCCCTCATGGGCTGTTCTACAAGCTGCTCCAAAAGAACTATCTCGTACACATTTCACAAATGCCTTTTCTTGAATCTGCCATCAACCTGATTTTTCTCAGTCCACCTGCATATTGAATTTCCCTCCTCGGTAATACTGCTGTTTTTAAGTGCCGTTCTTAAATGCCTTTTCTAACTCCTGATTTATTTTCATCTTGACTACCTGCAAGGAGGTCTGTAAGTAATTCTGTTCAAGGTCTTTTTCTTTTGCGGTTCTTGAAGTCTACCCAGACAGATTCTCTGGTTTCTGATTCTATATTGCTTCTTATTATTGATTTAATTTCATACATAGAGCTATAGAAATATCCAACCCAGACTCCTCAGTCCAACTAATCCATGCCAAACAAATATCCTAACTTAAATCTAGTCCCATTTGCCAGCATTTAGCCCATATCCCTCTGAACTTTTTCTACTCATACCCTTCCAGATGCCTTTTTAAATTTTGTAATTGTACCAGCTTCCTCCACTTCCTCTGGCAGTGCATTCCGTAAACACAGCACCCTCTCCGTGAAAAAGTTCCCCGTTAAGTCCCTTTTAAATATTTCTGCTCTCTCCTTAAAACAAACAGCAAAGGCAGTTAGCAATGCATGTCACTGCTGGGTCAGACAGCTATGCAGGGTTACTGCTCTGTTTTGAATCATCTGGTAACTGCCTTTGTCTTTCTTCCTCCTTTTTAAAGTGCTGTTGTTTTGATCTTTTCCCCCCCCGAAGTTCCAAAACAATGCAACAGCTTATAATACAGTAATTACTGCTCCTAGAATTGAAGGAAATCAGCTCCAACGTTGAAAATGCTTAAAAAAGGAGTCATGATTTGGAGATGCCGGTGTTGGACTGGGGTGTACAAAGTTAAAAACCACACAACACCAGGTTATAGTCCAATAGGTTTAATTGGAAGCACACTAGCTTTCGGAGTGCAGCTCCTTCGTCAGGTGATTGTGGAAGACACAATTGTAAGGCACAGAGTTTATAGCTAAAATTTACAGTGTGATGTAACTGAAATTATACATTGAAAAATACCTTGAAACTGAAATTATACATTGAAAAATACCTTGATTGTCTTGTTTTTTTAAATGTATAATTTCAGTTACATCACACTAAATTTTTGTTATAAATTCTGTGCCTTACATTGTGTCCTCCACAATCACCTGATGAAGGAGCAGCGCTCCGAAAGCTAGTGTGCTTTCAATTAAACCTGTTGGACTATAACCTGGTGTTGTGATTTTTAACTCAAAAAAGGAGCAGCTCTTACAGTCACAATATTTTCCTGTCCTCCATTTTGGTATACCCAGAACTCAGTCTTACTGACAAGACAACTCCACCTCCTCTGCCCATTTGTGTGTCCTTTCAGTAGAATATCTTGGATATTCAGTTTGCTCTGATCCCCTTGCAACCACATCTGTGATACTTTCACATACCAGCCAATTTCAATCTGCACTACAAACCTATTTCCTTTGTTTCATATACTGTGCATATTTAAGCACAATACCCTTAGTCCTGCATTAACCACCTCGCTTCTCAAAGTTGTCCCCTATCTCGTTAGATTCATGACCCTTTCTATACTCTGCTTTATCACTTCTTCTGAAAACTTTAATAACCTCTGCTGAGCCCTCCCTTCCTTTAGCTTTTATGCAAAATTTTCCATGCAACTGAACTCAGTAACACCATTCATGCACACTTTCGTTCAAAGCCCTATCTACAGACCTAGTTATGCGATATGCCATAACTCTGGTTCCAGCACAATATAGGTGCAGCCTGTTCCATGAATTTGAATCCCTTTACTCACATACTGATCTTTGAGCCATGTGTTTACTACTTGAATCTTGTTGACCTGATGCCAGTTAGCTCATGGCTCAGGTAGTGGCTGAGATTTTATTCTGGTTTCTAATTTAACTCCTCGCTGTTCATATTCCTCAGCAGAATCACTTTCCTCTTTATACCTATGGTGTTGATAGCTAAGTGGACCATGATAATTCACTATCCCCTTTCATTCCCAAGTTCCTCTGCATCTCAGATTCTGAACCCAGGCAACACAGTATTGATTCTGGCCACAGAAGAGTGTTGATTCCCCTGACTATATTATCCCCGATTACAATTACATTTGTCTTTTCTCCCCCCACCTTGAATGGCTCTGTGTACGTGGTGCTATGGTCAGTTTGCTTATCCTCCCCACAGCATCCGCTTTAATCCAGTAGACAGCAAGCATCTTAAACCTGTCTGATGAGCTAAAGGCTGAGGGTGCTTCTGTATAACCTCCCTGCCTCATTCTTAGTCACACCGTCCTGTCCCTGACCAACTACAAGGTAGTTAACCTAAGGGATGTAATTGCCCACTGAAACACACTGTCCAGGTAACTCTAGTCTTCCCTGATGTGCCACAGTGTTCAAAGCTCAAAATCCAGCTCATTAGCTCTGAGCTGCTGTTCTTCAAACAACCAATACTTGCTACGATATGGTCACTATGAACCACAGAGGGGTCCATCAACTTCCATTCCGTGCAGATACAATATATCGCCTGGCCCTTTCTATTTGTTTTTATTATAGAATGTCTAATAGCTTTGAATAATGTGACTTGATGCATTCATTATGAATGTTGCTTGCTCAGGATAGTCTGAAATAAAATTTTATGCAAATAATTTCTATACTATTCTGTACCACCAAATGATGGTTCAGTTCTTTCTCCCTTTTTTTTGTTGTTTATAGGCAGCACCATGGGAAAGAGGAAACGTGAAGAGGAAGTTGCTGTTTTAGAACAGAGAGAAAACAGAATGAATCCATTAAGATGCCCTGTGAAGTTTTATGAATTCTACCTCTCAAAATGGTGAGACCACTAATTCCTTCCTGCTACTATTTTAAATTTGCATTGATTTTTGTTATCAAGGTGAACAGTTTGATGTTGAAAATTTTCTAATTTTGCTGTCTATTATTACTTTCAGTTACCGCCTGGTATAACATAATTATAAGCAGAATGAAGCCGTTACCTATTTTTGTGATCTGTCCAGTGGTTTTTAATTCTAATTATTTTCTCAAGTTTTTTTTTGAAAAAGAGAATTAAATTCGACTCTGGCTAATGTGTAGAGATGGTGTTGGAAATAATATTGGCTGATTTTAAAGTTGATAAACTTGGGAGATTATGGTCTTGAGCCAAAGAGATAGGAAGATCTGAGACTAGGGTAATGAAGATTAATAGCCCGTGGGGAGATAGAAAGAGTGGTATTTGAGGTGGTAATGTGAAGGGAAAAGCATTCACTTCCTGAGACCTTTTTTCCTTTCTGACTAGTTACTTTGTGCAGGATACAACTATACTTTTATCTTGGTATTTGTATAAATAGATTTCAGTTTTTATTAGAAGGGAAAACTGACCAAGCCTTTATGTTAAAAACAAACACTATTCTTTTAACTCTTTGTGAAACAATGATATGGGGAAATGGAAAATAGGAGGAGTAGGCCTTTTGACCCTTTGAGCCTGCTCCATTTGATATGGTCATTGGTCATCAACTGCAGTTCTCAGTTCCTGCTTTTTCCCCATAACCTTTATTTCCTTGAATCCTAAGAACCTCCTTCTTAAAAACATTTAATTTTTTTTGGTTTCAACTACTTTCTGTGGTAGAGAATTCCCACTGTCTGGGTGAAGAACTTTCTACTCATCTCAGCCCTAAATAGCCTACCCAATCCTTAAACTGTCACCTCTGTTTTTGGACTCCCCCTTCATTGTTAACATCCTTCTTGCATTTACCTTGTCTTGTCCTGTTAGAATTTTACAGTTTTCTATGAGATTTCTTCCCTCTTCCGAACTCGAGAGAATATAATTTTAACCAATCCAATCTGTTTCTATGCTTCAGTCCTGCCATCCCACAAATCAGTCTGGTAATCCTTTGTTGTACATTTTTCCTCAGGTATGGAGACTGAAATTGCTCGCACCACTCCAGGTGTGGTCTCACCAAGGCCCTGTATAATTGCAGGAAGACATCCCTGCTCATGTACTTAAATCCTCTCATTATGGATCCCAAGATGTCATTTGCTGCCTTCTCCGTTGCATGCTTCATTTTGTGTACAAAGACACCCAGGTCTCATTGCACTCCCCTTTACCAATCTATCACCATTCAGATAATTTGCCTGTGTATTTTTACTACCAAAGTGGATAACCCCACATTTATCCATATTGTACTTCATCTGCCATGCATTTACCCACCAACTTGTCCAAATCACACTGATTTAGCCGTCCATTCATTTATGTCATCTGCAAACTTGGAGATATTACATTTAGTTTCCTCAATTATTATATTTGTGGTTAGGTGGGTACAAGCATTAATCTCATGTGGTACCCCACTAGTCACTGGCTGTCACTTGAAAAATATTATTAATTTCTACTCTTTGTTTCCTGTCAACCAGTTCTCTATCCATGTCAGTACATGACCCTCAATCCCATGTGCTTTAATAGTGTTTTGTATTCTCTTTTGTGGAATCTTATTGAAAGGCCAAGTAAGCTATATCCATCAGCTCCCTCATATCAACTCCACCAATTCTATCCTGAAAAAAATCCACAACATTTGTCAAGCATAATTCCACCCCCTCCCCGATAAATCCATGCTGACTCTGCGGGGACCTGTTACTGTTTTCTGTCTTTAGTGAGAATGAAGAATGTATGCACGTTGTGGATTATAAAAGTGACAAAGGAACAATCTGCTTATTTTGTTAAAATGATACCTTGATGCAATATGTTACTTAGGCTTTTTGTATTATTGCTCTCACTTGGTTACTTTAATGTGTTATCAAAAGTTTACAAAAATATCCCAGCTAGATGGTTAATTTCAAGTTACTTGCTCTTCAGCAGAAGTCATCTAAGTCACAGTGATTAGTCTCTGCACTTGACTCCGGAATCTCTCAACAGAATCTTAGTTTGAGTTTAGATTTTTTTCAAAATAACTTTGTTGATCCCTTTATGAAATACTTTCCAAAAGCTTATTTACAAATTATCAATTTAAATATGTATTCATAGTCACATAAAGCAAGTCACATAAAGCTTGGATATCTTGCATTTCAGAACATTCCCCATAACTCCCCATAATTCTAAGGGTAATTTCTTGAGTAAAATGCAATAAATTGAAGATTGCAGTACCAAGTTGGGTTTAAAATCAACCCCAGACAAACATCACTGATCTTCAGGAAATTAGTTAATTGCTGTCCATAATAACTATGAATATGGATGCCACGTCATTATATTCAATTGTGTGTTTGTGTGCAAAGGTTTCCATCAATAATTGCTGTGTCTTTGTTCACTTCGAGAACATAGAACAGTACAGGCTCTTTAGCCTTTATGTTGTGCTAACCTTTTGTCCTACTCCAAGATCATACTAACCTACATACCCTTCATTGTACTATCTTCCATGTGCCTATCTAAGAGTTGGTTAAATGTCCCTAACATGTCTGACTCTACTACCACCATTGGCAGTGCATTCCACACACCCACCACTCTGTGTAAAGAACCTACCTCTGACATTCCCCTGAACCTTCCTCCAGCCACCTTAAAATTATGTCCCCTTGTGATAGTCATTTCTGCCCTGGGGAAAAGTCTCTGCTGAAGAGTAAGTAATTTGGGAATTAACCGGTCTTAGCTTTTGTATAGCGTTGTTCCCATTTTAAGAATTGACTCCAAATATCATCAAAATGAAGAGTAGAGGAGGCACAAGAGAAGTATTCTTAACTGCTTCAAGATTTGGTTCTCAACAGAATGAAATTTGAGTGGGGATGAGAACGCCAAAAAAAGGTAATATTTTATGTATGATACTCATCCAACTGAATGTTTTGTTTCTTGTTTTGTTGCAGCCCTGAGAGTATGAAGAGCAGGAATGATGTTTTCTACTTGCAGCCAGAGCGCTCCTGTGTGGCGGAGAGCCCCCTGTGGTACTCAGTCATTCCCATGGATCGGAGTATGTTGGAGAGCATGCTGAATAGAATTATGGCTGTGAAGGAAATTTACGATGACTATTCGAAGGATTCACTTGAAGATGATGATGTTGAAGGATGATGATTAGTAGATATTGTACAGAATTCTGTTACTTTTATTAGAAAAAAAACAATGGGTCATTATAGGCTGGCCTACTTGGTGCTGCGGGAAGAAAAAATACTACACACGTACTTGCAGAGTCATGTGGCCTATTGTGAGAGCAGAGACGGTTAGACTATCGCCATTGTTTAGAGACAGTATCCCTTTTAGCTTGCGTGCATTTGCTGACAATCGGGTGTACGTAACATTTTGCAGTGACCAAAAACTCTAACACAAACCTTAAACTCCTGCAGTCAGTAAGCAAACAGCTTTGTTCTTGCTTTGAATGGAACAGCCAAGATCTATAGTGGAATGCTCACTGCTGCAGTGGAAGAGTCCTCCAATTAATTGCAATCCTTGGGATTTTAAGAGTTGCTTAAAATGAAATGATGGATGCTGCAAAATAGCCTGCCTTCCCATTGTGCTTCCATTTTGTTTTGAGAAAAAGAGCTTCAGAGGGGTAATGGAGAGCAAGGGGAGAGATTGAAGTTAAATATGTCTAGAAGTTATTGCCTTGCATACCTTTTCTAGGAGAATTTGAAGGTAAGCGGCATATCACTGAAGCAAACCTGGATTTTACTCTTAAAATATCCTTGCATTTGCTATTACATTACAGTTTAATTCTCAGCTGTTCCCTTGTTGGAGCTTGGGAGAGGCATGAAAAAGGAAAAACGTATCCAAAGTGCATGAATAGAAATTTAAAAATATATTTTTATAATTAATTTGAAAGTGGAAAAAAAGTAATGTCAGCAAGTCATCTATCTCTTGAAAGGGTGTTTTCTGGTTCAATCTGCTAAGTCTGATTCAGATATCAGGGGTTGAAGATCTAAGTGAATGGTTGCTAGAGAAAATGAAGAACAGAAGAAATAAGGAACTTGAGCATCATAAATTGACACTTCTTTATAGCTCTTGCCTACCCCTCTGCTGTGTTTGATGGTTTTTGTATCTATTTTTTTAAAAATTATTTTATTTCATTTTCTATTATAACCAAAAAGGCTGTGAACATTTACAGGTGCTAGTTGTCGCCATTTGTGGTAGTGCAGAGGACCTTGAAATATTGGAGACAGCAGGAAGGTTATCCAGAAAGTACTTTTTTGTTCCCAGTTTCTTAATTTTAATTTGTTGAAATGAGCCTTTTTAATTCCTTCATCTTTTCCCTCCACTGCTATAGTAAGGAGCGATGATGCTTTCACAGCTTTACCTATCAGACTGTGTCCAACTAAATTTCTTTAGCCTCTCACATGGTAGATTAGAATTTGAAGTGACATTCAAAAATAAACAAAGATGTAGCTCATGCAGATAGCTAATGGACTGAAATATCTGCTTCTGATTTGGTCATTCATGGTTGATGCGGTTAAGGCAAGCAAATGGTGCTGCATCCTCATACAACACTTGTTCTATCTTTCTACTGCCAAGTGGTTCAACAGAACTGTTGGAAAAATTCAGTATGTGTGGAAACTCATGAGAAGGGGATCAAAAAGGGGATACTGTCTCTTATGTGTATTTCTGTAGTATATATGAATCTGTTTCAGTGAGCTAGATCAGTGTAAAACCAATCTGTTTTAAAATGATAAATATCTGCACAGTATTCAGTTGGTAAGCTGATGGTTTGCCAAGTTCTCTCTCAGTTTAATTTTTTTTTAAAGAAAAATTTAAAAGGTGCTTATGCAAACTGGATGAACCATACATTGAGGGATTTACAAACTGCTGTACCACAATCATCAATTGTTAAGATTCCTATATCTAGAAGAAAGCAGTTGAGTTTCATTCAAATCATTTCAGGAAGTGTTTTTTTTGATGTGATGTAACATTTAGGGGGAAAAAAGTATTTACATGTCCGCAGTGAAGCATTTTTAGGGTATGTAGTGTAGGAACACTATAATGACCCTTTTATATCTTCCTTATGTTGAATTGTAATCTGTGAAGAGCTATGTCTTCTCCACTTAGAGTGAAAGAAATTCTTGATAGATGGGTAATTTGAAACAATAAGAATCTTGATTTTATTACGTAGAATGGTGTATGCTTCCATGATGCTATCTTGTTTTGGAAAAAAGGGATTAGAAGAAAGGTGGCCGAAGTTTGTTCCAGTGGACCCTGTTAAATGGTATCTGCTTCTAGAAATGCAATTGTATATTTGTTAGATTCTTTCTAATAAGTAATAACAGTAATATTCATTGATCTGGGATTCAGTCCATTCATCCAATAATGGCCATTGGTTGTTTTACTGCTCCTAAGCCTAACCACACAGTCATTGTATAAATTGTTGACCAAAGCTGAACTATGTCATCTTATTTTATTGAAAACGATTGTAGAAAAGTGGCTGAAAACATAAAGATTAATCGTGTTCTCCCCGTTACACCACTTGTCTATTGTGCGTTCATTGGTCCTTTTTAACTAGCTGTACAGAATTTCCAAATTTGACGCTTGACTTTGTTGTGATGAAAGTGGTTTCTAAAAAGAACTTCTGGTTTGTGGCTGCAGGCATTAGGACATTGAGCGAATGTTTTTAAGGCAGTCTTTTCCAATGTTTCTTCGGTAGAGTTCATGAAATGTTGTTGAACCATTGCAGCATACAGTAAGGGAAACGACTTCACTCGTTCATAAACCCTTTCTCTTCTGTTCACCCTCTTTTCACCCCCCCCCAGTCTCTCGTCCCACATCCCACTGTCAACCTATACTATTTGTTGTATGACTGAGGTGATTTATTTCAAAAAGTGTAACTAATGTCTGTGCTCACTTTTTATATTTAGTTGTCAGTTTAGGTTAGTTCTGTGGAAATTAACTATTCACGTCTATTTAAGTGGTTGATTTGCTGTTTTACAATATTTTAAAAGCATCTCTTCAATGATTGGGAAGCAGAAGAGATGAGGTGGTGTGACACAATTGAGTATTTTTGAAATTCTTGCGATGGCCAATAAACAAAGGAGAAATGAAAGAAAGTGTGACATTCCAAGAAAGGCTCACGTGATTGTTTTAAACTTCTCACCTCTTCACATAATTTCTGCACTCCTGAACTCTGACTCATTGAATACATTTTCATCATAGAGACTCCGTTCGAGTGTGAGCAACCTCATTAAATATTAGTAGGAACAGTGGCTAGGTCATTTTTACTCCTGATTTTCACATCCATACATTTAACAGAGTTGGTGACTGTCTATTGCTTTGAAACTAATCATTTTTCTTAATATTCCGCTAAACAAAAGAAATATCAGCGATTGGTGTCCACCAGGTGAGATCACTTAATGAAGCATAGGTTAGGCATTACACACTGGAGGTTTTGCTGTCTGTAACTCCATTCCAAACTGGATGCACTTTGCCAGCTGAGCCATTGGGAGACAAAATATCCAAGCCTACATTACATATAATGTTGATGACGTGAACCATTTTTACAGCTGTTCAGTTTAAAACAGACATGTTGCACTTGAAATTCCATTTTCAAAATATTCCGTGTGGCTAATTTTGGATTGAGTGATATTGGTTTTTTAAAATAAATTTCTGGAACAGTTTATTTGAATTGCACTGATATTAGCTTTTGTAGCTATATGTTTTCCAAAGCAATAGTACTAGCATTTTTGCAAACTACGTTGACTGCCTCACTGCTATTTTGGGCTTGCAAAGTACTATTCAGATGTTTTGTTCTGTTTAGGATTGGCAAAAGTAAGCTATTTGGATGAGAATAGAGATGGAAAATCTTGTCAGCTTTTCTTCCTTTCTGCCACTCTTTTTTGGTGCCTTCTCTTGTCTCCTTGCTGTTCACAATGAATTGATTTAAAGTTTGACTTGATTTGAGGCTCCAAACTACAGGATGCAGTTATGATTAAATTGGAGCTCAGATCTAATGTATTTTGGGTCAGGAGTCTGAATATTAGTTACTGTGTAGTCACTTTGCTTGTTCTTATGGAATTCCTATGCTGAATCTAACTTTTTGTTTTAACCCACCCACACCCTTGACTGCAACTTGTAGGTCTCTCTCCATGTCCTCACTGAGAAATCTTTTCCCTTTGCTATTGAGAACTTTGCAGAAAATTTGCTTTCCTGTATATGTTCTCCTTGCTTGCAGAAGTGTCCATGAACTTGAGTCGAACTATTAGCTGTCTTGTTTCTACTGTGTTAATCTCAAATGGTGTAAATTACTGCATTTTACAATAATTTGCAAGAGATTTTACTGTTGGTTGAACCTCTCATACAATAAGCTGCTACGTTAAACCACTGTGTTTGAATAAAAGTTGTATATACATCTATGAAGAAGGTGACCCTTGTACTTGGAGTAATACATATCAGCACCTTGCCAAATCCTTATTTCAAGGAGCCAAATTAGGTGACTTTTTTGCCACAACTGTAGCTGCCTACAAATAAATGCACCAAAAGTGTCAGAAATTCCACCTTCACTGAGCCAATTCACTCAACTGCTGATTCAACAGTGTTAAAAAGTGGAATAAAAGATTGCTGTTATTTAAAGAAGCAGTTTTTGTAGTTGCCATTGGCCTCAACCATCTGGCAAGTTGGGGGCAGCTTTTTGCTTTCCTAACGTTTGTATAACTGTGTCACCAAATCAAGGCAGAAGGGTGTCATCGAGCCACGTTTGCTGTTTTGTGAGACTGATTCAAAGAAATCACTGAATTCTGGCTCTTAAAATTTACAGCTTATGCAACTTGGGTAGAAGTTTTATTATAAGAAGCTTTCAAAAAGAGTGAAATGAAAACATGTGCTCCAATAAAATTACTTGTAGTTTGGGAAGCTGTTTAAGTCCTTATGAACCTACTTTGCTTTTAAAGTCTAGTTCTACATCATTCAACAAAGTAACATTTTCAAAGGTTTTGATAGTGAAATGAAACAAGTAGTAATTCTGCTCTGTTCAGTAATTCTTACATGATTGCATTGTGGAACCTGCACTTAGAATCACTCATCCAGAAATTGATTTCAAAGATTTGTTTCCCCAAGTACAGTATATGGATAAGGTTTCAGATGAGTAATGACAGTGACAGTAAAGGTTGCAGCTTCATTCCCTAAAAGGACATTAGTGAACCAGATGGTTTTGTTTTCAACAATGGTTCATGGCCATCATTAGACCAAATTTTCATGGAATTCAAATTCCACCATCTGCTGTGGTAGGATTTGAACCAGGTACACAAAACATTATCCAAGTCTCTGTATTGCCATATACTCAAGTAATAGCCAACCTGTTACTTTTGGCCAAAAATTCTGGAATTTTCCATATATCTGTAAACGTTGACTCTAGTTCAACATTTTAGTCAGTCTGTTGGTCAGTCATCTTGCTCCACTCCGGGTCTTTAGAATTACCACTTTTTAAAATTCAATTAGTGATCAATTGGGCTTCTGTTAATGATACAGTATGAATTTTGACCCTCAAATGTAGCATCCATGTAATAGTCCACCCCATAAATTTAGCTTCAAAAAGTAGGCAAAAGAAATTTGCCTATTATTCAAGTATATATGCTAACAGTCCAATGATAATACCACTGGGCCTTTGTCACCCCTGACTTTGAGGTTAATATCTGACTTTATACAGTAAATGATATTGAAAAACGTTGGGAAATTGGCTCCAGAAAGGCTAATCTTTTGATCAATCCACCATGTTTTTCAATGCAGTCAAGTAGGTTTGGCTTTGGGCGAGTGAAATCCTAGAGCACATCCCCAGCATTTCAACTAGGGAAACCAGTGATGAACGCATGTTTGTTCAGACTGTAGATACATCAGGATAATAAATTTTGTTCATTTTACTGATCTATCTCTCAAAACAAATGCTTGAGGTTCATCCATGTAGTTTTGTTAACTTGTACTGCATGGGTAGTGTCTTGACATTCATAAAACAACATGCCTTCAACATTGAACACTTTGTGAAACACTTTGCAGTGCCATCCATTTTTGTGCAGACCCTCAGTGATAAGTTCCTCGCTTGGTTTTTCACCTTTAATGTTTAAAATCTGAAACAAAGAATAGATGAAACAGAGCAAAACTACTGAAAAAGTTTTAATTCACATTCAGCATGTGAACAAGGACATTTTGTAGTCTTTGCTAAAAGTTTGCTTGTGGTTTGGTGCTCCGATGTGGCCCACCTCCACTCTTATTAGTTGGTACAGTTACATGACAAGTGTGCACGAGTTTGGCTAATGCAGAGTTATTCCTCCAGAACTTTGTTGTCTTCTGTTCTGCCATAGCTGACAACTTCACGATCAGAGCTTTTGGTTTTCTGAGTTTGAATCTGCAGTTTCACTGAAGCTTTAAAATACAATGAATATGTTCTGATTAAACTTGTAGCTTGTGCTGAATTTACTAATGTTGATCCCAACAGAGAGATTGACTTGACGTAATTTTATATTTGATGAAGGACTTTCACAGAACTGTTAACTGGATAAATGGGCCCAGTAGCATTCCCCTGAAGTTGTTTTGTTTTTAAGGCAAGGAAACAAATCAGTACCCAAGTACACCCTGAGATAAAAGTACAATTTACTAATTTGAGCTGTAACTGCATTCTTTTTACTGATCAGTTTGGAGAAAGTGAGGATTGCAGGTGCTGGAGATCAGAGTCAAAAAGTGTGGCACTGGGAAAGCACAGCAGGTCAGACAGCATCCGAAGAGCAGGAGAACCAAGGTTTCAGCATAAGCCCTTCATCAGGAATGAAGGGCTTATCTCCAAAATGTCAATCCTCCAGTTCGGATGCTGCCTGACCTGCTGTGCTTCGCCAGCACTACAGTCTCGACTCTTGATCAGTTTGTCCAAGCATTTCCTAATCGGGGGTAAGAGGTAGTTTAGAGCTGAACCATTTACATTATTATGGGCAAATGCTGTTATAACACTGGGCCTATATCATCCCTGATTAAAGCACAGCAGGTTAGGCAGCATCCAAGGAACAGGAAATTCGACGTTTTGGGCCAGAGCCCTTCATCAGGATTGAGGAGAATGTGCCAGGAAGGCTAGGATAAAAGGTAGGGAGGAGGGACTTGGGGGAGGGGCGATGGAGATGTGATAGGTGGAAGGAGGTCATGGTGAGGGTGATAGGTTGGAGTGGGGTGGGGGCGGAGAGGTCAGGAGAAGATTGCAGGTTAGGAGGGCGGTGCTGAGTTTAGGGAACTGACTGAGACAAGGTGGGGGGAGGGGAAATGAGGAAACTGGAGAAATATGAGTTCATTCCTTGTGGTTGGAGGGTTTCCAGGCGGAAGATGAGGCGCTCCTCCTCCAGCCGTCGTGTTGTTAGGTTCTGCCGATGGAGGAGTCCAAGGACCTGCATGTCCTCAGTGGAGTGGGAGGGAGAGTTAAAGTGTTGAGCCACGGGGTGGTTGGGTTGGTTGGTCCGGGCGTCCCAGAGGTGTTCTCTGAAGCGTTCCGCAAGTAGGCGGCCCGTCTCCCTAATGTAGAGGAGGCCACATCGGGTGCAGCGGATGCAATAGATGATGTGAGTGGAGGTGCAGGTGAACTTGTGGCGGATATGGAAGGATCCCTTGGGGCCTTGGAGGGAAGTGAGGGAGGAGGTGTGGGCGCAAGTTTTACATTTCCTGCGGTTGCAGGGGAAGGTGCCGGGAGTGGAGGTTGGGTTGGTGGGGGGTGGGGGGGGGGGGACCTGACGAGGGAGTCATGAAGGGAGTGGTCTTTGCGGAATGCTGATAGGGAAGGGGAGGGAAATATATCTCTGGTGGTGGGGTCCGTTTGGAGGTGGCGGAAATGACGGCGGATGATACGCTGTATGCGGAGGTTGGTGGGGTGGTAGGTGAGAACCAGTGGGGTTCTGTCTTGGTGGCGGTTGGAGGAGCGGGGCTCAAGGGCGGAGGAGCAGGAAGTGGAGGAGATGCGGTGCAGGGCATCGTCGATCACATCTGGGGGGAATCTGCGGTCCTTGAAGAAGGAGGCCATCTGGGCTGTACGGTATTGGAACTGGTCCTCCTGGGAGCAGATGCGGCGGAGACGAAGGAATTGGGAATATGGGATGGAGTTTTTACAGGGGGCAGGGTGGGAGGAGGTGTAGTCCAGGTAGCTGTGGGAGTCAGTCGATTTGTAGTAGATGTCTGTGTTGAGTCGGTCGCCCGAGATAGAAATGGAAAGGTCTAGGAAGGGGAGGGAGGAGTCTAAGATAGTCCAGGTGAATTTGAGGTCGGGATGGAAGGTGTTGGTAAAGTTGATGAACTGTTCAACCTCCTCGTGGGAGCACGAGGCAGCGCCAATACAGTCATTGATGTAGCGGAGGAAAAGGTGGGGGGTGGTGCCGGTGTAGTTGCGGAAGATGGACTGTTACACATATCCTATGAAGAGACAGGCATAGCTGGGGCCCATGTGGGTGCCCATGGCAACTCCTTTAGTTTGGAGGAAGTGGGAGGATTGAAAAGAGAAGTTATTCAGGGTGAGGACCAGTTCAGTCAGTCGAAGGAGGGTGTCAGTGGAAGGGTACTGGTTGGTGCGGCGGGAAAGGAAGAAGCGGAAGGCTTTGAGTCCTTCGTGATGGGGAATGGAGGTGTACAGGGACTGGATGTCCATCATGAAGATAGGACGGGGGAAGTGAAAATCATGGAGGTGTTGGAGGGCATGGGTGGTGTCCCGAACGTAGGTGGGGAGTTCTTGGACTAAAGGGGACAGAACCGTGTCGAGGTACGCGGAGATGAGTTCGGTGGGGCAGGAGCAGGCTGAGACAATGGGTCGGCCGGGGCAGTCAGGTTTGTGGATTTTGGGCAGAAGGTAGAAACGGGCGGTGCGGGGTTGTGCGACTATGAGGTTGGAGGCGGTGGATGGAAGATCCCCTGAGGTGATGAGGTTATTGATGGTCTGGGAGATGATGGTTTGGTGGTGGGAGGTGGGGTCATGGTCAAGGGGGCGATAAGAGGAGGCATCCGCGAGCTGGCGTTTGGCCTCAGCGGTATAAAGGTCAGTGCGCCAAACTACTACCACGCCTCCCTTGTCTGCCGGTTTGATGGTGAGGTTAGGGTTGGAGCGGAGGGAGTGGAGGGCTGCACATTCTGAGGATGAGAGGTTGGAGTGGGTGAGAGGGGTGGACAGGTTGAGTAGGTTGATGTCGCGGCGGCAGTTGGCTATAAATAGATCGAGGGCGGGTAAGAGGCCAGCACGGGGTGTCCAGGTGGATGGGGTGTGTTGGAGGCAGGAGAAGGGGTCGTCAGAGGGTGGGCGGGAGTCTTGGTTGTAAAAGTAGGCACCGAGGCAAAGGCGGCGGAAGAATTGTTCAATATCTCGCCGCGTGTTGAACTCATTGATCCGAGGGCGTAGGGGAATGAAGGTGAGGCCTCTGAGGACTGATCTTTCATCCTCAGAGAGGGGGAGGTCTGGAGGGATGGTGAAGATCCGGCAAGGTTGGGAGCTTGGGACTGGGGGTGGGGGCGGGGTTAGGGTCGGGGACAGAGGTCGACGTAGGGGCGGGGTTAGACGTGACGTTGCTCGGTGTGGGGGCGGGGTCATGCATCGTGACGGAAGTAAGCGTGGGGGCGGGGTTACGTGTGGTGGTAAAAGTCGGCGTGGGGGCGGGGTGACGAAGGTTTGCGTGAGGGCGGGGTTACATTTAGTGACGAAAGACGGCATGGGGGCGGAGACACCTGAGGCGTTGTGGTCGTGCAGGTTAGTGATGTCAGTGGGGGCGGAAGTGGCTGCGGTGACGGCAACCGAAGGGGCAGAATGAAGGGCTCTGGCCCGAAACGTCGAATTTCCTGTTCCTTGGATGCTGCCTAACCTGCTGTGCTTTAACCAGCAACACATTTTCAGCTCTGATCTCCAGCATCTGCAGACCTCACTTTTTACCCCTATATCATCCCTACCATCTACTAAGGCCCACCAAGCCTGTGCTGATGTGATGCCTTTCTAAACTAAAACCTTTTGCCTCTATGCAGTCTTTATCTCTCTATCCTTGCCAATTCATCTATAAAATGTCTCAATGTTGCTGTTTTATCTGCCACCATCACTGCCATCATATTCCACACACTTATCCTCTCGATAAAATTAAAAACTTGCCTCATCTTTAAAATAATTTTTACTCATCTTTTGATGTTCAAGTGTAAACAAAACCAAGTTTGTCCAAAGCCTTCTAATTGCTAATACCCTCAAACCAGGCAACATCTTGGTAAACCATTTCTGTTGACTCTCCAAAGTCTCTACATCCTGTTAGTGTAGTGACCAAAACAGTAGGCAATATTCCAAATGTGGCTTTACTAAAGTTCTAAACAGCTGTAACATACTTGCCAATTTTTATACTCTGCTCTGACGGAAAGCAAGCATATCATATACCTTATTGTATTACTGCTTTTCAGGGAACTGTGGACCTTTACATCAGGATCCCTCTATGATGTTACCGAGTGTACTGTAGACTTCCAAAATGCATCACTTCATTTGTCCAGATTAAGCTACATCTGCGATTTGTCCAGCCAAAGTTTCAGCCTAAATCCTGCTGTTCCTTTGACAAGCTTCACTAATCTGGTTACAGATCTTGCTAAAGTCCATAGACAACATTTACCGCGATGCCTTCACGTTTGAGAAATGACCTTTCCTAGGTCCATGTTTTCCCCAAATGTGAGTAAACCCTGTCCTTAAGAATTTTCTCTAATAGTTTCTCTGCCACTGACTTGAGGCTCACTGGCCTGTAATTTCCTGGGATTATCACTGTTGCTTTAAGGAAAATCATCTGCAGTGCTCCAGAACCAGTCTTGTGACTAAACAAGATACAAAGATTTAATACAAGTCCCCAGCAATCTCCTCATTTGCCTCCCTCAGCATTCTGGGATAGTTTGCATCAGGTTCTTTAGACTTGTCTACCTTAATGCTTTTCAAATCAAGTATTTCACAAGTATGCTTATGCATGAATGGGATGGAGGTGTGTAGTACTGGGAATGTGGAGGGATTGATCAAAACGATGAAAAAAGATGAATATGTTGTTTCATATAAAGTGGCAATTTGTGTATAAACTCCAATCTATTAATGTCACTTGTATTAGGAGGCCAAGTTTAAATTATGGATAGACCAAAGATGCAGCAACCTAAGTGTTCTCAGCTAATTGCCCTATTGCTTGCTACTTTTAAAGTGTCTATCCTTTTGCCATTAACTGGGTACTTGACATGCACAGTTGCAATCAACTTCAATACAAGTTTCAGGAGCATTTTTCTCTCCCCTGGGCATGACAGCCTTTCTACTCTAAAAATGAGCACTCTTAACTACATCGTCTTCTTTGCAGCAGATGTACTATACCTTAGTGTCAAATGGGATGGGTTTTCATTTTGGATGTTACTTTCCCAACAGTGTGATGAAGCTCATGGTGCTGATTTTTCCCTGCTCTTGGCTTTATACTGAATTCTGATCACTTCAATGTTGCTATCTTGCATGTGCAAAGTGGCAATTGGTAATCTACTTGAACAGTAAAAAGAACTGTGTAATTCATTTTTACAAGTCAAATTTGTCAAAAGAAAAATGTAATACTAAAAAAAAACCCATAACCAAACCACATCAGCTCAAAATCAGCACAGACCCAACCAAAAACAAATATATGTAAGTGCTATATTTAAGTTCCAAGAATGTTAATCCTATTTCTACACCTTAATGCATTTCTTTCCTCCATCCTCATCCCCTCCTTCCCTGGACAATCATATTTAACTGTGCAAAACAGCTGGAATTACACATTCTCAAAATGGGGGATGATGTAAAAAGGCAGATTTTTAGTTTCTGTGGTTGGACCAGAATCTCACCTGTATGCAGTTTGTATTATTGTGCAGCCAGAAAGCTTGCCAGCCTGTCATAGTTGTCAGCACTGAACAGACAAGGGAGTGGATGTGTTGATGAATGGTACTGTGCTATATCAATATCACATATAGACAGTGTTTGTGCTACCAACGGCTGGCTTATGTGCTTCAGTTAAACAAGCATGTCTGAAAGGAGTGAAGGAGAAGCTTTGATCAGTAAGGTCACACTCTTAAGGGCACTTGGAGTCTCTTTCTAGATGTGTTTGACTGTGATCAGCATCTTGGAATTAGGCCATCGTCAATCCTGTACTTAAAGTCCAACCAGTCTGAGGCTTAGAAAAGTCAGGGAACTTGTAAAGCTCTCAAGTGTAGGGAGATGCTGGGCCACTGTCAGTCCTTGGGCATATTGCAGGGGAGGTGGGACAGGAAGCAGTTCTTCCTGTGTTCGACAAAGTGAGAAACTGAAGTGTAGAAATGGGATGAATTATACCTTGGAGATAGATGGGATAACGACTGAAGGTGGTGATGTATGTACACTGTTACATAATGCAGGTTACCAATAATTGGCATGGCCGTGTGGTAGACCAAGGGCTGAAGAGGAAAATAGATTTTTACTGTCAGCAAAGAGGGTTATATGGATAATGTGGACAACCTAAAAGCTGATGGATGACAGCAAAGCTACACAAAAAGGATATATGGAGTGGGTGAGGGAGTCATGACTCCTCTATGGTCACACTTAGGCATGTGACCTGATAGTGTGTCATCTTTGTTCAGACCTCAACTGTACAACAAGGATGAAAATTGGCTGCATGCAAACAGTAGGTAGAGTAACAATTTGTGGGGGTGAGGCGAACTTATTTCTGATGAGGTCTGTTATGGGTCAATGCTTTAAATTATGACACCCACCTGCCAGATTTCTCTGTGCAGCTTATGTATTGACCAAAAAGCACATTATAATTCTTGGCTAGAAGGATGTCTACACCATTGACCATAACAGTTTAATTGTGGTGTCATCTTTTATGAAGTAATCTCAGGTGAACTTGTGCCATCAGCCATCACCAGTTCAATACATTCCAGTGGTCTCGTTGCTATACCAGGGTTTGGAGCTGTTAACTCCTTCAAGTGAACTGTTTGAATATAAGCACCCATGTTTTTTGTTACTTAATTTATTGAGTTGTGTGGCTGGCAATGTGAATTATGCAGATCCAGATGGAGGAATTATGTTGCCCTTCTTTAGGCTGCCATCATAAGCTACACACACTTTTAAGAAACTTCATTTGTTTGATAGCAACAAATTCCTGATACACGCTAGGAAGTTGTCCTGTATCTGAAATTCCTCATAACACAAGGTGCCATTTTACTATCTCACTTCCACAGCCACAATGCAGGAGGTAGGTGTTAGAAAGATAGCAGCAAGCCCAGAAAGAACAACATGTTCTACTGGTTGGCAATAGAGCTTAAAGAACTGTGGTGTCAAGGAACCCAAACCAAACTGGGATCAATGAGAATCGTGTAAATTCTACTGGTTGGAGTCATATGTGGCACATAGGAAGATGGTTGTAGGTGTTAAGTCATCTCCGCTCAAGACATCACAGTAGGAGTCCTCAAGCAGCTTCTAAGGGCCAACCAATCTAAGTTGTTTCAATGATTTTTCCCCTATCTTAAAAAAAGGGAGGAAGTTGTGCATATGACTCCATGTTCACCACCCTTGGAATTTCTCAGGCACTGAAGCAATCCATGTTGAAATGCAGTAACACCTGGACAATATCCATGTTGCACTGACAATTAACATTTGTACCTGACAATGCCCACCTCTGGTAAGAGACCATATAACCATCACCAAATCACTCCATTATCAACATCTGGGGCAGTTACTACTGCCCAGAAACTCAACTGGAGTCACCAAATACTAAGCAAAGGTTAGGAACATGGCAGTGAATAACTCACCACCTGACTCCCAAAAGCCTCTTCATCTATAAAGGCATAAATCAGTATGATGGATTAGTTTCCACTTGTTTGGATTAGTGTACTTCCAACAACACATTGCTTGACACTATTCAGGACTTGATTGAATGTGATGTCAGTCACTCATAGATGCTCAGTAGAGTGCTGTGTACTATCTACAAGATGCACTGCAGAAACTAACCAAGGCTCCCTAGATAGCACCATCCACACCCATGACCACCACCTAGAAAGACAAGGGCAACAGCTGTGTGGGATTACCACCAGCTGTAAGTTTCTCTCCAGGTTACTCACTATCCTGACAGAGAAAAAGGAGATTGCAGTTTGTTCAGACACTGGGTCAAAATCCTGACATCGCTCCCTAATGGTATTGTGGGCCTACCTACATAGGCCATGTTTTGCAATAGTTCACGAGGCAGCTCACCATCACTAGCAAAAGCACAACTTGGGACAGACAATAAATACTGATATCCCAAGAGTGAATAAAAGGAAGCCCATAACAAAAAGTTCCTACCCCATCTTTGTGGCTGTCAAAGGCAACCACAGTGCAAATTACAAATGAATGTACAATTAAGAGCAGTAGACCATTCAGCCCTTTGAGCCTGCTCTGCCAGTCAGTCGGTTTGTTGCTGTTTTAATTGTACGCTCAATCCTGTCCCCTGCCAAAGAATCTACCTCAGCCTTAAACATATTCAAGGACTCTGCTTCCATCATATTTTCAGAGTTCAAAGAATTGATTTTTTTTTAAAGAAACACTAATCGGTGACCCCTAATTTTTTTTTTAAATTAGCAATCTGTCGTTCTACATTCTTCCCTAAGAAACCATCCTCTCCAAGACACATGATCTTGCTTATTTCAATTTGTCAAACCCTCTAAAGACCAGTGGATACAAGCATAGCCTTTAAGGTTACCACCCACTTATTCTGGGTTTGAGTAGTAAACCTCCAGAAATTTCTCCAGCACATTTCTATCCTTCATTTAAAATATATATAGCGATCAACCTTGTGCAGTGCACAGACAGAAAACGAAAAGAGGGTACTCACAGTTTGGTCAGGAGGTGGGGGTGGGGAGGAGAGGAAGGAGGTGAGGGAGGGAGGGAGGGAGGGAAAGGAAAGAGGTGGAAAAGACAAAGACCTTCTGCAGAACTAATTGTAGCTCGGAAAAGGGTGATATTTATGAAGACGACGAGGAGTGGGAGGGGAAGGTGGTGAACAATAGGTAGGGGTGAAGAGCCCAGGGAGAGAACAGCATTTGTGCAGAATGTTCATTGTCAAACACCAGCAGTGACCAGCTATTTACCAAAAGTCACTTCAAACGGCTACATCATTCCTTGAGACCAAACATGACTCGGGGCACATTTTGCTGAGCATCTCAGCTGGGTCCACGGGGGCCTATCTTAATTCCCCTTCCCACTCCCTTTCTGACATGACCATCTTCAACCTCCTCCATTGTCACAGTGAATAAGACCGCAAATTCGTGGAACAACACCTCATCTGCTGCCAGAGGAATTAACATTGGGTTCTCTAATTTCAAATAGCCTCCCTTCCCAGCCCCTCCCCGCTCCCATTCCTAATCAACCCTTCTCTCCAATGACAAACCATGTTGTACACTCTACTTATGTTCATCCATGCCTACCTCTCCCTTTATTTTATTAGATTAGATTTAGATTAGATTAGATTAGATTTACAGTGTTGAAACAGGCCCTTCGGCCCAACAAGTCCACACCGACCCGCCGAAGCGCAACCCACCCATACCCCTACATTTACCCCTTATCTAACACTACGGGCAATTTAGCATAGCCAATTCACCTGACCCGCAAATCTTTGGACTGTGGGAGGAAACCGGAGCACCCGGAGGAAACCCACGCAGACACGGGGAGAACGTGCAAACTCCACACAGTCAGTCACCTGAGTCGGGAATCTGCAGCTCCACTTACAACACCCACCACCCACCACCCCCGCCCCTGCCCTAAAGAAGGGCTATGCCTGAGATGTTGACTTCTGCACCTCCTGATGCTGCCTGGCTTACTGTGTTCTTCCAGCCTCCTGCTTGTCTATCTTGGATTCCAGCATCTGCAGTTTTTTTTGGCCCTAACATTATTCCTCAGTGACTGCCTCTGGCAGAGACTCATCCCACATGGATTCCAATTTAAATTTCACCCTTCTGCCTTCTTTTCAATTCACCCAGGATCACAGGCATCTCCTGATGTTCAATGCTCCTCAGACAGCAGTTTAGATTAGATTAGACTAGACTAGATTAGATTAGACTTACAGTGTGGAAGCAGGCCCTTCGGCCCAACAAGTCCACACCGACCCGCCGAAGCGCAACCCACCCATACCCCTACATTAACCCCTTACCTAACACTACGGGCAATTTAGCTTGGCCAATTCACCTGACCCGCACATCTTTGGACTGTGGGAGGAAACCGGAGCACCCGGAGGAAACCCACGCAGACACGGGGAGAACGTGCAAACTCCACACAGTCAGTCGCCTGAGTCGGGAATTGAACCCGGGTCTACAGGCGCTGTGAGGCAGCAGTGCTAACCACTGTGCCACCGTGCCGCCCTTAATGCAGTTCTTGCATACACTGAGGCCTTCACTCAGTGACACATATGCAAAGTGTCAACCTCCTTCTGCATTACTACTGCCTCATGCTCAGAGCTCTCCTAACATCTTTCTCCCCCCACAGAGGTTACCACCCCTCTGATGCTGGACATTATGTATTCAAAAGATCTTAGTTTTATCCCTCTGCACTTCAATGAATTTCAGACACAACATGACATCAAACTCTTCCATTGCCTTTGTCTCTGTGCCCATTTCTGAATTCAATAAAAGAGAAAGTATCCAACTGGTCTATGGTTTGATGCCTACACCTTAAGAACTCAGTGCTAGGTATCCTGGAAGCTGCCGTAATGCTGATATTCTCAATAAGGCTTAACTTCCTACCTCATTTCAAGAGTCAAATGCTATATAAGGGTGGCCGTTACACACGATGGATAATCTGTCTGAATTTCTTGCCAGAACCTGCTGACTGAGGCACACGCATACAAACTTGGCTGTTTGATTCATGGGGGAACATAGCACAATCACCCCCTAGATTTTCCAAAACAGCATACCTCTTTGAAATGGGGATATCCACAAAAGACTCCTGCACTAGCTGCCTACCTCTCTTACCTTTCCTGGAGTTAACCCATGTATGTGGCTGTATCTGAGACTTGCGCACACACACGCACACACACACACACCCCGGCCCTCTAACCGCCGTCCATCACATTGCAAATTCCTCATTGCCTACGTCTCTTCCCTTCAAATGAGCAAAAAAGGTGAAACAGAAGAAATCACCACTAACTGAACTAAATAATTGATAGTAATGGAGAGTACGCTGACTTATAATTACATTTCTGGTCAGAAATCTCTTCTCGTACTCGAGCTGGCTTCGGGTGAACTGTGTTACACAATGTTACTGTACTAAATTATAAAGAACAGTCTTGGGCTTAGTTATTGGGTGAGATGAATTAGTTATCACCTGTAAATGCCTGTATCTAGGCAGAACATTCTCCACGTCAGGCCATCTAACCATCTAACCATCAATGCCATGACGGTCATGGCCTAAACCTTACAGATTAATGGAGTCCATTGCAAGCAGGCTCCTTCCATCCCGGGGTGGAACCCAGGGAGATAGTGAGGAAAGAAATCAATCTGAGACTGGTCGTTGAGAACAGAAGCGAGTCAAACAGTCAGGGCAGGCAGGGACAAAGTAGGACTAATAAATTAAACTGCATTTATTTCAATGTAAGGAGCCTAACAGAGAAGGCAATCAACTCAGGGCATGGTTACGAACATGGGACTGGGATATCATAGCAATTACAGAAACAAGGCTCAGGGATGGGCAGGACTGGCAGCTTAATGTTCCAGGATACAAATGCTACTAGAAGGATAGAAAGGGAGGTGGGGGGGGGGGGCGGGAAGACGAGGGGTGGCATTTTTGATAAGGGATAGCATTACAGCTGTCCTGAGGGAGGATATTCCTGGAAATACATCCAGGGAAGTTATTTGGGTGGAAGTGAAAAATAAGAAAGGGATGATCACCTTATTGGGATTGTTTTATAGACCCCCTAATAATCAGAGGGAAATTGAGAAACAAACTTGTAAGGAGATCTCAGCTGTCTGTAAGAAAACTAGGGTGATTATGGTAGGGGATTTTAACTTTCCAAACATAGACTGGGATTGCCATAGTGTTAACGGTTTAGACGGAGGTGAATTTGTTAAGTGTGTACAAAACAATTTTCTGATTCAGTATGTGGATCTACTAGAGAGGGTGGTTAAGGTCGGGCATTTTAACTTTCCAAACATAACACTATGGCAGTCCCAGTCTAAGGGTTTAGATGGAGAGGAATTTCTTAAGTGTGTACAAGAAAATGTTCTGATTCAGTATGTGGATGTACCTACTAGAGAAGGTGCAAAACTTGACCTACTTTTGGGAAATAAGGCAGGGCAGGTGATTGAGATGTCAGTGGAAGAGCACTTTGGGCCAGCGACCATATTTCTATTAGATTTAAAATAGTGATTGAAAAGGATAGACCAGATCTAAAAGTTGAAGTTCTAAATTGGAGAAAGGCCAATTTTGATGATATTAGGCAAGAACTTTCAAAAGCTGATTGGGGGCAGATGTTTGCAGGTAAAGGGATGGCTGGAAAATGGGAAGCCTTCAGAAATGAGATAACAAGAATCCAGAGTAATTATATTCCTGTCAGGGTGAAAGGGAAGGCTGATAGGTGTAGGGAATGCTGGATGACTAAAGAAATTGAGGGTTTGGTTAAGAAAAAGAAGGAAGCATGTATCAGATATAGACAGGATAGATCGAGTGAATCCTGAGAAGAGTATAAAGGCAGTAGGAATATACTGAAGAGAGAAATCAAGAGGGCAAAAATGGAAACTAAGATAGCTTTGGCAAATAGAATTAAGGAGAATCCAAAGGTTTTTTACAAATACATTAAGGACAAAAGGGTAACTGGAGAGAGAATAAGGCCCCTCAAGATCAACAAGGCGGCCTTTGTGTGGAGCTGCTGAAAATGGGGGAGATACTAAATGAGTATTTTGCATCAGAATGTACTGTGGAAAAGGATATGGAAGATATAGAATGTAGGGAAATAGATGGTAAAAAATATTCATATTACAGAGGAGAAAGTGCTGGATGTCTTGAAACGCATAAAGGTGGATAAATCACCAGGACCTGATCAGGTGTACCCTAGAACTCTGTGGGAAGCTAGAGAAGTAATTGCTGGGCCCTTTGCTGAGATATTTGTATCACCGATAGTCACAGGTGAGGTGCCGGAAGACTGGAGGTTGGCTAACGTGGTGCCACTGTTTAAGAAGGGTGGTAAGGATAAGCCAGGAACTATAGAACAGTGAGCCTGATGTCGGTGGTGGGCAAGTTGTTGGTAGGAATCCTGAGGGACCGGATGTACATGTATTTGGAAAGGCAAGGACTGATTAGGGATAGTCAGCATGGCTTTGTTGAGTTCTTTGTTACTCCTTCAAAGAGGATTGATGAGGGCAGAGCGGTAGATGTGATCCATATGATCTTCAGTAAAACATTTGACAAGGTTCCCCTTGGGAGACTGATTAGCAAGGTTAGATCTCAAGGAATACAGGGAGAACTAGCCATTTGGATACAGGACTGGCTCAAAGGTAGAAGAGATGGTGGTGGTGGAGGGTTGTTTTTCAGACTGGAGGCCTATGACCCGTGGAGTGCCACAAAGATCGGTGCTGGGTCCATTATTTTTGTCAGTTATATAAATGATTTGGATGCGAGCATAAGAGGTATAGTTCAAAAGTTTGCAGATGACACCAAAATTGGAGGTGTAGTGGACAGCGAAGAGGGTTACCTCAGATTACAACAGTATCTTGATCAGATGGGCCAATGGGTTGAGAGGTGGCAGATGGAGTTAATTTAGATAAATGCAAGGTGCTGCATTTTGGGAAAGTAAATCTTAGCAGGACTTATACACTTAATGGTAAGGTCCTCGGGAGTGTTGCTGAACAAAGAGGCCTTGGAGTGCAGGTTCATAGCTCCTTGAAAGTGGAACTGCAGGTTTAGGATAGTGAGGAAGACATTTGGTATGCTTTCCTTCATTGGTCAGAGTATTGAATACATGAGTTGGGAGGTTATGTTGTGGCTGTACAGGACATTAGTTAGATCACTGTTGGAATATTGCATGCAATTCTGGTCTCCTTCCTATCGGAAAGATGTTGTGAAACTTGAAAGGGTTCAGAAAAAATTAACAAGGATGTTGCCAGGGTTGGAGGATTTGAGCTATAGGGAGAGGCTGAACAGGCTGGGGCTGTTTTCCCTGGAGCGTCGGAGGCTGAGGGGTGACCTTATAGATGTTTACAAAATTGAGGGGCATGGATAGGATAAGTTGACAAAGTATTTTCCCTGGGGTCAGGGAGTCCAGAACAGAGGGCATAGGTGAGAGGGGGAAAGATATAAAAGAGACCTACGGGCAACTTTTTCACGCAGAGAGTGGTACGTGTATGGAATGAGCTGCCAGAGGAAGTGTGGAGGCTGGTACAATTACAACATTTAAGAGGCATTTGGATGGGTATATGAACGGGAAGGGTTTGTAGGGATATTGGCCGGGTGCAGGCAGGAGGGACTAGATTGGGTTGGGATATCTGGTCGGCGTGGACAGGTTGGACCAAAGGGTCTGTTTCCATGCTGTACATCTCTATGACTCTATGATTCTAAGTGTTTAAGCTCAAGATAATGAGGAAAAAAACTAAAATAACATTAGGTGTTGCCATCCATTTGTGGATTCTCATTCACCCCATCAGTTGTAATTGAAATGGAAGATAATGCAAGGCAGCTGAGGAATCTCCAAGTAAAATAACTTTCAATGAATGTACCTGAAGAAAGGAAGAAATCTTATTGATTACTATTTGGGCAGATATTTCAATCCATTTGAATTATTTGTGATATGCTCCTGGTTAATTAACAGTT
This sequence comes from Hemiscyllium ocellatum, assembly GCF_020745735.1. Lineage (NCBI taxonomy): Eukaryota > Metazoa > Chordata > Chondrichthyes > Orectolobiformes > Hemiscylliidae > Hemiscyllium > Hemiscyllium ocellatum. The sequence continues at coordinate 28,432,453 of NC_083411.1, forward strand.
TCCAAGTTAGAAGTCCATGTAAACTGAGATTAAGTCATTCAAGATCATACATTTGTGTATAGAAATAGAAAAAATGTTTTTAGAAGCAAGGTCCTCAATTTGTTATTTTGTTGACAGTTTTGTTTTCTTAAAATCACTGTACCAGTTTTTTAAAAATGGTTTATCTGCTAAATATTTAAATTTTAAGCAAACAATTCAAAAATAATCTATTTGCAACACTCATTTAAACATTGAGTTTTATATTGTTTGGTGGTTATATACACCCATAATATCAACTTCCAATTTTCTTCCCAGAAACATTTGAGCAAATTTTAAAAAATTAAGTTAAATCCAGACTCTTGATAAGTGGAATGTATTTCTCTTCAATCTTTTAAAAATATCTCAATTCTTGTTGGATGAAATGCCTCTCTTGTTGGCAATGCTGACATTTGAACCAAACTAGCAATTTCTGAAAATTAAGTAATATTAAAATTTATAAAAACAAAAGGAACCTATTGGGAACTGTATGGTTTCCCTTTTAACACTTCATCCAGTCTTTTTTTAAGTCTAGTTCTATCTTTAATAGTTCAGGGATTTTGTTTTGGTTATATGGCAGTACAAGACAAGTAAAGTCAGCTTTCCAAAGATCAAATAATTGTGTGAATGCAAATATTAAAATTTCATAAGCCTGTTCATTGCATGTAGCAGCAAATTTTCACAATGACTAATCAAAGACAAATGTGTTGGGTGTCCAGTTGTGGTAGTTTACTGGGCAATATGGATAAATACAGTATACCTGTAGATGGATGAGTAGACTTGAACAATTATTTGAACAAAAAAAGTGTAAGACAATGCTTTTTGGGAGGTGAATGAATGGTAGGTCCTGAGGGAGTACTGAGGAATGAAGGAATCTTGGTTTACAGGCCCATAGATCCCTGAAGGCATCAGTACAGGAGATAGGGTGGTGAAGAAGGTATACAAGATGCTTGACTTTGTTAGCCAGGGCATAGAACATAGGAGCAAGGAAGTCTTGTTACTACTTTATAAGTGTTCATTATGCTACAGATTGAATACTGCACAGCAACCATAACTGTACACAATCAGAAGAATGTGTTTGCACTGGACAGGGTTGGAGAAGATTCACTAGATGATGCTTGGCATGAAAAAGGTCTCAGTTATGAGGAGAGACTGGATAGGCTGGGTTTGTTTTCCTGTGGTGCTGATTGACATACACAAAATTTATGAATGGTACACAGAACAGATGGTAAGAAATTCTTCCCCATAGCAGATGTGTCTAAGCCAGAAGGCATAGATTTAAGGAGAGGAGTATATCGAATCAAATTTCAAATGGAATGGAGGTGAATTATTTCACCCTTACCATAGCAGGGTTACGTTTTTAATAGGACCTAGGCAAGAGACCATACATGCTGCCAAATTTATGCAGTTCTGTTTCTTTGACTCTAATTTTCTGACATTCATAGAAAATAAACCTTTGCTGCACTGATGAGATTGGGATTATTTCAGTTTTTTTAAATACCCTCTAAATTCTCCATTTTGGATTTGACTAAATCAGATGAAAGACAGAATTTATCCCATATTTCTATCCATTTAAGGCCACACTGGTTCCAGAAATCATGAGAGAGCGGTGCAGTGGCCCTCACTCACAACTGCATTAAGTGACACACTGCAACTTTTAGCAACATCTTCACATTCAAGCTGATCCATTCTGCAACCTCCTACAACACAATTTGATTTTCCCTTTAATTTCTTCTGCCAAATCAATTAAAGTTATTTAAAAAATAAATTTCTGTATATTTACACTGCCCCCAGACAGGGATGTTTATTAATCTCAATATGATGATTGAGAAAAATTATAAAGTAGGTGTAAGAAAATCAAAAATCTCTAACAATTTATTATGCATTTGTGTTTTGTGAAGCCTGTCAGAGCAAATTGTGCTATGCTTTCATACATTACTAACACTATAAGAAATACCAGGAGATTCTTACAACACATGCAGTACCATGTATTATGGCAGTCAGATCTCGCCGTTATAACTGTTACTGTATTCTACAAAAAAAAATCTTTTCATCGTCATAGTTCAGTGTTTTACAGAATGAGAAGTATTCTCAACCTGCTTGAACATTTAAATTCACTGACCCACTATTCCAATAGCCTGGGCAAACTAGAAGAGCTGAGATTTTCATCTTGGTCTGTCAGTCATCTTGGCTGACTACAATAATGCCCAGGAAGAAAAAAAGGGCAAAACAATGAGCCAGGATTCCAATCCAGAATCTGTGCTGGAAAGCATGTGGATGAGTGGTAAGGGCAGATTCAACCTTGCATATGATTTTTATTGTCTTCAATACCACCAATATCCAACACTCACTGCTTTACATTTTCACAATCAGAGAGGCCAGGTGAACTGCCACAGCCTGATAAACAAAACTGGATTTTTCCGGGTACAAAAAGGGAGAAATACATGAACACGTCTTGCTAAATACTATGTTTTCTAGTATTATATATTAAATACGAAAGTTACAGCCTAGAGGTTAAAATGCCAAGAGATTTGCAGGAAAAAAGATCAGAGAGAAATGATGTTAGTTTTTAAACATTATTAATAGGTGAAGCTGTGACCTTATCACAAGACACAGTGGAGCTGAAGTAGGCTATTCAGCCCATCAAGTCTGCTGTTCCATTCAATAAGCCAATAGCTGAACTGAATCCTCAACTCCCATGTCCTGACTTTTCCTTCAATTATTTTACTGATTAAAAAGCTGCCTTGATGATACTTCAAAACCCACCCTTGACAGCCCTCTGTGGTGAATAATTCCAGTTCCACAACTAAGAAGAAATTAATCTGTCTTAAAATGTGCAGCCCCTTATTCTGAGATTATGCTTCCTGATCCCAGACTCTCCCATAAGGGAGAAATGACCTTTCCTCATCTAACCTACTAAGTCCTCAGAGGACTCTTGAATGATTCAATAAAGATATATTTCTCATTCTAGATCTTTAATGAGTAGAGACACAGTCTACTCAACTTCTCCCCGTAAGACTATCCCTCCAAGTGAATCCTCTCTGAACTGCTTCCAATGCCAGTATCTCTTTCCTTAGCTAAAGGGACCCAAAATTGTTCACAGTATTCCAGTTGTGTTCTGACTAGTGTCCTATATAGTTTTAGCAAGACTTCCCTATTTTAAACTATATTCCCATTTAGAAATAATGGTCCACATTCCATTTATCTTCCCTATCACCTGTTGAACCTGGATGCCAGCTTCTTGTGAGGAGCTGAAAATGTGTTGCTGGAAAAGCACAGCAGGTCAGGCAGCATCCAAGGAACAGGAGATTCGACGTTTCAGGCATAAGCCCTTCATCAGGAAAGAGGAAAGTGTGTCCAGCAGGCTAAGATAAAAGGTAGGGAGGAGGGACTTGGGGGAGGGGCGTTGAAGATGCGATAGGTGGAAGGAGGTCAAGGTGAGGGTAATAGGCCGGAATGGGATGGGGGCGGAGAGGTTAGGAAGAAGATTGCAGGTTAGGAAGGCGGTGCTGAGTTCGAGGGATTTGACTGAGACAAGGTGGGGGGGAGGGGAAATGAGGAAACAGGAGAAATCTGAGTTCATCCCTTGTGGTTGGAGGGTTCCTAGGCGGAAGATGAGGTGCTCTTCCTCCAACCGTCGTGTTGTTATGGTCTGGCGATGGAGGAGTGGGAGGGGGAGTTGAAGTGTTGAGTTACAGGGTGGTTGGGTTGGTTGGTCCGGGTGTCCCAGAGGTGTTCTCTGAAACGTTCCACGCGGAGGAGCGGGAAGTGGAGGAGATGCGGTGGAGGGCATCGTCGATCACGTCTGGGGGGAAATTGCGGTCTTTGAAGAAGGAGGCCATCTGGATTGTACGGTATTGGAACTGGTCCTCCTGAGAGTAGATGCGGCGGAGACGAAGGAATTGGGAATATGGGACGACGTTTTTACAGGGGGCAGGGTGGGATGAGGTGTAGTCTAGGTAGCTGTGGGAGTCAGTCGGTTTATAGTAAATGTCCGTGTTGATTAGGTTGCCCGAGATAGAAATGGAAAGGTCTAGGAAGGGGAGGGAGGAGTCTGAGACAGTCCAGGTGAATTTGAGGTCGGGGTGGAAGGTGTTGGTAAAGTGGATGAACTGTTCAACCTCCTTGTGGGAGCACGAGGCAGCGCCGATACAGTCATCGATGTAGCGGAGGAAAAGGTGGGGGGTGGTGCCAGTGTAGTTGCGGAAGATGGACTGTTCCACATATCCTACAAAGAGGCAGGCATAGCCGATCTCCGTCACCACGCCCAACACCGCCCCCATGCCGATCTCCGTCCCCAACCCCGCCCCCCACTCCCAGCTCCAGTCCCACAGCAGGTCGTGGCTACCAGCCCTGCCATGTTTTCACCATCCTTCCAGAACGACCCTTCTCTGAGGATGAAAGATCAGTCCTCAGCAGAGGCCTCACCTTCATTCCCCTATGCTCTCGGATTAACGAGTTCAACACGCGGCAAGACATCGATCAATTCTTCCGCCGCCTTCTCCTCCGTGCCACTTCTTCAACCAGGATTCTCACCCACCCTCTGACGACCCCTTCTCCCACCTCCAACACACCCCATCCACCTGGACACCCTATGCTGGCCTCTTACCCGCCCTCGATCTCTTCATAGCCAACTGCCGCCACGACATTAACCGCCTCAACCTCTCCACCCCTCTCACCCACTCCAACCTCTCCCCCTCGGAACGTGCAGCCCTCCACTCCCTCTGCTCCAATCCCAACCTCACCATCAAACCGGCAGACAAGGGAGGCGCGGTAGTAGTTTGGCGCACCGACCTTTACACCGCTGAGGCTAAACGCCAGCTCCTTCTTTAAAGACCGCAATTTCCCCCCAGACGTGATTGACGATGCCCTCCACCGCATCTCCTCCACTTCCCGCTACTCCGCCCTTGAACCCTGCCCCTCCAACCGCCATCAGGACAGAACCCCACTGGTTCTCACCTACCACCGCACCAACCTCCATATACAGCATATCATCCGCCGTCATTTCCGCCACCTTCAAACGGACCCCACCACCAGGGATATATTTCCCTCCCCTCCCCTATCAGTGTTCCAAAAAGACCACTCCCTCCATGACTCCCTCATCAGGTCCACACCCCCCACCAACCCAACCTCCACTCCCGGCACCTTCCCCTGCAACTGCAAGAAATGCAAAACTTGCGCCCACACCTCCTCCCTCACTTCCCTCCAAGGCCCCAAGGGATCCTTCCATATCCGCCACAAATTCACCTGCACCTCCACACACATCATCTATTGCATCCGCTGCACCCAATGTGGCCTCCTCTATATTGGGGAGACAGGCCGCCTACTTGCGGAACATTTCAGAGAACACCTCTGGGACACCCGGACCAACCAACCCAACCACCCCGTGACTCAACACTTCAACTCCCCCTCCCACTCCACCAAGGACATGCAGGTCCTTGGACTCCTCCATCGCCAGACCATAACAACACGACGGTTGGAGGAAGAGCACCTCATCTTCCGCCTAGGAACCCTCCAACCACAAGGGATGAACTCAGATTTCTCCAGTTTCCTCATTTCCCCTCCCCCCACTTTGTCTCAGTCAAATCCCTCGAACTCAGCACCACCTTCCTAACCTGCAATCTTCTTCCTGACCTCTCCACCCCCATCCCACTCTGGCCTATCACCCTCACCTTGACCTCCTTCCACCTATCACATCTCCATCGCCCCTCCCCCAAGTCCCTCCTCCCTACCTTTTATCTTAGCCTGCTGGACACACTTTCCTCATTCCTGAAGAAGGGCTTATGCCCGAAACGTTGAATCTCCTGTTCCTTGGATGCTGCCTGACCTGCTGTGCTTTTCCAGCAACACATTTTCAGCTCTAATCTCCAGCATCTGCAGCCCTCACTTTCTCCTCACAGCTTCTTGTGAGGAGCCTGAATCCCCATCCTGTAGTTTTCTGCAGTCTCCATTTAAATAATGTTTCAACTCCTCTATTCTCCTGCCAGAGTACATAACCTGTAAATTTTCCTAGATTAGGCTCCAACTGCCACATTTTTGCCCATTCACTTAACCACTCACTTGTCTTCCTAAACTCTGTTCACCTCACTACTTGTCTTCTTAATCAGGTAACTGTAAACATTTTATGTCTTCGCCCCATCATTCATCCATGTTTCACTCCACTAGTTATAGTTTGCCATCCTGATCTATCTGATCCCAAATCTCTCATTAGTTAGCCAATTCTCCAACTATTTGAATATACTACCTTCAACACCAGGGGCTCTCATCTCAAGGAACCTTATCAAACACCCAAAAATCCAGATACAAACACTTCTTCTTTGAGGTAACCAGCAGGATGGATGATTTTCTTCTCTCACTTTTAGAAAAACAAAAGGTGATCAACAAAAGAAAATTCCCCAGTCTTCTGGCTTATCACTAATCTGTGTCACATGGAAAGAAAAACATTCTATCCTTAATTTCCCAGGTAAACTATGGTTGGCTCATCCCCTTCCTGGAATTTTTTTCTTAATGGAACATATCATTGCCGTGAGTCATGACCTTGTTTTTAAAAAATGCCTGCCATTGTTCCTCAAATGGTCTTTGCTGCTAACCTCTTTTTCCAGTTCACTATAGTTTGCTCTGTCCTCAATCCTTTGAAATTACCCTTATTTATGCTTAGTACAGTTGTTTACAAAGTTTTCCCTTGCAGTCACTGATCTCGGGATTTGTTTACTCTGATATAGGAGCAGAGTGTATTGATGCTCTGTAGAACCATTCTATTCATAAGTAGGACATGGCTGTGACCTGTGCAAAATTGAGTAACAAATAAAGCTTAACTAAAGAGATAGCCAACTCCAATTAGATTAGATTACTTACAGTGTGGAAACAGGCCCTTCAGCCCAACAAGTCAACACCGACCTACTGAAGCACAACCCAGCCAGACCCATTCCCCTAACACTACGGGCAATTTAGCATGGCCAATTCATCTAACCTGCACATTTTTGGATTATGGGAGGAAACCGGAGCAAACCCATGCAGACACGGGGAGAATGTGCAAACTCCACACAGAGAGTCGCCTGAGGCGGGAATTGAACCTGGGTCTCTGGGGCAGCAGTGCTAGCCACTGTGCCACTGTGCTGCCCACACAGAATTGTTGGCTACAAAGCTTAAGAGTTGTTCTCCAATGTCTCATTGATGTTATAATGTGTGTTAATGGAGTGCTAGTTTAAATTCACTGTAAAAAACACAAATGACTCTCAAAGGCTTGGGAACGAATGAATCTCCTCCCTCAAAACAAGACAGAGCGCATACTTCGCAAAAGGGCAATGCATTTTTAAAAATGTTACTGCGACATTTTTAAAATGCAACAGAACTGATACTTTGAAAGCTCTGTTTTATATTCAGGGATGACAATGCTAACATTTAATTGAGTTACTGGAAGTTCTGAATGGCTATCGAATAAAAAGATGATGGTCTTTTAAATCTGTGCTGCTGACATATATGCCACATGACTGAACAAATCCTTTCATTATTCCTCTGGTTCAATGGGCTGTAAAGTAATGATTAGTTATTATTTATTCTTTAGTTATGATTCAACAGTTGTTAGCTGCAGAATGCTGTAATAAGGACATTGATGTCTTTCCACGTGAGTCAAAAAAAAGCTTACAGGTCCAGCAAATATTAAACATGGCAAATAAAATGTCAGCCTTGTTTACAAGATAGATACATCTCAGCCCAGCTACACTGTACTATACATTGCTGAGACCAAACAGAGCTTTGGCCTCTTTAAGAAATTAAAATGATACTGAATGCATTCAGGAGAACATTCATTAGGTTGATTCTAGGGGTTAGGTAGTGGTCTTATGTGGAAAGTTTTTAAAAAATTGCACAATATCAGGTTATAGTCCAACAGGTTCCAACCGAGTCCAACACCAGCACCTCCACCTTAACAGGAAAGGTTAACATCTTGGTGCTTTCCTCATTGGGATTAAGAATGTGAGCTGGTCTTATTGAAAACATACAAGCTTCTGAGACGAATGATAATGGGAAAAATGTTTCCTCTTGGGGAAATCTAGAACTTGTTTGGGGGTGCAGAGAGGTGAGAGGGTTCATAAAGTAAAAGTTCAAAAACAACAGAAACATCATTGAAGAGACACAGTGTGTTTTAAAACTGAAGACTTTTTGTACGTATGTTATTAGTCACAGCCACATGATACAAGTCATTGTTTGCACACTGAAAAAACAATTTTCAAAAGTCTAGAGAAGTCTGAGCAAGGGCAAACTTCAGGGAGGAGCCTAGGATCAGATTGCCTAACGGGCTCAGTAAGCATTGGATATGTTATTTCAAGTAATTGAAAAAGTTTTTTAAAAAAATCTTTTTAAAAGCTTTAAAAAGTATATCTTCCTTCCCTATGTTAAATATTCAAACCCAACAGGGTTGTAGGGAAAGTGAAGAAGAATTAAAAGCTAAGAAAATGATTTGAGTGCCAACAAGTATTTTTTGGTTTAAATCTCCCTTTCTTGATCTAATAATTGTTTTCTTAAAATAAGATAGTCAATAGTCTATTTATTCAGCCAATATAAAATTGTACCTGTGTTGAACTTCATCCTTTTGATATTGTTATTTGTGATGTTGGTAGGGCCAGTATTTATTGCTCATAGATACATAGAACAGTACAGCAGAGGAACAAGCCTTTTGGTCCACATCTGTACCAACTATGATGTTATTCTAAATTAAAACCTAAACAGACAGGGAAGAGAGAAATGTAGACCATGTGCAGGCAGAAGGTGTCTAAATCCCTCAAACTTTGTTAAAATATCTGCTTCTACTACCTCACTAAACAGAGTTTTCCAAGCATTTACCATCCTCTCAAAAACCTGCACATCTTCGAACTTGCCCCCTCTCACCTTAAACCTATGCCCCCTACCAAATGACATTTTCATGCTAATATCCACCCTATAGTTGTCTCAATTTTACATACTTCTATTAGGTCACCTCAGCCTCTGACAATATCAAAAACAATCCACGTTTGGCTAATCTCTTCTTATTGCCAGTAGTCTCCAATCCCGGCAACATTCCAGTATTCTGATCTTTTTTTTAAAAAAGTATTCATTTGTGGGATGTGGGCATCACTGGCTGGCCAGCATTTATTGCCTCCCTAGTTACCTTTGAGAAGATGGTGGTGAGCTGCCTTCTTGAACTGCTTCAGTTGACCTGCTGAGAGAGTTGACCCACAATGCCACTAAGGAGGGAATTCTAGGATTTTAACCCACTGTCACAGTGAAGGAACAGCGATATTTCCAAGTCAGAGTGGTGAGTGGCTCGGAAGAGAAATATTTAGGTGGTGGTGCTCCCATGTATCTAGTGCTCTTGTCCTTCTAGATGAAAGCGGTCATGGGTTTGGAAGGTGCTGTCTAAGAATCTTGAATTGAATTTAATGTCACGTGTACCGAGGCACTGTGAAAAGCTTTGTTGTACGAGCAATACAGGCAGATCAGAGTTAAGTAGCATAGATAGTAAATAATAGGTAAACAGCAGCAAAAACAAAAACACAGGTACAAGCAAATGTTAAGAGTTTGCGAGTCCATTAAGTATTCTAACAACAGTAGGGTAGTAACTGTTTCTAAACTGGCTGGTGCTTGTGTTCAGGCTTCTGTACCCTCTCGCTGATGGTAGACATTGTAAAAAAAAACATTGCCAAGGTGGGATGGACCTTTGAGAATGCTGGCAGCCTTTCCTTGACAACAAGCCTGTTAGATGGAATGATCTTTGATGAATCTTTTAGATGCTAGCAGGAGTGTGTTCTAAGCATCGGTGTACGCAATGTCAATCAAGTGGGCTGCTTTGCCCTGGATGGTGCCTGACCTACTGTGCTTTTCCAGCACCACTGATCTAAACTCTGGTTTCCAGCATCTGCAGTCCTCACTTTTGCCTTGTCAAGCTTCTTGAGAGTTGTTGGGAATGCACTCATCCAGACAAGTGGGTTGTTTTCCATCACAATCCTGACTTGTGTCTTGTAGTTAACAGACAGACTTTGAGAAGTCAGCAGGTGAGTTACTCATAACAGTATTCCTAGCATCTGACCTGCTCGTGTTTATGTGGTGAGTCCAGTTGAGTATCTGGTCAATGATAACCCCCAGGATGTCGATAGTGGAGAGTTTGTGCTAGATACCCACTGATTCCAGTTTTAACAGGGCTCCTTGATACCAGCCTGGTCATAGAGATGTACAACACAGAAACAGACTATTTGGTCCAACTCGTCCATGCCAACCAGATATCCCAACCTAATGTAGTCCCATCTGCCAGCACCTGGCCCTTATCCCTCCATACCCTTCCTATTTATGTACCCATCCAAAAGCCTCTTAAATGTTACAATTGTACTAGTCTCCACCACTTCCTCTGGCAGCTCATTCCATACACATGCTATTCTCTGCATGAAAATGATGCCCCTTAGGTCTCTTATATATCTTTCCCCTCTCACCCTAAACCCTCTAGTTCTGGACTCCCCGACCCCAGGGAAAATACTTTGCCTATTTATCCTATCCATGCCCCTCATGATTTTATAAACCTCTATGAGGTCACCCCTCAGCCTCCGACGCTCCAGGGAAAACAGCCCTAGCCTATTCAACCTCCCTAGAGCTCAAACCCTCCAATCCTGGCAACATCCTTGCAAATCTTTTCTGAACCCTTTCAAATTTCACAACATTCTTACGATAGGATGGAGACCAGAATTGCATGCAATATTCCAACAGTGGCCTAACCAATGTCCTGTACAGCCGCAACATGACCTCTCAACTCCAGTACTCAATATTTTGACCAATAAAGCAAAGCATACCAAATGCCTTCTTCACTATCCTATCTACCTGCAACTCCACTTTCAAGGAACTATAAACCTGCACTCCAAGGTCTCTTTGTTCAGCAACACTCCCGAGGACCTTACCATTCAGTGTATAAGTCCTGCTAAGATTTGCTTTCCCAAAATGCAGCACCTCACATTTATCTAAAATAAACTCCATCTGCCACTCCTCAGCCCACTGGCCCATCTGATCAAGATTCTGTTATAATCAGAGGTAACCTTCTTCGCTGTCCACTGTACCTCCAATTTTGGTGTCATCTGCAATCTTACTAACTGTACCTCTTATGCTCGAATGCAGCTTGATGTCAAGGGCTGTCACTCTCACCTCATTTCTGGAATTCAGCTCTTTTGTACAGGTTTGAACCAAGGCTGTAATGAGGTCAGGAGCTGACTGGCCCTGGCAGAACCCAAACTGGGCAGGTTTAGATTAGATTAGGAAACAGGCCCTTCGGCCCAACAAGTCCACACCGACCCGCCGAAGCGCAACCCACCCATATCCCTACATTTACCCCTTACCTAACACTATGGGCAATTTAGCATGGCCAATTCACCTGACCCGCACATCTTTGTGACTGTGGGAGGAAACCGGAGCACCCGGAGGAAACCCATGCAGACACGGGGAGAACGTGCAAACTCCACACAGTCAGTCGCCTGAGTCGGGAATTGAACCCGGGTCTACAGGCGCTGTGAGGCAGCAGTGCTAACCACTGTGCCACCGTGCCGCCCACTTATTGCTGAGCAGTGCTGCTTGATAGCACTGTTGATGACACCTTTCATCACTCAAGGTTTGCGTAAAGATTTGGAGCTTGAGTGCCAGTTGCCATCATTGTGGGTATGTTCACAGAGCCAGGAAGTTGATTTGCAGATGTTTCACCTCCTGTCTCGGTGACACCTTCAGTACTTTGAAGCCTCCTGTGAAGCACTGCTATACTGTGTCTTTTGGAATTTATTTGGTTCTGTTCCTGCTGCTTCCAGTTGTTCATTGTAGTGGCCAGTATATTGGATCTAGGTCTATGTGCTTGTTAATAAAGTCTGTGGATCAGTACCGTGCTTTCAGAAATTCTCTGGCTATCCTGTTCAGCTTATCCTATGATCGTTGTGTAATCCTGGTCATCTGTGTACATGGTTACTAGGGACAGCTGGTCATGGTGTTTAGTGGCTAGTTGATGTTAGTAGATGCGGATTGCTAGTTGTCTGCCTGTTTTGTCCTATATATATATAGTGTTTTATGCAGTCTTTCCATGGAATCTTGTAACTTACATTAGTCTTGCACATGATGGGTGTAGGGTCTTTTTCCTGGTGAGTTGTGGCCTGAACGGGTCTGTTGGTTTATAAGCTGTCGTGAATCCCAGTGGTCAGAGACGTCTGGCTGTTAGTTTCAGAGATGTTTTATATATAAGATAGAGTGGCTATTGCGTTGGGTCATGACACATCCTCATTGTATTGTTTGTCTGCTAGGCATCTGCAGATGAAATTGCAGGGATATCCGTTCTTGGTGAAGACTCCTTAAAGGTGTTCTCTTCGCAAATCGGGAGTGCTGCAGTGTGTCCTAACGGAGTCCTAATGCAGCTTCTCTTGTGCATTCAGGTGGGTGCTGTTGGAATTCAGGATCTGGTCCACGTGCGTGACTTTTCTGTACACTCTTGTAGTGCATTAGATGTGATGGTAGAAAGAACACAGCTCAAACAAAACCAAATTCAGAATCTATCCCGTGCCTCCAAACCGGTGAATGTGGCTGTCTTTTAAACAGGAGAAAGGGAGGACTGCAGCTGCTGGAGATCAGAGTGGAGAGTGTGTTGCTGGGAAAGCACAGCAGGTCAGGCAGCAGCTGCTGGAGATCAGAGTGGAGAGTGTGTTGCTGGGAAAGCACAGCAGGTCAGGCAGCAGCTGAGGAGCAGCAGATTGATGTTTCCAGCATTGGCTCTTCATCAGGAATGCCCGAAACGTTGATCCTCCTGCTCCTCGGATTTTGCCTGACCTACTGTGCTTTCCCAGCAACACACTCTCGACTCTGTCTTTTAACAGCCCTCTGGGTGATTAGGGACAATGCAGCGAGGCTCTCATCCCATGAGCAAATAAAGAAAAACTAAAAAATCTCAGAACATTATAGAGACCGAAGTAGGGGGTGGGGGGAGGAGGGAATAGTGGGATGGTTCCATAGTGAAGGGTTTTTATTCATTGTTGAAATTGAAATTTAGAGTTTGCGGGCGAGGTCAGTTTTTTTTTCTCACACGAACAGAAATTATTGGAGAAACTCAGCAGGTCTGGCAGCATCTGTGCAGAGAAAGCAGTTAGTTAACGTTTCGGGTCGGGTGACCCATCCTGGTTGAAATATGGATGTTATCAATGAGGGCAGCCTCTTTTCCCCTTGCTGGTGGAGTCCCTGTGCTGAAGGTACCCCAGTGAGGTGCTGTAGATGGCGATCCGAAATTGTGGCTTCACTGATGGAGAGGGGACTAAGCAGTTTCAATTTTCAGGCATCCCCGTGGTGGATCACTCAAACTGCGGGAACCCGAGCAAGTCCCACGCACTTAGACTGGGAGTTTTAAACTCCCAAATGTGCTGCAGTCTGGGCACAGCTTTCTGAGTCTGTGAAAGGGGATGGCCATAACCACACTGTCTATAGTTGTTCTCTTAATTTTGTTCATCGGAGAACTTCTCCCGCTGTGTTTTTCCGAGCTGTCTTAGCAATACTCCAGCACCAACAGCAAGCCTGATAGTGGTAAACTCCAACAGCTCTCGCAACATTTCATAGTGTTCACCACTAACACCACCCCACCTGCATTAATGTCCAGGCAATGTCAGAAGACTCAGGGAGTGTGTGCCCGGGAAGGGGAAGACCGTAAGACTGTGTTGTGACGGTGATGAGACATCAGTTTTGAAAACTCTGCAAGTAGATTAACCGAACACTGACCTCGATGATGTTTCATGCTGGAAAAGTGGTCGCCGGTGTTGAAGTTCACTTCCCCCACAAGGCTACCTTCCTCAATCTCATTGAGAATGGAGTCAAACTGGAGCTGGGATGGAAAGTGCAAAGACCTCGATGCCTCCCAGTCCCAGGTTCGATTCCAGCCTCGGGTGACTGTGTGGAGTTTGCACATTCTCCCAGTGTCTGTGTGGCTTTCATCCGGGTGCTACGGTTTCTTCCCACAGTCCAAAGATGTGCAGGTCAGGTGAATTAGCCATGCTAAATTGCCTGTAGTGTTAGGTGCATTAGTCAGGGGTAAATATAGGGTAGGAGAATGGGTCTGGGTGGGTTACTCTTTGGAGGGTCTGTGTGGACATGTTGGGCTGAAGGGCCTGTTTCCACACTGTAGGGAATCTAATCTTAAGTGAGGGCAAGACAGATTTCCTCTGTCCCATTCAGTAATATATGTACATTTCCAGGGCAGGGAGGGACTGGTGGAGTATCAGAGGTGGCCATATTGCTGTGCACCGGGTCTGCAATGAAAACACGATCTACACCCTCCTTCCAGTTTGACTTGAACATTTTAAAACTACCACTAGCTTTACCAAAATATGTCTATTGAAATAAAGTCACCTAACATTTGGGTGACAAGTGTAAACATTTGAAACCTTCGCAGTAATTATTTAAACCTATTATTGAAATATATAAAGTAATTGGTAGATTAATTTTGAATCCACTAACAGATACTCAAGCATTTGAAAGCCATGAGTGGCTCATATTGAATCTATATGGATTTATTAGATTCATCAAGCTGAATGTAACGAGCCTTTAGAGAACCATTCTCAGTAACATTCTGGAGTGGGGAATGGGCAGCTCAGTTGGCTGGATGAGTCGACTGTGGTGCAAGAAAAAGGCATAGGTTCCAACCTCATCTCGGTTATGGTAATCCATACGAAACTCCCCACTTTAACCGCATACTTAGTGAATAGTTGCCCACAAGCTATACATTATCAATTGTCTAACGGTGACACGTTTCTAATCCTTTGCGGTATACGGTTCCGTTTGAATAATAAGAGCATATCCATATCTAATCTATCCTCGAAAAAAAGTCAGATTTAGTCTCTTAATTAGACTTCTCGATGTCAAAGCGCATTTGAAGATCACATGTTGCTGCTGTTCCTACTCCTCCTGCTGCTAGTATCTGAACAAAAATAAAACTTGCCTCGTTGCTTGTCGAGCTCTATGTTGACTTTCCCCCCGAATGCAAGGAATTCTGCAGCGGGAACTTCAGACAACATCGGCCCTTGCTTCCGACAGGGACCCGGCGACTTTACTAATAAAGGCATGTGATGTATTTCCTCCCCATGCCACTGGGAGACCACTTAATGCCGGAGAAACTGTCTGTGGAGCTGGACTTGGAGACCACCTATCTTCAACAAGATGCAAAATTATAAACCACACACACCCCGACCCACTGGGTTTTCATTTCGCTCTCCCTCCACTTTTGTGTTATCGAATCATCTATAATCGCCTCTGCATATAAATCGAACAATAGGAAACATGAGTGATTGAATGATGGTGGTTAATGGGTAAAATTTGCCGCAAATGCTTGTGATGGAGAAAGGCGTTCGGTTATGTGAGATAGCACTTACAGATACAAAAAATATCAACTATGCCTAAAGGGTAGCTCTTAAAGAAGCTTTTAAGTACAGACCTTTTAACAGTGTGCGCAGCAATAATGTTAACTATCTACTCTTCAATTTGTTCAAAAACACTTTTCTAATCAGTGGTTCGTTTTAAAATGCTTTTTTGTTTGTGTGTGTGCTTTCCTCGTAGTCCTGTGCCATAGTTAAGAATTGGTTATATAGTGGTTACGTTACTGGATTTCTAATCCAGACTCTCAGACCAATGCCATGGGGGTACGGGTTCCAATCTCATCATTGTAGCTGGTACAATTTCATTCAGTTACTTAATTTTGGAAAATCTGGGATTGAAAGTTAGTCTTTAATGGTGCTAAGAAATATCATTTTTCTAAAAGAAACCTGCTTAGTTGATGCCAGATCGGAAATCAAATTATTCTTCTGACCTGGTCTAGCTTACATGTGAGTCCAGATCCACAGTAATGTAGTTGATTCTAAATTGCAATCTAGAAGCTCACTCAGTTGTACCAGGCTGCTGGCACTGTGAGTGTATCTGCACCAGATGGACTACAGTGGGTGAAAATGTAGATTCACCATCACCTTGTTAAAGAGAATTACGATGGGCAAGAAATGTTGACCATGCCAGATATGCCCACATTCCTTTAAATAATGTGTTTTAGAAAAGCAAGATATTTCAAGTTTCAACATGGGGTGATCTGTCCAGATACCGGTCCTTCTATAACATGGTAGTTGCTTTCCCGTGCCACTTGGTGTTATAGAAAATTGTGCAATCTAAATAATGGGGCCTATGGGAAAAACAGAATTAGGGTAAACCACCAAATGGATCAATAAAAATTGAAACAAAAATAGTAATTAGCCTAACACAAATGATAACACAGTCTAAATAAATCTTAAAATCATATTTTAATGAAATTATACAATAAATTTCACACTTTAACACTAAGATCACTGAAGCACTGTACCTTTCAGAAAGCACACAAGCCAACTGACCACGTGATAGCGACACGGAAGTCCAGGCCTGCTCAAGATTTTCCCGGTTTGAAATAAAGTTGTTTCTACATGTAGACTACAATTAAAGCTTGCAGAGGTGATTGCATTCCTGATTTAGCTGAAGACACTGAATTTGCATTTTGCAGACAGATGATCCTCAGGCTGGGTTTTGTTGTTCAGCTAGTGCAGGGATGGAATCACGTAACAGCAAACAGCAGTACTTTAAAGAAAAGGTCTGCAATTCACTGATCACTTTACAACCAAATTGCGTTTAATAAACTACTTGTATAGCTGCTTGACTGAAACACTGCTGACCGATTGACAATTCCAACAATGTCCAAGGCTAAGGAGGTTCCTGATTGCTGTGCTGTAATTTCGGAGATCTTCTGTGAAGCTCCTCCTGCATAAACATGTGAGGGATTCATACACTGTAAACCATTTACATTTTAGCTGTACATACCGCAAAGTTCCCTGCGGATGTGCAATTAATCTGCATGTGGTTTCCTTTTCAGTTAGAAACTTTGTTTATATAGAAAGTAAATCCGTTTGCCCATGTACCACATGAGACTTCAACCTGCTAAGCAGACATTATGAACATTAAAAGATGTGATGTTTGCATTTTCCTAAAACTCCAGAATTTTCTGAGATTGCATCAAGTCTTCTAAATATTGTATGCTCATTCTATAATAAATTCAATGTAGAAGTGTTTTATAGTTTCTTTATTAATTTTACCCTTTCGCTTTTTTCTTTACTCATTACCCAGATGAGGTATCGCTGGCCATACCATTATTTACTGTCCGTTCCTAATTGTCCAGTGGGCAGTTAAGAGTTGCTGTATATCTGGAGTCACATGTAGATCAGATAAAGCAAAGATGATACATTTCCTTCCCTACGGGACAGACGTGAATCAGATGGGTTCTTTCCCCCCACAATCAATAAAAGTTTCATGATTGTACATTCTAGACTTTTAATAAAAAATGAATTCAAATTCCTCAATCTTCCATGGCAGGTTTTGAACCCAATTTGCCAGAACATTACCCGGGTTTCTGGATTACAAATATAGTGATAATACTACTGCGCCATCACCTTGCTATCAGGTGATTATTCTTCAAGACAGGTTTTTTAAACCATGCACCCATGAGCACTACTCTATAAAAGAGGTCTGGTCCTTCGGTTCTGCATGATTCTAAAGCAAGTTCTGAAGAATTGCAGAAAGAATTGAGGAAAAGTTCCGTTTGGAATTAAAATCAGAAATTGATGGAAAAACTCAGCAGGTCAGGTAGCATAGAGTCATGGAGATGTACAGCTGGAAAATCACCCTTTGGTCCAACTCCGTCCATGCTGACCAGGTATACTAAATTTATCTAGCGCCGTTTGGTATCTTCCCTTTCTCCTGCTGTTCCACATATGAGCTGCCTTGCTAATCTTTGAGGGGCCCTATTCTCTCGCTAGTTACCCTTCTGTCCTGAATATATTTATAAAATCCCTTTGGACACTTCTTAGCCCTATTTGCCCTCCTGATTTCGCTCTTAAATATACTCTGACTGCCTTTATACTCTTCTAAGGATTCACTCGACCTCACAAACCTCATTGAGTTTTTTGAGAAGGTAACCATGCATGTGGATGAGGGTAGGGCAGTTGATATGGTGTACATGGACTTCAGTAACACATTTGATAAGGTTCTACATGGTAGGCTTTTGGAGAAAATGCAGAGGCATGGGATTGAGGGTGATTTAGTAGTTTGGATTAGAAATTAGCTTTCTGTAATAAGGCAGTGAGTGGTGGTTCAGCCTGGAGTCCGGTTACTAATGGTACGCCACAAGGACCTGTCTTGGGACCACTGCTGTTTGTCAGTTTTATAAATGGTGGATGGGTTAGTAAATTTGCAGATGACACGAAAGTTGGTGGAGTGGTAGACGATGTGGAAGAATGATGCAGGTTGCAGGGGGACTTGGATAAACTGCAGAATTGGGCTGAGAAGTGGCAAATGGAGTTCAATGCAGATAAATGTGAGGTGATTCATTTTGGGAAGATTAACAGGAAGGCAGAATGCTGGGTCAATGGAAAGATTTTTGCAAGTGCAGATGTGCGGAGGGATCTTGGTGTCCATGTACACAGATCCCTGAGAGTTGCCACTCAGGTTGATAGTGCTGTTAAGAAGGCATTTGGTATGTTAGCTTTTATTGGTAGAGGAATTGAGTTCCGGAGCCATGATGTTATGCTGTAACTATACAAACGCTTGTGCGGGCACACTTGGAATATTGTGTACAGTTCTGGTAAGCTCCATTACAGGAAAGATGTGGAAGCATGGGAAAAGGTGGAGAGGAGATTTACCAGGATGTTGCCTGGTCTGAAGGGAAGGTCTTATGAGGAAAAGCTGAGAGACTTGGGTCTGTTTTCATTGGAGAGAAGAAGGCTAAGAGGGGATTTGATAGAGACATACAAGATGATCAGAGGATTAGATAGGGTGGACAATGAGTCTTCTTCCTAGGATGTTGATGTTGGCTTAAATGAGGAGACATAGCTGCAAATTGAGGGGTGACAGATTTAAGACAGATGTCAGAGGCAGGTTCTTTACTCAGAGAGTGGTGAGGGTGTGGAATGCCCTGCCTGCCAATGTAGTTAACTCAGTCACATGAGGGGCATTTAAACAATACTTGGATAAGCATATGGATGATGATGGGATAGTGTAGGGGGATGGGCTTAGTTTAGTTCTCAGGTCGGCACAACATTGAGGGCCAAAGGGCCTGTTCTGCGCTGTATTGTTCTATGTTCAATTTCTATCTCTGCAATTTACTTTATGCTTCCTTTTTTCCTTGATTTAAACTTCAATTTCTCTAGTTATCCAGCATTCCCTCCACCTGCCAACCTTGCCTTTCATCCTAACAGGAACATACTGTCTCTGGACTCATGTTACCTCATTTTTGAATGCTTCCCATTTTCCGGCCATCCTTTTACCTGCAAACATCTGACCTCAATCAACTTTTGAAAGTTTTTGCCTAACACTGTCAAAATTGGCCTTTCTCCAAATTCGAACTCTAACTTTTAGATCCAGTCTATCCTTTTCCATCACTATTTTAAAACTAATAGAATTATGGTCATTGGTCCCAAAGTGCTCCCCCACTGACTCCTTAGTCACTTGCCCTGCCTTAATTCCCAAGAGGAGGTCAAGTTTTACACCTTCTCCAACAGGTACATCCACATACTAAAAGAGAAAAGTTTCTTGCCACGTTTAACAAATTCCTCTCCATCTAAACCTTTAACACGATGGCAGTCTGTGTTTGGAAAATTAAAATCCCCTACCATAAGCACCCTAATATTCTTACAGGTACCTGAGATCTCCTGACAAATTTGTTTTTCAATTTTCCACTGACTACTGGAAGGTCTATAATCTATAAGGTAATCATCCCTTTCTTATTTCTCAGTTCCACCCAAATAACATCCCTGGAATTATTCCTAGGAATATCCTCCCAAAGTACAGTCATAATGTTATCCCTTATCAAAAACATGTCTCCCTCTCCTCTCTTGACCCCCTTTCTAGCCATCCTATCGCATTTGTATCCTGGAAATTAAGCTGCCAGTCCTGCCTATCCCTGAGCCAGGTTTCTGTAATTACAATGATATCCCAGTCCCATGTTCCTAACCATACCATCTGCCTTCTCTAGGAGAAAGTGAGGACTGCAGATGCTGGAGATCAGAGCTGAAAATGTGTTGCTGGAAAAGTGCAGCAGGTCAGGCAGCATCCAAGGAGCAGGAGAATTGACGTTTCGGGCATGAGTCCTTCTTCAGGAAGGGCTCATGCCTGAAACGTCGATTCTCCTGCTCCTTGGATGCTGCCTGACCTGCTGTGCTTTTCCAGCAACACATTTTCAGCATCTGCCTTCTCTGTTAGGCACCTTGCATTGAAATAAATGCAGTTTGATTTATCAGTCTTACCTTGTTCTCTGCTTTGTTCCTAGCTGCCTTAACTGTTTGATCTATCCCTTTTCCCAACTATATCAGTTTCAGACTGATCTCTTTCCTCACCATCTCCCTGGTCCCACCCCTACCTTACTAGTTTAAATCCTGCCGAGCTCTGGCAAATCTCCCTGCCAGTATATTAGTTGCCTTCCAATTCAGGTGCAATCCGTCCTTCTTATACAGGTCACTTCTACCCTAGAAGAGATTCCAACAATTCAAAAATGTGAACCCTTCTTCCATGCACCAGCTCCTCAGCAACACATTCATCTGCTCTATCCTCCTATTCTTACCTTCACTAGCTCATAGCACCGGGAGTAATTCAAATGTTGCTACTTTTTAAATTCCTGCCTAACTTCCTACATGCTCCCTTCAGAATCTCATCCGTTTACCTTCCAATGCTTACAACGACCATCTGTGGAAAGAAAGTAGAGTTAATGTTTTGGGTCCAGTGACCTTTCTTCAGAACTCACTACTGCGGAGTTTTTCCAGCAATTTCTGATTTTGTTTCCAACATCCAGCATCCACAGTTCTTTGGGTTTTTTTTTGCATTCCATTTGGGATTCATGAGCTGACCGAGATTCTTGGGCGAAATAAAAAAAGTGCTCAAGCAATCGTGCGGAAAATCTGTGTGTGTAATGGTTCTGGCGGGAAGAAAAATCATGTGGAAGGTAGGAAGGTAATAGCAAAGCGGAGAATAAATTACTAGGGCAGATGCTGTAATACAAACAGCATAAGTATCTGTAAGTTCAAAAGACATTGACCTGGATTTGGTGAGAAACGTAAAGCTATTGATACTGACCACTATTGAAAATTAAATTAGATTGCTTGCAGATACTCCACATCTGTGATTATGTGCAGATGTTGTTGTCTGAGTTACTCTGCTTTTCCAGGCACCTTTCTGGAAAAGTGTTTTGCCAACAAACTTGGAATTGAAAAGATATGGAATCATGTGAAATTATAGTACATACCCATTATAATCACACACAAACAAAAAAAAAGGGCTTGTGCATTTTAGTATAACAATGTTTAATGACCTGTTCATTCTCAATTATTATTAAACATCCTCTCTGGCCCTGAAAATTCACTTTTACTCCCATTTAACAAAATTTTGGGACACTGATAAAATTAAAAAGGAATTTTAAAAATTATTATATTCCAGTTTGTTTTTATTTCTCGCTTTTAATCAGAGTTTCCTTTCCTTTGTTTTATTTTATGTTCTGACAGTTCCTAGTTTGTTCTCTGCATGCTTCCAATGAGTTAAGGAAATAATAGTTCTTTGCTTCGTTTTTGCAAATTCCAGATCCACTGTGTCAAAATAGCTTTCTCAACAGCACAAGCATCAATGCAAAATCCCCCAGAGAGTTTACTTTTTTTCCTTAACGATCCAAAAGTTCAGAGATGTTGTGATACACTTCTTAGCATGTAGATCTTGAACCCAAAATACCTGGCTCAGAGGTAGGAAGATTACTATAATGCCATAAGTACCACATGCCAGTGAGTCTTTGGTCAAATTTAAGTGTAATGAATGACAACTGTGTTTATTCACTACTGACTGAGAGATCCAGTCCAATAAGACATGAATTTGAAGAATGAAGCAAATCAAGTTTGTGAGGGAAGGGAGGGTATATCTATCAAAAGTGGTTATTGGATTAGGTCAAATGGCTTCTTCTATTCTTAAACATTTTCATGATTTATGCATTCAAGGAGGCACAATCTTCATTGGAAAAGTTATAGGGAATCGTTTTGTTTTCCACCAATATATATATGATCATGGAAATTAGGCCAAAGCTTGGCAGTACATTAATGTGATTGATAATTAACAATGATTTAATTGTAACAAAAATGACAAATTCCAGTTGCCTCACATCAAGGAATTTCACAAACCCTTTTTGATCATGAAAATAACCCTATAAATGTTTCAGTATTCATAAGAATTTTAAATAAAGTTTAGTCCTTTGAATTCCATGTGAACTGAGCATTCTTGTTAACAAAAACAGGGAGAATATCAGATTTTCCCATTTATAAAATCATGGGAACAAAGGATTTTCAAAAAACAATTTTGCTCTATATATCATTGACACTAATGTTTTTATATGGAGAAAGCAAATGATTTTAACAATGCAATGCATGCAAATCAAAAATAACTGACACCTTATTCTGGTGTTGATGTAAGAGCTTTGTATCCACTTTGTCATGTTGGTCAATTAAACACTTTGACAATTTTCCCATTGGTGGCTGGATTCAGTTTTTGGGGGGAGTTTCTCTTTTGAAATTCAAGTGGAATGATTTCTTTAGTCAGTGGCTCATCGTGTAAGCAGTCAGAAACTCAGATTTCTAGATCACTGGATCTGGTCCGATTACTCTGCTTGCTCGTGTTACTATTCTTCCGTTTGTTGGTCACAGAAACTTGGCTACTGGGGAGCGCGCTTGTCTCCTCCTGACTCTCCTGTTTGTCATCCATCATAGAAAAGTTGTCTTGGTTTTGCTTTGTTGCCCTATTGCCATTGTAAGGCTGGGTCACAGAGTTTGTTTCTGTCAAGGGAGAGACACTGAACCCTGACTCCATCTTGTACAGCTGTGGTCCACCATGGTTGGAAAAGTGTTGGTAACTAGGGGCAGAGGGCCACATTCCCTCAAGCGAGAGCACCCCATTTTGCTTACAGGCCTTCGATTCATGATTTTCCTTGACCCTATCTCTAAATTTTTTCACTCCCAGATGACATACTTCAATTAGGTTCAATAGTAGTGAAAGGCAAGCCATGGCCAGCATGAATAAGATGAAAATTGTCTTTTCGGTTGGACGGGAGATATAACAGTCAACGGGGTTAGTACAAGGTTGGTAGTTACACTTGTAGAGAGGTTTCAGCTCAAAGCCATAGAGATAATATTGGGCTAATATAAAGCCAATTTCAAAAATGGTTTTGAAAATAATGTTGAACAAATATGTACGAAGAAGAGCTCCTTGCATTCTAATTTTGCCATGTTCATCCAGCAAGGGACATTTAATATTCCCTGCATTCTGTGTCAATGCCTCCTTGTCTCCACCTAGGTATCTGCTCAGCTTCTCTTTTTCCTTCTGCTTCCGTTTCTCCTCCATTTGCACCAGATAGAAGATATGGCCCAGGTAGACGAGGGTCGGGGTGGACACGAAGATGATCTGCAGCACCCAGAAGCGGATGTGGGAGATGGGGAAGATCCTGTCGTAGCAGACATTCTGACAGCCGGGCTGTTTGGTGTCACATGTGAAGAAGGACTGCTCATCTCCCCAGACTTTATCGGTGGCTGTCCCTAGCACCAGAATGCGGAAGATGAAGAGACACGTTAACCACACCTTCCCTACCACAGTGGAGTGCTGCTGAGCACTTTCCAGCAGGTTCTGCAAGAAACTCCAATCTCCCATTCTTTCCTGTATTAGGTTAACAGAGAAATGTGGGTGGTGGGTGAGGGGGGTTTGGTGAGTGGGGAGAGAGAGAGAAAAAGAGAAGGTAGTATGTTTGGCATTCCATCTCAGTTTGTTTTTTGGATTAAATTGTTTCTCACAGCATTTATCCCTGAATTTTCTCAAAAATGGGACCATTTTCTGCATCCTATACGAGAAACGAACTTACCAGTTTTAAGTGGTTCTGATGAAAGGTCATTATCTTTTAACATTGGACAGAATCTTCCCAGTGGGGGAAAAGCCCAGATACCCAGGGAATGTTTTGCCTGGCCAGAAGGCTCAGTTTGGATGTGAGGCTATCCCTGCAATATTATAAAGAGGAGGCATTCACAAGGTGGCAGATTTGTGGAGGAGGTAAAGTAGGCTGAGACAAAAAAAAAACTGCAGATGCTGGAATCCAAGACAGACAAGGAGGCTGGCAGAACACAGCAAGCCAGGCAGCATCAGGAAGTGGAGAAGTCAATGCTTCAGGTATAACCCATCTTAATGGCAGGTCTCCCGTGTTGCCAGTCCAATCTAAGACTGGAACCCCTGTAGCCTTGGCAATGCCACTGAACATCAGCAAGGAAAATGCCAGGGTGTTTCCCCTTTGAGGCACCCTCACCAAGAGTGACAGCAAGTTGTACTTTTTGCTGAACCTACCAGTCAGGAATTTGGTCATTGGTGGAACCCTCCTGGGTCCCTGATTCCCCACCGAAGCCACTCAGAGGCAGCTATTGAACAACCTTTGTAGTAAGGGTGTGGCTTTGCCATCAGCAGTTTGCTAATGGTGCAAAAAAATGACCTTTAATTATTTAAATTGCCCAATTATCCATTGGTACAGCTGCATTGGGCGGGGGTGCATTTTACAAGCTCACCTGTCTCCTAGGCAGAGGATCCAGGACTGGCGAAGTTCTCTCCAGAGAGATGCTGAATGTTTTCACTATTCTCAGTTTTTAATTCTACATAACGGCTTTATTTGTATGGTTCTCACTATGTGATTACAATGAGCAAAATAAAGTTTTGCCTCCAGTTTTAAATCAACACTGCAAACACACAACCAAATATGCTCACACTAATCTACCTTTTCCCCAGAAAATCCAAAGAACAAGGCACTGTGGACAAAATCAGTCACTGTTGCCAAGATGGGGAACAGGGCAGAAAAGTTAATTCAAGGTTGAAGAGATATTTTTAAAAGCACTGGACAGATGCTACCAATGGAAATGTTTATGAAGGGAGTTCAAAAGGAAAATAGCATCTGGTTGAAATAACAATAATGACAGCATGGAGAAACAGAAGCAGAGTGGTGATGTGTAGTTGGAGGAGATCAATAAGATTGGATGGAATGGACCTGGTTAAGTTCACGGCAGCTGCCCAATTATTCTTATATTTGTTATTAATGCATTGTATATTATCGATCTGCCTTTGCCTTTCCAATCATTCTAGCATTACCATACTTCTAACATAAAACTTTCACTGATATCTTATTTGCCAAGAGTGTTTAAAATCTAACTGCATTGGCTGTTCAATTTTATTATATTTAGATGACAATTTTTATGTCATAGAAATGAAGAAGTGATTACAATGTTTTGTCGTTGATAATAGTACCACAGCAGAGTTTATGCATTCTATTACTGTCCAGTTATGTGTGAAGTTGATGGATTTTCTTTACAAATAATTTGTTCAAATTTAGTCAATTAACCATAAGCTTTTGTGAATTTAAAAAATAATAAAGATTATCTAATATCACATACTCGGACATGCTTAGAGTGTGATGAATCACACAAACATATATTCTCTCACTCTCTCTCACACAATCATACAGAAATAAACTTTAAGAAAACATTATTACAATTTGGAACTATTTTAGTTGTTTTCAGAGCCAGCCTGAAGTTCCTTTAGATGAATTGATGCTTTTTAGCTGAAGTGAAGGTTTTGTAAAAGCAGAAGGTTCTAAGCATGTCATGAGATATCCTCTAATCAAATTAGCAGGATGTCAGCTCTCAGGTGAACTTGCATTTGCAACAGATTGAAGGAGAATCTTTCTTTCCCACTTTCAAGGTGTAGTTATTGGCTGCGTAATAACCTTCCATCTGGTTCAATTATGTTAGGATGCCTTTCTGTCTTAGAACAGACTCTGCTGTTATTTTTAAAATCAGGCTGAAAACAATAGTTTGGACAACCACCTGATGAAGGGGCGATGTTCTGAAAGCTAGTGCTTCCAAATAAATCTGTTTAACTATAAGCTGGTGATGTTTTTTAATTGTCCACCCCAGTCTAACACCAGCACTCCAAATCATGACTATTTTACATTGTGATTGATATGGTTTTGAGGTCAGTTAACTTAGATAAGTAGATTGTGGTGCAGAATGACACCAACAACAGAGGTTCAGCATCTGCAATTGCTTTGGTAGTTCATGGAAACCTGACTCCTTAATGCAGAGCAGAGTCTATCAAGTAAAATAACTAGTTGTCATTCTCATATGGAGACAGATGCCTATGGTCTTTGTAGACAATAGCTAACTACCTACACATTGACTATAAATGCTAGAGGAAACAACATAGAAGCGCTTCACAGGAGGCTCCCAAGCACTGAGGATGTCACCTAGACAGGGCACGAAACATCTGCAACACAAATTCCCAGCTCGGTGAACAGAACCACAACAACGAGCAGCCGAGCTACAAATCTTCTCACAAACTTTGAACACATTGACTATGTATTAAATGATAAAGAGCAAAGTTTCAACTGTGCGTATGTTTATAATTGCACATCTAAATCCCTGTTACTGCGAATAAATGCAAAGGATAGCACAGCTTTCAGCACATAATTCTTGTTGAAAAGTATCCTGCATACAGTCTCAAAGATGTGCGGGTCAGGTGAATTGGCCATGCTAAATTGCCCGTAGTGTTAGGTAAGGGGTAAATGTAGGGGTATGGGTGGGTTGCGCTTCGGCGGGTCGGTGTGGACTTGTTGGGCCGAAGGGCCTGTTTCCACACTGTAAGTAATCTAAAAAAAAAATTATAAAGCTTTAAAATATGTAAACTGCACAATTTTTAATATTAAAGTACAAAAGGTCATACAGACAATAGAGTTGCAGTCGCTGAAATTGTTAGAAGTAAACAAAGGACTGCAACACAATACAGCCCCTGGTGTAGAGAGATAGCAGACATTATCCAAACCAGATGACAACAAAATTAATTTCAGCAATAATCTGAGAAAGCCATCTTAAATGATTAGGAGCAGAGACATGGTAATAAGGTAAAATAGGCTAAAAACATTCATTTATGACCTTTCATGCCAATGTTTGGTTATTTTCATATTTTTGGTTGGAATATTAAAGCTGACATAAAGTGGTACTTTGAATTATTATTCTTAGATATGAAGGATCTCTATGCTGCTTTTATGCCGTGATTATAACTCATTGGTAATTACAGAAGAATGCTGCCCTATGAGAAACAGATGCATATGAAACCTGCCAACCTGGGACTCAATGCAAGAGTCCTCAGAATATTCAGTGCTATGATCAGAAGTATTTCAACAGAAATGGTGAAATAATCTCTTAGAATCACAGCCATGCTAATATTTTACCTCCTATACCATTAGCTTTTCATTTCTGCAATAACTAAATGCCTTCTGAAAATCAAAATAAAGTACATCAACCGGCTCCACTTTGTCCACAGCACATGTCACTTCTTCAAAGAACTCCAATAAATTTGTTAAATATGGCTTCCCTTTGATCAAACCCTGTTGATACTATCTGATTACTTTTAGAGTTTTCAAGCGCACAACTGTAACCTCTTCAATAATCAATTCTAATCAAATCAATCTTTGCCACAACAGACATCAAGTTAACTGAAATATGGCTTCCTCTTTTCCACTGGTCTCTGTTATTAAATATATTATTTATATTCTGACCAATTATCTGATTGCTACTTACCTTTGCATGGTTATATCCACTTCCTAAATGTTTGATGCTTTCGCTAACTTTAGCCAATGCATTTACATCCTTCTTTACATAAAAGGCCATACCGTGGCCAGTACTGTGCACAGGATTCCATATGCAGTCTGACCAGTACTCTATGTATCCAATTCTCTTTTGATAAATGATAATGTTTTATTAGCTTTTCCAATTACTAGCTATACCTGTGCACTTGCAATTCAAACATGTGGATATCAAAATGCTTCCATGTTTTGGAACTCTGCAATCTCTCTCAATTTATGTTGTTTTATTCCTCTTCACAAAACGAACAATTTCACATTTTTATTATACTCAATTTACCACATCTTTTCTACACATTTAACACATTTATATTTTTTCTAGCTTCTTCGTGTTCTTTTCATTGCTTACCTTCCTACTTACTGTTGTGATGTTAGCAAATTTGACAAACATATATTCCAACCCTTTAGCCCTGTGACCATTTTCTTGTACCACCCCCTCATGTGTGAAGATATTAATGCTTTCAAATCCATCAATGTGCTCAATTCAGGAATGTGCTTAATGACTGACCCTCCACAGCTCTCTGGGACATAGAATTCCAAAGATTCACGGCCTCAAATAAAAAAAACTATTCTCTATCTCAGTCTGAAATGGCTTCCTTCCTGCTCTGAGACACGAGTCATAAATGGAAACAGGCCGTTTGGGCCAACTTGCCCATGCCAACTAGGTTTCCTAAAAGGACCTAGTCCCATTTGCCTGCATTTAACCACTATCCCTCTAAACCTTGCCTATCCATGTACCCATCCAAATGTCTTCAAAATGTTGTAATTGTACCAGCCTCTGCCACTTCCTCTGGCAGCTCATTCCATGTATGCATCACTCTCAGTGTGAAAAAGTTGCCCCATAGGTCCCTTTTAACTCTTTCCCCTCTCACCTTAAACCTATGCCCTCTAGTTTTCCCTGGAAAATTAAAGTGCATGGATAGAGAACTGGATAGCAGACTGTTCTCTGGTCCTAGATTCCCCTCTTCTACCCTCACACACTACAACCAGGGGAAACATCCTTCTTTCATTTACCCTGTCCATCTCTCTAATAATTTTATATGTTTGAATGAGATCACCTGTCACTGTTCTAAACTCCAAAGACTATGTTCTGTTTATTTAATCTTTTCTGATAGGATGAAAGGATTGTCCTAGGAACTAGGCTGGTGAACCTCTGTTGCACTCCATTGATGGCAAAAATATTGTAAGGAAAGAAGTACGGCATCTTTACTGCTATATTCAACACCTCTTGTAATAAAAGCCAACATACAATTGGCCTTCTTGTCATTTATCTCTCCACTCTGCAGGCACTCTGCCTCTATTCCTGATGAAGGCCTTTTGCCCAAAACGTCGATTTTCCTGCTCCTTGGATGCTGCCTTGGATGCTTTTCCAACACCACTCTAATCTAGCTTCTTGTACATTACAGTATAATCTGCACAATGGTTGTGATCTTGAAGAAAAGAATTTGAATAATTCATGTTTATTATCTTTGAGAAAGACATTTTCTCAATCAAACTGAGCATATGTCTTCCCTGACTCTACAAAACCTCTCAGGGTACAAATGAAAGTAATTGCCTTAAATTATGGTCGAATTTTTCTGATTGCCAGGTAGTTGTTATTCCAGTGTAGAGGGAAGTCACACATGGAATTCCCAGAGTATCATATTCCGAAGGGATTGCCTGAGAAGTTGAAGATTCTGTTGGGCAACTTCTCTATTTCTGGATCACTCCAAAAGTCTTGATTTAAATCAGATAATTTGAGAGTTCTGATGAACTTAAGTAAAATAGTTAGTCAGGAAAAGTTATACTACATATTTAATAGTCTAGTAGCTATTCAATACATCCCATACTTACCTCATATACCCCGAACTAAAATTCCCCCAGACCCTTTACACACTGAGATTCTGACCTGATGCACCCTCCAACTCTTTTCCTCTGTGCTCTGTCCCACTTCCCCACCACTAGACCCTACTGGCCCCTCATCTACCCTCCCTTCCCAGCCTCACATCCTCTATCCAGAACCCCGCTGCCAAATCTGACTTTCATGCCCGCCCCATCGGATTCCAGAAGACCTGACAAAACTCGACCGTCAGCCACCCCATGCTGGAATGGACCAAGCTCGTGCCCCTACCCCTACTAGATTTAAACTGACATCTCCTCCCTACCACTACACACTCTCTGAACCACCTCCTCCCTAAATGCTGCATCTCTCATCTAGCCTCTCTACCAAGTTGCATCCTGGCAACCTCCATCCTTCCTATTTTACACCCTATCCAACTGGTACCCTATCCCTTATCATCCAGCATGCCACCCCCATACTCATCCAGCAGCCTAACCTCCAGCACCCTAACATCACATTTACTTTACGTACCTACAGTGCAATAGCAGCTGTCACATAGTTTACAGAAATGTCCAATTTCAGAATACGACAGCTGGCCCTGCCATGAAGTTGGGGTCAAAATGTCTGCACTGGCAGCACCTGAGGAGCAGGAGAATTGACATTTTGGGCATAAGCCCTTCATCAAGAATATAGGGGGGATGGGGGCTGTGATAAATAGAACGATGAGAGTGGGTCTGGGGGGGAAGGTAGCTGGGAAGGCAATAGGTGCATGCAGGTGAGAGGTGATTTTGACCGGTCAGTTGGGAGGGTGGAGCGGATAGATGGGAAGGAAGATGGACAGGTGGGACAGGTCAAGTGGGTGGTGCCCTAGTTGGAGGGTTGATTCTGGGATGAGTTGGGGAGAGGGGAGATTTGGAAACTAGTGAAGTTGACGTTGATGCCGTGTGATTGAAGGGTCCCAAGGGGGAAGATGAGGCATTCTTCTTCCAGTCATTGGGTGGCTTGGATTTGATGATGGAGAAGGCCTTGGTGGAGTGGGATGGGGAATTGAAGTGGTCGGCCACAGGGCAGTGGGGTTGTTGGGTGCGTGTGTCCCAGGGATGTTCCCTGAAACACTCTGTGAGTTGACATCCTGTCTCCCCAATGTAGAGGAGACCACATCGAGAGCAACAGACACAGTAGATGAGGTGGATGGATGTGCAGGAACATCTTTGCTGGATGCGAAAAGATCCTTTGGGGCCTTGGACAGAAGTGAGGGGGGTGCAGGTTTTACACCTCTTGCAGTGCCAAGGGAATGTGCTGGGTGTGGAGGGTGGGTTGGCAGGGGGTGTGGACCTAATGAGGGAATCACAGAGGGAATGATCTCTACAGAATGGTGCATGGATTGCCTCTCTCTGACAGCTCACTGAAACAAGAGATCTGTCACAATGGAAGTACAGCTCTCCTGTCAGATCTACTGACCTCCCGATCTCCCAACCTCCCTTCTTTTGTAAAGCAGAAAGGCTGGAGCGGTAATCTATGTGAAATTGCCACTCATCAGAAAGCAGTCCTAAATAGGTTAATGTAAATAATGTAAATACTTTCTTATGCTCTGCTGCACATCAGCTACAAATGCCATGATTAATGATTGTGAAGAGTCGACGTCCAAAGTCCTTGTACAATTCCTTTTAATTCATCCTTTACGTAGCTATCTCCAGACCATGAGTTCCTTTCTTCATCATACAATCTAACCTGACTGCCATCCTCTACGAAATATGTTCCAAGTCAGTTCTCATTGACTGTATCAAACACTCAAACTTATCTATATATCTCATGCCACTTAACCATCTTGTCCATACAACAAACCTGGTCCAATGTTTTATTTGGAACTTGGACTGCATTTGTGCTTTGGCAGCAAAGTTATAAAGTCTGCTGCTGAACTTAAAATCTTATTTCCTGTCATTGGATTATAATATCACTATATTTTTAAATGCTAATATAGTTGGCACTTTTGATTTGTTAACTATAGTTCCGCCAATTATATAAATTTGAAGAGCTAGTCTCTTCATGAAACTGGATGTTGTCAGTTTATTCAGGATCTGGAAAAAGAGATGCATCAAACAAGTCGTGTGTTGTTGTGTTATTTTAATGTTATTTATGTAAATTCATTGTGAAGTGATTTTTTTTCACCATATTAAGTTACCAACCACAGATAAATGGACTTGCTACTTTTTGCTGCTTTTTAAAAAATAGAAAGGGCACACATTTGGGTGTAATCTGTTCTTGGACACTATGCCTAGTGGCCAGACTTCATTTGTGAACATTAATAATCATTGTTGGGATACAGTGGCAAATCTCTCAATCAAAGCTGACAAACACTTATATCCCATTCTTTGTTTCACAGGCAATTTAATAAGGTTTAGGAATTATTTCCAAAATAAAATATGAAGTCCTGGAGAAACTTAGCAGGTCTGGCAGCATCTGAGGAGAGAGAAACAGAGTTGGCTGTTCTTTGGAACTGAAAGGAGCTGGAAAATGGTATTTTTTTTATATACTGTTGACAGATGGAAGGAAGAACAATGATGAGTGTGCCCAGACCAAAAGACAAAAGACAGTGATAGTGACCTTTACATTGGCAAGTTCAAATATAGACGGGGTGAGTGCTTTGTGGAACAACATCTGGATGGTATATGAATAGGAAGGGTTCAGAGGAATATGGGCCAAGGGCTGGCAAATGGGACTAGATTAGGTTAGGCCGAGTTGGACCGAAGGGTCTGTTACCATGCTGTGCATCTCTATGACTCTATGACCTCTACTCTATCTGTAGGTACTCCACTATACATCTTCCATATAGCCCCAGCCATGTTTTGTTTTGTCTTATTGACTTTGTTCCCAGCAGTTCAGGCCCATTTTCTCATTTTCACACCTACTTTACATATCTATTACTCCTTTACCACTATTATCACCGACATTGTAGTTTGGTCTGGTCAAGCTCACAATCTGTTTAACTTGCTCTTCCTCCTCTCTCTCTTAACAGCATAAAACCACCATTTTCCAGATCCTTTTATTTCTGAAGAAAAGCTGGACTGAACTCAAAACACTTACTCTGTTTCTCTCATACAGCTGCTGCTGGAGCTGCAGAGTTTCTCCAGAACTTTTGTTGTTATTTCAGATTTCCAACATCCATAGCATTTTGCTTTCATTTAAGTACCAATTTTCCATCTAGTTAGTGAGACACGCTTAGTTCAACTTTGCGCTTATTTCTGTCCCAAATAAGAGTAGCACATGTTGGAGAACGGGTTTAGTCTATATAATTTGCTTACGCAACTATTTGGTATGTTGTTGTGAATAATCCATGATTTCCCGAAAACAAAGTGTCCTTTTAGCACCGGAATTCTACTTTGTGTTAAACCATCATTTAGAAACAGATATTAAAGATTGAGTTGCCATAGGTTTAAAGAATACAGACACATTCACTACCATCTGTCAAAAATTATTCACTCACTGAATGCACACAGGGTACATTAATGCTGTGTGTGATAGAACATTAAGGCCTTGCTGTATGAAAGGCAAAAAATCTAATTTTCGATTAAACTGTTCAACGAAAGCACATTATTTGAAACAAAGAGCAGATTATGAGGCTAAGAATCACAAGGTCCATCATGACTGAGTCACAATGTTCCACTTTCAAATTTAGAACTCTTTATCATTTAATCATCACAAGCACAGTATTCATTTCCTTTTAAAATACTAGACAACCCTTCTGTTAACATTTCCCTTCCTGTGCTCTTCTGTTTTAGAGTTAGTGGATGACACTGAAAGGGACTGATTCATTCAATACCCATTTAGTAATTTCCATCTGATCTTTGGTGTGAATATCATTTCTGTATTAAAGTACGAGATTTGTTCAAGCAGATATCTCAATGTCAGTATCGATGCATGTTTGCTTAATATCTTCAGAAGTGAATAGGTGGTGCCCTCTCCCATGTCTAATTTCCTCTGGGGGCTCTCTTAATCAAATGGAAGGTTGAGGTTGGTGTCTGCACCAAATTCCCTCCACCATTCTGATTATGTCCATGGTAGGAAGGCCTGTGGATGACCTTCTGGTTCCATTATGAATTCAGACCCTTAAGGTGGCAAATTAATACCTACTTAGAGGTATTTCTCTACTTTCAGCAAGTCCCTTTAGCACAGACATTAAAATACCACAATGACATATGATTCATCTAACTCAAGTATTTTGCCACAACCCAATCACAAGTGATGAAAATGTATGAACCTAGAGGTGGGCAGAGGGTACTTCTGGTGGGAAGCATAACAAACAACCCTGTGTCTGATCGAAGGTTTCAAAATCAGGAGGGTGGAGAATCACGCCTGTTGCTGCTGATTCCCCTCAAACCGCCAGTCTTCACCTGTTCCCATCACTCACCTCTGGAGTGGGATCTGGTGATGATCCCAGGCCTCAGTTGAGTGTTTTACATATTGCAGCCTTCGCCTCCCTCATTGTGCTTTAACAGAAAGGCAGCTTTTGGCAGGTGGAATTCTGGAGGACTCCTGGCCTGTCCATTGCCCAAGGAACACATGATACAGCTGGCCTTCCCTTAAAGAGGCAGCATAAACTCTCACTGTTCCTCCAGCTGAAACTCCCCAATGTGTCCACACATTTCCAGCCTGTCTAATTTGTCCATGCAGATGTTAACATCCTGTTTTTAAATGACTTAGTACTGATACTTAAGTAGAAGCTGGAGCAATGTATGAAGTAATTCAGTTTTATTAGCTAATTTTGATAGCAGTAATTCAGAACTGTCATTATCGGACTGAATTAACCTAACTTTTTTTCCCCAGATTTCTTGTACTTTCTTGATGGCTGAATTAATCACAACATTAGAATTTTCTTTGCAGAACTAGCAAATATTTTACTCCAAGTTTGGAGTTGGTTCCAGTAAATGGCAAATACAAGACAAATTAAAATCTCTTCAATCTCACTTTTATAATGAGGAAGAGAACAACGGAATTCCTTGTGAACCAACAAGACAACAGAAAGCATAAGTAATCCATCAGATGTTATATTCCTAAAGATATTTTTTGACCAGTGTATTTTTGCGTAGTGTTACAATTACTGTGGGTAAATCATGAACCAAAATAACCAAATTTTCTGAATGAATTAATATTTCAAATGAATAAATTGCCAACAATTTCCACTTATGTAAATTTTACTTTAATGTGAATCAGAACCAGTGCAAATTGTGCATGAATTAACCAGTAAATGATACTTCAAATAAAAAAGATAAGTTTCATTTCAAGGAGTTGATATGACAAAGATATGTCTTACACGACTGCAGGTGTTGACATTGCTCCCTACATGCCCCCTCCAATGGCATTGTGGGTCAGCCTACAGTACAAGGACTTATGTGGTTCAAGAAGACAACTTACCATTATCTTCTCAAGGGCAACTATGGATGAGCAAAATTATTGGCCCACAGCATTCATAACCCATGAGCAAATAAAGGAGTGCCACTTTATGTAGTTGCATAATTCCACAATATACTGTTCTTTGTCTATGCAGAGTAGGTCAGGAGTCTTATCTAATACCTTTCATCTTCAAGTTTTGTCAACAGCAAAGCATACCTCTACAAATTTCCTTACCCTTGGTCCACAAAGTCCTGATGGTGCCACTTTATTACTTTTCAAAGAACAAGGTGTTTATGTACAAGATGCACTGCACAAACTCACTAAGGCTCCCTAGATGGCACCTTCCAAATTCATGACATTTTCCATTGCGAAGGATAAGGGCAGCAGATATATAGGAACACCACCACCTCCACGCCAGTCATCATCCTAACTTGAAAATACATCACCATTCCTTCAGTGTTTCTTGGGGAGAATCCTGGAACTCCCTTCCCTATTGGCATTATGTATCAATCTGCAGCACATATACTGCAGTAGTTCAAGAAGGCAGCTCTCCACCATTTTCTCAAAAGCAACTGCAGATGGGCAATAAATGCTTGTGCAGCCTGCAATGCCCATATTCCATGAATGAATAAGTTCCAGATTTGAGGATAACAGACAATGTCAATGTCTTAACTGGCCTGTAGGCACTTAGGGATGCACAATAAATGCTGGCCAGCCAGCAATGCCCATCTCCCATGAATGAATTTTATTAAAGCCAAAAGGATCTTTCTCGTCTTTGTTCAATAGCCATAGAGTTGGAATGCAGCTTAAGTTTCAGATATTCAAATACTTTCTCATTTATGCTTCAGAGCTCCTTGAAATGCCATATTTTCAATTTGACAAAAATTCTAGGACCAACTCCCCAGGTGGCTTTGTGTCAAAAAATGATGAGTGATTAAAATAGGAGGCAGGATCCTGCCACTGAGTAGTCAGGAGGAGAGATAGTGTTATGTTGAACTTGTAGTTTAACCAGTGCCACTCAAATGAGGACCAGGATTAAACAGTTGACAATGTGTGAACAAATGATACAAGATGGGAAAAATAGAACATCATACTATTTGGCATGTCACAAGTCCTATGTCAGAGGTAGTTCTGAATCATTGGATGACATTACCTGAACACTTTTTTTGTGAGGTCCTGTTTTCGAACATCAGAATTGCGAATGTGTATCGATGGAACTACAATGAAACAAAGCCAGATTTTCCCAGCTCACTACACATGCCTTGTAAGAAGTATCTTGAATGATGGGATCTTTGCTGTGGAAGAGGTAGTTATAGGAGAGCGTCAGACCTGACAATAGGTTACCAAGTGTCAAGGCTGTCTTTTTAAAGGTTTCAATTATCTCGGACTTTGTTGACAGTTGTTTTCATAAGCTTTAAGCCCTACAACTTTCATCTCTCACATCATATCATCCTGAACAAACTTCCTACACCACCTCCATGCTAATGTCATGCCAGCTCATGACACCTATTCATCTCATAGCCCTTTTAGAACACCACTGCCAATTTAATGCCAATTTATGTCAACCCACCCACCACAAACAACCCTTACACCTATTTGCCAACACACCCAGTAGCCACCATGGACAGATTTCAGGAGCCATGTTGAGATTAAATAAAATTAAAGTCTAGCCATTGATTACAGCCTT
The DNA here is from genome assembly GCF_020745735.1 of Hemiscyllium ocellatum. Taxonomy (NCBI): domain Eukaryota; kingdom Metazoa; phylum Chordata; class Chondrichthyes; order Orectolobiformes; family Hemiscylliidae; genus Hemiscyllium; species Hemiscyllium ocellatum. Next base: position 28,469,137 of record NC_083411.1, read on the forward strand.
CACTGTGCTACAGAAAAAACACACAGATTTATAAAAGCCTATTCCTCTTAAATCCATTCAAGTAATGAATGCTTTATAAAAAACAAGCAAGGTTGTATTCTGATCCCCATATCAAAGACAGTTAATTTTTAATCACATTTTTGAACTGTCCATCAAATTTCCAATCAAGTGAATTTACAAGCTTCTTGCTGAGATAGTTATTAGTTGTGGAAAATACCCAGGCATGAATAATGACATCATGATATGAAATTTCAATAAACAATTACTGCTCTTGAACAGATTTTTTTCAACTCTCACTTCAACAAACAGCCAATTGATTTTTTAAAAAACTTTTTAAAAGACTAAGGATTTAAATAATTTCACACTTTGATGTTTAACAGACCGTCTCCAGCCTTCATAAGCATTTATGTCTCCTATAAAATTTCATGGCTGCTCCATTGCAAATTAAGTATCTTATGACAGCATAAATTGGGTGTTTGAACTCAACCGATTTCAAATGGCCATTTGATTCACGTGTGCTGTTCCACATCTCGTTCCCACTCATCAGTTTTTAAAGGAGCACTGAGTCTCCACAAAAATCCGTGCCTGCATTTTCAGTTGATAAATCTGAAGTTAGAACTGGAGAATGTACAGCTATCACAACAGAGCTGCAATAAATGCAGATTAGGTTAAAATACTTAAAAGGAAGATGAATTGATTCTTAATTTACCAAACAGTAGAAAAATGTAATCAGCATTAAGACAGGAGTGAGATGCAAATGGTTCTGGGTAGTTACACAATGACCTGAACAATAATATAAGTTTCATAGACAGTGTTTTATTTCTCATTTCTATCTTCCAATATTCTAATGTAGTCATTTGACAATAACACATGAAATATTCATAAATTAGATATTTATTTGCACTTGTATGGTACAAGTATAGCTCAAATGGAATCATTATGAAATTCATTTTGAAAAATCAACAACTATGAGCACAGATGAAATCAGTAGCCTTCCAAATGAAATCAAACATGGGCAAGAGGTAATTCCCTTTGTAAAGTGTTTTATGTTGTTTTTTAATTCAAGTTAGTTAGTAATATTGCTTCAACTCATAACACTGCACTTCCCATTGTCTGATAAGCAAAACAGCTGTTGAAAGCCAGGCTATATATTCTTCTAATTGGAGGAGGCTTTTTGCTACAATAGCTGAATAGGAAAAGGAAGGAACATCTGAAGTTTTAAAAAAATTCTTGGGATGTGGGGATCACTAGTAGGCTAGCATTTATTGACTGCTCCCAGGACAAAGTAATTGTGGGCTGCCTTCTTGAACCACTGTGATAGGGTTAGTCCACGTTGTGTAGATAAAACCACAAAGCCCTCAAGAGGGACTTCCAGAATTTTGACCCAGTGGCAGTGAAGGAATGGTGATATATTTCTAAGTCAGTGACTTAGAGACAAACGTGCATGTGGTGGAAATAATTTTCAAAATAAAAGTTGATCAGGAATGGCACCTGAACAATTCTATGTATTGAATGTGAGATAGGGAAATGGGTAGTGAATAGGAGATGGTAGTTGCATAATAATAGCTTCCTTCGCAGATATCCTCTACAAGCCATTGAATTCTTTTTATAGCTTTCCGTTAATTGGGATATTGGGAAATAGGCACTTGGTGCTGCAGTGGCTTCCTTGACAGCAGGTTGTGCTGTTTACAGCTTTTCTTTAGAACAATAGTTAGGAAGGAATGTTTTTAGTCTGTGTCCTCTAGAATCCTTGACCATGTCAACACTTTAGACAATGAAACCTTCTTTTAAAAAAATGTTAAATCTGAAACATCCAGTACCTGCCAGGAAAATTAATGGAATCTTTAAAAAGATAGATTAACATTAATTTGTCGAAATAGAAGATGACTTTGTTTAGTGAGAAAGTTTTAAATCAATTTCATATGGTGATCCAATTTCAGCATCATTCAATGAAACAACGTGCAACAATGCTGCAGAGTTAAATGTTTAAGTGTTGTAACAGATTCATGATCTATAGCGTGTTCTGGTTTCCTCCCACAATCCAAAGATGTGTAGGTTAGGTGAATTGGCCAAGCTGAATTGCCATAATATTGAGGGATGTGTAGGTTAGGTGTATTAGTCTGAGGTAAATGTAGAGTGGGGGGAATGGGTCTGGCTGGGTTACTTTTCCAAGGGTCAGTGTGGACTTGTTGGGCAGAAGGGCCTGTTTCCATACGGTAGGAATTCCATGCTATATGATATAGTCACTCATCACTCCACCATCACCACCACCCACCTCTACTCACAAATTGGTAATATTCTTTTTAAAGCTGAGGTAAGAAGATAGCAAATCTAAGAAGCAAACACCATGTGTTATGTAGGCCTGTCACAATCACAAAATTCCAACTTCTGCAACAAATATTACAGTTGTGACACTGACATATTAAAAAATGGCTGCTGCTTCCCCAATGCTTTAATGCTGAAGTCTTTAATTCTTCAGTGTGGTCACCTGATCGCTATTAATGTCAAGCAACACCATATCTTAAGTGTTCCTGTGAATTTTTATCTTTCGTCTAATTCATTTCATGAAATCTTTGATTCCAACTCTGTTCCTTTTGGCAAAGTATCTGCTATTCATGATTAGTGCTGGCCAGCTGTCCAACTGTGGTTCACAATGTTAAACGTCATCCATTCTTAACTGGGATCCACTCTAATTGAGTTGTATATTGTAACCTGGCCTTTTTTAAATCCAGCTTAATTCTAGTTAGCAATGTGCCATTCAAATATCAACACTGACATGTTCATGTCAATAATGATATGTACTCATTTTTACTTGCAGGCCAAGCATTACTACATTTACAGAATCTTTTACTGTATTTTTATGCAACTTGTACTAAAGAATATGTTTAAAGTTAATGCCAAGTAAATGTTTTGGATGTATGCTCCTGTTAAGCAGTGAAATCTTCTACCATCCCTCTAAAACTGACTGTAGCATCCTGACATCAGGTGCGTGCAGATTAGCACAAATATCTTCAAGGTGCAATCTGTTATCCAGGGTTTCAAGACACACTGACATCAGTGAGAATGTCGACTTCTCCAACCCAAGTCCATAAGACCATAAGACCATAAGACCATAAGACATAGGAGTGGAAGTAAGGCCATTCGGCCCATCGAGTCCACTCCGCCATTCAATCATGGCTAATGGGCATTTCAACTCCACTTACCAGCGTTCTTCCCGTAGCCCTTAATTCCTCGAGACAACAAGAATCTATCAATCTCTGCTTTGAAGACATTTAGCGTCCCAGCCTCCACTGCACTCCGTGGCAATGAATTCCACAGGCCCACCACCCTCTGGCTGAAGAAATGTCTCCGCATTTCTGTTCTGAATTGACCCCCTCTAATTCTAAGGCTGTGTCCACGGGTCCTAGTCTCCTCGCCTAATGGAAACAGTTTCCTAGCGTCCACCCTTTCCAAGCCATGTATTATCTTGTATGTCTCTATTAAGTCTCCCCTTCATCTTCTATACTCCAATGAATACAATCCCAGGATCCTCAGCCGTTCCTCATATGTTAGACCTACCATTCCAGGGATCATTGTTAGAGACTGCATAAATTACATTGAAACATAATAAATTGCAAAAATGGCTCTGAAATAAGTTTGTAATCATGGAATGCTGTTAAATGATTAATAAGTACACGTTCAATTTTTAAATGTTCAGAATATTTTAGCTTCTCTCTTTACCTCATAGATATGTTCCAGTGGTCAATTTGTTCTACATAATCAGTTTCAGTGTTTTTTTTATTATTTTGCTGCTTTTCTTTTCTGTTTGGTGATCTGTGAAAATCCTTTAATGGGATTGGTTGTGTTGCATTATTCCATAGAATCCAAACCCAGCAGGCAGTGTACCTTTAAGACACGGCTATTGGATATCTTTAAGACAGAGCTGGATAGATTCTTGTTAGGCATGGAATCAAGGGTTATCAGGCTAATTCGGAATGAGAAATTTCAAACAAAGACTGATCAGCTATGATCTTATTGAATGATGGAGCAGATTCGAGGGCTGAATGATTTACCTTTGCTCCTATTTTGTATGTCTGTACTCTCTGCAACACGGAGGAGAAAGTGAGTACTGCAGATGCTGGAGATCAGAATTGAGAGTGTGTTGCTAGAAAAGCACAGCAGGTCAGGCAGCTTCCGTGGAGCAGGAGAATCGATGTTTCAGGCATAAGCCCTTCATCAGGATTCTCCTGCTCCTCAGATGCTGCCTGACCTGCTGTGCTTTTCCAGCAACAGAATCTCGACTCTCTGCAATGTTTCCACATGCTTTCTGAGATGTGGTTTCTGGAACTGGATATATGTTCCATTTGAAGCTGAATTAATATTTCATGCAAGTCCATTATAACCTTATTGCTCTTGTACACTATGCCCCTGTTAAACCAAAATATTTTATCCTTTATTAACTGCTCTCAATCTTTCCTGCCAGCTTTAATGACTTACACACGCATATATCGAGTTCCCTCTGCTTGTGTGCCCATTTTAAATTTGTTCCCTTTGGTTTTAAATCATCTGTTCATGCCTTTCCCACCAAAATGGATCATTTCACATTCCTCTATTAATTTTCATCTGCCACTTGTCTACCTTTTACACCAAATTTTCTCCGTCTTGTTAGAATTCTAAACTACCTTCATCACAGTTTGCAAACTTCTAAATTTTGTATCACCCACAAATTCTGCATATTAAGATCCAGGTCATTAGTATATATCAGGAAAAGTAAGGATCCCAGCACTGACCTCTGGAAAATGCCAACATGAATCTTCACCTAACCCAAGGAACATCCACTAACCATTCCTCTCTGTTTCTTGTCACTAGCCAAGTTTGCAGCCATGATGTACTAAGCCATAACTTTGCTCACTGTATCAAACCTTTTTCTGGAAGCCCACAAACACCACATCAGCTGCATTGGTCTCATCAAGTCTGCTCCCTCCTCAAAAATCTCCAGGAAGTTACTTTAACATGTGTTTCCTTTGCAAAATCCACGCTGACTTTTGTTAATTAACCATAATTTGTTCATGAGGCTATTAATTTCTTCCAAATCATTATTTGTTGTTGTTTCCCCACAACCAATGTTGACCTGACTGTGCTGTGGATGCTGGGCTTATCTTTGCACCCTTATTTGACCAAAAATGTAACATTTGCAATTCTCCAGATAATTGACACTACCTAATCTATTGCCGGGGTTTTCAATTTTAAATTCAGACATTCCCAATCTCTTTCCCTTCAAAGTTGTAAATCTTTCTAGTGACTGAATTTCCTCCTTTTCTTCCAGGATCGAAGCAGCATCTTCTTCCTTAGTAAAGAATGGTGGGAAGTACTAACTTAATAGCTCAGCTATGTCCACTACCTTCATGTGTAATACTCCTGTTTAGTCTCTAACCAGCCATATCCTTCCTTTTAACACATTTTCATGGCCCATATGCCTGTAGTAAACTTTGAGGTTCCCTTTTAAGTTAACTGTCAGTCTCTTTTAATACTTCACCATTTTTTCCTCAATAGTTTTTCACCTCCCCTTTAAACTCTAATATTCAGGCTTGATTCTCAATTGTATTTTCTACCTGACACCAGCCTTAGTCACACGTTGAAGTTGTATTGAAGCATGCAAACAATGATGAGGTCCTGTATTGCTAAATTACAGAATGCAGTGAATGAAAAGATTCAATCCTGTGTCTCAAGTATTTGTTTGATATCTGACTATAATATAGTAATCTAAATTATCATATACAGGATGAGGTGAATAGTTGAGATTGAGTTAAGTGAATAGTTTCTACGTTCAGAGTTTGTTATTGTCATGCTGTGATGAAAATTCAAAATCTTCTCATTCAAAAATCCACCTCAGTATCTTCTGATTGCTATGTGATTATTGTTCATTCTATAATGATCTTTGACATAATTTTAACAAATAACCATGTTTCACCATGTTCATCTTATTGTTGGTTAGGAGCAATTTTCAAATAGAGACATTTGTCTTTTTAACTTTGCTTCTTGTTTTTTTCTGACCTATGGTCGTACTGTGTATCACTCATCAAACTTTTTTTTCTTAATTTCTCTATTCTGTAACTAAGAATTGTACCTCGGTACCTTTGTACTTAAGATGGCACTGTAATCGGCAACTTATAACTTTTCACTGTACTCATTTGAGTACATATTACAAGAAAGTTAATTCAATTCAATTCAATTGGCACAAAGGTAGTACCTGTGAGTCAAATGGATGTGGGTTAAATCCCACCATAAAGGTTTGAGCACAGAGTCTAGGTTGGCATTTAAATCCTGCACTAGTAGATGTTATCTTTCAGGCGGAATTTCTAACTGGGGTCCTATCAGTCCCTCCAGCTATCCTGAGGAGTCCTACAACCAACATCTAAAACAGGTCATTTATTTCATTTCTAGGCATGGGAACTTTTCATGCGCAAATTGTCTGCCACAGTTTAGATTAGATTAGACTACTTACAGTGTGGAAACAGACCCTTTGGCCCAACAAGTCCACACTGACCCGCCACCCGCCCATACCCCTACATTTACCCCTTACCTAACACTACAGGCAATTTAGCATGGCCAATTCACCTGACCCGCACATCTTTGGACTGTGGGAGGAAACAGGAGCACCTGGAGGAGACCCACGCAGACACGGGGAGAACGTGCAAACTCCACACAGTCAGTTGCCTGAGTCGGGAACTGAACCCAGGTCTCTGGTGCTGTGAGGCAGCAGTGCTAACCACTGTGCCACCGTGCCGCAATGACTAGATTTTAAAGATACTGAATTAGCCAAATAGTGCTTTCGGATATTAAAGAGTTTTAAAAGATGCTACATAATTGTAGATCTTTCTTTTCTTCCTTTTTTGCATAGAAATCATATTTCAAAGTGCTATGCACATACATGATTAGTGTCATTATTCTCTAATCATATGAGATTTGAAATTTATTGACAGATTTCTAAATTGAAACATCTTATCAAGATGGTATCTTGTTATTAACTGTTCAGGGGTGAGTGAACGAATATTATCGGTAGCATTTTGCTGTAATCACATCATTAGTCTTGTTTTTAGCGCAAATTAATTTAGTCTGGTGTAAACTAAATATATATTAGATGTGCTGTGTTAAATATAAATGGACTATCTCACTGTTTGCCGTAAAACTAAGCTACACATTTGGGGTGGTCCCATTCTCATCTCTAGTTTACTGAGTGAGCAGGAGTAGAACTAATAGCACTACAAATTGTTTTAGGATCCCTCATGCTAAGGAAAAAAGAAGATGATCTGAATTCTAAATTCTGTTCAACACTCAGTGATTTTTCCTAGGATAGGATTCAACTGGATGTTCATTGAAAAGACTTGGTTAATCACTTACAGTATATGATATTCAGCCTTGGATGTGTTTGAATGTTTTTCAACTGAACTCTGTACTTTCACACAGCAGAAGGGAAAGCACTCCCTAAAAGTGGTGGAAACAGTTCATTTAGGGGTTTCAAGAGTAACGTGAATAAGCAGCTAAAGAGGAAGTAAAATGGAAGAATGTAGGGATCGGATACAGTTGTGGTATTGAGTCTTTTGTTAGTATGCTGGGCTATCACTTTAAGAGTCCTATCCCACTATATTATAGGGGACAGCTTAGTCTGACCCTCCTGCCTGAGGAGACAGCACTTTCATAATAAAGTTCCTGCTGTTGTTCAACACTTCTCCTTCCTGGTCCCTCTTGGACTGTAACATGTGGGAGATTCGGCATGAACATGATGGGCTGAATCCTCATCTTTTGTTGCGTAACCTCATCTTTTGTATGGTACTATGATTCCTCACCTGGATTTAGCTGGTTGGCTCAGCAAACCTGGCTCTTCACAATAAACGTCATCATTTCAAGTGCTGCTCAGCATAATGGAGTGGCTTGGTCATCTGCTCTCTGACTGGCCTGTGTTGGAGGCAAGTGAGTTGGATTGGGACTAGGCTTGGCGACACTAACCTTCTAGCCAACTCAAGTGTTTTTTTTTAATGTTCAGCTTATTCCCTCTGTAATTGCTGTCTTAACTAATTTAACCGAACTCCAGTGTTGCTGTCACTCTCTGACCCACAATTGCAAACATTAACAGGAAACAGTTAGGACATGTAATGACTCATTTCAGGGACAGGTGGGCCATGATCACAGACCTTTTGACTCAGAGACAGGAGCACTACCGGTACGAAACAAGATCCTAAACAGGAGTAGGGACATGGAAAAAGAAGAAAAAGTCAAATAGAAGTGCATAAATGGAGCCCCAGAAGTAAAAGGTGGGGGGAGGGGGAGTTAAGGAATTGAGCTGGTGAGAGAATTCAGCAATAGAGAGGTGAAATTGTAAGCATTTGAATCAACCATTTAAATCTGAGGTCGACAATCTTTGTTAAGAATGGCATTAAGGGTTATGAGCCCAAAGGCAGGTATATAGTGTAAGGTCACAGATCAGTCGTGACCTTACTGAACGGAGGAACAGGCTTAAAGGGCTGAATGGCCTACTCCTGTTCTGCAGTTCAGACACGTTGTGAGACATTTTCAGCACAGGTGGGACTTGAGCCCGGGTCCTCTGACCCTGAGACGGGGACCCTGCCACTGTGCCCTGTAAACTGCGGAACACTTCACGAATTTGCGGGTCAATCCTCGCTAACTTTCTCTGCATTGTTAAAAAAAAACCACACGACACCAGGTAAGAGTCCAATAGGTTCGTTAGGAAGCACTAGCATCCTGATCAAGGAGCAGCGCTCCCAAAGCTAGTGCTTCCAAATAAACCTGGTGTCGTGTGATTTTTAACTTTGTACATCCCAATCCCACACTGGCACCTCCAACCATGACTTATCTGCATTGTTCTCATTTTAATACATTTGCTGCCGAAGAGAACACTGAAGGTGAAATTGTGTGACTGGATCGGAGCTGGATCACGAATTTGTTTGACTGAGAACCAAGGACTAGAACCCTATTCTGCCCAGTCTCTGGCTGTGACACATATAGATTATGTTCACTGCCCTTAAACACTGAAGACCCTCACGGATAAAATGATTACAATCGCCCTGGCCTGAACTGTCGAGAAGTTCACAGTCCCTGGAACAACATTAACTCACCTTGTCCCACAAACTGCGAGGGGAAATGTTGCTTGAGCAGAACTTTCTTTAAATAAAACTTGCTTCCTGTGTAACACTCCGACAGTTCAATTGTTTCTAAACATTGGATGAATAGTTGTAGTTAACCGGTAAACTGATTTTTTTCAATTAAAAAAAAGCCCCATTCTGTCAAAAAAGGTCTGCTTTGACATTTTTCATGGAAGTGGCTGCTGTCCCCTGAAAACGAATAAAGGTCATTCGTTAACCACTCATGTTGGGGATGTTCCCGCAATGCGGGCGGTATCATCAGCAATAAACCCTTCGAACGGAGAAATAAAACAGTCATAAAGAAAACAGTGACCTTATTACCTTGTTACCAGAGGCTGGTTTTATTCCGAGCAGATCACTTGGATATATCTCACAGCAGCCAGTCTCCCCTGGTACTCTCCCTGGCTACTTGATAATTATTTCATGAATCTCATCGATCCTTTGACCCTCAGCTTTAGTTTAAAGAGCTGTCTTTAATCGCAAAAGCGATATTCTTTCCAGCTAGTTTCTGCAGCTATTGAACAGGAACCGGACAAGAAAGAAATCTGCGCACAAACGCTGTCCCCTCCGCTTCCCTGCCCCTACTTTACCGCTCCCATGAACCCACCTGCCGTCTGCTGAGTGATCAGGCTCGGGCTGAACTTCAACTCTTCACACTGAAGTTGGGAAGTGAGTGAGCGACTGCAGTCAAAAGGCAGCGTTCCCCAGGCTCGGAGCCCTTTCTAAATATAAACCCGCCTTGCACTGCTTTCAGGGTGGGACTTGACTTATCACGTTTCCAGGGCTGGAATTCGCCTCAGCTTTCTGAGGGGCGGCAGTGGTTACAATTTCTTGAAGACGAGGACTCACTTTCAGGTCTGAAGGGCTGTTCTCTACCAGCCCCCATCCCCCTTCGGCCGAAGGAAAAGGTAAAAACAAGGAATGCAGATGCTGGAAACCAGATTCTAGATTAGTGTGGTGCTGGAAAAGCACAGCAGGTCAGGCAACATCCGAGGAGCAGGAAAATCGACGTTTCGGGCAAAAACCCTTCATTAGGAATAGAGGCACAGTGCCTGCAGGGTGGAGAGATAAATGAGAGGAGGGTGGGGTGGGGAGAAAGTAGCATTGAGTACAATAGGTGAGTGGGGGAGAGGATGGAGGTAATAGGTCAGGGAGGAGGGGGGGCGAAGGTAGCACAGAGTACAATAGGTGAATGGGGGAGGGGATGAAGGTGATAGGTCAGAGAGGAGGGTGGAGTGGATAGGTGGAAAGGAAGATAGGCAGGTAGGACAGGTCATGGGGACAGTGCTGAGCTGGAAGTTTGGAACTGGGGTGAGGTGGGGGAAGGGGAAATGAGGAAACTGGTGAAATCCATATTGATGCCCTGGGGTTAAAGTGTTCTGAGGCGGAAGATGAGGTGTTGTTCCTCCAGGCATCTGGTGGTGAGGGAGCGGCGGTGGAGGAGGCCCAGGACCTCCATGTCCTCGGCAGAGTGGGAGGGGGAGTTGAAATGTTGGGCCACAGGGCGGTGTGGTTGATTGGTGCGGGTGTCCCAGAGTGTTCCCTAAAGCACTCTGCTAGGAGGTGTCCAGTCTCCCCAATATAGAGGAGACCGCATCGGGAGCAACGGATACAATAAATGATATTGGTGGATGTGCAGGTAAAACTTTGATAGATGTGGAAGAGGTGAGGGAGGAGGTGTGGGCGCAGGTTTTGCAATTCATGCAGTGGCAGCCGAAGGTTCCAGGATGGGAGGGTGGGTGTTGGGGGGTATGGACCTGACCAGGTAGTCACGGAGAGAATGGTCTTTGCGGAAAGTGGAAAGGGGTGGGGAGGGAAATATATCCCTAGTGGAGGGGTCTGTTTGGATTTGGCAGAAATGTCATCAGATGATTTGTTTTATGCAAATTTGGTAGGGTGGAAGGTGTGCACCAAAGGAGTTCTGTCCTTGTTACGGTTGGAGGGATGGGGTCTGCGGGCGGAGGTGTGGGATGTGGACGAGATGCATTGGTGTGCATCCTTACCTACGTGGAAAGGGAAATTACGGTCTCTAAAGAAGGAGGCCATCTGTGGTGGAACTGGTCCTCCTGGGAGCAGATACAGTGGAGGCGAAGGAATTGGGAATATGGGATGGCATTTTTGCAGGAGGTGGGGTGGGAAGAGGTGTAATCCAAGTAGCTGTGGGAGTTGGTGGGTTTGTAAAAGATGTTGGTGTTAAGTCGGTCGACATTAATGAAGATGGAGATGTCCAGGAAGGGGAGGGAGGTGTCAGAGATGGTCCAAGTAAATTTAAGGTCAGGGTGGAAAGTGTTGGTGAAGTTGATGAATTGCTCAACCTCCTCGCGGGAGCACGAGATGGCACCAATGCAGTCATCAATGTAGCGGAGGAAGAGGTGGGGAGTGGTACTAGTGTAACTACGGAAGATGGACTGTTCTACGTAGCTGTCAAAGAGACTGGCATAGCTGGGGCCCATAGGGGTGCCCATGGCTATCCCTTTGGTTTGAAGGAAGTGGGAGAGTTCAAAGGAGAAATTGTTAAGGGTTAAGGCCAGTTCAGCCAAACGAATGAGAGTGTCGGTGGAAGGGTACTGTTGGGGACGTCGGGAGAGGAAGCAACGGAAGGCTTGGAGGCCCTGGTCATGGCGGATGGAGGTGTAGAGGAATTGGATATTCATGGTGAAGATGAGGTGTTGGGGGCTGGGGAAACAGAAGTCTTGGAGGAGGTGGAGGGCATGGGTAGTGTCTTGAATGTATGTGGGGAGTTCCTGGACTAGGGGGGAATAGGACAGTGTCGAGGTAGGTAGAGATGAGTTCAGTGGGGCAGGAGCATGCTGAGACAATGGGACGGCCAGGGTGGTCAGGCTTGTGGATCTTGGGAAGGAGGTAGAACCGGGCAGTGCAGAGTTCCCGGACTATGAGGTTGGAAGCTGTGGGTGGGAGATCTCCTGAGGTGATGAGATTCTGCATGGTCTGGGAGATGATGGTTTGGTGATGGGGGGTGGGGTCACGGCCGAGGGGGCGGTAGGAGGAGGTGTCCTCGAGTTGGCGTCTGGCTTCAGCGGTGTAGAGGTCAGTGCACCAAACTACCACTGCACCCCCTTTATCTGCTGGCTTGAAGGTGAGGTTGGGGTTGGAGCAGAGAGACTGGAGGGTTGCGTGTTGTGAGACGTTGGAGTGGGGGAGGGGGTAGACAGGTTGAGGTGGTTAATGTTCCGGCGGCAGTTGGAAATGAAGAGGTCGAGGGCAGGTAATAGTTAGAGGTAAAGGAGCTTTGTAGAAATTCTGCTCACCCATTAGTTAGAATCTAGATGAAATCATTCCTTGGCTAAGCCACTTTGAATTCTCACAATGAACCTCAATTTGGAATGGCTTGATACTCTGGAGCTTTATACTGTTTAAAACAATTAACCTCTTAAGGTCACATTCTGTTCCTGCCAACCCCCGCCACTCTCCCCCCCCCCCCCCCCCCCCCCACCCAAACCCCTAGCCCAGGATATTTAATGAGCGATTTATAACTGTTGACAATAAATAGCATCTCCTTAAACATAGCACAGAGGAAGTTGTAGCCAGGCATTAACCTCATTAAGTGATATATGAACCAGCAAAGCTCAACTTGCAACATTTTAAAAAGGTGAAATGATGCGCAGTAGTTGCCATATGTTATTTTAATCGCCTACAGGCAGATCTGCAGAATCTGTTTTCAATCTCAGTTTAGGATGTTGTCAATAATGTAATGCAGGACATATAATATTGACATTCAGATGCCCATAGACAAGATTTATACCATTGAAGCAATAGAACATTATTATTACTGCGGGAACAACGACTCTGTAAGTGTCTGTTGTCGTGAAATCTCTTTAGTCTAAGCCAATTGGTTGTTGGTTCAAGGATCAGGCCAAAGACACAAGCATATTATCAACTCAATGCAACATTGGGCTACTACACTGTTGTCTTTCAGATGAGATGTTACACTGGTTTGGTTTTTGTCACCTTGGCATATTAAGCAGTCCAACAACAAAATTCAACAAAGAGCAGCAGAATTATCTCGAGTACTTATTTTTTTTGTCCCTAAGCCAAAATCAATGTTTGTTTGAAAACATCCTGGAGAAACATTTTGGAATGTTCAACTATATTAATGATGTTATATACATATGAGTTGTCAGAAGTGTGTGCAGTTATTATCTCTTGCTCTTGATGGATCAATGTGTAGTACAAGTAGTTCTCTTGTGATCATAGTTACATTCCAGTCAAACCTCACTTAATAGAAAAATTGCTTAATAGAAATAATGGGGCCTATGGGAAAAGTGGGGTTAGGAGGGCAGACCAGCAAAAAAAAATCACTTGCGATCACTCAAAAATCACCCAAAAGCTGAACAAAGTATAGCACAGTCTGAATAAAGGTTTAAATTATATTTATTAGCAAAAGTAAATTTAACACATTGCATTGAAAAAAATATTGTTAATGCAAGGACAGAGGGTCATCATCATCACCACCATCATCAGGTGCAGTTGTGGTTGCAGAAGGAGATGGCTGTGGTTGATTGTCTTCTGACTGTTTCTTATGGGGTTGGTTGAAATTGTGTGGTATGCAAGTACAAGAACAAATTAGAAAGGCAAATGGTATATCTAAGAGTAATGCAGTCCTGCAGGAATTATGCAGGGCTTGTATAGGAATTATACAAGAAGATTCTTGTCTCAGAGGGAGAGCGATGAACATTCATGAGTTTAATTTTTGAGAGGAAGCTGCTCAATGTATAGTACTGTACCTGTCACATGCTCTGACGGCAGCTGATATCACAGAACGGTGTGGAGACTTTAGCGCTGACATTGGCGCATGTGTAGAATGAAGCATGGAAAACAATCACTGCTGGAACTGCGCTGTTGTAAACAGAGGTAAGCATTCTCGAAAATACCGTTCCCTAATTCTTCAGCAACGCTATAGCCAAATCACGCTGCCGAAACACACTTTATATGAGAACCACCTGTACAAATTAGTTCTGCATTTCCTCTATTACAGCAGCGACTACACTACTAAAATACGCTATAAATGTAAGGAAACCCTCCTGCCTTTACTCTAAATTGCACTAAGTTCTGTTCACTCACCATCCAGTGTTCACTGACTTATACTGTTCCTCAGTTAAGTAATCCTTTGGTTTTAAAATTATCATGCTGTTTTTTTTTCACACTCTCACCCCTCCTTTCCCATGTTATCTGCTCCCGCTCTGTGTCCATCTTCCTCTGGCTTCTCAAGCATCATTAGTGGTGATGCCCTCAGCTGCCCATGTCCACATCTATGGAAAAGTTCTCCCTAAACCTCTCTGCATCTCTATCTTTCCTCCTTTGGCCTCTTTTTAAAACCTATCTCGTTTGATCAAGTTTTTGCTTATCTGCCTTTTTATGTGACTTGGTGTTAAAATTTGTTTGATTACACTGTTATAAAATGCTGTTACATTTCAGCATGAAAGGCATTACATAAATATTGTTGTTATTGTAAAGTGTTTTGAACAGCCTGAGTTATGCAAATGTAATATATTTAAGTCTTTTCTTCTTTCTCTACAGAGATGAATTGCTTTCTGTGGCAGTTGTAATTCACTTTAGACTCTTCTTTTGCCAGTATAGATGCCATAATAGGCAACAATTGTATGTATTGCTGATCACATCGATGTCTGATTAGATCAACAATTTGGATATGTCTATTGCAGATTCAGAGAATGATAATAAATTAGTGAAAATAATGTATTCAATATATGCATTATAAATAATAGCCTGTATATCAATATAAGGAAAATATTTTGTCTGGGATACCTCGATATTCTTAGATTGCAAATTATGCTCAAACTTCATTTTGGTTGAAACAAGAAAAACATCAATATTTCTTTTATTATCTCGCAAAAATGTTCAAATAAATACAGAGGGTAGTGCGTGTATGGAATGAGCTGCCAGAGGAAGTGGTCGAGGCTGGTACAATTGCAACATTTAAAAGGCATCTGGATAGATATATGAATAGAAAGGGTTTAGAAGGATATGGACCAAGTGCTGGCAAATGGGACTAGGTCAGGTCAGGATATCTGGTTGGCATGGATGAGTTGGACTAAAGGGTCTATTTCCATGTGGAATTGGGGCTATGTGAACATTATAATAGCCTTCACTGTACCTGAGTTCCATCCTGAACCCTTAAGTGAAACTTGAACTGGTTTAGAGGCTGGAGCTCCTATTCCACCTGTCCTCAAGTTAGGCGGGGATTGCTAATATTTCACAATCATTGCAATTCCTGCTCATCTTTTCCATCCCGTGCCTCAGCTGGATAGTATGCAGGGGGACTCCACATCAAGAATGGTACCCCCCCATTGTTGAATACCCTTATAACACTTGCTATTGAGGTTGACACGTCAGGACTTGCTGCTTAGGTAAGGTAATAGGGAAAATTAATATCCATAGAACTGAAAAAAATGAAAACCAGCAGAAGAAAAAATACAGCTTTGGTGGCTGAAAAAGCAACGGTAAGACAAATTGTCACACTGGCCTAAGTGAGGAAGGAAAAGTGAGGAAATTAAAACACTGAAGTACAGGGTGAGGCTTGGGGAAGGGAGCTGATAGGTAGTGGTTGTAGATTAGGTAGTAACATGGAAGATTGATTTTGATGTACGCATGTCTGGAATCTGTGTAACTGCCATATAATAATTTGTTTAGCAAAAATTAAAAATACTTTCATTGTGCCATCACAGTAAATTATAAAACTACTAATATTCGCAACATGTGTGGTATGTCTGCCTTCAATGTGAACATTATTTTCTATGTTGATTAAGCCTTTTGGTCTACCAAGCCTGGGGACCAACTCTCTGGGCTTTAGCGTATTAACTTGCTCAGTTTAGAAACATGAATGTAGGAAAACTACAGTTTCAATGATATAGGATTAGGTATGTTATTATTCATTAAAAATTTCAAAATAGCTGCATAAATAATGAAAAATCCCAACTTTTCAAAAAGCCTCTGGGTAAGTTAACATATTATGGTACTGTCAGTGAACATATTATTCAATTCCCGACTCAGGCGACTGACTGTGTGGAGTTTGCACGTTCTCCCCGTGTCTGCGTGGGTTTCCTCCGGGTGCTCCGGTTTCCTCCCACAGTCCAAAGATGTGCGGGTCAGGTGAATTGGCCAAGCTAAATTGCCCGTAGTGTTAGGTAAGGGGTAAATGTACAGGTATTGGTGGGTTGCACTTCGGCGGGTCGGTGTGGACTTGTTGGGCCGAAGGGCCTGTTTCCACACTGTAAGTAATCTAATCTAATCTAATCAGAACAGAACAAGTGAAATCTCAGGGAATAAGGGATATGGTATATCTCCTATCAGCTTTTTTTGTCTCGCGATGCAAACAAGATCCAGTTGCTTTGTGGATCCTGATCTCCTATTCTATTGTTTCTGTTCCACCAGATGTACCTCCTGTTGTAGACCATGTGGTAAAATTCAGTTTTGCCCCTTCCAATTTAAAATTGCATCAGCAATGTTTTCTGTGATTATTTATCACAGAATATTGCTGAAAGGAATTGGCACAGTGTCCTTTTAAAAAAAGATGTTATTCTCATGCTATTGTACATCACATAATCTGAGATAAAACACAGTGGTGATCTTATCTGTGTCTATTTGTCTGATGAAAATCACTGGAAGGTTTTTTTCTCTTAATTTCTTCCTGCCCCTCTGAAGGAACTAACTGATTGATCCTAGGCATTAACTATGCTCTTGTCCAGAATCCAAGTCTGACTTTTTTCTGTGTGAGCCATGCAATAGCTGAGGTCGTTGACAAATCCAATTTCCTTCTCACCCAATAGGCACACCTTTTAGTGCAGACGACTGGAAAGTGGAAGTGGCCAGGTGTCACTCATAACCCAGGGATGCTGATGTCTGATGAATGCCTTCTCCTGCAATAGGTTGAAATCATTTTACTCAGTACAGGCCAATATTTATTGGTTCTGATATTGAGCCATCATGCAATTCTTGTGACTTTAAAAAAATCCATAAGCAAATAGCAACAGCAGTACAATTAATGTGCCAATACTGGTTGAGGCATATGTGTTATTAAAAGGGAGAACCAGCAGAAAATAATTTGATTTATTTCCAGAGAATCATCTGGGGTCAACAAGACAGATATAGATACAGGCTCTTATGGTCAAAAAGATTCTGTTTCATAAGACATCAAGTTAATGCTTGTTTCACCAACTGTCAAGTGCAAAGGTGGATGGATGAGATAATTGCAATGTTAATTCATTGAAGACTTTACGACTGCTCTCCCCTCATTATAATGTGTGCATTAGTCAGATCTGATGAAGGACTCCTGCCCAAAATTTCGATTTTCCTGCCTGACCTGCTGTACTTTTCCAGCACCACTCTAATCTTGACTGTGTGCATCAGTCACATGAGGGCTAGAATCTGGTCCTGATGATCATGAAGGTTAAACCTAGACAGGTCTCACTCTTCTGAGGACGATTAAATCAATACTACATCATAGGTTGTATAAAGAAAATAGAGTATAATACATTGAAATCACCTCATTATTTGCCTTGGATATTCTTCTGTCCTTGATAATCAGTTCTGCACTCCATTGGACGTCCAGGATGATGTTTCTTTCTTCCACATAACAAATATCCTGAAGTAGCAATGGCTACAATATGATCGAATTTTACATTTTGAAAGGGAGGAGACTAAGTTTTCAATTTAAATAAAGGCTGTTATGTGGGCATAATAGCTGAGTTCACTGAAGTGAACCAGCACATTAGGTGAAAGGAAAGATCAATAGAGACAATGAAATGGCAGCCATTTAAGGGTATACTTCAGAATAAGTAAATTTCTAAAATACTGCAGCCTCACAGCACCAGAGACATGGGTTCAATTCCCCGCCTCAGGCAACTGTCTGTGTGGAGTTTGCACATTTGCCCCGTGTCAGCGTGGGTTTCCTCCGGGTGCTCCAGTTTCCACCCACAGTCCAAAAATGTGCAGGTTAGGTGAATTGGCCATGCTAAATTGCCCGTAGTGTTAGGTGAAGGGGTAAATGTAGAGGAATGGGTTTGGGTGGGTTGCTCTTCGGACGGTCAGTGTGGACTTGTTGGGCCGAAGGGCCTGTTTCCACACTGTAGGGAACCTAATCTAATCTAATCTAAAATAAAGAAAAATTCTAAATGGAGGGCCAATCATCCATGATTAACTGAAGAAATTATGAAGCAAGAAACTCAAAGAAAAACAATATAAATGCATGGAGATAAATAGCAGATCAGATAATTTGTTAGAATATGCAAAACAGCCGAGAAAGGTTAATCAGGAGAAAGAAATTACACTTTGAGAGTCAGCCAGCTAAAAATGTAAAAATATCAAAAGTTTCTAAAGGTATTTAAAGAGGAAAAGAATTACCAAAGTGAGTGTTGCTCCTTCAGAGAGTGAAAATGAGGGGTTAATAGTCAATTATAAGGAAATGACAGGTGACATTAGCATATATTTTGCATCTGACTTCACAACAAAATCAATACTCTGATAATAATTGTAATTCAGGAGATGACGAGGAGTGAGAAAGTTAATGAAATTACTATCACTAATACTAAACAAACTGATGGACCACTAAGCTGGAGAGTTTCTAGGTCCAAATCGATTTCATCCTTGGATCTTAAAAGGGGAGGGTGATGAGATAGTGGATGAATTGGTGTTAATTTTCCAAAATTTTCAAAAGGTTCAGGCAAGGTTCCTACCAGAAAGTAGTAACGTGTCATCATAGGTAAACACTGACTGGCTGGGAGAAAACAGGGTATCAAATAAATGGGTATTTGCTGATTAGCAGGATGTGACAAATGGAGTCCTGAAGGGGCCTTTTGCATCAATGACTTAGATGAAGGGAGCAAAGGCAAGGTAGCTAAATTCACAGATGACCCAAAGTAAAGTAGAAAAGTACGTTGTGTAGAAGACAGAAAGAGTTTACTAATGGATATAGATGCACTGAGTGAGTGGCTCAAAAACTGGCAGATGATGTATATTGTGGGAAAATGTGAAAATATTCACTTTGGCAGAACAAAATTAAACAAGTGTATTAGTAGTGTATTACTTAAGTGGAGAACAACAGCAGAATTCCAAAGTGCAGAATGATTGATGTGTTCTGGTGCACGAGTCATAAAATATTCATATGTGGTTCCAACACATAATCAAGAAGGCTAATGCGATGCTTTCATTATTATGTGAGGATTTGATCATAAAAGCAAAGATGTTATGCTTCAGTTCCCCAGGGCATTGGGAAGACCATATTCTGATACAGTGTGCAGCTTTAGTCTTGGTATTGAAGAAAGGATGTAAATGCTTTTGATGCAGAAAAGCAGTTGTTTAATAGATTGATATCTGGGACAAATGGGCCCCTGTTATGCCTGCCTCTTTGTGGGATACATGGAACATTCTTGGTGCTAGTCCTGTTCCAGGCCTAATCCACAAGTCTTTTTTTAGTTATCAATTAGTGCTACTTCCCTCTCTCGTCCAGAATTGGAAAAGTTTATCAATTTTGCTTCCAATTCCCACCTCATTCTCACCTTCACCTGGTCCATCTCTGACTCCTCCCTTCTCTTCCTTGACATAATTGTTTGGAATCTACAGCAAAAATTGGCTGGGGTGGGGGGGGGGTGGCTCCAACTCTTTTCCCAGATTTTAACAGGCCAGTGGGAAAGTCCAACTTTTTTTATAACATCTCAATTAAGAAGGCACTTAACTCTATTACTTTAAGAGCTTATACTTGAAATTTTGAATGAGGTCTTGGGAAAGAAGGTTGTGTCCTGTCATACGTCTGATGTGGTTTTATCCTGGTATCGTAGAATCACTGCATTGTGCTCATTTCAACTTGGGTAGTGAATATGATAAGAATTTATAAAAGTAATTAACATAGTGTGATTGGTTATAGTAAAGCAAACCACAAGTGTTCCAGATCTCTAATTTGAACTAAACAGTTCAATTCACTAATTCAGACTGCTCATAAAGCTAACTTTATCTTTGGCAGAAAATAAGAGAAAAATAAATTGCTATTTTCAGTTGTGATATCTTTCAACTTCATAAGCCCAAATATTCATGAAAGAAAAATAATATTGAGTAACTATGATATCACAGTCAAAGGATTCTCTCCAGAAATTTATTTCATCTTTAAGTATTTTCACAGGAAAATATTTTGGAGCTAATCTCAGAATCCACATCTTATCAACTCTGGCCTTAATTTCTTCAAGGCATTTCTAGTACTGCACTAATAAATTGCCTGAGTAAAAGTTCCTCTTTATTTCACAAACAGCCTGCAGGCATAGAAACGTAACTGAGAAATGTTAATATTGGAGCACGAGTCCAAACACAATGATATCCATTAATTCAGAAATCAGATAAGAATCACGGAACAATTTAGCATTGTTATAGTCTTACAGATGCTAATTTTCAAACTGGTTCTGAGTGTGAGTCTTTAATCAGCCGATTCCAAGATATTTAAAGCAAGAAATATGTTGAAGATTGGATTCTTTCTTCTAAGAGAACATGAGGACTGCAGATACTGGAGGTCAGAGTCTAGAGTGTGGTGCTGGCAAAGTACAGCTGGTCAGGCAGCATCCGAGGAGCAGGAGAATTGATGTTTCAGGCAAGAGGCCTTCATCAGGAATGAGGCTTGTGAGCCGAGAGGGCTGAGAAGTAAATGGGAGGCGGGGATGGGGCTGGGGGGAAGGTAACTGAGATCGTGCGAGGTAGATGGAGGTGGGGGTAAAGATGATAGGTCAGAGAGGAGGGTGGAGTGGATAGGTGGAAGGAAAGTGGACAGATGAGATAGGTCATGAGGGCGGTGTCAAGTTAGACGCTTGGATCGGATAATGTGAGGGGGGGTGGAAATGAGGAAACTGGTGAAATCCACTTTAATCCCATGTGGTTGGAGAATTTTCTAGGCAGAAAGTGAGGCGTTGGGTGGTTAGGGTTTGGCAGTGGAGGAGGCCCAGCAACTACATGTTATTGGCTGAGTGGGAGGGGGAGTTAAAGTGTTCGGCAACGGGCTGGTGGGTTTGCTTCGTGCATGTGTCCCAGAGATGTTCTCTGAAGCATTCTGCAAGTAGGCATCCTGTCTCCCCAACGTAGGGGAGACCGTATCGGGAGCAATGGTTACAGTAAGTGACATGTGTGGAAGAACAGATGAAAGATTGATGGTGTAGAAGGCTTCTTTGGAGTCTTGGATGGAGGTGAGGGGGGAGGTGTGGATGCAGGTTTTACAATTCTTGAGGTGACGGGGAAGGTGCCAGGAGGGGAGGGGAGGGGGCTGGTGGGGGTGAAGACCTGACAAGAGAGTCACGGAGGGAATGGTCTTTACAGAAGGTGGGGAGGGAAATATATCTATGGTGGTGGGGTCCATTTGTAGCTGGTGGAACTGGCAGAGGATGATGCGATGTATGCGGAGGATGGTGGGGTGGAAGGTGAGGACCAGGATGTTCTGTCCTTGTTGCGGTTGGAGAAGTGGCGTTTGAGGGCAGAGGTGGGGAAGTGGATGAGATGCGCTGGAGGGCATCATCAACGATGTGGGAAGGGAAGTTGTAGTCTTTGAAGAAGGAGGCCATCTGATGTGTTCTGTGGTGGAACTAGTCCTCCTGTGAGCAGAAGTAGAGGAGATGGAGGAATTGGGAATAAGGGATAGCATTTTGGCACTGGAATTGTCCTACCAGTCCATCTTCCTTCCCACCTATTTGCTCCACCCTCCTCTCCAACCTATTACCTTTACCCCTTTCATCTATCTATCACATTCTCAGATACTTCCCCCAGCCCGATACCCATCCCATTTATCTCTCAGCCCCCTTGGCTCACAAGCTTCATTCCTGATGAAGGGCTTATACTCAACACATTGATTCTCCTGCTTCCTTGGATGCTGCCTGATCTGCTGTGCTTTTCGAGCACCACACTCTCAACTTCTTTCATCTAAGAACCTGTTTGGAGATCTGTAAATTCTTAAACTTTTAAGTAAAAATTATGATTTTTTCACAGTGAGGGTGGATACCTATTTGTCATGAACAATCATATATGTAAACATTGAACGAGAAATAAATTAGTTGCTAGGATCTGAAAGAAAAAGGGGAAAAGCTACAAAGATATGTTAGTAATAATGATGGATTGAGCAGAAATGGAACATATTAAACAGCTGAACTGGAAAATTTTCTTCTGCGACCAATATTTCACCTGGTAACTTTTTGTCCAGATGCCTGCAGACAATAGCATTGAATTTTGATGAAGTTGAACCAAGTATAGACTCTTTAGTAACTGCAGTCTTCAAATGAAGTGGTGTGTATTTAACATATATAATGTATACTGCAACCATTACATATAGGTCTGAAACATTGGATTCAACATTCAAGGCAATGGAGACTATAAAATAATGCATTTTATACTCACTATTTATTTAATTAGAAATTTCTTCCCCTATTTTATATCCCCAAATCTCATAATCTGAAACATAGAAATTCCACTTTCTCTCTGTTAACGGCAATATATGAAATAAGTTGTTGCCGTTATGCTAGATACATCTCCAATCGAATGTTTTGAAAAGATTTGTAGTTCAGGTTGAGGTTCTGAATGTAGGTTTGCTCACTGATCTGCAAGGTTCATTTTAAGGCGTTTTGTCTACATACTGGTGAACCTCCAGATGAATATCCACAAATGAAGCTGCATTAGAACTTTATTTCAATGAGCCACCTCATGCTGCAGCACAGAGGAACTACACTGAGCAGAGGAACATCACCTATGCAGTGTATTCAAAAAGAATGGATACCCAGTGAAATGAGTCCGTCGATTTCTCAGCAACAAACTCAAGCAAGAAGACAAAACAAGTCCAGAAACCTTAGTCACTCTCCCCTACATCAAAGACATGTCGGAAATGACTACCAGACAACTCAGATCCCTTGGTATCATGGTAGCCCACAAACCCACCAACACACTAAAACAGGCATTAATGAATTTGAAAGACCCTATACAGACAACAAGCAAAACTAATGTCATTTACAAAATACCTTGCAAGAACTGTAACTACATTGGACAAAAATGGCAGAAAACTAACCACCAGGGTACATGACCATCAACCAGCCACAAAAAACATCACCCACTCTCACTAGTATTCTTACATATGGATGAGGAAGGACACCGCTTTCACTGGGACAACACATCCATCCTAGGACAAACCAAACAGAGACATGCACGAGAATTCCTAGAAGCATGGCATTCCAACTGGAACTCTATCAACAAACACATTGACTTAGATCCCATTTACCACCCCCTGAGAAAAAGAACAGGAAATAACATCACCACAGAAAATGATATAACGACAGGAAATGACATCACCAACCCAAGGAAACCTAAACATATAAATAGAAAGTGGGCTACACCACCAGTTCTTCATCCAGAGGTTCACTGAAGATATTACCTAGTATGGTGATGAAACATCTGAAAACAAACCTTCCTACTCAGTGAGAAAACCTACACCCACATTTCCTCTAGGTTGTAGTGGTTCTGTTCGCCAAGCTGGAAGTTTTGGTTGCAAACGTTTCGTCCCCTGGCTAGGAGACATCATCAGTGCTCTGGAGCCTCCTGCGAAGCGCTTCTTTGATGTTTCTTCCGGCATTTATAGTGGTCTGTCCTTGCCGCTTCCGGGTGTCAGTTTCAGCTGTCCGCTGTAGTGATTGGTATATTGGGTCCCGGTTGATGTGTCTGTTGATGGAGTTTGTGGATGAATGCCATGCCTCTAGGAATTCCCTGGCTGTTCTCTGTCTGGCTTGCCCTATGATAGTAGTGTTTTCCCAGTCGAATTCATGTTGCTTGTTGTCTGAGTGTGTGGCTACTAGGATAGCTGGTCGTGTCGTTTCGTGGCTAGTTGGTGTTCATGTATGCGGATTGTTAGCTGTCTTCCTGTTTGTCCTATATAGTGTTTTGTGCAGTCCTTGCATGGTATTTTTATAAACTACATTAGTTTTGCTCATGAGCAAAATTAATGTAGTTTATAAAATACCATGCAAGGACTGCACAAAACACTATATAGGACAAACAGGAAGACAGCTAACAATCCGCATACATGAACACCAACTAGCCACGAAACGACACGACCAGCTATCCCTAGTAGCCACACACTCAGACAACAAGCAACATGAATTCGACTGGGAAAACACTACTATCATAGGGCAAGCCAGACAGAGAACAGCCAGGGAATTCCTAGAGGCATGGCATTCATCCACAAACTCCATCAACAGACACATCGACCTGGACCCAATATACCAATCACTACAGCGGACAGCTGAAACTGACACCCGGAAGCGGCAAGGACAGACCACTATAAATGCCGGAAGAAACATCAAAGAAGCGCTTCGCAGGAGGCTCCAGAGCACTGATGATGTCTCCTAGCCAGGGGACGAAACGTTTGCAACCAAAACTTCCAGCTCGGCGAACAGAACCACTACAACAAGCACCCGAGCTACAAATCTTCGCACAAACTTTCCTCTAGATTTTACCAGGGTTGTTCTGTAACCGGCTCTTTGGATTTCCACTGTAGCTTATGTATTGATTTTATCTCCTTTCAGATATGGAAACCTCTACTCGGTGCCTCTTTTTGTTTGACAGATGTAAATTTAACATTTTTAGTGGTATTGCCTCTTGAGACGACACATCAGAAGTCCGATATGTGGTTCCACTGGATCACATGGGTTTATCACACATGATCCTGGTCCAACAGGTAACTACAAATTCCATGAATCTTATTATGTTAATGCTAGTAGTTGAACACAGTTGTTGCTGTCATTGCAGACAAGCCTCCCATCGGTTCTGCCATTGATTTGTGTACCATTATGGCCATGTTAGTGGGCATGAACAGATATAGAATCTCACTGCAACAGTTGATATTTGGGAGGTGGATAAACCAATCAGAAAAAATGTTTAGTATTAGGTTTAAAAACGTGCTTAATAATTCCTGCAAACATTGTTTATGTTAGAAGTCCTGCCACATATACCTCCGCTAAGTCTACCAAATGAACATGTGTAACCTGTTTGACAGTTTGATTTTATGACGATCTGCAGAGTAGCTGTTGAGCAAAGAAAAATTTAATGGATTCTTTTGTTACAGTTGCTTTTCATTTGATGGTAAAGAAAGATGTAGATACTGTTAAATTTAATAAGAAAATAAACAAGAGGTTTAAAACATACAAATGATAAATGTGTAAATGTTTAAATTTTACTGGTACTAACCATTAGCTGCAATGTATTTGTGAATCTGCTATTGGAATGGAAGGCATCTCAAGAATATTAACAGAGCCAACGAAAATTAATATTGCACAAAAATGTCCCATGAAAATTGTTTAATGCACACAATTTGTTCCACATGTCCTCCTCATGGGTCTGCTGGCACGCTAACCACATCTATGCAGCATCCCCACTAAGTGGCCATTTTGAGAATATCATCATGTATGAGTTCAGTTCCATAAAAAATTTGTCTTCATTATTTATTTGTTAACAGAAGTATTATTCTGAAGGATACTGAAGTTGTAAATTTTCAACATTTCACATGACATTGTTTAATTCTTAAACACTATGGAACTCTTATCACGTAAATGAATTGCTTTGTTACAACTGGACAACTTCAGGAAGTCTGATCCAATGATACAATGTACTGTTGTATTGTGCCATGCACTAAATGGCAGTAATAGGACTGGCAGCTGCAAGGGACTTTCCTCTCACATTCTACAGTGTTAACTTTCTAATGTAATGATGGGGTCAGATGTACACAAGAACTGGTGATCACTTTTGAATAGGAGAAAGAAAGATAAAAGAATCTCTTGCATTTGTAAAGTACTTCATGGCCACTGGACATCTCAAAGTTCCTTATAGCCAAAAAAGCATGTTAAAGTAGGAACGACTGAAACATAGTAAATAATAGACTTACCTCAGATCCTAGTTTGAGGTCCAGTTGCAGAAATGGTAGAAATCTTCTTTAATGGCTGCCTTTGTATTTGTTTTTAGTGGGATTTACTTACTTCTTTTGGGAAGATGAAATTTCCGTTGTCATCAATAATTTTCTTCTCCTTCCCTACTCTCCATAAAGCCATAGACTATTTCTGGTCAAAAAGGTGAGTAAATTGTGTTGATGATTGCACTAATGCTGTTCTGAATTAGACACAAATGCATATGGGGAAATGTCGAGTGACTTGTCCACTGATATTTTCTTTCCTTCCTGGAAAGAAGAGCATTGTCACACTTGTCATCAAGGTTAGCAGTGACCAGTTGCATAGGAAATCATTGACACAAATTTAATCCAGTAGAGTCTCCAATATGATTTGGCATTGGACGTTAATGGGGGAGTTCATTATTTTGTAAATTATTTGCAGATTTTTTTGTTTCATAGAGTCATAGAGATGTACAGCATGAAACAGACCCTTCAGTCCAACTCGTCCATGCCAACCAGATACCCCAATCCAATCTAGTCCCACCTGCCAGCACCTGGCCCATATCTCTCCAAACCCCTCCTATTCATATATCTATCCAAATGCCTCTTAAATGCTGCAATTGTACCAGCCTCCATCACATCCTCTGGCATGTCATTCCATACACGTACCACCCTCTGCATGAAAAAGTTGCCCCTTAGGTCTCTTTTATATCTTTCCCCTCTCACCTAAGCTTATGCCCTCTAGTTCTGGACTCCCCGACTCCAGGGAAAAGACTTTATCTATTTATCCTATCCATGCCCCTCATAATTTTGTAAACCTCGATAAGGTCACCCCTCAGCCTCCGACACTCCAGGGAAAACAGCCTGTTCAGCCTCTCCCTATAGCTGAAATACTCCAACCCTGGCAACATCCTTGTAAATCTTTCTTGAACCTTTTCAAGTTTCACAACATCTTCCCGATAGAAAGGAGACCAGAATTGCACGCAATATTCCAACAGTGGCCTTACCAATGTCCTGTACAGCTGCAACATGACCTCCCAACTCCTGTACTCAATTCTCTGACCAATAAAGGAAAGCATAACAAACACCTTCTTCACTATCGTATCTATCTGCGACTCCACTTTCAAGGAGCTATGAACCTGCACTCCAAGGTCTCTTTGTTCAGCAACACTCCCTAGGGCCTTACCATTAACTGTATAAGTCCTGCTAAGATTTGCTTTCCCAAAATACAGCACCTCGCATTTATCTGAACTAAACTCCATCTGCCACTTCTCAGCCCATTGGCCCATTTGGTCCAGATGCTGTTGTAATCTGAGGTAACCCTCTTCGCTGTCCACTTCACCTCCAATTTTGGTGTCATCTGCAAACTTACTAACTGTACCTCTTATGCTTGCATCCAAATCATTTATGTAAATGTCAAAAAATAGAGGACCCAGCACCGATCCTTATAGCACTCCACTGGTCACAGGCCTCAAGTCTGAAAAACAACCACCCTCTGTCTTCCACCTTTGAGCCAGGTCTGTATCCAAATGGCTAGTTCCCCCTGTATTCCATGAGATCTAACCTTGCTAATCAATCTCCCATGGGGAACCTTGTCGAACGCCTTACTGAAGTCCATATAGATCACATCTACTGCTCTGCCCTCATCAATCATGGTGCATGCTTTTAATGTTCAATAACAGAGGATTTCTTGATTAGATCCCCGACAGTATGGAAATAGACCTTTTGGCCTAGCAAGTCCGCAACACCCCTGTGAAGAGTAACCCACCCAGACCCATTTCCCTGCCCTATATTTACTCCTGACTAAGGCACCTGACACTATGGGCAATTTAGCTTGACCAATTCACCTAACTTGCACATCTTTGGATTGTGGGAGGAAACCAGAGCACCCAGAGGAAATCCACACAGGGAGAATATGCAAACTCCACACAGACAGTCGCCCGAGGCGGGAATCGAACCTGGGTCCCTGGTGGGCCACCGTGCCACCCCCATGTTCTTATTTCATGTATTAATGCCAGCAGATTATCCACAATTCCATTAAAAGTAACATACAGTTCCCTTTACTCTGCCCCTAAAATGTTCATTGTGAGATAGTCATCTCTGATCTGGCATTTTTCAATTTTCTATGCTAGTCAACCTATGGTCTATTTGTATGAGACATGTGCTTAGTACTAGCAAATTAGAGGCACCATTATGTCATAGGTCAATCCTCAAAAAGAACTGGGCTAAACTATCAAAACTAATTAAAGTACTTACAGTCAGCAATGGAGAGACTCATTTCCTCAGACTAGATTTTAACTCATATCCCAGAGATGAAAGTTCACCTCCCGTAAGTCCATCACATTACAAACTGTGCTTTTGTTTATAAATTCAGAATCCTGATTAAATTAAAAATGTGGCATTAATTCACACTGTCATTAAACAGTCTCAGAATTTCAGATCACATTTATTGACTGAGCTTGAAAATTTTATATTATACAACAAATGAATTTCCTGGTCATACAATATTCAAGTAGCATCTAACTGAAACCATTTTAATTGCATTGAATAAATATACCACATTTCACACATACATGTACGAGTGTGGTTAGTTTATTTAGTTAATAACTAGTACAATCGTCACATAAAAAGAAATCGGTTGACACGTACGAACACTATACACTGCATTCAGCATAATATCTGACATTTATATTGAGATTTTGCATTTTTCTTCACGAAAGTGCAGTGAGAAGGAAAGGATTTTAGTTGTCATATTTCTGAAATGTTGAATACAATTTATTTAAGACACAAAATATCCATGGACTAATTGTATGTTAATGAATATCTGGACTTTTGAGCTGTTCAATAGAATGAACTACAAAGGTGCTGTAGCATGTTTTGCTTAAACGCTATCCCTGAACAGCTTAGATCAAATCTCGGCATCTTTCATATTCCGGCTCCTGGAGCAATTAAAATTCGCTTTTGAACATTTTTTGGGAAACGTAAATTTCAATCATCCAATCAGATAAAATTGCTCACAGTTTTCCAGCAAGATAAGTTCTTAGTTCAAATAAATTATACATTTTAATTAAATATGTCAACATTTATAGGTAATTAGATTATTTTAATGCAGTCGTGCACTTTCTGAAATAAATACATTGCTAGCAGTACTTCAGGATTCAATATTTTGCAAACAACGGGATTGAAAAGGAAGGGTATAGGAATAGCGCTCAGTAGCGCCGGTGGAAGACAAATGTAATTGTATCTTCTGCCAGTATACAGCACTGTCTTAACATAATTCTTCAGAAGAAAAAACGGCGCATGCAGCCCAGTGAGCATAGTATGAACGACACGAAAATAAATCACAGCTTCCTTTCCTCTGGTTTTTCGCTTAATATGTAACGACCCGGGTTATGTTTGAGGCCCGCAGGGTATTTCTTAAAACGATCTCAAGGTTACAGTCAAATACCCAGCCCCAACCCTCCACTAGGCGTGGAAGTTTGGGGGTGGGGGTAGGGAGTGGAAACAGACACAAGAGGGGAGAATTGATAAAGTTAAAGCATGGCGTTATGCTGGGAGCGTCGCTCACCACCTGTAAACCCTCAAATAGTTTGTTGCTGTTAAAACTGAGCCCTATTCGAGGTTTTAGTTAGTGATGGAAAAGAAGATGACAATCTTCCAGCATGCAACAATCAAGACCCTTCTATCCGTGGGGACTACATATTTACCAATGAGGACAATTCACCCTTAGGGACCACTTCTGACAGAGCATTGAAAAGTAGACTTTATAAGAACTGAATCCTTGAAGTGCCCAGACAACATTGTAAATCTGGAATAATCTGATCATCCAAAAACCTTTAGTTCCATTGTAATACTGACTGGACTGTGTGTACAGTGACTGGAGAACGTGAAGATGTGTTTTAGCACAGGCGTGTGCCTTCGAGAGGCACATACTGTTTGTGGTTCAGTATTCAGACGTGCCTGTCTGGGAGCTGGTATCCTCCACATGACATTGTTTGAAGGAGCGAGAAAGCTCGGACAGAAGTGTCCGTGCATGGGAGCCTGCGTGCATCTCGAGGTCTATGTTTGCACAATAATCCGTGTAAGATTGGTGTCCGAAATAATAAGCACGTACAGAAAGCTTATTCTCAAACATTAAAGAGCGGAAAACGAGGCAACTTAATCGCATGAAACCCTCTCTTTGCGTTGACCATAGCGTGGACTTGTATCTAATGGACTGAATTTGCTGACAGAAGCTTCTGTATAAGGCATCCCCGCTTCCAAAGGTCAAATCGATTTTAGATTACTGTCCTCATTTTCGAGTGAAATTCATCTTTTTCCCCGTTCTTCCATCCACACGACATTTTCACAATGTTTCATGTTCAATTTGAATCATTTGTGTGTTGCTTACCAAATATGCCTGTGTCTGGGTGACACATTGCTTTCTATATAGTCTGCGTCTCTTTCGCTCAAACTGACATGAAAACTAATCCTGCCGCACCCTCTGACAAGTCCCTCAAGTGCTGCTTTGTCTAGATATTGCAGTATCTATCTTTGTAACGCTTGCCCAACTTGTTCATTTGTAGCCACAAGGTGTCCTGGCACCTAGCACAATTGCAAACCCACACTGATGAGGATTGCAGGGTAACTGCTCAAAAATATCTATTCAGGCGGAGTCCCGACGATGATAGTCAATGGGACGCTCTTTCTTCATGAGAACCCGATTTGTACCGGGGGTGTGGATGGGGGGAGGGGGTGGGAGCGGTGGCTCAGGAAAATAAAAACTCTCCGATGGCACATCGCCAGATCAAATGACCCCTGAGCAGCGACATTAAGTGATCAGTAGCTGCCAGCAGTGTTCTAATACGCTCGACTGGCCGGTTAACGGGAGGGGTGAATCATTGGTGGTGGGCTGGTGAATGGAAATTCGGGAATTTAGAAAATCAAAACAAAAAGGCAAAATAATAGCTGATCTAAGAAATGAAACCCAATAAAATTGACCACGGGGAGTAAATCAGAGATCTGCTCCATCGCAACTCTACATTATGGTTTGAATTCTATCCATATAGTTTGCTCAGACAGGTGCCCACAGTGTGGGGTTTCAGTGGTTTAACTATTCACGCGTCTCCTCGAAGGACATTGAAAGAACGTTGACTTGACGATATTACACCGGATAAAGGAACAGAGCAGGGAAAGTCAAGCATTCGCTGTCAAAGATCTTAACAGGATCTTGCTATGTCGTTTCTAAATCACACAGCGATTCCAGTTAGGTAGAATAGCTCCTCATGTCCAGGGACGTGCAGACTGGGTGGGTTAGCTATGGGAAATGCAGGGTTAGGGGGGTAGGGGAGGGGGATGGTCTGGGTGAGATGCGCTTGCCAGGATCGGTGTGGACTCGATGGGCCGAATGGGACCCCGATTCTATTCTATGATTACATTTGACCTACTTGTATTTTGAATGCGTGGCATCACTCAATCTTTCAATAGCAGCAAATTCAAGTCATATTACAGAAGTCAAGACAACCGATCTATTAGTACAGATGTAAGTTTTACATTTGAGGTATTAATATAATCTATTAAAAAAACAACATAAATAACTGGTCAATTAACTTATTGATTAGGAATGATTTAAACGTATTTGAAGTAATGGAGTTGGCGAAGTTGCATTTCAGTTTGAAAATTCATACTCTCTGATTGGACCAAGAGTGGCCGCGAACCCCCAGGGTTTTGTTGTTAACAGTTTTGAGCTCCGAACTGAACCCAAAATCTCAACCGAACCAAACTTTGGCCAGAACCGAAGCTGACCCTTAAAATTCAGGTCCGTTTCCTTTAAGAACAAAGGTCTGTTGAAAAGGGCATGATCTCATTCAAATTTTTGAGATTTGATGCAATGTTAACTAAACGTGTCACCATAGTGTGAACGCGAATGGATATCTGTTGGAGCAGGTCAGTAAGGGAGGAGAGGACTGGAATGTTCCAGAGGTGAATTCATGGATATTAATCTGGAGTTCCAGAGGAATGCATGAAATGGGAAGCTGTGATGACGAAATGTACTGAAGGTGAAAAGTCTTGGACATCAGGCCGGAAATCCTGGAGTGTCGAACAACCTAAAGGTTGAGCATTGACGTGAAAGCCCTTCATGGCGATTTAACCAAAAAAAAAGACATTGGAGTTCTGACCAGGAAAACTTGAACGTCTATCTACGTGGTCTCGGGCATCAGTCCGAAAAAGCCCGAGAATTTGATGAAGGAAAATGTCAATCAAGAAACCTGAAGTGGCTCACTGAAAGAGCATTGAGCGTGACTCCAGTCCCCAGAACCATTGGGATGAAGAGCTTCGACGTTCCTGATGGAAAAACGCTGAGTTATCGTCTCGGGTCCTGGGGTTTCAACTGCAGAATCAAATCTCGGCCGGTGAAGCAGTCTTCAGGCATCTGCAATGGCAGGAGACCTTTTTCTTTAGAGATGAGTGTTAGATGAGTGGCTGACTGCGGGTTAGTCTGGGAATGCAGCATTAGTTTTTTTTAAAATGTGCGTTGGGTGTCCGGTTGTGACACGTATACAATGCAACAAATATACTTTAAATGGTCATGAAAATGAGACAGATAAACCAACTTTGGAATACTTTGGAATGTGAAGCCCACTGAGGGAATTGATCAGGTGGAATTCTCAAACCCGACTGTGTACAGAAGACCATCGTTAGACTAAAGGACTTCTGTTAGGAACCCCTCCTGTCCTGCTTCCCGGATCACCACTGCTAAAACAAACATTGCCACAGAAATTCTATGTTCTATGATCTATAAAATCGATTTTAAGAGCAAAGGCTTTAAAATGATTCTGCAATAGAATCAACAATTACTGCTGGATTTTGGATTGGTGATATCTTTGGGAGGAGTCCCAATTGTGAAACACTGTAGTTTCTCTGATAGCTGCAACACAATACCTCATCTGAACTCCCCTTGCCAACCATTGAATCATTCTCAGAGTTTGGTGGGTTGGGGGTGAGAGGAGAAAGATGAGGCAGACATACTTTGTAACCCGTCAACTAAAGTGTCAGTGACAGTAGTAGACAGAACTATGTAACCCTGTATTATCTGTCCTCGTAACCCTGGCAGCACCATACTGGTAAAAGGGAAAAAGAAGAAAATATCCTTCAAAATCAATACTTAGTAACTGGGGCATGAACAGGACTACAGAATCACATAGCTGCAAGCAACTTCTGTTACAGTCCACATTTATGAAAAAGAAAGCAGAGGGTTTTATATTAAGAATATTTTCAAGGGCTAATTGTATCTCATGTAAAGATTCATGATTTTTAAAATTTTTGTTATTTGATGCAATTTCTTGTATAATTGATGTGACATTAGAACAAAGGATATTTTGATTTTCCCGCTAGTTTAGCCTGTTTACCTTAAGTAACTATTTCCACACCTCATTTGCAAATAGCACAACTTCAGTCATTACTACATCACAATAAATCTGCTTCATATCTGACTATATAAAAACTTGCCAATTTTGTTTCTAATCACAATTAATTAAATTCAATAGCTTTTGAACAGAAACATCTTAACCCAGGGAGCAGTGACTTTCCATCACAGTTACCTTTTCCATTTTTGGTAGTTATTGTCTAAACTCCAATGATCAGTGGCAGTCGTGGTGATTGACAGCCATTTTGTAATGAAGGTGAAGGAGGAACACTATAAAAATCTTTCAATTGTATGTAGTGCAGTTAGATTGCTAGTAATGATTCTTTCATAATCTTCCAACAATAGATCCCAATTCACTAAGAATAACCTATTTTGTAGCAACATGATTTTGTTTGTGCATTTTGTGGTCTCTGAAGCAATACTACTAATTTTGTGCTAATTAATGCCACATTAAGGGATTTTTGTACTGTGGACTCACAGAAACACTTTATTGTGATTGTCCTGACTCACTTCATTTTATAACCGGTGAAGACCTCAATTCCTACATATTGATCATAATTGAAATTGGTTTCCAAAGATGAAGGGCCAGTCTCTAAGCCAACAAATTTCCAAATTCATTTGGCATTGTTTATTAATATTACTAAGTTGTGTTTAATTTACTCAGCTAGTCAGAACACTTTAAATTAATTGGGCAATATAATTCTAAACAATGCACAGAAAAAATATGGCAATTGCGATCTGTTGGATTGGTAGACACCAGGAGATAGTGAGGACTGCAGATGCTGGTGATCAGAGTCAAAAGGTGTGGCGCTGGAAAAGTACAGCTTTGTGATGTCACTCCTGATGGATAGCTTATGCCAGAAATATCAACTCTTCTGCTCCTTGGATGCTGCCTGACCCACTGTGCTTTTCCAGTGTCACTTTTGTTTGACCAGGAAACAGGTTGCTTGTTGTCCATTGTGGCAAGAGGTGTGCAACAGAGGGACAGAAAAATACAATCTTGAAGCCATATAGGAGGGGGACATACAATTCTTGGCTAATGGTATTAAAATGAAATAATAATAAACAAAGGTAGTCAGTGCATGAATCAGTAAGGCCCATATTCTAATGGGCTAGAAAGTTCCATTTCTTTAAGTATAACATTCTGTTAATACTGAGAGCGTTTGATCTTGGTAATTGGAGCTCTTATTCTTATAGTTTCACCATAAAATACTTGAAGATCAAATATAGTACAGTCAGATGCAAAGTTAAATTCTTGCATTAACCCACCCTCAGAAGGGCCCTGTCCTTCTGCACTAATGTGGCATTTGTTCAATTTCTCATACCAATGATCCGTTGATTCTGTTTGACACAACTAGGGAATTGTTTGCTTTATTCCCATTCATTCAAAAAAATAGATTGAGGTGGCCAAAATAATTTACATAGGATGCAAAATTACAAAATGAATTCGAAAGAAGAGATTGTTTTATCTTCTTTCACAGTGGACTTTCTACTTTCCTACGACAGCATTTATCCGTTTTTAAAGCATGTTTTGCATCTTGATTTCAACCGCCATTCTTGAGAATCATTTACATTTCCTGAAATTGGTCTTGAACTTGCTGTTTGGAACCCTGAACTAAAGTCCTATTGCTTTAGACTGAAAACATTTTAAATTGTGTTCACAAATAGGTACCTTGTAAAATTCAGATTGAATATGTGACTGGTTCACTATGTCAAACTACTATTGGGAAATATATGCAGGAAGGAATAGAAATGCTGATGTACAAGATATTAGTTGGTTTCTGTCTATTACTGCCTATCTGATCCCCTATGTGCAAAGCATCAGTTTTGAGCTTTAAACTGGAATGGGAGCTTGGTTTTAAATCTCATAAGGATTATCCTCATCACAAAACATGCATGATTTGATATCAAATGAAATGTTGCCAGTATTACTTTCATGACTATATTCTGTTTATTAGGATTTCCATCAAACATATAACTCAATCTATGTAATCCAGTTATCTATCTCTCTGAATATTTTTTCTTCTTAAGTTTTTTTGTTTCAAACTTCCACTAATGAAGACAATGTCTCAATTTCATGGATTCTTTTATGTAAGAGTAATTTTTAATTATGTACTTTACATATGTATGAAGCCTCTATCCTCTCAAAACAACTTTACATTACACCTTTACACCTCCATTGCTTCCTGTGATCTCAGCCTTGCTCCTCTTATCATCTGAATCACTCTTCTGACCAGGAGTGCGTGTCAGCCAAGCTTTCCTGATTCTAGTCCATTCCTTTCTGGAAGCATGGTTTTGGTCTTAATGATATATTCGTAGTTGTCCATGCACTAGCAGAATGTGCTATAATGGTTGATGCAGGAAGCCAATAAAAATACTTTTTCTGCAATTTTTCTATCATACTTCTTTGGAAGGTTGTTTTCTTGCTGGAATGTGGTTTCTCTAATACATTGCACCAATTTGATATCACTGATGCATAAATATTGCCAACAGCAACTGCAAACTATTGATTAGTGCAGGCATCACAATAATTTCAATCCCATTTTCAATTAAGTTCTGTATACCTGCATTTCTAGCATTTTGTTGGATAGTGGTTTGTTCTTTGGTAAGATAGAAATGACAAACTGTAGCATCCCTAACAGCATTCTGAAATAGTTAACTCAGCATATAGGTGAATTAAACCTAAAACTTTCTTAGCCTTTTAGATTAGATTACTTACAGTGTGGAAACAGGCCCTTCGGCCCAACCAGTCCACACCGACCCGCCGAAGCGCAACCCACCCATATCCCTACCCCTACATATACCCCTTACCTAACACTATGGGCAATTTAGCATGGCCAATTCACCTGACCCGCACATCTTTGGACTGTGGGAGGAAACCGGAGCACCCGGAGGAAACCCACGCAGACACGGGGAGAACGTGCAAACTCCACACAGTCAGTCGCCTGAGGTGGGAATTGAACCCAGGTCCCTGGCGCTGTGAGGCAGCAGTGCTAACCACTGTGCCACCGTGCCGCCCGAGATGGTGTTTTATAGCCTAGAGATGGTGTTTTTGCCTCTCAAAAGACCATGCCTTTGCCATTATTGATGATGATCAGTTCCCCTGTTGTATAAAATTTATTGTATGCTCACTGTCTTGATACCAGACTGCTCAATAGATATAACTTCAGTTTTGTTGCTATAGATCCAATACTGATCAGTAAATTACTGCAGAAATGATATTTGTTTGTGCAACCAACCAATCCAGTTCTGCACTTAAAATCAATTTGAACAAGAGGTTTTAGAGAACACCTCCGCGACACCTGCACCAATCAATCCCACCGCCCTGTGGCCCAACATTTCAACTCCCCCTCCCACTCTGCTGAGGACATGCAGGTCCTGGGCCTCCTCCACCACCGTTCACTCACCACCTGATGCCTGGAGGAAGAACACCTCATCTTCTGCCTCGGAACACTTTAACGCAAGTGGACTTCACCAGTTTCCTCATTTCCCCTCCCCCCACATTACCCCAGTTCCAACCTTCCAGCTCAGCACCATCCTCATGACGTGCCCTACCTGCCAATCTTCCTTCCCATCTATCCGCTCCACTCTCCTCTCAGGCCTATCACCTTCATCCCCACCCCCATCCACCCATTGTACTCTTTGCTACCTTCCCCCACCCTCCTCTCTGACCTATCAGCTTCATCCCCACCCCCATCCACCCATTGTACTCTTTGCTACCTTCCCCCACCCTCCTCTCTGACCTATCAGCTTCATCTCCACCCCCATCCACCTATTGTGCCCTTTGCTACCTTCTCCCCAGCCCCACCCCTCTCCCATTTCTCTCTCTACCCTGGAGGCTCCCTGCCTTCAGTCCTGATGAAAGGCTATTGCCCGAAACATCGCTTTTCCTACTTTTCGGATGCTGTCTGACCTGCTGCGTTTTTCCAGCAACAGTCTAACCTAGACTCTGATTTCCAGCATCTGCAGTCCTCACTTTTGCCTTCCTCAATTTGAACAAGGACTACTTAGCTTTAATACGCACTTATGAAGACCAAGCAGTGCTACATAAATAGGCATCTATTACTTTTATTTATCAAAACAGTTAAACATAAAAAATAGCCATTTAATTTGTAAAATCTGTGTGTTCCAACATCTTCCCTAATTCCAGTTATGCTCAGTTGAGCGACACAAACAGGAAATGGAGGAAAGATTAAGATCATATTTTAGTGACTGTGCTGTAATTATTATTTGGAGATGAGCAGTAAATTGCAAAAGAAGTGGTGTTTACCTGAATCCATAAACTATGACAAAGTGTATATATTTTCTACTCATCTCTTCTCTCTTCACTGCATCACATACAATATCCCAAGTGAAACCTAGGTATGCAGCACATAGAGTAGCTGCTACTTTTTTGTAGTAAATGGATATCAGGAGTTATGCAAAGAGTATTTCAGAGTAGCACTCCCACTTACATTTCCTCCCTCTTCTTTTGGCAAGAGAGTGACAAGGCTGGTGATAGCATCTGGTCTCTGGTCAATGGATCAACCTCACACTCAACAAAGTTAAAAATCACACAACACCAGGTTATTGGCCAACAGATTTAATTGTAAGCACCAGCTTTCGGAGTGCTACTCCTTCATCAGGTGGCTGTGGAGTACGCGATTATAAGCAACAGAATTTATAGCAAATTTGTTTGTTATAAATTCTGTGTCTTACAATTGAGTACTTCACAACCACCTGATGAAGGAGCAGCACTCCGAAGGCTAGTGCTTCCAATTAAACCTGTTGGACTATTACCTGGTGTTGTGTGATTTTTAACTTTGTACATCCCAGTCCAACACCGGCATGTCCAAATCATGACACTCAACAAAGAACTTGATGTACATTGATCTACAGATGACAGACACAAAACTGTCACTGTCTGAGATTGTGACCATCTGTCATTCTAGTTGACCTTGAGATGAGATTCAGGCCAAGTATCAACTACAAGATCACCTGCTCCTGCCTCTACAGCATTGTCTGTCTCAACCTTCACTGCAGCTCATTTGCTCTTGAAAATCACATTCATTCTTTAACTTGTTATCTTCGGACGTTTTGACTTTAAATGGAATAATCCTCACTTGCCTGGATGAGTGCAGCCCCAACAACACTCAAGAAGCTTATTCGTCCCCTCCGACCACCACTGACAGTCAGTAGCAACAGTGTACACTATTTACAAGATCCATTGCATTAATTCACCAAAGATCCTCACACAGCATCTTCCAAACTCATGACCACTTCCATCTAGAAGGAGAAGGGCTGCAGATATATGGGAACACCATCACCTTCAAGTTTCCATCCAAGCCACTCACCATCCTGACTTAGAAATATATCACTTTTCCTTCACTATTGCTTGGTCAAATCCTGGAATTCCCTCCTTAACAGCATTTTGGACAGCAGTGGTTCAAGAAGGCAGCTCACTACCACCTTCTCAAGAGCAACTAGGGATGAGCAATAAATGCTGAACCATCAAGTGACACCCTCATTCCACAAAGGAGTAAAAGTAATAATAGTGTTCCAGTTACCTTCGTCTTCCACAATCTAAAAATCTGCACCAAATAATTTTAACCATTACAAATGAAAACAAAGTACAGCAGATGTTGGAGATTTGAAATAGAAATGGGAAAAGTTGGAGAAACTCAGCAATTCGAGAATATCTGTGGAGAGAGAAACAGTTAACATTTCAAGCCCTTTTTAAATCCCTCCATGGTTTTGCCACATTCAAAGATTTAAAAGGAACCCAAGGGGCAACTTTTTCACATAGAGGTTGTGTGTATGGAGTGGGCTGCCAGAGGAAATGGTAGAGGTAAATACAGTTACAACATTTAAAAGACATTTGGACAGGTACATGGACAGGAAAGATAGAGAAATATGGGCTAACTGCAGGCAAATGGGACTAGTTCAGTTTCGGAATCCTGGTTGGTCTGGACAAGTTGGGCTGAAGGATCTGTTTCTGTGCTGTATGACTCTATAATCCTATCCAGCCTTAAAACCCACAGAAATGAGGAGGAATTTCAGCCAGAGGGTTGTTAATCTGTGAAACTCATTGCTGCGGAGGGCAGTGAAGACCAAGCCATTGAGTATACTTAAGGCAGAGATAGATAGTTTTGTGATTGGTAATGGGACCATGGGGAGAAGGCAGGAGAAAGGGGTTGAGAAACATATCAGCCATACTTGAATGATCTAATTCTGCTCCTATATCTTATTTCCTCCAATTTTTGTCTTTTACACATCCAGAATTTCAAACACACCATCATTTTCAGCTGCCATAATCTAAACTCCCTCTAAATTCCCTTCCTAAGCATCCTTCTCCTTT
This sequence comes from Hemiscyllium ocellatum, assembly GCF_020745735.1. Classification (NCBI taxonomy): domain Eukaryota; kingdom Metazoa; phylum Chordata; class Chondrichthyes; order Orectolobiformes; family Hemiscylliidae; genus Hemiscyllium; species Hemiscyllium ocellatum. Next base: position 28,508,937 of record NC_083411.1, read on the forward strand.
CTTCCTCTCCTTTAAAATACTTCCTAAACTCTATCTTTCTGATCACTGACTCATTTCCATTATTAACCAGCTTACTTTTAGCAGAACAAAATACAGCTTTATGTACAATTGAAGATAAATACACCATCATATGTGTGGCACAAGCTAATGCCTACTTAAATTCTCTTGCCCAATTTAGTAATTTTTAGCAGTGGTGGGACACATGCATTTCTATGATATCATGACTGCTAACAGTTTTACTTTGCAGAGTTGCGTGAGTCCAGAGACAGGGCCTGATTTGAATCTGAAGTGAAGTGGGGCTGGGCTACCTGGAAACTTGCTCTCATGCTGGTTGTAACACCAAATGAAGTGACATGTCAAATGAAGTTCAAAAATGCTCAAGGGATCTCCTGGGCATCATTGGACCTACCTACAGTTGGGCAATCCTCAGACTAGCTTCCATACTCCCTCAATGTTTCAACATTTACAAGTGGAATTCCCATAGGATCTTCTGATGTCACTTCGATGGAAGACCAGCAGAATCTCTCAAGAGACACTGCAGGTAGCTGCTTGCTTAGTAACTCCGGTGAGGACACCGATCTTCGGTGGAAGTAATGTCGAGCAATGGGCAGAAGTTGCTGAAATATTTACAGCAGTTAGTGTTATTTTTAGCTGCTGGAAGAGAAGCTCCAGCCAAAATTCTGATCTGCTCAACTCTAGTTGTGGTTGCATAAAGGCTAATACATTGAGTCCATTGGTAAGGCTGCAAGAGAATAGCTACCAACTTAAATTAACTCAAAAATGCTGGGGAGTGACCCATTTGTTTAGTGTCATGATTTCTTACATGAATTATATTGTGTCCACCTTGCAAACTCTCTACAACCCAACCAATGGACTAATGGACCTTTTAAGATGATTCCACACCACAAACTGTTTTAGAGGTTACTGGGGAAATAATTGTCGAATTGAAGCAAAGGCTGTTACAGGGCAGACTTAGTCCAACACAACTGTTGGCAACCAAGCACCCAGCATCTTCTAGTGAGATGCATGCTATAGTGACTGCCCAGCAACATCATTAATCCTAGAGTGTTAACAGGTTTAATGGCTTTAGAACAGAAATGGCATTGAAATCTGAGGGTGGGAAAGATGCATTCAAAAAAGATTGATGAGATTTTAATATTCAGTAGTGCTATAAAAACGATCAAAATCAGATAGTGGTGGGGGCAAAAGGCTTAAGCTAACTAAAAATGTTTTTTTCCCAAATCAAAATGCTTACACAAGGGAGGTCATGTTTAAACATTCAGGCGGTTCTACAAATATCTTTATTAGATGTACTTTTCCGCACAGCGTTCATTTTACTGTTTTTCAGAAATGCTGGTTCATGATTTGACAGCAACTCATTTATTTCATGTGGTCTGAATTGAGGAAACTTACGCCCGTAAAATGCACTTTTACTGGATCTGGTTTCTTTTTTCTGACACTGTTTCACACAAGCCTTGATGATCAAGTAGCCCACCTCTGCTATATTCAGCAGCACGCAGACGCCAGAAACCGCCAGCATGAAGATGGTGAAGATAGTCTTTTCGGTGGGTCTGGAGACAAAGCAATCCACTGTGTTGGGGCAAGGGTAGGCATCGCACTTGACCAGTCGGATCATCCTGAAGCCCGGGTAGATCATGTAGAAGATGTACAAGAAGGCAACTTCGAAAATCACCCTGAAGATAATACTGATCACGTAGGTCCACCAGAGAGAGCCGACGATATGCATTTTCCGCTTGGTCACCTTCTCTATGTCCACTTCCCCAGCTTCACCCGTGAGCTGCTTGATCCGGAAAATCTTCTTTTCCACGTGATGCTTATGGGCAACGTGCATGGCCACCAGGAGAGCAGGAGTGGCCACCAGAATCAGCTGGAGAGCCCAAAGCCTTATGTGGGAGATGGGGAAAAACTGATCATAACAGACACTGTTGCAACCTGGCTGCTGAGTGTTGCAAGTGAAGCCAGTCTTTTCATCGCCCCAGACACTTTCTGCAGCCACAACCAGCACCATGATCCTGAAAATGAACAGAACAGAGAGCCATATCCGCCCGATGCCGGTCGAATGCTTGTTCACCCCTATTAGAACAGTGTAGAAGACAGGCCAGTTCATCTCCACTCGGTTCTGGAAGGAAAAGTAATCAATTAAGGTGCCAATTCCTCCGTGTCAGCATCAACCCAACGCCTTTTGTAATTGGTGATCATATGGTCTGTAGCGTTCTACATATTACGTTTGCATACAATGATTCCTTTTATTGTACTAACAAAACAGTATTCAGTTCCGACTCCTTCATCTCCACCTACACTAGATAAAGGAATCTGTGTAGTCGCAGAGATACCATGTGCCTATTATTCATTGTTGTAGTTCGCCCACGTTATCCCTTTTCTCCCATACATGGACATTGTCTGTGGAAAGACCTTACGAATGAAACAATTTTGTCCATTTTTTAAATTCGACCATTTATACTTAAATCAATTAAGAATATTCCTTATTTATGGCAATTTCTACAGGCTAGCAAAAAAGTATTTACATGTCAACAAGATTTAGTAAAATGAATGAAAGGATTTTTCTCCAAGTCGGTTAACTGCAAACTATTTTACAAAACAGCTCAGTTGCAAGGCAAAACGTTTTCTGGCCAGTATATTTTTTGCTTTAATGCATTAAAGTAAAAGGAGCATATGTGCTTCTCCAACGTGGTTGTTAGATGAGTTAACCGAATAGATAGACTACAAAAAACAATCCACTTGACCTTCTAATGTAAGCTTGGTTGGCCTCAACAATCAAGACTATGGTGTGCCACATTGTTTCTGATATTGTTGTAGTTGGAAAAGATGAAATCAACTAATATTGTCATTACAAGACACTATTCAACAACAGAGACTCGCCTTTATACAACACCTTAAACGTTGTAAATCGTTCCAAGCCACTTCGTAGGAGCAGTCAAAAAAGGTTTGCTCATCAACCACATAAGATATTAGAATAAGTGCTAAAAGCTTTACAAAACAGGCAGATTATCCAGAATGCCTCAAAGGAAAAAAAAGACAGAAAGACTGAGGAAGAACTTTCCAGAACATAGAGCCAAGGAAACTGAAGGTAAGATCAGTTGTAGTCTAGATTAGAGTGGTGCTGGAAAAGCACAGCGGGTCAGGCAGCATCCGAGGAGCAGGAAAATCGACGTTTTGGGCAAAAGCCCTTCATCAGGAATAGACTTAATGCGTCTATTCCTGATGAAGAGCTTTTGCCCGAAACGTCGATTTTCCTGCTCCTCGGATGCTGCCTGACCTGCTGTGCTTTTCCAGCACCACTCTAATCTAGACTCTGGTTTCCAGCATCTGCAGTCCTTGTTTTTACCTAGTAAGATTTGTCAGAGTGGAGTGATCAAAATTTGGGCTGTAAAAGAGACCAGAATTGAAAGCATACATGGATTTCAGTGGGGAAGTCATAGAGAAAGTCTCAATGAGGGATTTAAAGACAAGAATTTGAAAATTGAAGCATTACTTGACTGGAAGCCAATATAAAGAGCTGGTGCAAGGGAAATAGGGAAAGAAACAATGCAAGTTAGGATGCAGGTAGCAGAAGTTGAATGAGTTCAGGTTTACGGAAGGTGAAGGATGGGAGGTCAGTCAGGAGAGTATGGGAATAGTGACCGAGAGATAACGAATATATGGGTGAGGATTTCAGCATCAGATGAGCTGAGGCAGAGAAAATATGGAGGATGGAAGAAAAGCATTTGGTGGCCCTTTTAGGTACTTATCAAATCTTGTTTGATGACACTCTGATGAAGTGCCTCAGAACATTTTACTACAGTAGAGCTGCTACTTAAATGCAAGATGTTGCTGCATGCAAATTGTAAAGAAAAACAATGTCAAAGGGGCAGCTGATTCATCCTGCATCAAAACAAGGTTAATCCCCGCTTTCCCTTCAGTACTTGCCTTCACTTACACATAAGTTATATCAATGTATTCTCAATTTTTTCAACATGTATCAGTTTGCTGATCCACTAATAACTGCTGAAGACAGAATTCTGGTTACGTGGACACAAGTAACAGTGGCAGATTTTTGCTGTAGAGGTTTCAAGTCAGGATAGGGAGGCATGATGATAGGCATGTGATAACAGTTCCCTGTGCTTCTGGCAGCATTGGCATACAGTCATCCTGATATTCAATCTCATTCTTATGCTGGATGGTTCATTGATTTCACTGAAGCTTTGCAATGTTTGTTGAAGAGTGAGAAGATATACTGCAATGGTAGTTTTGCTCCATAATTTTCTTTTCAATAATAGTGAATTAAATTCTGAGAAACTTGAACTTAGAATGAGGAGTGAATTCTTCCTGTTGATTTTAATTTTCTGAAAAACGTCCTTTTTGCATACTTTGTTGAACAAATAATGGCCTTTTCTGCCATATCCTGGCATCAGAAGTATGTCATTGCTGTGATTAATCTGTGACACTCAGCTGACTATAGTGGGGAAATGTTTTGTACTGAAGCAATGCAAATTGTGTCAATAATAATGCTTATTCAGTCGACTGCCATCACATTTATGCCATAAATGTTCTTAGTGACGATAAGTGGCGTCTGATGTAGTAAATACCATTCCTTGTCAATAATGCCAAGTTGCATCATTTGTAGTCACAGTCACAGTGACAGAATTTCTTTTGTTCAATTTATTGTTTAAGACTTACCGTATAGTTCAAGGCCTTAACAATTTGACATTTTTTATCATGCAAAAGTAATAAAGGGCAGCATGTGAACTTATGTTAATTTTACTGAGAGCTAGTATTTATTTAGATTTAAAACTGTTTAATTGTTTAATTTAGTTGCATTCAGGGAAAGAAAAAGGCCAGGTTAAAACTTGTTTAGTGGACTAGGAAATATCTTTCATTCTCCTTTAGAAATATGCTCTTTATCCCAATTTGGGAAGAATGAACATACTTATTATGGCAGGATTGAATTTTGATATAAATTAAGCATGAGCAAAGCTGACTATAAAACAAACAGTTCTTAATAGCTGGAAAATAATTTGAATGGTAAACAAGGACACCACAATGGCATGAAATGAACACAAAACATGCACTATAGACTAATCAGCACTGAAACAAAATATAGATATATTGTTTGAAGAGAACCTTCAATACAACTCACACTTTCAATATTTTAATTATATTTTAGCTTCTTACTTCTCAAAAGTTCATATGAAATGTAAGGAAGAAATTTAAAGCAGGACAGGAATATTTTAGTACCCTGTTTTACTTACAGCTTTTTGTTACTGTGGAACAACAAGACCCTGAAGTCATTAAATGTTTCAAATCTATTAAAATTGCCATTACATTTTGAAAATTCAGCAGTATTGGAGTCCAAAAAAAATTTTTTACCACTACTAATATTCTTCACTTTGAAACTAAAACAATTTTAAAAGATGACCAGCATCTGATGGCATGCTTCACATTTCTGGAAACCAGAGTCAGCACTGGTCACACCCAACTCAAATGTATTATGCATTGATGCAAAATAAAGCATATTGCCCTAAATGCACCTCACTCCCAACTCTGAATAATTTTGTTCAGGATACCAGTATGGAGGAAAGAAAGAAAAATACTATGGAAAAGAAAGATGGAGGAAGTGAAACAAAAGGGGGAAGAGAAAGATAAACAAAGAATGAGAGAAAGTTAGGAGATTTCACCTCTTCAAGGTAATACTAAGTACTGCACAATCAATGGACCAAGTACGAAATTCACTGTATTGGCAGTGAATTAATACATGGCAAAGGCTATAGTATTGAGACGAATGACTCTTCTGATAGTGTTGCTTTTTCCTTTAACCTTTTCTATTTTCACAACAGCTATCTTTGTGCCTCATTGGGTATATTGCTAGTTAGGAGGGAGGTACAGGGGATTCAGAGCAGGGAAGAGAGAAGTGAGACTGGTCATTTGGTAGGAAGAGAGGAGGAAAAAGATGACATGGAAGAATAATACCAAATGGAAGGGTTGGTGGTGGTGGTGGTGATTGGGATTAAGTTGTAGGATGAGGGAGTGTGAAACAGATCACATACTGGGTGGAAGCAAAAGAGGCAGTATCCTCCATGACAGTATAACTCGTGAATGGAGCAAAGTAACTATTTAATGATCTAACAAAATGTAAATAGACTGATTAGAAAATAAAAAGAGAAAATTGGACATTAATAGTCTTTGTGTACACTTTTATATTTTCAGTTTCTGGTAAAAGAATAGACTACAAAGCCCCCTCTTCTGAAATATGGGATCTCCATCACCTCTCGTGGAAACCACCACGTGAGCTGGGAAATGTTGGCTTTGTCACCTACTCCCACCTGGAAAGACTTGTTTGTATAGAAGTTGAGAGCCGCAGTGACCTCAATTGACCCTGATAGAAACTGTTCTTCTCTGATTTGGGCTTTGGGTTCTGTTGAAGGATATGGCCCATTGCAACGAAACACCCTCCAAAACAGTGAGCTGTCTAACAACACATATACTGCAAACTGCCAATGTCGAAATAAGTGAATGCAATTCTTTGCCTTTGAATCAGAAGGCTGTGGGCTCAGAGTTCGGTCTAAAAGGTAGGTTTGATACTCTAATGTAACACTGAGTGAGGTCAGTATTATTGGAGGTGTTACCTTTTGCTTAAAATATTTAATCAAGTCCCTGTCTTTACCCTTGGATGGAAGTAAAAGATCCCATGCTGCTATTTTGAAGAAGAAACAGGAGAGTTTGCCCCAGCACCTTGGCTAAAAACACCCTTTAGACAACATCGCTAAAAAAAGTCTGATTATCTCAATGCTGTTTGAAGGACCTGTGTGTAAACTTTCTGCGGTTGTTTCTTCATTACTACATCTCAAAAGTACTTTGTTGCCTGCAAACGTTTTGGAAATGTCTTGAAACACACTCCATACTACAAGGTAATGAAGCATTGATAGAGTAGATAGCAGAGACTTTTCCCCAGGGCAGAAATGGCTGTCATGAGGGGTCACACTTTTAGGTGATTGGAGGAAGGTATGGGGGAGATGTCAGAGGTGAGTTCTTTACGCAGAGACTGGCCAGTGTGTGGAACAAAATGCCAACATTAGTAGTAGAGTTGGAGACATAGGGACATTTAAGTGACTGCTGAACAAGCACATGGACAGCAGTAAATTGAAGGGTGTGTAGGCTAGGTTAAATTTTAGATTAATATAAATGCTCGGCACAACATTGTGAGCCAAAGGGCCTGTACTGTTCTATGATCTATAAAGTTAAAAATCACACAACACTAGGTTACAGACCAACAGGTTTAATTGGAAGTACTAGTTTTCGGAGCGCTGCTCCTTCTTCAGGTGGTTGTGGAGTACACAATTGTAAGACATAGAATTTATAGAAAAATTTTACAGTGTGATATTAAACATTGAAAAATACCTTGATTGTTTGCTAAGTCTCTCATCTGTTAGAATGACCATGTTAGTTTCACTCCTTTCATATGTAAATGGAAAAACATTTTTACAAGTTACATTCTCAAGTGAACTTTAACAATTGATGTTAGCCCCGCGTGCTGCTATCTATGCCGTAATGTTAAGACGGATTCTAATCTAAAAAATGAATTAGCAGAATCTTACATGGATTCATGCAGTTTTTGAGCAAAGTACAATGTAACTCTGCAAGTACAAACTCACCCCACAAACGTATGTGTGTTGTGGTTCTGTTCGTCGAGCTGGGAGTTTGTGTTGCAAACGTTTTGTCCCCTTTCTAGGTGACATCCTCAGTGCTTGGGAGCCTCCTGTGAAGCGCTTCTGTGATGTTTCCTCTGGCATTTATAGTGGCTTGTCTCTGCTGCTTCCGGTTGTCAGTTGCTGTCCGCTATAGTGGCCGGTATATTGGGTCCAGGTCGATGTGTTTGTTGATAGAATCTGTGGATGAGTGTCATGCCTCTAGGAATTCCCTGGCTGTTTTCTGTTTGGCTTGCCCTATAATAGTAGAATTCATGTTGTTTGTCATCTGCATGTGTGGCTACTAAGGATAGCTGGTCGTGTCATTTCGTGGCTAGTTGGTGTTCATAGATGCGGGTTATTAACTGTCTTCCTGTTTGTCCTATGTAGTGTTTTGTGCAGTCCTTGCATGGGATTTTGTACACTACATTGGTTTTGCAATATGTGTGTGTGTGTGCATGTGGATTTGTGGGTGTGTCTGTGTGTGTGTAAAGGGGTCTAAGTCTGTTAGAGGGTGCATGTGTAAGCATGTGTCTGTTGGAGCGTGTGTATGTGTGTCTGTATAGGAGTGTGTGTGTGTGTGTATATGTGTGTATACTGCAATGGGGTCACCTGCATTGTGACATGAACCCAAGGTCCTAGTTGAGGCCCTCCCTATGGGTACCAAACTTAGCTATCAACCTCTGCTCAGCCACTTTTTGCTGCTAGGTAAAAACAAGGACTGCAGATGCTGGAAATCAGAGTCTAGATTAGAATGGTGCTGGAAAAGCACAGCAGGTCAGGCAGCATCCAAGGAGCAGGAAAATTGACATTTTGGGCAAAAGCCCTTCATCAGGGATAGAGACAGCGTGCCTGCAGAGTGGAGAGATAAATGAGAGGGGAGTGGGGTGGGGGAAGTTAGCATAGAGTACAGTGGGTGAATGGGGGTGGGGATGAAGGTATAGGCCAGAGAGGAGGGTGGAGTGGATAGATGGAAAAGAAGATAGGCAGGTAGGACAGGTCATGAGGGCGGTGCTGAGCTGGAAGGTTGGAGCTGGGGTGAGGTGGAGGAAGGGGAAATGAGGAAACTGGTGAAATCCACATTGATGCCATGGGGTTGAAGTGTTCCGAGGCAGAAGATGAGGTGCTCTTCCTCCAGGTTGATGAGGGACCAGAGGTGGAGGAGGCCAAGGAACTCCATATCCTCGGCAGAGTGAGAAAGGGAGTTGAAATGTTGTGCCACAGGGCAGTGGGGTTGATTCGTGCGGGTATCCCAGAGATGTTCCCTAAAGCGCTCTGCTAGGAGGCGCCCAGTCTCCCCAATGTAGTGGAGACTGCGTCGGGAGCAACAGATACAATAAATGATAATGGTGAATATGCAGGTAAAACTTTGATGGATGTGGAAGGCTCCTTTGGGGCCTTAGATGGTGCAGAGTGGGGAGGTGTGGGCGAAGGTTTTGCAATTCCTGCGGTGGCAGGGGAAGGTGCCAGGAAGGGAGGGTGAGTAGTTGGGGGGCGTGGATCTGACCAGGCAGTCACGGAGGGAATGGTCTTTGCGGAAAATAGAAACGGGTGGGGAGGGAAATATATCTCTGGTGTTGGGGTCTGTTTGGAGGTGGTGAAAATGTCGTCGGATGATGTGGTTTATGCGAAGGTTGGTAGGGTGGAAAGCGAGCACTGGGGAGTTCTGTCATTGTTACGGTTGGAGGGGTGGTTTGAGGGGTGGTTTGAGGGCGGAGGGGCGGGATTTGGACGAGATGCGTTGGAGGACATCTTTAACCATGTGGGAAGGGAAATTGCCGTCACTAAGGAAGGAGGCTATCTGGTGTGTTCTGTGGTGGAACTGGTCCTCCTAGGAGCAGATACAGAGGAGGAATTGGGAATATGGGATGGCATTTTTGCAGGAGGTGGGGTGGGAAGAGGTGCAATCCAGGTAGCTGTGGGAGTTGGTGGCTTTGTAAAAAATGTCAGTGTCAAGTCACTCATCATTAATAGAGATGGAGGTGTCCAGGAAGAGGAGGGAGGTGTCAGAGATGGTCCAGGTGAATTTAAGGTCGGGATGGAATGTGTTGGTGAAGTTGATGAATTGCTCAACCTCCTTGTGGGAGCACGAGGTGGCACCAATGCAGTCATCAATGTAACGGAGAAAGAGGTGAGGAACGGTGCCAGTGTAGCTACAGAAGATGGACTGTTCTATGTAGCCAACAAAGAGACAGGCATAGCCGGTTCCCCTCTACCTCTTGGTCTGGAGGAAGTGGGAGGATTCGAAGGAGAAATTGTTACTGGTGAGGACCAGTTCAGCCAAACGAATGAGAGTGTCAGTGGAAGGGTACTGTTGGGGACATCAGGAGAGAAAGAAACGGAGGACTTGGAGGCCCTGGTCATGGCGGATGGAGGTGTAGAGGGATTGGATATCCATGGTGAAGATGAGGCATTGGGGCCCGGGGAAACAGAAGTCTTGGAGAGTGTGGGTGGTGTCTCAAACGTATGTGGGGAGTTCCTGGACTAGGGGGGAATAGGACAGTGTCAAGGTAGGTGGAGATAAGTTCAGTGGGGCAGGAGTATGCTGAGACAATGGGTCGATCAGGGTGGTCAGGCTTGTGGATCTTGGGAAGGAGGTAGAATCGGGCGGTGCAGGGTTCCCAGCCTATGAGGTTGGAAGCTGTGGTACATTGGCGCCACCTCGTGCTTCCGCGAGGAGGTTGTGCAATTCATCAACTTCACCAACACATTCCACCCCAACCTTAAATTCACCTGGACCATCTCCTGAGGTGATGAGGTTCTGTATGGTCTGGGAGGTGATGGTTTGGTGATGGGGAGGCGGTCATGGTCAAGGGGATGGTAGGAGGTGTCTTCGAGATGGTGTCTGGCTTCAGCGGTAGAGGTCAGTGCGCCAAACTTCCACTGCACCCCCTTTATCTGCTGGTTTGATGGTGGAGTTGGGATTGGAGCAGAGGGAGTGGTGGGCTGCGCTTTGTGAGGATGAGGGGTTGGAGTGGGGGAGGGGAGTAGACAGGTTGAGATGGCTAATGTCTCGGCGGCAGTTGGAAATGAAGAGAACGAGGACAGGTAATAGGCCAGCATGAGATATCCAGGTGGATGGAGTGTATTGGAGGTGGGCAAAGGGGTCCTCAGAAGGTGTCCTGATTGTAAAAGTAAGCATGGAGGCGGAGGTGGCAGAAGATGTGTTCAATGTCACGGCCTTTTTGCTGCTGCCTGTCCTGAAGTACCCTTGGAGGATGATCACCCGAAGGTCTGAGGTCAAATGTCCTGGACTACTGAAGTGCTCGCCAACTGAGAGATAACACTCCTGTTAGTTGATTGTTGTTCACTGCCCATTCATCTGTTGCCATAGCCTCTGCTTGGTTTCACCAATGTACTATGCCTCAGGGCATTCTTGCTTGCAGTGTATGAGATAGACAATGTTGTCTGAGTCGCCTGAGTACCTGCCATGTACAGAGTGGGACATGTCCCCCATGCAAAGTGGTGGTATCCATGTCCACACTCTGCAGCATCTACCGTGACAGGGTTGTATGGAGTTGTCCTGAAATCGGAGTGCGGACTGAGGCCTGGTACATTGGTGAAACTGAACAGAGGCCACGGCAACAGATGAATGGGTATCACACACGAATCAACAGACAGGAGTGTTCCCTCCCAGTTGGAGAACACTTCATCAGTCCGGGACATTCAACCTCGGACCTTTGGGTGACCATCCTCCAAAGCGGACTTTTGGACAGACAGCAGCAAAAAGTGGCCGAGCAGAGGCTGACAGCTAAGTTTGGTACCTAGAAGGATGGCCTCAACCGGGACCTTGGGTCATATCACACTACAGGTGACCACCATTGCACCACACACACACACACACACTTCTTTACACTCTCTCTCACACACACATATACAGTCTGTCTCACAGACTCTCACAATGCCCCCAAAACCCACATACACATGTATGTTTGTGGGGTGAATTTGTACTTGCAGAGTTACATTGTACTTTGCTCAAAAACTGCATGAATCCATCTGAGACTCTTAACTCATTTTTTTAGATTAGAATCAGTCTAAACAGTATGGCACAGACAGCAGCACACAGGGGGCTAAAACCTTCAATACGTTATCTGGGCTAACACCAATTGTTAAAGTTCACTTGAGAATGTAACTTTTTAAAAAAAGTTTTGCTATTTACATATGAAGGAAGTGAAACTAACATGGTCATTCTAACAGATGAGAGACATAACAAACAATCAAGGTATTTTTCAATGTATATTTTCAGTTACATCACACTGTAAACTTTTGCTATAAATTCTGTGTCTTTCAGTTGTGTACTGCGCAACCACCTGATGAAGGAGCAGCGTTCCGAAAGCTAGTGCTTCCAAATTAACCTGTTGGACTATAACCTGGTGTTATGTGATTGTACACCCCAGCCCAACACCAGCACCTCTAAGTCATGTTTTATAAAGTCTTTCTTTCAACTTAATATAAACTAAGCCTAACCAAATTGGTTTAGATACCATGGTGGGTGTTGTCATTATTGTGCTCACCTCCAATCCAATGTATACCAGGAAACAAACATTTTGACCCAAAGTACTTTTTCTTCCTAAGACCAGGAATACTGAGGTTAACTGTGGTGGCCCCCAACTATTGCATCAAACAGACATCAGCTAACTCAACACAGATGGGGAAGGAAAATAACCCAAACCTTTATAATCAATGATACTGATCTATCCAATGATTCAATGAGCCATCAAGGGAGAACTTACATTATTCACTTATATCAAACTAACTATTTTGCAATGTTTTCTATTGAGTTTGTTTGTGAGTTTTTCCATTCTAATCCAGAAAGTGGCTAGGATTTCAGCAAAAGGAAGTGATGGCCAGTGGTATTGTCACTAGACTAATAATCCAGAGACCTAGGTAATGTCCTGGGGACCTGGGTTTGATTCCCACCACAGCAGATAGTGGAATGTGAATTCAATTTAAAAAAGAAATCTGGAATGAAGAGTCTAATGATGACCACAAATCCATTGTCAATTGTTGGAAAAACCCATCTGGTTCATTAATGTCCTTTAGGGAAGGAAACTGACAACCTTATCTGGTCTGGCCTACATGTGACTCCAGATCCACAGCAATGTTGCTAGCTGTTAAACTACGCTGTGGGGAATTATGGATGAGTGATAACTGCTGGCCGAGCCAGTGACATCCTCATCCTGTGAATGATTTAAAAACATTCACAGTACCAAGTATGCAGTACCAAGGCAATGCCACATGATGGCATTAAGTATCAATTTTGATTACACAATTATCAGCAGCCCACTGTAACTTGTTATTTTAGCAGTCAACTATTATAAATCTAAATATTAAAGGGGCAAAGCAATGGAGAAGATGTCTTTTGCTGGTTAATGGGTAGGAAGGAAAATGTTATATGCTTTACAATTATGAGATTTAAAAGATTATTCCATTTTGGGACAGCTATATTATAGAAAAATAGGAACAAGTAAACCACAGATTTGGTCGCCAAAGTAAGGTTACCAAGAAATGTTCCCCGAAACGCTCCATGATTTGGCATCCTGTCTCCCTTATGTACAGGAGACCACATCGAGAGCAATGGACACAATAGATGAGATGTTAGGATGTGCAGGACGATCTCTACCAAATGTGAAAAGATCCTTTGGGGCCTTGTTTAGAGGTGACGTCTCTGGGACACATGCACCAAACAACCCCATTGCCCTGTGATCCCTCCCACTCCATCAAGGCCATGCAAGTCCTGGGCCTCCTCCACCACCAAATCCAAACCACCTGATGACTGGAGGAAGAATGTTTCATTTTCAGACTTGAGACCCTTCAACTTATATGGCATCAACATCAACTTCAGCAGTTTCCAAAACTCCCCTACCCCACCTCATTCCAGATCCAACCTCCAACTTAGCACCACCTTCTTGAACTAACCTATCTATCTTCCTTCCTACCTATCCACCAACCTATCACAATCACCACACACCTGGATCTACCTATCGCCTTCCCAGCTACCTTCCCTCCACCCCACCCTCCTATTTATTTCTCAGCCCCTTCACAACTCTCCCAACCTGACACATTCCTGATGAAGGGCTTATGCCCAAAACGTCAACTCTGATGCTTGGATGCTGCCTGACTTGCTGTGCTTTTCCAGTGTCACAATTTGACTCAATATGATCAGTATACCTTACCCTGCATTTAATGCTATATTCTCACTTTCTTCCCATACCCCTTGATACTTTTAAAATCTAAGGATAATATTTTAAAAAAAGCCTTGCCCCTTCCACCCGCGCTTGATTTTTGTATAGGACTATAAATGGCGTATGTTTCATAACTTGTTTCTATGCTTGCCATTCTATCCTGGCACCTGATCCTGAAGACCTAGCAGGAATACAAGAAACCTAATGTCCCCAAGCGGTTGGTCAAGATCAGTGGAAGTGTCTTTATGAAACAGCACACAGCCACTACCTCTCTGTTCAATACACCAGCATATACTTCTGGCATTCAGGACTTGAGACTAACATCCAGGTAACCCACCTCACTAAAACTCTCATATTCTAACAAACCAAACTGTTGCTCTCTCTCTGTTTTCAGCTGTGACAGACATGTCAGGGTCACTCCAGCACCAATATCGAGCCCTGTCTCTTGACTAAAGAGGTCACCAAAAACAAAACAGAGCAGAGCAGAACTGGTGGGAGGAGTAAGGACACCTGAATCTCAGGATGGCTACAGAATGGTTCACAGCAATGCTGGACAATGCCTTTGCTATCTGGTGTCACTAAAAACTTTTGGAGCATGATGGAATGCTCCTGCTTTTTGCCCCAGTTTACCCTCATCTTGCCATCACCTGTCATTACTTGCAACTGCTAATAGCATAACCATGGGTCTCTTGCTATTATCGTACATCCCATTTACTCAAACCAAATTTCCTAATTTTCTGCTTTCAGGCACCCTAGAACAGTTAAAGGGCCCCATCACTTGGTCAGAAACTCAGACATTGGCACTACACATCCCTTAAAGGTTAATAGAGAATGGGGATTTGCACAAGACAAGTCACTGGGCATGCATGAGTTAAAGCAAGATGAAAGGGTGGGGGAATACCTTGTGTGCTAGCTCGTGGAGTTACATACACGAGAATTTCCTCGAGGATGCAAACCGCATTGGAATGCACTGACTCTGTAATCTAAACAGCCTCTTGATGCTGACAAGGAAAATGGAGGTCTAACTTGACAGATGGCATCAAACAGGGCTCTCCCAGACTCAGGCCCATGTCCATGTCATATTGTACATCCAGATACACTGTAACTTCAGCCACTGTAATTTGTGTAGACAGGACATTCACCTTCTTTCTGAGGATGTAGCAACATCTCTTCCCCCAACACAGCAAATCACCCAACACCTCAAAAACATTCCACAGTATTTACGATGATCACAATAGCAGACATCAGTGTAAATTGGAGAGGCAGTAGCAGAGTGGCATTATCACTAGACTAGTAATCCAGAGACCCAGGTTAATGCTCAGGACATAAATTTTAATCTCACTATACCAAATGGTGAAATTTTAATTCAATTTACTTAATCTGGAATTAAATGCTAGAATATTGGCAAGCATGCACCAGTCAATTGCCTTAAAACCTAAATGGTTCACTAATTTCCTTTTGTGAAGGAAATCTGCCATTTTTACCTGGTCTGGCTTATGTGATTCCAGATCTTCAGCAATAAAGTTGACTCTCAACTGCTTGAATCTGAAATAGCCTAGGAAGCCACTCCATTTGTTGAGCAATTCGAGACAGGCAATAAATGCTACCTTGCCATTGACACCACATCCCATCAAAGAATGGAGAAAAATTATCAACTTTCATTAAGTTGGTTACCTGACCCTTTAAATGACATTAATAGTAGGCCCATCTTCCAGCTTTATTCATGTTGTTGGTGAGTGACATACAAATATGTTGACTGAACGTGTATAGTTCAAGTTTGTAAGTTACATGACAACGTATCAGCATTTGGATAGCATGCTAGCAAAGGTCCTTCCGAGCATGATATGCCATATTAGAAGCAGCTGACAGGCAGATACACCAGTTGGCATAACATTGACTCCAGCAATATTACAAGTCTGAGTTTCACACCCATTGGAAGCACTGAAATTAGGAGTTGGAATAGGCCGTTCAGCCCTTTGAGCTTGGTCATTCAAAAGCATAATGGCTGGCTTGCTAAATCACTGCCACCTCCTTTCTCCCCATTCCGCTTGATAGATTCATAGAGATGTACAGCATGGAAACTGACCCTTCAGTCCAGCCCACCCATGCCGACCAGATATCCCAACCCAATCCAGTCCCACCTGCCAGCACCCGGCCCATATCCCTCCAAATCCATCCAAACGCTTCTTAAATGTTGCAATTGTACCAGCCTCCACTATTTCCTCTGGTAGCTCATTCCATACATGTACCACCCTCTGTTTAAAAAAGTTGCTCTTTTATATCTTTCACCTCTCACGTTAAACCTATGTCCTCTAGTTCTGGACTCCCCGACCCCAGGGAAAAGACTTTGCCTATTTACCCTATCCATGCCTCTCAATTTTGTAAACTTCTATACGGTCACCCCTCAGCCTCCGATGCTCCAGGGAAAACAGCCCCAGCCTGTTCAGCCTCTCCCTATAGCTCAAATCCTCCAACCCTGGCAACATCCTTGTAAATCTTTTCTGAACCCTTTCAAGTTTCACAACATCTTTCCAATAGGAAGGAGACCAGAATTGCACACAATATTCCAACAGTGGCCTAACCAATGTCCTGTACAGCCGCAACATGACCTCCCAACTCCTGTACTCAATACTCTGACCAATAAAGGAAAGCACACTCAATGCCTTCTTCACTATCCCATCTACCTGCGACTCCACTTTCAAGGAGCTATGAACCTGCACTCCAAGGTCTCTTTGTTCAGCAAAGATGCCTTTAAAAAAAAATATTCTCTCTTTCCTGGACAGTGTATATTCAGTGATGTGGCTGCCCCTTGCCTTCTGTAGCAGAGAATTTGACAGATTTACAATCCTTCGACTGAAAAAAAGATTCCTTGATCTCAATCTTAAACAATCTACCTGTATCCTGAGATTGTCTCCCCTTGTTTGAACTAGTTAAAACATCCACCTGTCAGGTTTGGCTGAACCAGGGCAAATAATTTTTTATGACAAAATGCTTTCTGTAGCAGTGTAGTAATGTATGAAATTGCATCAGTCGTGTGTGCTTAAGTTTTTTTAAAAAAAAAACTCACTTGGAATCCACTGGAGGATTAAAATAACACCAAGCTGGAATTTTGTACAGAAGCTGATGCAATGCTGTCTGAGGTTTCCTCAGTGCTGTAGCCACCACAGAAGGGAGAAGGAATGTAAGTAGATACTGGGACTGTGTGTAAAAATATTATTACATTCACATTGCCCAATGAAACAAAAACAAAACTACATGAAATGAAATTAAAATAACTATTTTATGGTAACAAAGTTGTTGGTGGTGACTTGGTAACATTTTGGAAGCTACTATCATACATCTCAGTGGCCTAAAAAAGTTCTTGCTGATGAAACTTTATTTAGTTTTAATGCACAACTTTGACAGATTGTTCTTCAAATTCTTAGAGTGTCAGTATTTCGTGAACTCTCCTCTAACTTACAAGTGTTACCAGTTAATATACTCAAGGCATGTCAGAAATAGCTGCATTCCCTAATTTGGGCACGATGCTGACATAGTCTATCCCATATGAAGTATCTTTTGAACAAATTACCTATTACTTCAAATCAAATAGTGCAAGTAATCAAAGTGATCATTTAGAGGTTAAGTATTGGAATATAAAAACAAGTGACTTAGAGTTAAGACAGCTATTGTGCTATAATTTTTTCAAAAATAAGTGAACTAATAAAAATACACCCCTAGAATTAATTAGTGAAAAACAACTCTCCCTGGTCTCTCTTCAGAATAATACAGGTAAAGACATCATAGTCCTACAGAACCATAGAGCTGCTGTCATATTAGACAACTAATAGTGGTTTAGCCTGGAAGATCACACGCCTCAGACAAGGGGTGAGGTTGAGGTAACCTTAGCCTGTGAGATTCAGTGGTGCCGGTGTTGGACTGGGGTGGACAAAGTTAAAAGAAAAATCACACAACACCAAGTTATTGTCCAACAGATTTATTTGGAAGTACTAACTTTTGGAGCGCTGAATGAAATTGCATCAGTTGTTTGTTCTTTCACATAAACAGTTAAGTTTTTCTTAAAAGAAATCACTTGGAATTCACTGGAGAATTAAAATAACATCAAGTTAGAATTTTGGTCACCTGATGAAGGAGCAGTACTCCGAAAGCTAGTGCTTACAAATAAACCTGTTGGACTATAAGCTGGTGTTGTGTGATTTTTAACTTGGCCTATGTGGGAATTGAACTCTTGCTGTTGACATCATTTTGCATTGTAAACCAGGCACACATTAGAAGAGTTAACTGGAAGACTCTGGACAAACAGTAAGATGATGTAATTGCATTGAATTTGCTCATGATATGAGTAAAGCATATGCTGGCAAATTCATATAAAATTCTTTGGTCTAATATTTAACAAAGGTATTTACTAGTGTTTAATTAACACATTCAATAGAATATTGGGTGTAAGATTTTGGTACCAATGTGAATTTGTTCTCAACAAATATTGTAAACATAATATCAAGGATTTAGCATGGTTTTGCAACAGCGGGACATTTAAGAATCAGCAATGCATGCTGGTCTTACCAGTAATGCCCATGTCCCATGAATGGAGAAATAAGTTTGCTCTCTCAATAACAATATTGTCATAACTAAGTATGTGATCATTTGTATTGCTGCTGTATTGATAGGAAACCTTCATCAAAATTTTGAACAAATTAGGAATAAAAATACAATGACAAAATTTTCATTCTGGTTCCAATTCCAAAACTGTTTGTTAAATGAGGAATTAAATTTTGCAAATTAAAGAAATGATCAAAGACAAGTCAATTAGCTGGTGTTTTCTAGTCAAAAATGGTGACTTTTTAGTGCAATACTTCGATCAAACTATACTTGTTAATGCAAACCAGAGTTATATAAATTTGGCAAAGGCCTCAATTTAAAACATCTGGAAAAGCACACAGAATTAAAACTATCTTTCATTCCTTAAAACTGAATCCACCAATTAGCTGTGAACATTTGACAATTCTTACTATCATCTCTGCATCAGCAGTGAGACAACATAGCAGATATGTTCACTAGAAACAGCTAATGTTGGTTTTCAGCCTTAAACAGTATAATCCATAAGTGGCCATTACCTTTTCCAAAAATATATCCTTGCCTGCATTGCTGACTACATATTAAGATCATGATTCCACCAAGTAGCTTAAGCCAATTTTTGTTTCTAAGACTCACTAGGCATTCTGGGTTGATTTAAGCTTTTCAGCCTTAAGACTTACCTTAATTTAAAACAATTGTATCTTAAAATGTTAAAAATGCATATTGAAACAACACATCTATATGGCATCTTTAGTGTAACAAAATGCTCCAGGATGCTTTTGTGGATTATCATAAAGCAAAGTTAGACACTGTGTAACATAAGGTGATAGTAGGACAGATGACCAAAAGATTAAAGATGTAACTTTAAAGGAAGAAAAGAGAAGTAGAAAATCAGATAAGATTTAGGGGAGGAATTCCAGAACATAAGGCCTTAACAGTTGACAGAGTGGCTTCCAATAATGGAATTAATAAAGCTCAAAAGGCAAGAATTAGATGAGCACATATTTCGCAGGTTTGAGAGTTGGGAGGAATTACAGGGATAAGGAAGAGTAAGTGATGCAAGGCATTTGAAAAGAAGGATAAGTTTTGAATCATGTCATCACATGATTGGAAACCAATCTAGTTCATTGAGAACAGACGATAGATATGCCCTGATATGTACATGAACATGGATGAGCGTTTTCGATTACCTCAAATTTACAGAGGACTGAATATGGGAAACCAGTCAGGACTCTGTTGGAGTAGCCAAGTTTAAAGATAACACAATGGACAATGGCTACTAGATATTTGTGCATAGTGTGAACTTTGCCTTCTTCCAATGTGCCATCACACCATCTGGGATTTCAACACTACTATCAACTTGACCTGATAATCATCAGAAGTCTCAATCTGTCCAGTGCTGTTCACACATGTACAAAGAATGCCATGCATAATGACAAACATCAGAACTTTTCAGCTCTTCAAGAACCCCTTAAACTCTTTTGTTCACTAGGTAGACTGACAAAGGTGTGAAAATCACTGTAGTTAATCTTCAAATGATGCTGCAGTGATATAGAGTGGAGGATACAATCAGACTGGCCGTGATCTTACTGAATGGCAGAGCATGTTCAAAGGGCCAACTGGCCTTTAAATGCTCCTAACTTACTTGATCGTATGTGTGCAAAATCTGGAAAAGGAACAAGCAGATTGTCACACATCATCACATGGTTTCAGAATCTCCAAAGCAAATGCTAATCCTGCAAACAACGCATCAGTAGAAATCATCCTGCACCAACAGCAAGAGACAACTTAATGAGTGAGAGGCTGGTTTAGTCTCAAGCAAATGGTGAATATAGCTAGGGAGTAGACTTTGGAGTCAGCACCAAAGACAATAGCATTAGTATTCCACCTATTTAATTGGACAAAATGTTCCTCATCGAGTCATAAATATCAAATAAGCAGATGAATAATTTACTAACAGTGCAAGGATCATGAATCAGTGGTGAGCTGCATGAGAGTACCATCAATGCACAAGTAAAAACAAATGATTTTTTAAAATGATCTGGTTAAGGCATAACATGTAGACTGAAAAACAGGAAGGGAACAAGGATTGATGAATGAAGCAAACAGGAAAAATTGGAATGGGAGAGGGAAGAAAAAGTGACAAAATAAATCCAAAGGACTATGAATTGATTATATGCTTTACATCAGCAACACACATGAAACAGACTCTCATACATTCCTCTTCTCAAATGAGTTTATTAATAATTACCTCAGTTGATAAATATATCATGCGTGAGATTACACCATGAATCTTCTAGATTCAGTCAGCTAATTTCACAATTAGCTACAGCATCTCTAACCTTCAGACAAAAAAGACTGACACATTTTCTGAACTCCTTTGAAATTTAGTGAATGTGGTATATATGGAGACTTTCAGAAAACGTTTGATAAATAATGAGAGGGTAATGGGGGAGATTAACAAATACAGGATTAGCAGAAAGGTAACAAATTGGTTTACGAATTGACAAGAAGGGAATCCTGACACCACCTCTTTAATTTCTCTGTTCTTCTCTATTCTGGCATATGGCTAATGGCCATCTGACTGATTTCCCTCATTCAGGTATCCATTAATGTATTTTCAGAGCTGGTTAGAGATTGACAAGTGGCAATCTTTAGAACTGATGTCCAGATTTTCAGATCATACTATAATGAGGAACATTATAAGTAGTGAACAGTAAAAATGCAGTACATGACTGAAAAAAGACCAGAAGTATTACATAATAATTTTAGCTTATTTTGAGCAGCAGTAGGAGAGGAGTGGGTGGAACCTGGGAGTGAATGGTAGCAGCGGAACTTCTGGATAAAAACCAGAGGAACAGGGCCCAGATCAAGCTCAGTCACAGCAGCAGTGGCAGAGGAAATGAGTGGGTAGAATATTCACTTAACCCAAAGGCAGAGCTCTTGAGGCGATGTCAGAGTTTAAAAAGTGATGTATGACAAGAGGATTGGTTGCATAGGAACCAGCTTTAGGGGCCAAAAGAGTAGTACTGGAGAGAGTAGATGTAAAGTCAGAAGCAAGTTCCATTCAGAAATAGAAGGAATACTACGACAATACAGTCAGCAGAGAACACACGGGCAGTATAAGGCACATGGGGAGGTCTGGAATGCTGCTCAGAGTACCCTAGTTGCAGCTGCACTAATACCTTGCAATAAGACTTCCTTATTCTCTTGCTCCAAACCCCTTCATGATTACAGTGAGAATTCAGGGCCAGTGTGCTTCTTTAAGAGTGATGGCAAAGGCAGCAGGTTCAAGGCATTTTATGAGTAAATGTAAGGGGATTATCAGTGAAAGAGTGGGACTGATTAGAGATCAAAGCAGCAATTTATGCATGGAGTCAGTGAATGTGAGTGATGTCTGAAATGAATACTTCTCATATATATTCACAGAAAAAAAGCATTGTAGATGGGGATTTCAGTTGGGATGGTGAAGTTGTAGAACATGTTAAAGATTAATACAGAGGAGTTATAAGATAAATAAATTTCCAGGGCCTGATGAGGTGTATCCCAGGTTGCTATGGGTGGCAAAGGCGGAGATTGCTGGGGCCCTGGCAGATATATTTAATACTTTGCTGGACACAGGTGAATACCAGATTACTGGAGGATAGTTAATATAGTTCTTTTGTTTACTAAGGGCAGCAATGATAAACCAGGTAATTATAAACCTGTTCGTTTGACATCAATGGTATGGAAATTACTGGAAAAAAATTCTGAAAGGACAAGATTAAACAATACTTAGGAAGACAAGGATTGATCAAGGATAGACAGCATGGACTTTTGTAGAGAGAGATCCTGTCTGACTAATTTAATTGAGTTTTTTGAATGGTTGACTAAATGCATTGGCGAGGGTATGCCGTCGATGTGGTTTACATGGACTTCAGCAAGGCCTTTGACAAAATCCCACTCGAAAGGTTGGTCCAAAAGGCAACAGCCATGATATCAAGGCAAACTGGATCTAAAATTGGCTTATAAATATGGGGCAGAGGGTGATGGTGTAGAGTTGTTTGTGTAATTGGAAGCCTGTGATCATCAGCATACCACAGGAATTGGTGGTGGGACCCTCACAGCTTGTTATGTACATTAATAACTTGGATGTGAATGCAGAGGTTTAATTAATAAGGTTGCAACTGACATGAAAATTGGGGGTATTGTTGATAGTGAGGACGACGGTGCCAGGCTAGCTTGATATTGCTCAGCTGGTAAATTGGGAAACGCAATGGTAGATGGAACTTTATCCTAATAAGTGCAAGCTGATGCATTTTGTGAGATCTAATGAGGGAAGGATATACACCAATAAATGGTAGGTCCCTATGGAGCACTGAGGAGCAAAGGGACTGTGGCATAGAAGTCCATAGATCCTTGAAGGTGTCAGCACAGAGACAGGATCGTGAAGGAGGCAAAAGGGATACTTGCCTTCATTAGGTGGGGTGCAGAATATAGGAGCAAGGAAGTCTTGTTTCAGCTTTTTAAAACATTGGTTAGGTCACACATGGAATACGGTGTGTATTTCCGGTTGCCACACCCTCGTGGAAGGACATGATTGCATTGGAGAGGGTGCACAGAAGGTTCATCAGGTTGTTACCTGGCATGAGGAAAGACTGAATAGGCTGTGTTTGTTTTCCTAGGAGCAGAGAAGGCTGAACAGTTATCTGATTGAGGTATATAGAATTACGACAAGCATAGTAAACAGATCAATAAAATATTTTCCCCATGGCAAACGTGTCAGACCAGAGGGCAGAAGTTTAAGGTGAAGAGCAAGTGGTTTAGAGGATGTCTGAGGATAAAGCTTTTTCACCCAGAGGTTGGTAGATGTATGGAACCTGGTGTCTGAAAGGGTAGTGGAGACAAATACTCTAGCAACATTTAAGAAGCATCTGGATCAGTACTTAAAATGTTACTGCACTGTAGGCTATGGACCAAGTGCAGGTAAATGGGATGTGTGTATTGTTGCGTTTGTTGGTTGGTAAAATCATGGAGGGCTAAAGGGCCTGTTTGATTCTTTACAGCACTGGTTGGTTATTGGGAGAATGCTAAAAATTGGGATCAATTAGGAAGATTTGAGTACATACAGCAACAAAGGAAACAGCTGAAGGCCATAATAAAGTTAATGGAATACTGCGTTTTATACTGAGAGATACAGAATGTTAAAATTGTGATGTACCTGTGCACTTCAATAGTAAGACCATCCAAAAACGTGCAAGTTACCTAGATTGGTCATGCTGAATTGCGTGGTGTCCAGAGATGTGTAAGATAGCTGGATTAGCCGCGAGAAATGCAGAGTGATAGGGTAAGTGAGGTGGGGGTGGGATGGTATGCTCTTCGGAGGGTCGGTGTGGACTCGATGGGCCAAATGGCCTACTCCACACTGTAGGGATTCTAGCATTTTGTATTCAAGAGTAGTATTGAACTCCAGATGATGGTAAACATGGGACAAATAAAAGGTGCATTGTTATTACTAAGATTCTGCCTATTTCAAGGAATATAAATCTTAAGACTTAAAAATTCAGGCCTTTTTGTTTGAAAAGAAAACAAGAGGGCAGTTTGATAGGACAGAGTAGACAGAAACAAATGGTTTCATTTGATAAATGAGTGAGTTCACAGGAAAAGTCTTTTTTTAAAGTCAGTGTTGTGAAGCTGAAAAATAAAATGGCTAGAAGAACAGAGCAAACAGAGTATCTGGAGAGACTAGTGTCTGGAGGATAAATACCAACAAGGTCATGTCATAGTTGAGTTGCTGCATAATTCTATGTAACTTTGAAGCACAAAATTAACACATTAATGTGTTGAAGAACAAGCTGCTGCTACCAAAAATGACCCAACTGGCATTAAAAAATTAAGGTAGCATCAAACCAATCATCATAACTACACCAAATCAATATTTGTATTGACAGTGAAATAGACGATGGCATCAAGTACTCTAAAGCATAAATCTAACACTATTATTCTTCAATAACATTTTTTACTTTTATCATATGTGAGCCATTTGTTGCTCATTTCTAACCATCTTTGAGAAAACAGTTACTGTTCAATGTGTTTTCCACCTCTGTATTCTATTCTAATATTTTGATCAAGTTTTGCCAAGAAATAGATTGTATAATGTGTTCATGTAATACTCAAAGGAATCTAATGGCAATCCATTGACTGGTATACTGCCAATTGAATCCAAATTCCAAGCTGGAAATGAAGAAATGCCGAGCAATTCAGGTTCTCTTCTTGATCCTTTCTTGATACCAAACTCAAATTCAACAATGTCTAGACCATGCAAAGGAAGAAAGATAATTTTTTAAAACGTTCAAATTTCTCGACTAATACATTAAATATTTCGTTGTACAGTTTTATATTACAACTGTTATTTAAGACCGCTTGAAATTGGTGCAGGAGTAGGCCATTATGACATTCCTCACATCCACTTTCCTGCTCTTTCCCCAAAACCTTTGATTCCCTTACTGCATCAAGAATCTCTCAGCCTTACATATGTAGAGTCACAGAGTCATGGAGATGTACAAAATGGAAACAGACTCTTCGGTCCAACCTGTCCATGCCGACCAGATATCCCAACCCAATCTAGTCCCACCTGCCAGCACACAGCCCATATCCCTCCAAACCCTTCCTATTCATATACCCATCCAAATGCCGTTTAAATGTTGCAATTGTACCAGCCTCCACCACTTCCTTTAGCAGCTCATTCCATACACGTACCACCCTCTTGGTAGGCTACTGCAAAAAATACGGAGGTATGACATTGAGGGTGAGTTGGACGTTTGGATTAGGAATTGGCTGGCTGGAAGAAGACAGAGGGTAGTAGTTGATGGTAAAGATTCATCTTGGAGTGCAGTTACATGCGGTGTTCCGCAAGGATCTGTTTTGGGACCATTGCTGTTTGCCATTTTTATAAATGACCTGGAGAAGGGGCTAGAAAGTTGGGTGAGTAAGTTTGCAGATGATACGAAAGTCAGTGGAGTTGTTGACAGTGAGGAAGGATGTGGCAGGTTACAGCGGGATATAGATAAGCTGCAGAGCTGGGCAGAAAGGTGGCAAATAGAGTTCAATGTAGGTAAGTGTGAAGTGATTCACTTTGGTAAGAGTAACAAGAAGATGGGATACTGGGCTAATGGTCGGATACTTGGTAGTGTGGATGAGCGGAGGGATCTTGGTGTCCATGTACACAGATCTCTGAAAGTTGCCACCCAGATAAAGAGTGCTGTGAAGGCGGCATATGGCGTACTGGCTTTTATTGGTAGAGGAATCGAGTTCCGGAGTCCTGAGGTCATATTACAGTTGTATAAGACTCTGGTGCGGCCGCATCTGGAGTATTGTGTGCAGTTTTGGTCGCCATACTATAGGAAGGATGTGGAGGCACTGGAACGGGTGCAAAGGAGATTTACCAGGATGTTGCCTGGTATGGTAGGAAGATTGTATGAGGAAAGGGTGAGGCACTTGGGGTTGTTTTCATTGGAGAAAAGAAGGTTTAGGGGTGACTTGATAGAGGTGTACAAGATGATTAGGGATTTAGATGGGGTTGACCATGAGAACCTTTTTCCACATATGGAGTCAGCTATTACGAGGGGGCATAGCTTTAAATTAAGGGGTGGTAGGTATAGGACAGATGTTAGGGGTAGATTCTTTACTCAGCGAGTCGTGAGTTCATGGAATGCCCTGCCAGTAGCAGTGGTGGACTCTCCCTCTTTATGGGCACTTAAACGGACATTGGATAGGCATATGGAGGATAGTGGGCTAGTGTAGGTTAGATGGGCTTGGATCGGCGCAACATCGAGGGCCAAAGGGCCTGTACTGCGCTGTATTTTTCTACGTTCTACGTTCTCTTTTATATCTTTTCCCTGTCACTCTAAAGCTATGCCCTCTATTTCTGGACACCCCCAGCCCAGGGAAAAGACTTTGTTTATTTATCCTATCCATGCCCCTCATAATTTTGTTAGAAATTCCAAAGACTCACAACTCAGAAAAAATTCTTCCCCATCTCAATCTTTAATTGTTATTCCTTAATTTTGAGACCATGCCCTCTGGTACTAGATTCTGTTATGAGGGGAAACATACTCTCTACATTTACCATGTCAAGGCCCTTATTAATCCTGTATATTTCAATGCAATCACCTTTCATTCTTCTGAACTCCAGTGAGTAGAGTCCCAACCTGTTTAGCATTTGCTCACAAGACAATCCTTCCATACCAGGGATCATTAATCCTAGTGGATATTCTCTGAACTGCCTCCAATGAAATAATGTTTTTCTTAAATACTGACCAGAACTGCTCAAAGTAGTTGAGATATAGCATCAGCAATACCTTGTACAGTTACAGTAACACTTCCTCACTCTCATGCCCCGAACCCCTTGAATGGCCAACGTTCCATTAACTTTCCCAATTACCTGCTGTACCCTGTACACTAGCTTTGTGTTTTGTGCACAAGTACCCTCAAGTCCCTTTGTATTGCAGTTTTTCTCCATTAAATAATATTTTGTTCTTTTATTGATGCTTCCAAATAAACAGCTTCATATTTTCCCAAATATTCCGTTTGTCAATATTTTACCCACTTACTCAACCTAACAATATCTCTTGTAAACTGTTTACATCCCTCTCACAACCTATCTTTCCACCTATTTTTGTGACCTGTACAAATATGGTGACAATACATTCATAGAATTCCCACAATGTGGAAACAAAATATTCGTGCTAACCAGTGAGCCACTGTGCTACCCTTCCTCCAAGTCATTAATATATATATTGTAAACGACTGTGGTATCAGTACTATCACTTCCGTTCAGAGGAAGGGTCAGTCAACCTGAAACATCAACCCTGATTTATCTCCTCAGATGCTGCTAGATCTGCTGAGCTTTTCCATAATCTCTATTTTTGTTACTGATCCCTGTGGAACTGCACTGGTCACACCTCACTAGCTTGAAAAATAACCCCTTATTTGCATGCGCTGTTTCCTATTCACTAGTGAATTCACTATCCATGCCAATAGACTACCTCTAAAAACCTAGTTGAATACCTTCTGGAAGTCCAAATACAACACAGCTACTGGTTGCCCTCGATTTTCTCTGGTTGAATTCCTCAAAAAATTTTAATAAATTGGTCAGGCATGATTTCCCTTTCAGGAACCATGTTGACTGTGCTTGATTAGATTTGATTTTCCAAATGCTCCTCTATTACTTCCTTAATGACTGATTCCACTACTTTTCCAACAATAGACGTGAGGTGAATTGGTTTAAATAGTTTTGCCTCCCTCCTGTTTTGAATAGAGATACCACAATGGCAGTTTTTCAATCTTCTGGCACTTTGCCAGAATCCAAGGAATTTTGGAAAACTACAACCAATGCATCCACCAACTCTATAGCTACTTTTTTTAGGATCCTTGGATGTGAACCATTAGGGCTAGGGGACTTATTTTAGCTGCATTAGTTTGTTTAAGATCACTTCTCTAGGGATGTTGATGATAATTAATTCTTCCTCTGTATTGCTTAGTCTTAATACTAATGGCAAGTTCAAATTATCTTCCACCATAAATTTAGTACAATACACTTACACTGAGAATACTCATTCATGAGGTTTATAATGCCAGAATTTGTTGCCGCATCTTTTTAAAAAATACATTTCATATTTCATTTATAGGTAAAATTTTGAAGAGTGCACTGAAAGCTAACATTAGGGCACTGGATTCTAGTGCCACTCATTAGGGATAAATATTGTACTAGAACACTATCTGAACTACCTGACATTTTACTAGCTGTAACATCTCCAGCTTCTGATTATCTATACAATTACTGCACATCGGAACATACCTAGTCATTTTCTCAAGTTAGTTGGCTGTGACAGTAACTGTACGAGACGTTGTTTCCAGTACAGAGGAATACTTGCTCCAGTTTTGGGTGAAGCTTTAAGAAAAATCAAAAACAAAAGTCACCCTTAAGTTGTTTTTCCACTATTCTATAGAACCATGAAAACAATAACAGTATTAATATTCAGGAAAAAAAAATTAATGCAATGTAGTGTAGATTTGAATAACAGTTTACCTTTGTATCTGAGTGGCTGATTGTTGAACCAGTAAATTCACACCTTAATGTTGAAGTTTACCAGAGATAATCTTGCAACCAAACAGTCCACTCTATTAACAAGACTGCCTTATTTTACCCTTGTAATATCACCTGGCTTTCCTCATCTGCTATTGAAATTTGCATCAATATCTTTGTTATCTGTAGGTTTATCTATGCTCTTCTAATTAGACCCACAAATTCCAAACTCCACAAAACTGAACTCACTAAAATATTGCTATCTATATCCAAAGTTACATTTATTGTTCACTTATTACCCCTTTGCGTGTTGATGTAGTCTGACACTGCCTCAATTCTGCAATTTTTATTCTTGTTTTCAAATCCATCCATGGCCAAGATCTTCCCTGCGCCAGCTCCACTAGCCTCCAAGATATCTGCACTTTTGCAATTATGGCATCATGTGTTTCCCCTAATTTTAATTGTTCTATTCTTTCAACCAACTTCCAAGGACTAGAGTTTTCTTTCATATTTTTCCTTCCTTTTCCTTCTTTATTATACTCCTTAAACACACCTCTCAGCAGGCTACTGCTCAACTGTCCTTTAACCATCCCATTACTTTGCTCTGTGTCAAATACTATTTAATAAATCTCTGAAGCATCAGGGATGTTTTACTAATTTATACAGTATACATTTGCATAAATCCAAATTGTTGTTGCTACAGAAAATACTAAGGCCATACTGAACAATAAGATCTCTTGTTCAAACCATGATCTTTGCAGTTAGCTGATCTTAGCTGGATTAATGGCAGATATGCGCCAATGTATATTAGTACTCTTGTAATTAGGAATAGTAAAATGCTGCCACTTTATAAAAACCTCTGATGGGAAGTGCACTTTACTTACACTAACAGTGGCCCTTTGTGAAAGGAGCAAAAATGGGTGGTCAGATGAATAATGGTATTATACACTAAAAATATTATACGGGTAACCAATACTGATTTATAGCATGTGATGGTGAGGCAAGAATACACTTGACATTTTTTACAAAAGCGAAAACTGTCAAAGTTAAAGTTCACTTCCGCAAGTGGAATTGTTATTCTTTTGAAATTTCATACAGGAAGCATTTTTGACGTTATTTAACCCACAGGCTGTAACACTTACCACAATTACCTTCTGAATATCTTGCAAGCCCAGCCGCTACCATCTTTTGGGAAAGCTTAGATCCTCTCCTAAAGGACATAACATGTTTAAACAAGAACAACAAACTAAACTAACAAAGTTAAAGAAAGAGAACATATGCTGTATAGGCTTTGTAACTTTTGACTGTTAAATGAAACTGGACTAAAATTAGACAGCATTGTGAAAAAGAGAGAGATTATACCTGAGATATTCACCACATATTCCCTTCTTCAGGTAAACTGGCATTGGGTTAAAAATCAATGAGTTAAATGTGTAGCTCAAAGATTGATGTGCATAGAATGGTATCATTACTGGGGTAGAAAAAGCGGTTCCAATGGGTTTCACTTGACCCATACTGAAGTAACTCCAAAGAGGCCACTTTCTCATCATCAAGTCACTTTTTATTTATTTACAAACAATCTGTGACTATGGTACTGCCTCAGTGTCAGGCATCAGAGTGTCAGTATCTGACACTTATCCTTTTCACATATCAGTCAGGGTTCCCTAATTGGACAAGATTAACAGCCCCAATCAGGTAACTCAGATCCCATGAGTTTCAACTGAAAGGGTTCAGAAAAGATTTAAAAGGATCTTGCTAAGGTTAGAATGTGAAACCAGAGGGAGGGTCTGAATAGGCAGGGGCTGAGGAATGACTTTATAAAGTCATGAGGGCATGGATAGGATAAATAGACAAGGTCTTTTCCCCAGGGTGGGTAAGTCCAGAATTTGAGTTTCAGGGTGAGGAGGGGAAAGATATAAAAAGGACCCATGGGATAACTTTTTCACACAAAGGGTTGTGCATGTATGGAATGAGCTGCCAGAGGAAGTGGTGGGGGCTGGTACAACTACAGCATTTAAAAAGCATCTGAATAGGTATATGAATAGGAGGGGTTTAGAGGAATCTGGGCCAAGCGCTGGCAAATGGGACTAGATTCGGTTAGGATATCGGTTGGCATGGACAGGTTGGACCGAAGGGCCTGTTTTCTTGCTTATGTCTCTACGACTCTATGACCTTGTAACAATCACTGCACCTACCGAGACCAGTGACCTGATACATCGAATAACTATAGCCATAGCAAGGGCTTTAAAATAATTAGAGGGGCTGGAATGGAGAGTGTGTGCAAAGTAGGAATGTCAGTTTACAAATCAAAAGGATATATTAGTTCGGGAGCTACTTGGGTAATGATACTCTGAATGGGACAGGAGGGGATTGAGTACATATACACAAAAAACAGCAGTTAATGGATAACATTTTAATGGTTCTTTGTTTCAATACATGTAGGATGTGGAGCAAAACAAATAAAGAAGCTAAAGGCACAAATGCGGCTAAAGGGTATGATCTTATAGACAGGGTTACAAGCTGATCAAAATTGGGAACGAAATATCCAGGGGTATGTGACTTTTTGAAAGGACAGGCAGGAAGGAAAGTCCGAAGGGGTAGCTTTGTTAATATAGGATAGGTTACAATAGCAAGAATTAAAATGTGTATAATCCATATGGATCGAAATAAGAAATAACAAGTGTTGAAAACAATGGTGAAAGTAGTCTATAGCCCCCCTAGCGACAGCTGTACTATAGGACAGAGAATACATGTAAAACAGGCAATCAAGGGTGATTTTAACACTCATGTAGATTGGGAAAATAAAATTGACAGAGTAGCCATGAATAGGAATTCGTAGTAAATTCAGAACAGTTTTCTGGAATAATGTGTTTTGGATCCAACCAGGGATCAAATTATTTTAGACCTGGTAATGTGAAATGAACTTCAATAAATTACTTTAGACTAAAAGATCATCTATAAAACAGTGTCCATAACATTATAGAATATAGCATGCAGTTTGAGTGTAATAAAGTTCAGTCAGAACTAACTGTGATAAAGGAGAACAAGTTGGCATGGATAGGGAAAGGAGTTTACCAGCAAAGATGGTCAAAGAACAATGGCAGACTTTTGAGAAAATAATTTATTGCTCAAAACAAAGATATGTACCAGTGAGAAGAATTCTAGGAAGGGGAAAAGACAACAATGGTTAACCTTGGAAGATAAGAATAGCACCAAATTTTAAGAAAGAAAATCATACAACGTGGCAAAGATTAGTGCTACGCTAGAGAACTGGGAAAGTTTTAAAAACTAATAAAAAAATGACCAACATAATAAAGAGGGAGAAAATAAACTTTGGGGTAAGCTTGCAAGTAATAATTAGACAGATAGCAAGAGCTTCTTTGAATATGTAAAAAAGGAGAGGTCAACGATAACATAAACCCCTAATAGAATGAGGCAGTGAAATAACAGAATAAGGAAATGGCAGAGAAGCTGAATAAATAATTTTGCAAGAGGATTCGCACTTGTATTCGTGGTAGAAGACAGTAACAGTATTCCAGAAATATTCAATAATCAAAGGGTAAAAGGAGAAAGTTGTTGGATTTATGTCCTATCACTAGAAAAAGTATGTTAAGGAAACTCATGGATTGAGGGTTGATGAGTCGTTATGACCAATGGTATGCATCCGAGGACACCAAAAGAAGTAGCTACAGAGGTAGTGGATGCACTGGTTAAGAATCTTTCAAGAATTAAGAGGTTCTTGAAACATTTTGGAGGAATGGAAAACTATCAATGTAATATCCTCATTCAAAGTGGGAAGGAGATAAAAACAGGTAACTATAGCCCAGTTAACATCTGTTGCTGGGAAAATGTTAGAGAGTCTATTATAAAGGATGCAAAAGCAGAGCATTTAAATATAGGTAGTAAGGTCAAGTGACATCAGCTTGGTTTCATGAAGGGGAAGTTACATTTAATAGAATTGAGGAAGCAACAAACATGATTGATAAATTGGATATAATATATTTGGATTTCCAGAAGTAGTTTGATAAGGTGTTACACATTAGGCTACTTAATAAGAGATTAGACAGAATTTTGGGGGCAGTATATTAGAATGAGTGAAAAACTGAGTTGACGTGAGTGAAAGGAGGACTTTGGAATCCTCATGCAAAAATTCACGAAAAGGTAGCATACAAGACAACAGGTAATAAGCAAGGCAAATGGAATGATGGCTTTTATTTCAAAAGAAGTGGAATACAAATATAGAAAGGATCTGCTAAAATTAGAGCACACTAATAATAGTGAGCAATTTTGATCCCCTTATCAAGGGTAACAGCAGAATTGGAGGCAGTCCAGAGAAGATGCACTAAGTTGATTCCAGTTATGGAAGGATTGTATTCGGATTGAGGAGAGGTTGAATAGGTTGCCAATCACATAACTCAGGCTGTGGATAGAGTTTAAAACTGATTAGTGAAGATAGGGGGGATTCAATTGCATGGAAAAGTATGGAAAAGCTTAAGCATGGAGAGAACTCTCAGTTTAGGTTTCAAGAATAAGTAATAGGACAGAATGTATGCAAAGGGATGGAATACAGTGTGGGTAAGTGTGAAGTTATGTACTTTGGTAGGAAGAATAGAGGTGTTAACTATTTTCTAAACATGGAAAGGTTTCAGAAATCTGAAGGACAAAGGGACTTGGAAGTCCTAGTTCCGATTTGTTTTAAGTTTATCATGCAGGTTCAGTTAGTCTGGATAAAGAGACACATCGGGCATAAGTGGTTCATGCATAAAAGGAACAGACTTTTACCTGGTCTCATAGTACAACTTAAAATAAAATATATATTTAATTAAGATAAGAACATCACAAGTCAAAAGGCATATATGGATGTCTTGCCAGCATACCTCATGATCCCTATTTTCCCTCTTTCACTGAAAAGTGCCACCGTCATAATGTTCGATTTTTGATAAAGTCTTGCAAAAAATGTTTTGTTTTTCACAGACTTCTTGAACCAGTTTATCTCTGATCTGGACCAGGTCACACCATGCATTGGAGAAACCTGCAAATTTGAGAAGATATTGTTTTGTTAGCATTCTGTACCCACCATCTCAATTCCCAACTAAGCTCAACATAAGACCATAGGAACTCCTGTGGTCTCCGAAGCACATCAAACCATTCAGAACAATAATTGCTGGTCTTCTTCCTCAACTCCAATTTCACACATTCCTTGACAGACCAAAAATGTGACTGTTTCATCTTTTAAATCTATCATATGCTCATTGTTAAACTTATATTTTACAGTGCAATGTGGACAAATTGGTATATCATTGTCAGCACCTGATAAGCTTAACAGTTGAGTTAAAAAGCACTACACATTATGGATGTTTATGGACTGCCATAGTCCCTCTCTTCGGGTACCATGTCATAAAAGGACACAGGTGACCACAGACTCCCATTGGTTTACGATTATGTTTGGCAAAATACTGTAGTGCTTTGTCTTTGCCATCTATGCCCTGAATGCCATCATATATATTGGAAGGATTTACAGGCTAATAATCAACCTGTTTAGCTACATCATGAATGCACCTTCCTTCCAGTACAGAAGTAGGATTTTAATGGAGGGCTTTTACCATTGCACTATATTACATTACCATTGCACCACAAGACCTTCTCATGGTCTAATTAGTTTCTTATTATAGAAACTAAACAACACTATTTATGCCATGTTCTGTTTCAATTTTTAAAGTGCTCTTTTTGTTAATGTGAATAACAGTGTCTCAAAGATAATGAGTAGGGAGAACTTGGTTGTGGGAAGAAGCAGCAGTCAATATCAATCAAGTTATATTATATCATGCCCAAGGCACTGAGCACTGGTGCAGCACACTTGCAATATCCAAGCTTCTAAATTTAGCATTTAATAAGTTTTTGTTCATCTGGTATACATTAAAGCTAAAAAAAGGGCTTAAACAGCATCATTGGTCTTGGTTTTATTAGGTATAATAAAACCCTCCATGTTAAGAATTTTAGTAAACTTCACATCCCTATATACTTACGTTTGCTAAAGACACACACAATGCTTGCTGGGGAAGGACACAATATGCTGGAGGAAGAGGTTTAAAATAACTTAATGAAAGGCAAGCAGAAAATCCATAATCGACACATAACACTTCCAGTAGAAGGTGTTGATGATCACCTGCAAAACAATGTCAAAGTTAAGAATTTGTCTCTTTGATGTGAATCCATCTTTCAAAAAATGAATGCAAACAGACTGCGCGATTCAGAGGGAAACAGCTTTTCAATAAGTTGCTGAAAATATATTGGTCTTAAAGTTGGTGTATTGTAGAATGTAAGTGACTAAGCTCATTTATGATTTATGTAAATTTTATCCAAGTGGATAATCAAAGCTTTTAATAGGTTGTATTAGAGCTTCAGGAACACAAATGGTATGTCAAGCTAACCCAATGTTTCACATTCCCAAAACTTTACTAATGTAACTATCTACTATTGACTCAGCATGTAATGTAGGAGGTGATCATTAAAGAAGAAATAGTGAGACTTCTGGATGGAAAGGGTTTCATCAGGCAGATGCAGCATGGATTCAGGGAGGGAAGGTTGTGTTTGACAAACTTATGGGTGCTCTTTGAGGATGTAACAAGCACAGTTGATGGTGGGGAACAGGTGGATGTTGTATACTTGGATTTCCAGACGGCGTTGGATAAGTTGCCGCATAAAAGACTCAACCATAAGATAAGAATGCATGGAGTTGTGGGGAATGTACTAGCATGGATAGAGGAATTATTAACCAATAGAACGCAGAGAGTTGGGATAAATGGGCGTTTCTCTAGTTGGAGACCAATGGTGAGCAGGGCACCGCAGGGGTCGATGTTGGGCCCACAACTGTTCATGATACATATAAATGATTTGGTAGAAGAGACAGAGTGTAACATATCCAGGTTTGCTGATGAGGACCAAACGGAGTGCTAAGGCAAACTGTGCAGAGGATGTGGAGGATCTGCAGAGAGATTTAGATAGGTTAAGTGAGTGGGCAAGGGTCTGACAGATGGAGTAAAATGTGGTAAATGTGAGGTTATCCATTTTGGAAGTAGAAGTATTAAGTCAGAGTATTATTTAAATGGTACAACATTGCAGCATGCTATTGTGCAGAGGGACTTATGAGTGCTCATACATTAATTGCTAGAAGTTGATTTGCAGGCGAAACAGGTAATCAGGAGGGCAAATGGAATATTAGCTCTCTTGCTAAAAGGATTGAATTTAATAGCAGGGAGGTTCTGCTGCAATTGTGCAAGGTATTGGTGAGTCAATATCTCTCATCTCTTGACTCTAATCTCCAGCATGTGTAGTACCCACTTTCACCAAGGTATTGGTGAGGCTGCAACTGGAGTACTGCACACAGTTCTGGTCTCCTTACTTGAGGGAAGATATACTGATCTTTGGAGATGGCGCAGAGAAGGCTCACCAGGTTGATTCTGGAGATGATGGGGTTACCCTAAGAGAGAGGTTGAGCCCCCGGGACTGTACTCACTAGAATTCAGAAGAATGAGAAGGGATCTTATAACAACATATAAAAGTATGAAATGGATAGGTAAGGTAAAAGCTGGCAAGTTGTTTCCACTGGTGGGTCAGACCAGGACTATGGTTCTTGGCCTCAAGATTAGGGGGGAGTACATTTAAGACAGATGAGGAGGAACTGTTTTTCTCAGAGTGCTGAATCTATGGAATTCTCTGCCCAAGGAAGCAGGCAGCTTCATTAAAAATATTCAAGACACAGTTGGATGGGTTGTTGCATGGTAGGGAAATTAAGGGTTATGGGGATAATGTAGGTAGGAGCTGAGATGATGGATTGTTCAGCCATGATCTTAAGGAGTGGCAGAGCAGGCTTGACGGACCAACTGGCCTACTCATACTTCTATTACTATGAAACTATGAAATAACATATTGAACAATTTGGCCAGTTTCAGCTGGGATCCAGTTTTATGTTATAATTGCATGAGATAGGACCTCTGAAAAATGAATATATACAAATGTCAATGACTGGCCAGTTAGATCCTCACATGAAGAGAGCCTGTCCTGAAGGGTTAGCAGACCCAAGATGTTACCTCTACCTACTCTCCACAGATATTGCCTGCTCAGTTTACCAGCAATTTCTCTTTTTGTTTCTGAAAAAAAGACCACTTATGCTATCCTTTTACTCCATCAAAAAGTATGATTTGCACATTGACAAAAAAATTACTTGAAACCATAAGATTTGTACTTTCTTGTCTTCAATGTCCACTTATTTCATCCCAATTTGTAATATGTTTTCTAGCTCAATTGGCATACAGCCTATGTGCATACCGTGTGTTGCTACATCCCCCACAATTCTGATTACACGAGACCGATACCACTGCTTGTTTTCAGGGAGCCAAGCACACACGTAGGAGTTGATCATAGGGATGGAACTCAATGTAGCAGAATTCCTTGAGCACTCAATGCTGCAATAAAAAATACAACCCAAATGTTAGTTTTGGTAATTGGCTCAGCTGGTGAGGAGGAAATGGATAGCATGGTGAGTCCACGGAATAATTGTGGTCTCAAAAAAGCCATAATTATAGACCAATACATCAGATATTGGGATTTTGCAAGTGACAGAATCTAAGCATACTTCAGCATTTTTCATTCTCACATTATTGGATGGTAAAATGCTACCTTTGAAAAGAGGCAAATGGCTTACTCCACATTGGAGAAATAACTTCTTTGCCTATTTTTCATCCAATATAATAAGGTTACTAAAAACCTCAGGAATTCTGGTCATATCCATGACCTGAAATCTAAACCAAGGACTCATTTGTGTTCTCTTGCAGACCGTGCAACCTCTAACTTAGCACATTTGCTTCCAAGCATATACAAAATTTCATTTGGGTTGGGAGCCAATAATTTTCTTTAAAATTAATTTAAAAGATGTGGGCATCACTGGCTAAGCCAGTATTTATTATCCATCCCTAACTGCTTGAAATGATGGTGTAGAGCAGCTTTCTTAAAACACTGTAGTCCTTGGGCTATTGGCATACTATGTGTGCTATTAAGGAGTTCCAGGATTGATTCAATAACAGTGAAGGGATGAGCAATATGGTTCCAAGTCAGGATGGTGTGTGGTTTGGAGAGAACCTGCAGCTGTGATGTCCTCATGTATCAGCTGCCCTTATATTTCTAGGTGGCACAGGTCACAAGTTTGCAAAATGCTGTCGACAAGCTTTGGGGAGTTGATGCGATGCAAGTTGTACATGGTACAGACTGCTGACACTGCGTGTTGATGATGGAGAGTGACTGTTGAATGTGATGGATATAGTGCCAATTAAGCAAGCTATTTTATCCTGGATAGTACTAAGCTTCTTTGAATGCTGTTGGAGCTGCACTCATCCAGACAAGTAGGAATCATTCCATCACACTCCTGACTTGCATCTTGTAGATGATGGACAAGTTTTGAAGAGTCAGGTGGATTACTCATTGCAAAATTACCAGCCTCTTATCTGCTCTTGTTGCTATCATTTGTACATGGCTGGCCCGGATCAGTTTCTTGTCAATGGTAACCACCAGGAAGTTGATTGTGGGTGACTCAGTAATGATTTAGCCACTGAATGTCAAAGGGTAACAGTTAGGTTCTCTCTTTTGGGAGACTGCCATTGTCTGGCACTTGTGTTTCATGAATGCTATTTGAAACTCATCAGCCCAAACCTGAAAGTCCTCTACATCTTGTATTTGGATATTGACTGCATCAGTATCTAGGGAGTCTCAACCGGTACAAAACATTATGTAATCATAAGCTGGTATCCCAAGCTCTGAACTTATGATGGAGGAAAGGAATACAGAAGCAGCTGACACTACTATAGGCTCCTTGGGGAAACGTCTTATGGCTGACTTTCAACAACACAATGATCTTCCATTGTGCTCGCTATGACTGTAACCAGTGGAGTATTTTGCCAGATTTGCTGTCAAAATCAGTTTTGTTGGGGTCTCCTTGATGTATTATTTGGTCAATTGCTGTTTTTACCTCAAGGGAAGTCACCCTCACTTCTTGAGTTTAACTTTTTTGTCCATGGTTATTTGGTTGTAACGGAACTTCAGTATTGTTGAAAAAAAAAAGACATTTCATCAAAACATCTATTCTTGCACTCAGCTGGACATTTTGCAACAATATAAATTAAAGGAGAAAACAAGCATTTATACTGTAAGAAAGGAGAGTGCTGATTAGTTGGCAAGTGGACTTTTGATAGGTAGATGAGTTTTCATGGACAATGTACCCATTGATGCTGATTGACTCGTTAGATTTTAAAGCAGACAGGTTGACTCTGATTAGTTCGGGCAGTGCCCTGTAAAAATGGAACAGTGAGTGGCTGTCACCTGTTTTGTTACAGGTGCAGTGTGGACATGTTCTGTCAGCAAATAACAGGGTCTTGCAATTTAATATATAGCTACCATTACAGACAAGTGTGTTATATTGAGAGTCTGATTAACAATCATAATTTGTTTGCCATCATACGTCATGGCATATTCAAGATTATCTTGTAAATTTCGTTCAAGTGCAGAATCACATTTAATTTAGGCACGATGTTGCATGTTTTGCAAACAAGGACTAGTTGGGTCCTGTACAGCCACATCATGACCTCCCAACTCCTGTAATCAATACTCTGACCAATAAAGGAAAGCATACCAAACGCCTTCTCCACTTTCAAGGAGCTATGAACTTGCATTCCAAGGTCTCTTTGTTCAGCAACACTCCCGAGGACCTTACCAGTGTATAAGTCCTGCTAAGATTTGCTTTCCCAAAATGCAGCACCTCGCATTTATCTAAATTAAACTCCATTTGCCACTCCTCAGTCCATTGGCTCATCTGATCAAGATCCCGTTGTGGACCTAGCACCCATCCTTTGGCACTCCAGTGGTCAGGCTTCCAATCTGAAAAGCAACCCTCCACCTGTGTTGCACCTGCATCGTGAAACAACTAGATTCACCTTTGCTCAAACAGTGGAGATTACCCCACCAGGGTATTCCAAGATAGATTGAGCACTTTTCAAGACCAAGACTGAGATTCCATGAGCTTTTTTGATATATAATGATAGCCATTATCTCTAAGGATAGCTTTGAAGTACCCCATTTCAGCAGCATGAACAAACAGCTTAAGCCCTATCTATGAGGTTACTGATAAGGTCAGTCCTACAGTGCATAGGTCTTTGGAATCCTAACATGTATACTTACTCGTGAAGGTACATTCTGTAATTCCCTAAACAACTGTTCAACAACAATGTCTGGGTAAGAGAGCTCATTTCAAAAGTGAATTTAAAAAGTGCATGATGGAGCCTATTAAAACAAATAAATTCTTACATGCAATTGCAAATTCAATTTATCAGACATGTGCAAGAGATAGAAGGTCACATCACATCTCTCGTGGAACCCAACATGGATTTTTTGAGTTCGCTGGGCCTGGTGGGGATCCCACAAAAACACTATCTATTTGGGCATACATGCTGTTGTTGGAAACTGAATTCAACTATGTGAGTTGCTGACTTCATAAGTTCAACAAATACTGATTCACACATTATTGTCAAATCTAGATCACCATGTTATTATGCCGCACTTGCAAGTTTTGAGCAACAGATGCTATTACAGGGGCACAATCCTTTACTTGAAATGCTCAGGACCAGCTGGTTTTCAGAATGCAGAATTTTTTAAATTTCAGAATAAATGGCAGTTTGATGAAGTTTAAAAATCTTTCTGAAGAATAGACTTACTGTGAGTAAAATGGGTCCAGATACAAAACTGAGGCCTGCCAGTGCTGGGCCTCTACTGTAATAAGGCTATGTCAGGTTCCACGTGATCGATTGTAATAGGGACTCTCTAGCCTGGATCACAGACAGATATTACTGTGGCCATCAGCGAGACATCAGAATGGTGTGTTGCCTCCCTGGTGCCAGGGTCAAAAATGTCTGAAAGGGTGCAAAATATTCTGAATGGGAAAAGTGACCAGCAGGACGTTGTGCATGCTTGTACCAACAACATAGATAGAAAAAAAGAGATGAGAGAGAGAATATAGGAAACTAGGCAGGAGGTTAAAGAGGAGATCCTTGACGGTAGTATTATCTGGACTACTAGCAATGCTATATGCGAGTGAAAGTAGGAAGAAGATGATACAGCAGATGAATGCATGGCTGGAGAAGCTGGTGCAAGGGGAAAGGATACACATTTTTGGACTATTGGGATCACCTCAGGGGTAGAAATGACTTGGATATGAGGAATGGGTTCCAGCTGAATTGGAAGGGGATCAATATCCTTGCAGGGAGATTTGCCAGTGCTACTAAGGAGCCTTTAAACTACTTTTGCGGTGTTGGGGCAGGGGAGGAAGAGAGAAACAAAAGCAATAGCGAGAAAAGAGAAAAGGCTGGAGGCCAGTACAGTACATAAGAGGAGCAAGTCAAATAGTAAAAGCAGACATGGGCTTGGCAGAGAACAAGGTAAATCTGATAAATTAAACTGAACTTACTTCAATGCAAGAGGCCTGACAGGTAAGGCAGATGAACTTTGCGAACAAGGGATTGGGATACAATAACTATTACAGAAACATAACTCGGGGATGACAGGATTGGCACATTAGCATCTGCATCCTGGAGCATTAAAGGAAGGGTAGAAAAGGGAGACAAGAGAGGAGGACTAGTGACATTTCTGGTAAGGGATAACATTACAGCTGTACTTAGGGAGAATACTCCTGGAAGATATATGGGTGGAACTCAAGAATAAAAAAGGGATGGTCATATTATATATATTACAATTGGGGGGCCTATAAGTGGGAAATTGAGAAACAATAAGGAAATTTACGAAAGGTATTGAGGAAACCCCAAGGAACTATAAATTGGTGAGCCTGACATCGGTGGTGGGCAAGTTGTTGGAGAGAATCTTGAGGAACAGGATTTACATGTATTTGGAAAGGCAAGGACTGATTAGGAATAGTCAACATGGTGTTGTGCTTGGGAAATTGTGTCTTACTAACTTGGTTGAGTTTTTTGAAGAAATAACAAAGAGGATTGATGAGGGCATTTGGGTGTGATCCATGTGGACTCCAGTGAGACGATTGACAAGATTCCGCATGGTAGACTGCTTAGCAAGGTTAGATCACACAGAATACATGGAGAACTGGCTATGTGGATATAGAACTAGCTCAAAAGGTAGAAGACAAAGGACGGTGGTAGAGGGTTGCTTTTCAGACTGGAGGCCTGTGACCAGCAGCGTACCACAAGGATCAGTGCTGGGTACACTGCCATTTTTCCTTTGTATAAATGATATGGAGTGAACACAGGACATATGGTTAGTAAGTTTCCAGATGACAGTAAAATAGGAGGTGTAGTGGACAGTGAAGAAGGTTACCTCAGAGTACAACTGGATCTTGATTAGTTGGGCCACGGGCCGAGGAGTGGCAGATGGAGTTTAACTTAGATAAATGTGAGGTGTTGCATTTTGGTTAGCCAAAGCAGAGTAGGACTCATACACTTAATGGTAAGGTTCTGGCAGGGTGAAAGCAGCTTTTGACACGTGAGTCTTTATCATTCAGTGCATTGAGTATAAGAGTTGGGGTGTCATATTGTGGCTGTACAGGACACTGGTCGGGCTCCTTTTAGATTACGACATACAATTCTGGTCACTCTTCTATAGGAAGGATGTTGTTTAACTGAGAGGATGGAGAAAAGATTTACAAGAATGTGCTGGGACTGGAGGTTTTGAGTTATAGGGAGAGGTGGGTTTTTATGCCCCGGAGGGTCAGATGCTGAAGGGTGACTGTATTGAAGCTTATAAAATCATGAGGGGGATGTTTGGTTGATGTAGATGAGTTGGACAAAAGGGTTTGTTTCCCTGCTGTATGACTGTGGCTCTATCTGTAGATTAATCTTCAAGTTGCTAAGGAGTATCCTAAAAACCAAACTAAAGATTATTAGTTGGGCTTACAATGCAATGCACTTGTGTGTATTGGAAGTCACATATACAAGGGCTCAGTTCTTTGCAGATGAAAAGAACATGTACATGCACGGTATCTATTTCAACTCAACATAGTAGGTGACAGACATTCAATTGTTCATTTTTCAACACATTGCCATTACACCACTGCCTCCCCATCGCAAGGAAAGGTTGACTAATCCAGGCAATGTCACTAGTGTAGTAATCCAGAATGTTCTGAAAACATATGCTCAAATCCCACCATGCAGATTTTAAGATATAAAAAATCTAGTCTGATGATGATCACGTAACCATTATCATTTGGTATAAAGATACAACTAGCTCACTGATGTCTTTTTAGGGACAGAAATCCAGGTTTGGCCGACATATGACTCTAGACTCATTGCAACGTGGTTGACTCTTAACTGCCCTCTGGGCAATTAGGAATGCTGACCCAGCCAGCAATGAATCCCATGAATGAATAATTTTTAAAAAATGGCCAAGTTTAAAATTAACAAAGCCTGAGTGTTATCTGTCAATAAGTGCATAACAGTTCAGCAAGTAACAAGAAAGGCAAATAGGTTACTGGCCTTTATATCAAAGGGAACGGAACGTTAAAGTAATCTTGCTAAAACTATACAAGGTATTGGTCAGACCACACCTTGAATGCTCTTTGAATAGGTTTGGTCTGGACTTACCACATCAACCGGTCAGATATAAAATCTGTACATATTCGTTTTCAACTTTACATATAACAAATTTTATTGTCCAAATGTATAATGATCATCCCTTTAATAAAACCCTGTCATGTTGCAATTACACTATTTTACCAATTGAAGCATTGATGTATCATCACTGAAAAGAAGGATGTCATTATTCTAAACTCTGATTAGTAGTTTTTATTATAAATTCAGATGGTTGCATTTATAATGATATCAAAAGGATAGAAGTATAATTTTAAAATGGGGACTGAATTACGCTTGGCCCCCGACCCAATTAATTTCCTGCCTCTTGCTGTCTTCATCCAACACTCAGTGTTGCCTCCATTTGTGCAATATTAGAGGGTTTAGAGATATAGTAAATTTTAAATCAAGTACCAGTCCAAGATGCAGTCCTTGTTGTCAGAGGCACGAAGAACAATACGATTATGTCTATGCCCCACAGTATGTGTTGTGTTACCAACTAAGAGTTGCTGTTGCCTCATTAACCTCTCGGCATCTTGGTAATTTGTTCCTGTGGTACTTTGCTCCCCTTTAAAAAGGGATGATTCTTCTATGGCACAAGGTAGGAAAATCCTTTCATGTACTTACTTGAATTGTCTCATCAGTTCTGGTAGATCCTTATCAACGTGCTGAATGTAGAAACAGTGTGGATCGATTGCATAACTGACCCTTATCTCCATCTCCTGCCACCGACAAAACTGGAATTCTGAGATCCCACTGGCTACAGGTGGTTCCATAGCCCTTTCAAATGGTGAATTTGAAAAATTACTCCTATTTAATGGTTCCAACATACAGTTTGAACTCACATCTTGTTCTGATGAAACTACACAACTTAAGGTTGCCACTTGTTCAATTGCATTTGGGAGGCAGAAAGTATCATTCGGATTCAAGGGTTCTTGAGATGAAATGGCATCAAGAGTTGAGATCAGCACTTTTCCATTACATGTCTTTTCTTTTTCAGGGCTAACCCAGCAATTAGTATCACTGTCTGAAGTAGGGAATTCGAAAGTGTCCCAAACTTCCCATTCTGATCTAACAATGTACGTTTGATTAACATTCAGAGACTTGCTTTTGTTGGAAAGGATGTGTGGACCTTCTTGCTTCGAGTGCAGGCTTGTGCAACTTGAGTTTTCAGTAGTCAATGTGTCCCCTACTGTTTCCACAATGAGTTCATTGCATAGATTTGATGATTCAATTTCTTCTGGAGGTTGGTCCACTTCTGAAAACTGACTGTCGAGAAAAG
Source organism: Hemiscyllium ocellatum (assembly GCF_020745735.1). NCBI lineage: Eukaryota > Metazoa > Chordata > Chondrichthyes > Orectolobiformes > Hemiscylliidae > Hemiscyllium > Hemiscyllium ocellatum. The sequence continues at coordinate 28,553,381 of NC_083411.1, forward strand.
GGGAACAATCACTAGAATGCCTTAGTGATTGCTCTTCCTTTTGCAATTTTTGCAATTCATATTCTGATATTATGTCCTCACAAAATGCACCAACTACTCGGGAAGTATTTGTTTTGGAAATGTCAAGCTTTGGATTACAGATGCCAAGTCCTTCATGAATATGTACACATACATTTTGTTTAACACCTGTTGGAAAATCTTCTGGAGCTAAACCATTTACATAATTTGTAGAACCAAAAGCAGGAACTCCAGAAGAAAGAGGTTTCTCTGTTGCAGTCTGTTGTCCAGTTGCCACAATTCCTACTTGAAACAAGATGCCTGTGATGGTAGATAAGACCTTAGTGAGGAACAGAAAAATAACTTCAAAGAAACATCTAATCTTTGTTAAATTCAGACATGATCTTTAAATATTTATGCCACATCAATATGCTTTGACAATTTAAAGTACTGGAAAGTAATTTCCTTTAGTTTCCTGTAAGGGCTTCTGAAAAAAATTGTTTACATAGTAACTTGGTATAACTGATCTCAAACTTAAACTCTTCTAATTACCCTGCAGAATGTGAAATGACAACCTACAGCTATCAACCAAAGCCAGTAATCAAGTATAAAGAATAATTAGACTAGAATGTGCTTTGAAGTTGAATTTTCAACTTTAGTATCTCAGATAAATGAATGTCTTAATTTGAGAACTTTCTGTAGTGTCACACCTCTCAAAGACTTTAGAGGTACAACACATTAAGGCAAGTTAAGAGTAACCAAATAATAACCAATTTGCTAAATCATTAACAACTAAATCTGAAAGCACTAAAAAGGTAAAACAGTGAAAAAGAAGCAGATAGTTAAAGAATTTTCAAAGCTAATGTTGACAAACCAATGAACAACTTTTTTCAAGTACAGATTTCATCTTTGCTCAGTTAGAAATACAATATGCAACATACATTTAGACAAAATGAATAAATGTATGAAAAATCAATTACTAGTCTCTAGATCTTATATTCACATTTCTAGTGTGTACCTCCTACAACAAGTTTAGGAAAAAGCAAGATTTTTTTTGATGCAGATTACTATTTGAGATTTTACAGATTTAGTTCCAGATGAGGATTTACCTGCTTTAGTTTCTTGAAACATTTTGTATAATTCTTTACTTAAATTGTATAGCTGACTTAGTTGACCAAAGATAACTTCATAAATTTTGTAGAGATCTTCTTTAAAAGTAATGTTCTGAATATTCAATCTGACCTGTAAAAATATATTTTAACCAGTCAATTTTTACCAACAACTCACATTCCCATTGTACTTCTACATATAAAGCATCCTAAGGTGCTTCTTGGCAACACTGTCAAACAGAAGTGATAGAGAGTCACATAAGGAGATAAGAGAACAAGTCAAAGAGGTTAGTTTTAACCATTAGAAATCTTAAGCTTGATATATGTAGAGACTCAGACAGGTTTAAGAATTTCAGGACTTTGGGTCTGGACAGTTGAAAGCATGATCACCAAGGTGGTAAAGGAAACAAAGATGCACAAAGTGCCAAGCTTGCAGAATGTTGCTAAAACATTGCAGCAGGAGTTGGCCAATCTGGACCCCATTCAATCTCTCAAGCCTATTCCACCATTTTAGAGATCATGATTGATCATTTAGCTTAACATTTTCCTACACTATCTCATAATTCTCGGTTTATTGATTTCTCTCAGAACATATTTTAAGTCTGACCTTCCTCAGTAACCTGGAGGAGAGAATTCCAAAGATTCACTGCCTGCAGACTAAACAACTTTTTTGTTCTATAGAACTATTGTCCTTTATTCTGAGATTGTTTCTCAAAATCTATATCCCCTAAAAATTGAAAGAGTGTTGATTAGATTAGATTTCCTACAGTGTGGAAGCAGGCCCTTCGGCGCAACAAGTCCACACCGACCCTCCAAAGAGTAACCCAACCAGATCCATTTCCCTCTGACTAATGCACCTAATACTATGGGCAACTTAGCATAACCAATTCACCTGACCTGCACATCTTTAGATCTTGGGAAGAAACCGGAGCACCCGGAAGAGACACGGGGAGAATGTGCAAACTCCACAGACAGTTGCCCAAGGCTGGAATTGAACCTGGGACCCTGGTGCTGTGAGGCAGCAGTGCTAACCACTGTGCCACCGTGTTGTGGCCTCTAATACCTTCCCTAACAGAGAATATTTGTATCCTAGGGAACATGTAACTATTTCTGTCCTATAGTATTCTGAACTACTGGGATGTTAAGATGGAGCTGCTTTCAAAATAAAACAAAACCAGCAGAGAATGGAGGATTTTGCATATAACAATGAAGAGGAGTATGGCTTGGACACAGCATATTGACCATATTATTACCAGGGCATTAACTTGATTGAGTCTGTGGAAGTATGCCAAAATTGCACTCAAACTGTGTAAAATCTATGCGCTATTAATCCTCATCAGGCACCGATTAAAGATTACAAGAATCTAGGACCAAGTAGTAAAGACAGTATGTTCCTATCTGCACTTTTTCTCTATGATATGTAGTGGATTACAAAGAAAAGTTGGGAGTACTTACACAAAAATATCATTGTAGATACAGGACGGGGGACAGATCTACCATGAAACCAATAAGTGGTAAGCCTTGACAACATCCTAACAGAGAAGATCATGGTGCAGATGTCAACTAAACTACATAATATCAAGAGAAATTATCAGCAAGCTCCTGATATTATAGTTTATCTGTTTTTAGAAGAGTTGGGCATCAAGCACATAAATAGAAATTGCAGGGCAAATAAAACAAGCTTACAAACCAGGCTAAGTGTGCAAGTTTACATTTTTCTATTTTCATAAATCAAATAATAAGTCATGCAAATAGACACTGAGAATTTATTTGTGCTATTTGTGTTGAGATTTAAAACCACTATGAAGAAAAGTAAATTATCTTTACTGATGATTGTGCCTGTCTTTAAATGGGGAAGACTTGGAACCTATTAACTGGGAACATAAACCTAATGCAAAAATAAACTCAAAATCATGTTCATCTATTTTCATTTGAATGTAAAGGAATTACTGCAATGTGGTATCTTGAAAATATAAAGAATATTAATGTCACAAATAAATAAAAGGATTTACTGCTGTAAAAAGTCAAAACGTTCCATTCCTTGGGAATACATGCTTGATTAAACATTACAGTAACATACCCATTCAACGAGTGGCCCCAGCTCTTTGTTAATGGCCTTCTGGTAATTTTCAATTATCATCAGCTGGTAATACAGATACCGTTTCATTTTTTCTATTGTAGGAGCATGCTTCTGTTCCATATGCACATTTTGCTAGTAAAATAAAGTGTTGAAAATACATGGCATTATGCATACTTTTAAAACTGTACACGTATATTCAAAAATCTAAAAACCTGCCTGCACATACCACCTTCTATGTAGCATAGCATCCCACGTTTCACAGGAATGCTAATATAGACACTGAACTTCACAAAGAAACATTACACCAGGTGACCAACAGCGTGGTCAGAGGTAAGATTTAAAGAGGCAGAGGCGCCAAGCAAAGGAATTTCAGTGCTGTAGGTCCAGGCAGTTGAAGGAGGAGAAAGTGAGGACTGCAGATGCTGGAGATCAGAGCTGAAAAGTGTGTTGCTGGAAAAGCTTATGCCCAAAATGTCAATTCTCCTGCTCCTTTGATGCTGCCTGACCTGCTGCGCTTTTCCAGCAACACATTTTTCAGGCAGTTGAAGGCACAATCATGTTAGAAGGAACAAAAATCAGAAATATCAAAGTAGCCACAATTGATGGAAGCCAAAAGAACCCCAAATTTGTAACCTCCTGCAGTCCTACAACACTAGGGAAAGATCAGGCTATTAAAATTTGAACAAAAGTAGAGGCTTTTATAATCAAGGTATTGCCAGTCCAAAGACAACGTAGGCGAGCAAGTACAAGGATGATGGGTGAATGAGGCTTTGGCAGAAACTTAAGTTTATAGAGGATTGGAAGTTGGTCAGGACAGCATTTTGTCCGTCAATTTTAGAGGGGACGAGGGTTTCAGTAACCGATGAGCTAAGGAAGGGCAAACACGAGAAGTTATGTAATGTAAGTAGGAAAGGAAAGGGAATGGAGAAGCAGTGAGAAATCACAATAACCATGTATTTTAAATTTGGCCTATTATTCAAAATATTTGTGCCTAATGTTTCACTACAAAGATTTTTGAATAATTTGATCCTAGTTTCTTATTTCAAATTTGGAACTGTGGTTTAAAAAATGAACAAAGGCTTTTTTCTTTGGCAGGACAGACAACTTTGTCTTGGTGATGAAATTTTATCTTCATTCACTGAAGCATGGTATACATATTCCAGCAAGGTCATGTTCTGCAGTTAGTACGAAAGTCATCCTGTATTAACTGTATGGCATAGTGGTAAGAAATTACCTGCCAAAGATGTGTACAAGAGACCTCCGCTTGACCAAACAGGGGAGGGCTTCTTAACCTCATATGCATCATTCTACAGAACAGTCTTAGGAAACACTGCAAAAATGGCTGGCTTGCGAGATGAAACCAGCTTCAGATCAACATGGGTAGCTTGTTAGCTTGATCATACGTAACACTGATAGCAATGGAGAGGAGGTACTTCACTTTCCACCTAATATGGATGTTTAGCAGAAACTTTCTTACCTCCCTCCTTTTTTCCCCAGAGACAATTCAAGCATACCTGAGGTAGTTGATAGTGTTTTCATAGTTCAAGAAGTCCTGCAAGACCTTTCACAGGAATGTAACATCAGAAAAAGAACATGCAGCAGCAATGAATTAAAAGGGGTTGCAGAAGGCAAAATTGCCTTCTTTTAATCTTCAATAAGCTGCAACTGAAAATGATATTTCTGAAATGTCATCCAGGGAAAATATGTGTTGAAATTAAAAATAAAAAAGGAATGATCACCTTAATGAGATTGTTCCATAGTATGCACCTTCCCACCCCACCCCCCCCCAACCCCACCACACCTGCCCCATTAATCAGAGGGAAATCAAAGAACAAATAAGTAGAAAGATCTCATATATACGTAAAAATCAGAAGGTTCTAATAGTAAGCGATTTTAATTTTCCAAATGTCGACTGGGACTACAACAGTATTAAAAGTTTGGATGGTGAAGAATTTGTTAAAATGTGTTCAAGAAAATTTTCTTTATCAGTATATGTGATCAGGAGTGTCCTAGAACTCTGCGGGAAGCTAGAGAAGTGATTGCTTGGCCTTTTGCTGAGATATTTGTATCATCAATTGTTACGGGTGAGGTGCCAGAACACTGAAGGTTGGCTAATGAGGTGGTAAAGAAGGGTGCTTAAGAAGGGTGGTAAAGATAAGCCAGGGAACTACAGACCAGTGAGACTGATGTCGGTGGTGGGCAATTTGTTGGAGGGAATCCTGAGGGACAGGATGTACATGTATTTGGAAAGGCAAAGACTGATTAGGGATAGTCAACATGGCTTTGGGCGTGGGAAATCATGTCTCACAAACTTGATTGAGTTTTTTGAGGAAGTAACAAAGAGGATTGATGAGGGCAGAGTGGTAGATGTGATCTCTTTGGACTTCAGTAAGGCATTCGACAAGGTTCCCCATGGGAGATTAATCAGCAAGGTTAGATCTCGCGGAATACAGGGAGAGCTAGCCACTTGGATACAAAACTAGCTCAAAGGTAGAAGACAGAGGGTGGTGGTGCAGGGTTGCTTTTCAGACTGGAGGTCTATGACAAGTGGAATGCCACAAGGATCGGTGTTGGGTCCTCTACTTTTTGTCATTTATATAAATGATTTGGATGCAAGCATAAGAGGTACAGTTAAGTAAGTTTGCAGTTAACACCAAAATTGGAGGTGTAGTGGACAGCGAAGAGGGTTACCTCAAATTACAACAGGATCTGGACCAAATGGGCCAATGGACTGAGAAGTGGCAGATGGAGTTTAGTTCAGATAAATGCGAGGTGCTGCGTTTTGGGAAAGCAAATCTTAGCAGGACCAATACACTTAATGGTAAGGTCCCAGGGAGTGTTGCTGAACAAAGAGACCTTGGAGCGCAGGTTCGTTGCTTCTTGAAAGTGGAGTTGCAGTAGATAAGATAGTGAAGGCAGCATTTGGTATGCTTTCTTTTATTGTTCAGAGTATTAAGCACAGTAGTTGGGAGGTCATGCTGTGGCTATACAGGACATTGGTTCGGCCACTGTTGGAATATTGCGTACAATTCTGGTCTCTTTCCTATCGGAAAGACGTTGTGAAACTTGAAAGGGTTCAGAAAAGATTTACAAAGACATTGCCAGGGTTGGAGGATTTGAACTATTGGGAGAGGCTGAACAGGCTGGGGCTATTTTCCTTGAAGAGTCGGAGGCTGAGGGGTGACCCTATAGAGGTTTACAAAATTATGAGGGCACGGATAGGGTAAATAGGCAAAGTCTTTTTCCTGGGGTCAGGAGTCCAGAACTAGAGGGCATAGGTTTAGGGTGAGAGGGGAAAGATATGAGACCTAATGGGGAACCTTTTCACACAGAGGATGGTACATGTATGGAATGAGCTGCCAGAGGAAGTGGTGGAGACTGGTACAATTGCAACATTTAAGAGGCAGTTGGATGGGTATATGAATAGGAAAGGTTTGGAGGGATATGGGCCAGGTGCTGGAGGGTGGGACAACTGGTTGGCATTCTCTGACTCTACATAAACATTCCTACTAGAGAGAAAGAGCTAGCAGAACACTTTGGATCCAGTGATCATAATTCTATTTGTTTTGAAATAGTTATGAGAAAGGATACGCCTTCCATAAAATTTAAGCTTTTAATTGGAGTAAGACAAATTTTAATGGCATAAGACAAGAACTTTCAAAAATTGACTGGAGCAAAGTATTACATGTAAAGGGACTGGAGGTATTCAAAAGTGAGAGAATGAGATTCCAGAGTCATTATGTTCCTGTTATAGAGAAAGGTGAGATTTGTACGATTAGAGAACAATGAATGATTAAAGATTTTAGTCAAGAATCATGTTAGTTATAGACAACGGTGTTCAAATGAATCTCTGGAACAGTATAAAGAGTGGACGAGAATTTTTAAGAGGGAGATCAGGAAGGCAAAGATAGGATGCGAGATTGCTTTGGCAAATAAACTTAAGGATAATCCAGAGATTCTATAAGAGCAAAAGAACAAGGGAAAGTAGAAACCTTTAAAGATCAAAGAGGTTATCTTTTTGTTAAACCTCAGGAGATGGGAGAGATATTAGATGATTATTTTGCATCAGTTTTATGGTGGAAAAAAAAATGGAGGCTTGAGAACTCAGGGAAATATTGATGTTTTGAAAACAGTTCACATGTTAGAAGAGGAAGTGCTGGAGGTCTTAGAAAATATAAATGTGGATAAATCTCTGGGAACTGATCTAATGTATCCCAGGACGTTGTAGGGAATTAGGGAGGTAATTGCAGGGCCTCTTGCAAAAAATATCTGTATCATCTATAATTACAGGTGAGGTTCTGGAGGACGAAAGAGTGGGTAACGTTGTGCCACTGTTTAAGAGGAGATGAGAGGAGAAGCCTAGAAAGTAAAGACCTGAAAGTCTGACTTTGATGGCAGGTATGTTATAGGAGGTTATTTTGAAAAAAGGATTCATATGCATTTGGAGAGGCAAGGAATGATTATGGATGGTCAGTATGGTTTTGTGCAAGAGAAAACATGTGTTAGTCAGTTTTTTGAGGAGGCTACCAGGAAGGGTGAAGAGGGAAGAGTGGAAGATATTGCTTACATGGACTTAGAGTCATAGAGATGTACAGCATGGAAACAGACCCTTTGGTCCAACTCGTCCATGCCGACCAGCTATCCCAACCCAATCTAGTCCAACCTGCCAGCACCCGGCCCATGTCTCTCCAAACCCTTCCTATTCATATATCCATCCAAATGCCTCAAATGTTGCAATTGTGCCAGCTTCCACCACTTCCTCTGGCAGCTTATTCCATATACATACCACCATTTGTGGGAAAAAGTTGCCCCTTAGGTCGCTTTTATATCTTTCCCCTCTCACCCTTAACCTATGCCTTCTAGTTCTGGACTCCCCGACACCATGGAAAAGACTTTGCCTATTTACCCTATCCATGCCTCTCAGTTTTGGAAACCTCTATAAGGTCACCCCTCAGGCTCTGACGCTCAAGGGAAAACAGCCCCAGCCTGTTCAGCCTCTCCCTATAGCTCAAATCCCCCAACCATGGCAACATCCTTGTAAATCTTTTCTGAACCCTTTCAAGTTTCACATCTTTCCAATAGGAAGGAGACCAGAATTGGATGCAATTTAAAAAACAGTGGCCTAACTAATGTCCTGTACAGTTGCAACATGACCTCCCAACACCTGTACTCAGTACTCTGACCAATAAAAGAAAGCACACCAAACGCCGCCTTCACTATCTTATCTACCTGCAACTCCACTTTCAAGGAGATACAAACCTGCACTCCAAGATCTCTGTTCAGCAACACTCCCTAGGACCTTACCATTAAGTGCATAAGTCCTGCTAAGATTTCTTTCCCAAAATGCAGCACTCGCATTTATCTGAATTAAACTCCACCTGCCACTTCTCAGCTGTTGGCCCATCTGGTCAAGATCCTTTTGTAATCGGAGGCATCCTTCTTTGCTGTCCACTTCACCTCCAATTTTGGTGTCATCTGCAAACTTACTAACTGTACCTCTTGTGGTCACATCCAAATCATTTATGTAAATGTCAAAAAGTGGAGGACCCAGTACCGATCTTTGTGGTACTCCACTGGTCACAGGCCTCCAGTCTGAAAAACAACCCTCCACCACCACCCTGTCTTCTATCTTTGCACCAGATCTGTATCCAAATGGCTACTTCTCCCTGTATTCCATGAGATCTAACCTTGCTAATCAGTCTCCCATGGGAACCTTGTCGAACGCCTTACTGAAGTTCATATAGATCACATCTACTGCTCTGCCCTCATCAATCCTCTGTTACTTCCTCAAAAAACTCAATCAAGTTTGTGAAACATGATTTCCCACACACAAAGCCATGTTGACTATCCCTAATCAATCCTTGCCTTTCCAAATACATGTACATCCTCTCCCTCTGGATTCCCTCCAACAACTTGCCCACCACCAATGTCAGGCTCACTGGTCTTTAGTTCCCTGGCTTGTCCTCACCACCCTTCTTAAACAGCAGGACCACGTTAGCCAACCTCCAGTGTTCCGGCACCTTACATGACTATTGATGATACAAATATCTCAGCAAAAGGCCCAGCAATCACTTCCCTAGTTTCCCACAGAGTTCTTGGGTACACCTGATCAGGTCCTGGGGATTTATCCACTTTTATGCATTTCAAGACATCCAGCACTTCCTCTTCTGTAATATGGACATTGTGCAAGATGTCACCATCTATTTCCCTACAGACTATGTCTTCCATATCCTTTTCCACAGTAAATATTGATGCAAAATACTCAGTATCTCCCCATTTTCTATGGCTCCACACAAAGGCAGTCTTGCTGATCTTTGAGGGACCCTTTTTTCTCCCTAGTTACCCTTTTGTCCTTAAATGTATATGTAAAAACTCTTTGGATTCTCCTAAATTCTATTTGCCAAAACTATCTCATGTCTCTTTTTGGCCCTCCTGATTTCCCTCTTAAGTATACTCCTACTTGCTTTATACTCTAAGGATTCACTCGATCTATCCTGTCTATACCTTAAATATGCTTCCTTCTTTTTCTTAACCAAACCCTCAATTTCTTTAGTCATCCAGCATTCCCTTTACCTTCACCTTAACAGGAATATATTTTGTCTGGATTCTCGTTATCTCATTTCTGAAGGCTTCCCACATTCCAGCCGTCCCTTTACCTGCAAACATCTGCCCCCAATCAGATTTCGAAAGTTCTTGCCTAATACCGTCAAAATTGGCTTTTCTCCAATTTAGAACTTCAAACTTTTAGATCTGGTCTATCCTTTTCCATCACTATTTTAAAATGAGTAGAATTATGGTCGCTGGCCCAAAGTGCTCTCCCACTGACACCTCAGTCACCTGCCCTGCCTTATTTCCCAAGAGTAGGTCAAGTTTTTTACCTTTTCCCGTAGGTACATCCATATACTGAATCAGAAAATTGTCTTGTACACACTTAAATTCCTCTCCATCTAAACCCTTAACACTATGGCAGTTCCAGACTATGTTTGGAAAGTTAAAAACCCCTACCATAACCACCCTATTATTCTTATAGGTAATGGAGATCTCCTTACAAACTTGTTTTTCAATTTCTCTCTGACTATTAGGGGGTCTATAACACAATCCCAATGAGGTTACCATCCCTTTCTTATTTCTCAGTTCTACCCAAATAACTTCACTGGATGTATTTCCAGGAATATCCTCCCTCAGCACAGCTGTAATGTTATCCCTTATCAAAAACACCCCCCCCCCCCCCTTTGCCTCCCTTTCTATCCTTCCTGTAGCATTTGTATCCTGGAACATTAAGCTGCCAGTCGTGCCCATCCCTGAGCTATGTTTCTGTAATTGCTGTGATATCCCAGTCCCATGTTCCTAACTATGCCCTGAGTTCATCTGCCTTCCCTGTTAGGCCCCTTGCATTGAAATAAATGCAGTTTAATTTATTAGTCCTACCTTGTCCCTGCCTGCCTTGACTGTTTGACTTCCTTCTGTTCTCAACTGTACCAGTCTCAGATTGATCTCTTTCCTCACTATCTCCCTGGGTCCTACCCACCTCACAACCTTACTAGTTTAAATCCTCCAGAGCAGCTCTAGCAAATCTCCCTGCCAGTATATTAGTCCCCTTCCAATTTAGGTGCAATCCATCCTTCTTGTACAGGTCACTTCTACCCCAAAAGAGATCCCAATGATCCAAAAATGTGAATGCTTTGCCCAAACACCAGCATCTCAGCCATGCACTCATCTGCTTTATTCCTGCCTTCAACAGCTCGTAGCACTGGGAGTAATCCAGATATAACTACTCTAGAGGACCTCCTTTTTAATTCTTGCTTAACTTTCTAATCTCCCTTCAGAATCTCAACCTTTTCCCTTCCTATGTCATTGTTCACATTGGAACCAATGACCTCTTGCTGCCTCCTCTTCCCCCATGAGAACATTCTGCACCCTCTCTGAGGCATCCTCGATCCTGGCACCAGGGAAGCAACACACCATTCTGCTTTTTTGCTGCTGGTCACAAATGTCTGTCTGTACCTCGAACTAGAGAATCCCCTAACACAATTGATCTCTTGGAACCCGATGTACCCCTCATTGCATTAGAGCCAATCTCAATACCAGAAACTTGGCTGTTCATGCTACGTTCCCCTGAGGATCCATCACCCTCTATTTTCCAAAACAGCATACCTGTTTGAAATGGGTATATCCCACAAATGACTCCTGCATTAGCTGCCTACCTCCCTTACCCTTCCTGGAGTTAACCCATCTATGTGACTGTATCTGAGACTCCCCTCCCCCCCTTCCTATAACTGCCATCCATCACATACTGTTGCTGTTGCAAATTCCTCATTGCTTCCAACCATCTCTCCAACTGATCCATTCGATCTGATAAGATTCACAGCCAGCAGCATTTATGGCAGATATAATCCACAGTAACCCTTAAACTCTCTTTAAACTCCCACATCTGACAAGAAGTACATATCACTCTCTTAAAGTCCATTTTTGCTCCTTCACAATCTACAGACCGAGAAAATAACACCGTCTTATTCCTCTACAAACAATGACCCAGGTTAAACAGTTATGTTTCTTGATTAAACTTAAAGTATATCTCCAAAAACATAATCAAGAAAGAACCTACTCTACTCACTACTGCAGATTCTCTGTAGGCCACACTCAAAACAATAATTAACTTAACTGATTCTGTGCTGTGAACTTCACCCAACAATTCCTCCAAGAGGAGTTGTGAATTTCACCATTTGATAATTTTCCCAGATGCCCTCCAATGTCCAGCGATACACGAATTCAAACATCAAAGGCAGTAACTGTGCAGGTTCTCTCTCTCTCTCCTGCAATGACCTCACCATGTGCTTCCTTTGTCTGTTCTTCTCCCTTTTAAAACTGCTGTTTTTTGACTTTATTTCCCCAAAGGTTCCAAAACAATGCAACAGCATGTGAAACAGTAATTGCTGCCCCTGCAATTCGAGGAAATCACCTCCAGTACCTAAAATACCTCAAAGAGCAGCTGTTGCAGCCAGAAATATTTCCCAACTTTAGTAAAGTCTTTGACAAGGTTCCGCATGGTAGACTAATGAGTTAAGTTAGATCACATAGGATTCAGGGTGAACTTGCCAACTGGATATAAAATTGGCTTAACTGGAGACAAGTGATGGCAGAGGGATTGTTTTTCAGACTGGAGGTCTTTGACCAACAGTGCGCCACAGGGATCGGTGCTGGGTCCACATTTTTTAGTCATTTATATAAGCAATTTAGATGAGAGTATAGAAGATATAGTTAATAAGCTTATAGATGACACCAAGGTTGGTGGTATAATGGATAATTAAGTAGGATATTTAAGATTACAAACAGATCTTGATCAATTGGGTCAATAGGCTGAAGACTGACAGATGGAGTTTAACTTGGATAAATGCAAGGTATTGCATTTTGTTAAGATGAACAAAGGCAGGACTTATACAATAACAGTCGGGCCCTGGGTAGTGTTGTAGAACAGAGAAACCTAGGGGTTCAGGTACATAATTCTTTGAAGTCTGCATCACATAGGTGGTTAAGAATGCATTTAGCACACATGCCTTCTATAGGCAAAAGTCTGAATGATGGAGTTGGGATGTCATGTTGAGGTTGTACAGGATGTTGGTGAGGCCTCTTCTGGAGTAGTGTGTCCCATTCTGGTTGTCCTATTTTAGGAAGGATATTATTAAGCTGGAGAAGGTTCAGAAGAGATTTACTGGGATGTTGCTAGGAATGGAGGGTTTGAGTTATAAGGAGAGGCTGGATAGGTGGACTTTTTTCACTGGAACGTAGCGGGTTGACAGGAGAACTTAGAAGTTTATAAAATAATGAGGGGTATAGATAAGGTGAATGACAGGTGTCTTTCCCCTAGAGTGGGGGATTTCAAAACTAGGGAACATATTTTTAAGGGGAGAGTAGAAAGATTTAAAAAGACCTGAGGAACAATTTCTTTTTATAAACAGAATGGTTCATGTGTGGAATGAACTTCCAGAGGACGTTGTGGATGTGGGTACAGTTATATTTAAAACACATTTGAATAAGTTCATGAATAAGAAATGTTTGGAGGGATAGGGGCCAAGCACAAGCAGGTGGAACTAGCTTAGTTTGGGATTACAGTTGGCATGGACTGGTTAGAGTCAAGAGTGTAGTGCCCCTTCATCCGAAACCATTCTTGATGAAGGGCTTTTGCCCAAAACGTCAACTCTCCTGCTCCTTGGATGCTGCCTGACCTGCTGTGCTTTTCCAGCACCCCACTCTCGACTCTAATCTTCAGCATCTGCAGTCCTCACTTTTGCCTAATGGACTCATTAGACTGAAGGGTCTGTTTCCATGCTGTATCACTATGATTCTATATTGATCCATTGGTCTACTGGCTGCAAGCACAATCTGGCTCACTGTCAACGAACAAGATTCCTGGGGGTAGATAAAAACTTCACCCAAACAAAAACTAGCTACAAGAGTTCAGAGAGTATGAAGGCACTGATATGAAAGCACTACCAGAACGCTTTCAAAAGTGCCAGATTGATGGAGCTATGGCCAAGACTGTCTCAAGTACTGTACAGAATACAAAAGAGTCAAAATTATGGTCCACTTTGTGAAGTAGGCTTTCAAAGATAAGCAAGAGGAGTTCTGTAAATATTTTCTAATTTACCTGTTCACAGACGTTACAACACTACTGAAACAGGTGGGACTTGAACATAGTGTCTCTACCTCTGCATCAGAATGCCTATCACTGCACTATAAGACTAAGAAGAGCTCTGTAATATTTTCCATTTAATGGAGATCACAAAAAGCAATATCACCGGCCCAAACTGAGGAAGGGAGTCTTCTTCCTCATGAACAGAGTCGAGAGTGACTGACAAGTCCATCACGAAAATATTGATAATACCATGATAACCTCTTGGAATGCCCATCTGAGGATGACATCAATGTGGAATCAACTTTAACTAGGTGAGACAAAGCAGGTAAATAAGTGAGAAAGTCACATGTGGTTGCATGTATCAGTGATTATCTTGTCTGAAAAAAAAACTAAACTTCAATGTTGCACATTCCGTAGTATGCAGCACAGGCCTTAAGAAGAAGAAGAAACGAACAACATTTTGCAAAAGTCATAGACGTTGAGCAACAAGGGATCTAATGACAGATGCTGAGAAGAAGTATTAGACCAAAACGTCAACAAACCATATTTATTCTTTATGTCTTAAAGTTGTATTTTGCACAATTACCACGAACAATTGACTTTCTCTTAAGAGATAAAAGATTTACATGTTGACGAGATGAGCATGTGCCATTTGTGGTACTAATGGAAACTTCCACTTCAACATTTCCACGTGATTTCTCAGTTCTGATTTTGTCTGAATTATTTTTCACTTTCCAAAGTAAGAGGTTTTAATCTAACATTGACGTATGGTTAGCATATTGTTTGTTCTGATTAATCCTTAGTTTGAGATCAGATGGGCTGTTACATACTATTCAGCCTGTTTTTTTTTGCCAACTAAAGAAGAAAAACCTTATCAAATTTGACACAGCATATACTAATAAAATAGTGAAAGTGAAAATGTAGTGGGGGGCTGTGAAGGTAGGTGGGTGGATGGTGTATGGAGGCAGTGGGTTTGGATGTTTGCCCCCTTTGACAGTGCATGTTTTGTATGACAATACTTATAGGCAGGAGTTCATGTGGCGAGACATCAGGGTGTAAGCACAGTTTACAACCACAGCTCAGGGAAAAGGATAGCCGTCCTGCTAAAGGGAGAGTTCTGCAGAGAACTCAGATGAGGACAAATTATGTAAGAAAATTTATGGATAAGCGCAAATAAATGTTTTGTGCATTAGGTTTATGTATAACATTTAGGAGCGTGGAGGAGTTCAGCTCTGATTTAGCATGGGTCTATGCACAAAGTTTGGAGGCTATCCGTTCCAGCACAGAACTTATGACCAATTTCAATAACACTTGAGACCCAGTCAAAACTGAGTATCCGCTGGTCAATGTCACAGCTACCATTGTACCACAAGCAGCAGTTCAGGCTGAAATCATGCAAGGCCATGCAACAAAGTTTGTCTCAACACCACAACAGTCTGTTCTATTGCACTAAAGTAGTTTCATTGCATGCAAGCTGGCATTAAGTAGAAGGGTGTACTGGACTTGTGAGCTATACTGTCATTACTGCTAAGTAGGCACAATCTGCTTTGCAGTGGTAGTTTAAATTGTAGATGGCATGATAGATTCCCACAGAAGACATTACGACAGCTGGCAGGCATTCACCTCCAAGACTGTGTATGGTCAGTCGTGTATTTAGTACAGTCCCTTTCAGCTGCAGTAAGTTTCTGAACTGACATACAACACCTGTAAAAGTGATGCATAAAATAGTCAATGATCCCCTTAAAAAAAAAGAGAAGCCTGCAACTTCGTGAATTCATGTGCTTCTGCCACCTGCTCTCTCAAAATACGGTACTTTAGTGATCTTGTAGCAAGGCTTACGAAACAAAGCAAGGTCAAACAGAATCATGTGCAAGTGCGTCCCTAACTGATGAGCTCAATGCATTCTATGCTCACTTTAAACAGTGATGTCACTTGTGCCAACAGCCTCAGATATACTTGTACCCTTGGTCATCACCACAGATCAGCCTTAAGGGTGAAACCACTGAAAGCAACCAGCCCAAATGGAGTCCCTGGCTGTGCACTCACATCCTACACAGACCAGCTGACGAGATTATATGCAGACATCTTCAACCTCTCCTTATTGTGACCTGAAGTTTCCACCTGCTTGAAAAAGGCCACCAACATCCCAGTGCCAAAGAAAGATCAGGCAGCATGCCTCAATGACTGGTGGTCAGTGGCTCTGACACCCATAATTATGAAGTGCTTCAAGAGGTTGGTTTTGGCTCACATCAAGTCCAGCCTTCCAGACTGCCTTGATCCCTTGCAATTCACCTCCTGCCACAATCTGTTCACAGCAGACATCATCTCCCTGGCCCTACACTCATCTCTAGAATATCTGCATAACAAGAATACCTACACCAGACTCATATTTATTAATGAGAACTTCATCTGCAACACCATCATTCCAACCAAACTCTTCCACAAACTCCAGGGCCTAGTTCTTTGCTCCTCTCTGTAATTGCATCTGTGGCTTCCTGACCAACGGACCAGTCAGTAAGGATAGGCAACAATGCCTCCTCCATGATAATCCTCAATACCAGTGCCCCAAAAGGCTGCACCCTCAGGCACCTACTGCACTCCTTATACATTCAAGACTGTGGGATCAAATTCTATACTAACTCCATTTACAAGTTTGCTGACACCAACACCGTACATTAGACCTCAAACAACAATGAAACAGTACAGGAAGGAGATAAGAGTGCTTAGCAGCATGATGAAAAGCCAACAATCTCTCCATTAACGTCAGCAAAATGAAGGAGCTGGACATTGACTTCAGGAAGCGGTATGGAGCGCATGCCCCTATCTGCATCAACGGTGCTGAGGTGGAGATGATCGTCACAATCAATTTGTCCACCAACATTGAAATTATTGTCAAGAAAGCACAACAATGTCTCTACTTCCTCAGGGACTTAAGGAAATTTGGAGTGTCCATAAAGACTTACAAATTTTTATAAATGCACCATAGAAAGCATCCTATCTGGATGCATCATGGTGTGGTATGGCAACTGCTCTTCGCAAGGCTGCAAGAAATTAGAGAGTTGAGTCCATCATGCAAACCAGCCTCCCATCCACTATGCTACCCATTGCATTGGGGAAGCAGCCAACATAACCTAAGAGCCCTCTCACCTTGGTTATACTCTCTTCCACCTCTTTCTTTGGGCAGAAAATATACCCATATACGAACAGCTTCAAGAACAGCTTCTTTCCTGATGTTACCAGGCTTTTGAATGGATCTCTTAAATGTTGATCTCTTTCTGCACCTTCTTGGCAACTGTAACATTGTATCCTGAACTGAGTTGTTACCCTGATGCACATGTATAGTATGATCTACTTGTGATGCACGTAAGACAACACTTTTCATTGTACCTCAGTACGTGACAGTAATAAATCAAAACATTTGAAAACTGCAAGGTCTTGTAAATATTGCCATAACTATCCTCACCAGCCCTTGACAATACTATAACAGCCCTACACTGAGCAGCAGCAGTTGGCAGATTTCAATGAGGATGCCCCTTCTGAAGTACAATCTGGCACAAAGATTCTCTGTAAGCTTTGAATTGGACAACAATTTTCTGAACGCTACATGGATATTGTTTCTTCTGACAGGCATTCTTCTCAACCACCCCCAACTCTTCACGCATCTTCTCTTGCCCTGTGTCACCATTGCTCTTCACTCTTGTAATGTTGTAGTCCACGTGGATGTAGATTGTTGCACCCACATTAGGTAGCAAGTCATGTATGCAGAATTGTTGAAGTCAGGGCAAAATGCATGTAGTCTTTAGCAGCATTAAAGAACTCAACCAGTATCTACAATCAGGGTGTTAGCTAGTAGAAATCAATGAGCCAACTAATCTCCAAGTGGTTGGTGGTCCATCTAAATATCAGGTGGGGGGGGGGGAAGAAGAGTGTCCTTCCTGCTGTTGAACATAGTTCAGTTGTACGTGTTGAAGAGAGTCTGGAGTTCCAAAACAGTGGTAGTGTGTTCAAGCATTGACAACCAAGAGTCTTGTGGCACAGTGATAACATTGCTATGTTGGAGTCTAAAGCTCTGGGTTCAGGTCCCTCCTGCCCTAGGAAGTGTACGATAACTTGACTGAGCAGTTTGATTTATAACCTATGGCCCAGAAGTTCGGGGATTATGTCTCACCTGCCCTGTGAGGGGTGGCACTGTTGTATAACAAGTCTGTACAGGTTGGCCAGACTTCTTAAGCTCTAGGAAGTAGCTCCGAGAGATGGTAGACTCTCTGTATTCCTGATGAAGGGCTTTTGCACGAAACGTCGATTTTACTGCTCCTCGGATGCTGCCTGAACCGCTGTGCTCTTCCAGCACCACTGATCCAGAATTATATTACTGCTCGACTATTAACCAGAAACCCCAGATAATGTTCAAGTCTCGCCATGGCAGATGGTGGAAGGTAAATGCAGCTCCTGGTCCAGTCCATGTTAGGTAAAGGCACTCGCACCAGGAGGGCATGCGCGCACCATTTTGAAAATCAACGGTTCTGGGGTCAAACGCGTGGCTTTTCGCCTGTTAATGAACAGCTGCCGCCGTGAGAGAAAGAGAGAAAACACCAAAGAAAAAAAACACAAGAAACAACAGCAGCAGTAGGAGTAGGAGGAGGCCGTTCGGCCCTTCCCAACTAATCGGGCAAGACGCGAGCTACACAAACCGTGAGGATAGCTCAATGGGAGGCAGGGCAAGACATGAGCACCGCCAACCTTCCCTCCTTCCCTGACCGTCAGCTGGAAAATGGCGGACACTCATCATTTCCCCTCCTTCTCCCCCCTCAGGGGAATCGCACTTCTTATAACCTCTCAGTTTCTATTAATTTAATTCGGAGCAGTTGTGGCGCCCTTTCACCCTTCGCGGATCTCACCCATACTTCAACAACATCTACTTCACCTCCATCATTCTCTCCACCTGCAAGCACCGCCCCTTCCTCCAACCGTCAGACCCTGGAATAATGATTGACAAGAGGGTTCTCGGGCTGCAGACAGCTGCTGGAGGTTGGGAACCCAGTGCACAGTGGATCATCAGTCAGCAAACCAATCATTTCCCACAGCTGCTGGAGGTTGGGAACCCAGTGCACAGTGAATCATCAGTCAGCAAACTGACCATTTCCCACAGCTGCTGGAGGTTTGTAACCTAGTGCATCACTGGGGCTGTTGTGGCATGTGTGATAGTGTCCCTATCTGGGCCAGGAGGCCTGGTTCAAGTCCCACTTACTCCAGAGGGATATAGTAATATTTCTGAACAGGTTGATTAAGAAAATAGGTTAATTTTAAAAAGACTCTGGATCACTGGGGCTCTTGTAGCACAGTGGTAGTATCTCTACCTCTGAACCAGGAGGCCTATGTTCAAGTCCTTTTGCAGCAATGTGTAATAGCATCTCTGAACAGATTGATTGATTAGAAAATATCTAGCAGGTTTGTTATTTTTTGCAGATAGAGGTTAGATTTTTTTTCTAATCCAGTGCAGAGTGGATCATTGAAGTATGCATGTCCACTCCTTGAACAAGCTGCAGTGTAAACAATGAGTGTCAGGTAACTTGCTTTTAAAAAGTGCAGTAATCATTTGTACAATTGTTGTGTTTTAAAATAGTCCTCTTCCCTCTTCAGTCAAGTGGTGTATATAAATGGAAATTCAGCTAACATTATTAGCTGATTGGTCTGTGGAATGGTGATCAGTTTTTGATAATAAAGGGCTTTTGCTTACTGACAACTATGTGAGTGGTTTCCAGGTAGCAGAACAGTTTGTGGGTGTGAATGATTGGGGGAAAAACTATTGGACCTCTGAAAAAGGAGCTTTTTCTTTTCCTTGCAGAAAGCATCTCAACCCTAATATTGGTATTATTTCTGGACTGTTAATTCAGAGCCCCAGATAATGTTCTAGGAACCCAGGTTCAAATCCTGCTATGGCAGATAGTGAAATTTGAATTTAATAAAAATCTGGAATTGACAGTCTAATGATGACTACAAATCCATTGTTGAATGTCAGAAGAATCTACCTGGTTCACTAATGTCTTTTAGGGAAGGAAACTGTCATCCTCACCTGGTCTGGCCTACACGTGACTCCAGTCGAAAGGTATGGCACTGGAAAATAACAGCAGGTCAGGCAGCGTCCAAGGAGCAGGAAAATCAACTTTTCGGGCATTGGGCCTTTATCAGGCTCCACATGCTCCTCCACACCATCAACACTGTTGGAGATTATTCTGTCCTCCCTGTTTAGAATACATTTTATCCCCAGAATTGTTGATGGTCTTTTTCCCTCCAATTTATTAGAAACATAAAAGATGGGAACAGGATTAGGCTATTCAACCTCTTAAGCATGGTGTGTCATTCAATATTATCATGACTGATCATCGAGCTCAGTACCCTAATCCTGCTTTCCTCCTGTCTCCCTTGATTCCTTTAATCACATGACCTCCTTTTTTAACACGCATAATGTTTTGGCCTCAAACCCTTCCTATGGTAGTGAATTCCACAGGCTAACCACACTGGGTGAAGAAATCTCTCCTCATCACAGTTCCAAAAGGTTTACCCCATATCCTTAAAAATGACGTCTGACTCCAGGCTTTCCCACAATCAGGAACATCCTTTCTGTATCTAACCTGTCTAGATCTGTTGAAATTTTATCGGTTTATGTGAGATTCCCCCCCACCCCCTCATTTTTCTAAACTCCAGTGAATATGCTCTTAACCAACTCAATCTCTCATCATCTGTTCATCCTGCTTTGCTAGGATTCAATTTGGTAAACCCTTGTTGTAGTCCCTGTATGGCAAGGGCACTCTTCCCCAGATAGGAGACCAAAACTGTTCTCAATATTCCAGATGCCACCTCATCAAGCCCCGTATAACTGCAGCAAGACATCCTTGTTCTTGTACTCAAATCTTATTGTTGTGAAGGCCAACATACAGTGTGACTTTTTCATACTATAGTAAAACAAAGAACTGGGGATGCTGGAGATCTGAAACATTAACTCTGCTTTTTCTCTACAGATATTGCCAGGTTTGCTGAGTTTCACCAGCGGTTTCTGTTCTTGCTTTATTCACTGCCAGTTGCACCTGCACATTTAACTTTCAGCAACTGATGTATGAGGTCACCCAGGTCTCATTAAACATTCCAACTCTCAATTTATAGCCATTTAACAGTAATCTGCGTTCCTATTTTTGCTACCAAGGTGGATAATCTCATACTTATCCATTTATACTGCATCTACCATGCGTTTTCCCATTCACTCAGCCTGTCCAAATCAGACTGCATTTTCTTCCCAGCTTTGTTATTTGCAAATTTTGAGATATTACATTTACTTCCCTCATCTAAATAATTAACATATATTGGGAACAGCTGGGGTCCTTGCACTGATTCCTGTCGTATCCACTATTCGCTACCTACCATTCAGAAAATAACCTATTTATTCCTACTATTTGTTTCTTGTCTGCTGACCATCTCAAAAACTACTTCCCCATCACATGCTTTAAGGTTACACATTAATCTCTTCTGTGGGACTTTGTCAAAAACCTTCTGAAAGTCCAAATAAACTACATCCACCAGCTCTCTCTGATCAGCTCTATGAGTTACATTGATGAAAATTTATAGTAGATGTGTCAAGTATGATTTCCCTTTAGTAAATCTACGCTGTGTCTGATTCTACCACTGTTTTCTAGTCCTCTTCTAGAAAATCTTTGATAATGCCCTCTAGTATCTTCCCCATTACCGATGTAACATTCACTGATCTATAGAGTCATAGAATCGTACAGCATGGAACCAGACCCTTCGATCCAAGTTGTTCATGCTGACCAGATATCCTAAGTTAATTTAGACCGATTTGACAGCATTTGGTCCATATCCCTATTCCATATCCTATGGCCAATATAATTTCCTGTTTCCTCTCTACTGTCATTTTTGAATAGTGGTATTTCATTAGCCAACCTCCAATGTGCAGGAAACCAATGGAAAGCTTTCCCCATTGACTTTCGAAGATGAGTGTGCCAGAAAGTTCACCCTTCCAGTCAGAGACAAATGGGCATTTAGACCGATTATTGGTGCTTGCTGGGGATGTTCATCAGATGCTAATTAGAATCATTCAGGTAGCATATGGGCCACCCACCTAAGCTGAAAGTAACTGAAAGAGGAATTGGTTGCCCAGCAGCAGAAGACTGGAAGCCAGTGACGTTTCGTTTCATCTTCTATTCTTGACCCCAGCAGCTGTGATTGCCAGAAGGCACAACTTGGCTGATCTTTCATTCCTACTATGGCATTCAGTAGTAGTGGCCAAAATTAAACACATCATTTCTTACAGGCATCAGTTTTTTTTTAAAACATCAATTAAGTGGCCATTTTTTCAGATTTGAGCATGGACAATAAGTATAAGCAGACCTTGGGTAAAGGGTATTATGGCTAAATCATATTTTCTCCACACGTGTGCACTTTGTACCAGGAGACACTGGTCAGTAGTGAAGAATTGAATCATAGTTGGTATCTTGCTGCCTACCTAATGCAACAAGACCGAAGCTTGTGTATGTCTTGCTATTCTGTCTTTTATTGTGTTATACAAACACCAAAAAAAAACCCCAAATTAGACCAGGAAATATCCTAGTTTGGGAAGTGCCATTACCATCTACATTGTAAGAACCTTCTACATTGCTGATTCCTGTGTTAATGTCTAGTTCACGAAGTCCTTTGCAATGCGGAAGCACAATCCTTCATTAAAATATAAGTGTAAGGAACTGCCACCAAAACCTATTCCAATGAAACTAACTTCCTTAACCATTTATCCTTTAGCAGACCCACAGGTTTGAGAATGACTTGCTTTCAGTCAGTTCAATAGCTTCTGAAGTGGCTGATAAGTCCAGTATGCACCCTGCAGATTCTACCCCACACAGACTAATTCTTTGGATGTTTGTATGTTCTCCAAGATCCCTCAACAAAGTCTCTTGGTCCCTTCTTGAATGAACTTTCTCCATTTTGGTTTGTCACAAATCAGGATTTCCCATCAGTCAACAGGAATGTTTGACTTCTGGAGCAATACTTGGTGACCATTGCTAAAGCAATTCCACTATTCTAGAATTTCCCTGCCCAACTGAATTTGAAGTAAATTAATTGCTTTAGAAGTCTGGTGTCTGGCTTAGGAGTGATGTGTCCTAGCCATATTTAAGTGATTAACTTGATAGCATGTTGAATTGACAAGGATGCTGTTTTTGAATGGTTTTTGCCATTGAATTTGGATTTGCTTTCTTCAGAAAGCATCACAAATTGCAGAATACAGAGAACCGGGAAGAAAGTTTAAATGTAAGACCTCAAAGGTAGTTATCTCAGGATTACTGGCAGTGCCATGAGCTAGTCAGAATATAGAACATAGAATAGTACAAGCCCTTTGGCCGTCAATGTTGTGCCAACATTTTATCCTACTCTAAGATCAAATTAACCTATATACCTTTCATTGTATGATCTTCCATGTGCCTATCCAAGAGTTGCTAAAATGTCCATAATGTATCTGACTCTACCATGACCACTGGCAGTGCATTCCACATATCCACCACTCTGTTTAAAGAACCCACCTCTGACATCGCCCCTAAACCTTACTCCAATCACTGTAAATTATGCCCCCTCGTGATAGCCATTTCTGTCTGGGAAAAAGTCACTGACTAGCCACTCTCTCTATGCCTCTCATCATCTTGTACACCTCCATTAAGTCACTTCTCATCCTTCTTCGCTGCAATGAGAAAAGCCCCAGCTCCCTCAACCTTTCTTCAGATGATGTTCCCTCTTGTAAAGGCAGCATCCTGGTAAATCTCCTCTGCACTCTCTCTAAAGCTTCCACATCCTTCCTATAATGAGGCGACCAGAACTGAACACAATATTCCAAGTGTGGTCTAACCAGGGCTGTACAGAGCTGCAGCATAACCTTGCGGCTCTTAAGCTCAAATTCCTGCTAATGAAAGCCAACAAGCCATATGCCTTCTTGACAACCCTCTCAACTTAGGTGGCACCTTGAGGGATCTTTGAGACGTAGGACGTTCATCCATACTACCAAGAATCCTGCCTTTAACGCTATATTCTGCATTTAAATTTGACCTTCTAAAATGAATCACTTCACACTTTTCCAGGTTGAACTTCACCTGCCACTTGTGAGCCAATGGACTGAGGAGTGGCAGGTGGAGTTTGATTTAGATAAGTGCGAAGTGCTGCATTTTGGGAAAGCAAATCTTAGCAGGAGTTATACACTTAATGGTAAGGTCCTAGGGAGTGTTGCTAAACAAAGAGACCTTGGAGTGCAGGTTGGTAGCTCCTTGAAAGTAGAGTTACCAGTAGATAGAATAGTGAAGAAGGTGTTTGGTATGCTTTCCTTTATTGGTCAGAGTATTGAATATGGGAGTTCAGAGGTCATGTTGTGGCTGTACAGGACATTGGTTAGGCCACTTTTGGAAATATTGCGTGCAATTCAAGTCTCCTTCCTATTGGAAGGATGCTGTAAAACTTGATAGGGATCAGAAAAGATTTACAAGAATATTGCTAGGATTGGAGGATTTGAGCTCTAGGGAAAGGTTGAATATGCCAGGACTGTTTTTTCTGGAGTGTCGGAGGCTGAGGTTATGAACCTCATAACCTAAAGGGAAATCATAGAGGATGAGAGGGGAATGATATAAAAGAGACCCTAAGGGGCAACGTTTTCATGCAGAGGGTGGTGCATGTATGGAATGGGCTTCCAGAGGGATGGTGGAGGCTTATACAATTGTGACATTTAAAAGGTATCTGGATGGGTATATTAATAGGAAGGGTTTGGAGGGATATGGGCCAAGTACTGGCAGGTAGGACTAGATTGGTTGAGTAATCTGGTCAGCATGGACGAGTTGCACCGAAGGGTCTCATTCTGTGCTGTACATCTCTATGACTCTGTGACTCTATGACCTGCCTCTTTGGGTTCAGCAGATATTTTCCATGCTACTGCTAATACCAAATCAAGCCAGAGATAACCTGAGCTGGGAGAATTGGCCACTATCCGTTCAATGTACAAGTGTTCTTTTTTAAAAATTTAAAAGCCTTCTGTCTGAGGCAGTATCTGTTAGCTATTATCAAATTGATCCTAAAACCCTTCAACCCCAGGCTTTTCAGAGTCTGCATTTTTTACGATCTCTCTGAAAAAAAGGCAAGGACAACATAACCTTGTTAAAGGAGCAGCTTCATCACAGAGGGAAGAAAACAAATTTGTGAGCACAATGGCTCAGTGGTTAACACTGCTGCATCACAGCGCCAGGGACCCAGGTTCGGTTCCAGCCTCGGGTGACTGCCGATGTGGAATTTGCTCATTCACCCCGTGTCTGTGTGGTTTTCCTCCAGGTGTTCTGGTTTCCTACTACGTCCAAAGGTATGCAGGTTAGGGTGGATTAGTCATGCTGAAGTGCTCATAGTGTTCAAGCATGTATAGTTTAGGTGATTAGTCAAGGGGAAATGTAGAGTAATCGGGAATGCGTGTGGGTGGGATACTCTTCGGAGGGTCATTGTGGACTTGTTGGGCCAAAGGGCCTGTTTTCACACTGTAGGGATTCTATGCAATTCTATGAAATTGACAGATATCTTTGTGTCCTCTTTGGCCACAAGTGAGGTCCCAAGGGACTGCAGAATAGCCAGTGGTTATTCCCATTGTTTTAGATAGATAACTGGAATAATCCTGAAAATCACATATGTGGTAGGGAAATTATTGAAAAAGATTCTTGTGAACAAGATCTATACATGTTTAGAAGCAAATGGACTTAATGGTAGACTGCATGGTTTTGCACGGAGGTGGTCATACCTCACTAACTTGATTGAGTATTTTGAGGAGGTGACCGAGATGATTGATGAGGGAAAAACAATTGATGTTGCCTACATGGACTTCAGTAAAACCCCTGACAAGGTCCTCATGGCAGACTGGTACTAAAGTTGAAGAAACATGTATCAGGGATGAGCTGGCAAGATGAATTCAGAATTCATAGAAGACAGAGGGTAGCAGTGGAAGGACGCTTTTCAGAATGGAGGGTTGAGATAGTGGTGTTCCACAATCAGTGCTGGTATCTCTGCTCTTCATGATCTACGTAAATGATTTGGAGAAAAATGTAGCTGGCCTAATTCGTAAATTTGCAGACAATACAAATGGTGGTGTTGCGGATAGTGAGGAGGATTGTCCGAGAATACGGCAGGATATAAATCATTTGGAATCATGGACTAAGAAAGGGCAGATGGAGTTTAATCCAGACAAATGTGAGGTGGCACATTTTGCAAGGGCAAATAAGATGGAAATTCTACAGTAAATAGCAGAACCTTTAGGAGTAATGATGTGCAGAGAGATCAGGGTGTGCAGATCCACCTATCATTGAAGGTAACAGTGCAGGTAGATAAGGTAGTAAAAAAGGCCTATGGCATGCTTGCCTTCATTGGAAGGGGCATTGACCAAAGGATAGATATGTTATGCTGCAGCTTTATAGAACTTTAGTTAGGCCACACTTAGAATATTATATACAGTTCTGGTCACCACATTACCAGAAAGATGTGGATGCTTTGGAGACGATACAGAAAAAGGTTTACCAGGATGTTTCCTGGTATAGGGAACTTTAGCAATGAAGAAAGGTTGGATGGGCTGGATTTGTTTTCACTGGAATGCAGGAGGTTGAGGGTTGACCTGATAGGAGTTTGTAAGATTGTGAATGGCATGGATAGAGCGGAAGGTATGAGGCTTTTTCCCAGACTGGAGGGGTCAATTATTAGAGGACATAGGTTCAAGGTGCGGAGGTGGAGTGGGTGGAGGAGGGAAGTTTAAAAGAGGTGTGCAAGGAAAGTTTTTCACACGAACAGTGGTGAGTGTGTGGAATACACTGCCAGAGGAGTTGGTGGAAGCAGACACAATAGCAGCATTCAAGAAGCACCTGGACGAATACATGAATAGGAAGGGAATAGAAAGACATGAATTCTGTAAGTGAAGACAGTTTTAGTATGAAGGGCAATATGTGTCAGTGCAGACTGAGAGGGTTGAAGGGCCTGTTCCTGTGCTTGTTGTTCATTGTTTTTAAATAGTATGAGTGCTATGCTCCAGTCCTTTAGAGTGGCAGAAATAAGTTGTGCATGCCTCAAAAGCATACCAGTGAACAGGGATCATTGCTACCCATGACCTTAGCCTTGAGTTTGAGGATTATGGTCCTCAAAAATTCTTTTCCTCAGTCAGTCAAAGGCTGTGTCAGCTTATTGGATATGATGAATATTTTAATTGTTAATGACTTCATTGAGAGAAGAAAGCTCCCAAGATCTGGTAAATAATCCAAAGTCATAGAGATGTACACACAGAAACAGATCCTTCGGTCCAACTTGTCCATGCAGACCAGATATCCCAACCTAATCTAGTCCCATTTGTCAGCATTTGGCCCATATCTCTCTCAACCCTTCCTATTCGTATATCCATCCAGATGCCTTGTAAATGTTGTAATTGTACCAGCCTCCACCACTTCCTCTGGCAGCTCATTCCAAACAAGCATCACCCTCTGTATGAAAACGTTGCCCATTAGGTCCATTTAAAACTTTTCCCCTCTCACCCAAAACCTATGCCCTCTAGTTCTGGACTCACCCACCTTGTCTATTTACCCTATCCTTACCCCTCATGATTTTATAAACCTCTATAAAGTCTCCCCTCAGTCTCTAATGCTCCAGGAAAAACAGCCCAAGCCTTTCCCTATAGCTCAAATTCTCCAACCTTGGCAACATTTTTGTAAATCTTTTCTGAACCATTTCAAGTTTCACAATTTCCTTTCGATAGGCGGGAGACCAGAATTGCTCACATTATTCCAAAAGTGGCCTAACCAATGTCCTTCACAGCTGCAACATGACCTTCCAACTCCTATACTCAGACCTCTGGCCAGTAAAGGAAAGCATTCCAAATGCCTTCTTCACTATCCTATCTAATTCTGAATCTCACTAATGATCTTTGTGGATGGGGAGTTTTTTGTAACTGTTTGGGAGAGAATCAGTTTTCTGGTTTGTTGAAAGTTCTATTTTGTAATCTTCAGAGTCAAAAATAGTTGGAGCTTCGTTTCTGAGTGGATGCCCACACAAGCTTAATGACTGAAGTCATTTTGGTCTGGATTGATGGCAGTTTAGGTGGAACTGTTTCCTGTCTTGTAAATTATCTGCACGACTACAAGTAATTTGCTGGAGATGAGTTGTGGTGATGCTTTGAGAAAGATAGAGAAGAGGGTTTGTGCGATGATACAACCCTGTTTGACAGCAGCTTTCATTGAGATAGCGACTAACGTGGCTGTAGGTGAGGATTATAGGTATATGGCACGGTGGAGTGAGCAGTCAAATTTGAGGAAGATAATCCGTGAAAGTGACAAAGGATTTTTCGGGTGAGGTTAAAAAAGAGCCATGTGCAGAGGTTAGTATTGATGTTTGTGGTGATTTTGGTGGGCACAAAACTACACTAGAATTTAACCAGACAGAACATTCACACATTGACATTTTGAAAGCTCGAAGTCCTCAGTCCTTTGCAGATAAGTTATTTATTTTAAATGAAATGTCATAATTTTCTTTGTGGTGTCCATACTTCCAACAGTCCATCATTTTAACAAAGTATGCTATTATACGCTTAAAACGTAATTTAGAATTGTATTGTGTTGATTGAGAGGGCACGCGGTCGAGGAAAAGAACATCTACATTTTGGAAGTTAAAGAGTCAGTGTAAAATAACTAAGTACAGATGTGAAAACTGATGGATATTTCTTAACTGCCGACGTGGCAATTCCCGGCATGAAGCCTGGGGGTGGTGTATCTATGCTTAACTGCTGTAGTGGAAAACCCTGATGTGATGGGCTACACCTAAATGCAAAAAACACTATTACAATTATTCTTTCCCTGAAATCACACACAAAGCAAAAGTATGATCAAACTTTCGTCATAATTAAAGTTCATGCGCCATTTTCCTTCTCTTATCGATCTGACAATCGTTTTCTTTTATAATACTGTTACAAATGTTTGTTTTAGTTTCTTAGTACGATGTCATGACTAAAACTAAACTAAAGGCGTGTTAAAAGCACAAAATATTGGTACCCTTGATTTAAAATACTCTATTTGACCAGTTTAATAAATTCATGTAGAGAATGTGGAATAAATCACAACCTTGATATGTAAAACCTTGCACTTCAATTGCTAATTGCTAAAACAGAAAATGTAAAGTTGGTAATATCATCTGGACCTGTCCAACTTCATCGACCATTCAGTGATCTGTGCATACGTACTTCAAGTCCCTCTGCACCTCGCTATTTTTTAGTACTAGAATAAAGCGAAAACAACAGAAGTGAAATTTCTTTTTAATGCATTGATTTCCGGCTATCTTTATTTACCACAATTTTTCTTTCAATTTTATTTACATAAACTGCACGGAGTAGAAAATTCAAAAACCTGTCCAGCACCCCCACCCCATTAAATGTTAAATGTGTTCTGTTCATTACCCCAATTAAGTTGATCTTGTTTTTATAAAGTTAAAAATCACACAACACCAGGTTATAGTCCAACAGGTTTAATTGGAATAACACTAGCTTTCAGAGCGACGCTCCTTCATCAGGTGATAGCGGAGGGCTCGATCGTAACATTGTTTTTATAAACTCTTGCAAACTTGATCATGAGTATATACACTACTTTTTTCAATGTAGGCGGTTCTGCGGGCTCGGGTTTCACATACGTTCAGCGAATTCTTTCTGGAACTTTCCTGTGGTTGGTTATAAAATGGGCGAGTGGTCTTTTGTCTGTTTGCATTGAATGCGTGGAGCGCGCTAGAAGTGGTGCTGGCTTTATCACTGTTCCGCTGTCTGACCTGAGTAAGCTGGAGAGTGAAGGTAAGAATTCCTCAGTCACTATGGCACAGCTGCCTGGCTTCATCTTTTAGAAAAACCTTACTAATCGCAAGAGCTAAGTGGAGGGGCGTGCTATGATGTGGCTCCACTTTATATATAACATTAGATAGGAGAGAAATTTTCCAAAAGTGACTGGGTAATTGTTCCTCTTAGAGGACAATAAACATGTTCGACTTAGTACAATCAATATGGCAATATTTTAAGTATTGATTAATATATGGCACGAAACGCTAAGGAGGACATTAAGATAGTTTTCTATCGACTATATAAAGTACAATTGCTGAAAAGTGCAGGAATTCATTAGAAAACGTGGAGAAACTGCCACGCATGCAGTTTATCTGTGGGAAGAGAAGCATTTTTACGTAGTAAGATTAGATACTGTACTCCAATTCTGCGGGAGGCGCTCCTACTGCCAGCGTGGATAGATTGCGAGAATTACAAGAGTAAAGCGTAGAAAAAGTAGAAATGACGATAGCCTTTGTTTACTATTTGCAATGTTTATAAACCGCAAATATAAAATACATGTAAAATGCGGCCCGTCTGTTGAAAACATCCAAAACATTCGTTTTCTGCAGATACTTTTTGAAGATGATTATTTAGGTAATCATTGCAAATACTGCAAGTATACAACGAACCCTTGATAAATTAGATTGACTTTTCAGAGATCTCCCCAGTTGGGGTTTACATTCGGCGCCTGTAAATTGAAGGGTCTCATTTAACGTCTTTCAGGGATGATTTTTCGCTCTGCTTTCTTCCAGAAATCTGTGCCGAAGGTCATTCAGCCTATCGTAGTTTTGGCAGCTAAAATGAGTTATCCAACCAACTCTCATTTTACAACTTGTCACCAGTCTTGTTAGTTACAGCACTTTAAGTGCATTATCCACGAACTTTCCATGTGAAGTGCGGGTTTCTGACTATATACCATCGTTTAGCAGTGAGCTCCAGATCTTTCACATCGTCTGGATTTGAAAAAAAAACATTTGTGTAATTCGGTTAGCAATTACTTTAAATCCATTGACCTCTGTGTGAAAAGAAATGTCATTACTACCCGCTTTATCAGAGCCTTACTAACACCTCAATTAAATAATCTCTCAGTTTCGTCTAGTTCAAACAAAAGTGTTCATTGTTTTCTCATGGCAAAGATTTTTCAGTTATGGAAACATCTTTGTAATTTTCCTTTATGAACTCTCCAGTACAATCACATCTTTCTGTAAAGTGGTAACTAGAACATTATGCACGACTGTACCTGTGACCTAATCGGTGTTTTACTGAGTTCTCAGCTAAGACAGCTGTTCTCTCTATAGTATTATCTTGACCACTTTGTACAATTGACCCATCATTTTCAGTGATCTGTGGACATGCATTCCTAAGTTCCTCTGCACCTCTACATTTTTCAGTGTTCTACCATTTATCGTGGTTTTTTTTTAGCCTTCTCCAAAGCCATTATCTCATGTTTCTCTGTCTGAAACTCTATTGGCCATTTTCCTTTTTGGTGGGTTAATTGATGTCTTCTTATAGTCTACAGCTTTATTTCTTACTTTTAGCCACCTACCTTTTTCCTTATTTCATCTGGAAACATCCTATCTCCTATCTGCAAATTTAAATCATTAAGATACATTACAAAAGTCAAGGAACCTTCACAACACATTAGATCACTGGAAATGGTCTTGGAATCACAAGAACACTTTCCCACAATCATTCTTTGCTTCTTTCTAACTTTAGATGCAACTTGACACATTTCCACAGAATTTTATTATTCTGACCATTACCTCATGTTGTGACTTTTTAAAAAGCCTTGCTAATGTCTATGTATTCTATACAAGATATGCTGTCCTCATTGATGCTCCTTATTAGCTTCTCAAAAAAATTCCTTCAACTATTCAGTAAACCTGCCTTTTACAAGGCTCTGATGGAGTGATCCATGCTCTCCTAAATGCTGATTAATATTATCCCTAATTTTTTCCTGCTTATTTGCCCACCACTGAGGTTAGGCTTATTGCAACTGGCTTTACTGCCATTATAAGTCTGTGTTTTATTTTTAAAAAAATGCCATGAGACTTTGGCGCTGTGAGTAGGCTAGCATTTATTGCCAATCTCTAATTGCCCTTGAGAAGAGGTGATGGTGATGAGCTACTTCCTTTCATATTTCTGTTGAAACACTAGGGGATGTACATGCAGAGATGTCAATTTTTAAAATAACTTTTCAATGCAGATCTGCATTTTGTCACTGAATTAGCTATTTGTTTTTGCAAGATGGTGTTTTACAACTGTAATAACAACAAAATCAGTTGATGGAAAAATAAACTATCAAGAAAGCAACTATTTTAATAGGCAGATTCTTGAAATCCAAAACTTTTTTTTTCCTCAGCATCTTATTAGAATGGGTGAGAATCAGTCTTGGAAATTCCAGATCCCTGTGCAAATCCATCATTGATAAAAATCATCAACTTTAGTGGAGCTCAAAACAATGAATTTGGGAATAAGTTTCTAACACTGAGATGGCTCTGTCAGATCTTGTTGCAGAAAATCTTCCCAACTTGTTAATATAGATTAGACAAAGTGTGTATTCGCAAATATTGATGATGCCTCTTTGGTTGGTGGCTGGAGTTAAGATTTAAAGAATCTTATATTATTAACAAATCTCCACTATTCTAGAAGTACCTGCAAGAAGAAAGAATTGTCAAGGACCTCTGCTGTTTCCTTCCTTGCTTTCCTACACAGCCTGGAATACATTTCATCTGGACCTAGCAACATATCCACTTCTGAAGATGCTAACCCCTAAATATTTTCTATTTATTCTCAGTATTTCTTGTTCCTCTTCTTTAATACAATGCTTAAGCAAGTTGTTCTGATTTTGGACTCTTGTTCTACTTCAGTCACTTTTAAGCAGTCTTTATATCTTGTGCTGTTTATCAGGATAATGCTTCTGGATCGTTAATGCCCCATAATCCCCTTGCATCATATGACTTGGTCAGTGTATTGGAGCTTTCATGTTTGCTTTTATAAATGGACCTTGCCTTGCCATCCGATTTTCATTATCATCGAAGCTTGGGTGAAAGTGATCCAGTTTCTTGAGATGACATAAATATGTTGTTCATGTCCGCAAGTATAATGCTTGATTATAAAATGCTGACCCTCCGTATATCCAATGCATCATCCTTAAACACTTCCACCAACTCCAACTAGACTCCACCACCAAGAATATCTTCCCCTCCCCACCCTTCTCTGCCTTTCACAAGGACCATTCCCTTTGACAGTCCTTGGTTTGCACCACTTTCCCCACCAACCCCCTGAACACCCAAGTACCTTCCCCGGCAACGGGAAAAGATGCAAAACCTGCCGTTTCACCACCCCGCTCACCTCCATCCAGGGCTGCAAACAGTTCTTCCAGGTGAGACGGAGGTTCACCTCCCTCTCTTCCAACCCAGTTTACTGCATCATGTGCTCCCAATGTGGTCTTCTCTACATCGGGGAGACCAAACTTAGGGAATGATTAGCTGAACATCTCAGTCGGGCCTGTGGGGCCGACCGGACCTCCCAGTCACCACCCAGTTTAATTCCCCTTTCCACTCCCTTTCTGACATGACCATCCTTGGTCTCCTCCATTGCCACAATGAACCAAACCGCAAATTGGAGAAAAAACATCTTCCAGCTGGGCAGCCTACATTCCGGAGGACTCAACATTGAGTTCTCCAATTTCAAATAACCTCCCCTCCCATCCCTGACTCCCTTTCCAGCTCCTACCCTTCCCTTCCACTCCTCCCTGCCACCAACCAGATTTATTCCCATTGACCAACCGGGTCACAGCCACTATCTGTCTCCACCTATCCCCACTTCACCACCCTGCTGCCACCACCCCCTTTATCTGCAACTCCCCCTACACACACCCTGAGTCCTGAAGAAGGGCTACTCCAAAAACCTCAACTTCTCCATCTTCTGATGCTGCCTGGCTTGCTATGTTCTTCTCGCCTCCTGCCTGTCTACCCTATATATTTTGAGCTTGCTTAGCAACCTGTTGGTGCTGTTGTACCAGAAGCATAAATGGAAGTTGCCAAAATCAAACTCTGATAATTCTGCAAGCTGCTTCATATGAGTTGTTCAATACATTGCCACAGGCCACATGTAAAAAACTCAGGAATCCCAGTGTGTTCCTCATTAGTGCATTGTCACTGATTTTGTGGGGTGTGATCTCTTAGCATATGCATGTGCACTTTGTCTTTCATTGAACAGTTGCACCAACAAAGTGTTTTTACAATCGTTGAGGGCTTTAATTCTTTGGCCAAAATATCCTGGAAAAATCTTGGTAACAAAGGATCAATATGTGTGGAGTACATTTACCTGGATTGTAGATGTGAGTAAGGTGTTTTTACAAAAACCATGCATGTAGTTAAGGTAGTTTGTAATTTCTGTTGAACAGCCTTAAAGTAGAACTATTAAGTTGAAGGCCTAATATTTCTTTAAAAAAAAACTGAATTGTTTGAATCTTGGTAGATCTTGAAATGAGTAAGGCAATTGTATGATTATGTATTATCAATGTAACCAGTTTCCATAATTTAGATTTACAAATGATTCGATTAGATGTGTTAAAAATTAATACATTCAGCAGGACATTAGATAGTTGTGTGATGACTGAGATCAAAATTAACTAGAATCCTGTTTGCATGAAACACATAGGCAGAGAATGAAAGTTTTTTTTGGGTCCATGCTGCTCCCCTTCCATGCAGTGTAATGCATTACTATGATAGACAATAACTGAATGAACTGTATAGCCTTCATTTGTATCTGTTATATCTTTCAGAATGAACTTGGCAAAGATGCACGTCCCTTTGAAAAGATTTCAAGTCTGCAAACTTTCGATTACCCTATGTACGGGTTTGACTGTTAAAGTTCTAAGCAGTGTCAGTTACATAAATGTTAGCCATCAGTTTATTTTGCTTGATGGTGATTTAATCCATGTCTTACTTTACTAATCTTGCAAGAAAAGGCTGGGTTTTCATTGGACTGGAGCTTGTCAATTTTCACCAAGTGGATCAGCTGTAAGCAGAAACATCAGAGGCAGTTAGTCCCAGTTCAACACACTTTATTTTCTCCCATTGCTTAATGAGTGTGAACGGGAAGTATAATTTTTTTGTGCCAATTGTGATTCAGGAGTAGTACTTTCTGTGATTTCAAGTCACATTGAGAAAACGTCTACCTGACACCCTAGCACAGTTCTGCAGAATATTGTGTTCCAGGTACACATGTAACTAAGGTCTCATCTTCTTTCTTCCTTAGCTGGATATGTAGGTTTTATAACATTGTTTTGAAATCACACCTCGAAATAGATGATCTAGTCACTCTCCCATTGCTGTTTGTAAGATCTTAATGTGTGCAGTTGGCTTTGCATTTCTTACACTGCAACTACAATTCAGAAGTACTTAATTGAAAGTGAAATATTTTGATATACCCTGAGGTTTGGAGGAATACTGCATATAAGAAAATTTTTATCCATCTTTTTCAGGAGAGCTGTGACTTTATAAAAGTTATGGTTAAGGTTGGGTTTGGTATTGTCTTATATAGAAGCCTGTTTCTTCTAGATTAATAAAATAAGAATTTTTGAGATTATGCAGATATATTCAGCCTTGAGAACAATTTTCTGAAACATTCTATCATTTCAGCAATTTTAAAGTTTGAACAGATGAGCTTTACTTAATTTTCAAAATTCATGCTGTAGTTTCCATGCTTTTCACTTTATCATAATTTACTAGTGGTATTTTCATATCTATATTTTTGGAGGACATAACTTTAAAAACTATTTTTAATTGCAAAAGGTGTTTTAAATTTATTTCACCTTGTCAATTATGTGGAAATCAGGGAAGAATGTTCACTGCATTCACTTGCACTGTCAACATCTAGATAAATGCAGGGACTAAATGGTAATGATCAGTCATTAATTATACAATGGTTTACAAACATTAAAATGAAGGGAAACAGTCAGTCAAATACATACGAGATCACAAAATTCAAGAGATTACTGGTTGATCCTATAACCTTATTTTTCTGCACTTTACATTTCTTATTGCTGATATAATTACTATAAGATCATAAGAAACAGACCAGAATTAGGCTACTTGGCCCATCGAATCTGCTCTGCCATTTGATCATGATTGATATGATTCTTAACCTCAATCACCTACCATCTCCCTGTAACCTCTGGTCCCCTGACTAATCAAGAACGTATCTATTTCTGTCTTAAACACACTCAATGGTTTGGCCTCCACAGCCTTCCGCTTTGATAAGTTCCACAGATTAAGCACCCTCTAGCTGACGAAAGTTTCCTCGTCTCACTTGTAACAGGTCATCCATTCATTCTGAGGTTTTGTCCTTTCACTAAGATACAAGCAGGCAATACTACAGATTCAGGTTTAACAATAAGAGATAAGTTTTTAGTCAAAAGAAACAAAAATTAGAATAAACCAACTATTTACACATATCAGATACCTAAAGATCTCTAAACTCAGTAAAAATACAATCCCATTAATTCCAACAATATCCCAATAAGGTATTCAAACACCACAGAGAATGCTTTTCTTGATCCTACATAAGGTTTGACTGAGCTGTTGCTTCAATTCCATGCCATGAGAATCTGGAAGCCTCTTCCTTGATTTGTCATAAAACTGAGCCTAGAATTATTCAGCTTGACATAACCATTTCAAAGCTTTAATCAAATACTCAAATAAAAACAAAATACTATGGATGCTAGAAATCTGAAATAAAACAGAAGTGCTGGAGAAACACAGTCAACCCAGTTGTGAAGACGTCATATTAGACTTGCAATGTTAACTCTGTTTCTCTCTCCATAGTTGCAACCAGATCTGCCAAGTTTCTCTACGACTTCATGTTTTTATTTTAACTAACATTTCTGCTCTGGATATTTTTAAACTAAACGCCTTGACTAAAGTAACCTGTTTTTATCAATTCTAAGCTATCTTCTCCCTTTCTCGGTAGCAATTGTATTACACATTTAGCTTCAGCTAAGTAGCCTGCAGAACTGTTCAACTGAATCAAAAAAACCCTTTTTGTTTCAAGCAATGGGTATTTCCCCCAAAAATCAATTGCTGGCTCTTCTTCTAAATGCCTAATGTATTATATGTTTACCTTGTTCATTTGCAAACTCTCCCAAAGTAAACAAATTCTCATTCTGCTCCAAAACTATCTTTCTCAGACATTTTTAAAAGGACATCACGATGGCTAATAAAATACTTACAAATTAATCATAAACTCCTTCAGGCACACAAAAATATCAAGCCAAAAGTTCAAAGTCAAAACTCCAATATCAGAAATAAACAATATTATAATATATACAAAACACACACTATAGATACGCTATTTCAAAAAAAAAATTGTTTGTTGATAGAGTTCCGGTTGGAATGCCATGCTTCTAGGAATTCTGTTTGGCTTGCACTAGGATGGATGTGTTGCCCCAGTCGAAGTGGTGTCCTTCCTTATCTATATGTAAGGATACTAGTGAGAGAGGGTCATATTGTTTTGTGGCTAGTTGATGTTCATAGATCCTTGTGGCTAGTCTTCTGCCTTTTTGTCCAAGGTAGTATTTGTTACACTTTTGCATGGTATTTTACCACCCCATTACCACCCCCTGAGAAAAAGAAAAGAAAATGACATCACCATTGGAAATGACATCACCAGTCAAAGAAAACCCAAACATATAAACAGAAAGCAGGA
This sequence comes from Hemiscyllium ocellatum, assembly GCF_020745735.1. Taxonomy (NCBI): domain Eukaryota; kingdom Metazoa; phylum Chordata; class Chondrichthyes; order Orectolobiformes; family Hemiscylliidae; genus Hemiscyllium; species Hemiscyllium ocellatum. The sequence goes on from NC_083411.1 coordinate 28,590,817, forward strand.
AACATCAGCAGTGCTTTGTCTGGAGGCTCACTGAATATATTACCTAGTATGGTGATGAAACATCTGAAAATGAACCTTTCAGCTCAGCGAGCAAACCTACATCCAGAACCTCAATCTGAGCTACAAATCTTCTCAAAACTCACTAGTATTGCACCTTGCTGAATGGGGTTTAACTAGATTTTAGCAATACACAAAATTCATAAGTAGGGTTAAGCAACCTCACTGGCCTTTAAATAGAATATTTTTACATTGGTTGAATGTCAGTTGTCTTTATTATGAAATAAAAGCACTGATTTTTAAAAAATTAGCTTCGATCTCTATTTATATATGTTTGTCCCAGTCATTTCTTTCACTATCAGTAAAATTTTAAAGTTAAAAGTGAAGGGTTCCTTTCATGTATGTGAGAATTCTTCAAAGTGTGGTTGCTTACCCTGCTTGATGTCTTCTACGTTGCTAGATGTCTGCAAGTCCATTTGACTTGGCACAGATGTTAGGAAAGAGAAAGTCAGTACTCGATGATTTGCCCGCTCTTTCATTAGCTTGCTTCGATGTTATCAGCAAGTCCCACTCACTAAAAATCCATCTCAATGTGAGGATGTTAAGTACTTGCTCATCAAGGTTATTAACAGTAACATCTAGCATTTAAAACACTTCGTAGTTTTAAAGATGGAAGATATTTGAAACAGCACATTGACTAGTACCTAAATGAGAATGAGTCAGTTTAATTATTGGAGTCGAGATCAAGGCTAAATGATCCCTCATGCCAGCATGAGTGCTAGATTCTCAACTGGAATCAGCTGCTGAAAAGCCATTTCTTTGTTTTTTTCATTTCCATTATATTTTTTCTTCTCATGTTTGTTGAAATTCCCAATTAGTATTCTGCAACAATGACAAATGGCTCATTACTCAAATAGTTAATGCTCCTTTGCTTCTATGTTGCCAACTCATGGAAGTCTCTTCTGATGTTTATCATTGTTAAACCCTTCAAAACCAACAGCATCTTCCAAATCTGTGATCTATACTACTTGGAAGGATAAGCCAGCAAATTATAGGAATATCACCATCTGTAAAATCCTGTCCAAGCCACAAATCATCTTGACGTAAAACTATATCACTGCTCCTTCACTTTTTTATTAGCTGATGGGATATGGAAAATGCCAGCTAGGTCGGCATATATTGTCCATCCTTAATTATCTTGGGATGGTGGTAGTGAGCTGTCTTCTTGAGCTGCTGCAGTCCCTGGCAGTGTAGGGAGATCCATGTAATCATGTGAGGAAGTGAACCCCAGGATTTTGACCCAGCAACAGTGGGGAAATAGCAAAATAATTCAAAATCATTACTATAGCTTTGAGACTAATTTACAAGTGGTTGTATCTTGGATCTGTGCTCCTTTCATTCTAGGTGGTTGTGGATTCGGAAGTTGGTTTTGGATAAACCTTGATGAGTTACTTTAGTGCATCTTGAAGATGATACATGCTGTTGCCACTGTGTTGGTGCTGAAGGATGTTGTGGGATCAAACTCTTGAAAATTCCCTTCCTAACAGCCCTATGGGTAGATCTAAGCTCAAGGACTTTCATTTATTTAAACATTCATGTGATGGATGTATCGCTGACTGGGCCAGCACTTGCTGTCTCTAGCTCCCCTTGAGAACATATAAACAAGGAAGAAGAGTAGGCTAACATGGCCTTTAAGCCTGTTCTGCCCCATCCAGATAATCTGATTTTATGCCCAACTCTGTTCCTACCTATCTCAGTAATCTGGAATTTATCTATGTCTTAAAAATATTGAAAGATTCTGTAACCACTTCCTTTTGAGGAAGGGAATTCAAAAGACACTCAGTCTTTTGAGGGGGAGAAAAGTTTCTTTGTTTCTGTTTAAAATGAGCACCCCCTTATTTTTAAACACACAAGGGGACATCCTTTCAATATTCACACTGTTAGGTACTCTTTGGATCTTGTGATTCAATTAAATTACCTCTGACTATTCTAACCTCCAGAAGATATTGGCCTAGTCTGTCCAGCCTTTACTTATAAGGCAAACTAATGTCCTTTGGGGAAGGAATCTGCCATCCCTACCCGGTCTGGCCTACATGTGACTCCAGATCCACAGTAATGTTGTTGACTCTGAACTACCTTCTGGACAAATTAGGGATGGCAGTAAATGCTGCCTAGCCAGTGGCACCCACAGCCCGTGAATGAATAAGGAAAACCACTCATTCTATTAGTCTATGGACTTCTCTGGACTGCTTCCAATGCATTAATATACTTCTTAAAGTATGGTGATAAGACTTCAAGTGTGGTCTCTCCAATGCCAGAAAGTGGGAGTAAACCTCTGCCATGCATGCGATGTAGGTTAAGAGAGTTACAGATATTTATTGAAGGAGTAGTGACTTATTTTCAAGAATGTGACTTGGAGAGATACTTGAATGTGGTGATGTTCCCATGTATTTGCTGATCATGTCCTTCTAAATGGAAGTGGTCAAGGGTTTGGAAGACGTTGTCTAAGGATCCTTGTTAAATTTACGCAGTGCCTCTTGTAGATGTTATATACTGTTGTTATTGTGCATTGGTGGTGGAGGGGGTGGATGTTTGTGGTTGTTGTACCAATCATTCACAGTGCTTTGTCCTGGATAGTGTTGGAACTGCACTCATCCAGGCAAATGGAGAGTTTTCCATCACACTTCTGACTCATAAGCCTTTCCACCATCGAAAGGCTTCGGGAATCAGGAGGAGAGTTACTCTCTGCAGGATTCTTAACCTCTGACCTGCTCTTGTAGCCAATATATTTATCTGGAAAGTCCAGTTAAGTTTCTTGTCACTGGTAACCCCCAGGATATTGAAGATGTGGTATTCAGTGATGGTAACACCATTGAATGTCAAGGAGTTTTGGTTAGATTCTCTACTGCTGGAGGTAGTCATTTCCTGGTGTTTGTGTAGCACAAATGTTACTCATCACTTTTTGACTCAAGCCTGGATATTGACCATTTGCTGCATTTGGAGACTGGTTCCTTCAGACTGCAGCAGTTCAAGGAGGCAATTCACGATCATCTTCTCAAGTGCAACGAGCTGAGCCACTTAATGCGAACAAATAAATAACAACCTCACACAATGCTGCTGGATGGACTTCCTTGGTTTTGACTCTGTTTTCTTGTTGCCGCACATTCCACACCATTGTTCCATACACAATTTCCCTTGAGATTTGAAAACCTTCATAATGATGTGCTAGTTTTCAGAAAATTGGTAATAGTCCTATGATATGCAGATAATAAAACATAGACCATGTAACAATCATAGAGTGAAAGACAATTTTGGTATTTGATTCATTTTAGATAAGTAGTGGAAGATGGATGAGCAAATAAAATAGCCCAAACTACTTATGTAGTCTGAAGCTGCTAGGAACTGACCAGTATTATTTTAATTTACTCAATTGAGCAAGTACTAAGGACAATAGTTCATTGTCAATAGTTCTCTTTTATACATATATATCAGGTGCCAATGATGTCATGGACCTAACTGTTATCTTTGTTAAAATAAGAGCAAAATATTGTGGAGACTGGAAACCTGAAATAACAACAGAAAATGCTGGAGGAATTTGGCAGCATTTGTGGAGAGAGAGAAACAGAGATAATCAAAAGTTTGAATAAAAAGACTCTTCGTAGAATAGAAATTTTAGAATCCCCACAGTGTGGAAACAGGCCATTCAGCCCAACAACTCCAAACTGACTCACCAAAGAACATCTCATCCAGACCCACGCTGTCACTGTAACCCTGCATTTCCCAATGCCAATCCACCAAACCTTACACACCCCTGGACACTATGGGCAATTTAGCATGGCCAGTCCACCTAACCTGCGCATCTTTGGACTGTGAGAGGAAACCTGAGCACCCAAAAAAAACCCCACACAGACATGGGGAGAATGTGAAAACTTCAAACAGACAGTCACCCGAGGCAGAAACTAAACCCAGGCTCCTGGCACTGAGCCAATACTGGTAACCACTGAGCCACCATGCTGAAATGGGATAGTGTGCTTTGTTTGCAAAGTGAGGACTTTGTGTTTTGATGTATGTTGTGCCATACTATGAGCTAAAGTGATGATCCTAATTCGACATCCAGCGTAATTCTTTGCAGTTCAGGATTATATAGTGGATGTTATGCAATTACAGAATTGCATCTAATGTTGGTTCCTATATTGTAAACTTTACAAGTGCAAATGTACAAAGAATTACACATTTTCTGTTTTTTCTTACAATCCAGATTGGGAAATGGCAGAGAGTTTCTAATCAGACCAACCCAGTAAAGTGGCTGATTCTTGCCTGAGGAGGCCCATAAAGGCAACATTTAATTAGCTGTATTTGATATTTCTCTGTGGGGGTCAGCTGGCACAGTCTCATCTGCAAACCTCTGCACCTTTCCCCAGTCACCACAACAGGATGTAGTTGCTATCACAATGTAACTGCTATTTGAGGGCCTCCTCTGGGATGCATGATTTTCTGTCATATCCAGGATAGGTTGGAAGTTGATGAAGGGATGAGGTCAATTCATACAATTTAGCTAGATTTCTTTCTGTTTGGACTGCTGTGAAATTAATCTTGATGGCATTTTGTCCTGCTGGAAATTTACAAGAAGTTGAAATCGGGCCTTCTGAGAAATTTCATTTTTCAATTTGTAAATACTCCTAATATTTAAGAATAGGCTTTATGTATTTCTAAACTGTGTACTTCAAAATAATTGTGTTCCATTCTCTATCCAACAGTTCTACTAACTTGTATTTACTGGACAAAACCATGGAGATAAAATTAGTGGTCCTCAGCCTGCTACTTGCTGTGGTAACAGCAGATCCTACAATGTTGAAAGGACATGGCTCCATTCTGGCAGACAGCACTATAAACCTGGCCCTTAATCTTTACAAGACAATAGCCAAAGATCGGAAGTTATCATCTCAGAACATCCTCTTTTCACCTGTGGTGGTGGCTTCCTCTTTGGGGGTGATGTCTCTGGGTGCCAAAGACAAAACAGCCAACCAGGTGAAGTCCCTTCTCAACATTAACATGCATGATGATGTCTTTCATCCGGGATTCTCAGAATTGTTTAATGAGGTCAGCAATGAAACAACCCGCAACACCACTTGGAAGATCGGCAGTCGCCTTTATGGACCAAGTTCAGTTAAATTCAGGGATGACTTTGTTCAGAAAAGCAAGACGCACTACAGACATGATCATTCCAAGATAAACTTCAGGGATAAGAGGAGTACAATCCAATCCATCAATGAATGGGCCTCTCAGACAACAGATGGAAAGCTAGGAGAAATCATAAAGGATATGTCTAATGTTGATGGTGCCTTATTTGTTAACGCCATGTACTTTAAACGTAAGTATTATATTTGGTATTAAAGATTTTGTATTAAATGGTGACAGTGTTTATATATAAATATTCAGTGACTGTGTACTTGACTACAAACTTACTTGTAATTAATTTTTTTTTCAGCACACTGGGACGAGAGGTTTCATGACACCTTGGTTGATAAAAGAGGTTTTATGGTGACTAGAACCCATACTATTTCTGTACCTATGATGCACCGTACAGGCAAGTGCTAGAAATTTGAAACATGTTTCTGAATCTCACAGCCTAGGACAGTCCTGGATTTGATCCATAAAGATTTCGTAACCTTGGTGACTTTATGGGTGTTTCATTTAGTACCACTGCTGTGAGTTAGAAACATTTCTCAGGGTCTTAGTGAGAGCAATTTCAACTAAAAATGTGCTTGTTTAGACAATAAAGGAGAAAAGGTGAAGCTTGACAGATATTCTTTAAAGTCTGATAGCTTTGGAATATTAGCTGAGAAAACTGACGTATGAATGATGGCTACCTGGGCAAGATATCAAAGTACACCAGACAGCTTTACCACCTCCAGTGACGTAACTGCTTGCAGTAAAGTGGAGAATACTTGCAAAATTAAAAAGATATGTGTATATTTGTGGAGAAGAAGTTTTGTATTTTCCATTAAATTTTTATATCAAGATACTCTAAAGTGCAACGAAATAGAGCATTAATCCAAATTATTCCAACTACTTTGTGTTAAAACCTGTCTTTTGTTTGGAATTGTAGATCTTATGTTATTTATCTACTGTGGTCTTTAATTACAATGATAATTTAGAGCTCTGCTTGTCATTTTTGATTCATGACTACCAATTAATTTTTCAGGTCTGTATAATTACTATGAAGATGAGGTGAATAAAATACAAATTCTTGAGATGCCTCTGGCTCACAAGTTTTCCAGCATGATTTTAATACTGTCTCGTCATGTGGAACCTCTGGAAAGAATAGAGAAGTTACTAACAAAGGAACAACTCAACAATTGGTTTAGCAAGATGCAGAAACGTGCTATTGGTGTCTCTCTTCCCAAAGTCAACGTTGAAGTCAGCCATGAGCTACAGGTAATATCTGTAAATTAATAGCTTTTGCATAACTAACTAAATTAATGAAAATTTGACTTTTGTAGATAATTTACGATTTTAAAAATATCATGTAAACTTAACATAAGAAATTAACATATTCAATTAAGGACAAATTTTACTCTCTAAATATCAACAATTCATCGCTAGGTGTATTTGTAAAATACTATGGGGCCTTGCTCACTGCTCAAAGATTATTCTGGAGAACAAGTTTCTTTTTTCCTTGAAACCCCCCCCCCCCCCCTTTTTTTAAATCTGTTTATGCCTTCTACACCCTCACTCACTTGCAGAAGGAGCTAATTGATGTCTTTATCACTAAGAATTATACATCTATTCAGCTACCTTTGCCACATGCTTCCTTCCCCTTGACAATTCTAAACTTTCAAGGTTCATTCTTTTATGTCTTATCTGAAAATTCTGTTCTATATTGCCTCATGACCTCTCCAAACTCAAGCTATTCAAGAAATTATTCCATAATCCTTCGTATAGTAAACTGGAGACCACAAGATGCTTCTTTCTGAACCTTAGACTAGCTAACATTTCAATTTTCCTTCTCAAAACTGACAAATAATTTCCCAAATCAAAAATAACTTGCTCTGTCTCGTCAAATCTTGTCTTTTCAAAGTTTGTGGACTGTTATCAAATCCATAAAATACCACCATTTCTGACAAATCCATGTTATATCTTCCAGTTGTACTTCACACTTTACTACAGATTAAAATGGCCCATATAAAAGTCATTAAGTGCATGCTGTTTCCTTGTTCTTCGTAACTTTAATGCTGCCTTTGATGTAGCAGCATCTTTGACCGACATGCCTCTTCTGTTGTCCAGCTCATTGCGACTGCTTTTACATGGTTCAACTCTTGTCTGTTCTGTCATAGACTGGGAATACAAAATATTTTTATTGCTTCCAGACTTTAATCACTGGAATTTCTAAAATATTTAGCAAAAAATATTCTGCCTTTTGGCAAAATTATCTGAAGAGAAATATGGTGACCTTTCTGAATCTCTTCATTATTTATGTGTTTTCAGATTACTTGTACAACATGCAGCCATGAATAAGTTGCAATTTCTTTCAATTAAAATTTTGAAACCCCAGAGTCACAGGCGCTGGCTCTAGCCACAAAGTATTTTTCTGGCAACTCAAAAACCTGTCATCTCCATTGCCCTCTTCCTTTTTATATCCTCCTTAAATCAACCTCGTTGGTCAAGAATTTAAACTGGCCAGAAATGGGAGTAAAATAAAATTAATAAACTATGGATAACATGATTAACAGAAAAGGATGATTTGAGGGATCCAATGGCCTAGCTTTTTCCTCATGTTCCAGTTATCCTACAAGGTAGTTTAGATTGACAATCAGGTCCACAGCATAAATTTGGTACTATGTTTATAATAAATTAGAATATCACTTTTTAAACACATTTTTAATAGAAAGCCTTGCAGCTATCAGATGTTGAGATCTATTTTGTTTATTTTAACTGGATAGTTAGTATACTTAATATTGGACGTATAGTTAGTATGTTTGCACTTGACACAATAATTGGAGTGTAGTGGACAGTGAAGAAGGTTACCTGAGAGTACAATGAGATCTTGATCAGATGGACCAATGGGCTGAGGGGTGGCAGATGGAGTTTAATTTAGATAAACTGTGAGGTGCTGCATTTTGGAAAAGCAAATCAGAGTAGAACTTAGACACTTTTTAGTAAGGTCATGGGGAGTGTTGCTGAACAAAGAGACCTTGGAATGCAGGTTCATAATTCCTTGAAAGTGAAATCACAGCTAGATAGGATAGTGAAGAAGACGTTTAGCGTGTTTGCTTTTATTGGTCAGAGCACTGAGTATAGGAGTTGGGAGGTTGTGTTGTGGCTGCATAGGACGTTGGTTAGGCAACCTTTGGAATATTGAGTGTAATTCTAGTCTCAAGGATGTTGTGAAACTTGAAAGGGTTCAGAAAAGATTAACAAGGATGTTGCCAGAGTTGGAGGGTTTGGACTATAGGGAAAGGATGAAAAGGCTCGGCTGTTTAACCTGGAGTGTTGGAGGCTGACAGGTGATCTTACAGAGGTTTATAAAATCATGAGGGGCATGAATATGGTAAATAGACAATGTCCTCTCCCTGGAGTGTGGGAGTCCAGACTAGAGGGCATTGGTTTTGGGTGGGAGGAGAAAGGTGTAAAAGGGACCTAATGGTAACTTTTTCACACAGTGGGTGTTACATGTATGGAATGAGTTGTCTGAGGAAGTGGTGGAAGCTGGTACAATTGTACCATTTAAAAGGATGGGTATATAAAAAGGAAGTGTTCAGAGGGATATGGGTCAAGTACTGGCAAATGGGACTAGATTAGTTTGGGATATCTGGTAGGCATGGATGAGTTGGACTGAAGGGTCTGTTTCCATGTTGTGCGTCTCTATGACTCTGTGGACTGAACTTTAGATTATTGATATGAAAAGTGAGTCTGCACATTCTAGCTTTTGTTCTTGAAGTCACTGACATAAATACATTTTTGTTATTATTAACTCAATGATATAGCTACCCCCATCTCTTCATTCAGCAACACTCCCAGGAGCCTACCATTAAGTGTATAAGTCCTGCTCTGATTTGCTTTTCCAAAATGCAGCAACTCGCATTTATCTGAATTCAACCCCATCTGTCACTCCTCAATCCATTGCCCCATCTAATCAAGATCCCATTGTACTCTGAGATAACCTCTGCTGTCCACTATACCTCCAATTTTGGTGTAATCTGCAAATGTACTAACTATACCTCCTATGTTCACATCTAAATCATTTATATAAATGATGAAAAGCAGTGGACCAGCACTGATTCTTGTGGCACACCACTGGTCACAGGCCTTCAGTCTGAAAAGCAACCCTCCACCATCACCCTCAGTCTTCTACATTTGAGCCAGTTCTGTATCCAAATGGCTAGTTCTCCCTGCATTCCATGAGATCTAACCTTTCTAACCAGTCTTCCATGAGGAACCTGGTCAAATGCCTTACTGAAGTCTATAGTAATCATGTCTACCACTCTACCCTCATCAATCCTCTTTGTTACCTCTTTAAAAAAACTCAGTCAAGTTTGTGAGACATGATTTTCCACACACAAAGCCCTGACAATCCCTAATCAGTCCTTGCCTTTCCAAATACATGTACATGCTGTCCCTCAAGATACCCTCCAACAACTGATGTGAGGCTCACCGGTCTATAGTTCCTTGGTTTTTCTTTATCACCTTTTTTTAACTAGTGGCATCATGTTAGTCAACCTCAGTCTTCCAGCACCTCATCTCTGACAATCGATAATACAAATATCTCAGCTTCCCACAGAGTTTGAGGGTACACCTGATAAGGTCCTGGGGATTTATCCACTTTTAGGCTTTTCAAGACATCCAGCACCTACTCTGTAATATGGACATTTTTGAAGATGTCACCATCTATTTAATGCTTCCTACGTTCAGTTTAATTACAGATATGTCGAGAACATAACCCGCTGGTTGACTGAATGCTTGCAGTGGAATAAAGTGAAGATTTTTAAAAAAGCATGTATGAATAAGATATTGTTCAGATAATGCTTTTACTTTATTTTCTAGTGACAAATTTATTTGTTTATTTGCAGCATAACTAGTTTTGCTTTGCTTATGGTTGTTTTTAATTTTTTGAAAATCTTCTTTCTTTGTTTCTTAGAAACATCTGCAAGAGCTTGGTCTGACTGAAGCTGTAGATAAGAACAAAGCTGATTTCTCTGGTATCACAGGGAAGAGGGATCTACACTTGTCCAACATGCTCCATGCTACTGCTATTGAATGGAATATTGAAGGAAATCCTTATGATACAGGCATACATTCCCATGAGGCAATGAAATCACCCAAGCTCTTCTATGCAGATCATCCCTACATCTTCCTAGTCCAAGACAAGAAAACCAACTCCATACTCCTTATTGGAAAGTTAGTTAAACCAAAAGGCAATGACCATGATGAGTTATAAACTTCAATTGAATAAGTACAGCAATATTCTGTATGTGTATTAATGACCTCACATTTAGATTACTTATGACATGGGGGTGGTGTAAGAATCATTCCTGTTATTGTGGTTCCACAATGTTGACCCTGTGGGGTAAAAAAGTGTTGATTGTGTTGAATTCTAATGCCTGTGATTATGGCAGTAGACAAACTGTCCCAACAAATGCATTTTGTTTTACAAAAAATAAGAATATTTAAAATCAAGACTACTAAATGCATCTTAGTGGCATCAGAGTTTAAGGAATTTACCAACTTATAATGATATATGATAAACCTATTTTCATAGGATCAATCATTGCACACATAATTCTATTACCTGTTCCTGTCATTTTGTTTTCATTTGAACAGCTTTGTAGATCCCTAAATATACTATTTGTAAGATCAAGAGAACCAAACATTATAATCTATATGATTCATATCTTCATTTCATGTAAATTAATTCATGAATATTTTAGTCATTCTCTTCTTCAACAACAGATACTACCTACGTGTGCATGAGTTTGTTTAGGAAGTGAGGTTGTTAATATCACCGTGGAAAGAATATTTTCCTTCTGTGGAACATAGTCTGTTTGTAAGTGAATACAATTCTTCAGCAGACAGTGTTACATCTATTTTTCCACATATTTTGGTAGGCTGGATCATTCAGAATAACCTTGTCTCATTTTTACCATTCTTAATAAAAGGAACAAAAAAGTTACTGGCCTGCCGTGTCTTTTCAAATTATAGAAATTGAATGCACCCTGTATATACCTTGGTTTAAGATAAGATAATTTAACATTCTAAGTAAAAGCTTTAAAGATATCAAGAAAGGGTGAAGTTTAATGGTCAGTGGCACTACTGTACACGGATGGAATGAGTTTTATTTCAGGAGCAGTGCATGCCCTAAGTGAACTTGTGGGAATTTTCAAAAGTATTGAATATATATAGAACTATAGAAACTTTATAGCATTGAAAGAGACAATTCAGCCCACTCTGTCCACATCAGTTGAAAAAGAGAAAAGAAAGACCTAGCTGCTTGTTTTAATTCCACCACCTGGTTCATTGCCTTACAGTTTATTACACATCAGGTGTAGATCTCATGATCTTTTAATTGAGTTAGGGTTTCTGCCTCAACGACCAAGCCAGACAATGAATTACAGATACAAAAACAAATTGCTGGGAAAAACTCAGCAGGTCTGGCAGCATTTGTGGAGAGGAATCAGAGTTAACATTTCCGGTTGAGCAAGGTTTCCTCAGAACGACAGATGCTCACTAACTTGTTCTTTGTGTCCATCAATTCCTTAACCATCACGTCAAATCTACACAATCTGGTAACTGACCTCTCATAGAGTCATAGAGATGTTCAGCACAGAAACAGATCCTTCAGTCCAACTCGTCCATGCAGACCAGATATTCCAACCCAATCTAGTCCCACCTGCCAGTACCCGTCCCATATCCCTCCAAACCCTTCCTATTCATGTACCTTTCAACCTCTCCCTATAGCTCAAACCTTCCAACCCTGGCAACATCCTTACAAATCTCCTCTGAACCCTTTCAAGCTTCACAACATCCTTCTGATAGGAAGGAGACCCAAATTGCATGCAACACTCCAAAAGTGGCCCAACCAATACATCTGCAACATGACCTCCCAACTCCTGTAGCCAATACTCTGACCAATTAGTGGAAATCAGTATTTCCTGCCAACTGTGTTTTGGCCCCTCATAATTTTGTACAATTTACTTGTCACCCCTCGGCCTATTTTGTTCTGAGGAAAACAACCATAGCTTATCCAATCTCTTAGCTGCAATTTTCAAATCCTGGCAACACTGTTGTAGATCTCCTCTGTCCTCTCTCTGGAGCAATTCTGCTCTTCCTGTGATGTGAAATTCTAGCTGTTGCTTAACCAGTATTTAATATAATCCCAACATTAGAGCCAGATTTTGTACTCTATACCCTTTTCAATAAAGCATTTCATTTTTTTAACCATATTAAGCACTTGCACTGTCACTGTCAGGGACCTGAAGACATTTCTACCAAGGTTGCTCATTTCCTCTAACCATCTCAATATTCTTTATTTGATTTGTATGCTTTATTTATCTTCACCAATTGCATAATCTCCCAAATTCTCCAGATTGAATTCCATTTGCCACTTTACTATCCACCCAACCAAACCATTGACATCATCCTACAGTCAACAGCCATCCTTTTCACCATGGCCAGTTTCTGCATCATCTGCAAATTTCCCAGTCATGTTTTCCATCTTTAAGTATATACCACAAATAGCAAGGATCTAACTTGTGGACTGCCACTGGAAACCACTTTCCATTTGTATAAGCGTTTTGCAATCATTACCCTTTGTTTCCTGTTGCTGACTCAATTTTGCATCCAATTCACCATATTCCTGTACCCCAAAGGATTTTATTTTTGTGACCAGTCTACCACATGTAACTAATATCTACAGCAATACTATCATCAATTCTCCTTGTTATTTTTTCAGAAATGTCAGCAGTCACAATTTTTCCCTATTAAAGCTTCACTATCCTGAAGTTGCTATCCATAGTAACTACACTGATGAGCCTGTAATTATTTTACTTAGCACTTGCACTCTTTTTAAGTAATAGTATAGCATTGCATCCTTCCAATCTTCAACACATCCGCACTGAGTGACGATCTTCCTTAAATCCTTCACTATTTCCTGAATTGCTTCCTTTAACAGCCTAGGATACAATCCATTTGGCTCTGGTAATTTATCCACTTTCATGGATATCTCTCCCTCTAGTATTTCCTCTCTCATACTCATTGTATTAAATATTTTACTCTCCTCAAACTAGAATGCCTGCATCATTGTCTCTGTCTTCAGCAAGGAGAGGAAATTACTCACTGAGAACCCTGCATAGATCTTCTGCATCAGTGATTACCACGTGCAACTTTGATAGACATACCCTTTCCTCAGTTTTTTTTATGCTTTTAAACAATAAAACATCTTTGGATTTTCATAGGTTTTACCTGCCAATGTTTTTTCACATCCTATCTTTGCTTCCTAATTTTTCTCTTTTAATTTCCCGCTAATGTTTTCATTACTCCCCAGATATTTCTTAATGAATTCAGAGGATGACGACTTCCTTGGCTGGATCAGTATGCACTGACCATCTCTAAATGCTCTTGAGAATGTGGTAGCTGTTTTCTTCAACTGCTGGACTCCACTTGGGTGAAGGTATCCAATAGTTCTGTGAGGGAGGATGTTTCAGGATTTTGACCCAGTGATTGACTTGGAGAGGAACTTTGAGGCTATGATGCTCCTATGTGTCTCCTTCCAAATGTAAGGATTGTGGGTTTGGAAGCTACAATCAAAAGAACATTAATAATTTCTGCAGTATATCTTGTAGATGGTACACCCTGCTGCTGTTAAGCAAAAGTAGGGGATTGAATGCATGTGGGTGTGTCAACCAAGTGGTTTCCTTTGCGCTGGATGATGTTGAGTTTCTTGTGTGGAGATGCACTGATCCCGGCCATTAGGAAGCATTCCATCATATTCCTGACTTGTATTTTATAAATGGTAGACCAGGTTTTGGGATTTAGGTGACTTACCACATAATTCTTAGCCTCTGACCAGCTCTTATAGCTGCAGTATTTATATTGGTAATCCAGTTCGGATTGCAGTCAATGGTGACTTCCAGGATGTTGATATGGCCGAATCCTACGCTGGGTTTGAATTCCATCACAGTATTGAATTTAAATTCAGTTTTAATAAATCTGGAATTACAAGTCTAATGATGATTATTTGACAATTGTTGGAAAAAATATCTGACTTTTCTGGAAGGAAACTTACCTGGTTTCGCCTACATGTGACTCCAGCTCCCTGAAACAGCCCAGCAAGCCATTCAGTTGCATCAACTAGAAAGGAAAAGAAAACCTGGATGCATCACCTGACACCAAGTAAGGTAATAGAAATGAGAACAGCGAACACAGATTTGGTAACCCTGCAAATTCTCCTTTGTGCTAAAATTGGATGAATGGTCTCACAGACTAGTCAGGCAACACCCTGACATAGTTAGACTAACCTGCATACAACAATCCAGGCAACACCATCATCATGTCTTGTTCCAGCAGGATGGACTCAGCAGAGGTGGGAGCAATGGTATACAGTCAGAAGGGAGCTGCTGTATGAGTTCTCTACATTGACTCTGGATCCCATGAAGTCTTATGGCATCAAATCAAACACAAGCAATGAAACCGCCTATTGATTGCCATGTACCATTTCCCATAATTAACAAGTCAGTACTCTTCCACATTATACAGCTTCTTTCAGGACACACTGGGGGTGGTAAAGATCTAATGTACTCTGGGTGCGGGACCCAGAGAGCTTGGAAGCACTATCAGAGATTGAGCTGGATGAGTTGTCAAAGACACATCTGCTAGATTGGGTCTGCAGCAGGTGGTGAGGGAAACAAATAAGAGGGAAAACATACTTGACTTCATCCTCACCAATCTGCCTGTCTCAGATGGATCTATCCAGTCAGTATTGCTGAGAGTGACCAGTGCAGAGTTATGGAGAAAATGATCTGCCTTCCCATTGAAAATACTCTCCAACATGTGTGGCTCTATCACCATACTAAATTGGACAGACTTCAAGCAGATCCAGCAACTCAATACTGGGCATCCATGAGTCAAATAGCACTCCAACACAATCTGCAATTACATAGCCCAGCACATTCCCCACTCTATCATCATGATGGCAGGTTTCAATATCAGTTCAAAGGAAAGACTACAGAAAGGCAGTAGAGTGCAGCAGTACCAGGCACACCTAAAAATATGACATCAAGCTGGTAAACTGACAAACTGGGATTAATTGTATGCCAAACAGGATAAGAAGTGATAGAGTCAAGTGATTCCTCAATCGCTCAGACTTCAACTGGTCAGTGCTGCTATATCCAGTCATGAATGGTTATGGCCTGGAGGACAAGAAATATCTCCACCCTCAGTGGTAGCCAACCACCAACCCAGTCTACTTTTGATCATCAGCAAAGTGATGGAACGTGTCACAATAGTGCTATCAAAAGCACTTGCTTAGCAATAACCAACTTACTGATGTTCAGTTCAGGTTCCAACAGGACAACTTCACTCCTGACCTCATTACAGTTTTGGGTAAAACATGGTCAAACTGCAGATTCCAAAAATTGAGAGATGAGAGTGACAAGCCTTTTCATCAATGCCGCATCTGACCACATGTGGCATCAAGGAACCCTACCAATCATAGAATCAATGGGAATTGGAGCAAAACTCAGCTGGTTAGAGTCACACCTTGCACAAATGAAGCTGGTTGTACAGCTTGAAGGTCAGACATCTCTGCAAGAATTCTTAGGGTACTACTCTCAGCCCAAAGATCTTCAGCTACTCCAGAAATGATCTTTCCTCAACCATAAGGTCACAAGTGGATATGTTCACTGACGACTACATTATCTCCAGCACCATTCACAACACATTCAGGCGGCACGGTGGCACAGTGGTTAGCACTGCTGCCTCACAGCACCAGGGACCTGGGTTCAATTCCCGCCTCAGGCGACTGACTGTGTGGAGTTTGCACGTTCTCCCCGTGTTTGCGTGGGTTTCCTCCGGGTGCTCCGGTTTCCTCCCACAATCCAAAGATGTGCGGGTCAGGTGAATTGGCCATGCTAAATTGCCCGTAGTGTTAGGTAAGGGGTATATGTAGGGGTATGGGTGGGTTGCGCTTCGGCGGGTCGGTGTGGACTTGTTGGGCCGAAGGGCCTGTTTCCACACTGTAAGTAATCTAATCTAAAACATCAGATGCTGAGGAACTTCATGCCCAAATGCAACAAGACCTGGACAATTTCCAGGCTTGGACCAACAAATGGCAGGTAATATTTGAACCATGTAAGTGCCAGGCAATGGCCATTTCCAATGAGAAAATCTAACCATTGCACCTTGAAATTCAATAGCATCATTATCACTTAATCCCCACTAACAACATCCTGGTGGTTACCACTGCAGTGAGTCACTCAATTCCTGACTCCCCAAAGCCTGTGTACCATCTACAAGGCAAAAATCAAGAGTGTCATGGGATACTCCTCACTTGGCTGGAGGACTGCAGTTCCAAAAACACTCAAGAAGCTTGATACCATTCAACTTAGTTGATTGCTTTGTTTGTAGATATGGTGGCATTCAGCCGCTCCATATCCAACATTCAGTAGCAGTAATGTGTACCATTTGCAAGGTACATTGTAGAGATTTGCCAAGATTCTTTATGCAGCACCTTCCAAACCCATGACCACTTCCATCTAGAAGGACAAGGCATTAGGTACACATGAACAGCACCACCTGCAAATTTTCTCTTCAAGCTACTGACCATCCAAATTTGGAAATACATCACTGTTCCTTCAGTGTCATTGGGTCAAAATCCTGGAACTCTCTCCCCAAAAGTATTAGGGTATACCTACACCAACTGGAACTCAGTAGTTCATGACAGCTCACCACCACATTCTCAAAGGTAACTGTGTTTGGGCAATGATTTCTGGCTCAACCTGTGACCTCCCCCACATTCCAAGCATGAATTCAGAAAAAAAGAATATTGCTATCACAAGCCACTTAATATTGGCACACTGTCCATTTGTGCTCTGGGTCAGTGAACTGTTGTAGATTGCATACTTTGCCTATTTACTTAGCTCATGTACCTTATATAAACTGGCCTTAATTAATTACCTTTTTAATTTGTGCATTAGATAGATGTTATGCACGAGGCCAGACCCTCTCAGACCAATGCAAGAAAGTAGTCTGGACCCTGGCTTTGCTAATTGTTTTAAGCAGGTGTAAAGTGGATATTCCAGGAGAAAATCAACTGGTCAAACCATTTAGTTTTAAACAAAACAGATTTTATTTACAAGGCTACTGAATGAAACACGAAGAACAGAAAACAGAATACTGAATAGCTTAATCTATCCGAAAGCCCAACAGATTGTCCCAACTTAATAATGCTGTTCCAAATACTTGTAACAATCCCCATAAACACCCATTGGCACAAAAGGTAAAATCAAACACAAGTTCTTACAGGAAAGACATCAGAGAGAGGGTACCAACCTGGACCTGCTTCTGGATCCGGCAGATTTTCCACACTACTGCTAAAAAGAAAACCAAAACCAGAGAAAGGCTGAGCTGGGAGAACTGGCCATTCCCTTTTCATTGTATAAGTGTTTTTTTTAGCTTGAAAGTCTTCTGCCTGTGGCAGACTCTGTAAGTTATTATCAAGTTGGTCCTAAAATACTTCAACCTCCAGACTTTTCAGAGTCTGTGTCATTTACAACCTCTCTGAAAAAAACAAGGGCTGCATAACTTTGTTAAAGGAACAGCTTTGTCACACCTCCCACTATCCAAAGATGGCTTCATTTTAAAACCCCATAAAAGGTTTTGTTAGTACTCTGAAACACACATACTTGCATTGACCAAATGCATGACTACATTCCATTTCAGTCTGTTGTACTCCTGCCATCGAACGCTTCCATACCTCATTCGAAATTTGACAATGCATCGGCAATCACGTTTTCTCGTCCTGCCACATGCACAATTTCAAATTGAATGACTGTAACAACAAGCCCCATTTTTGTCCTGATATTTCTCCACAAACATCAATGGGTTATGATTAGTGTATATGATTGTCTCAGATACTTTACTGGCAACAAACACTGATATGTTGCAATGCCAACACCAAACTCAAAGTCTCCTTCTCAACTATCAAATATTTCTGCTGATGAATGTTCAACTTCCTGGAGAAATACCCAATAGGTCTTTCTATCTTCTTGTCATCTTCTTGCAAGAGCACAGCACCAATACCCACATCACTTGCATCGATAGCCACCTTGAATGGCTTTGCATAATTAGACATGATTACTACCAGAGCAGTGGTGAACACAGTTTTCAGGCTGTCAAATGCCTTCTGATGGTCTGCTGTCCACTGAAATGTCCTCTCTCTCTTCAGCAATTCAGTAATTGAAGCAACCACACTGCTAAAATTTGGTATGAATTTTTCATAAAATCTACTCAATCCCAGGAACCTGAGTACTGCTCTTTTTGTTGATGGTATGAATATGGGAAACTCCCCAAATTATCTTTGTTTTTGCACCCTGTGGGTCCATTTGTTCATGTCTAATCCCATAGCCCAAGAAGGTGACTTGGGCTTTGGCAAATTCACTTTTAGCCAGGTTTATCACCAAGCCTGATGTTGATCGAAAAAGTCTGGTAAGTATTGCAAATGTTTATTCCATGCATGACTAAAAATCACCAGGTCATCAATATATATGGTACAGTTGAGTAATCCGACAATGACCTTATAGGTTAGTCTCTGAAATGTGGCTGGTGCATTTTTCATGCCAAATGGCATGAGTTTAAAATGATACAGTCCATGCGGTGTTAGGGAAGCCAAAATTGCCTTTGCTCTTTCTGACAAAAGTACCTGCCACTATCCTCTAAGCAAGTCCAATTTAGAAATTGAAGTTGCTTGACCCACCTTCTCAAGTCTTCCAAATATGGAATCGGATATGCATCAGTCTTTGTAACTGCCTTGATTTTGTGAAAATCCACACATAACTACTGGGTGCCATCTGGTTACTAAGGGTGAGCTCCAGTCACTGTAACTCACTTTGGCTATGTCGTCTTGGAACATGTGTTCAATCTCCTTTTGAAGCTGTGCCAAATTTAGACAATTATGCCTAGAAGGATGTTGCTTAATCAGAACAGCATCGCCTACACCTACATCATGCATAATTAAGTTAGTACTTCCCAGCTTATTTCCACTTATCTCCTTATGTGATAGTAACAGCTCTATCAGGTCATTTTGATTTTCCTCTGGAAGGTAACTCAATAATTTAACCCAATTTTTGACAACTTTCTAATTCTCCAAGTTAATTTGAGGAATGTCCAATTCAGAATCCTCTGAACTTGGTTCTTCCCTCTGTGCTGTAATCAATAACACATTTTCCTCTTCTCCTTCGCTGTCAAAATACCTTTTGAGCATTTTCACATGGCATACACTGTCAGATTTCTTTTTGTCTGGAGTCCCTGTCAAATAGTTCACCTCACTCAATTTCCTTTCAACTTGGTGAGGTCCATTAAACCTTGCTTTTGCAGGTTCACCTATCACTGGAATTAACCTTATCCCCAAAGCAAAATTGCAAATTTTTGGTTTTGTCTGCTTCCTTTTCATTTGTATGCTGTGATACTCTTAAATGCTATCTAGCCAACTCCTCAGCTCTGTTTAATCATTCCCTAAAATTTAACAAATAGTCCAAATATGTGGTCTCTGAATTCTGACTTACCAATTTCTTCTTAATCAGTCCTCTCACTTCATGCCCAAAAACTAATTCAAATGGACTGAATTTGGTGGATTCATTTGGTGCACCTCCGATTGTAAAAAACACAAATGGAATTTCCTTATCCCAATCACATGGATAGTTTTAAATACAAGCCCTCAACATGGTTTTGAATGTCTGATGCTACGTTTCTAGTGCTCCCTGCAATTATGAATGGAACGCAGTAGCTTTGAATTGTTTTGTTCCTAAGCTGTCCATAACTTCCTTGAATAATTTTGATGTGAAGTTGGACCCTTGATCTAACTGTATCTCTGCCAGTAGTCTGTATCTAGTGAAAAAATTTGTTAATCCTCTACAATCATTTTAGCTGTAATATTGTGTAACGAAAGTGCCATTGGAAATCTAGTTGACACATCTATAATTGTTAACAAGTACTGATTCCCACTTTTTGTTTGAGGTAGAGGACCTATGTAATCAATTAAAACACTTGAAAAAGGCTCAAATTCAGATATAGGTATTAAAGGTGCAGCTTTATTACTGCCTGTGGTTTTCCAATTACCTGACATGCAAATGTTAACTACATCCTTGTGCAGTCCAGGCCAGTAAAAATGTTTTTGCATTTTGGCTTGTGTTTTCCTCATTCCTAAATGACCCCAAGTGATAAGTAGCTCATGTGCTACTCACAACACCTCCTTCCTATATCCACTGGCAAAATGACTTGACAAATTTCTGCTCATTTCTCATCTGCCTGAATGTGAGATGATCTCCATTTCCTCATTTAGACATCATTTTAAAGATAATATTCAGGGATACATTCAGGTTCCTTTTTTGTGTATGGCTTTTGATACAATTGCTTCACCTTTTCATCTTGCCATTGTAACTCAGTTAATTTATCAGAGTTAAAGATGTCTGCATTGGCATCAATCTGCTCCTGGTTTGTGCCAACCATCTGATCAAACCAGCTCTCTGCTAATTCCACTTCAACTTTCTTATCTGTACTCTTTGATCTCTCCTGTTTCAGCTGGTGACTTTGTGACCTCGTTATCACAGTCAGGAAAAAGTCCTGCAATAATTCGGTTGCTCGATTGTATTCCTGGAGCTGAGTGTTTATCCAGTACTCCTACCACAAACTCTCCACTCTTCTTGGACACTGTAACCTCACTTCACATAATTGAGCGCATTTTGTCTCATTGTAAATTCCCATTACTAGTACCTGTTCTGGCAATAATCCTTCACAAGTACATCTCTCCTCATCTTTCAGCATCACAGACTGAGAAAATCCTGTCTCTCTTAATATTGTAACCTTTTTACCTGCTGCTCCTGTCCTATGTAAATAATCTTCACCATTGCAATCAGGTGGTTTAAGATCTGGCACTTCCTCCTTAACCAACCTCCAGCCAGCTTGTACATTCTGGTACAGCTGTTTAATCTCTACTGTGCTTTGTTATCACTCCAACAAAATTTACTGGCTTATCCTGTTTTCCTATATCTAGCTCCCCAGTGCTTCTCTTAACCCATCACTGATTTCATTTGGCCTACGTTATTGCATTGAAAATATCAGAGCTTTTTATCTTCTCTGTCCCCTTCAAGGGTTTCCTTTTTACTCAGTGATAAGTTATCTTTATGATTTTCATGACGACCTACCTTACCCTTTCCAAGTGAGGATTTTTCTTTTCCCCAATTTCTATTCCCTCACAAATTGAAATGGATTCTGGAAACCAAATTTGCTTTATGGATCTACTCATGATCATCAGCCATTTCAGCTGCTAGTCTTGCTGCTTTAACTCTCTGCTCTTACATGAGTTCTCATTACATCTGACAGTAAATTTTTGAACTCCTGTCTAAGTGCCAATTTCCAAAGTTCGAACTCTCTTCTGCTTTTAAGCATAATTCATTGTCTTTTGTCTCTAACTCAAGCTGCTTTATTTTCAACTGAATTTTAGCCATCTAAAGATTCTGATGGCGTTTCCAGTAAATTTAAATGCTGAGCTACTGCTATAACTATCTCTCCTTTCCTCATGCAAGGAGGCAACTCCAACTCCAGCTTGTCTGCTAATTCCAACAGCCTAGCCTTAATCACCTTTGGTAAAACCCCCAAGGTCAATTCTTCCACCTCCATAAAACTCTTGGTGACTGAAAGAACCATTGCTATCCCAAGTACTATTTAAACCAACCAAATTCAACCCCGGAACAAAAGACACCAATATCCACCACTGCCAGTTTAGAGTCCAGAAACTCTAATCCCAATTTGGAATTACACAACAAATTTCACAAAGAGCCCTCAATCTGTTATGGACTAGGCCAGACCCCCTCAAGACACTGCAAGAAAGTAGCCCAAACCCTAACTTTACTAGTTGTTTTAAGGAGGCATAAAGTGATTATTCCAGGAGAGAATCAGCTAGTCAAACCATTTAGTTTCAAACAAAACAGAATTTATTGGGCAGCACGGTGGTTAGCACTGCTGCCTCAAGGCGCCAGAGACCCGGGTTCAATTCCCGCCTCAGGTGACTGACTGTGTGGAGTTTGCACGTTCTCCCCGTGTCTGTGTGGGTTTCCTCCGGGTGCTCCAGTTTCCTCCCACAGTCCAAAGATGTGCAGGTCAGGTGAATTTGCCATGCTAAATTGCCCGTAGTGTTAGATATGGGGTAAATTTATGGGTGGGTTGCACTTCGGCGGGTTGGTATGGACTTGGTGGGCCGAAGGACCTGTTTCTACACTGTAAGTAATCTATTTACAAGATGACTGAATGAAACACAAACAACAAATAACTCAAGCAACCGAAAAACAACAGCAAACCATCCCAACATAGCGAAGCTGTTCCAAGCACTTGCAACAATCCCCATAAACACCTTTAGCACGAAAGGTAAAATCAAACTCAAGTTCTTACAGGATAGAAGTCAGAGAGAGTACCAGCCTGGATGTGATTCTGGGT
This sequence comes from Hemiscyllium ocellatum, assembly GCF_020745735.1. NCBI lineage: Eukaryota > Metazoa > Chordata > Chondrichthyes > Orectolobiformes > Hemiscylliidae > Hemiscyllium > Hemiscyllium ocellatum. The sequence continues at coordinate 28,613,515 of NC_083411.1, forward strand.
CCAGCAGCATTTCCACACTACTGCATAAACAAAAGCCAAAACCAAAACCAAAGGAGAGCTGAGCTGGGAGAAATGGCCGCTCCCCTTTCATTGCACTAGTGTTTTTATTTCTTGAAAGCCTTTTGCCTGAGGCAGTCACTGTTAGCTATTATCAAACTGGCCCTAAAACCAGTCAACCTCCAGACTTTTCGGAATCTGTGTCACTTACAACCTCTCTGAAAAAAAACACCCAAGGACTGCATAACTTTGTTAAGGAGCAGATTTGTCGCATAGGCAATGATAAATTGTCAATGACTAAAGAAATCAACCATTCAGAACAGCAGGGTTTGTTTTTGATGTAGGAAAAGTTCAATAACTGATGAAGAGAGTGAATTTTCTTTTATTTTGCAATATTTGGTTTTCAACATAGGATTTTTTAAAATTAAGTCAATTCCAAGGACTCTGAAAGAGCAGTAAAACATTTTCTACAAATGCTAAATTGAATACAGACAAGTTACATGAATTCATGTGACAAAAAAACTAATCAAATCAGGGATTAATTATAGCTTGAGAATTCATCTGGTGCATCTAGTTTTTTTTAAAACACCACTCAGGAAAGTTGCCAAAGAGATCTGAACTCCTAATTTGGAGAATGAAAACAGTTAGGAGCTATAGATTAAAATGTATTCAATGTTGTTAATATTACATTTAGCAATTGTACTGTATTTATATAATTGCAACTCAGAAGAACTCCACTAAGGCAATTACTTATGTAAACATCTCAATAAGTGGCAATGAGACATCTGTGCAGTATACACATTTCTCCCACCCAAAGCCATTCCTCCATTTATCTTTCCATACACTGAGAAAATGCACGTTTTAAATGGCATAAAGCAACAAGTGCCTGACTGTTAAAGTTAAGCATCACAATACGGTCACCGAATTTTTTTAAAAGCAGCAACAACATAATTGCTGACAACTCAGAAACCAGTGACATTCTCAGACAAGAGACAGAGGAATATACTCTGCATGGTTGCCAAATCCATTTGAGCATTGGTGCAGCATCCGACTCTCAGTGCAATTTCACAAGCACCTAAGAAAGCAGTGTTATCTGAGTAGAAAGGCTAGCCCATGTTCTGCCTGTTGCCATATCCACGCCTATGTGTGTCCTTCCAGTCATCCTTGTCACGTGCGATTTTCAAGGCCTGTTCATCATCACTCTCGTTATCATTCTCTGCCTCTTGATCTTGATTGCCCTCTTCACCTGGAACAAGAAAGTTTCCAATATCAATTTGACATCTATCAACTACACCAACAAAAGTTAAATGAACCATACGACGTGGTTCAAATAAGTATAAAGTTGCAAAGTTTAGAATTCCATTGATGATCTGGACTGAGATAACTAAGCCAAGCCCACGTGCCTCTTGATAAGGGAAGACTTTCTAGAATTGGAATAATATCAAAAAGGCTCAGAAGAACTAGAACCTTGAAAGCAGAAGTGTGAGGAAGGTGACCCCAATATCCAGCAAAACTCTGGAAGTATCTCAACAGTGCTGGAAACAGCTGCACCCAACACATTTGTGGGAAAGGGTTGCAAGCATTACCAATTTAAGTGTTATTGGCTCCTGTTAAACTTCTGTCCTCTAATTCCTGAATGGCTCAATCACTACTTTGCCCAACATTGGCTGTTCCATATTCCTATGCTTCAGTGCAAGAATTTAATGTTCTCCTCAAAATAACATATCTAAATTCTTTGCTGCATGTTTTCAATTTCCTAATGTACACACACATGCCAAATGCTAAGAGCACACTAGTGAGGGTGCTGATCTATATGACTTATAATGGATATAATCTTACATAAATGGAAAAAATCCATAAACTTCAATGAATATTTGAATAATTAGGTTTGACCAAAAGAAATCATAGGATCTTTCACAAACACTGCCTCCTGTGCCAGAGGAGTCTCTCGGGTATGGTGAATTCAAAGCAGCAGTTGGTTGGCTAAAACATCCAATTTCTCAATCAATCAAAATATCAGGATGCAACCAGTGGGGTTCCAAGAGGATCTGTGTTAGAGAATCAATTATTCACATTCTTTATTAATAACTTGGATAATGGGTTAGAAACTCATAAAGCCAAATTTGCTGATGACAAGTTAGGTGGCACTATGTGCATATAGAATCATAGAGGATGGAAACAGACTCTTTGGTCCAACAGTCCACACCATGTTCCCAAATTAAACTAGTCTCACTTAAAATTACTAAGGCACATTGATAGATTAAGTGAACAGGTTAAATTGTGGCAAATGGAGTTCAATGGAAGCAAGTAAGAGGTTATCCACTTTGTACTGATAAAAGTACAAATACAAGACGAAGTTCAGAAGCGTAGATCTTTAAAATATCACAAACAGAAAATAATCAAAAAAATTAAAGGAATGCTGGCTTTTATATCTCAAGGATAGGGATACAAGGATGCAGAAGTTATGCTGTGGCTTTAAAACACCCTGCTAAACCCCACTTGGTGTACTGAACAGATCGGGGCACCACAATTTGCAAAGGATACACCGGCCTTGAAGGGAGTACAACATAGGTTTACAGACTATGTAAATTAGGCCCGTTTTCTCTGGAATTCAGAAGGGTAAGGGGGATCTGATTGAGCTACAGGGCTGAGAACTTTAAGATTTTGTGAAAAAGTGAGATTTTCAAGAAAAACGGAATAATTAAAGGTAATGCTACAAATATTGTTTCCTTGTAACAAGTAATTTTTAAACTTTATCTTCTAAGTTTCTGCTACTCATTTTAAAGTTAGATAGATTAAATTTATTCTGCTTAAAAGTACTTAGAGCAAGTTAACAGAAAATCTTGTGGTTAGATTGTAGTCACATTAGAAGTTTCCCTGGATAACACTCACTAGTATTGTGGACGCTTGTCTTTACAGAAGGAGCATGAAACAGACAGACCATTATGTTGAACTTGAAGAAGAAAATCTTGTTAAGAGATTAGGAAGTGTACACAGATATAAAATTTTGCAACACAAATATGCAAGGGCAAGAAAGGTGTAAGGAGAATGGGCATGTGGTGGGGAAAGAGTCTTGACGGAGGGGGAGATGTAAGGGATGTCTGCAGCTGGCAGACCTTGGTGTGGAGGCATATTATGGAATGTGGGCTCTTTAGAGAGGCACCTCTGACCCTCTTTCTGCCCAAGAATGGTAACTGCTAGGTTTCTCTTTGCTATGAATCTTTCCTGTCAGCCTCAAATGTAAAGTCACTCTTAAGTTGTTAATAACTGGTCACTTAAAGGCCTTAACTAATGTGAGGATGGGCATGCCATTCTGGACCTCAACCGCTTCACATAAAATCATGGACAGGCTTGGGACGCATGGAATTGCATCAGGAAAGACAACTGGGAAATTTTACCGCTCACTCCATCTGCAAATTTGCCAATGGGACACAATGAAATTCTAGCCAGAGGTTTTGATGTTACTATTCAACATGAAAGTCAGAAATCAATTGTGAAATGCAAAACTGTTAAATTACAGACTATTGAAATTTTTGGTTAATATATCTGTTGCATAATTAGGATCTAGTTGATAATTTTAACATTAACATTAAGACTAATTTTTTCAACTCAACTTTTGTTTCATTCTTAGGTGATAAAGAAGAAAAAAAACCTTGAATATGCAGTGTTACTGCATTATCACAAGGTAAATTGCGCAGAATCATTTGCAGGTCTTCAATATTTGTGGTTCTATAATATTTGAGATCAATAAAGCTCAACTGCTGGCATTTTAGAAAAGGCATTGCACCAAAAATTATGCATCAAAATGGAATGGATCAAATTATTCCGTATCAAAACACATGACAGGACTATTCCTACCTGGACAGCTTCTTGGAATACCCTGATCAGGCAGAGCACCCTGCTTCTTATGTTGTTCATACCAATCATCAACAGTCATAGTAGGAAGACTTGGGTAACCAGCACCAAACACCCTGGAGACAAATCAGAATATTTATGAATAACAATTATGAAAATACAGGTTCAACTGGAATTGTCATTAAGTGTACATCATTTTAAGTGGGCCTTTTTCAGCTGAAAGCCTTGTTCACACTAATGTGCAATATCCACTATATCTATTTGTGCAATATTGAAAATAAAATAAAACAAACAATGAACAAATATCACGACTTAGAGTTAATGCTTCCATATAGAATACTGCTGATTTGGTGGCCCTTAGCAGATTTCATACTTTACTATGCAACCCTGAATGTTTACCTTTTGCCACCAAAACTAAATAAAAATTTGAGTTATATTACATAGCATGTTAAAATTTCAAAGAAACAACTTTCAACCAAGAAAACTAGTTTGGAGGTGTGATATCAGATGCATTAGTCTATCATTATGCGGTTCCTTCCATTCTGTAGCAACTATTATCCAAAAGTAATTTTACATTGGTGTAATTGGGTAATAAACACTGGTTTAAGCCAGTGATGCCTACACTCCATGAATGAATTAAAAAAAACTTTATGAGCTGCGGTGTCTAGTATGCGTTAAGCAAACATTCATATTTCATCAATGTATACTGCACAGAAAGATGTCCTTTATGGCCTTTAAAAAAAAATCACTCATTTGTGGAAATTGCAAGTCCCTTGTTACACCAACACTGGGAACAAGGGACTTGCAATCAATGTTAAGAGGGCAGGCATTAAGAGTCACTCACATTGTACAGCTTTCGAGTTACTTGACTGGCCAGTTAAGGATGGCAGATTTCCTTTCCAAAAGGACAGGAGTTTTTTCAATAGTGGTTTCATGGTTAGCTTTTTATTCTAGTTTTGTTTTATTGAATTCAATTTCCCCATCTACAATGGTTGGATACAAACAATGTCTTCCAAACATGAGCCTCTTGCGTACCTGTTCAGTGACATTCGCTAGAATAATCCAAACACTCCTGTAGAGTATACTACTTTAAAAATTTATTTCATCTTCCCTTAAAAGATTAAATGGCCACAACCACTCCTGTGGTAAAGCATTAAAATTTCCATTTATCCTTTGCATAAATGAGGTTCTAATGTTTACCCCTTTGTGCAGAACACCATGGACCAGGTTAATAGGGGTGAATAGATTGATGTTAGGAAAGTGGATGTGCTGGAAATTTCGAGAAGCATCAAGATAGGTAAGTCCCCAGGGCCTGATCAAATATATTCAAGGTTACTACAGGAAGCGAGGAATGAGATTTCTGCGCCTTTGGCAATGATCACTTTTGCATCCTCACTTTCCACGGGAGTAGTACCGGATAATTGGAGGGAGGTGAATGTTGTTCCTCTGTTCACGAAAGGGAAAAGGAAAATTCCTGAGGATTACAGACTAGCCAGTCTTAGTCTGTGGTAAGGTACTGGAAAGGATTTAGGACTATTTGGAAAAACATAGTCTGCTTAAAAATAATCAGCACTGCTCTGAGAGGGGCAGGGTATGTCTCACAAATCGTTTTGAGTTCTTTGAAGATATGATAAGACAGTTGACAAAGGTGGAGTAGTGGATGTGGTGCATATGGATTTCAGTAAGGTATTTGATAAAGCTCCCTATGGTAGGCTTATTCATAAAGTTAGGAGGTATGGGATACAGGGAAATTTGGTTGTTTGGATACAGAATTGGTTGGCTGAAAGAAGACAGTGAGTGGCAGTGGATGGAAAGTATTCCGCCTGAGGTCGGTGACCAGTGGTGTCCTGCAGGGATCTGCTCTATGTAACTTTTATAAATGACTTGGATGAAGAAGTGGAAGGATGGGTTAATAAGTTTCTTGATGACACAAAGGTTGATAGTGTTGTAGATAGCCTCGAGGGCTGTTGCAGGCTACAACAAGACTGACAGGATGCAGAGCTGGGCTGAGAAGTGGCAGATGGAGTTCATCCTGGATAAATGCAAAGTGATTCATTTCGGAAAGTCGGATTTGAATGCTGAATACAGGGTTGAAGACAGGATTCTTGACAATGTGAAGGAACAGCAGGATCTTGGGGGCAACATACATAGATCCCGCAAAGTTGCCAACCAAGTTAAGAGGGTTGTTAAGACGGCAGATGGTGTTTTGGATTTCATTAACATGGGGGATTGAGTTTAAGAGCCGCAGGGTTTTGCTGCACCTCCATATGACCCTGGTTAGGTCACATTTGGAATATTGTGCCCAGTTCTGGTCGCCTCATTATAGATGCTTTACAGAGGGTACAGAGGACATTTATCAGGATGCTGCCTGGATTGCCGGCTTGTCTTTGAAGAAAGGTTGAGTGAGCTAGGGCTTTTCACACTGGAGAGGAGTAAGAAACAGGGGTGACTTGATAGAAGTGTACATGGTAGTAAGAGGCATAGAGAGAGTAGATAGGGTCATAATTTAAGATGATTGAAGGAAGGTATGGGGAGATGCCAGAGGAAGGTTCTTTACGCAGAGAGTAGTGGGTACGTGGAATGCAATGCCAATGGTGGTAGTAGAGTCAGAAATATTAGGGACATTTAAGTGACTGCTGGACATGCATATTGACGGCAGTAAATTGAGGGCTGTGTAGCTTAGGTTGATCTTGGATTAAGATAAATGCTCAACACAACATGGTGGGCTGAAGGGCCTGTACTGTGCTGCTCTATGTTTATGACACCTTGCCAATGATTGCTAAAAGTTAAGGAAGAGATCTTTTCAATGATTTAAAAAATATCCATCCTATATTTTCCTTAGCTATCTCCAGTCTCAAGAATGTAGCCCTGGCTGTTTAGTCTCTCTTTATAGTTTCCCATTCTGGCATCATCTTGTTAAACATATCATAAATGCTCACTTTGCCTTCTATGTCCTTAAAATGGAGTACCAAAAACTGCACTTGATATTTCAATTATGGTTTAACCAATCCATTGGCAAAATTAGGATTACATCCTTTTATTGGAATACTTTTAGGATCTATGCTCCTTTAAAAAGCAATCCAAAATACTGCTGGCTTGTTTTATTTAGTTATGTCTTAGAATCCCAATGTCTCTGCACGTTTGCATCTATTGACCACATGCTCACTTTTTGTTTTACCTCCCAAATTAAATTACCTGACATTAAATTATATCTGCCACATGTCTAAAAACCAAAAGAACTGTGGATGCTGTAAATCCGAAACAAAAACAAAAAGCTTAGTAAGCCTGGCAGCATCTGTGAAAAGAAATCAGAGTTAATGTTTTGGGTCTGGCAATGCTTCCTCAGAACTACCTCCTGAATTTCTGAGCCCTATTAAGCCAATTGATTTAGCCATGAACTGTTTGGAGGAGGGGTCACTGGAACTGCAACGTTAACTTTGATTTTTCTCCACAGATGCTGCCAGACCTGCTGAGCTTTTCCAGCAATTTCTATTTTTGCTCCTGCTGCATGTTTGCTCATTTTGCTAACTTGTACACCCTTGAGGTGCATTTTACAGTTCTCTTTACATTTCTTTTAAGATTCTTGCTTGACTTGGTCTGGACAAATATAGAAAACATAAAATTCAACACATGTATGTGAATGTCAATTCAGAACAAGACTGAGTTTGACTCTGCTGTCTCCTTTTAAGCAAGGAGGAAAAGGGAGGACTGCAGATGCTGGAGAACAGAGTCGAAGAGTGTATTAGTGTATTCACCCCATCCAAATTTTCTTCCTAAAAGAATAGTGCACATTACCATAACTCCAATATCCAACCCCACCCCCCACCCCCACTCCAAAGCGGCCATTCTTCACATTCTGAAGAGCAGGAGAATCAATGTTTCAGGCATTAGCCCTTCATCAGGAATGGTTTATGCCCGAAACATCGATTCTCCGGCTCCTGGGATTCTGCTTGACAGCTGTGGTTTTCTAGCACTACACTCAGTCTCCTTTCAAACAAATCTGATGGTGAATTCCTAATCACTTGTGAAGAACTGCTGCTTTGCTGAGATAAAGTAGCCGGTGGTGAGGGGAGGTGAGCGGACATTGAAGTTATGGTAATGTGTACTATTCTTTTAGGAATAAAATTTGTATGGGGTGAATAAAATGACAAGAAAAGAAAAAGCTATTCACAAAATTGTAAGCTTTTTGGTCACAGAATTTAGAGTAGAGATTAGATTTTCAATAGCACTCTGGTTTAGCACTTACTTGGCTTGGACTGCATCTTGAGTAAGGATAAACGGTTTCATGGGAGGTCTTTGTGGTCGAGTGGCCTGAGGCTGAAAAAGACCATTAGTTTTATGTGGGTAATCAGAATTGTCTATAAGTATCGTAAAATAAAATTTCAAATCCAAAGTCATTGCAAATACTCAAGTTCACAACTGTACTTATTTATAGCATGAAAGTAAGAAACTGCCTGTTAAAAATACTCTCAAAACACCAAAGTTTTGCCATTAAATTTTAAATGTCAAGTTTCCATTTTGTTAAAGAATGCTTAAGGATGCTTCCAGAAAGTGTAACGTTTGCAATGAATTTATTTTTCATTACAGTAAAACATACACCAACAGTTTCAAAAGCTTAGGTACATAAGAAATACATGCACGAGTGGGCCATTCCATCCTTCAAAACAAATTGGAGACAGTGCAGAAGCACCCTACAGGAGGGATGAGAAACATCAGTTACGAGGATAGACTGAAGAAATTGAGACTGTTCTCCTTACAGAAAAGGAGATCTGATAGAGCTTTTCAAAATTAAGAATGGGCTGGATACTGTAGATCAATCCATATAACAGAAACAATAATGAGAGAGCACAGACTTTAAGTGATTTGCAAAAGCAGCAAGATTAATACCAAAAAAAAGTTTTCATTCAGCAAGTATTTAGGATTTGAAAGGTATTACCTGGAAGTGTGGTGGAGACATGTTCAATTGAGGCATTCAATACAGCATTGGATGATTATTTAAATAATTGATAGGTTTGGAGAATGCAAGCTGTAAATACATTGCAAGGTTCTTTTATGGTCAAATAGACATAGTAAGTTGAAAGTTTACATCCATATGTTTTTAAACTTTGTGACATATATTACAAATAGGCAACCATGAACTCATTTCACGAATTCTGCATTTTCAGCTTTGTCACTGTGATACTGAGTAAATGACATATTATGCAATTGCCTATTTTGCATTAATCCTGACAGCCGTTATGCTCATGGAAATCTAGGAGAAGTTACAAGTGATAAATAAGATCATCTCAGAAAGAGAAAAACAAAACTAAAAAAAAACTAAGCCATCGACATAACATAGAATTAGTTTGCGGGGGGAAGGAGAGTACTTGAGTTCTTGTCACTACCAGTGCAAACAAATAGGCTAGCTTATAACCAGCCTAGCAGTGCAACTGGAACTTCGATATCTATGAGCTGTACCTATAGACACAATCCAAGATTCTGTTTCAGATCTTCTTTTCAAGGGCAACTACTTAAAGACAGGGAACTTTTAATTAAAAGCACCAATATCACAAAAACAGTTCCAGATCAGAATCACTCGTGTTATTGTCTTTAAAAAAAAGTCATATTTCGTCCTTTCGCAAGTCACTTTAAATATATGTTGTCTCATTCTTGATCCTTTCATAAGCAGACTCCCTAGCTATTTATTCCAGACCACTCATTTCTGAAAAGAGCTACTGGACAGTCCAGTAGAAGTTATGTCACTAAAGAAAATAGTTTCAACCTCTCCAATCTATCAAACTACCAGATTAAATGGAAGAAAGCCTTGTGACTCAAACAAATGGTGTAAAATATATTGCAAGAGCTACTACTTCTAGTCTTTGTTATGTAACATTTATTTACAAATAACCTTTAACACAATAGAATGTTTCAATGCACTTCATGAGAGGATTATCAGGCCAATAACCTGATACTGAGCCACATAAACTGATACTAAAATAGTCAAGCATCTGAAAGAAGCAAGTTAGACAGAAGGTTAGGCAGTTGAAAGTGTGACAGTTGCCCTTAGTAGTGTGATAGAAAGCAAGGATGCTCAAGAGAATGGAATTAGAGGAAAACAGATGTTATGAGATTGTTGGACTAGAGGAAGTCAGAGATGAGGTGGAGTAAGGCTCCTATTAGAAATAGGAGAAAGATTAAGTCACTTGGCACACACAGCTGGTTTGCCATGTAAAGTAACACTGACAGCAAGGATTCAATTCCCGCACTTGCCGAAGTTACGTTGAAGAACTTGCCTTCCCAAACTCATTGCGGGTGTGATGTCCCTCAGATTAAACTCACCATCTGTTGTCTCTCTAATGACAGAACAGCCCTATGGTCCTCTGGGACTAGTGACTTTACCTTTACCTACCCTGCCATTCAACAAGATCGTGGCTGATTTGTCCCAAGTCTCAACGTTTTTGTGCCATCTCATCATACAATTTGTAGTAGAGTAGAGGTGAAGACTATTTAGCCCTTCTCTAAATACTTTGTAATCTAGCCTTCACAATTTTATGGGGAGTACTGAATTGCAGATATTCATCCCCTCCAGAACAAATTCCTTCACACCTTAGTTTTAAATGAGTATACTCAATGCTTCACACTTATGCCAACCTCTTCTCCATCCACTCTGTCAAGCTCTCTCAGAATCTTTCATGTTTCAATACGATCACCTCTCATTACTCTAACTCTAATGAATAAAGGCCTAATTAGCTTAGATGATCTTGATAAGTTAGCCCTTCATCCCTGGAATCAGTCTTGTGAATCTGGCTTTCAACTACCAGAATATCCTTGCTTAAATACAGGAACCAGAACTTACAAAGCACTCCATGTGCAACCTCACTATCAGCCTGTGCAATTAGAGTCATCAAGTCATACAGCACAGAAACAAACCCTTTGGTCTAACTTGTCCACGCTGACCAGGCACCCTAACCTGAACTAGTTCTATTTGCCAGCATTTCACCCATATTCCTCTAAATCGCTCCTATTCATATGCCCATCTAGACCCCTTTTAAATGTTGTAATTGTATCCACCTCCACCACTTTCTTTGGCAAATTGTTCCACCCTCTGCATGAAAAGGTTACGCCTCAAGTCTTTTCTAATCTTTTACTCCTCACCTTAAACCTATGCCCTCTAGTTATGGACTCCCCCAGCCTAGGAAAAAGACCCAGGCAATTCACCCTATCTATGTCCCTCATAATTTTATTGCCTCTGTAAAGGTCACCCCTCAGCCCCCGTCACCCCTCAGCCCTCTACATCACAGGGAAACTGACCCAATAACTCAAACATCAGTCCCGGCAACCACAAGATGATTGGGTTCAAATAGTGGATTTCCTATCTGCTGGAAACATAATACAATCCAGAGACTTCTAGAATATTTCAAACAATGCCTCCACTATTTCTGCAGCCACTTTCTTTAAAATCCTCTCTGTTTCTTGTGATATAGACTCTTACTAGATATTTCCTCCCACTAGCAATCTTTGGCATGTTTACAGTGTCCATCTCTGTCCTAAAAGGCCTACCTCTTAGTCTTCGATTGGTGATTTGTGGTTCTGGTATCTCCAATCATCGAGAGCATTCTTTCTACATCTACTGTCTAATCTGTTGGAATATTACATATTTCTATGACATTCCCCTCCACTATTCTAAACTACAGTGATAGTCCTAAACTATCAATGATGTGGAGGTGTTAGCGTTAGACAGGGGTGGACAAAGTCAAAAATCACACGACACTGGGTTATAATCCAACTTGTCTGAGGAACAAGCAAGGGGTACGAAAGCTTGCAGTTTCAAAGAAACCTTTTGGACTTTAACCTGAGGTTGTATTATTTTTGGCTAAACAATCCAGTCTCTGTCCAGCATTTCAGTCCTGCCATCCCAGGGTTCAGTTGCACTTCCCAACAGCCAGAATATCCTTCCTCAAATATGGAGACCAAAGCAGGACACAATACTCCAGGTGTAGTCTTCCCAATACAGTTGGAGCAAGTCAACCCTGCTTGAATCATTTTGCTATGAAGGTCAACATACTATTTGCCTTGCACTTTCAACAAATGGTGTACTTGGACACAGAGGTCTCGTTGCATAACTTTTCCAAATCATCACCATTTAGCTATTAATCCATTACCAAAGTGGATAACCTCATACTTATCCATGTTATACTCCATCTATCATGTATTTGTCCACTAACCTAACTTGTTCAAATAACACTGAGGCTTCTTTGCATCTTCCTCTCAGAACATTTTCCCAGCCAGCTTTGCCATCTTCAAACAAACATCGAGCGATGACACATAGTTCCCCCATCTATTTAGTATATTATCAATAACCGGAGTTCAAGCACTGATCTCTATGATACCTCATTAGTCCCTGCCTGCCACTCAGCAAAAGACCTGCTTTTTCCTACTGTTTCCTGTCTCCCTGGTTCTCAGTCCATTTCAGTAACGAGCTACAAGCCCATTTGTTTTAATTTTGCAAGTTAATCTCTTATGTGGAACTTTTGATAACCTTCTGAAAAATTCAACTAAACGACATCTACAGGCTCCCACTTATCCACTCTACTAGTTACATCCTCAAAACATTCTAGCAGATTTGTTAAGACTTCCCCTTCATAGATTCACGCTGACTCTATTGCATGCCATCATTATTTTCCAAGAGCTTACATCTTTTACAACGGACTCAACATTTTTCCCACTACCAATGTCAAGCTAACCAATCTATAATTTGCTGTTTTCTTTCTGCCATCCTTCTTAAATAGTGGGGTCACATTAGCTGCCCTCCAACCCACAGGAATTATCCTAGAATCTTGGATGACCATTAGCACATTGCCTATTTCTAGGGACATTTCCTCAAGTATCCTGGCAGTTTCAGGCTATGGGCATTCATCGGTCTTTTATCCTCAATTCCAGTTTCAATTCCTGCTACCCCCGCCGACACCACAACCATGTGCTCCTCCATATTTTGGAAAGTTATTTGTGTCTTCCTCTGTGAATGCAAAACTATAGTATATAGTTAACTGGTTTGCCATCTTTGTTTCCCACTATAAATTCCTGTCTTTAAAAAAGCTGTAGGGGTCATATGCTTTTTAAAAAAATTTTCATATATTTATAGAAGCTTTTATTATTGGTCTGTCTATTCCCTGCAAGCTTACTCTTGTAGCATTTTCCACCTCTTAATCGGTTTCTTTGTTTCCTTTTGCTGGAATCTAAAATTGTCCTCAGGGCTGTGTTTTGGCTTATTTATGTGCGTCTTCCTTAGATTTAATATTAAGCCTAATTTTCTTTGTTAGCCATGGGCTGCTAAACTGAGATGAATAACTGTTGCACACCTTAAATGATCTTCATTGTTTGTCTATTTGTATTAGCTAAAATAAAAGTCGATGAATAATGACCCCCAACTTGTCATAGCGACTTTGCAAGTAACACCATCATAATTGCCTTTATTTAAATTCAAGACCTTATTGTCAGAAACAAGTCGCTCTTCATCTTAATGAAGAATTCTATCCTATTGTGGTCACTCTTCCCAAAGGCCCACACACAACTGAATTGTCAAGGATTTCTTCCTTCTTACAAAATACCCAGACAAGGAGAACTTCTTCTCTAATTGGTTTCTCTAAATATAGATTTATAAAACTATCCTGTACATATTCCAAGAATTCCTCCTCTACAATATTGCTACTCATTTGATTTATCTAACCTACATGCAGACTGAAGTCACTAAATTACAACCATATCTTTATTACTTGCATTTCTATTTCCTTCTTAATGTTTCCGCAATAGATTGGGAATCAAAATCCAACTCCTGTCATTTCTGCCCCTTGGTGTTTCTAAGGTCAACCCAGAGATTCTATTTCTCTGGAGTTAACATCCTTGCTCATAATCACATTAAATTTTCTTTTTAAATCAGCAATGCTACCCCACCTTTCCCTTTTGTCTCCTTTCTGGAAACTGCAAACTCCTGGATACTCAGTTCCCATTCCCTGTTACCCTAGAGTGACATCTCTGCAATTCCTACTATACTGTATCTAATTAGATCTATTTGTGACACTAATTCATCCATTTCATTGCAAACATCTGTGCATTAAGGCCTTGATCTTCCCTGGAATTATCTGCCTGTCACCTTATTTCTAATTCAGTGTTTTATTTTAGACCTTACTGTACATGCTAGAGCAAAAGTTGATCTCATGTAAAAGTTCTTCGCAGATCAAGATTTGAGAGTCAAGGTATTATCTGTACATAAACGTTATGATGAGAAAATGAATTTTTCTCATGCTATTATGTTTTGATGTACAATTCACACCAACGTTATGCTACGGACTTCTTAAAATTATTGTCGAATGAGCACTGTAATTAGTATAAACAGTGTGCTACAAAGTTTATCACACTATTTCCTATATGAGATAGGCCTATATGCATTTACTTCGCTACAATTACAGTGCAGTTGTTGACAATTTTTCATGGCTACAATGATCGGTGAGACTGTACGAGAATCAAATGTCTGACAATTTTATCAGAAATAAAAGCTTAACATATTAGTTTGAAAAACTAATACAACAGTAGACGAGAGAAAATGGTGGTAAATGGAAGAATTTGTCGTGCAAGTCAGAGTCAGGTGACAACCTTCCAATGCGTGCAGCTCAGTTCCCCTGTAGCATTGTGGAATTATTGTAATTCATACTGTTTCTCTTCTTTATTCGTTTAGAGATTACTTGGCTTCTGGTAATGAAACGGTACTTTGGACTGTAGCACGACTTTCAGCTCCTCAAAAGTAATATCCATGCAATAGTTGACCCCATAATTTTAACCTTAAAAAAGTCCAAAAATTCGACTTTTACATGAGTATGTACAGCATTTCTTGTCATCTGTCTCCTGAGGCTCCCACCCTTGCCATTTTAATTTAAACCCTTCCCAACCATACTCAGTTCCAGTCCTGGATAGGTACTACTCATCCAGCTTGTACTGATGTTACTTCTGTGAGAAACGGTCCCAATGTCTCAGAAATCTGAAATGCTCACCTTGCACCATCTCTCCGGCCACATATTCATTCAACATATTCTACTATTTCTATTCTAACTAGTACGTACAGTGACTGCAATCCTGAAATACTCTTTGAAGTCCCTTTTCTTAAAAAAATTAAGGCATCATCAATTGGATCCACCCCGTGAACTCCAAGTTCCTTGCCACTCTAGAACAGACGTTCTGAAATCTAGCATTAGGCAGGCAAAATAACCTTTAGGAATCTTTGTTTTTGTTTCAGCATCTACTATTGCAGAACAGTGAGGGCTAGCATCCCCAAACTATGCTAGCCTTAATACTATTTTTTCTTTTCTCCCAGGCACTTAATTAGTGTTTTTGGCCACGATGCCATGGTCAGTTAACTTATCCTTCCTGGTCTATGCCCTCATCCACACTGGGAGTAACAACACAAGAATTAACCATGTTATACTTGAGAAGATCCAAGTCTGTTCAGTAACATTCCTGTTACCTCAGTTCTTCTACACACAATGTCCGTAGTTGTGAAGTGTATAAAATGCAGAGATTAAAATAAATCACATACCCGTTTTGTTCCCTCCATTCTTTTCAAAATTTGAATTTCTTGCTCTATACTCTCAATCTCTTCTAGACTTGTGCTTATCCAATGCTGCAAATTCAGTAGATAGAATTTTCTCGTTTGCTCATCATCTGCCTTTCCACTGCAGATAACAGATTTAATCTCCTTCAATTGGGCTTCAGTTTCCTTCTTCATATTATACCTGTTTGGAATGCATTACAAAAACTTTCAAAGCACTGCTGGATAATCTGCTTTCAAGCCTCATTTATTCCAAAGTTGTTCCGTTAAGCATAAAGAAATGTATGAAACTCTCACCTTTCAATTTTAGCCTGTCTTTTACTTGCCATGGAGAGTAAACTGGATTGACTGCAGACACCAGGACTACTGGTAACATTTGACTCATTATGTTCTTCGTTGTTCTCTACTTTTTGAGGGATTTCAAATTTCATAATATTGTAATCTTTGCAACGCTTTAAGAAGTCCATGTAATAGACCTGGGCTTTCTGTACATGTTCCAGTCGCTTAGCAGAATTTCCTAATTTCATTGTGAGCGCTCCCAGGAGCACAGGCAATAACAGATATTTAACATCTGCAGTGGCTATTTCTTCCAGCTCTTCATTTCGACTGCAATTCAATGAAAGAAAATCTAAACATAAATTCAAATGCATTAAGCAAAAACTTTCAATTTTGATATTAAGTCAAAACTAAAAAAGTTAACTGATAATTTACCTTAGTGCTGAATGTAGAAATTTGCTGTGGTTGCCCACAAATAAGAAACTACATTTAAAGTTATCAATGGTGTTGAATCTGAATTGATGAGATCAGAGACCTAAATATCAGCTCTGTTTCTCTCTGTAGATTTTGCCTGACTTGCTGAGTGTTTTCATCATTTTTGTACTTCCCTACGATCTGGTTTAAAGGAACACTGACAAGATGTGTTTAGGAAGCTTCACATTTATATTTGACAGCGTTGCTGATGAAGACAATGCAAAAGTAAAAAAGCAATGCTGCTTCAGTGACCCAAATGGGAATTTTTGTTCCAAACTTAAATTGACAGAACTATTGCCAGGAATTGGAAGCCTCCTAAATTTGAAACTAATAAGCCAATTGATTTAGCCATGACCTTCTGAAGAAAGGTCACTGGACTCGAAGTGCTAACTCTACTTTCTCTCCACATGTACTGCCAGACCTGCTGAGCTTTCCCAGCAATTTCTAGTTTTCTTTCTCTACAAAGCCCTTCTCATCAAAATCTGTGACTGATGTCCAAGTTGAAAGGTGCTGCCCCAAAGATTAAATGTGATATAGTTATACTCAAAATGTTAAACTCAACCGCCAACATTGCCAGGCATGCTCTGCTCCAGGCAAAATTGATCCAGCGGTGGAGACACTATTAAAAGTAGCCCTGTGAGTTCTCAATTTAGATTTTGGATTACTCAAACATGGAAACAAAAGTAGTCATTCAGCCCATCAAGTCTGCCCCGGCATTCAATACAAATGCTCCTGATTGAACACTAATGCTTTTTATCCATTCCATCCCCATTACCCTGTAGGCCACTGAAAAGCATATCTCTTCTTCTCTGCTTTAAACATACTTAAAAGTCTGAGCGTTCACAGCCCACTGTGGTAGAGAATGCCAAAGGTTCTGGTAAAATAAATTCTCATCAGATGCAATGGCATCACATTTTTTTATATTGCGCCTTCCAGATCTAGAGTCCCCATCCAAAGGAAACATCTGACCTGCATGAATCCTGTTTACCCATTAGATACTTCCTAAATTTTAATTAGATCATCTTTCATTCTTCAAAACCTTAGACAATACAGGCCCAGTTTTCCCAATCTTTCTTTTGATAGTTTTGCCATCCTGGAACAAGTCTGGTGAACCTATGCTGCGCTCACTCTATGGCAATAAAAAATCTTACTTGAGATAAGGTGACCAAAACTGCTCACTACACACCAGGTGGGGTCTGACCAAGATCCTATATAATTGAAGCAAGACTACACTACTCCTGTTCTCAAATCCTCTTGCAATAAAAGGTCAACGTTCAAATTGTCTTTTGCTGCATTTGCATGTTTATTCCAGTAACTTATCAATAACAAACATTTACAACCTCTTATCATTTAGAAAATATTCTGTCCATCTGTTGCTCCAAAATGGGTAAGCTCACATTTCACAAAATTATATTCCATCTGCCATGTTTTGCCCATTACGCCTGTCCAAATCCTCCTGGAGTCAGTTACACTTTCCTCAAAACTTAAATTCACACTTAGCTATGTGTCATCCATAAAAGTGAAAATATTAATTTAGTCTCCAAGTAATTGATATATAGTGATCAATTGGGGCACAGGTATTGATGCACGCCCTACATCATAGGCTGCCAATGTGAGAATGAACGATTTATTCCTACTCTTTGGTTTTTCTCTATTAGCCAATTATAAATCCACGTTAATAAATCATCTCCCATCACAGGTGCTTTAATCTTTCAAACCAGCTTCCAGTGGGCAATTTTATCAAAAGCCTTCTGAAAATCCAAGTATAAATGCACATTGACCCTACTTTATAAATTATTTTAGAAACATCTTCAAAATCAAAACTCTAAGCTCAAACGCTATTTCCTATTTGCAAAACCATATCAATGATGCCCAATCAGATAATGATCATTAATTATCTTTTCATCATATTCCTTTATAATAGGTTCCAGTACTTTTTTCATTGGGCACCTGTGGTGCAGCAGTAGTGTTCCTTCTTCGTACCCAGGAGTCTGTGGTTCTAGTACCACCTGCTCCAGAGATGCGCAATAACATCATTGATCAGGTTAATTAGAAAATAACTAGATTCTAATATTTTTCCCTATTAGTGATGCAAGGCCAACAGATCTGTAGTTGCCTGTTTTTCATCTCACTCACTTCTTAAAAAGTGTAGTGATATTTGCTGTCTTCCAAACTGCAGGAAATGATTCTAGAATCTAAAGAATTTTGGGAGATAATCCCAATCAATTGACCACCTCAATAGCCACCTCCTTCAGTATTGTAGGATTATAGAAATCCTTGGAATTTATCAACTTTCAGACCTATTAAATTCTTCAGTACCATTTTTGTATTAACACTAATTTATTTTAACTTCTCGTTCTTCTTAGCCACTTGGATCTCTAGTTCTAGGAGATTTATTGTATCTTCATGAATGAAAACACTCAAAAGTAATGATTTAGCTTCTCCATTGTTTCTCTATTCTTCCAAAATGAATCCTCCTATCTGTTATAGACTCATTGCATTTTAGCCAATTTTTTTCCTTTTTTTAAACATACCAATAGGAGCTTTTTCAGACAATTTGTTTTTTTGCTAGATTCCATTCCTATTTTATTCACCCTTTCCTTATCAATTTCTTGGTCTTCTTTTGCTGTATTCTCAAAACTTCCCAAAATTATTGAAATTCTGACAATTTTGTAGGCCTTTTCTTTTGATCTTATACAATTCTGAACTTAATTTGTTAGCGACAGTTGACTTTCTTTGAGTTTGCGTGCCTTCAAGGAACATGTCTGCTGTCTGCCATGTAACAGTACTTTGACGACTGATGAAGGAGTGAGGCTCCAAAAGCTAGTGTACTTCCAATTAAACCTGTTGGACTATAACCTGGTATTGTGTGATTTTTAACTTTGTACACCCCAGTCCAACACTGACATCTCCAAATCATTGTCTCTGGCATTTTATGTGCGTTCCCAAACAGGAGGTAAAGGTGGCCATGTAATTTGAAGTCAAAAATCACTTTTGAAACCTTACCAACAAAAAAAACCAACTTCTTTTTCCACAAATGCTTCCTGATGAACTGAAATTTTTCATCAATTCCTGCTTTTACTTCCCTTTTCTACTATCTTCTCTCATGGAATGGTTACCCCCAAGTAGGCCAAATTAAGATCAGATTAACAGAAACTGAGAAACTATTGAGTTTATACACCATAATAATCTATAATTTTACATCTGGTAATAACCTTCAACCTTGATTATGAAGTCAGGAAATAAACCTTGATTCAATGCAGAGTATAGAACGGTATGCCACTAGATCAGATGTGTGAATATTAGCGTTTAGTGCAATGTTTGGCTGATTCAGAACCCCTCTGATTTCATGTCTGCTCACAAGGCAGGAATAACACAGACTGACAAGTTAGCTCTTTCCAAAAAGGAAGACAGCCGTTTCGACGTGTCTGTGGACTCGGAACTTTATTTCTCTGCGTAGATGGCACCACACCTGCTGAGTTTCTCCAGCATTTTCAGTTATTGAAACAACACCCCCTCGTCCAGACAACAGGCTGCAGGGCGACCTGTGTAACTGTAGTCTACTCGAGTCAATGATTAAAGATGGAAAAACGTGAGTAACATGAAAGCACTTAAGAGTGATACATGTTGTAATAAGGCATTGCTTGAACAGCCCAGGCTCCCATACTGCAGGCTCCTGCTGTTAATCTCTGGTTACCTGAAAAGGTCCAGTTGGTTGACCATTCGGGTGGCCTGCTCCAACAGCTCCACCCCTCGCCGCACTTTGCGTTGGTAGGTGTCCGAGTTGGACGGCTCGTTGCTGCTCTCGGCCTCCTCGTGCAGTTTCCAACCGCTCTCGAAGATGTCGGACAGTTTTCGGGACTCGGCCGGCTCTGCCTTAGAACACGTCGCGGACGCCTCTCCCTCTTTCTCAGACTCTGACATCCCCACCGCCGCCATCACTCAGAGACAGAAACGCTCCGCCGCGTCAGCCCGCTCTGTCCGGGGGAGGGAAAGAGAGCGGGGAAACGCCGCCACGCCACCCTGGCGGTGGGAGGACCGCCTTCACGTCTTCCAACCAACAGTGCCGAGCGACTGTGGCGCTGCCCTGGCGGTGGGAGGACCGCGTTCACTGTTTCCGTCTGAACGCGCCTCTCGCCCTCCGAAACTGGTTACCTGACCGCCACCAAGCGGTAGGAGGATGGCATTTCGATAATCTTCATTCCTGTCCCTTCCGTGCAGTTGCAGCGCTATCTCCTGGTCCAGCTTTGAGCATGAGTTCAGCAGACATTTGTTCGTCTCTTCTTGAGCGAGGGGGAAAAAGTCACCTTGAAAACACGTGTGAACAACAAATTTGGAAATGCTGGTGCATGCATTTATGAGAGAAAAATGAGCAACACGTAGGATGAATACTTCATCAGAAAAATAAATGTAAAACTGTGTTTCTGATTAACATTGGAATGCTTTTTAACTTTACGGCTAGCACGTTTATAACTTAAAATATATTATATTAATATCTGGAAACACATAAATTGAAGACTAAACTTAAATGCTAGCACGCTATTATCCCTTCCTCCGTGTTGTATGGCCCAGAATCGTAATTCTACTATGGAAAATGCGTCAAATTCACCCGAGGACTCCCATGAAAATTCAACAGTTAAAGAAATTCACTAACAACAAAATATCCTCTATTGTGTTGTGTTCAACAGCACAGAGACCATTCAATTTAGATGGCCAAACGCGCTTCCACATGGAATATTGCAGAATCCTAAAACCACTCTTCTGTAAAAAGACAGTTGTGTAGTGGTAATGTCATTGCACTGATAATTCAGTGCCCACAGGCTAATGTTCTTGGTTCAAATCCCACAAGGACAACTGGTGTTCAGTAAAATATTGAAAATGATTGAGTATATAATTAAAGATGTGTTGTTGCATTTGTAATAGAGCCTTGGCAAGCCCTCACCCAGAGTATTGAGTAGTTTTAGTCTTCTAATGAAGAGTGTACTTCTTATGGAGGGAATACATTAATATCCTAATTTGGAAAGAGGAACAGAGTTAACTAATCCCTGGAATGCCAGGATTATTTTAAGAGAACCATTTGAGGAAACTGGGCCTGTATTTTTTTAGACTTTCAAAGGATCTCATTGAAACTTACAAAATTCATGGAGGGTGTGACAGAATGAATGTGGTTAAGATGTTCCCTAGCTGGTGAGTCCAGCTTTAGGGTCACAGACTGGATTTTACTGACCCCTGTCAGGTGTATTTTCAATTGTTGGGGGGATGCGTTTCAATGGAATGGGTGCCTAGCCTGCCATCTTTCCAGTGCAACCAAATTCACCCTCCGTAACCGAGGGAGAATGTGAATATGGTTGAAAATAAGTGTGGCACCTATTTTATATTCACCAACTGCACCATGTTAATGTGAATGAAATAGATTTAAAATATATTTTTAGTTACACTTGATTTTGTTTGCTTGATAGGTTTCTGATTTAAACTATGGTGGAAAGAGACAAAATTTATTTTCCAGTTTGTTTTGGCACAATACATGACAAATTCACGAATCTCCAGCATCAAATTACTATTGCCATGTTTAAGAAATGAAAACTGCAAAAGGGAGAAAGAGAGAGAGAGAGAGAGCATAATTTGTTATGATGTGATTGCTAGTATGATTGCTGTGGTATATGTATCAGGCAGCCTTTGCTCCCTAGGCATTTCACTATATGTTGTGGTTCTGTTCGCCGAGCTGGGAATTTGTGTTGCAGACGTTTCGTCCCCTGTCTAGGTGACATCCTCAGTGCTTGGGAGCCTCCTGTGAAGTGCTTCTGTGATCTTTCCTCCGGCATTTGTAGTGGTTTGAATCTGCCGCTTCAGGTTGTAAGGTCAGTTAGGATGGCTAGGAATGTCTTATCTAGTGTAGTTATTTCTATACTGTAAAGGAAGCATTGTTTGCTAATTTTTGTTGAGGCACACTACAGCTAGTTCAGGAATTCAGCTTTTAGCTGGATTAAAAGCTAATTTATGCAGCTTTTAAGCAGAATTGTCAATTTGCCGCCTAGAAGCCATTTTGTTACATTATTTGCATTAAGAAAACATTTTATTGCTGCCTATGTTAGTAAGGACATGTATTAAATGGTTGTTTCAGACTACAACTAGTTACTTCAGCCTGTATTCAGATTTCAGATCCTTATCTCCCCCACGTTGGTCATTCCATGACCACACCAGAGGATGGGAGGGCATAGATTAGATCAGTCCAATTGAATGGATGCTAGAGACTTCCAGACTTCCTTCTCCTCTTGGGAGGAAGTAGGGGTAGGCAATCGCACCTCCTCATCTTCATTTGGATAGATTTGGGGGTGCATTGGGGAGGGGGGAACCAATGCTGTCAACAGAAGCTATTAACTTAGCAATAGTACATTTAACAATAGTAATACCAGCAAAGACACAAACTAAAATAATACCAATAAAGATGGTCAGATTTATCAACCAGTTTTACCATGTGCCAAAGCCCCAATCTCCCCTTCACACGCCTTCTGTCATTTGACTGATGAAGGTGCAGGTGTTATCTACATGTCTGGTAATATTCTCAATGACCTCAATCATGCATTTGTCTTTAACTATGGTGCAAACCCCATCCTCTTTTGTAAGAAGGTAATCGAGGGCGTACCGGTTTTGTTGGGAAAATAGGTGTAATTCTGAAAGAATGTCCTTAACTCCCGCTAAGGCCGAGGCCTTCTCGTTGTCCAAGAGGGTGAGACTGGAAATAAGATAATTTTGGGTTTGATGGCTAAAAATTCCTGCAGACCCTCCTAAGGAAAAAGTACTAAGAAATGCGTACCCCACAGACTGAGCTTTAGTGGTGTCTAAAGCCTGAGCCTCCAATGTGTGAAGAATTCAGGTGAAACTGAACATTTTGCAGGGAAATCCCATTCCCCAGGTAACTGGACAGGGAATAGTAGTTGGGAAAGGTGTCCTACAGATACAGCATGGGGAGTACTTATTTCATCAAGGGCAAGGAAGTTAGTTGCTTTGCCTTGGCTGAAAAAGTAATAACCAGGTTTAGTATAGATAATGGAGGGAGCTTCTCAATAAGAAGCAGGTCTGTCGTTGTGACTTCCCCGAACATATGGGTAGTCTATTGCTACAAAATATGGTTGGCCTGAGTGCTTAGGGTGAAAGCTGCTCAATAGAAAGAGGTGGGTTTTTTGGTAGAGATATGGTTATTTTGCCAGAATGGTTCTTTCCATCCCTCAATTGGGAATGGAGGTCCCGTTAGGGGTTTCATAGTGCAGGTGGGTGCCATTACCCATTCCACGAAGGACCTGAGTACCAGCAATAGCAGAGCCACACTCCTCCATGATATGCGAGGTCCTACAGGGGAGCAGTGGCAACTGTACATTTGATCATAGCGCAGGGAATAGTCTTAGTCATATTCATATTCACCATTGTAACAATTAGAATAGGCTACTCCAGACTTATTAGAGGAAGTCCATAAGCAGCTAGCAGGTGGGGATAAATAATAGTCAAAAGAAATATTATGTCCAATAAATGCCTTAGAAGCGTTCCATACCTCTTCGTTGGGATTTAGGAGGGGGAAAGGGGTCAAAGTGTCTTTTGCTGATGTAAGGACATAACAGACCACTTCATCCCGAACCAATATTTTATTATGACTCTGAAGAAAAAGATTGTTAATGAAAGGTAACATTTCTCCCTTTTCTCTTTTATGGCATGCAGATTTAGACCTATTTGAACGGGGGCAAGGCTTACCAGGACTGCCCATACCACAACTGAAATCAAACTGGTACACAACACCCTGACAGAGTAAGGACCATTTAGACTTGTTCTGTAACTGAACTGTCTGACAATCTTGATGCAGTTGACTATTGTGACAATCATTCTTGGTGATGTTCCATGCATCGAAGGAATCAGTCTCTTGGCACACAAGGACATTTTTCTGGCATAAATGATACACAGTCTCTGGTTGCTCAGGATCACACGGGTAAACAGTCCCTTCTTGATTACCAATGCTGGCGATGACAAGTCATTATAGCAGGGTAAGTTCGATCTTGATCCTAGTGGTCATTTCTGGAGCAAGGATTAGGATATCTAAAACAGAAGAAGAATTACTATTCAAAACGTGCAGCTATATCTTAGTAGACTGATTCCGGTTCCTCCCTCAGTTCCCCATCGTCTTCATCTCCATCATCTCCCCCTTGGAAGGGGCTCGTACGAAGACCTTGCAATGATGGAGATGTACCCATGCAGAGCGCCTGGTGACCTTAACAGCAGTTGTGGTGGTGAGGAGGGTCTAGAAGGGTCCTTCCCATTGAGGTTGGAAGCCGTGGCAATTCCAATTCTTGATGAGAACGGAAGAGCCTGTTTCAACAATGGGAACACTGTTGAGGGAGGGGATTTTCTTGTGAGCAGCACGACTTGGGAGTGAAGACCTGGCAAAATTTTAGTAAAGGAAAGGACAGAGGCGGACATGTCCTCAGTCATGTGGGGGAAGTGAATAGGGGAGGAAGCATCATTCCAAGGTGTGCGGAAAGCTCGACCATAGTTGATTTTGGCTGGGGACAAGCGAGTTTTACCATAAGGAGTGCAGCATAGGTGGAACAATACCAGAGGCAATAATCTAAAGACCTGTCTCAGAAGTCAATTTGGCAAGTTTAGTTTTCAGAGTCTGAATACAAAGCTCCATGAGCCCTGCAGCATGTGGGCGATAAGCACAATGAAGTTGGTGGCGGATGCCACCAACAGTTTTGGCAGTAGCATTAGAAGTGGCGTAACCTTCAACCCATCGAGAAAAAACATCAACAATGACCAAAACATAGTGTTGACGCTTTTGTAACTCAATGAAGTCGAGTTGGAGGGTTTGGAAGGGCCCTTCAGGGAGGAGTGTCTGGCCCACCAGGGAAGGCACACCATTGCCCGAGTTGTGTTCTTAGCAGGTGAGGCATCGAGCACTGACACTACGGACCATCTGCTGGAGGCGAGGTTACCACCAAGTGGTCAGAAGGAGGTCAGATATCGAGCGATCACCACAGTGTGTTGCATTGTGGAGGCAATCGACTACCCATGAAACAAGAGCATCAGACATATACGTCTGTCCAGCTGGAGTGGTCCATAGTTTAGTAACAGGATTACAATAACAGCCAGCTTTGGACCACAACTGTCTTTCACAATCAGAGGTGTCCTCTTGTAAGGTAACAACATCTTTAACGGTTAGTTTGTCCAAGGTTGACCCACTCTTGTCGGAGCTTTCAGTCTGGCTCATCATTATAGGCACAATCATAAGACGGTCATGACAGGCTTCGTTTGTAGTGTCATCAGCAGCGCAGTTACCAATGTCAACAGGGGATTGGCCAGTAGTATGGGCGGCATATTTGATAACAGAAACCGGTTTTGGGAGCAGGAGCGTGGTTAAAAGATCTGAGACAAGTTGGCGGTGGGAAATGGGAGTACCATATGATATCAAAATTCCTCTGCTTCTCCAGAGTTGTCCAAAATCATGCATGACCCCAAAAGCATATCGGGAGTCAGTGTAAATGTTAACACGAGATCCGTCCTGAGGATGCAGGCACGGATGAGGACAAAAAGCTCAGCTTGTTGGGTGGAAAAGGGAGTCTCAAAGGTAGCAGACTCCAGGACAGAGCTATGGTCATTAACTATCGCATAGCCTGAAAGGCGAGTACCTGTATGGTCAGTAGAGGAACTACCATCAGTGAACATATTAATATTGGGGTCTGAGATAGGGGTGTCAGAAAGATCCGGATGAATTTGGATGTCCTCATTGATGAGAAGAAAGCAATCATGGTCGGGAGTGAATAAGGGTGAAGGGGGATGTGGAAGGAAATCGGCAGGATTAATGGTGGTGCAGTACTTTGTCAGTTTGGGATTGTTCAGGAAGTAAACCTCATAAAGGTTTTGGCGAGCTGCAGTCAAATGCTGACTTCGCAATTGTCCTAACAGGGCGATCACCACATGAGAATTGTAGATAACAATGTCCTGTTGAGGTGTGAGGTTTTCTACAGACTGCAAACTAAGATAAATAGTGGTTAGGATTTGGGCGGAACGGGGATGTCCTAAAGCAACAGAGTCAAGTTTAGTAGAGAAATAAGCAACTGGGTGGTGTCAATCTCCTTGTAGTTGAGTGAGAACTGAGGAAGCACGGTCATCTAGAATGGTGCAGCATAGTTGGAAGGGTTTGTCATTGAGGGGTCTTCCCAAAGCTGGAGCTTGTGACAAGGCTTGCTTAAGTTCATTGAAGGCTTGCTTTGCCTCTGAGGAGAGGTCGAGGGTACCTTCATGGGTGGTAAATGGGGTTGACATCTTAACAAGGAGAACAGCATTGGGGATCCATTGTCGGCAGACATTGACCATGCGCAGCCACCAGCGTACCATTTTTATGGTTGTTTGGACTGGAAAGTTGACAATAGGAGTGATGCACTCTGTTCAAGAGAGCATGAGTCAGCAGACAGAATGAAACCTAGAAATTTTACTTGACATTGTACAATGGAAAGCTTATTGGGGAGACTACATGGCCCAAGGGTTTCTGATAGTTGAGGAGGAGGACGACGTAAGAGTGGTTGGATTCTTCATCCAGACTGGCAATAAGGAGGACAACTACATATTGTATCATTGCAGATCCACCTTGAGGGTTAGAGATCGCAATTGTTTCTACAAGGTCTGAGAGACAAGGTTGGAGTCTTGACATAGTCGAGTTCACGAGGCTGGTGTCCATTAAAGGTAGAGGCGAACAGGTGCTGACTACTATGAAGACGTAGAGAGTAAAAGGCATGTTGCAGGTCAACAACAGCGAAAAAATTAGCACATGTCTTGAAACAGTTAAAGGTGGATAAATCCCCAGGACCTGATCAAGTGTATCCGAGAACTCTGTGGGAAGCTAGAGAAGTGATTGCTGGACCTCCTGTATCATCAATAGTCACAGGTGAGGTGCCGGAACACTGGAGGTTGGCAAACATGGTGCCACTGTTTAAGAAGGGCGGTAAAGACAATCCAGGGAACTATAGACCAGTGAGCCTGACCTCAGTGGTGGGCAAGTTGTTGGAGGGAATCCTGAGGCACGTGATGTACATGTATTTGGAAAGGCAAGGACTGATTAGGGATAGTCAACATGGCTTTGTGAGTGGGAAATCATGTCTCACAAACTTGATTGAGTTTTTTGAAGAAGTAACAAAGAAGATTGATGAGGGCAGAGCAGTAGATGTGATCTATATGGACTTCACTAAGGCGTTCAACAAGGTTCCCCATGGGAGACTGATTAGCAAAGTTAGATCTCATGGAATGTAGGGAGAACTAACCAGTTGGATGCAGAACTGGCTCAAAGGTAGAAGACAGAGGGTAATGGTGCAGGGTTATTTTTCAGGCTGGAGGCCTGTGACCAGTGGAGTGCCACAAAGATCGGTGCTGGGTCCTCTACGTTTTGTCATTTACATAAATGATTTGGACGCAAGCATAAGAGGTACAGTCAGTAAGTTTGCAGATGACACCAAAATTGGAGATGTAGTGGACAGCGAAGAAGGTTACCTCAGATTACAACCGGATCTGGACCAGATGGGCCAATGGACTGAGAAGTGGCAGATGGAGTTTAATTCAGATAAATGCGAGGTGCTGCATTTTGGGAAAGCAAATCTCAGCAGGACTTATACACTTAATGGTAAGGTCCTAGGGAGTGTTGCTGAACAAAGAGACTTTGGAGTACAGGTTCATAGCTCCTTGAAAGTGGAGTCGCAGGTAGATAGGATAGTGAAGAAGGCATTTGGCATGCTTTCCTTTATTGGTCAGAGTATTGAGTACAGGAGTTGGGAGGTCATGTTGCGGCTGTACAGGGCATTGGTTAGGCCACTGTTGGAATATTGTGTGCAATTCTGGTCTCCTTCCTATTGGAAAGATGTTGTGAAACTTGAAAGGGTTCAGAAAAGTTTTAGAAGGACGTTGCCAGAGTTGGAGGATTTGAGCTACAGGGAGAGGCTGAACAGGCTGGAGCTGTTTTCCCTGGAGCATCGGAGGCTGAGGGGTGACCTTATAGAGGTTTACAAAATTATGTGGGGCATGGATAGGACAAATAGACAAAGTCCTTTCCCTGGGGTTGGGGAGTCCAGAACTAGAGGGCATAGGTTTAGGGTGAGAGGGGAAAGATATAAAAGACACCTAAGGGGCAACTTTTTCACACAGAAGGTGGTACGTGTATGGAATGAGCTGCCAGAGGATGTGGTGGAGGCTGGTGCAACTGCAACATTTAAGAGGCATTTGGATCGGTATATGAATAGGAAGGTTTTGGAGGGATATTGGCCAGGTGCTGGCAGGTGGGACTAGATTGGGTTGGGATATCTGGTTGGCATGGACAGGTTGGACTGAAGGGTCTGTTTCCATGCTGTACATCTCTATGACTCTATGATGGCACCGAGGTTAGAATATGAGCTGGATTTGGGACCAGGACATGAAGAGGCTGCACACTGGCTTTTAAGTCTTGAACCAGTCTATACTGATCTGGTTTGCCAGGTTTTGAGACAGCCATAATTGGAGTGTTACAGGGTGACTGGCAAGGGACCAGAATGCCTTGATGGAGAAAGTTAGAAATCACATAACACCAGGTTATAGTCCAATAGGTGGTTATGTCAATTTAGCTGATGAAGGAGCAGTGCTCTGAAAGCTAGTGCTTCCAAATGAACCTGTTGGACTACAACCTGGTGTTCTGTGATTTCTAACTTTGTACACCATAGTCCAACACTGGCATCTCCAAACCTTGATGGTGAAAGTCATTAATTAGAGCAGTAAGGCTCAGTATCGCTTATTGTTTCAGCAGGTATTGGCATTTGGATGGTAAATTAACATTTGGTTTTAGGGCAACCTGAATAGGTTCACAGTTTGTGAGTCCAATGTGGGAGGATGTTTCGGCCCATACATCAGGGTAGATTAAATCAAGGATATCCCAACTTTCATGGTGGCACAGTGTGGCATAGTGAGAGATATGAGTTAGATAGTAGAGGGTAGTCATCCCTCCTTGGAAGGTTTGCAGCTGATAACAGAGTGGATCAGCCCTTGTGACTACATGGTGGACCAAGGGGCCCAGGTCCTTAGCATAATGAGGTGGATTAACCTTCCGAGTGATGTGAGAGTCTGAGGTGTCTGCTTGTAACTACAGATGAGAGGTATTTGAATGAAATCTGCTTTGCTTTCTGGGCCGGTGACCCAAGCCAAGATCTGTATAGTCCATTCAATACCAATCAAGTCTCTAAAGAAGTCTTCAAGGGATTTATCTTGGCCTGTCCGATCATAAGCAAGGGTGATACAAGTTCCAGACCTTGGGGGTCAAGGACAAGTGATCACCATTGGGGTTCAGTGGACACATACAGTTGGCATTCAACTGAGTCAGAATCAAGTTGAACACCATCAGGGGAGCAGGTGAGTTTAACGTGGAAGGCACACAGCAGGTCTCATCCCTTAGATTGCAGGATAATGTGGTAGTGATCATAACGTGGTGGTCCAGGGAACAGCCTGGAAATAGACAGGGACTGGATAAGAAAGTGGATATTTGTGAGTTTCTCCTTGAAAGCCAGATAATGTCTTTGCCTCTTTGGAGATTGGGAGGTTCAGGTTGATTTCACAGAAGACATTGAGGCCTCTCTGTCACCTGTTTTCAACTTTAAGTAAGACTGTGGATTCCTGCTTCTAAGACACAGACTGAAAAGGAAAGTTACTTAATCATTGGGGAAAGGGGGCTATTTTGCGAAACATACTGACTCATCCTCTGCCTCTCGCTTGTGGCCTCTCTATTATTAGAGAGTCTCCCCCAGTTCTCAATGGGGTCCTGAGGGTAATTTCCATAAGTGCTTCCTTGGTTCCCCCCGTCGCCCCTTTAGGGCAGTTAGAGAACCAATGAAGAGGGTGCCCACAATTAAAGCAGCCTTGGGTTGGGCAGTCACAAGCCCAGTGATGTGGGTTGCCACAATTAAAACAGCTCTGAGGGAGCTGCCTGAGAGGGGCCCCTTGGCCACACCCACGACCGAGACCATGAATGGGTGCAGGGCCGCCACTGAAATGCACAGGTAGTTGTTAGAAGTCTCCTCCTAGTCAGCAAATCCTGACTTTATGCAGGTTGGAGCCTTGTCTTCGCTGTGATGTTTCCACAAAGCCTTAACAGAACGGTGGAGTTGATCAGGATTAGTGTCAACCCAGTCCAGGTTGTTTGTCTTGACTGCTGTGGCGACACAGGATGGCAAACAGTTTTGATAACATGAAGTTATGTTTAGCATTGACAGCATGGAACTTCCAAGCTCGATCCCCAGAATAAGACACATAGCATTCTAGAAAATTTTCAAGGAAATCTTCAGCAGACTCCTTACTATTAGTGTGAAGTTCGAGGATACGGGACAGATCAATAGGTTTTGCCAGTATGGTGGATGCAGCATCAAGGATATCATCCTGTCACTGCTGATCCTGAGCTACAGCATTGGAGAGGGCAGCGAAATCATTGTAACCAATGTGTTCAGTGAACCAGGCAGATTCAGTACAGGTAAGGATTTTTTTGAATACAGGCCAAAATGTCCTAGGCAGTGCCATCATAAACTTTAATTGTGGTGTTTAGAAAATCAACAAACCATTGAGGAGCCTTGTGACAGGGGTCTGGCGCATTACTGAGAATGGACATAATTTCATGGGGCTTCCAGGGACAATAGACAAGGGTGGTGGCATTTTGACTGGAAGCGTCAGCCTGTGGATTCAGCAGTTCTCTCATAGGGAACATATCTGGAGCGGGTATTTCATCTTCTGAGACCTTGGAAGAGGAGCTCAATGGGTTTTCTGATCGTTGAACAAGTTTTTTCTTAAAAGCTGGCGAGATTTTTTAAAATAAATATTTTATTGAAAACCTTTTTAAATCTTTTACAAAACATTTATATAAAAAAGAATAACACCATCAAAACAGAAAAAAAGACAGTACAATAAAGCCATAACACAGTGCTATTATTAATGAACAACCTACTGTTCTACTGGAAAAACATATCTACTTAATTTAAACTGAACTTCAAACATCTTAAAAAATGCTAACTTAAACTAAATTCAAATAAATTAAAAAATATCTCACTACTTTATTTTATCTCACTCATCACACCCAACAGAGGCTCCCATCCTTGGGAGCACCATCTACAGTACCTGTATTCTTTATCCCCAAATCTCCTCTTCCCGGGGCCCTATAGATACCCATACTGATTCCCACGGCTATACCACGGCCGTAATTAATGTTGCTGATAAGTCAGCATCAATTTAATTTAAAAAGGGCCGCCATATCTTGTAAAACCATTCTGTTTTGTGGTGCTCCATATTTGTGAGGTGGTCTTGGGGGAGATGTTCCAACACCAGCCTGTGCCACCCCATAGGACCTGGTGGTTTTTCTGACGTCCAATTCAGTAGAATGTTCTTCCTTGCACAATGTGCAAATTTCTTACCCAATCTCTTCCTGTGTTCCCCCAGAGAGGGCAAATTTGGCAACCCCAAAAGAAGAATTACCGGATCCACGTTAATTTCAATCCCCATGATGTCCTTTAGCTTCCTTACTATAGCACTCCAGTATCTCTGGATCCTACAACATGACCAGTAGCAGTGTGTGAGAGTGCTTATTCTAATGTTACATTTGGGGCACCTTGATGACACTCCACTCTTGAACTTAGCTAACCTCTCTGGTGCCATATGAGCCCTGTGTAAGATCTTTAATTGCTTGGCCTGCGCTCTGTTACATACTGAGATTTTTCTTACATTCCCCCAGATGTCTTCCCATACCTCCATGAAATATCCTCTCCTAACTCTCGATTCCATGTCCTACAGAGCCCTTCCATGTCCACCAGGGTGCGATCTTTCTGTAAATGCTATAAAGTACTGAGTGAAAGAGCACCAGTACACCAGAGTACTCTTTTCTCCATGTCTGATTTGTAACACTGGACCAGGAGCGTGGTCCTCCTTTGTATATAGTCCCTTATCTGGAAGTATCGGATTCAGTCCCTATTAGACAGTCCATATTTCTGACTTAACTGATTAAGTGACATCAGGACCTCCCGCTTGAATAAATCTCCCAGATAGAAGATACCCTTACTCTCCCATGCCTTAAAGCTGGAGTCCATTGCCCCAGGTTCAAATCCTTGGGCTCCCACCAATGGGGTAAATGGTGAAGTCATAGACCAATTGCCCTTGTCTTGCCTCATTATTCTACAGGTTGTCACCGTATTTAAAATAATTGGACTTTTACACTGCTGGGTCACGGATTTCATCTTGTCTATGAATAATAAATTAATTAAAGGACATCTCGACTGCGAGGCTTCAATGTCAAGCCAAATCGACTCTGAATTCCCCCTTACCCAGTCACCAACATATGTAAACAGGGCACTTATTTGGTATTTCTTCAAATCTGGAAGATCCACCCTTCCCTCAGCCTGCAGTTTAGTGAATTTTGTTAGAGGACTCCTGTGGCATCAAATAACGGTCCCTAGCCAACCATTAAGCCTCTGTAACACTTGTCTGGGTAACAACGGGAGTATTCTCATGGGGTACAGCAGTCGAGGAAGAACATTCATCTTATTTGGCCCAACCATGATAACGGTAACCGCTCCCACTGCTGCAAATCCTGTTTGATCCTCTCTAGTAGTTGTACATAGTTAGCTTTATATAGCTGGTTGAAGGAAGGGGTAATAAAAATTCCCAAATACAAAACATCTTTTGATGACCATCTAAAAGGGAATTGCATTCCATCCTTCAGATTAGGCACCTCCACTAATCCCTCCACCGGATGGCTTCCAATTTTGTAAAATTGATCTTGTAACCCGAGAAACCACCATATGAATCAATTGTTTGAATCAGTCGAGGAACAGACTTCTCTGGATTGGCCAAAAATAAAAGGATGTTGTCAGCATATAGGGTGATCTTATGCTCCCCCATTCCCACCTTAGGAGCTACTATTTCAGCATTCCTTCTGATAGCTTTGGCTAATGGTTCAAGCGCCAAGGTAAATAATAGTGGTGATAGAGGACCCCTGTCGACTACCTCTTCCAACATTAAAGTTATTTGACTTAATATTGTTTGTAATGACTGCCACCTTAGGATCATGATACATCTGGCAAAGGATCCCCCCAGACTAAAGCACTCTAGGACCTTAAATAGATATGGCCATTCTATCTGATCAAATGCCTTTTCTGCGTCTAGGGAGACCACCTAATCTGGAAACAATCTTTGCTGGCATACTGCACTGTGTTCAGGACTCTCCTGATATTGTTGGAGTAGCTACGGCCCATAATAAAGCCTGTCTGGTCTTCTTTTATAATATTGGGCAGGACCTTCTCCAACCTTAGAGACAGCATCTTAGATAAAATTTTGAAATCTACATTCAGCAGTGAAATTGGTCTGTACGAAGTCCATTCTTCGGGGTCTTTCCCCTTCTTTAAAATGAGGGAGATATCAGCCTTCTTAAGAGAAGGTGGCAGACAGTCCTATGTGTAAGAATAGTTACACATCCCCGGAAGTGGCTCCACTAACATGTTTATGAATTCATTATAGAATTCAATTGGGAATCCATTTGGCCCCGGTACTTTGCCACCCTGGAGATGCCTTGTTGCTTCCTGCACTGATATAGGGGCGTTCAATTTATATTGGGGAGGTCCAGATTTTCAAAAAAGGACTGAATTCCCATTGTTCACTCCACCCTCCGACCGATATAGCTCTGCAAAGTATTCCCTAAACCTAACATTGATCTTCTTCAATTCATGGCTAATCGTACCAGCCATCTCCCTGACAGACATAATAGATTGGAAAGCTTTTTTTCCTCCTAGTCAAATAAGCCAGATATCTACCAGGCTTATCTCAAATTCAAACAATCTTTGTTTGGCAAAGGAGACCTCTTTTTTAGCGACTTATGTGTGCAATCAGTCAAGAGCAGCCCAGAGAGCTGTGACCCACTGCAGCTTAACCAATGATTGCCATTCTAATATGTTTTCTCAGCTACCTTCAGCTGGGCATCCAGCATCAATCGCTGCTCCTCCCTCTGCCTCTATCTAGTCGTCGAATATGAATGATCAGGCCTTGTAAATATACCTTAGTGGCCTCCCAAAGGCCGGATAACTTGCCGTACCTGAGTTGATATCCCAAAAGGTCTTGAACTCTCTTGTAATATACTCGACAAATTTGCTATCCCCTAATAAAAATGGATCCATGCACCAGTGACGTACATCCATTCCACTAACCTTGATTTTAACATCTAAATACACTGGCGCATGATTTGAAACAACTATATTCCCAATTTTGCACACCAATGTTCTGTCCAAACCGTCAGTTGGCATAAAAAAAACGCCAATTCGTGTATGGTACTTGTGTGGGTTGGAATAGAACATGAAGTCTCTTCCATTGGGGAGGAGGTACCTCCACACATCCACTAGTCCCAACTCATCACACATTTCCACCAACTGTTTAGACTGCGCAGGCATACCTGCCAGGCCTTTCGGCACCCTGTCAATCTCTGGCTCTATTAGACAAGTAAAATCCTCCTATAATTTTTTTAAAATTAGATTAGATTCCCTACAGTGTGGAAACATGCCCTTCGGCCCAGCAAGTCCACACCGACCCTCTGAAGAGTAACCCACCCAGTCCCATTTCCCTCTGACTAATGCACCTAACACTATGGGCAATTTAGCATAGCCAATTTTACCTGACCTGCACATCTTTGGACTGTGGGAGGAAACTGGAGCACCCAGAGAAAACCGACATAGACATGGGGAGAAGGTGCAAACTCCACACAGACAGTCACCGAGGCTAGAATCGAATGTGGGACCTTGGTGCTGTGAGGCAGCAGTGCCAACCACTGAGCCACTGTGCCACCCCAAATAATTATATGGTGTACCCCAAGATTGATTAATTTAGCCACTGCATCAATTAGAAATTTAAGAGGGTGTGCTGGGGGACAATATACATTCAAAACGCCATACTCTTCTCCATGTATTAGGGCTTTAAGAATGATAAACGGTCCATGTTAATCCTTAATCTGCTCCATTACCTGGAAAGGAAGGTTCCTTCTTCCCAGTATAACCACTCCTCTACTCTTAGAGCTGAAGGATGAGAACAATACCTTGTCGTCGTTTGTTCTTGAGGAATCTGCGCACAGACGAACTTCGAAAAACAGAGGAGAACCATCTATACAATGTATTCAAGAAGAACGGATACTCAAAAAACACAGTGCACAGATTTCTCAAGAACAAACCACGACAAGCAGACAAAACACAGCCAGAAACCCTAACCACCTTACCATATATCAAAGAAGTTTCAGAAATGACAGCCAGACTACTGAGAGCCCTCGGAATCCTAGTAGCACACAAACCCACCAACACTCTCAAACAAAAACTAACAAACTTAAAATACCCAGTACAACCCATGCACAAAATCAATGTCGTCTATAAAATTCCATGCAAGGACTGCCACAAACACTACATAGGACAAACAGGATGAAAGTTAGCCACCAGGATACATGAACGCCAGTTAGCTACAAAAAGACACGACCCCTCTACCTCATAGCCCTACACACAGATGAAAAAACCCACCATTTCGACTGGGACAACACATCTATCCTGGGACAGGCTAAGCAAAGACATGCCAGAGAATTCCTAGGGGCCTGCCACTCCAATCACAACGCTATAAACAAGCACATAGATCTAGATGCCATCTATTTTCTGCCATCAGAAAACGAACAGGAAATGACATCACCACAAACCTCAGGAACCCCATCCAGGAGAAAGATATAAATAGAAAGCAGGAGACAACAGCTTCGCATGACTTGGAGGTTGCCACTGATGATGTTACCTAGCCAGGTAATGAAATGTCTGGATATCAAACCTACAGCTCAGCGAGCAAACCTACACCCTAAACCTCAACCTGAGGTACAAAGCTTCACAAACCTTGGGATTATTTTAGATATCGGTCGGTTGGGTATTATCTAGGGCTCCTTATTTTTACTGCTGTCCCTTTGATTTTGTATTGGGGTGGCTATATCTGTGGTTAAGATGGGGGGGAATGGGTATCATTGTTAGCTTTCAGAATGTAAATAACAGATTTTCCTCATTTGTGAATTGCCTGGGACTAGGAACCAGCCTCAGCTAGAGGAAGTTAAGATGGTAGTAAGGATTGGGAGGAGTGCCCCGTATGGGCAAAGGGAAAGATCTCGAGCAAATTGGGGGATATTTGGTAGTTTGCTTCAGTTAAGTGTAGTTTTTTTTAGTTGTAGTTGTTTTTATAGGAGTAGCTTTTAGTTCTCATAGAGTTAATATCTTTATAGCTCATCACACCTCAGATAAGCTCCCTCCTCCTGGGAAATCACAGGCTGCTCTGGACGACAATTGCTAGTGATTTGTTTAGGTGGACCACCTGGAATTAAAAAAGGGAGCCATTTTCCTGTTTAAAGAAAGTCTTATCAAGCCTTAGGAAGGAAAGGGTGGACATTGCCCTGCTGCAGGAGATGCATTTAACTGATAAGGAACATCTGAAACTGCAGCCGGGGCAGTGGTGGTGGGGAGGGGAGGAGTGGGGGGTTATGACAAGGTATTTTTCTCATCCTTCAGCTCTAAGAGTAGAGGAGTGGTTATACTGGGAAGAAGGAACCTTCCTTTCCAGGTAATGGAGCAGATTAAGGATTAACATGGACCGTTTATCATTCTTAAAGCCCTAATACATGGAGAAGAGTATGACGTTTTGAATGTATATTGTCCCCCAGCACACCCTCTTAAATTTCTAATTGATGCAGTGGCTAAATTAATCAATCTTGGGGTACACCATATAATTATTTGGGGTGGCACAGTGGCTCAGTGGATATCAAACCTACAGCTCAGCGAGCAAACCTACACCCTAAAATAATCCCAATTTTACAATTTTACAACAAAACTGTACATATAAAACCAATAATCACAAAAAAAAAGCAGAAGAGGGAAATAAAAAAGGGGGTAAGAAAAAAAATCCTCCAAGCCATTGTCCGCAATGATGCCCCATCCCACCCTGACTCAGGTCTTTCAATTCGAAGACTTCACAAAGTCCTTCGCTTTTTCTGCGGAGTCCAAGTTATATATTGTCCCCCCCATGGGCGAATCGCAACACGGCGGAGTACCTCAAGGAGTACTGAATATTCAGGTCCCTTTATTCTTTCTTGAGATCGTCAGATGTCCTTCTCTTCTTAATTAGGGCTTCTGAAAAGTCCTGAAAAAACATTATATTTGAACCTTTATACTTTAAAGCTTGTGAATTCATTCCCAGTCTTCTTGCTGTTTCAACTAATAATTGTTTGTCCTTACAACATAGGAACTGCACTTGGACCACGCGGGGGCACGGATCCGGCCCTGACCTGGGCGTTGAGATCCGGTGGGCCCGCTCCAAAGGTGCTGCTCTGGGAGCTTGAACACTGGCTGCAGGCACCCCCGATGCAGTAGGGGAGTGCCCTGTCTTCTGTACTCCTTTAGGCCCCTTTCCTTCATTCAACTTCATCCTGGCCTTAAAGCTGTCCCACACGATTCCAGCAGCTCCAAATAGTCAGTAAGTTTAAGTTAATACTTTTTACTCCTGGGAGTGGTAAAGGTCCACCTTGCCTGGGGGTATGGCACAGAGCCCAGCACAGCAGACCACTCAGACTGCCGCCATCTTGGATGTCCCCAATTGGTGAGATTTTGATTTTTGTCGACTGCGAGTGTTCTAAGCAACAGAGTTAGTAAACTGAGGAGGAGGCGGGGGAGCAACCGTGGCTATGGCAGCAGCATATGTCTGAGGACGAGGTGCAGCTACCGAGCTAACAGGAACCTGAGGAATTGGAAAAAGAGCGGCATTAGCGGGGGACAAATCCAGGTGGGAAAAATACAGGAGTCGGTGGCAGAGGAACAAGGGGAATTTGAGGGTTTAGGTGGAACAGCAGTTTGATAAGCAGGAGGTCGGACAGTCCATGGGGGAAGGGTGAGGGCAGGAGGTGTTTGGGGCTTTGGATTTGCTGATCCAGCAGGGCCTTGAATAACAGGGGATGCATTCAGGTTCACTTGATAGGTGGGGTTGGGGCAGGCGATGGCGGTGTGAGGCACAGATAGGAACATCAATCATAGGTCCAGGCAGCAGGTGTGGAGGGAGTCGTTAGGGCCGACTGCCTGCCCCTCTTCCGCGGTTACGTTAGAGCCCAGGTGTCTCTGGAAAAGGGCACGTGGTCTCCACCAACACCCTGGAGTTGTTCAGGGAGAGGTGGGCACCGCAGGGAGACGAGGGTAAAGCGGTAGATGTGGTGTATATGGATTTTAGTAAGACGTTTGATAAGGTTCCCCATGGTAGGCTACTGCAAAAAAATACGGAGGTATGGCATTGAGGGTGAGTTGGAGGTTTGGATTAGAAATTGGCTGGCTGGAAGAAGACAGAGGGTAGTAGTTGATGGTAAAGGTACATCTTGGAGTGCAGTTACTAGCGGTGTTCCGCAAGGATCTGTTTTGGGACCATTGCTGTTTGTCATTTTTATAAATGACCTGGAGGAGGGGCTAGAAGGTTGGGTGAGCAAGTTTGCGGATGATACGAAAGCCGGTGGAGTTGTTGACAGTGAGGAAGGATGTGGCAGGTTACAGCGGGATATAGATAAGCTGCAGAGCTGGGCAGAAAGGTGGCAAATGGAGTTCAATGTAGGCAAGTGTGAAGTGATTCACTTTGGTAAGAGTAACAAGAAGATGGGGTACTGGGCTAATGGTCAGATACTTGGTAGTGTGGATGAGCAGAGGAATCTTGGTGTCCATGTACACAGATCTCTGAAAGTTGCCACCCAGGTAAATAGTGCTGTGAAGAAGGCATATGGCGTACTGGCATTTATTGGTAGAGGAATTGAGTTCCGGAGTCCTGAGGTCATGTTGCAGTTGTATTGACTCTGGTGCGGCTGCATCTGGAGTATTGTGTGCAGTTTTGGTCGCCATACTATAGGAAGGATGTGGAGGCACTGGAACGGGTGCAGAGGAGGTTTACCAGGATGTTGCCTGGTATGGTAGGAAGATCCTATGAGGAAAGGCTGAGGCACTTGGGGCTGTTTTCACTGGAGAAAAGAAGGTTTAGGGGTACCTTGATAGAGGTGTACAAGATGATCAGTGATTTAGATAGGGTTGACCATGAGAACCTTTTTCCACATATGGAGTCAGCTATTACGAGGGGGCATAGCTTTAAATTAAGGGGTGGTAGGTATAGGACAGATGTTAGGGGTAGATTCTTTACTCAGCGAGTCGTGAGTTCATGGAATGCCCTGCCAGTAGCAGTGGTGGACTCTCCCTCTTTATGAGCATTGGATAGGTATATGGAGGTTAGTGGGCTAGTGTAAGTTAGGTGGGCTTAGATCGGCGCAACATCGAGGGCCAAAGGGCCTGTACTGCGCTGTATTTTTCTATATTCTATGTTCTAACTCCACAAATCTTTATATCATCTGTAAACTTACTAATTAGAACAGCTACATTTATGTAGATCAAAATCAGCAGAGGTCCCAGCACTGATCCCTGTGGAACATCACTAGTCACAGCCCTCCATTCTGAAAAGCATCCTTCCACCACCACCCTCTGTAACATACTAAGCAGTCTTGTCAGCTCGCCCCGATACCATGTGACTTCATCTTTTTTACCAGTCTGCCATGAGGGACCATGTCAAAGAATTTACTGAAGTCCATATAGACAACATCAACTGCTTTTCCCTCATCAATGATTTACATTACCTCCTCAAAAAATTCAATCAATCAGTGAAACATGACCTCCCAATGTTGTCTATCGCTAATATGCCCATTACTTCTAAATGCATAAAGATCTTGATTCTGAGAATCTTTTCCAATAATTTCCCTACCACCAATGTGAGACTCACAGGCCTGTAATTTCCATGATTATGCTTGCTGCACTTCTTAAACAATGGGACAAAATTGGCTATTCTCCAATGGCTGACTTCTCAAGTAAAGTTGACTTACCCCAAATGAAGCTGCTCTTTTGATGGAACAATGCCACTTATAAAGAAAAATGGGCAAACTTTTATCATGTTTCTAAAAAGCAGATATTGTACTCAATAGTGTGATGTCAATAAAAGGCAGTGAACATTAATTAGAACGGAAAGGGTGGAGTAAAAACTGGAAGGGAATTACATTTTGTGTGGAGTGTCATGCACTGTTGTGATCATTGGTTATAGAATGGCAGTGACAGAGCCTAGAGGAAAGTTCTTCTCAGCTCTCTGAATTAGCAATGGTGTATAATACACAACCTAACTGCAATTGTATAGTGTCTTGGTGAGATTTAAATTTGATTAATGTGCACTGTTTTCTTCTTCTTATCTAATGAAGTGTATACTTCCCATTGAGGGAATTCAAGAAAGGTTCACCAGTCTAATTCCTGGATGGCAGGATTGCCATATTAGCTAAGACTGGAAAACCAGATTTGTATTCTCTGAAGTGTAATTGAAAAGTTCTTTCAGATAGGTTGGATAAAAACATTTCTCTTAGGTATTGAGTTTAAAATAATGGGACATCATCTCAGACTAATGGTAAATCATTTAAGATCATGTGGAGCAATATCTTCACTCAGACTATGGTGAATCTTTGGAATTCTTTACCACAGAGGGATGTGGTAACTCATTCACTGAATGTGTTCAAGTCAGAAATTGATAGATTTCTGTAGACTAATGACATCAAGGGATTTGGAAATAGATACACAATGTGATGTTGAGATTGGTAATCAACCATGATCAAATTGAATAATGGATCAGGCTTATACGCCTGAAAGACTTACTCCTGTTCCTATGTTTCTTGATTTTGGACACACCGTTGGAATAAGTCTTGTGTGTGCAGAAAATGATAGCAAGCTTCACTTTCCTCCAAGTAAAGCGAATGATTACAGAGTATCAGAGCCAGATTAGATACTATAAAAATTCACCAAGGTTGAGAACTAATTTTTTAGGTATGCCTGATGCTGCCTTGTGATGCCTTCCTGTTCAATGTCCCTACCCTAGCTTGAGGGTAATTGTAAGGTGTGGGATTTGCCAGCTATGAGACTACAGATTATGATCAAACACAATTCTGCTGCTGCTGATGGCCCACAGCACATCATGGAACCCAATTATGAGTACCAGATTTGTTCAAAATCTATCTGATTTAGCACGGCAGTTGTGTACATGACATGATGGAGGCTTTCCTCAGTGTGATGACAAGACTTTAGATGGTTGCTCCTAATGTCATGTTAATGAGGCTGAACGTCCAAATACTAAATTACTAATTACATTTTTACTTACAATGTTTTCTTTAAAAAAGGAACATACAAGCTAGAAGATATTTCTGATGTAAATTTAGTACCTATCCAGGGGTAGAGGGCAAAGGAGAGAGAGAGAGAGAGAGAGAGAGACAGACAGACAGAGAGAGAGAGACAGAGGGAGAGAGAGAGACTGGATTGATACACCTGATGAGGTCAAGGAAGCTTCAAAATGTTGGAATTAAAATAGAAAAATGCATTACAAATGGAATTATAATCTTCTGGGAGTTATCACAGACTCTGAATATGGTATGAAAACAGATAGCAGTCTGATTGAAAGATATATTTTATGTCATCTATTTTCAACAGTACTCAAGGCCAGATATTAAAAATTAGTTCAGATCTGCTGCCCTTGTCCTTTCAGCTGGTAGAGATTATGAATTTGGGGAGTGCTTTGAAGGAGCCTTGCTGTGATACTGCAATGAAATTTGTAGATGGTATACACTGTTGTGTCAGTGTGTCAGTGGTGTAAATTGTGATTATTAACCATAGGGATTAATCAAACAGCCCACTTTATCCAGGATAATGTTGAACTTCTTAAGTGTTGTTGGAGTTGAACTCATCCATGTAAATCATACACTTGATTTGTAGTGGACAGTAGTGGATAGTCAGAAGGTGAGTCACTCATGGTAGAATTTCTAGACTTTGACCTGTTCATAGCTGTATGGTTAAATGACCTTGCTATAGCTTTGTCTTGTTGCCAGTCCTCATACTGCCTGCCCACCTATAAGCTACAGCATCAGATTCTGACCTT
This sequence comes from Hemiscyllium ocellatum, assembly GCF_020745735.1. Lineage (NCBI taxonomy): Eukaryota > Metazoa > Chordata > Chondrichthyes > Orectolobiformes > Hemiscylliidae > Hemiscyllium > Hemiscyllium ocellatum. The sequence goes on from NC_083411.1 coordinate 28,655,741, forward strand.
TACCTCAGAATCCAAGACCTCTTCTTGAAATGAACTCTTTTGATTGTTCAGGGATCTAACAGCCTGAACCCCATGTTATATTCTGAAACCAGATTTAATTCCAGCCAGTTATGTTAATTTTACTAAGTGACCTTTTTAATAAGATCAGTTACCTTCCTGCAGCTTCTATGAGATGCTACTATTTGAGTCAGATCTATGTTTTGTGTGTCAGTCCTGACATGTGGAGGTAATGCATTTGGGCAAGGCTAACAAGACAAGGGAATATATAACATATGGTGGAATAATGAAGGGTAAATGAAGAGAGGGATCTTGCTGTCCATGTATACAGAACACAAACGGTGTCTGGAAAGGCATTATCCAAAGGCTGGTTAGTGGGATTAGGCTGGATAGCTACCTTGCAGGCCATATTGGCAGGATAGGCTGAATGCCACCTTTCCTTGCAATAAATTTATGCTATTTTTATGATACTCTGACTTTTCTTTGAGTATGTAGGAGTGAAGTCATTAGGGGAGAGACAGAGGGAGAGGAGAGAGGAAGTTGTAGATAATATAAGAAAAGTGACATTTTGAAAGGACACTAGGTATTTTGCATTTAAATGTTCAGGACTCACAGATTTTAATGAAAAGAAAATATTGCCAAAATAATTAAGGCAATTGGCATAAGATGCTTATTTTGTAAAATCTGTGCTGGGTTGCTGTAAGCACAGATCCAATTCCTATGAACAAGCATCTCCCTTGAAACCAAATCTATGTTTTCCTCCAATCCCCACATTGGGGGGGAAAAATGTCTTCCCTTAATGATTCCAGCTATATTTCAATGTTTCCACAAAATAATACCACACAGAAGCTCTCCAATTGCTTGAATCTTTAATAAGTGGTGGTGGTGTGAGTGATAAAATGATAAAATCAAACAAAGTTTTTTTGGTTGCCAATGGCAACACCATTATCTTCAAATAAGCTCATATCTGAAGACAGCAGTGCTCAAAACCTTTGAGAAAAATCTCTTAAAGAAGAAAACAGCTGCTCACAGTCTACGCCAGGCAGAATATTGATGAGAGACTAATTTGTTTTTCTTATACTGTGTGCTTAGAAATGACACATTCTAAACAATGCTACCTTTTTAAATAATCACTGATTAAATGATGCCAGTAATCACTAATCAGATTCAAGCAGAACTGAGCAGTAATGTGTGCTTGCATATATAATTATTATAAATTGTAAGAACAAACTAAAGGCTTAATATAGGTAGGCTATCTCCTGTTGCAATCATCTGACAAAATGGTTGAGCAGCAGAATTCCAAATATTTCCAGCAAATTAGAAACAGAATAATGTAACTCTCGTGAGAGGCAACAAAAACAAACAGAATTGCAGTTTGGTCTGAAATAATTTTGGCATCAAATTTACATCTCTCAGGCTGTATTTCACATTGGATATGATTATCTTTCAACTGCTTACAACATTGTGTCATCATTATACTGATAAATATATAATGGTTTTAAGGAATTAAAAGAAAATTGTCTTCAGAGAATAATGCTGATTACAAACTGCATTTTTCTGTCTTTCATCCTCCTTTCCATGTGTAAATAGATTGTACATCAGAAACAAAATAAGATGCTACTTACAAAAGCTTCTAAGTGTGATGGGTTGATTAAACAGCAACACCAATTTTGCCAAAATGTGTAATATCCACATCAGTATCTAATGTAGATCCTTGGCTATCACAGTAGCGATATCAAAAAAAGCTACAAATGATGTCAATATGAAGTAAAACCAGAAAATGCTGGAACCCAAGTCCACTTGCAACTATAGTTTCACTTTCTATGGAGCTTCCACATTTATCATTGAGGAGCATATCACAGATATTGCCCACTTTGCACTGACACAACCCCAACTGTGATTGCCATGTGTCTAATTCACATCATGCATTGCGGCTGTTCACAAAAACATCTTTGGAAGCATCTCATCCCTAATGTCAGTCTGGCAAAACTCCTGTCTACTCTGTCCAAGGCACACTTTCTAAATTATGGTACCCAGGATTGCACATAATTTTCCAGTTGAGCTCATAATCAATACTTTATTATGACGTCCTTAGATTTGTAAATCGGGGCATTGACTTTAGAAGCAAGTTTCCTGTGTTCTTTTTTAACTTTCTTGTCATTTTTAATATCACCTTCAAAGATTTCTGAACTTGCAGAATAGATCTTTCTTTTGATCCTTCCTCTAAAGAGTAACAATTTGATATTCTACTTGCAGATTTTTTACATCTGTGATTATCACATTGACTGATAATACAGAAGATCCTTTTTCTGGAATGAACAGAGGTAGAGTTCAAAAGATCTGAACACCTGTATCTGTCTCAGACAATTTGGTGCAAGTTGCTGCATACTTACCAGATCATAGAATTACAGAGTTAAAAATTACACAACACTCGGTTATAGTCCAACAGGTTTATTTGGAAACACTAGCTTTCAGAGTGCCGTTCCTTCATCAGTTGGTTGTGTGGCGCTCCAAAAGCTTGTGCTTCCAAATAAACCTGTTGGACTATAACCTAGTGTTGTGTGATTTTTAACTTTGTCCACCCCAATCCAATCCAACACTGGCTCCTCCAAGTCATAGAATTACAGAACATAGCAGGAGATCATTCAGTCCAATGTGCCTGTGCCGGCGAAAATGTTCTTCAATTAGTTTCTCTCCCCCATGTATTTCAAACATTTCTTTCTCATGCACATATTCAATTTCCTTTATAATCCATAAACAATCAAATCACTGGTGAAGCTCCAAGGCGACTAATTTCCTGATCTTTAGGGATGCTGTGGGCCTTAAAAAATATACAGTTGCCAGAATAATCAAGATATTGTTATGATGCATGTTTGTTTTCTCTTTTTGGTGGAAGCCCTGTCAGCAACCTGCTTATACATATATCACCATTACCTCAATGGAGCTCCAGTTATAGTAGGTTCAGAGAGATGGTCATAGGTTCTGCTATGATGAATCTGGAAGAGCACAGCAGTTCAGGCAGCATCTGAGGAGCAGTAAAATTGACGTTTCGGGCAAAAGCTCTTCATCAGGAATAATGGCAGAGAGCCTGAAGGGTGGAGAGATAAGCTCGAGGAGGGTGGGGGTGGGGAGAAAGTAGCATAGAGTACATTGGTGAGTGGGGGAGGGGGTGAAGGAGATAGGTCAGAGAGGAGGGTGGAGTGGATAGGTGGAAATGAAGATAGGCAGGTAGGACAAGTCATGCAGACAGTACTGAGCTGGAAGTTTGGAACTAACGTGAGGTGGGGGAAGGAGAAATGAGGAAACTGTTGAAGTCCACATTGATGCCCTGGGGTTAAAGTGTTCCGAGGCGGAAGATGAGGCGTTCTTCCTCCAGGCATCTAGTGGTGAGGGAGCGGTGGTGAAGGAGGCCCAGGGCCTCCATTTCCTCGGCAGAGTGGGAGGGGGAGTTGAAATGTTGGGGCACAGGGCGGTGTGGTTGATTGGTGCGGGTGTCCCGGAGATGTTCCCTAAAGCACTCTGCTAGGAGGTGTCCAGTCTCCCCAATATAGAGGAGACCGCATTGGGAACAACGGATGCAATAAATGATATTAGTGAATGTGCAGGTAAAACTTTGATGGATGTGGAAGGCTCCTTTAGGGCCTTGGATGGAGGTGAGGGAGGAGGTGTGGGCGCAGGTTTTGCAATTCCTGTGGTGGCAGGGGAAGGTGCCAGGATGGGAGGGTGGGTAGTAGGGGGACGTGGACCTGACCAGGTAGTCACGGAGGGAATGGTCTTTGTGGAAGGCGGAAAGGGATGGGGAGGGAAATATGTCCCTGGTGGTGGGGTCTTTTTGGAGGTGGCGGAAATGTTGGTGGATGATTTGGTTTATGCAAAGGTTGGTAGGGTGGAAGGTAAGCACCAGGGGTGTTCTGTCCTCTGCTATGATGAACCCTGCCTTTGGGAGCAATACTCCGGTCAGTTTCTGTATGGTAGTGATTCGAGCAATGTTTCTTCTGCTTCTTTCATTAAATAAACATCTTCTTCCATTGTGGTCTTTGAAACACATATAAAATAAATTAAGTATAGGTAGAAAGTATGTATTAATATTACAACATAATGGATAAATTGTTATCTCAAAAATGTATACTTAAAATACTCTTGTTTCAAAATAACAACATGCATTGGCATTACTTGCAAAATAAGTCTTTAAAAGTTGCAAGTATTGTTTCTTTCCCGTTGAATTAAGCATTGAAATAATTGTTTCAATAGTAGGTTTGTTGACTTCTCCTAAAGGTTTTTGTTAACATAATGGATGCATACATAATTGACTTCCATTCAGATTTATTCAGGCATTCTACTCAAACAGAAGTAACTATGTGGCAAGTAATTGGAGACTGAAAGAAATGATCCCTTGCAGTATTTTAGTAATCATTAACCTGTATCTCAGCAGTGAGTATTGGTTGGAAAAATGACAAAATGAACCTCGAGTTTCAAAAATGTCCAATTCAATTCACAGGTTGTGTTGAATTAGCTTACCTCTGTCGGAGTGGAAGCATGGTTTCCAGAATTCTCACAGAGTCATATTGTCCTTAGGCAAGAGAAAATGAAGGTGACTAGCATTACCACCCCTAATCATTATTCAACCAAACCTTGAAACACATCAGGGTGTGGACATCAGGGTGAGATACAATTGAACTCATCTGCAAAGTCCTTCAGAAGTAAGCAAATTCTTGCATTTTAAATACATGAGCGGTGTCAGAGGGTAATTGTTGATTCTAGTCCATATCCAGTGAGAAATGAATGCTTTCAGAAGGAAAAGGGCAAAGTTGGAAGAAAATGTTATTGAGGAACAGTAATTGGATTTATGGTGTTGTCAGTAGATTTGCAATATGGACATATATTTATGTTAATGAATGTATAAATACATTCTTCAGTCTCTATGAATGGCATGTGCTAGCCAAACCATTTTATTTAAGAAGCCTATTCAACTATTGTCGATCATGTGTATAACTGATAAACAGTCAATTCTTTTTCATAGCTATCTAAGCACAAATTGATTCTTACACATAAAGTACTGTAACACTGTATAAACCAATTCTAGCAGCTTATTTCTGCAGAGGCTTTTAGACTCACACAGCATATTCCACAAGAATAAAGATTCTGCCTTTGGATATTTATCCAAAGCCCAGATATTATGGTCTTTGAGACGATGCAGCTCAGATTCACATAAATGATATTTTTCACCCTTTTGGTGACTGAGTCTAAAGATTTACACAAATGGTATGGTTCATGAAGTAGTAGGGCTTGATTAACTATGTATTACCAACTGCCATCAGCCCTTCCTGATGAAGTGTTATACCCAAAACATCGACTCTCCTGCTCCTCAGATGTTGCTTAACCTGCTGTGCTTTTCCAGCGCCACACTTTTTGACTCCCATCAGAGTTATACCAATATACTGAAGTAGAGCTCCTTCCTGCTCTGGTAAGCACTTTCAATATCTGTCTCCATCCCAAATAGAAATTTGAAACATATCAATAGTAATCATGTCAAGCTGATTTGGAAATAAATTGAAATGCATTGAAGTCCCAACATGTAAACTGTTGATTGGCACCTCACCAAGTATACTGACTAAGGTACCCTTGCCTCTAGAGTATTCCCCAGAAACCACACTTCGCAAATTGAACAATCAATGTATTATGTCACATAATGGAACACTCCTAACAAATACGCTGCACTCATGAATTTGCAGATAGCAAAGAAAATTTCGTAAATTGTGTTCATTGAAGTCTGTTGTACAGGTATTAGTCATTCAATTGTGCACTTTTCTGTAAAGCATGCATAACAGGACCATAGACGGTAGTGTTGACAGACAACATCAAGCATGGTTTCTCAAGCATCTATGTCTGGACTTCCATCTGTGGCTGGTGACCTGAAGGAGGACACTGGCCAGGTCAGCTTGTTTAGTTAAATGGAACCACTCTGGAGAACAGGGTGCCTTTGGCTAAATAGATAATAGACAAAAGGTGCAGGAATAGGCCATTTGGCCCTTCGAGCCGCACCATCATTCATTATGATCATGGCTGATCATCCACAATCAGTACCCTGTTCCTGCCTTATACCATAACCCTTGATTCCACTATCTCTAAGAGCTCTCTCCATCTCTTTCTTGAAAGTATTCAGAGACTTGGCCCCTACTGCCTTCTGGGGCAGAGCGTTCCATTCATCCACTACTTTCTGTATGAAGACGTTTCTCCTCAACTCTGTTCTAAATGGCCTACCACTTATTTTTAAACTGTGTTTTCTGGTTCTGGACTCACCCATCAGCGGAAACATGCTTCCTGCCTCCAGAGTGTCCAATCCATTAATAATTTTATACGTCTCAATCAGATCCCCTTTCATCTTTCTAAACTCAAGTGTGTATAAGCCCAGTCGCTCCAATCTTTCAACTTATGATAGTCCCGCCATTCCAGGAATTGACCTTGTGAACCTATGCTGCACTCCCTCAATAGCCAGAATGTCCTGCCTCAAACTTGGAGACAAAAACTGCACTCAATACCTCAGGTGCGGTCTCACCAGGGCCCTGTACAGCTGCAGAAGGACCTCTTGTTCCTATACTCAATTCCTCTTGTTATGAAGGCCAGCATGCTATTAGCCTTCTTCACTATCTGCTGTACCTGCATGCTTGCTTTCATTGACTGATGTACAAGAATACCTAGATCTCGTTGTACTTCCTCTTTACCTAACTTGACTCCATTTAGATAGTAATCTGCCTTCTTGTTCTGGCCACCAAAGTGGATAACCACACATTTAGCTACATTAAGCTGCATCTGCCATGCATCCGTCCACTCACCTGGCCTGTCCAAGTCAATCTGTATTCTCATAACATCCTCCTCACATTTCACCCTGCCACCCAGCTTTGTGTCATCAGCAAATTTGCTAATATTACTTTTAATGCCTCCATCTATATCATTGATCTATATTGTAAACAATGCCTTCATCTATATCATTGATGTATATTGTAAACAGTCCTCATGGGGTGAAAGGTCAGGCAGACAAAGGATTTCCTCAACATGACATAAAACGCAGACTTAATTCCATTAATACTGTATCATCGTGTTTAACCGTAAGTTTTCTTTAGGTTTATAACAACTTATGCCAGTAGAATAAAAAGCCTCTGTTTCCTGAACTTTGGGCTGTCAGTGTGTTCAAATCTCATATTACATAAGTTTGTTGATATCAATATTTATCAATGCATTGTTCATGAGACTGCGACATTTCATCTATTTTCCCAAAGGCTTGATAGGGCAGTACAAAAGATTACTGCTTCATAACTGATGTAAGGTGTCACTTCAGTATTGAGGCAGTCTTACCAGAAAAATGAATGAGTCAACACTGAGAAATTCACATACGTAAACTGGCAGCTTTTCATCTGGCTTTATGGGCAATACGGTGGCTCAGTGATCAGCACCACTGCCTCACATGGTCAGAGACCCAGGGTTGATTCCAGCCTCAGGTGATTGTCTGTGTGAAGTTTGCACATTCTCCTTGTGTCTGTGTGGGTTTCCTGTCAGTGCTCTGGCTTCCTCCCACAGTCCAAAGATTTGTAGGTTAGGTGGATTGACCATGCTAAATTGCCCAAAGTGTGTGGGCTAGTTGGATTAGCCATGGGAAGTGTGGGGTTTGGGGGCAGGTCTGGGTGGAATGGTGTTTGGAGAGTCTATGTGGACTCAGTGGGCCTAATGGCCTTCTTCTACACTGTAGGGATTCTACGATGATCTGCCATACTATACAGAAATGCAACTCATACTGAAATATATATGGAAGACTTTTACAACATGAAATATAAATGGTTATTTTTCCCCACTGTACACTGTGTAATTAGAATCCTTATTCATAAATATTAGAAATAATACAGAAATTAATGTAAATATTAGAAAATCAACATAATGACAGAAATTAAATTCATGAAGTGCTTTCAGTATGCTGAACATCTGTGCACATTTTAGACTGACAGCTCAGTAAGTGACATTGAAGCAATAGAGTGATGACAATAAATCATTGGTTGTTGACAGTGCAGACATGAATTTGGATTAGTGGTGCTGAAAGAGCACAGCAGTTCAGGCAGCATCTGAGGAGCAGCAAAATCGACGTTTCGGGCAAAAGCCCTTCATCAGGAATAAAGGCAGAGAGCCTGAAGCGTGGAGAGATAAGCTAGAGGAGGGTGGGGGTGGGGAGAAAGTAGCATAGAGTAGGGGATGAGTGGGGGAGGGGATGAAGGTGATAGGTCAGGGAGAAGGGTGGAATGGATAGGTGGAAAAGAAGATAGGCAGGTAGGACAAGTCATGGGGACAGTGCTGAGCTGGAAGTTTGGAACTAGGGTGAGGTGGGGGAAGGGGAAATGAGGAAACTGTTGAAGTCCACATTGATGCCCTGGGTTGAAGTGTTCCGAGGCGGAAGATGAGGCGTTCTTCCTCCAGGCATCTGGTGGTGAGGGAACGGCAGTGAAGGAGGCCCAGGACCTCCATGTCCTCGGCAGAGTGGGAGGGGGAGTTGAAATGTTGGGCCACAGGGCGGTGTGGTTGATTGGTGCGGGTGTCCCGGAGATGTTCCCTAAAGCACCATGCTAGGAGGCATCCAGTCTCTCCAATGTAGAGGAGACCGCATCGGGAGCAACGGATGCAATGAATGATATTAGTGGATGTGCAGGTAAAACTTTGATGGATGTGGAAGGCTCCTTTAGAGTGTTGGATGGAGGTGAGGGAGGAGGTGTGAGCGCAGGTTTTGCAGTTCCTGCGGTGGCATGGGAAGGTGCTAGGATGGAAGGGTGGGTAGTAGGGGGGCGTGGACCTGACCAGGTAGTCACGGAGGGAATGGTCTTTGTGGAAGGCGGAAAGGGATGAGGAGGGAAATATGTCCCTGGTAGTGGGTTCTTTTTGGAGATGGTGGAAATGTCGGCAGATGATTTGGTTTATGTGAAGGTTGGTAGGGTGGAAGGTGAGCACCAGGGGCGTTCTGTCCTTGTTACGGTTGGAGGGGTGGGGTCTGAGGGTGGAGGTGTGGGATGTGGACGAGATGCGTTGGAGGGCATCTTTAACCACGTGCGAAGGGAAATTGCGGTCTCTAAAGAAGGAGACCATCTGGTGTGTTCTGTGGTGGAAATAGTCCTCCTGGGAGCTGATATGGCTGAGACGGAGGAATTGGGAATACGGGATGGCATTTTTGCAAAAGGTAGGGTGGGAAGAGGTGTAATTCAGGTAGTTGTGGGAGTCGGTGGGTTTGTAAAAAATGTCAGTGTCAAGTCAGTCGTCATTAATGGAGATGGAGAGGTCCAGGAAGGGGAGGGAGGTGTCAGAAATGGTCCAGGTAAATTTAAGCTCAGTGTGGAATGTGTTGGTGAAGTTGATGAATTGCTCAACCTCCTCGCGGAAGCATTAGGTGGTGCCAATGCAGTCATCAATGTAGTGGAGGAAGAGGTGGGGCGTGGTGCCGGTGTAACTACGGAAGATCCACTGTTCTATGTAGCCAACAAAGAGACAGGCATAGCCGGGATATACGTGTGCCCATGGCTACCCCTTTGGTCTGGAGGAAGTGGGAGGATTCAAAGGAGAAATTGTTAAGAGTGACGACCAGTTCGGCCAAACGAATGAGACTCTCAACAAACAGTATTTCAACTCCATCTCAAACATCAAAAACTATAAGTACAACAAACTTTTAAATATCCACCTCCATAACCAGTGCTCCTCAAACATTCCAGAAGATTCCCCCGGCCTCTGTAACTACGTGGACTCCATTAGCCATGCAGCTGGTGCAGCTGCCACCCCCACGCTGATTGGTGATGTCACTTCTGCCCACATCACGGCCACTCCCAACCACTTCTGCCCCTCACAATTCCTCATGCACTACACGTGACATCACTTCTGCCCCTCACCTCATCGCTGATGCCATACACTCAGTGACTTCCGCCACCCGTACCACCGTGTCTGCCACCACCTCCGCCCCCACCAACGCCACTCACCTGCATTCTGCTGACACGCCCCCCACATATCCCACTGTCACCATTCCTGGCCCCCAGAACCCTGAGGGGAGCACCACCCCTGCTCATGACTCCACTCCCATTCCCCCCATCATTACACCCACTCTAGTTACTGGCTTCGCCCCCACTTCCAGCTCCACACCCACACCAGGTCTCAGCTCCCAGTCTTGCCGAGTTTTTGCCATCCCTCCAGACCTTCCCCTCAGCAAAGGACTCATCTTCATCCCCCTCCGTCCACGCATCAATGAATTTAATACATGCCGTGACGTTGAACACTTCTTCCACCACCTCGCCTCTGAGCTTACTGTCACAATCAGGACTCCTGCCGACCTTTTGAGGACCCCTTCGCCCATCTCCAACACACTGCATCCACTGGGACACCCTGCTCTGGCCTATTACCCGCCCTCGACTTCTTCATTTCCAACTGCTGCTGGGACATTAACTGCCTCAACCTGTCCACCCCCCTCCCCCACTCCAACCTCTCACCCTCACAACGTGCAGCCCTCCAATCCCTCTGCTCCAACCCCAACCTCACCATCAAGCCAGCAGATAAAGGGGGCGCAGTGGTAATCTGGCGCACTGACCTCTACACCGCTGAAGCCAAACGCCAACTCGAGGACACCTCTTCCTACCGCCCCCTCGACCATGACCCCACCCCGCATCACAAACCATCATCGCCCAAACCATACAGAACCTCATCACCTCAGGCGATCTCCCACCCACAGCTTCCAACCTCACAGTCCGGGAACCCCGCACTGCCCGGTTCTACCTCCTTCCAAAGATCCACAAGCCTGACCACCCTGGCCGACCCATTGTCTCAGCATGTTCCTGCCCCACTGAACTCATCTCTACCTACCTCAGCACTGTCCTATCCTTCCTAGTTCAGGAACTCCCCACATGCGTTCGAGACACCACCCACGCCCTCCACCTCCTCCAAGACTTCTGTTTCCCCGGCCCCCAACGCCTCATCTTCACCATGGATATCCAATCCCTCTACACCTCCATCCGCCATGACCAGGGTCTCCAAGCCCTCCATTTTTCCTTCTTCCGACGTCCCCACCAGTACCCTTCCACCGACACTCTCATTCGTTTGGCCGAACTGGTCCTCACCCTTAAGAATATCGCCTTCAAATCCTCCCACTTCCTCCAGACCAAAGGGGTAGCCATGGGCACTCGTATGGGCCCCAGCTATGCCTGTCTCTTTGTTGGCTACATAGAACAGTCGATTTTCCGTAATTACACCGGCACCATCCCCACCTCTTCCTCCGCTACATTGATGACTGCATTGGAGCCACCTAATGCTCCCGCGAGGAGGTTGAGCAATTCATCAACTTCACCAACACATTCCACCCTGAGCTTAAATTTATCTGGACTATCTCTGACATCTCCCTCCCCTTCCCGGACCTCTCCATCTCCATTAATGACGACTGACTTGACACTGACATTTTTTACAAACCCACCGACTCCCACAGCTACCTGAATTACACCTCTTCCCACCCTACCTTTTGCAAAAATGCCACCCCGTATTCCCAATTCCTCCGTCTTGGCCGTACCTGCTCCTAGGAGGACTATTTCCACCACAGAACACACCAGATGGTCTCCTTCTTTAGAGACCGCAATTTCCCTTCCCACATGGTTAAAGATGCCCTCCAACGCATCTCGTCCACATCTCGTACCTCCTCCCTCAGACCACCACCCCTCCAACTGTAACAAGGACAGAACGCCCCTGATGCTCGCCTTCCACCCTACCAACCTTCACATAAACCAAATCATCTGCCGACATTTCCGCCAGCTCCAAAAAGACCCCACCACCAGGGACATATTTCCCTCCCCACCTCTTTTCGCCTTCCACAAAGATTGTTCCCTCCGTGACTATCTGGTCAGGTCTACGCCCCCCTACAACCTGCCCTCCCATCTTGGCGCCTTTCCCTGCCACCGCAGGAACTGCAAAACCTGCGCCCACACCTCTTCCCTCACCTCCATCCAACACTCTAAAGGAGCCTTTCACATCCATCAAAGTTTTACTTGCACATCCACTAATGTCATTTATTGCATCTGTTGCTCCTGATGCGGTCTCCTCTACATTGGGGAGACTGGAACCCTCCTAGCAGAGCACTTTAGGTAACATCTCCGGGACATCTGCACCAATCAACCACACCACTCTGTGGCCCAACATTTCAACTCCCCCTCCCACTCTGCCGAGGAAATGGAGGTCCTGGGCCTCCCTCACCGCTGCTCTCTCACCACCAGATGCCTGGAGGAAGGATGCCTCATCTTCCGCCTCGGAACACTTTAACCCCAGGGCATCAATGTGGACTTCAACAGTTTCCTCATTTCCCCTTCTCCACCTCACCCTAGTTTCAAACTTCCAGCTCAGTACTGTCCGCATGACTTGTCCTACCTGCCTATCTTCTTTTCCACCTATCCACTCCACCCTTCTCCCTGACCTATCACCTTCATCCTCTCCCCCACTCACCTATTGTGCTCCATGCTACTTTCTCCCCACCCCCACCCTCCTCTAGCTTATCTCTCCACGCTTCAGGCTCTCTGCCTTTATTCCTGATGAAGGGCTTTTGCCCGAAACATCACTTTTGCTGCTCCTCGGATGCTGCCTGAACTGCTGTACTCTTCCAGCACAATTAATCCAGAATCTGGTTTCCAGCATCTGCAGTGCAGACATGAAACCTGGTAAGAAGTTCTTGCTTAGATACTGGGTAAACTGGGAAATTTTAGATGTGCTGCTGTAAACTTCCATAAATGGTGAATCAACTTCTTACACTGCACAGCAATTGGGCAAATTTTCCTGTCAGTAGTGTATGTTTATAAGATCAAGACTGATTTTCACTTCTTTAGAAACAGTCCATAGGAATCTATGAATTAGGAGCAAGTGTGGACCTCTCAGTAGTTTGAGGCCTGCTCTGCCATTCAATAAGGTCATGGCCAATTGCATAACTCCATTTTCCTGTTTGCCCATGAGAACATTTCACGCACTTAGAGTCATAGGGATGTACAGCATGGAAACAGAACCTTCAGTTCAACTTGTCCATGCCGACCAGATATCCCAATCTCACCTCGTCGCACTTGCCAGCACCCAACCCATATCCATCTAAACCCTTCCTATTCATATATCCATCCAGATGCCTTTTAAATGTTGCAACTGTACTAGCCTCCATCACTTCCTCTGGCTGTTCATTTCCATACACATACCAGCCTTTGCATGAAAAACATTGACCCTTCCGTCTCTTTTATATCTTTCCCCTCTCACCCTAAACCTATGTCCTCCAGTTCTGGACTCCCCGACCCCAGGGAAAAGACTTTGCCAATTTACCCTATCCATGCCCCTGATGATTTTATAAACCTTTATAATGTCACCCCTTAGCCTCCGACGCTCCAGGGAAAACAGCTCCAGGCTATTCAGCCTCTCCCTTAAACTCAAATCCTCTAACCCTAGCAACATCCTTGTAAATCTTTTCTGAACCCTTTCAAGTTTCACAACATCCTTCCGACAGGAAGTAGACCAGAATTGCATGCAATATTCCATTCTGAACTTGGCCTAACCAATGTCCTATACAATCACAACATGACCTCCCAATTCCTGTACTCATTACTCTGACCAATAAAGGAAAGTATACCAAAGCCTTCTTCACTATTTACCTACGACTCCACTTTCAAGGAGCTATGAACCTGCACTCCAAGGTCTCTTTGTTCAGCAACATTCCCGAGGACCTTACCATTAAGTGTATAACTCCTGCAAGATTTGCTTTCCCAAAATGCAGCACCTCACGTGTATCTGAATTAAACTCCATCTGCCACTTCTCAGCCCATTGGCCCATCTGGTCCAGATCATGTTGTAATCTGAAGTAACCCTCTTCGCTGTCCACTACACCTCCAATTTTGGTGTCATCAGCAAACATACTAACTGTACCTCTTAAGCTCACATCCAAATCATTTATGTAAATGTCAAAAAGTAGAGGACTCAGGACCAATCCTTGTGGCACTCCACTGGTCACAGGCCTCCAGTCTGAAAAACAGCTCTTCACCAACACCCTCTGTCTTCTACCTTTGAGCCAGTTCTGTATACAAATGGCTAGTTCTCCCTGTATTCCATGAGATCTAACCTTGCTGATCAGTCACCCATGGGAAATCTTGTTGAACGCCTTACTGAAGTCCATATAGATCACATCTACTGCTCTGCCCTCTTCAACCTTCTTTGTTGCTTCAAAAAACTCAATCAAGTTCATGAGACATGATTTCTCATGCACAAAGCCATGTTGAATATCCTTAATCAATCGTAGCCTTTTCAAATACATCTACATCCTGTCCCTCAAGATTCCCTCCAATAACTTGTCCACCACCAACATCAGGCTCACCGATCTGTGCTTCCCTGGCTTGTCCTTACCACTTTTCTTAAATAGTGGCATCATGTTAGCCAACCTCCTGTCTTCCGGCAGCACACCTGTGACTATCAATGATGCAAATATTTCCCTAGCTTCCCACAGAGTTCTAGGGTACTCCTGATCAGGTTCTGAGGATTTATCCACTTTTATGCATTTCAAGACATCCAGCACTTCCTCCTCTATAATATGGACATTTTTCAAAATGTCACCATCTATTTCCCTACATTCTATATCTTCCATGTCCTTCTCCACAGTAAACACTGATGCAAAATACTCATTTAGTATCTCCCCCATCCTCTGTGGCTCCACACAAAGGCCACCTTGCTGATCTTTGAGGGGCCCTATTCTCTCCCTAGTTACCCTTTTGTCCTTAATGTATTTGTAAAAACCCTTTGGATTCTCCTTAACTCTCTATTTGCCAAAGCCATCTTATGTCCCCTTTTTGCCCTCCCGATTTCCTTCTTAAATATACTCCTATTGCCTTTATATTCTTGTAAGGGTTCACCGGATCCAAGCTTTCTATACCTGACATATGCTTCCTTCTTTTTCTTAACCAAACCCTCAATTTCTCTAGTCATCCAGCATTCTCTGCACCTACCAGCCTTTCCTTTCACCCTAACAGGAATATACTGTCCCTGAACTCTGGTTATCTCATTTCTGAAGGCTTTCTGTTCTTCTGCCTTAATAAGACTCAAATCTTTTTTTCCAGCTCCCTTTGAGAAGAGGGTTCCAAATACTCACGAACCTCTGTGATAATACATTTCACCTCATCTCTGTCTTGAAGCGTGACTAGACCTTGAACCTCACACAGGAGGAAACTTACCTTTCACAGATGCTCTATCAGGTCCCCTCAAGATCTTATATTATATCAATCAAAGTATGTTAAATGATAAGAATTATCTACAGGGTAATTTTCAGGATCAAAGAAATTAAGGGTGTTTAAGACTGCATGATTTCAAGTATTAAAATCTTCTTTTGATGAAATGAATAACTTTCCTCATCTTTGCCTGTTGTTTTTACAACCCACTCAAGTATTATCTGACCAGCTATAGATCGGGGTAAAGCTTCATTCTCTGTATTTGAATAGGCTATGTCTCCATTTCTCACATTAGCTACCTTGTGTAAGACTGCCTAATTTAGTGCTACGGATCCATGACTACTGAGAATTGAAATAGGAATTGGAATTGCAATTGAACCCAACTTAATTTGACACAGTGTGCTATCAAATTGGTTGAGGTTCCAAGGGCAAATGGTCATTGTCCAATCTCAATGCTAATTCTTTGTTTTTCAGGTGCAGCACTGATTAATGGGACACACATTTGTTGTGCTAAAATTTTTGATATTTCAAAAATATCCAAGAACTAACTTAAGTAAGATCCATCAACCCTATTTATATCAATACAAAAAAGGTTTAATAGCTTTGATAGTTCAACAGAAAATTCACTTATTTTGTTTATTAAAACTTAAAAGCTATCTCATTTGCAACATTATTTTGAGCAGCAATGAACATAAGACTGAAAGCCAAACATCTAATATCTTTTATAATGTACGAAATGTCTGTGCTGAATAATAGAATTTGACAGTTGAATCTCCAAGTGTTGTTCTTATACATGAAACAATAGTCTAGGCAAAGAAATACAGCACATACCATATGAATATAATTTATCTTTCTGTGTGAGGTGGATTAATATCAGGCAGAAATAGATTAATGCTAGAAACATCTTGCCTAAGACTGTATGCCATAAAATTTCTGGTTGATAAATGGAGTGTGGATATTGGAGATCCAATCTAATATATTTGTAACTATATGAGATAGTCTAGAATTAACTGCTGAATGAACATAACTTTGTTCACTGTAGCATAACATGAGACAAATTATGGCTTTTATTTCACCTGCATTTCTCTACATGAATTGTAAATGTGAAAATATAGTAGGCTTATAACATTTCAACATTTTTCTTCACTGTATTTTTGGAGATTGAAATAAATTATAAAATTACAAATTAACAAAATACATTAACCTGGGAACATTTATGATATGTTAAATCATTTAGCATTCCACAAAATAAACTAGGTAGTTTATGATATTTCAGCGACTCAACTGAGACTAGATAAATGATTTGAAACATGAATGAAAGAACTTAAGAAATGGGAGGAGGAATAGTTCCTTCATCCTTTTCAGCCTAGCCTGCCATTTAATATGATGTGGCTGAGCTATTATCGCAATTTCAAAATTTTTCTCTTTCCTCATATTCCATAATTTTCTTTGTCCAAAAAATCTTCTGATGCCTGCCTTAAGTATATTTGACAACTTAGAGCTATCCACTGGAAACCAAACTAGCAAGGATCTAATAAGACAGATGAAAATCTCCGAAGTTTTAGTCATAGGATGACTATCAGCCACTCAAAAATGTAATTAGGCACTCTTCAGCCAAAGTTTGCTATTGCATTTTGATTATTTCTTCTGTTGGTTCATTTATTACTTCTCCTTAAAGTAAATAGAGTAGAACAGCAGAATTCATTAACTCATCCCAGCAATGAATTAATCTGAATTAATTAGGTGAGTCCAATCCTTCTACACCTCCATCCGCCATGACTAGGGCCTCCAAGCCCTCTGTTTCTTCCTTTCACGACGTCCCCAACAGTAGCCTTCCACTGACACTCTCATTCATTTTGCTGAACTGGTCCTCACCCATAACAATTTCTCCTTCGAATCCTCCAGATCAAAGGGGTAGCCATAGGCACCAGTATGTGCCCCAGCTATGTCAGTCTCTTTGTCGGCTACGTAGACCAGTCCATCTTCTGTAGTTGCACCAGCACCACTCCCCACCTCTTCCTCCCCTACATTGATGACTGCATCAGTGCCACCTCGTGTTCCCACGAGGAGGTTGAGTAGTTCATTAACTTCACCAAAACATTCCACCCCGACCTTAAATTTACCTGAACCACCTCTGACACTTCCCTCCCCTTCTTGGACCTCTCCATCTCCATTAATGACAATCGACTTGAAACTGACATTTTTTACAAACCCATTGTCTCCCACAGCTACCTGGATTACACCTCTTCCCACCCTACCTCCTGTGAAAATGCCATCCCGTACTCCCAATTCCTCCGCCTCCACCGTGTCTGCTCCCAGAAGGATCAGTTCTGCCACAGATCACACCAGATGGCTTCCTTCTTTAAGGACTGCAATTTCCCTTCCCACGTGGTTGAAGATGCCCTCCAATGCATCTCATCCACATCCCGCACCTTCACCCTCAAACCCACCCCTCCAGCTGTAACACGGACAGAACCTCCCTGATCCTCACTTTCTACCCTACCAACCTTTGCATAAGCCGCATCATCCGCCGACATTCTGCCATCTCCAAACAGACCCCACCGTCAGGGATATATTTCCCTCCCCACCCTTTTCTGCTTTCTGCAAAGACCGTTCCCTCAGTGACTACCTGGTCAGGTCCACACCCCCCAACAACCCACCCTCCCCCCCGGCACTTTCCCTTGCCTCTACTGAAATTGCAAAACCTGTGCCAACACCTCCTCCTTCACCTCCATCCAAGGCCCCAAAGAGCCTTCCATATCCAGCAAATGTTTCACCTGCACATGCACCAATGTCATTTATTGTATCTGTTGCTCTCGATGCAGTCTCCACTACATTGGGGAGACTGGACGCCTTTTTGCAGAGTGCTTTAGGGAACATCTCCGGGACAGCTGCACCAATCAACCCCACCATCCCGTGGCCCAACATTTCAACTCCCCCTCCCATTCTGCCGAGGACATGCAGGTCCTGGGCCTCCTCTACCGCCGCTCCATCACCACCCGATACCTGGAGGTAGAATGCCTCATCTTCCACCTCGGAACACTTCAACCCCATGACATCAATGTGGACTTCACCAATTTCCTCATTTCCCCACCCCCCACCTTACCCCAGTTCCAACCTTCCAGCTCAGCACCATCCTCATGACTGGTCCTACCTGCCAATCTTCCTTCCCACCTATCTGCTCGACCCTCCTCTCTGAGATATCACCTTCATTCCCCCCCCACCCACCTATTGTACTCTTTGCTATCTTCCCCCACCCTCCTCTCTGACTTATCACCTTTATCCCCACCCCATCCACCTGTTGTATTCTTTGCTACCTTCTCCCCAGCCCCACCCCTCTCACATTTATCTCTCCACCCTGGAGGCTCCCTGCCTTCAGTCCTGATGAAGGGCTTTTGCCCGAAATGTCGATTTTCTTGCTCCTCAGATACTGCCTGACCAGCTGTGCTTTTCCAGCACCATTCTAATGTAGACTCTGATTTACAGCACCTGCAGTCCTTCCTTTTGCCTAATTGTACTTTTTAAGTCAGTCCCACAGCCAATTTTTCAGAGCAGAGTGCTCTAGCCCAACTATAGGCCAAAATGGTGAAAAAATATTTAGGGGCAAATTACTGCAGATATTGGAATCTGTACCAAAAACAACAAATGCTGGAGATCATAGTGGCTCAGATAGCATCCATGAAAAGAGAGCAAGCGAATCTTTTGAGTCCAATGACTCTTCATCAGAGCCTGTTGTACAGCACGGAAACAGACCCTTCGGTTCAACTTGTCCATGCCGACCAGATACCTCACCTGCCAGCACCTGGCCCACATCCCTCCAAACCCTTCCTTTTCATATATCCATCCAGATGCCTCTTAAATTTTGCAATTGAACAAGCCTCCACCACTTCCTCTGGCAGCTCATTCCATATGCGTACCACCCTCTGTGTGAGAAAGCTGCCCCTTAGGTCTTTTTTATATCTTTCCCCTCTCACCCTAAACCCATGCCCTCTGGTTCTGAACTCCCCCACTCCAGGGAAAGAGTTTGTCTATTTATCCTATCCATGCCCCACATAATTTTATAAACCTCGATAAGGTCACCCCTCAGCCTCCGACGCTCCAGAGAAAGCAGCTCCAGCATATTCAACCTCACCCTATAACTCAAATCCTCCAACCCTGGTAACATCCTTGTAAATCTTTTCTGAACCCTTTCATTGAGACTCAAAACATTAGCTTGCTCTCTCTCCACAGATGCTGTCTGACTCATTGTGATCTCCAGCATTCGTTGTTTTCAGTGAAAGAATATTTCATTTTCACAGAGAAGGCTGAGTTGGTTGGAAATTCTTCAGTCAAAAGTACTGAGTGGAGGATTAAACTTGGTCTGCTTTCAAAGTTTCCACCATCATAGGCACGATCCAATTTGATTCACTCCACATGAGATTAATAACAGGGAAGTGCATTATGCAGAGCAAAGTCTTTGTGCCCTCACAATACCCTTTATACAGTGCTGAAAGTCTATGTTTGAGAGTGTGGTGCTAGAAAAGTACAGCAGGTCACTTCAACTCTTCCTCCCATTCCACCAAGGACATGCAGGTGCCACACTCTAACCACCCGACTCTTGGAGGAAGAACTCGGCTTCCACATTGGGACCCTCCAACCACACGGCATCAATGTGCTCTTCACCAGTTTCCTCATTTCCCATCCCCCAATCTCATCCCAGTTCCAACCTTCCAACTCAGCACCGTCCTCATGACCTGTCCTACCTGTCCATCTTCCTTCCCACCTATCCACTCCACCCTCTGCTCTGACCTATCACCATTACCCCCACTTCCACTGACCTATTCCACTCTCAGCTACCTTTCCTCCAGCCCTATCCCCCTCTCATTTATCTCTCCTCCCCCTCAGTTCACAAGCTTCATTCCTGATTAAGGGCTCTTACCGAAAATTCGATTCTCCTGCTCCTTGGATGCTGCCTGATCTGCTGATTCTGATCTCCAGCATCTGCAATCGGCACTTTCTCCTCATCTATGTTCTAGCGCTGGCTTTTCTCTGAACAGTTATGATAGTGATATTTATCCTAAAATGGTGTAAATCACCCAGGAATGCTCTAGCTACAAAATTAAATAAATCTGTCTAGTTACTAGCCTTGCAGTGTAACCATTGGAGCAGGAGCAGGCTATTGGGCTAATTGAGGCAATTTTACCATTCAACAAATCATGACTGATCTGACTGTGGTCTTACTTCCATTTTTCTGCTTGTCCCCATAACCCTGAACTCCTTTGTGATCAAAATTGTATCAGCCTTGCATATATTCAATGACTCCATTATTTTATGTGCAAGACCTTCTGGAAATGAAATTCCTCCTCATTTCTGCCTGAAATGTGGGACACCTCATCTCTAAACCTTTCCTCCTGGTTCAAGATATTCTGACTCAAGGAATTACATTCTCAGAATCTAGCTTTCTGAACACCCTCAGAATATTGTATGCTTTAACAAGATCATCCCTCATCTTACTAAATTCTAATAATTACAGATCAAATCTGCTCACTCTTTCTTCATGAGACAACATATTCAGTCCAGGAATCAAGATAGTGCATATTACCTGAATAAATTCCATTGCACGTCTTTCACTCCTTCACTAAGTGACAGAAATTTGCAAAGTATCTGTATGTGACCTAATCAATAATGTGTATGGTTGCAGCAAGGCATCTGATGGTTTTACTCTACCTGTTAAACAGACTGATATCCATATGTTGTATTAGGCAGCAAAAAGCTTCCAGATATTTACAAGGGTTTTGTTTTAAATCTGTAGCTTTGTACAAACAATACTTTCCACCTTTCCCTTCTGGACATTTTTCCTGTCTCAAATGGGGAAGAACCCAACTCTTGATATATTGACAATAAGCATCACTTACTCTCCATCAACTCAGAATCTATTCTGGTTTACCCTTAAAGAGACCTGCAGTTCTAACCCTGGCACTACTACTCTTACAAAAAAAGGGATAATGTTCTGTTGGCCTTCCTAATTACTTGCTGTATCTGCACTATAACTTTCTGTGATTGAACCAAAAGGACACCAAGATCCATCAGAACTGCAACATCCTGCAATCTCTCTCTGGTTAACTAATAGAGTGCTTTTCAAGATTTCCTGTCAAAGTGCACAATCTCACATTTTCCCACATTATATTTCATCTACTCATTTAAACTGTAAATATCACTTTCCAGGTTCGTTGTATCCTACTCAAGACTTTCTTTCCTACCTATCTTTGTATCATCAGCAAACTTGACTGCACGAGTGTCTGCCCTTCATCCAAGTTATTATTCTAGATTGTAAATAGTTGAGGCCCAGTATTGGTTGCTGCGGAGCTCCACTAGGGACAATTTGTCAACCTTAAATGACCCATTTATCTTAGCTCACTGTTTCCTGTTAATTTACTAATCATCTCTCCATATTAAAACATCATTCCCAACACCTTGAACTCTTACCTTGCACGGCAACCTTTGATGTGATATTTTAATGAATGCCTTTTAGAAACCCATGTATCTATTGGCTCCTCTTTGGTGACCCTACATGTCAAATTCGCAAAAAGTTCCAATTAATCTGACACACATGATTTCCTTTCATTAAACCATGTTACCAGTAAGTATTATGATATTCTAAGTGAACTGCGACAATCCCCTTATTATTCTAGTGTTCCAGCATTTTTCCAATGACAGATGGTAGACCAACTGTTCTATACTTATCTGCTCTCTATTTCCCTCTTTTCTTGATTAATTTTGGTCATTTCTGATTTCCAACTGGCTACCTGGGATCTTTCCCAATTTCAGGGAAATATAGAAAATTACAATCATAAAGTTATTACTTCTGTAGCCCTTGCTTTAGATCACAGGATGCAGTGTTGTGGAGAAAATATAGCGAATCACCAGGAGACGCAGAGAGTTCTTCAAGAAGTAGTCCTTTATTTGCAAACAAAAAACCGCTGAGAAAGCAGATTCTCGAATGCCCATGAACCTCAGGGTCCATGGAATTTAATTTTATTTTATCATGTTTCTGTCAGCTTATCAGCATGTCCAACTATGGACAAAAGTTACAGCTAGGGGAAAGGCAATTACAATGCGATTAGGCAAGATTTAGGAAGCATAGGATGGAGAAGGAAACTGCAGGGGATAGGCACATTAGAAATGTGGAGCTTATTCAAGGAAAAGCTACTGTGTGTCCTAGATAAGTATGTACCTGTCAGGCAGGGAGGAAGCTGTAGAGCACGGGAGCCGTGGTTTATGAAGGAAGTGGAATCTCTGGTCAAGAGGAAGAAGAAGACTTATGTTTGGATGAGATATGAAGGTTCAGTTAGGGCGCTTGAGGGTTACAAGGTAGCCAGGAAAGACCTAAAGAGAGAGCTCAGAAGAGCAAGGAGAAGACATGAGAAGTTGTTGGCGGATAGGATCAGGGTAAACCCTAAGGCTTTCTATAGGTATTTAAGGAATAAAAGAATGACGAGAGTAAGGTTAGGGCCAATGAAGGATAGTTGTGGAAGTTGTGTGTGGAGTCAGAGGAGATAGGGGAAGCACTAAATGAATACTTTTCAACAGTATTCACTCTAGAAAACGATAATGTTGTCGAGGAGTTTATTGAGATACAGGCTACTAGACTAGGTGGGATTGAGGTTCACAAGGAGGAGGTATTAGAAATCCTGCAGTGTGTGAAAATAGATAAGTCTCCTGGGCCAGATGGGATTTATCCTAGGATCCTCTGTGAAGCCAGGGAGGAGACTGCCAAGCGTTTGGCATTGATCTTTAAATCATCATTGTTTACAGGAATAGTGCCAGAAGACTGGAGGATAGCAAATGTGGTTCCCCTGTTCAAGAAGGGGTGTAGAGACAATCCTGGTAATTATAGACCAGTTAGCCTTACTTCAGTTGTTGGTAAAGTGTTGGAAAAGGTTATAATAGATAGGATTTATAATTACTTAGAAAAGAATAATTTGCTTAGGGTTAGTCAGCACGGTTTTGTGAGGGGTAGGTCGTGCCTCATAAACCTTATTGAGTTCTTTGAGAAGGTGACCAAACAGGTAGATGAGAGTAAACCGGTTGATGTGATGTATATGGATTTCAGCAAGGCATTCGATAAGGTTCCCCACAGTAGGCTATTGTACAAAATGTGGAGGAATGGGATTGTGGGAGATATAGCAGTTTGGATCAGCTTGCTGAAAGAAGACAGAGGGTAGTGGTTGAAGGGAAATGTTCATCCTGGAGTCCAGTTACCAGTGGTGTACCGCAAGGGTCGGTGTTGGGTCCACTGCTGTTCGTCATTTTTATAAACGACCTGGATGAGGGTGTAGAAAGGTGGGTTAGTACATTTGCAGACGTCACTAAGGTTGGTGGAGTTGTGGATAGTGACAAAGGATGTAGTAGGTTACAGAGAGACATAGATAAGCTGCAGAGCTGGGCTGAGAGGTGGCAAATGGAGTTTAATGCGGACAAATGTGAGGTGATTCACTTTGGTCGGAGTAACCGGAATGCAAAGTACTGGGCTAATTTAAGATTCTTGGTAGTGTGGATGAGCAGAGAGATCTTGGTGTCCTGGTACTCAGATCCTTGAAAGGTGCTACCCAGGTTGACAGGGTTGTTAAGAAGGCAGACAGTGTTTTAGCTTTTAATAATAGAGGGATTGAGTTCCGGAACTATGAGGTTATGCTACAGCTGTACAAAACTCTAGTGCGGCTGCACTTGGAGTATTGTGTACAGTTCTGGTCAACACATTATAAGAAGGATGTGGAAGCTTTGGAAAGGGTGCAGAGGAGATTTACTAGGATGTTGCCTGGTATGGAGGGAAGGTCTTACGAGGAAAGGCTGAGGGACCTGAGGCTGTTTTCGTTAGAGAGAAGAAGGTTGAGAGGTGACTTAATAGAGACATATAAGATAATCAGAGGGTTAGATAGGGAGGAAAGGGAGAGCCTTTTTCCAAGAATGGTGACGGGGGGGCATAGCTTTAAATTGAGGGGTGATAGATATAGGACAGATGTCAGAGGTAGTTTCTTTACTCAGAGAGTAGTAAGGGTATGGAATGCTTTGCCTGCAACGGTAGTAGATTCGCCAACTTTAAGTACATTTAAGTCGTCATTGGACAAGCATATGGATGTTAATGGAATAGTGTAGATGGGGTGGGCTTCAGATTGGTATGACAGGTCAGCGCAATATCGAGGGCCAAAGGGCCTGTATTGCGCTTAATGTTCTATGTTCTATATTAATCAAAATACCTCACTCTAGCTACACAATAAACCAGTGATGTTAGTTCCCATTATCTCTTTAGTTATACATTCTACTTAATGTTATTGTAATGTCACGGTGAGATACTTATTGCTAACTCTGCTACAGTGATCTTCCATTCCAGACTAATCTGTCATGATAGATATTTAGCTATTCCATCTATTACAGTAGTCTCCTGTCTCAAGCTGACTCTACTAATTGTTAATTAGGTATTTTAATGTCATGTCCCAAATATTTATTGTCCCAATCTTGTCATAATGATACTTAAAAGAGAAACTTGCTTTATTACTTGTGTTATCTCATCTCGCCATAGTGACCTTTCAGCCTTAACCTTACACTGCTAATTGGTGTAAGAATGTTCCACTGTGGTTATCCCATCCTGCCTCCACAGACCACAGATTGTCAGTGGTCTTCATACTTTTAACCCTTTCCAGCTTTCATGTTCTTTATTTTCCATATTCCCCCCATTGAGACCTACTTGAGAAAGAAGACAATAAGCTCAGCCTCTCTTGTGCCCAAGACAAACAATGTAGGTCCCAACACAGGCGAAATAATTTTTGGAGTCTGAGACTTAAAGGGTTCTTCCTCCATTTCTGGGGCCCCTTGGGCCAAAAACCTGTCCTCCAATAACCAGAACAGGTAAAAAGACCCAAGATCCCTCACAATTTAGGACCTGCATGTTCTTCAGAAGTATCATCGACCTCCCCACATGGACATATCCCTTGCACTGTGGCAGTTGTTAGATCATAATAATAGAGCGGTGGGGTTCCATCAGAGGAGTAAGCACTTCCTGGAGTAGCCTGAAATGACCACAAGTTGCTGTGTCATGACGCGAACTAAAAAGGATTTAATAAAAGGTAAAGCACAACAAAAGACAAAGGTGACAACAAATAAAACCACATCTACAGTAAGACTAATCTTAACAAACCATGCTCCCCAAGACCCTAATATCTTATTCAGCCAATCAAAAGCCTGATGACCAGACCCTGCATTGTCTTTTAGCTCCCAATTAGATTCTTCAGATTTGCCATTGCTTTCGTAAAAGATCCCCCAGGACTAGTGTTGTTAGGTATCAAGGTACAGCAATGTTCTCCAAACATCACACAAACCCTGCCTTTTTCTGCAAGTATCTAATCTAAGGCCTGTCTGTTTTGCCATGCCATTTTAGTAATAACATCCAATTGTTCTCCCAAGGCCACAAAGGCATCATCAGTATAATTGATAAATCTCTGCTGGTTGTAATAAATGTAATTAATCCATTCAGCATTCTTGCTAACCCCTATCACTGAGATGAGAGCTTCCCAGTCCACGGCAATCTCATTGCGGGCTTTAAACTCATTAGGGATACCTCTTGGCTGTCCAATGCTATCAATCCAAATTGTCGGATCAGGGACATACAGGCGCTTAGTTCGGTGCAAAGATGACTGTGACGTAGCGTCAAGCTGTGTGTGTGGTGATATAACTACCTCATGTAGGAGCATTACACGGGCACAGCTGCCACTCCAGTCAGCAGGCAGTGTCAGGCACAACCCTCCTTTCCTACCACACAGCCACCAAGTATCTGTCAGTGGGATGTGTTGAGAATTAAAACAGCCCCAAATGTGGTGACCACCTCTAATTGTATTCCTGCAATTACCCTTAAAATAGCCTACTGGTGTGGAGCCATTTCGCTTAAAGCATTCAAAATTCAATCCTTCCAGTATCCTGAAAGCAGCCACGGGGAATGTATAATTAGTCTTACTGGTGGACCACGGGGTACTATAGCCACAGCACCATTGGAGTTGCTGCCTGCCCACATTATCCTGCTGATAGAACATAGAAGCTGCAGTAGGAGGCACCAAAACGGCAATGGATTTGCCTGTAAGTTGATGAATCATCTGGGTTAAGAGATCGGCTAGAGTGCTGCAAATGCCATTGAGTATAGGTGGTTGAGGTATAAGGCATGGGGACAAAATAGTATGAGAGGTACACAAGAAACAGTCCTGTCTAGCCATCATTACGGCAGTATAGTTTGCTCGTTGATACTAGTGATTGTCACGGGCACGTACCCATGTTAGGGCAGCAAGGTCTGCACTTTTAATATTTCTTTGCCTCCCAGTCTGAATGGCCCTGGCATTACCAGTCCAGGTCTGTCAAGTTAATGGTCTTCAAATTTGAGTATGCAGGCCTGGCATCAGAGAGGGGAGTATCAGGGGCATCCCACATGTCTTCCTCATCCCTGCTGCCAGGAGAACTGTACTCCACGACTCCATCACAATCATTTCTGGAATGATCAGTATCCCCAAGAACTTCACCTGTACCTTATTTGGAACTCTGCTGAGGGGTACTAGCCTCCTGTGTGGCCTGCCCATGTCCAAGTTCCTCAGCCTCAGCTCCACTTACCTCAGTGTTTGAGTTAGCTTGTACTGGTGGGAGAGCTTTAGTACAATGATTAAAGTGGTACCATATGAGTCGTCCTTCCACTTGGATGGTAGTAGATAATGCCTTAGTCACCATGAAAGGTCCCTCTCTCCTCAGCTCATTTCAGCATCTTCGAAACACCCGCAGGTACACCCAATCCCCAGGTTTATTGGTGCTTCCTTGTTGACAGGTGTTGGTTCCCTTTGTGTTTCCTGCAGGTGGATAGTTTCATGTACCATAGTTAGCTGCTGCATATATCGCTTAAGTTCGAAGCTTAACCGCTCCAAGCTAGGCCCTTCGTATGGGCCTCTCCACCTGGGCACTGGCATAGGTCTACCTGTGAGCATCACATGCGTTGTTAGGTTGGTCATGCGATTAGTCTGCATGCGATAACTCATTCCGACAGTATATCAAACCTTGGGATAACTTAATTCGTCAGAAATTTCACTACTGTCCCAGCTCCTGGTTTTAACCTTATTTCCACTAGGCTAGCTGGTTTCACTCTCCCCAGATCTGTATCATGCTGTGGCCACAAAGTGGCTGGTAATGTATCCAATCACTCATTACCATATTGATCACCTTCTTCCACTATCACTGGCATGCTCTGCTGGGGTGTTACCTTGACTTCCTTTGGATTCCTTGTCAAGTTGCAGCATGCTAGGATTTTAATATAGCTGCCATCCCTGGATTCCCAAACTCCTGTCGTGAGCATATGCCATTCCCTAACTGTTTCTACATGCCTGGCCATAGGTCCGAAGTCTTTAGATTGATATCCCTTATTTACCAGTAAGGTTACATGTGATGCGGCGCCTGATACACGATATCACTTTTCCAGGAACACATTTCTCTCTATTTGCAGGATCACTCCCTGCTGCCCTGATACTATTGCTTCACTTCTCAAATGTTGTGGAGCAGTGACTTCCTGCTGCCACTGCCTCTCTAACACTGCATCCTGTGACTCATCGAATATCACTGTACAGTGCAACTCAGACTTAGGTGGTCTTGCTTTAGTCAATATCGTCAACACTTCTGCTTCCCTTATCCCCCAAATGTCTTGACTATCACTTGCTATATCCCCTATCAAATAAACATTAACATCTTTAACTTCTTGCATCACTAATTGTGTATTGGCCTTTTCTATGACCAAGCCCTGCTGTGTGCACTCCAATCTTACCTCTAACTGTAGTAAAGCATCGTGACCTAACAAGTTAATTGGAGTCTCTTTGGGCACAAATATTGGCAGAACTGTTTCTCTACCTTCCATTTCTAATCTTTTTGCAGCTGTAAATCAAGTTAACTGTGATTTCCCTGAGAACCCTACAGTTTTAACAAATTTACTTGGCATGGGAAGGTGAAGGGCATACCGTGGCAGTACGCAAGTGTATGTAGCTCCAGTATCTATCATCACCGGTGTCTGCTGCCCTTCTATATTAACTTGTATTACTGTTCTCCCATGCTACTACAGGGTAGTGCCCCTTCCCACCCAGGTTCTCAGGGCATCTCTAACACATCCTGCTGGGCCTGTAGGTGTCTGGGAAAGTGGCCACTGGGGATTCCCGCTGTCCAGCCCCCTGTAGAGCAGAGAGGGTCCGGTCCAATAAGGGCAATTACTCCTAAATTGGT
Source organism: Hemiscyllium ocellatum (assembly GCF_020745735.1). Lineage (NCBI taxonomy): Eukaryota > Metazoa > Chordata > Chondrichthyes > Orectolobiformes > Hemiscylliidae > Hemiscyllium > Hemiscyllium ocellatum. The sequence goes on from NC_083411.1 coordinate 28,684,237, forward strand.
CTGGTTGATGGCATCCCCAGCACATCATTTCTGGCTCCCCTTGAGCCTGATTATTTATCATCTACCTGAGTCCCCATTCCTATGTCCCTGTCCTTCGGGACTCCAGTCCTGTTGAGGCTGTTGTTTGAATCTGCCCTGCCCAGGATACCTGCAGGAAAGCTTCTCTAAAAACCTCCATTGCTAGCATGGGACGTTTTGGCCCCTGTCTGGCTACCTGATATGACCCACCTTGCGCCGGCACTTGGATCATGCCAGTGTTGATTATTGCGTCGGTTCTTACTGGCAACACCTTTTTAGCCTTCTCTTTTTCTTTATTTTTAAGCTCTTCGAGCTGCATTTGTGCCAGCTTCCTTTGCACTTCCTCCTGCTGTTCAGGCAGTTTCTCTTTGTCTTTTTGAAACCTTTCAACTGCATGAGCTACATGATCTCTAAATTTCTGGTGGCTCATTAATGATGTCAGACCCACCACCTCCTCCAGTCTTGACCTGACTTGGGAGAGCATTGCCTCGATGATGGAATTTCAGAACATTGTGGTCAGCAACTGATTAGTCTATATGTCTTGCTCTGTTTTCAGCCTCCACTTCTTTAATTGTTTCTCCAAGTCGGCAGCCAGGTTTTCACTTTCTCCCAGTGGATCCCCTCTCAGAGCCTGGGGTCCATTTTGGGTGGATAACAGTCTCTTAAGGCCTGCCATACATTCTGTCCCACTCGATCACACCTGACCCCATCAATCATTGGATTGTCTGCCACATTTTTCAAACAGGCTCTGACCATTATTTCCTTTATTTTCTGGAGTCCTACCAACCTCACCAGCAGGGCCTTCATTTCTAAAGCCAGCAATCGCCCTGTGGTTTCATCTTCAACAGCCCTGTTCCACTTTCTTGCTCCCTCATGTAAAATGGCAGCGCATTCTTCAGGGCAAAAGTGAGGAATGCAGATGCTGGAGACCCGAATTTAGATCAGAGTGGTGCTGGAAAAGCACAGCAGGTCAGGAGCATCCGAGGAGTAGGAAAATCGATATTTCAGGCAAAAGCACTTCATCAGGAATAGAGGCAGGAAGCCTCCAGGGTGGAGAAATAAATGCGGGGGAGGGGGGGGGGGGAAGGGGGCGAGCTGGGAAGAAGGTAGCAAGGAGGACAATAGGTGAATGGAGGTGGGGATGGAGGTGATAGGTCAGAGGGGAAGGTAGAGTGGATAGGTGGGAAGGGAGATTGGCAGGTAGGACAAGTTATGAGGACAGTGCTAAGTTGGAAGGTTGGACCTGAGGTAAGGTGGGGACAGGGGAAATGAGGCAACTGGTGAAGTCCGCATTGATGCCCTGGGGATGAAGTGTTCCAAGGCGGAAGATGAGGCGTTCTTCCTCCAGGCGTCAGGTGATGAGGGAGCAGTGGTGCAGGAGGCCCAGGACTTGCATGTCCTCGGCAGATAGGAGGGGGAGTTGAAATGTTGGGCCACGAGGCGGTGGGTTTGATTGGTTAGGGTGTCCCCAGAGATGTTTCCTGAAGCATTCTGCAAGGAGGCATCCCGTCTCCCCAATGTAGAGGAGACCGCATCGGGAGCAACAGATACAATAAATACCACAATGACATTGGTGGATGTGCAAGTGAAAAGGCAGGCGCATTCTTCAGCTCTTCCAGATCCTGAGTTCCCCAAGAAATATATTGTGGGTTTCTCCCCTCTTTTATAAGGAGCAGTAGCATCCTTCCCTGGTGGCCCTTTTTCCTTTTACTGACACTACTTCTCAATAAATCCGCCTTGTGCTCTGAGTCTGATACTATTTCTAATTCCTCCCATTCTTTAGGTACTAGGGCCTTTTTCTTTCTTTCTCTTTCATCATCCCTTTCTGCTTGCTCTGCATCACTTTCACTGCTTTTCTCTTCAGCCCTTCTTTCGTATCGCAATGAGTATTCCTCAATTGCTTTTTGTTCCCTTCGCCCACGCAGCACATTAATCTCATGTTTCAGCTTTTCTTGCTTTCATTGTACAGCTTCTATTTGCTCCTGCCTGTCCCTTTTCTTTTTTTCTTTCCCTCAGTTCATTTTTGTCTTCTGCACTTCCATCCCATTCTAACTGTCCCTCTATTTTTACTGTTCCCTTTATTACTGGACACTGCTTCAATACTTCTTCATTCGAGTAGGGAGGAGGTCTATTCAACTCCTCCACATCTGGCCATAGAGGGGGCAGGGTTGATTCCTGCTTTTCTGTTTCCTGTAACTGCTCAGCTTGTTCTTTTGCAGCTTTCCTAGTCACCACAGGTACCTGACAAGCTACCTTAAGTTCCTCACCCTCTTTCCTGAGAAGTTTCAATATTTCCATTTCCTGATCCCTCTTTTGGTTTCTATTTTTAGATTTATCTTTCGTCTTATAGTTCTTAATTAGTCCTTCCATCTCATTGCACATATATATATCAAAGGTACCTTCTTTTGGCCATTTAGTCAATAAATCCTTCGTTCTTTTTTCCCATTTCTCAGAAATTGTTACTACCACTGGAAATTTCTTACTCAGTATCTCAACTGCAGTCCCTTTATCCATTGTATGATATATTTCAGTCCAACTAATGTATTATCTTTGCTCTCATAAATCACTTCCTCATACCATTCAAGTCCGGTAGCGCATTACCAATAGTATAAGCAATCCCTAACTTTATAACTTGCAATTGTCCCTTACCAATCTATCAATTCCTAAGTGACCGCAATTGCAGCTAGTTAATACAAACAACCTATTCTCATTCATTCAGCCTAAACCAATCTAACACTGCACCTTCAAAATGCACCAATCACTAACAGTTTCTTGAGAAAATTCTATCTCAAAAAAAAACTATCTTAAGTTCTTACAGTGCAAAATAAAATCAAAATACCCCTGGATCTTGAGCTCCAGGGAAACAAAACACAAACATTTAACCACAAACAAACAATTATGCATACAAATCAGATCACAAATCAGATCACAATGATTAAACTATAAACACACACACACACACACACACACACACACACACACCAATCTCTGACAGCCAGAGCCTTACTTAAACAGACCCTTTGTTCATTTCCAAAAGTCCTATTATCCTACGGCCTTATCTAAATCATTTAACAGTTTAGTAACACTATGACTATTCTCTGCCATTTAGCTTTTAATCATCCACTACCAATCTGCCCACTTTCTAAACAGGTCTACCAGCGCTTCCAGTAAAACAATTTCCCCTTATTTATTCTGCCCTATCTATCTATAGGGTGACATAAAACAATTTCTCCTTATTTATTCTACCCTATCTATCTATAGGGTCTTATGAAACAATTTCCCAGTATTTATTCGGCCCTATCTATGTATAGGGTCTTACATTTCTGCCCTATTTATCTATAGGGTCTTATATACACCATGTGGACTTTTTACTCAGACAATTGCTATGTTCTATTCTTAATCACCCCTTACCCCACTGCACAGTTTTCTTGACCAATTCTCCACATCTCCTTCAGCAGCAATTTACCCCTTGCCTTTGGATCTTGGATCGGAGAGACCCTCCGGCTGGTTCCCGCACCTCCGAGTCCCCAAGGACCATTCCAAGCTAACAGAATATAATCCGAATTCACAGCAAAAATGCTAACCTTTTTTTTGTTGGGTACCCTTATTCTGTCAGTCTCGGGAATGCCTCCTGTGCACCAAGAAGTGCCCTGTTACTGTCGCCCTCTGTCCGGGTGAATCTCTGCAGGACCCTGCTCGCAGTGCCAAATTTATTGTGGAGGAAATATAGAGAATCACCAGGAGACGCAGAGAGTTCTTCAAGAAGTAGGTCCTTTATTTGCAAACAAAAAACCGTGAAACTGAGAAAGCAGATTCTCGAATTCCCACAAACCTCATGGTCTGTGGATTTTTATTTTTTTTATCATGTTTCTGTTAGCTTACCAGCATGTCCAACTATATTAATCAAAGTACCTCACTCTAGCTACACAATAAACCAGTGATGTTAGTTCCCATTATCTCTTTCTACTTAATGTTATTCTAATGCCATAAGACATTTATTGCTAACTCTGCTACTGTGATCTTCCATTCCAGACTAACCTGTCATGATAGATATTTAGCTATTCCATCTATTACAATAGTCTCCTGTCTCAAGCTGACTCTACTAATTATCAATTAGGTATTTTAATGTCATGTCCCAAATATTTATTGTCCCAATCTTGTCACAATGATACTTAAAAGAGAAACTTGCTTTATTACTTGTGTTATCTCATCTTGCTTTAGTGACCTTTCAGCCTTAACCTTACTCTGCTAATTGGTGTAAGAGCATTCCATTATTCTTATCCCGTCCTGCCTTCCACAGACCACAGATTGCCAGTGGTCTTCACGCTTTAATCCTTCCCATGCTTTCATGTTCTTTATTTTCCATAGCAGTCCATCAGGTCCACAGCAAATTATCAGCCTTTAATTTCATTAGTTTTTCTGGTTCTACTTTTCTCTAGTGATATACTGGAATGGAAGAAGTCAACATCAGTATGGCCACGGAATGGTATGACAAAGCCATAATCATATGCAGGAAGCCGACACAAGCATGTTTAATTTAGTTTCTACCAGGAAAAACACAACTTTAGATCTCATTCAAGCCTGCGCATGGATTTTGCAAGGAAATGCTTGGATTTGCGAAATCCAAATTCACTTTTGAACTCCATCTCGACAAGTTTTGCCTCTGTCTGCTGACAGAGAGAGTTCAGGTTTTTGAATAGCATTGCGTGTGGAGGGAATGGGAAGAGGGTATCTGGTTAGAAGGTTGCCTCAGTTCTCAAGTACAGCAACCTAGCTCCTGACATTCTTCATATTGTTCCTAAATCTCATTCCTGAACCCCTGATTCAGCATCATTCTGCCCTTATAACCCCCTCATACACCCTATGACCCTCTGTATCCTTTTATATCCCATGCAACTCAATGACATTCAAACATTCCATGTCCCTTGAAACCACTCATATGTCATGCTCCCTTATACTTCCATTTATCATTTGTGCTTCACTTATATCTTCCACAAATCGTCATCTACAATCCTTTACGTGAATGTCTCAGGAATTCCTTGAAATGGACACTAACTATCCAATGAAGCTGGCAATCACAGACATTTCATACCCCCCAAAAACCCCTCATTTATAAAAGTATTAAAAATATAAATCCCTCAAGTGTTCATTTAAAATACTTATTCACTAAAGGCATCATACATACATGCACTTTTAAGAATCACTTGAAACTGCTAATCAAATAGAATTCCATACTGAGATAAATGGTTCTGTGTGCTTTTGAAATGCCAATAGTCATAGCAGAAACAGCTATAATTATCAACCTTTAGAAATCTAAAATCTATTACAACTGGAAAACAAATCACGTGGCCCTTTAAAACGCAGATTATGTTAAAGTTACATTTTTAAGAAGATTGCCCTTAATCAAACAATGGTAAATGTGCTTAAAATGATTTGATCTTTAACAGCAGGGCATTATTTAAAAGCTAATGATCTCCTGACGTTTCAATTTCAGTCAAAGGCAAGACAGATTTCATCATATATTTTTCTCCGGTTTTGAATGCAATTTGGCAATTTTGTAAACAAGAAAGTACTCTAGTGATTCACAATATTTAAACAATATTGGTCGAAGTAATAGTCAATTTTATCTTTGTAGGCCTGAGTCTTTGTTGAATCACTGCAGTTGAAATACATCTAAATTATAACTTGGCTCTTAACAGCACTCTGAAATGGCCCATCAAGCCACTTGGTGTATCAACCTCGAGAAAGTCTCAAGAGAGGAATTGGATGAACCATCAGGCATTGACTAAGGCATCAGAAATGACAATGCAAGCATAACCCTGTCAATCCTGCAAGGTCCTCCTTACTAACACCTTTGGGGCTGGTGTTAAAATTGACAGTTGTCTCACAGATTAGTTAGTCATAGCCAGAAAAGGATATGGAAGATATAGACTGTAGGGAAATAGATGGGGACATCTTGCAAAATGTCCATATTATAGAGAAGGAAGTGCTGGATGTCTTGAAACAGCTAAAGGTGGATAAATCCCCAGGACCTGATCAGGTGTACCCTAGAACCCTGTGGGAAGCTAGAGAAGTGATTGCTGGGCCTCTTGCTGAGATATTTGTATCATCGATAGTCCCAGATGAGGTGCCGGAAGACTGGAGGTTGGCTAACGTGGTGCCACTGTTAAAGAAAGGTGGTAAGGACAAGTCAGGGAACTATAGACCAGTCAGCCTGATGTTGGTGGTGGGCAAGTTATTGGAAGGAATCCTGAGGGATAGGATGTACATGTATTTGGAAAGACAAGGACTGACTAGAGATTGTCAACATGGCTTTGTGCGTGGGAAATCATGTCTCATAAACTTGATTGCATGTTTTGAGGAAGTAACACAGAGGATTGATGAGGGCAGAGCAGTAGATGTGATCTATATGGACTTCAGTAAGGCGTTCAACAAGGTTCCCCATGAGAGACTGACTAGCAAGGTTAGATCTTACGGAATACAGGGAGAACTAGTCATTTGGATACAGAACTGGCTCAAAGGTAGAAGAGAGAGGGTGGTGGTGGAGGGTTGTTTTTCAGACTGGAGGCCTGTGACCAGTGGAGTGCCACAATGATCAGTGCTGGGTCCTCTACTTTTTGTCATTTACATAAATGATTTGGATGCGAGCATAAGAGGTACAGTTTGTACGTTTGCAGATGACAACAAATTGGAGGTGCAGTGGACAGTGAAGAGGGTTACCTCAGATTACTACAGGATCTTGACCAGATGGGCCAATAGGCTGAGAAGTGGCAGATGGAGTTAAATTCAGATACATGCGAGGTGCTGCATTTTGGGAAAGCAAATCTTAGCAGGAGTTATGCACTTAATGGTAAGGTCCTAGGGAGTGTTACTAAACAAAGAGACCTTGGAGTGCAGGTTCATAGCTCCTTGAAAGTGGAGTCACAGGTAGATCGGATAATGAAGAAGATGTTTGGTATGCTTTCCTTTACAGGAGTTGGGAGGTCATGTTGCGGCTGTACAGAACATTGGTTAGGCCACTGTTGGAATATTGCGTGCAATTCTGGTCTCCTTCCTATTGGAAAGATGTTGTGAAACTTGAAAGGGTTCAGAAAAGATTTACAAGGATGTTGCCAGGGTTGGAGTATTTGAGCTATAGGGAGAGGCTGAACAGGCTGAGGCTGTTTTCCCTGGAGCGTCGGAGGCTGAGGGGTGACTTATAGAGGTTTACAAAATTATGAGGGACATGGATAGGACAAATAGACAAAGTATTTTTCCTGGGGTCGGGGAGTCCAGAACTAGAGGGCATAGGTTTAGTGTGAGAGGAGAAAGATATAAAAGAAACCTAAGGGGCAACTTTTTCACGCAGAGGGTGGTACGTGTTTAGAATGAGCTGCCAGAGGAAGTGTTGGAGGCTGGTACAATTGGAACATTTAAGAGGCATTTGGATGGGTATATGAATAGGAAGGGTTTAGAGAGATAGGGGCCAGGTGCTGGCAGGTGGGACTAGATTGAGTTGGGATATCTGGTCAGCATGGACAGATTAGACCGAAGGGTCTGTTTCCATGCTGTACATGTCTATGACTCTATGACTCTATGACTTACATATTACCTTACAGATAATTTCCAAGACACCACTACCTTTGTCCTGTCAATGGAACAGACTATCCCCAACAGAACCATGGCACAGAGCTATCTGGAAGTTGCCCTGAGAGTCATCAACAATAACAATTCATGGCAACAGTTCAAGCTTGGACAAGGAAACCTTCAGCTAATTATCACCTACTGTCCACTCAGCAGATTAATCAGTACTCCTCAATGCTGAACACCAATTGGAGTATGCTCTTTGCCTTTGCCACTCCTTGTGTTTTCTCCAAGTGGGGGACTTCAATTTCCACCTCAAAGTCGGCTCAGCAAAACCTCGACTGATCAAGCAGATCGGGTCCTCAAGGATGTAGCCACTAGTTTGGGCCTGTGGCAGGTGATGAGGCAATCAGCACGAGGGAAAGTCATACTTGACTCATCCTCATTAATCTGCCTGCTACAATTGCATTTGTCCATGATGGTGTGGTATGACTAATCATTGCACAGTCCTTGTGGAGATTAAGTCTTGCCTTCATGTTGAAAATGTGGTGATGGAAAAGCACAGCAGGTCAGTCAGCATCCAAGGAGCAGGAGAATTGATGTTTCGGCATAAGCCCTTCATCTGGGCTTTTGCCCAAAACATCAATTCTCCTGCACCTCAGATGCTGCCTGACCTGCTGTGCTTTTCCAGCACCACACTCACGACTCTGATCTCCAGCATCTGCAATCCTCACTTTCTCCTTCGTGTTGAAAATGTCTTACACCATGTTGTGTGTCACTATTACTCTGATAAATGTGATAGATTTCAAAAATATCTACTAACTTAAGACTGGGCAACCACGAGGCATTGTTAGCAAACAGCAGCTTACTGAATTGTGCTCCAGCCCTGTCTGCAACCTTACAGTTTGACACATTCCCATTCTGCCCTTATCAAATCAAGGGATCAACTCTGTTCAATGAAGAATGCAGGAGGGCATGCCAGGAAAAGCACCAAAAATGAGAGTCAGCCAGGTGATGCTACAAAACACGACCACTTCCTTGCCCAATATTCAGACATGGCGTTCGCAGGGCTAAGTGATTACACAATCAAAAGAATGGATCAAGGCTCTGCAGTCCTGCCACATTTAGACGTGAACAATGGAGAATGAGTAAACAACTCTCTGGAAGAGAAGGCTCCTCAACCATTCAGATACTTAATAATTGAGAAACCAACATATCAGCATGAAAGATAAGACTGAAACATTCTCAACAAGTTTCCATAAGAAGTGCCAAGCATATAATTAATCTCAACCTCCTTCAGAGGTCCCAGCATTACCTATGACAGTCCTCAGCCAATTCGATTCACCCTGACTGCTGTCAAGAAACAGTTGGAGTTATTAGATATTGCATTGGCTATGAATCCTTACAACATTCTGACAATAGTGCTGAAGGTTTGTCCTCCAGAATGTGGCACTCCTTTAGCCAAGCTGTACACTACAGATACAACACTGGCAACTATGCAGCAATATGGAAAAATGTCAATGTATGTTCTGTACATAAAAACCACCTGGTCAAATGCCACCTGGTCAATCACTATCTCATCCGTCTACTCTCAATTATCAGTACAGTGGTAGAATTAGTCATCAATTACACATGGATTCTAAAAGGTTGTGAAGAAAAACACAGGCATTGAGATAACAATAGGACATTGGTTAGGCCACTGTTGGAATACTGCGTGCAATTGCGATCTCCTTCCTTTCGGAGAGATGTTGTGAAACTTGAAAGGGTTCAGAAATGATTTACAAGGACCTTGCCAGGATTGGAGGATTTGAGATATATGGAGAGTTTGAACAGGCTGGGGATGTTTTCCCTGGAGCGTCGAAGGCTGAGTGGTGACCTTATAGAAATTTATAAAATCATGAGGAGCATGGATAGGATAAATAGACAAAGTCTTTTCCCGAGGGTGGGGGAGAACTAGAGGCCATAGGTTTAGGGTGAGAAGGGAAAGATATAAAAGAGACCTAAGAGGCAACATTTTCACACAGAGGGTGGTATGTGCATGGAATGAGCTGCCAGAGGAAGTTGTGGAGGCTGGTACAATTGCAACATTTAAAAGGCATCTGAATGGGTATATGAATAGGAAGGGTTTAGAGGGATATGGACCAGGTGTTGGCAGGTGGAACCAGATTGGATTGGGATATCTGGTTGGCATGGACATGTTGGACTGAAGGATCTGTTTCTGTGCTTTACATCTTTATGAATCTATGACTCTATAATTGTCCTGTTGAGAATGTTAGTGAAAACAGCAAGACTAGTACTATATGGGTTTTTTTTTGCACTCAGCACATTTATTAATGAAAGGAATTTCAATACTTTTGAGTATAAGAATATCCAGGTTATAAGAACGTATTATGTTTCTTTTGTTTTACTCCCACAGCATGGATTTGTCTCAAATAAATGTTGTCAAATAAAATAGTGATATATAGTTATATTTTCCCATATCAAATAATGATATGGGAAAATATAACTGGACAGGTCGGAGTTAAAATGGGGTAAGTATTATTTGAGTAAGCATCAAAGTATTTGACAAGGTACCTCATACAAGTTAATTCATAAGAGTCCATGGGGTTGGAGAGGTTGAATTTGACATGGATAGAAAATTGCCTCATGGCCTCTATGACTGGAAACACTGAGTGGGGATAAGGGATTCTTTTTCAGTTTGACGACCTATGACCAGCGAGTTTCCACGGGAATCAGTGCTGGGACTGCAACGGTTTGTTAATAACTTGGACAAAGGAAATAATGCACCATAGACACTTTTGCAAAAATAGGTGAAAAGGCAGGTTGTGAGACAAATACAAATAGTTTACACAGCGGTATTGATAGTTTAAGTAAGTGGGCAAGAAGTTGCAAATTGCGGTATAATGTGAGAAAATATAAGGTTGTTCATTTTAGAAGAGAGATAAAAAAAAGAATATAATTGCGAAGGAGAAAAACTGAAAAAAACTGCAACTCAAAGGGACTTGTACAAGAAACACAGAAAGCTAAAACACAGATGCAGCAGATATTCAAGAATGCTAATGGAATATTGGCCGTTATTTCAAAGGGGCTAAAGTATAAGAATAGGGAAGTCCAATTGTAACTGTACAATCTGGGGGATTGTGAGCAGTTTTGATCCCTATATTTAAGGAAATATATCATTTCATTGGAGACGGTCCAGAGAAAATTCACTAGGACGATCCCTGATGTGGAGGAATTGTCTTTTGAGCAAATAAGAACAGGTTGGACTGTGCTCAATGGAAGTTAGAAGATTGAAAGGTGATATCAATGAACCATATGGGATTCTGAAGGGGCTTGACAGAGTAAATGCTGAGAGAATGTTTTCCGTCATCGGACGGATGACAGGGCATAGCCTCAGGATAGTAGGGTGCCAATTTAAAACAGGTAAGGAATAGTTTCTTCTCTGAGCGTTGTGAGTCTTTGGAACTCGTTGTGACAGAGAGCTGTTGGAGCAGAGTCCCTGTGTACATTTAGTGGTGAGATAGATCCTTAGTCAGGACTGATATCAAGGGTTATCAGAAAGGGCAGGAAAATGGATGTGAGGAATATCGGATCAGCCATGATCCTACTGAACGGCAGAGCACAACAAAATCCTGTTCCTATTTCTCATGGCTTCACGGTCTACATACGCATATAAGGAATTTATGTTTTTTTTCCCTAATCATTGATTGCATTCAATGTTATTGCTCCCATTTTACTTCACACTGTGATACTAACAAAAAAACCAAGAACCATACAAATTGGTGATGAATTTGTTGCTTCTACCAGGTTTTTCTGGCGGAGAGCTGCATTGCCCTTTTAAGTGTGTGCGTGTGTGTGTGTGTGTGGGGGGTGGTGGTGGTGGTCCGGGATGTCAGCCGCATGCGCGCTGCCCATTGCGGGCAGCGCGCTGGTTCTCACCAGGACCCAGATGCGGCAGCTACAGGTTCGCTTCCTCGGCAAGCATATTCAGGAAAGATGAAGGTGCCTGAAGCGAAACGCATCCTCAGCGATCAGGTATCGGGGGTTTAACCTGCCCTCAAATCTGCACTAGACCACTGAAGCAGTAAGTGCACCAGGTAAAAGAAAAACCCATTCGCCTGTTGTCTGTTTAAACACAGATCACAATGGCTGCAACCATCTGCGCCAAAGCTGAGCGAATTAATAAAACCAAACCCCACCATTGCCACTGTTTCCGAAAGCATGGAAAAATAGCATTTAGAGGGAAAGATAGAAGTGATATGACGTTGAGAAGCTGAATATAGCTTCAATTCGCTGTGGATAATGAAACCAGAAGGCAGATCGTCATCACCGCTAGTGTTATAGGCTGGTACTTAATATTTATTGGTTTCCAACAACCGTGGTGCTAGAATTTGAACTGGACAGGTCAGGATTCCAGGTTGGCAGCAAAATACCTCACCCGTTAGAGATATATTCAGTGATTTATTAGCTTCTGTACTTCACTAACTTTGAAGCTTAAAAAAAACTATTTGAATTTTGTTTTTTATGCAGCCAGCGGCTGTAACAGTTTAAAAGAAGGTGCTTTAGCATTTGTAAGTTGGTGGAGTGGGCGGAATTAAGTGATAATACATTTATGGAGATTTGTTCAAATAATCCTCTTTGTAATCATGCAGTCTGGTGAATACCATCCGAACTTCAGTTAAGATTCATTGTTAGTTTAAACTAATTTAAGAAATGTTGGAATGTCATAACACAATGTGCTACAAAGGTTGCTATTGGACTTGGTTTGATCCAGACTGTTTTATTTTTGCATGCTGTTTCTGAGAATTGTTAAGGTTACTACTGAACAACAGGATCCTGCTTCTTAAAATTGTGCATTTTTGGCTGATTGAATAAGTTAACTCTTGCATCTTCTTGCATAGAGAAATTAGAAATTACAGTTTTAATTTGTCGTCAGTTCGCAGAAAATCAAAACATTAGTACTGGAGCTGTGTTCCCATCCTTTGCACATGCCCTATTTGATTCCTGTACTTATTTTGACTTGGCAGAAGATGGTCATGTTGTGCAGTAACTGAGATATGCAGAGAAGTGAGACATGGCAACCTCTCCCCTAACCCAGATGGAAAGTAACAGTTTAAAGTTTTTGTATCTCAAACTTGTTCACTTGATTACTGAAATACACCGAGTGAAAAGTGAACAAATATAATGTAAAAGAGTGCAGTGCTGAATTTTGTATATTAAATATAATTAAATATTTTTGACAGAAAATTCACTGCTTAATCCATACTGTATACCCCTATGACCTCTATACTGCTTTTTAATGCAATGTTTGTATTCCCTAGTCTTCTAAAGGTTTGCTTTACAGAAAATGTTTTAAACTTGCCTTGACTTTTTGTATTTTTAGGGTAAGTGCACCGTTATTTTTATTTTCTTATCCTTCATTGTCACACTGAATAAGGAGCAGTGACTTATGGTAGTAGACTTACTGGTGCAATCTCCATACCTGCTGTCATGGAAACTGGGTCAGGCTGCTGAGTGGCAAGAAACAGAGCTGCAACTATATATATTGACACTGGCCTAAAATTGTAGACTTGCTGAGTTATCATTTTTTAAAAAAATTTGCTTATACAGTTATATAATATTTTGTGTACATATGCACATATAATGCTTTGGATTTTGAGACTGAGCAGAGTAGAACTACTGTTACAGTGATTCTTTAGCTACCAATGTAGTAATAATCTTCATTGGAATCAGAGATCACAACTCTCTCAAATTGGAAAACACGGTATAATTGTCAATGAATTGCAAAACAATAAACCAGTAGGAAGACTTGCATGTCACAATTCACAGTATAGCAACTTTGTTAGTTTTTGTTCATCTGCTCGATCCCACACTGATCTCCACCTTGGCAATTGAATTATGCTTAATTCATTGGCAACTGTATGTACTTTTTTTTTACCAGTTTAAATAGATATTGTTGGCAGTGATAAGCTTTGATTTTGCAGTTATTTTTATCACAGCATGTAGTGCTAGTCTTCATTAGATGAGACTTTTATACTGATTCATTCACAGCTTTGTTATCTCTTGACTTGACTATCCCAATATATTCCTGCTTGACTCCTCACATTTTAACCTCTAAATTTGATGTTATCTGAAATTCAGCCCATGAGTTAACTTGGAGTTTACTCCATCACCTCTGTAATTGGTTCGCAGGCAAGCGGCCACTTGGTTTCAAAATTCTGTTTCTATAATTTACTCCACCCACACAATCTTCTGATATGGCATTCCTTTCTCTGGCTTCCTGTGTACACTCTTTTCCACCATGTAATCATGTCTTCAGTTGCTTACTCTTCAAGCTCTAGAATGTCTTGTAACATATTTTTTGCTTTTCCACCTTGCTTTCCTTCCTTAAAACCTACCTCCTTGGATCAACATCTGGTAATTTGGTCTAATATTTTCTTACATTTTTTTGTGCTCTACTTTATGCATCTGTGAAATGCTTTGAGCATTTCATTACATTAAGGATGCTGTATAAATATATATTGATGGGTACTGAATAAAACCCTGTAGCACAGCTCAAAATGCCAATTGTCTCTGAATTGTACTATCTCTAACCTACACTTATGAAGGAAGATTTATGCTGCAGGCAAGCATCATCAAAAATTAGTGTTTTTTTTGTTGTTTAATTGGGCAGATAGTGACTGCTTGTGAAAGAAATTGCATTAATAACCTTTATTTGATAAATTGCCCTCTCTCATTCTGTGACAGATGCATGAAATGTTAAGTTGCAGTTCTGTAGACAATTTGCTAGATTGGTTGAACATTTATTATAATAATAATAATAATAATAAATTATCCATTATTTTCTAATATACTAATCAATATAATAATCTTGAGGGATGATGGTAGTGTCCCTGTCCCTGCCGGACGTTTTGAGTTCAAGTTCCACCTGCTGTGGAATGAGTCATAATACATCTCACCAGGTGATTTAAAAAAAAAGCAAGGTAAAGTACAAAACTACCTAACTAGTATTGCATAGCTATTCTTAATACTCTCAGGTTTTATTGGATAATTTATCACCTAAAATTGCCATTTGCTTTTCTAATAAATATAACAAAGCAAAGCTTAATTTAATAGTACCTCACTTACCAATCTCTGAGCACTTTGTAGGATGGAAAAGAAATCAAGATGTTGATTAAAGAGCAAGAAGATAAAACAATATTTTGGGTTCCAAAGATACAGAGGAAGAAAAAGGATTTTGTAAAGTGTTAGAGTATCTCATCAGTGCTTTTTCCTGAGGTGTAACTTGTATTGGCAACAAGACTATATTTGTTAAATGAACTGTTTCAGTTTGATAATTATGTAAATTTCTGTTCTGATAGTTTTTGATGGATGATTTGAACCCAAATCAATTAATCTTGTTTGTTAAACATTTCAGTAAATAATTATTTGCCTCAGACATCACATTACTTACTTAAATAGTCTTGTATATTTTATTTACATTTTATTGAATATTTGCCCATGACTATAACACCAGAAAGGTTCATAACACAGAAAAAAATTCTTTCAAGCTGTTGTGTCCCACTTTTTTGACAGGAAAATGTAAAATTAATTCCAGTGCTTTGCTGATTCTCATATTCCTGCATCTGTTTCTCTTATACCTAATCTGGATTATTTGGTGACTTGGTCCCACAAATTATCCATTATTTTCTCTTGTTGACAAAAACTAATGATAATGATGAAGAAATATTGGAGACTCACCTTGCTCAATATAATTTTGAAGAAAGAAAGTAGTTAACTACTTTTTCCATTAAAAATTAGAAGATAGCTTTAAACATCGTCATCTAACAGCAGTAAATTAATGAAACTTTTTAATGTTTTGATATAGTAAGAAGAGCAAAGTGTCAAAGTGCAGAAGTGGAGAAACTGAGAACACAGGTAAAAACCTTTACATAATACAATTTCAGAGGTAGGTAAGACTTATGAAAGGCAAATACTAATTAACTGTAGGTTAAACATTTTACAACTGAGGTGCACAAGCTTGAGTTTGGTTTGGTACATGCACATGGTCGAACTTCAGGTGCTACTCATTAATTTGCAGGTATCTGAATTTGTCTGTTCTATTTTGTTTTGATATTTCTAGGCAGTTCCATGTAACTGATCTTGGTGGTATGGAATTCAGTTACTCATAAATCAGACTTTACTGATGTTCCAGTCCTCAAACTTCAAATGACTGAAAATGAAAAATACAAATGCATGTATCTTTGTCTTTGAGGAATTGATTGCAAGGACTTGGTAGAAATTTGACAACACTCTTCTAGGGCACACACAGGGTAAATTGCAATCATAGGTAAAGTATAATGAGATTCTGACTGGTAAAGAATTGGCTATTAATCTTGGTTGTTGGTGTTATGAAATATATTCTGTTAATTTCTTTTCTGTAAATGGTTATGAAAATGTTATGGCTTTTTTTTATTTCTTTAAGGCACTTAGTCATAGAACCAGCTCACCTTGTCATAATTTCCTCAGTTAAGAACCAAAGGAAAACAAAGGTACATGTGGATATAATCTTACTGATGATAACGTGAATTTCTTCTCTCTCTCGCTTTCATTTTTCTGTTAATAAATAACAGACGTGGGGTGATTGTGACAAGGTCAGCCAGGTGGACCATATAGATTATTAGTTCCCTGATTGGACCAGATTGACAGCCTCAATCAGGGAACCCTGGCTGACAGTAAGGAAGTTTGATCAGTGTCAAGGACTCTTCATGTGTAAATAAAGAATGATGGCATACTGGCCTCTCTGGAGTTATTTCAGTGATGATGAGAGAAAAGCATGCTCCTGAAGAAATTCACTTGCAGCAGTTGTCTTTGAGTTGGGGTATCATGCTGTTATTTGGGAACCTTGACTCATTTGATCCTGCTGTCAAAGTTTGTGGAAAGAATTAACTTTTTTTCCTAACAACTGACATTGGGACAAATGAAAAGCAATGAGTAATTCTCCTGACAGCATGTGGACCTGCAGTATATTTGGTTATTAGGAGTCTAACTTTCCCTAAGACATCAGATACTAAAACCTTTCAAGAGTTGGTGGATTTAGTTAAGGAATATTATTATGACCCCTAAGCCTCCTCAAATTCTGAGATGCTATTGGTTTTACTTGGCAATTCGAAAACCAGGGGAGTCCATGTTGGGATTTTTGACTAGGTAAAGACGACTGGCAGAGGCATGTGACTTTGATTTAACCCTTAATGAGATGCTGAGAGACTGTTTTGTATGTGGGATTAAAGATGGAAGCATGCAAAAGCACCTAGTAGCTGAAGCCCAACTGGACTTCTAACAGGAAATGCAACAGGCTTTATGTTTGGAAAATGCGGCAAATAGAGCATATGATTTGCAAGGTATTCCAATGGAAGTGGACCCTTGCCAGTCCGAATGAGCTTGGGGAACACCACTTGAGTGAAGGCAATTGCATAACCTCACTCCGGATATATCCTGAACAGAGGGAGTCGAGGTCAGCCCACACCAAAACCACAAAGCAAAGCCAAGCCTTAGTCAAATGTTTAAAGTTTTCTTCATTATCCCAGCCAGAAAGCCATTTTAGCTGCTGCCACTATCCAGACTCAAGACAGCGAAAGAGTACCATTAGACCTAAATTGAGCAAGAGAACTCATAGGTCAGTATCCAGGAGAGTGCACATGCTAGAAAGTTGACCCACACCTGGGTTTGGAACAGTTGACTCCACTGGCAGATACACCACTAGTGGTACCACCACTGGAAGAGTCAGCAATGGTATTAAATTGTCTGGACGCACCTCCAGTCACAGCTGACAATATCAGACTTTGATTGCATAAAGATCTGGTCCTAAAACTGAAACAGCGGGTGGTGATGGGGGGAATCAAAGGGCCATCGCAATCAGAATTGAAACCTTTTTGGACCCGGAGAGACCAGATTACAGTAGAGGGCGGCATATTATTGTGGGGAGCAAGATGATTGTCTCGAGCAAAGGTCACCGCTAGATACTGGCTGAACTCCTCCATGGTCAATCAGGGGTTTCCAAAGTGAAGATGTCGGTGAGAAATTATGCCTGGCGGTCAGGGTTGGATGCAGATATACCCGTATTGGTGAGGCAGTGCCCAGAGTGCTGGCAAGGACCAAAATTACCACCATCAACTCCTCCACATTTGTGGGAATGGCCGGGTAAATCCTGGACTCAGTTACAGGTGAACTATGCAGGTCCTTTAATGTGCTCAATCTTTTTAGGCTTTTTGGAGGCCCACTCAAAATAGCTGGATGTGCACAGAGTTCATTCATCAAACACGGGAATATGATAGAAAATCTGTGTTCATCTTACATTGTCTCCTGGAAGTATTAGTCACAGATAATGGGCCATCGTTTACCAGTGGGGGATTTGAGTATTTCCTAAAATCAAATGGTATTCATTATATAAAGACAGCTCCATACCATCCATGATCCAATAGTCTGATAGAAAGGGCATTCTAAGCTTTGAAGGCATGCTTAAAGAAATAGCTTATAGCTTCACAATGTACCAAACTGTCCCAGTTTATATTTGATTTTAGGATCACCCCTTCTGCAATCACAGGGATAGTTCCAATAGAGTTGCTAAAAGGGAGAAGACTCCATACCAGCTTAAATCTCATCTTCCTCAACCTGGGAAATGGCATCAGGATCAATAGTGCTGGATACGAGACTCCGCTAAGCGAAAGAGGCAGTGAACTTTAGGAGGTGATGTTTGGTGTAGAAACCACGGGAATGACCCTACATGGGTTAAGAGGTATGGTTGATGTGAGGTCAGGTCCAGTGATATATAAGGATCAGGTAGGTGCATGGAAAAGGATATGGAAGATATAAACTGGAGGGAAATAGATGGTGATATCTTGCAAAATGTTCAAATTACAGAGGAGGAAGTGCTGCATGTCTTGAAACTATTAAAAGTGGATAAATCCCCAGGACCTGATCAGGTGTACATGAGAGCTCTGTGGGAAACTCTGTGATTGCTGGACCTCTTGCTGAGATATTTGTATCATCGATAGTCACAGGTGAGATGTCGGAAGACTGGAGATTGGCAAATGTAATGCTGCTGTTTAAGAAGGGCAGTAAAGACAAGCCAGGAACTATCGACCGGTGAGTCTGACCTCAGTGGTGGGCAAGTTGTTGGAGGGAATCCTGAGGGACAGGATGTACATGTATTTGGAAAGGCAAGGAGTGATTAGGGATAGTCAACATGGCTTTGTGCGTGGGAAATCATGTCTCACGAACTGATTGAGTTTTTTGAAGAAGTAACAAAGAAGATTGATGAGGGCAGAGCAGTAGATGTGACATATATGGACTTCAGTAAGACGTTTGACAAGGTTCCCTATGGGAGACTGATTAGCAAGGTTAGATCTCATGGAATAAAGGGAGAACTAGCCATTTGGATACAGACCTGGTTCAAAGGTAGAAGACAGAGGGTGGTGGTGGAGGGTTGTTTTTCAGACTGGAGGCCTGTGACCAGTGGAGTGCCACAAAGATTGGTGCTGGGTCCTCTATGTTTTGTTATTTACATAAATGATTTGGCTGCGAGCATGAGAGGTACATAGAACATAGAACATAGAAAAATACAGCGCAGTACAGGCCCTTCGGCCCTCGATGTTGTGCCGACCAAAGCCTACCTAACCTACACTAGCCCAATAACCTCCATATGCTTATCCAATGCCCGCTTAAATGACCATAAAAAGGGAGAGTCCACCACTGCTACTGGCAGGAAAGTAAGTTTGCAGATGACACCAAAATTGGAGGTGTAGTGGACAGTGAAGAGGGTTACCTCAGATTACAACAGGATCTTGACCAGGTAGGCCAATGGGCTGAGAAGTGCCAGATGGAGTTTAATTCAGATAAGCAAATCTTAGCAGGACTTATACACTTAATGGTAAGGTCCTAGGGAGTGTTGCTGAACAAAGAGACGTTGGAGTGCAGGTTCATAGCTCCTTGAAAGTGGAGGCGCAGGTAGATAGGATAGTGAAGAAGGCATTTGGTATACTTTCCTTTATTGGTCAGAGTACTGAGTACAGGAGTTGGGAGGTCATGTTGTGGCTGTACAGAACATTGGTTAGGCCACTGTTGGAATATTGCATGCAGTTCTGGTCTCCTTCCTATCGGAAAGATATTGTGAAACTTGAAAGGTTTCAGAAAAGATTTACAAGGATGTTGCCAGGGTTGGAGTATTTGAGCTATAGGGAGAGGCTGAACAGGCTGGGGCTGTTTTCCCTGGAGCGTCGGCAGCTGAGGGGTGACCTTATAGAAGTTTATAAAATTATGAGGGGCATTGATAGGATAAATTGACAAAGTCTTTTCCCTGGGATCGGGGAGTCCAGAACTAGAGGGCATAGGTTTAGGGTGAGAGGGGAAAGATATAAAAGAGACCTAAGGGGCAACCTTTTCCCACAGATGAGGGTATGTGTATGGAATGAGCTACCAGAGAATGTAGTCGAGGCCGGGTATGATTACAACATTTAAGAGGCATTTGGATGGGTATATGAATAGGAAGGGTTTAGAGGGATATGGGCTGGGTGCTGGCAGGTGGGACTAGATTGGGTTGGGATATCTGGTCGGCGAAAACAGGTTGGACTGAAGGGTCTGTTTCCATGCTGTACATCTCTATGACTCTATAACTCTAAACATGTGAACCATATGAAAGTTGCAAGCACACAAACAGTGTGGGAGCAAAAACATGCCCGGCTCCTCGACTGCCTTTCCGACTGTTCTGGAACTGATGGGTTCTCCCTCTTCAAGTGTTGAAGATATCTTGGAATCTGAGATGGACTCTGTAAATGTCGCTGCCTTGGTGCTTTTGAAGAAGAGAATGAATGCTGCGTGTGCAAGAAGTGAGCTATTGTGCGTAACATGCTGCCATATCAGAGGCAGAGTTGGAGGAACCTGTCCAAGGAGGAGCTACAGAAAAAGAACCAGCCAATGTCCTCTGACTCAGAGGGGAGGGATCTAGTGATTGTAACAATGCAGCCGAGTGGCCATCATCGAATATTGGTTCACCAATTCGTACTGTTAATATATTTGGAAGAAACATGATATCACTTGCCTTATCAGTTATGCATTAAAATTTAATAAATATATCCAATTAACTCATGTTCTTTTGAGTACCTTTGCAATATCTTTGTTGTCAGTGATTGAAAACAAGGGGCTAATTCATGACGGCTGACAGATATGAAGAGGAGTGTCAGAGGTTCTGTTGATGCTGAGGGCTGGCTCTGAGGGAGCTGGATCAGTGTTAAGCACTCTCCACTTGTAAATAAAGAGTGACTTGGTTGCGGGTTACCGGCCTCTGTGGAGCCATTTCAAGAAGCACTTGAAGAAATCTGCTATTGTAGTACTCGTATGTAAACAGAACAATCAAAGCTTTGAGTCATCTGTTAGCTTATTATTTCTTTCAACAAATGTCCCCTAGGTAGTAACCCTCATCAAGTACAGCTTATAGTTAATGCAATACATTAATTGTATTTGAATGTGATAATATGAAGTATGTAACACACTGTGAGGTGAGCTTGTTTATAGTGTCATCTGTGGCTCTGGGCATATTATTACCTCTGAGTTAGCAGGGCTAGAGGTCAAATTTTAGGCCAACATTCAAATGCATTTGCTGAGGCAGTGCTGTGCCATGCAAGGTGGTCTCTTTCTTTCAGTTGAATCATTAATTCAAAGCCCTCTCAGATGGATGTGAATGATTCTTGTCACTGTTTGAAGAAGAGCAGTGTTTTCCCTGATGTTGTGGCCAATGTTTATCTGTCAACTACCACTACTTAAAACAGAATATTTGGTTATTATCACATTATTGTTTGTAAAATTTTTCTCCATGCTCCCTGAGCATAATTCCCAGTTGGGAATAATAGCATTATGATTTAGCCCTCCGACAACACCAAAGTTATTGCAAAGGTACTCAAAAAAACCCGAGTTAATCAGATATATTTATTAAATTTTAGTGCATAACTGATGAGGTAAGTGATATCATGATTCTTTCAAATATATTGGAAGAATATATTTAAAAAAGTAAAAAAATTGAGTTAATCAATTATATTATTGATTTAATATTAGTTTTAGTTCATAACTGATAAGGCAAATGATGTAATGACTCTTCCAAAGCTCATGGTTTCTGATGACAGCAGTAAAGATTAGATTAGATTAGATTAGATTACTTACAGTGTGGAAACAGGCTCTTTGGCCTAACAAGTCCACACCGACCCGCCTAAGCGCAACCCATCCATACCCCTACATTTACCCCTTCACCTAACTCTATGCGCAATTTAGCATGGCCGATTCGTCTGACCTGCACATCTTATTGACTGTGGGAGGAAACCAGAGCACCCGGAGGAAACCCACGCTTTTTAAGGTTGATTGTGTAATGACCTTTTTAAGGTTGTCTTTTATTTCACTATATTAAGGGCCTTTTGGTCATCTTGGACACCTGATCTTTGCTTTGAGTTTACAATCCTCTTATATGGCCCACATGAACTATTTGTTGTGGTTGAGATGGTGTGATAGTGCAGAGCATCACATTTTATGATATCCATCATGACAGTGTGAACTACACATGCTTCTAGTAGATATTATTGTATGCTACTCTGCAAAATTATACTCTGTTCATTATTTTGAGAAACTATACCAAGGAACAAAACATCAGCGATTGTACATAGAAGACAGATATTTGATTCAAAGCCGCACCTGGCTAATTAAAGAAAAACTATTAGTTATTGCAAGCGCATCTTTGGGCTTTTTGAATTTCGCATTTTTTCTCCCTTCATTAGTTATTGGCATTTCTCTTGATTCAGCCTAGTGCATCACATCAGCACTAATATTCAATTCCAAATGGGTTTGAAATCTTTTCTGCTTTTGAGTGACTGTAAAGAGGGAGAAAAATGTAGATTCTCTTGTAAAGTGACAAAATGAAAGTGCACTAAGGGAGAAATAGGTGTGCACTTATCACAGAATCCCTACAGTGTTGAAGTAGGCCATTCAGCCTGTCGGGTCTCCGCCTACCTTCTGAAGAACATCCCACCCAGACCCACCTCCTTACCTTACCTGTGTAAGCCCGCATTTCCCATGGTGAACCACCTGGCCTGTACATCCATAGACACTGTGAGCAATTTTTCATGGCCAATCCACCTAATCTGGACACTATGGGGCTATTTAGCATGGCCAATCCACCTAACCTGCACATCCTTGGACACTATGGGGCAAGTTAGCACTTCCAATCCACCCTAACCTACACATCTTTGGACTGTGGGAAGAGCACCCATGTCAATCTTCCTGCAGGCTGCGAAAATTCCACCTAAACCCATCACATTCCATTTTCTAATTTCTCTCATTCTGTTCAAGAAATTCAACCACAGAACTGTTTGGATACATTAATTTTAGCTTCCCAATGAAATACATATTGTTACAACTCAAGATTAATGTTCAAATTTGTCAGAGGTATTTCCTGACTTGTTTCCATTTTCAACTTATTTCAGAGAAACATTTTTAAAAAAAAATCCAAAGCTGAAATTTAGAAGAAATGCAGAAACATTCCAAGAATTCTAGATTAAAAGGAAGTGAAATCTTCACAGATTATTGTGGCTGATAAACCGAGGTGAAAGGTGCCGATTTAATTATGGAATTGAAAGTGATAGATGAAGGCAAATTAAGTTATAAAGATTTGGAACCTCAGTACTATGTTTCATAGATACCATTAGGACACCTAAAATTAACATATATAAAGATTTCCAGGGCTTGAATGTCTTGGACAAAGTGACAGAAATTAAGACATGGAATGTGATGGGTTTAGGTAGATTCTTCAGTGCTGGCAGGAAGCCAGGAAAAGCATGTGGAAATCCGGGGATTAGAGATGGGTTCCTAGAGGAAAAGAAACTAAATAAAAAATTGAAATGCTCAGAAACTAACATAGAACATAGAACAATGCAGTGCAGAACAGGCCCTTTGGCCCTCGATGTTGAGCCGACCTGTGGACTTTTCTCAGCTCGTCCCCCTACACAATCCCAAAATCATCCATGAGCTTATCTAAGGATTGTTTAAATCTCCCTGTTGTGGCTGAGGTGACTACCTTAGCAGGTAGGGCATTCCACGCCCTAACCACACTCTGTGTAAAGAACATGCCTCTGACATCAGTCTTAAATCTATCACCCCTCAATTTGTAGTTATGCCCTCTCGTACAAGCTGACGTCATCATCCTAGGAAAAAGTCTTTCTCTGTCTACCCTATCTAGTCCTCTAATCATCTTGTATGTCTCTATCAAATCCCCGCTTAGCCTTCTTCTTTCCAGTGAGAAAAGACCCAAGTCTCTCAGACTTTCCTCATAAGACCTTCCCTCCAGACCAGGTAACATCCTGGTAAATCTCCGCTGCACCTTTTCCAATGCTTCTACATTCTTTTGTAATGGGGCAACCAGAGCCGTACACGATATTCCAAGTGTGGCCGCACCAGCGTTTTGTATAGTTAAACATACTAAACATACTGGACTATTCTTTAAATGATGTAAAGTTGAAGCATTCTGCTGTGTAGAAGGACTTGGGTGTCCTTGTGCATGAATCACAATAAGTTAGTTTGCAAGTGCTGCAGGTAATTAAGAAGGTAAATGGAATATTGTCCTTCATTGCTAGAGGGATGGAATTTAAAAGTCGTGAGGTTATGCTGCAGTGTATAGGGTGCTGGTGAGGCCATACCTGGAGTACTGTGTACAGGTTTGATATCGTTACTTGAAAAAGGATGTTCTGGTACTGGAGGGGGTGCAGGGGAGGTTCACTAGATTGATTCAGAATTGAGAAGTTTGACTTATGAGGAGAGATTTAGTAGATTGGAATTTAGAAGAATGAAGGGGGATTTTATAAAAACGCATACAGTAATGAAGGGAATTGTTAAGAGAGAAACCGAGAGCTTTTTTCCACTAGCGTGTGAAACTAGAACTAGGGGGCATAGCCTCAAAATAAGGGGGAAGCAGATCTAGAACTGAGTTGAGGAGGAACTTCTTCACCCAAAGGGTTGTGAATCTGTGGAAATCCCTGCCCACTGAAGCAGTTGTGGCTGCCTCCTTTCAAGGCAAAGGTAGGCTTTGTGAACAGTAAACAAATTAAGGGTTATGGTGAGTGGGCAGGTAAGTGAAACGAAAAGATCAGCCATAATTTTATTGAATGGCAGAGCAGACCTGAGGGGCCATATGGCTGCCTTCTACTCCTATTTCTTATGTTCTCATACTCCATTTGCCAAGTTTTTGCTCACTCACTTAATCTGTCTGTATTCCTCTGCAGACTCTTGTGTTATCCCCATCACTTCCTTTCCACCTATTTTTGTGTCACTTGCAAATTTGGCTCAAGTACATTTAATATTCTTATTCAAGTGATTGATAAATATTATAAACAGTTGTGGCACCAGCACTGATCACTACTGCTTTCAGGTTACCATCCTGAAAATGCCCCCTTATCCCAAATCTCAGTCTTCTACTATTTAGTCAATCTTCTGTCCATGCTAAAAAAAACTACCTCCAATATCATAGGCTCTTATTACCATAATTTGAGGTCCAGTAGAGAAACGTTTATGTTTGCACAAACCCTCCCAACATCCGAGGAAATGGATCAAAGATATTATTCATGCATTTGAGAATATGGCTCGATAAATGAATTGGGCGGAAGAGGACTTCACGCATGGCAAATTGACAGGTAGAACACAGGAAATCTGCGCTTTACTCATAGAAGATGTGTCTTGGGATCATGACTTAGTGATGCAGTCCTTACTATCTCCAAGTTGCTGAAAACTATATTGACTGTGTATTGGAAGCATAAAGATAAAAGTTCTGGAATTTAATGAAACAGCTGGACAAACCAATATTGAATTAAAGATAGTTGGAAAAGATAATTTTGACAGATGAATATGAGTGTTAAAAGCTAAAACTCTTGGAGAGATTATTCTCTTGGAGGTATTTAGAAAAATATTTTCTGTAATCAGAACTCATGCTGAGGACCAAAGAGTTGCAACTGCTGGAAGTTGGCAATAATGGCTGACAATTGAGTTAATCTGTAAAACTAAATCTTTTTTCTGTCACTTTTTATACTTTGAAAAGGGAAATAAGATAAGATAGTGAAAAGAAGGCAAGTAGTCAAAGTAAGGAATGGTTAGCTAGGAGCCCCTCAAGATCATCTCCTCACATCAGAACGAAAAGTACTGAGGTGAAAATCAGAAGTCAAGTTGCTTCTGTGGTAACAAAGTGGGACACATTCATTTGGAATACTGGAATTGAAATGGAAAGCTATGGAGTATTGGAATTGGAAGAATATGTCCAAAAAAGAAACCTAGAAAGAAATACTACCGATTAGATTGTAGCTTTAACTACAAATAAGAGACTGGGGATAGACACTCTTGTGAATGTAAAAGAAGTAGTAAGGGTAGATGAGAGATATGAAGGGTTTTTAAAAAAAGATAGCTGTACATCTCCAAAAGCAGCATCCAAGCCAATAATTATTGAGAGATACAGGGTCCAGGAAAACTGTCTTCCTGGATCAGGTTTTAATTTTCCATCCAGAGAGTCCAATGAAAGCCAAAGTGTTGGTGATAGAAAAGGTGGAAGTTACATCCTACTTCCACTCTACAGGTCCTGTAGGAGTATGACATGTTGTCTCAACTAGTGGTAATTAGGATAGTTAAGAAATTACTGGTAGATGGAGTTGATTTATTTGAGGGAATGATTTGGCAGGAGAGTAAGTCACACTTCACCTATAATCAAGGAAGTCCAGTTGAGGCTAAAAGGATGAATGATTGCAGGAAAAGATTCCAGGTATTTTTATATGATGTCAAGCGACCATGTAGCAGCCAGATCACTGACTTAACCAAGTCATCGCCAGAAGTCACAGTAATTCTTAATGTTAGAAGGAACTTCCGCTGATGACCACTGCAGTGCCCTGACAGGCTCAAGATTCACAGGCAACAGCTATCAGAAAAGATTCTAACAGTATATCTCTGTGACTCTATAACTCTGTATGAGATGTTGGAGGCTAGCAATGAGAAGGGTTGCTTAATAGAACAAGCTTCTCCTGAGTTCAGTAGCAGCACATCAAATGGTTGAAATAAAAGGCTCCATCTGAATTGTCATGCATTCTATTTTTTAAACTTTTAAATGAAGACTAGTGCATTATGATGAGTGTAAATTAATATTTCCCTGTTACCATGTTGGGTATAGACTTTAAAATGCTGAAGGGCTAACAACAATCTCGAAATCTCTTCTACAGTAGAATACTTCTTCTGATACTGGTTTAGTTTCTTGGAGAAGTACTGCACTAGCATTTCTATTCCTGACACAACATCCTGTAATAAGAAAGCACCAACATCCAAATCATTAACATTGACTGCCACTTTGAAAGGTTTGAAAAAATTAGGAGCAATCAACAAAGCTTCATTTTTAAAGATTGCCTTCAGCTTCTCAAAAGCTAATTTGCATTCTGTTGAGCATACCATTTTTGCTTTTTCCTTTAAAAAATGTGTGAACGACACAGTTATTAGACTGAAATTATGCACAAATCTCTGGTAAAATCATACATTCCAAAGATCCTTGTTTAGTTTTAGGAAGACTTTCACTTGCGCTGTCCTTGGCAGGAACCTTAGGTTCTCTTACTTTTCCAATTTGATTCATTCGATGTGATATCAAAAAAATGCATGAAGGCACTTGATGTTGTAGAGCCGATAAGTCCCGACAACATTCTGGCAATAGGAATCATGAGGGGCACGGACAGGATAAATAGACAAAGTCTTTTCCCTGGGGTGGGGGAGTACAGAGCTAGAGGACATAGGTTTAGGGTGAGAGGGGAAAAGAACAGACCTAAGGGGCACCTTTTTCATGCAGAAGGTGATGTGTGTATGGAATGAGCTGCCAGAGGAAGTGGTGGAGGCTGGTACAATCGCACCATTTAAAAGGCATCTGGATGGGTATATGAATAGGAAGGGTTGAGAGGGATATGGGCCAAGTGCTGGCAAATGGGACTAGATTAGGTTGGGATATCTGGTTGGCATGGACGCGTTGGACCAAAGGGTCTTTTTCCGTGCTGTACCTCTCTATGACCCCCCGATTGAGGATACATGCTCTGGAACTTGCTGGATCCCTAGCCAAGGTGTTGCAGTCCAACTACAACACTGGCATCTACTTGATAATATAGAACATTGCCCAGATATCTCCTGTGTGCAAAAAGCAAGACATATCCAGTCCAGTCGTTTATTCTATTGTTAATAAAGTAATGAAGGGGTTCATGGACAGTCTGTCAAGAAACACTTGCTTAGCAATAATCTGCCCATGGATGCCCAGTTTGGGTTTCACCAGGGCTAGACATGTTTCTGAAGTTGACAAAAGACCTGATTTAGTAGGTGAAGTGAGAGTGACTGGTCTTGACATCGTGGCTTCATTTACCTGAGAATTATATCAAAGAGCCCGAGCAAAATTAGACTCAGTAGGTATCAGGAGAAACTACGTCACTGGTTGGAGGCACATGTAGCACAAATAATGTGCATTTTTTTCATCCTAGCTCCAGGTATCTCTGCAGGAGTTCCTCAGGGTACATTCTAGATCCAAGCATCTTCAACTATTCAACAATTTTCCCTCCAACAGAAGTGAAGTGTTTGCATAATGTTCAGTACCTTTCACAACTCCTCAGATGCTAAAGCGTTCCATATCCAAATGCAAAATGATCTGGCTGATAGCCATGTTTGAACTGAGAAGTGGCAAGGAGCATTCACGTAACACCAGTGCCAGACAATAGACAATAGGTGCCGGAGTAGGCTGTTCTGCCCTTTGAGCCTGCACCGCCATTCAATATGATCATGGCTGATCATCCTTAATCAGTATCCTGTTCCTGCCTTATGTCTATAACCCTTGATTCCACTATCCTTGAGAGCTCTATCCAACACTTTCTTAAATGAATCCAGAGACTGGGCCTCCACTGCCCTCTGGGGCAGAGCATTCCACACAGCCACTACTCTTTGGGTGAAGAAGTTTCTCCTCATCTCTGTCCTAAATGGTCTACCCCATATTTTTAAGCTGTGTCCTCTGGTTCGGCACTCACCCATCAGTGGAAACATGTTTCCTGCCTCCAGAGTGTCCAATCCTTTAATAATCTTATATGTCTCAATCAGATCCCCTCTCAGTCTTCTAAACTCAAGGGTATACAAGCCCAGTTGCTCCAGTCTTTCAGCGTAAGGTAGTCCCGCCATTCCAGGAATTGACCTTGTGAACCTACGCTGCATTCCCTCAAAGCCAGAATGTCTTTCCTCAAATTTGGAGACCAGAACTGCACACAATACTCCAGGTGCGGTCTCACCAGGGCCCTGTACAGCTGCAGAAGAACCTCTTTGCTTCTATCCTCAATCCCTCTTATTATGAAGGCCAGCATGCTATTAGCCTTCTTCACTACCTGCTGTACCTGCATGCTTACCTTCATTGACTGGTGTACAAGAACACCCAGGTCTCTTTGTACTGCCAGTTTACCTAAATTGATTCCATTTAGGTAGTAATCTGCCTTCCTGTTCTTGCCATCAAAATGGATAACCATACATTTATCCACATTAAACTGCATCTGCTATGCACATGACCACTTACCTAACCTGTCCAGGTAACCCTGTAATTTCCTAACATCCTCATCACATTTCACCCTGCCACCTGGCTTAGTATCATCAGCAAACTTGCTAATGTTCTTACTAATGCCATCTGCTATGTCATTAATGTATATTGTAAAACGCTGCGGTCCCAGCACTGATCCCTGCGGTACCCCACTGGTCACTGCCTGCCATTCTGAAATGGAGCTGTTTATCACTACTCTGTTTCCTGTCAGCCAACCAACTTTCAATCCAAGTTAGTACTTTGCCCCCAATACCATGTGCCCTAAGTTAATTCACAAACCTCCTATGTGGGACGTTAGCAAAAGCTTTCTGAAAGTCCACGTACACTACATCTACTGGATCTCCCTCGTCCATCTTCAGAGTTACATCCTCAAAAAATTCCAGAAGATTAGTCAAGCATGATTTCCCCTTCATAAATCCATGCTGACTCTGACCTATCCTGTTACTACAATCCAGATGTGTTGTAATTTCATCCTTTATAATATACTCCAGCATCTTTCCCACCACTGAAGTCAGACTAACTGGTCTATAATTTCCTGCTTTCTCTCTCCAACCTTTCTTAAAAAGTAGTACAACATTAGCCACCCTCCAATCCGCAGGAACTGAGCCCTAATCTATCGAACTCTGGAAAATAATCACCAAAGCATCCACGATTTTTCGATCCACCTCCTTCAGTACCCTGGGATGTAGACCATCAGGCCCCGGGGACTTATTAACCTTCAGACCTAACAGTCCCTTAAGTTCAGGTCCTTCAGCCACTGTTACCTCAGGGAGATTGCTTGTGTCTTCCCCAGTGAACACAGATCTGAACAGAGACAATAGCTACCTCAAATAAGAGAGAATCTAACCATTGCTTCTTGACATTCAATTGCTTTACCATTGTTGAATCTCTCACTGTCAACATCCTGGGATTACCATTGTTTAGAAACTAAACTGGATTAGCCATATAAATACTGTGCCTACAAGAACAAGTCAGAGGCTAGGAAACTTGCAGTGAGTAACTCCTCTCCTGACTCCTCAAAGTCTATCCAAAATCTTCAAGGCTCAAGTTAGGAATGTTATGAAATACTCCTCACTTGCCTGGATTGGTGCGGCTCCAACATAACTCAAGAAACCTGACATTATCCAGGGGAAAGCAGCCTGTTTCATTGGTACCATGTCCTTAGACATGCTCTGTCTCCCCCACCAAAGCTCAGAGGCAACAGTCTGTACTATCTATACGTTGCACTGTAGAAATTCACCAAAGTTCCTTAGGCAGCACCGTCCAAACCTATGATGACAAGGGAAGCAGATACATGGGAACATCACTGTCTGCAAGTTCCCCTCCAAGCCACACACCATCCTGATCTAGAAATATCACTATTCCTTCACTGTTGCTGTGTCAAAAATCTAGTATTTGTCCCGGAACAGCAGTGCGAGCATAATTACACCAAATGGATTACAGCAGTTCAAGAAAGCTGTCCACCACTCCCTCTTCAGGGCAACTCGTGAAGGCGATAAATGTTTAGCTAACTAGCAATACCCACAGTACATGAAAGAATGGAAAAAAGTATTCTCGTATCCTGTATGGCAGTGTAAAATAAGGCTAAAACAGTTTTCCATTTTTGGAAATTATATTTACCTCTTTGAATTTGGAAGATAAGAGTTATTAAATGGAAAACTAGTGTTTGCCACCACCAAAGAAACCTCAGACTTAATGATGACAAGGTGAAATAATTTTTAACACCAATCAATATTAGGTCAAACTATTTTTATCCAGTTGTTTTTTTTTGCAAATTTTCCTTCTGAATTCAATAACCTTGAGTAATGTAAGGAAGCCATTAGTTATTTTGGTGGGATTTATAGATAATTGTGTTTAGGATGAATCTATTCTCATATTGTTTGACAAAAGATTTGTTTAGCAAGCACATTAAATTGAGGACTCCTGATGAAAATTATTGGTTGCCTGCCTATGTGTTTATTAATAGCAGTTGTTAACATAGAGATGTTGAGATAGATAGTTACAATGACTCAAATTTCATGAGAATAGACATTAACTCAAGATCGCTTATTCTTTTTAATGGATGATATTTTACGCTGTGATTTTGTGCTCTGTCATACCATTAGTGGCTGACATAATTGAAAGGTTGTGGAGGTGCAGTTGGAGGTTCAGAATTTTTGAATATTAGGTATGCATGCTGAGTGCTAGGGCATGCTACTAGGTGCATGGACAGTACCTGCATTAAGCAGCGAGAGAGGATGAAAGTACATTATGTCATGAAAATCAGGAAGACATTGTTTGACCACCTGCAAGAAGTCTTTAAACCCCTTGCAAACTTGTTGCCAGGTTCTCAGGGGCTGCATCTCCTTGATCTCCCTAGTTTGCAGTACCCCGCTGCTTTCAAAAGACACTCTTTGAGGCCCTGCTAGCACCTTGCTGGGACTGGTGTGTCTCTTTATGACAATTTCTTTGACTAAGGTCACTAGCACTCAATGTGAACCAAGCTGTCCTCTCTGTGCTTTTGTGTTTTAGTTACCCTGTTTCCAGTTGTTGCAGTCACCAGTTCCTTGATTGATTACAGCTTCTCTTTAAGAAAAAAATATTTCCAGCTTTTAAATTAAAACAATGTAGGTTAGCACTGCTGCCTCACAGTGTCAGGGCCTAGGTTCGATTCAAGCCTCAGGCGACTGTGTCTGTGTGGAGTTTGCACATTCTCCCTGTGTCTGTGTGGGTGTCCTCCGGGTGTCCCAGTTTCCTCCCACAGTCCAAAGATGTGCAGTTTAGGTGAATTGGCAATGCTAAATTGCCCATAGTGTTCAGGGACGTGTCGGTTAGCTTCGTTAGTCGGGGTAAATGTAGGATAATGGGGAATGGGCTTGGGTGAGATTCTCTTCTGAGGATGGGTGTGGATTTGTTGGCCTAAAGGGCCTGTTTCCACACTGTATAGGGATTCTAAGAATTTGTCAATCTATCAGTAACAAATGTTAGGCCCCTTGTGTGGAGCCAACAAGTAGCATGGTTTGAGCTCGGCTGCAGAAATGATGATGCAGCAGGAATTTTGCTAGTTGCCTGAATCAATGAAAGTGAGCTCCGGCAGAGAGTAAATTGTGATCTCCGCATCTGTAAGTAGCTGCATACCAATTTTTAACCCTTCACCTTTTTTTCATGCTGCCAGCAATTACTGTCATTGTCTGAAAAGGAAATGCAACCTTTACTGCATAATACGTACCTGAAGGAATTGGTTCAAGTCTACACATTTGATGAGTGAAGATATGAAATGTTTAAAGGGGAGGCCATAAGTGGATGGTGACAAGAAGAATGGGACTGACAATTGTGAGGCCAGAACCTGGAATATTATACGTAGTTTTGGTCTCCTTGTCTGAGGAAGGATGTTCTTGCTATAAAGGGAGTGCAGCAAACATTATTGTTAATGGTTCGCATAACAAACAATCTTGGAGGAATATTGAACTATCATGAATCAAAGAGTCATACAGTCAGAGTTTTTTGGGATGGAAAGAGACTGTTTGGCCCACCATGTCTGTGCTGGTCATCTATCTATGCTAATGCCATTTTCCAGCACTTGGTCTTTAGCCTTGTTTGTC
Source organism: Hemiscyllium ocellatum (assembly GCF_020745735.1). Taxonomy (NCBI): domain Eukaryota; kingdom Metazoa; phylum Chordata; class Chondrichthyes; order Orectolobiformes; family Hemiscylliidae; genus Hemiscyllium; species Hemiscyllium ocellatum. Next base: position 28,717,036 of record NC_083411.1, read on the forward strand.
ATTTCAAGTGCTCATCTCTGTAGTTCTTAAATGAATGGGTTGGTTTGCAAGTTTCAATTCAACTAGTGTTTCTGCTCTTGCTGCTGCTCCCAACTCTCAGTAATACTGCCTCCTGCATGTGTGCTTTCTCGTTCAGCTGGGAGACCAGGATTATATAGGTCTTCTGGGGAGAAAAGAGCTTGGACAGAAAGCAGAAATAATCAATTTAAGAACATTTATGAAGACCGTAAACATATAAACATGGAAGGTGGGCGCAGTAGGTCATTGGACCCACTGAGGATCTGCCATTCTGTATGATCATTGCAATCATCAAGCTCAATGCATCTAATCTCATCTTCACCTCTTATTTGACTTGATCCCTTTAGCCACAAGAGCTATATCTACCTATTTCTCAAAAAGGCATAGTGTTTTGGACTTGACCATGTTCTTTGACTGTGAATTCCACAGTCTCATCTACTCTCTGAGTAAAGAAAGTTTTCCACATCTGAGTTCTAAAAGGTTTAGCCTTTATCCTTAAATTATGAACCTAGTTACAGACTCTCCCAACATTGGTAACATGCTTCCTACAACTAACCTATTTTGTCCCAGTATGAATTTTATAGGTTTCTATGAGATTCCCCTCACCCTTCTAAACTCCAGAGAATGTAATCCTAATCTGCCTCCTCATACGTCATTTCTGCCATCTCCCAAGAGTCGGTTTGTTAAACCTTTGCTGCACTCGTCCTAGATAAGGAGACCAAAACTGCTCTCAATATTTCAGCAGATTTGTCAAGCATGATTTTCCTTTAGTAAATCCACATTGACTGATTCTACCACTGGTTTCTAAGAGCTCTGCTATAAAATCCTTGATAATGGATTCTAGCATCTTCCCCGCTACTGATGTCTGTAACTTCTTGTTTTCTCTGTGCCTCTCTTTTTAAATAGTAGGGTTACATTAGCTGCCCTCCAATCTGTAGGAACTGTTTCAGAGCCTGAAGAAACTTGGAAGATGACCACCAATACCGCCACAATTTCCAGGACCACTTCTTTAAGTACCCTGGGATGCAGATTATCAGGCCCTGGGGATTTCCCAGCCTTCAATACAATCAGTTTCTGCACCATCATTCTTCCACCAATATAGATTTGCTTCAGTTCTTACCCCTCACTAAACTCTGTGCTTGCCATTATTTCTGGTAGGTTATTAATTTCTCCCTTTGTGAAACCAGATGTGAAGTATGTATTAGTTCATCAGCTAGTTCCTTAATCCCCATTATAAATTTCTCCTATGAGAATAACCCACATGGCCCTGTTCAAAAATCAGCATGCATATTACATTTTCTGAGCCTCAGACTTTGAAATCAGAATCATTGTTTCCTATCCAGTCACATAGGGAAATAATTTTATTCCAGGCTAATACAGACAGGAAAGTTAATGCCATTGTAGGATGTATGAAAATAATCATAAAGCATTGTATTAAGTCATGATGAAAATGGTCATGCAGAATATGAGAAGGTCTTTAGTTAGAGGTGAATAAAGAACTGAATTTACAGAGAGAAAATATTAAGCAGAGCAGCAATATTATGCAGTGTATTTTCTTTGCCAAAGCAACAAAACCTCTTGGAATTTTATTGGATTTACTGGTATGATTTTTAGTGTGGCCTGCAGAAGAGATTAAACTAGAAACTGTAATTCTTAAAGGCAATAACATATTTAGAATCATTATCAGTTTTTGTTTATTTGCAGATTTCTTTTTACATACAATTAAGTTGATTCAGAATTTAATAAAACAGTACAATAAACTATGGTGATGTTTAAAATATTGGATTTTGATTAAAGCTGGAAGTCTGTGTACTTAAAGAAGCTATGAGGACTGGCATCATGATGAAATTAGTGTTGAGAGTGTGGTGTTGGAAAAGCACAGCAGGTCAGCCAGCATCCGAGGAGCAGGAGCATCAACGTTTCAGGGGTAAGTCCTTCATCAGAAATTATGATGAAGGGCTTATTCCTGAAATGTCAATTCTCCTACTCCTCAGATGCTGCCTGACCCGCTGTGCTTTTCCAGCACCACACTCTCGACTCTGATCTCCAGCATCTGCGGTCCTCACTTTCTCCATCGTGATGAAATTAACCAGGAAATGCATTGAGATGGACTTCCACCAAGCATGCTTTCAATCTGTGCCACACCATTAGGAATAGATTTCTGAAAACATCAGACAAATGGTGTAATTTACCTCAGAATTATTATTGAGATCAGCTGCATTTACAATATTAACGGTTTTCATAAATGTCCATGATAGTCTAGTGGATAAAGCATCACCATACGTGACATTCAACTCCAAAGAGTAACTGAAACGTACACCTACATGCAACAAACAAGGGCATGAATGGTTCAACAAAAAAAACTCTCGCCGTTGAATAATTCACTAACACTCAACATCTATCCTCAAAAATAAGCAAGTGATTTGAAGAGAAACGCCAGCTGTGTTGTAGCATATGTCATCATTTTGAGGGAAAGATGGAGTGATTCAGGGTGAACTAAGTTATTTTGATTTACTCATGGCGAGGAGAAATTCACTTGAAAGACTCAGCAGATCTGGCAGCATCTGGGAGAGAAAGCAGAGTTCTCATTTTGGGTCTAATGACCCTCCTTCTGAAGAATATCTGAAGAAGTATTACTGGACCTGAAATGTTAACTCTGCTTTCTCTCTACAAATACTACCAGATCTGCTACGTTTTTCCAGCAATTTCCTTTTTTTTTATTTCTGATTTGCTGTATCTGAAGTTCTTTGGGGTTTTATTTTGTTCAGGAGAAGTGAATTCTGTTTCCAGTCATTTTTTAGACAAGTCCCTATGCTAAAAGCACATGGTGTTCTATGCCCTTAATATCAGTTACATTTACTTTGAAGAATTAAGTAATGGAATATTATTATAAATTTATCAAGAAATAGTTTTTGGTTGATTACTTGAAAAATGCAGTGATGTGTATCATCTGATACATTGTCCGAAAGAAAAGGTGATGTTTTAGCCATCAATGCAAGGAAGTAATAATGAGATGAAAGCTCATGTTAAAGTTTGTTTCATGGGTGTAAGTGTAATGAGGTTAGCCAGGTAGCCCTCCTAGAATATGAGTTCCCTAATTGGGGTTGTCAGTCAGGGATCCCTGGCTCACAGATAAGGAGTGTCAGAGGTTCTGTTCACTCTGGGAGCTGGATTTGAGGGAGCTGAGTCAGTGTCAAAGACTCTCTACATGTAAATAAAGGGTAACTTGGTGATAGGATACCGGCCTCTATGGAGATATTTCAGTAAGTAGCTGTGCTTTGAAAGCCATGAAAGAATGTCAGATTAATGCTGTTAACATAACACGTAAGATACCTAACTCAGGCAAAACAGCCCCATTAATGTAACATTTCACCCCTGAACTAATTGTAGCATCCTTGAGGAAGTCTTGCAATGCCTTGTGAAATGATTCTGGAACCATACTCCACCATCTTTGACCTCAACATGCTGAAAAAATGATTCATGGTGCTGTTATTTTTTTAAAGCTGCTGTGCAATGGGAGATTTCTATGCCGATGCTTTGCAAGTATTCAACACTGCAATGAAAAGCTTTAAAATTAGTAGCAGCAATGTCCTTGCCCAGGATTTTGGAATGTGTGTATGAAGACTGTAGGGATGGTTAGGAACATTTAACAATGTTTTACAATTGTCTATGTTCAATATGTACTTGCACAATAAAAATGTAATTATACATGAAACAGAATTTATGACTTACTGCATGGAAATAGTTTGTGGTGTATCTCTTTGAACAAAATAATGAGCCAATGCTTCATATTTTCAGGCTTTAATGAGCTGAACAGTTGGCCCTGAATCACAGATACAAATTTAATAGTAGCTTGTGGCCATTATAATGCATTTCATCATTCCTAACGCATGTAGGTCAATAGTTCATGATCTGCATTTTAACTGCAGTTGCTATTTGCATAATTTATGTACATGTCTTAGATAGTTATATGCACAGTTATAACTTACAAGAAATATAATTCAATTATGGGATATTTGTGGGGGTAAAACATTTCTGTGCTTTCTTTACATCGACTAAAATTGTGAAAGAGATGAAAGGATAATAGATTAATATAAGGACTTCAGGCTTTGGTCTGAGATGCTTTACACATTTCCAATGTATTCAGTCTATGTTTTAATGATTGGCTGATACATGTCTTCAGATTGTTTGCTGGTACAGTCGGTCTGCCATAACCCATGTTTCTTCAACATGAATTGACTATAGTGCGATTGAAAAATTTAGACCATTATTTGTAGATTGCGAACGTTCCTTAATTGTATTGGCTGTAACATGATTCCGGTCCCATTAGTTTAAATGATGCTGCTAATACGCAATTTTCTTATAATGCAGGATTGCATGGGAACAGAACTATTGTGATAGATCAGAATAGACTGAATAAATACAGGTGACGTTTACTAGTGCACAGAGCAAGTAGCATTGAGTACACCTACACAGGGTACTAAACATAGAATTTGGTGAATGAAAGAATTTTGTTTAGTAATGGAAGAGGTGCAGTTCTGAAGGCAAGGAGGATTCTGAGGCAGAACAGGAGACAAAAGTTCTTCAAAGTGAATTCAGAGGCATTAATGAAAATTGTTTAACTATGAGAATGGATCTTTGCAGGCAGCTGAGGCCTGTTGCTTACAATTCCCACACATTTTAGATTAGATTCCCTACAGTGTGGAAACAGGCCTTTCAGTCTACACCGACTGTCCGCAGAGTAACCCATTTCCCTCTGACTAATGCACCTAACACTACGGGCAATTTCACATGGCCAATTCACCTGGTCTGCACACCTTTGTACTATAGGCGGAAACCAGAGCATCCAGAGGAAACCCACGCAGACACCGGGAGAATGTGCAAACTTCACACAAACAGTTGCCCGAGGCTGGAATCAAACCTGGGACCCTGGTGCTGTGAGGCAGCAGTTGAACCACTGAGCCACCGTGCCGCCCTGTGGGAACATCAGACAAAACATGTTTTTTGGGAGGCCACTTGTGGGAAATAAAACCCACTCACTTCAATAATTTCAGTCCGAGACAAGATCTGAAGCAACAGTATCGTTTATTATATGCTTGCAAGCGTGGTGCCTAAAATAGACACGCAGAGTTGAGCAAGTACATATCTTTTATAGGATTCATTTCTCTTTCCCTCCTCCTCTCTTTCCTTCCCTTCTAAACCCAGTGCCCATTGCTATTGTTTATCTCTTGCCTTATGCGGCCTTGTGCATAATAAAGTACAAGTTTCACTTGGTCATTTCACCACATCCTGCTATGGTCCATTGTTAGGTAAATCCTCCTTCACTACCATCTGTTTCCCTGGCTTATAACATTTCCTCCCATTCTTCATCCATTCTGAGCCTTATGACCTTTTAATTGTGGTTTGTTTTGTTTTTGCAGAAGTGGGAAACAGATGCTTATAACTACTGTTTGTACCGGCATATCTAGCTTAACCTACACCCCCTCCCCTCACTGCACCTTATCTATTTGTCTGTAACATCTACTGTGTTTGCCGGCACATTTCATTCTTGTATGCACATTTTAGCTAATACAAAAATAATTATATATTTCCTTCACATAGTTTCATTCTTGTTGACTCAGCTCTTGGTTGAAACAATTATACACTGGTGTGAGTTCATTTACCTTGCATAAGTAATTATGATTGCAGAAGTAACACTGCTTTGCCTACATCCCACACACTCATGCAGGAAATCACTCTAATTGCTCAAACTTTGGGTTTTAAAGCACAGTGGACCAATGGAGTCATCACTACAGAGCATCAGGGATGCTGAATGTTCTGGATTGAACATTCCAAATGGGGGCCACCTCGCTGGCAGAGCATTCAGGAATGAAGGTGGGTGACCCTCGGAAGAGTAGGAAGAGGCATGAAATGTAGGAGTCTTTGCGGAGAGTACACCTCTTAAACCCATTTACACTGGATACTATTGGGAGTGATGCCAGCTTGAGGGAGTCTTGTCCACACTGTGACAACAATAGCCAAGGGTTGTACAGGGGGAGCAGTAAAGAGTCCAACTGCTGTGATGATTGTTCAGGCTAATCTTACAGAGTTGAGACTTTTTGTATACAAATGTCAGTGTCAGCTTGGGTAAAACATTTGAACAGTAAATTATTTGCGTTAAATGGATAGGGAGGAGGTAAATAGGCAAGTGTTGCGCCTTCTGTAATTGCATGGGAAGGTGCGGTGGAATGTGGGGAGGTATTGGGAATGAAGGAGGAGTGGACCAGTGTGTCCAAGAGGGAACTGTCCACATGGAACGCTGCCAAGGAAAGTCAGATATGTATCTGCTGGAGGTGTCAAAAATAGTGGCTTACAATTCTTTGGATTCTTTCAGTGGGAAGTGAGGATTGTGGGAGGACAGAGAAAGAGTGAGGGTAGAAGTGCGGGAAACTGAATATGGCTAATAACCCTGTCGACCATAGTGGAGGGGAACCCTCAGTTGAGAAAAAAAGTCTCCTTGTGGAAGGTGGCACCTTTGAAACAGATGCAATGCAGAAGGAGAAACTGGGAGAATGGAATGGAATCTTTACAGGAAAACAGGTTGTGAGGATGTATAGTCAAGGTAGTTGTGGGAGTGGATGAGTTTTTATATATTTATATATATATATGAATTTCCAGAATTGAAAACAGAAATGCCAAGGAAGGGAAAGGAGGAGTCAGAGATGGAACAGATGAACGTGAGAGCAGGGTGAAAATAAAAATAAAAATTGATAAATATTTCAATTCCAAGCAAGAGAAAGAAGTAGCATCGATGATGTCATCAATGTACCAGACAAAGAGTTGTGGGGAGGGAGCTGAGTAGGGTTGGGACAAGGAATGTTCCGCTTTCCTCACAAAGAGATAAGCATAGCTGCACGTACCCATGGCCACAGCTTTGTGGACCTGGAGAAAGTGCGAGGAGTTAATGGAAAAGTGGTTCAAAGTGAGGACAGGTAAAGGAGTCTGGTGGTAGATGAGGATGGTTAAGGCAAATTTCCAGGAAGCAGTGGCGAGTCCTGAGGCCATCCATTTTGTGTTCCTTTGTATGGAAAAGGAAAATAAAACGTTTCTTTTTCCAATGTCAAATGAGCCAAAGGATGAAGTGGAATTGGGCAGCTCTCAGCTAGTGTGAGGCAGTGCTATTGGAGAGAGAGGTCAAGAGTGCACATATGGTAATACACATCTTAACATAAGCTTCCAATTACATAACCATCACATCACTAAGGCCACAGACTTCTAACTCTGTAATATTACCCAATTTTCCCCTGCCTCAGTTTATTTGCTGGAGCCCTTGTCCATCCTTTTGTTGCCTTTAAACTTAACAATCCTGTCACTTCTGACTCCCCTTCCAATTTATGCTCCATAAACTTCCTGGTGTCCATTCCTTACACACAACAGATATCTGTGCTGACTGAGCTTGATTAACTTCGAGTTAACCTTAATTGTAAAATTCTGAACATTATTTTCAAATCCTCACATGGTTTTGCCCGTCTCCATCTATATAATCTTGTGTGGTCCCACAAATCATTATGTGCTAGCAGTGTGTACTTTGAAAAAAGATGCACTGACACTTGCCTAGGCTCCTTCAGCAGGCCTTTTGCAAGCTAGCAACCTTTACCACTGAGAAGAACAAGGACAGCAGATTCACAACACTCACCATCCTGGTTTAGAATTGTATCCTTCACTGTAACTCGGTCAACATGCTAGAGCTCCCTAACAACAGCGTGTGGACTGCAGTGGTTCAAGAAGACAGCTCACCACTATCACCTTCAGGCAATTAGAGATGGACCATACATGCTGGCTATTTAACGATATTCCATATAATGTTAAAAAAAATCTATGCTTTTCTGTTTCTGGCCTCTTGAATATTTCCATTTTAACCTGCTGCACACTTGGTGGTTGAGCCTTCAGCTGTCAAGGCCCTAGGTTTTGCAATTCCTTCCCAATAACTCTGCCTCATCCTTATTCCTTCCTCCTCCAAAAGTCTCCTTAAAAAATGTCTCTTTAAAGTTTTTGATCACATGCCCAAATATTTCCTTATGTGTGGTTTGGTCAAAATTAACTCTATAATATTCATGTGAAGCACCTTGGATGTTTTCTGATATGATTGCAAGTTGAATTAGTCTTTCTTTCTGTGCAGCCTTGCCCAGCTTCTGCTTAGCAGCTTCTAGATGCACTGTGATCGAAATATAATATGTTAGACAATATAGACATTAAGGCATAGTTTTAACTAACCAGTTGGACAGCCTGCTTAATTTTACTCTATTTATTTCAAACACCCCTTTCAAGATTCCCAGTTGGTGAGTAACAGAGCTGTGAGTAATGAACTTTTAGTGTAAGATTTTCATAAGGGTAATGGCTCTCTCTGGATGCTGTGTTCTTGCAAAGCCAAGAAGACCTGTTAATACTGTGTTAAACGTAAAACTGTGTTAAGTGTCAATCTAATTGAGCAACTTAGCAATTGAGCAATACTTTAATAGGCAACTCAATTCTCTCAAGGCGAATTGAGTATAAGTTGTCTAATGCTTTCATGCTGTAGGTTGAAGTCAGTGGCTTGAAGCCAACATCTTAATGTCCTCTCATTTTTACTGGATTTAATTCCTCATCTGCACACAAACCACACGCTCCTATAGATTTAAAATTCCCCCAGAAACCTTTTGAAGCCGGTTTCTGTACAATGACCACAACAGAATGCTTGTTGGTGGTTTTAATATTCTATGACATTGAAAGTTTTTTAAATGAAGTAAAATCTATGAGATTTAATTTAAATTTCATTAACATCCCCACTTGACAAATACTCTGAGATTGCACAATCAAATACTGTTATTGCATATTATTTTTTAATATGAGATGAATTCACATGAAACAATGAACATATAATCAAAGAACAAGAGTTGGCCACTAGGCCCGTCAATAAAATCATGATCTGATTTTAACCTCAACTCCATTTTCCTGCATATCCCCTGCTAATTTCCATTCCCTGGTAATCAAGGATCTATCAAATTCTGCCTAAAATTATTTCAAGATTCTACATCCATTGCCTTTTGATAAAAGAAATTCCAAAGACTGTTAACCCTCTGAAAGAATAGAATGTTTCCTCATCTCTTTTTAAAACGGGCAAGTCCTTATTTTTAGATTTTGAACTCCTGGTTCCAGCTTCTCCGACAAGCTACCATACCAATGGCTCTTGCATCCAAATCATCCATATAAATAGATGAACACCCCCCCCCCCCCCCCCCCCCCCCACCCCCCAGCACTCAACCCTGTGGCATACCACTCGTGACATCCTGAATAAGATCCATTTATTCTTTCTGCCTGCTGCCTGTTAGCCAGTCAATTATCTCCGTGTCATTATGTTACTCCCGACACCATGGGCTTTTCATTTCTGCAGTAACCTTTGATGTGGCACTTCATCATAATTCAGAAACTGTTCTCCTCACTACTCGGGTAGAAGTGGCAATCTGCACTGAATCCATACAGATGATTCATTCCCTAATGGTACTGGCATAACTGATTTCAGCAATGGATGTGGAATTTGTTATAAGTCAAAAATTTATTGCTCCTCCTACCACTGTTGAAGTAAGCATGAGAAAGTGCAAGAGTACCTTATCATTTAAAGGATAATGGGACAAAAATATGATAGTAAAGGATCTGAAATAGTTTTTCTGGAGTGCACTGCAGAGACATTTGTCACAATGCATAATCAAGATTTCTTGATATAGATGCAGTTAAGTGCATTTTTCACATAGATGTATTGAAATGGTTATTAGACTGACCTCAAGGGAAATATGTTGCGTGAAATCAATTTTCTGTGGTCAAATTATATTCATAATTGTGCATCGCTTCAATGCTATTTTGGACATGTGCAGAGAGCACATTATTAGTAGGATTGAAAGTTGTATGCAGTTATAATTTGATGGCATCTAGAGTCAACAAAAGTTGACTGGAACAACAGCTGAAACAAAAGTTCTTATATTCTTGGAGATCTCTGAAGGTGCTTAACCGAGTTCTAGCCTTTGCTAAAGCTGAATGGGGTGGGCATTGAAATTTGATAGAAATGAAGAGAAAGCCTTTTAACTTGTTGTTTGGATTAATGATACAGACTTGATTTTAGATACATAAAGGAACAGCTTTTGTGCAGATGGCTTAAAGAAGATGACTTTCTAGTTTTCACTTTATTAGCTAAAAGCCAATCATTGCTTGGAGTAGTTGGAAGGTGAAAGGAACAGGACGTTTTTTTTGTAAAATTCATCAGAATTTTGAAGTGCTGATTGCTGTAGTCGGTACATAAATAGATTATTTGGATGAATACAGTTGACATATTGGAACAAGGAGATCAATGTATAATAAGGGTACAGCATATTCTGGTAATTTACTTTTTCCTGAAATGGCAACGAGGGGTAAAGGTTGAAATGTTTCATAGAAACTCCGCAACAAGCTTTATATTTTACTAAACATAACAGCCTATCTACTACAATCTGTTCTATCCAGTACTTTCCCAGTTTATAGTGCCTCCTTTCTCTTGCTTTTTTTCAAAACCATTCAATGAGAATTTATTTCTTAGCTAGCAAATTCCAATGCCCAGTTCGAAAGTGATGGAACTGAGTTGTGTTTTGGCTTGACACTGTTGCTTATTGTTATATGATGTTCTCCAGCTGACTTTGCTTTATAGTAAATTGTATGTTTCCTATGTTAATTGTGCCATTTTATCATTTCAAACTATGTTAATATTTCTGTGAGCATGTTGACTTTACAGATTTCTTTTGTTCTCAAAACGTGTTTTCAGTTGAGTAAGGATAAAGATGCTCTTCAGTAGTGGCTGCTGTTTTGGTTGTGATGTTGTCATGCTGATTTTTTTGTTTTAAAATCTGATGCTCAGTGCCTCCCACATCTCTCTTTGCTTCTCATTAACTCATGTCCTTCATAATTGCTGCTGCCTCCCCCTACGCCTCCCCACCCACCTCCAGTTACTCCCTCCCACTCACAAAAATGCTTTGCTCTCAATGCCCTGGAGAGTTGGTGGAAAGGAAGTGAAAGTGAGCATTGGATGGAAGTTGTGAGCGGGAGGGTCAGGTCAGTGTGAGGGTTGGAAAGGGGAGTGATGAGTGGGAGTGCCAGAGGAACAAGGTATCAGTGTAATGGAAGAGCAGGCGAAGGAGCAAATATGGATAGTCAAGAGATGTTGAGAGCTGGAGATGGGAATTGAGGAGTAGGAAATTAATTGAAAGCATATGAGTTGAGAGTTAATGAGTTACTAAATTTAGTGTAAGGATTTTTTGGATTGTCAGATTCAAAGAAGCCAATAATTTTTAAATTTAATATTACAGAATAGTTAGTGTAACCTAAGCATATTTCATGTTTTCTTATGTAAGTCAGAACACGTTTTGGTAAGGATGTTGTCTTTTTAAAAATGCATTGAGAGTACTAAACAAGGGATACTTCTTATAGTTTTAAAGAGGTAGGCCAAAAGAACATAAGATATAGGAGTAGAATTAGGCCATTCCGCCCATTTGAGTGTGCTCCACCATTTGATCATGGCTGATATGCTTCCCAACCCCATTCTCCTGCCTTCTCCCATAACCCTTAATCTTCTTACCAATCAAAAACCTATTTATCTTTGTCTTAAATACACTAAATAAACTGGCTTCACAGTCTTCTGCAGCAATGAGTTTCACAGATTCACCAACCTCTGACTGAAGAAATTATTTTTCATCTCAGTTCTAAAGGGTCATCCCTTCACTCTGAGGCTGTGCCCTTGGGTCCTAGAGTCTTCTGGTGTGGAAACCTCTTCTCCACATCGACTCTATCCAGGTCTCTCAGTATTCTGTAAGTTTCACTCATTCTTCTAAACTTTATCAGGTACAAACCAGAGTCCTCAATTGCTCCTCATATGACAAGCTCTTCATCCAGTAGATTACTGTCATAAACCTCCTCTTTATTACCCTCCAATGCCAGTTCATCCTTCCTTTGATACAGCGTCAAAAACTGCCCATATTATTTCAAATGCAGTCTGTCTAAAGCTTTATACAGACTCAGCTGTACATCCCTGCTCTCATAATCTAGCCTCTTGAAATGAATGCAAATGTTACATTTGCCTTCCTAACTGCCAACTGAACCTGCACGTTAACCTTAGGAGCCCTAATTAAGGATTCTTTTAAATCCATTTGTGCTTCAGAATTTCAGAAGCCTTTCTCAATTTAGAAGATAGACTTCAACTCTATTCCCGACCAAAGAACATAACCTCTCACTTTCCAATATGTATTCTATATACGCCACTTCTTTGCCCACTCTCCTAGCATTTCCAGTGCTCTTCTGCAGCCTCTCTACTTCCTCAGCATTACCTGACCTTGTACCTATCTTTGTGTCATCTGCAAACTTAGCAACAATGCCCTTGGTTCGTTTGTCCAGATTGTTAATGTATAACGTGAACAGTTGTGGTTCCAACACTGACCCCTGCTGAACTCCACAAGTCACCAACTGCCATCCTGAAAAAGATCTCTTTGTTCCCACTCTTTGCCTTCTGCCTGTCAGCCAATCCCTTATCAATGCCAATACCTTGGCCGTAACACCAGGAGCTCTTATCTTATTTTGCAGCCACCAGTGTTGCAACTTGTCAAAGGCCTTCTGGAAATCCAAATAGACCACATCCATTGCCTGTCCTTTGTCTAACTTGCTCATTACCTCATCAAAGAATTCTGACAGTTTTGTCAAGCATGACCTCCCCTTGACGGGATGGTTTTTGATTTTTTTTGAGGCTACGGTTTGGATTTCTGGGTTGTCTTCTTGATTCTCACTAGCTCTCTTATTCAGTGATGCCACACATTACTGCCTTGTTGATGTATGGACACTCAAACAGAACTAAGTATATTTTTAATATCCTCAATAGAGATCACCTCTCCATTAAACTTGAAGCCATAATATACATTAATTTCCTAAATACTAATACTGTGTTAAATTAACACAGGAAACAGGCAAAAGCCAACAACAAAAGATTTTTTCAAAGTTACACTCTAATGTATGGACTCACAAAGCTCTTATTCTACAAACTGTCTGCCACAGACTGGTAAGATCATAGCTAATGCTATTTCATTGTATATGCAGAAAGCCAAAAGATTTTTTGGGTCTAATTTTTTAACTGAGCTAGTCAACCTTCTATTTTGAAATGGTTAATATCAAGACCATCATGATCCAATAGATAAAACCTGTTATATGCCAAATGAAGATACTACTCAACAAGTCAGATCCTAGAATGAAATCCAGCTTGATAGATCATGTATTTTATTTAGTGTGGTGATCATTCACTGTAATATAAGCACACATGGCTGAAGAGTTTCTGTAATTTACTACGTAAAAGGGAAAGTGATAATATTAAACAAACTCTGCTATCTAAATGTAGAACACAGTTGTTATGACGCAGGGTAAAACCCTCTGTTAATTTTAAACCAGCAACACGGAAAAGATTTATCCCCTGCAGTAATCTGTGAAAATTTGAGACACCAAGAACTATTTAAAGTAAAAAGTAACAACTTTATTTCTTAAAAGTATAACAGAAAATAATTAACTAATAATTATTTACAATCCTAACTTTACTTTCCCTTCTATAATACTGTCTGATAAATCCCCTGATTAATATTTACCAAAATTCAAATTCAAAACTAGCCAGCTGTCGAATCTTTTCTACATCCTCTGTAGATTTTCTTCGCCTTAGGGATTTCTGTTTCACAGGTCACTGATTATGAAGGTGCCTTTAAGAGAGTTACTTTTCTGGGCAGTCTGCAGATGTTGGAGGCTTGGCAGTTCTCTCTCAACTGTCCATGTTTTCCTGATCTTATACCCCTAAAGCAGCGGATTGTGTCATTGGTTTTTAAAGTTGTCAATATACTAAATTCAAACTTGATTAGAGTTTGGTGTTTGTTTGGGGTATAATTTAAACTGATTGACCTAATTCAAATTTGTTTTTGTCTCCAGGCAACCAGCTACTCAAGCTGATGGATCAAAAAGTTACATTATACCTTATTCAGCACGTTTGGTGCTGTCACATAGTTCTGCTAACTTTTAACGTTCTTTAAGATACAGTACACTTCTACATCTTCATGAAACAGTTTAAATAAATCTTATAAATCACAGAAAAACTAAAACTTTACCTTACTTCCTAACACATCACTTTACAGAAATACAAATCAAGATAGAGTATTCCTCTATCTCAAATCTTTAGGTTTGATGAAATGGATTCTTCTCCGGTCCCTCCTGAATATTGTGAAGTCTTTTTTGATTACTCTTAAAACTGAAAGCTTAGACTTTCTCAGTCTTTTAAAGTATAGATTTCTAACCAATCACTCCCGTTGGGGAAGTTGCACAAACCAGCTTTATATTAATGTGAATTCTTTCCTGAGCTGTCAAATACTCCTCTCTAGGAGATAAATTATATTGTGTTTCTCATCCCGGTTAGATCTCCTCTGAACAGCTCAAAACTTCCAATCTCTGAGTTTTTAAAACTAAAATCAATCTTTAATTAAAAAAAAACTCTATCTGTCAATGGCCCTTTCCAATATTCTTTCAACAGGTCAGTTTTGATTATGAATAATCCATGTTCAATCCATTCAGTGCAATCCTTCAGTCTTGGAATAGGATATGAATCTGTTTTTGTTACTGTGTTGACTTTGCAATGAACAAGATTGAATCTTTGCAACATGATTTTGGCATAATAATGATGTGTGAGCTCCAGCTACTATAATGTAATTGTTCCTCATGAATTTCATCTCTTTGCTCACTTCAGTTTGTTTCTCTGGATTGAGTCTATAAAGATTCTTTTCATAGGTAATGCATTCTCTCCACTGATGTAATGAATAGCAAAGGATGTTTTTCCTGACCCATTCACACAAATTAATTTATGAGTCTGTAAATTTACTTTGTAAATCATTTCAGTAGTTTACTGGTGTATAAAATATTATGCTAGGCACTGTTTTAAGCACATTGGTATTAGCCAATATGATTGCTCGTGGATCCATGTTTGAATTTTGAATTTCTGATTCATTCTCCAATTGTTCTGAAACTTTGTCTTCACTTCTCATTTCTTTTACTACACTTTTCTCCTGATTATCTTTCCTATCATAATATCTGTTGAACATATTAACATAATACTCTCACAGATTATACCTTCGGTCTAGAGTACTCACTACATAATTCACACCATTGAGTTTCTTTTCTCATTTGATAATGCCCACTAACTTTTGCTTTTAATGATTCCCCAGGTGTCTTTTCTCCAGTAGTAAAATTTTGGATTTTGGACTTTTTATCTACTTGTGTTTTTATTGTCTATTGAGCACTCTGCAGTCTTGTTTTGTCAAACCCACGTACTTTAGTTCATTTCTGTCTGTAACTCAAAATTGAGGCTGAAAGTGTAGAGCTTTGATTTATCAGTTTTTCTTTAATCAATTTGATTGGTCCTTTCATTTCATTTTTGCATATCAGTTCAATAGGATTGAATCCAGCGTACTCATTAAGAAGCACTCCTAATGACAAGCACTAATAGTGAAATTTTGTTATCCCAATCATTAGGATATTCTTGACAATAAACTCAAATTATACTCTTCAAAGTTTGACACCATCTTGTGGATGACTGTTGAAAACAATTTTTCTCCCAATTACTCACCATTTCTTTGTATATTTGTAATAATATTTGACATGCTGTCTGTCAAGTTAAACTCACCACTAATTAGCTCTCTCCAATGATAGAGTGATCTGCTGGAACTGTGTTATAGTACTGAATTATTGATTCAATTTTTGAGTAGGCTTTTTAATAACATTCTCCATTCGGAATCCATTTCATTTCCATTGGCGAACATGGGTGAAACTTGCCAGCCTTCTTCTCTTTGGATGAGCAGAGGGATCTTGGTGTCCATGTACACAGATCTCTGAAAGTTGCCACCCAGGTAAATAGTGCTGTGAAGAAGACATATGGCGTACTGGCTTTTATTGGTAGAGGAATTGAGTTCCGCAGTCCTGAGGTCATGGTGCAGTTGTATAAGACTCTGGCGCGGCCACATCTGGAGTATTGTGCGCAGTTTTGGTCGCCATACTATAGGAAGGATGTGGAGGCACTGGAACGGGTGCAGAGGAGGTTTACCAGGATGTTGCCTGGTATGGTAGGAAGATCGTACGAGGAAAGGCTGAGGCACTTGGGGCTGTTCATTGGAGAAAAGAAGGTTTAGGGGTGACTTGATAGAGGTGTACAAGATGATTAGGGGTTTAGATAGGGTTGACCATGAGAACCTTTATCCGCGTATGGAGTCAGATATTACGAGGGGGCATAGCTTTAAATTAAGGGGTGGTAGGTTTAGGACTGATGTTAGGGATAGATTCTTTACTCAGTGAGTCGTGAGTTCATGGAATGCCCTGCCAGTAGCAGTGGTGGACTCTCCCTCTTTATGGGCATTTAAATGGGCATTGGATAGGCATATGGAGGAAAGTGGGCTAGTGTAGGTTAGGTGGGCTTGGATCGGCGCAACATCGAGGGCCGAAGGGCCTGTACTGCGCTGTATTTTTCTATGTTGTATGTTCTTTACCTTCATACCTTTTGTTTCGATTTTTAAAAACTGCATCTGATAATTGAATTTTCATACCAACTTGTTTTTCATAATTGTGTAATTTTAAGGTCACGACATAGTCAGGAAACAATCTATGATGTTTCATGTGTAGCGTCTCCATTTTCTTCTACCTGTGTTGGATATTCCATAAGGCCAATGTTTGTGAACCAGTCAGGCCATTTCCCAAAATAAAATCTATACCTCATGATTTATTTCAGTACTTCCAGTATGAGTTCTCCATTTGTTAACTTGCACTTTAATCCAATTCTGTATAATGGGACTGGTTTGTCAACTCAATGTATACCTGCAACTAATGTCTTCTTTGTAATTTAGCCCTTGGGAAGTAAAGTTGTTTTTTGTATTCACTCATCAAAAGTGGCTGGACCAGCATTTATTGCCTGTCCTAGTTTCCCTCGAAAAGGTGGAGTTGCCTACTTAAACCACTGCAGTCCATGTCCTGTAGATGCACAATGCCTCTGGGGAGGGAATTCCAGTATGTTTTTCCCATTGACACTGAAAGAACAACAATATATTTCCAATTAGGGGCAATTGCATGTGGTGGTGTCCCAATGCTGCCCTTGTCCTTCTAGATGGTCATGGTGGCTGGTTTGGAAGGTGCTATTTGAGGAGCTTTGGTGAATTTTTGCAGTGCATCTTGTAGATATTACACACTACAGCTACTGAGAATGAGCGGTGGAAGGAGGGAATATTTATGGATGTGGTGCCAATCAAGCATTCTGCTTTTTCCTGGATAGTGTCGAACCTCTTGTATGTTCCTGGAACTGCACTCATCCAAGCAAGTGGGAATATTCCATCACATTTCCAGCTTGTACCTTGTAGATGTTGAACAGGCTTTCGGGAGTCAGGAGATTATTTATTTGTTGCAGTATTCTGAGCCTCTGACCTGCTCTTTCAGTGTATATAAATATTATCCAGTTCAGATTCTGATGAATGGTTGAATGCCACTGAATGTCATTTAATGCCATTAAATTGACCATCTCCAATAAGAAACATTGTCACTTGCCACTTTTCAGCCCTTACTACTGTTGCTTTTGAACATGGGCTGCTTTAGTATCTGACGAGTTGCAAATGGTGATGAACATTGTACAGGCATCGGTGAACATCCCCACTTCTGACCTTATAATGCAGGGAAAGTCAGCGATGATGTCTGGTCCTAAGATAGTACCCTGAGAAATTCTTGTAGAGATCTCCTGGAGCTCAGATCACCTGATCTTCCGCGAAGCGAATCATCTTCCTAAGTGCTAGGTATCATTTGAACCATCAACGAGTTTTCCCCGTCATTCCCGCTGACCCTGATTTTTTTTTGCCAGGTCTCCTTAATGCCATACTCTGTCAATGGCAGTAGCTCTCACCTCCCCTGTTGATATCAGCCAGCATCTGTGACTGACTAACTGCAGTGTCTGTCAGCATCTTTATCGATTCACTTGCTTGATTGGAAGCGTTAGGAAATGTATCCGGGTAGAGTTAAAGTATAGAACCTCCAACGATCTGATTCTCTTCATCAACATTTGAAGAAACATTTCCACGTCATTCCTGAGACAGCTGCCCCTTTTTAGCAAATGCTGGTGGAATCTTCTGTTTGCATTATTGCTAGGGTTTTAATACCTATTAACTTTCCTCATGTTCCCTTTCCTGAAGTTTCTGTGGACATCCCTGCTACAACATTCAGTCTCTGATTTAACTTCCAGCAATTGACTTTGTTACATCCAGTCTTATTACAATGGAAGCGTGTTGCTTTCTTTGTATGATTTATTTGGTTCCAGCCTTTCTTCTTTACTGCTTTGGTGTCTCTTCCACCTACTGATTTTCTTTTGTCTGCTAATTCTCTCAATTTAGCCTTGTGGAAGATTTCAAATAATTCACTATTATATCTTTTACTCCGAGAAAAGTTTTTGGAACATTCAAAACCTTTTCTGAAACCCAATCTTTAACAATAAACTTGATCACAGCACGTTGTGTAATGCTCAGCACCATGACGTAACTGTTTCTTTTAAAAAAAACACACACACATAGATCCGTCTTAAGTTCAAGGTTCTCAGATCACAGCAAGAGCCACATTTGTTGTGATCCCAGCTGATGGTACTGCTAGATGAGTCAGGTCCCAGATTAATGGGTACTGCCATTGTCATTGTAGGGGATCATTCAGTTGCAATGCAGAGGATTGGCTAGGTCAGACTGGGGATTTGTGCCCTTGCAGTCTGGGATTTGGTCTTAGGTCACTCTTTGAGGTGTAGTGTAAGCAGGCCAGCATTTTCACTTACATTAGATGGGGTGCTGTTAAAGGATTGGTCCAGTGTTTTACCCATGGTTACCCAGGACTATTCTGGCAAAATAGTCCAGGGTGTAGGACACAGTCAGTGATAGGGTTTCGGTCGATGTTGTTTAGAGTGCATGTCCATGGACTCCTGGAGAAATAAAGCACCTCAAATGTAGGAATGGGCTTCATTGTGTTGGGTTGCTGAGAGAATTATGACCATAATAGGGGAAGTTGCAGACAGTAGGGTAGGACATCATAGGGGACTGGAACTCTCACAGGGAGGCTCTAAGGAGGACAATGTTAACCTGACTCTGTAGGTGGATGATGTAGTGCCAGCAAGGGTATGGTTCCTTCAGGGTTTTGGGAATAGAGCAAGCAAATTAATCATGATTGAAAGGGGCTTAACAAAAATTGGGAGAGGTGGTGGGGAGACTGGAGGGTCATTGGACCACAGGGACAGCAGCATAAGAGGGAACATGAATGGGGAGATATTTGTGGGTTGTTGGCAGGGTCTACATGTCACTGAAGTGAACTTAAAGTTAGGACTTCGGCATATCTGAACAAGTTATGCAATAAGTTCACAAAATGGCTGTAATTGCATGAAAATGAGGAGAAGTAAATTCCTGTTTTCTTCTACTGACTTTTAATTGCGCCGTTCACTTTGAGGCTTTGCAAGAGGTAGTTGTAGTAATCATGCATTCACTACTCAAAGTTAAAAATCACATGACACCAGGTTGTAGTCAAACAGGTATATTTGGAAGTACAAGGTTTCGGAGGGCTGTTCCTTCGTCAGGTAACTCCCAGCAGCTGCCAGTCAGCCTCCAGAGGGAGAAGCTACAGGACATGATCTGCCAAAGCAGGCAGAGGAGGACAGAGAACCACGGTTAATAGGTTTTCTTGCAGCCATGAAATGTTGGCAAGTCAACACTGCAGAAGATTAAAGATATTCTGATCCATCATGTCAGCTATATCTGCTGCCAGAAAAGGACTTGTATTCCTGAGGACTAGTTGTAAATCAGTCCAGGTGCCCTTCATTTTCAATCTTAGTGGCTCATTTCGGGAACAACTGGCGAACTCTACCATCTCTGAATCCTCTCTTAATATATACATCTGGGTTTTTACTGATGCTGCTGGTTTCATAAGAGTCCACCGTCTCATTTACCTTCAACCTGAATGAAGAGAGTCAAATTGCTAGGGACTTAGGATTCTTGACCATCCCCACGTATAGGATGCTACTGATGCACCCATGTTACTTTTGAGAGTACCCTCTCACCAATTAGTGATATTTGAGAAAGGACAGGATTTCGCACCCTTAATGCTCAACTAATTAGTGACCATTAAAATGTCATTTTAGAGGACTATATCGGGTATCCTGGGAAATGCCCTGACACTCATCCATATTGTAGCACTCCTTCCTTCCAAAGTCCTTAGCCATGTAGAGATGGCTATTGGGAGTCAAGGGGTACCACCTCCAAACCTGGTCAGGGCATCTGCAGGAAATGTACAGATGGATGCAGAGCCAATGTACAATGCTGTACATGCTTCCACTAATGACATGGTGAAACTGAAAAGAGATCTCCTGAAGTCGAGGTTTCTACACTTGATGTGGCTTTGCACTATATTCCAATCCAAGTGTTCCACACCATTGTGGAATGGTGTGCCCCTCATAATTTTCATATACAAACAGGGAAATATCCTGGATGCACTTGAAAAAGTTGAGAGATACCAATTCGGCTGAGGATCAGGACATTAACTCAGAGAGGATGAGAGAGTATTGGTTTGGAGAAATCACAAGGCTGCAGGTCAACTGTATTGCTAGCTGCTTCAGGATGACTGAGCAAGCTGGGTATAGACTTTGTTTGATTTTTTTTCCAATATCTAAGTTGCTTATTTAGCTGGTAGAACCTTGCTTGGTATGAAGGACATGTCTATCACCTTTTTTTATTGCAGATTAAATGTTGTACATGTCGATGTGTAAGTTATATCCTCAATTGAACCAAAGCTAAAGTTGTCACATAGACTCTGCCTTATATCAGCATTAGGGAGAAAGTTGCAGTGAGGTGGCACTAAACTTATTTAACTCAGAAACCATCCATGAAAATCTGATATGAATCACTTTCCCTCACGAGAGCCAGCTGGTTAACAAAAATTCTGAGGAAGCTCCTTTCGACTCTTCCTTCATCTCTATCCCTTCATCAGGTCAGGATGTGCAGAGGTTGTAGCATTGCCTTGATAATCTAGAACATCCTTAATGACCTGGGTTTAACCTATGAGAGGCAGCCCATTATGTAACTTTTCTCTCTCCAGACCAGTGCTTTGTGAGGTATTGTGGACTTGTGACCTGCCCATTGAACATCTCCAAGTCTGGAATGTCACTGCTAACCTTGCAACCTACTGACATGTGTGGAACCATCACTGATCCTGTTCTCCCACCCATAAAATGGATGTCAATATTGTAGGATGTTTGCAGGCACATCCCCTGGACATTGCCTTTTAGGCTCAGTGACCTCCACATTGAAATGCAATGCCATGGCTTCAGTTCTCAACGTTTGATATTCCTGGATTGCTGATGGATTAACTTTCTTCTTGTAAGTGATCATCACTGCTTGGCAATTGCAACATTTTCAGTGTTTGGCATCTATGATGAGTAGCTGAAAATGTGTTGCTGGAAAAGCGCAGCAGGTCAGGCAGCATCCAAGGAGCAGGAGAATCAATGTTTCGGGCATGAGCCCTTCTTCCTGAAGTCATAGAGATATACAGCATGGAAACAGATCTTTCGGTCCAACCCATCCATGCTGACCAGATATCCCAACCCAATCTAGTCCCACCTGCCAGCACCCGGCCCATATCCCTCCAAACCCTTCCTATTCATATACCCATCCAAATGTTGTAATGTTTTAAATGTTGCAATTGTACCAGCCCCCAACACTTCCTCTGGCAGCTCATTCCATACATGTACCACTCTCTGTGTGATAAAGTTGCCCCTTAGGTCCCTTTTATACTTTTCCCCTCTCACCCTAAACCTATACTGTCTAGTTCTGGACTCCCCCACCCTAGGGAAAAGATTTTGTCTATTTATCCTATCCATGCCCCTCATAATTTTGTAAACCTGTATAAGGTCTCCCCATAGCATCCGACACTCCAGGGAAAACAGCCCTAGCCTGTTCAGCCTCTCCCTATAGCTCAAATCCTCCAACCCTGGCAACATCCTTGTAAATCTTTTCTGAGCCCTTTCAAGTTTCACAACATCTTTCCGATAGGAAGAAGACCAGAATTGCATGCAATATTCCAACAGTGGCCTAACCAATTCCTGTATAGCCGCAACATGACGTCCCAACTCCTGTACTCAGTACTCTGACCAGTAAAGGAAAGCATACCAAATGCCTTCTTCATTATCCTATCTACCTGTGATTCCACTTTCAAGGTGCTATGAACTTGCACTCCAAGGTCTCTTTGTTCAGCAACACTCCCTAGGACCTTACCATTAAGTGTATGAGTCCTGCTATGATTTGCTTTCCCAAAATGCAGCACCTCACATTTATCTGAATTAAACTCCATCTGCCACTTCTCGGCCCATTGGCCCATATGGTCAAGATCCTGTTGTAACCTAAGGTAACCTTCTTCGCTGTTCACTACACCTCCAATTTTGGTGTCATCTGCAAACTTACTTACTGTACCTCTTATTCTTACATCCAAATCATTTGTATAAATGACAAGAAGTAGAGGACCCAGCGTCGATCGTTGTGGCAATCCATTGGTCACAGGCCTCCAGTCTGAAAAACAACCCTCGACCACCACCCTCTGTCTAACAATTGGAAAATATATTGGCAAAAGTGATGTGATTTACAATGATGTAGCATCCATGCCACCCATGTACCCTTGGTATGTTTTCTTCTCCTTCCCCCTCCCATTACGTCTAGTTACACTGCCTGGGTTCTGCAGCTGGGTAATTAGCCCTGTTGATTTGGAAGATTTGGCTGATGATATTGTGTTGCTTTATGACTGAAATGGTCCAGGCCTGTTGAGGATCTCTCCTCAAGATGCAGGGTTACCCTTCTCAGCTGGTGCTGCTGCATGCTTTGGAAACATAGGCAGGGACATGTTGGAGGAGCAGGGCACCTCCGGATTGCCCTAGAAGAGGCTTCTGGCACCATCTTGTCTTCCAGAGTTCAAGTTTTCTTTTCCCCTTTGCCTTGCCATTGATGCTGAACACCGGTGGCCAAGAACAGGGGTAGTCTCAATGGGGTGAATGGCCTGCTCCTGTTTCTCTGTTTCTATGCCTACCTTGCCAGCATGATTACCTTTTGCCCACATTGAGAATGATATCCTCCACACTCATACTTTTCTTGGAAACTTGGTTGTGGGAGAGAGAGAATGATGGAGTGTGATGGAAGTGGGTGCACGAGCAGTTCGCTATCATGCATGAGCAGGAGAGGTGATGAGCTGTCCCCAGTGAGTGAATAGGAAGCACAGAGGGCACAAGGGGCTAGTGGTTGTAGAGGTGATGAGGTGGGTGTGAGCGCTTGCATAGATATGATGTATGTATTGCTAAGGATTGTAGTCCATCACATTGGTAAAATGAGTGTGCAGTGGCAGGGAGAAGATGGTATAACTCTTTCTCTCGTGGAGCACAGGAGATTACTGAGTTCTGTTAGCACTGCTGAGTGATCCTTTTAACAGCAGAGACTGCATTGACCCCTAAGGCTGATCCTGGGCTGGATGTACCTGGTGATGTGGCCTCCTGTTGCAGTCAGTCAGGATGACCTCCTCTTCACTCACCGTCCTTCAGCACCTTAAAATCTTTCTCTACAAAGTGAGGAGCTCATTTATATTTTTTCTGTGCGATGTGTGCTCCACAGTGAGCACTTTAGAAGAGAGCACCGCAGTGTGAGAAAAGATTACTGGCCAGCAATATCTGATGTTGTGTCTAGCTGGGCTTTAAACATAGTAAAGGAACCTTAAAAGCTGGGAGGTCCTAGCAGTGGCGAGCACTTCCATCTCACTGACTACATGGTTTGCCAAGTAAATGTACCCAGCATCTTTCTTGCATAAATAATGAAATGGATGATTATGCAAAATAATTCACTTGCTTGCCGCCATTCTTTAGTTTTAAAAGGGAAAAATCTGCCTTTTCTATCTTCTGTTATTATCTATGTGATGTCTCCACTGTGAATGGTGCTCAACACACTCTTCCAGCTATTAACTCTTCCAAACCCATATATAACATTACCTTCCATTTTGATATTTGTTTTGCTAATTAATCTGTATCTGGTTTTCGTATCTTTGTTTAATTCAAACAAAGCTGTCCTTTATTCTGCTATCTCCTATATTCTTAGACTTAGTCTGGTCCTTTGCTTTGCTTCTTTACTCCAGCGATTACCCACTACCTTTTGGTCTGTGACTGTTCCTGGCCTTCCACTTTGTTCTGTGTTACCTTCCCCAGCTTTTCAACTTAATAAAACCCATCATGTTTTGACTTCTCTTCAGTTCTGAAGAAGAATCACATTGGACTCAAAATGTTACCGCCTCTCTGCAAAGATGCTGCCAGACTTGCTGAATTTCTGCTGCTCTTTGTTTTTATTTCTGAAGAAGACTCGCATTAGACTCAACACTAAACCTGCTTTTTTCTTCACAGATGCTGCCAAACATTGAGTTTTACCAACACTTTGTGGTTCTTTCTGAAATCCAGCAACTGATTTCCAGCATTTGTAATATTTTATTTTTATGTCTGGTATTGAATGTATTAAGATTTTCTGGGGTCATGGCTTCACCTTTCAGTATTGTAGCACCATTCTAATGAATTGGGATGGGCCCATTCGCCGCCGCTGATTAGCCACTGCCCTTTCATCGCCGAGGACTGTTCGCCACCGCCCATTGGTCGCTGAGGATGAATCGCCACCGCAAGTGTTTGTAACTCATTTTTATGAATAAACCAATAAAATCATATTTATTTCACCTTTTCTTTATCAATATGTAGTTGTATAAATAAAGGGGACTGAGAAGTATGAAAGAACAGGCTGGACGGAAAACAATCAGTACATATATGTATTTCCGACCCCAGTGGAGAAACGCTGGTGGCGAACCGGTAGTGGCTAATTGGCGGCGAATGTGCCGTGGTGAATCGTCACTAACCCTCTATGAATGCATGTCTTCTATTCTTCATTCCTATGTACAGTCATAGAGTCATAGTCATAGAGGTGTACAGCACAGAAACATTCCCTTCGGTCCAACTGTCCACGCCGATCAGATATCCCAACCCAATCTCGTCCCACCTGCCAGTACCTGGCCCACATCCCTCTAAACCCTTCCTATTCATCTACCCATCCAGATTCCTTTTAAATGTTGCAATTGTACCAGCCTCCACCACTTCCTCTGGCAGCTCATTCCATACATATACTACCATCTGCATGAAAACGTTGTCTCTTAGGTCTCTTTTATATCTTTCCTCCTCACCCTAAACCTATGACCTCTAGTTCTGGATTCCCCCACACCAGGAAAAAGACTTTGTCTGTTTACCTTGTCCACGCCCCTCATGATTTTACAAACCTCTATGAGGTCACTCCTCAGCCTCTGACACTCCAGGGGAAAACAGCCCCAGCCTGTTCAGCCTCTTCCTATAGCTCAAATCCTCCAACTCTTTGTAAATCTTTTCTGAACCCTTTCAAGTTTCACAAAATCATTCCTTTACACTTCAATTAAATTTTCTATGTCATTGATCTTCTTATTGATGTAGTTTATTAAATTGTTTTGTAATTGCTGGTTTGGTATCATCTGCAAACCTGATCACCGTGCATGGAGTTTCTGAATCCACGTTATGCGTATATTGCTGGTCCCACCAATGAACTGTGAAATGTGCCATTCAGTAATTACCCACTCTTCGTCTGTCAAACATTTTAACAAGGCTTCATTTCCAGTCATGTAGCAAGTTTATTATGCATTTAATCCCCATCATTTTGACCTTTCTAGTCTTGGTCATTTGGAAGCAATAATCATAGCATTCAGTTGATAAGTAAAGATTGCTTTCACGACTCAAGACACCACAAATTAGATTACTGCTAGATAATTATGAACAGACATCCATTACTTTGTAGCTCTTTTGCAAAAGTGAGTATTAATGCTACTGCATCAGTGACCGAGTTTGGAGACTGGGTGCAACTGATGACAAGATTTAAAATGAACATCTTGTTTTACAAAAAAGTCTTCATAATTAGCAGACAGTAAACAGAGCTTATTTAAACAGCACAAGATAGCTGACAATTGCCTTAACTAAAGGGAGTCTATTTTAATAGTCTATGATCTGCAACAAACTGAACCGTCATTTGAAATGGTATCAAAGTCTCCCAGTAAAAGAACAAAGGTATTTCTTGAGCATAATAGAATGAGTATAGGGCAGTTACTTTATACCAATTGTGTGCATGAAATCACATAATATAATAGCAATTGATGGGAGCAGAGTGGGAGTGTAAGGTTTCATGGTCAAATGTATTTTTGGTGGGACTGATGGGTCCTGACATTTGTGGGTTGGCGAAAAGAAAATGGGTGCATCTTTGCATGGTAGTAGAGATTGCAATGGCAGAATCTCAGTATCTTATTGAAAGAAAAATTAACATTTTTGTTTTTAAATTCAGAAATAGTTTTACTTAAATTCCAGAAGGTTCAAAAAGTTTAAATTTTTTTGTTTTATTTCAATGCAGAAATTGTTTTATTTTAACTCCAGAAAGTTCAAAAACATTTACATTTTTGTTTTCTTTTAAATTCAGAAATGGTTTTATTCAAACTTGTGAAGGTTCAATGACAATTACTTTAATTCTATTTCTCAGTTGGCAGTTGAGCAGATTCAGTGAGTGGGAAAGCCAGCTTTAGAAAGTTGCGATGGGGACCAACGGCAATTAGAAATGGGTGGGAGGAAGGGGTCAGCAGATTGGGGAGGTTGAAGCCTTGGTTATGAGGCACAGGGGGAAGGGGTTTCAGATTATCAGTTGGGAGGGAGGGAAGGAAGGAACGATTGCTTTGAAGGAGACCTTGACTTTCAGATCTGGGTTGAGTGAAGATGCCAGACCACAGGTCAGACAGTTGATTGTGGCAGAAGGTTCACTTGAGCATCCGGGGAAAACATTTCTTCTGCTCATGGCCCTAATGCGTGCTGGGAAGATTTATCTGTTTGATGTAGCTGTTGCCACTTTAAGTTATCTGTTTTTTTTTGAGCCCTAGAAACACAACCAATCAATGTTCAATTTAAATGGCTCATAAAGTCTGAGGAACTTAGACTTGTTACTATATCACACACCCACTTCTCTGAAATGGGTTACCGGGATGCTCCCAAACCTGCTTCAGTTAAGATCGATATAATGAATGTATAAATATGCTTATAGTGGGTTGGAATTTCATGTGTTTTTACAAATTAATACCCCCCTGACTCCTCCAATAACCAGTAACAACTGTCTCCTGTGAGGATGTGCTAGAATTGCTCCTGTGTTGTCACTTCAGTTTCTAAAGGTTGCACCTGACTAAAGAATGAGAAGTAAGGTCCACTGACTGCTTGTCCATTAGCTGTTAAGAGGCTGAACGTGGGATTTCTGCCCTTCTAGATCAGGTAGACATGCTTCAGAGACCTGCTAGCCATTCAAAGGCTGGAAGCTCCCCAGCACTTGGGGACAGTGCCATTGGATTAGGATTTGGATTGGTGTTTCAGGGTCTTGCCAAATGGGCAGGCCCTGGTGAGGGAGTTGGGGGTGTATTAGTGTTTGAGAGACCATTAGAAGAGGGGAGTATGTGACTGTGACACCTTGGTGGGGTTGCGCTCTGGGAAATTGGAACCTTTGGTATAAGCCTTTTCTGCTGAGAGGTAAATTCTGACAATGGTTCAACCGGCCCACTTGGCATTGCTTGTATAAGGGCCATGGGAAAGTGTAAAATCCAGTCTACAACATATTCTTTCACTTAAGGAGCAGGTCTTTACAGCCAATGTTGATGATAGAATTAATGTTAATAATAAAATAATATATTGATAGATGTTTTGGTTCCTTTACCCTTTTCCTCTTCCAAATATAAGGCAATTAGTTGTAAGTGAATATGCATTTGGGTCAATAATAAAACTGTGTGTGCTATCAGGATGCGTTGGTTTAAATAAGAAAATTAGAAGTACAAATGGGATGCCTTTAATTATTGATGAATTCTTGTAACTGTTTCTACAAAGTGTCATGTCTCATTAGCTGTATCATTAGTGTATCTTCCCTATGGAACTTTACTCAGCTTCCTGTATGTGTCGTATGAAACTGAAGGTACACCGTGTACTGACACTGTCCATTGACAAAGGGAGAAGATTAAACACTGTCTGTGATAAACAGCTGAGTCTGATTATGTCATCACCTCACGTCATGTCCAAGCAAAGCAAGCCTGCTTGACGTGATTAAGAGAAGGAACCTCTGATGATTTTCTCCTCCTTACTCTGGTGACAGTAAGGTGAGTTGTGATGACTTCACCATTGCCACAGCTTTGATCAGGTAACTCTGCATAGACTGGTTGACAACCCTATTGATTTCCTGATTTGAATACTGCAGCTGCTCACTAAACAAAGTATTTCAAACACTGAGGATTGTAAATCCATTTACCATTTGACTTAGCAATTTTAATGATAGGACTCTAATAAGACTCAACTATAGCAGAATTCCTACATTTTTATGTAGAAGCAACTCAAGACCTTTAAAACCTAATTGTTAATTTCTTATGATGTTTATGATGCATTGAAATGATAGAGCTGGTATTTTGTGTTTGCTGAAGGGAGTTGGTGACTGGCGCAGATGTATAGTAGCAGCTGTTCACCGCCCAAATTGTGCATGCTCCATTGGAGATGCAGAGCTTTGCAGCTCTCATGGATGCGGAATTGTGCACAACCACTGAAGTATGTGAAATCTGTGTACAGCCTGTACACATGGAGAATTGTTGCCTTCCCCCTACAGATCATTGGAGTATCTTCAATGTACATGGCACTCTGAGGAAAGATAAACATTTTAAAATTAAATTGTGATTGCAGAAGAGTTGAATCACCAACTCATTTAAACAGAAGGAGCTGTAATTAGATTTGAGGGATGAACATTCAAAAAGACTATATTTTTAAACAAAATAAATTATTATTAGTTTTAGTGGCTGCCATTTTGTCAGGCTGGAAATGTGGGCTACAGTTTTATATGGTAAGTAGATGTATGCAAACTTTCAAGTCCATGCAACTCATTTTAATGTTTCTTTGTGAAAACAGGGAGTATTCTCAGCATATTTACAAAAGAAATAACATAGTGCCCAACCTGTGATACCATACATGCTGTGTACTGACATCAGGAAGATGGTATTGCATATGCCAATGGGATGTCCAATCTGTGTGCAAAATGAAGTTGACTATGTTGGAAATGTTGTCAAATAACACGCTCCTTGTTGTGGTACAGCACATATCCTTTTCTTGGCACTTGCGCAGAATTACAGAGGTCAGGCTACAGATGGGTGGGGATATGCAGAGTCTTTTGCTTATCTACATTCAAAATGGATACATGTGCACATAAATAGTTAGCAGAATCTCTCCTGAGGTACTTGAAATTAAATCCAACTGGAAACACCAGAACTCTGTACACATACACATTTCAAAGCAACCGCTTGAATTGATCTTGTAGCATAATCAACTAAATCTATCTGCGTCTTGAAGCACACATCAATATCTGACTTAACAAAGACTCTTCATGTAAGCATCTGTACAAGTAAGTAAGGCTGCTGCCCACTGGTTAAAGCACATTGTTGAACAGAATGGATGACATTTTCCTATATTGCCGATACCTGATTTGAGAGGACTTGATGTTGGGGATGTGGAAATGTGACAGGAAAAACAGATTCTACTTTCCAACACTGGCATCCCACAATTTTTGGGTGTGAGAGATTACCTCTCTAGTATTAAGTTAGATGTGCTTGTGCGTAGGTATATAGGGAAGTGATTTATTGCAAGACAATATAGGCTGATGAAGCAGCTGCTATGGAGTCAACTTTCAAGCCTTATGTGATTTCACAAAAATGGTTTTGATGAAGAAAGTTTTTTGACTGTCCGCCAGCAATTTTTGTTCTGCCATCGACCTTTTATTTTTAACATCCAACTGTTCAGGACAGCCAAAGGCTTGAGGATAGAGGAAATACTATTAATTACTTCTTATTGTGGCAGCTTAAGGCAGTCAAAAGCAATGTGACACATCTTGCAAAGTTATTCCAGCAGATAAAAATACCATAATTTCCAACAAATGTGGTTCAAAGATTGTTTAGTTTCTTAACTAACTGCTCCACTTTCTTTGTTACTCTACTATAAAGGTTCATTGGCTTAAAATAAATGCTTGCTCTGTCAGCTGATAGAGTTGCATAACGTAAGAAAGCCATAAAAGAAAGAATAAATAATACTTTATATGTTTAAAACCATTGACAATAGAGGATTTGAGGAAGCAACTATCACTAGCTCTGTGCTTCTGGTAATATTGAGTCTCTGCAGAGTAGTGATTAATGGGATATATATAATCTCCAAATACTGTTCTCACTTTTCAGTGTACCAGTGTGTCACTGGGCATGTTGGAGGTGTAACAGAAAGAAAGTGATTGTTTCCTATGCCTCTGACCTCATCTTGCAGCCAAAGAAGATTTTGAGTGTTTAGATGAGGACTCCAGAACACAGAAGGTAGACTTAAAGGTCTCTTCATCCTACCTCGTTTATAATTCCTTTTATTGCTAGGTGTAGTGAGGATCATGAATACTTTTGGAGATTTTGTCAGATTTATATTTATAGCAAAATTTAAACAGTTTTTTTTCTAAGAGCACCCAACTCTTTGTCAGGGTGAGTTTTTCATTTCTACATGACCCATTATTCTTGCCTGTCTGTGGAAGATTGTTATCTTGTTTGGAAAACTGTAGGATTTGATAATGAAGTGTTTATGATACTGGACTCACCTAAGCGAACATAATCCCTTTTGACAATTGGAAACTTTAAATTCAGTTTAGAAAACCTACGGAAAAAAACTAACCATGACAGATTGTCATTAAATTGCCATTAAATCAATCATATTAAATGATATTTTTATTTGTTCATTTAGCAGAATGATGGTATTGCAAACAAGGCCAGAATTTACTGTCCCGGTTTTGAGAAGCTAACCAACCATTTTGGAGAGCAGTTAAAGAGGCAGACACACTGTAGTGGGTCTGGAGTTACATTATAGACCAGATCAGGTAAGGGCAGCAGATTTTCTTCCATCCATTGTCATGAAAGCCTATCTCGTTCACTAAAGTTGTATGAGGATGCTTGTGGTATATTCTTATTACTTAAGAACTTCAATTCAGAAATGGAGAAAAAAATGAATTTCACTTCTCAATTCTACAAAGGTGACATTTTATTAAAGATCCGAAAGTCATTTTGAATAGTGAACAGAAGAAAACAATTTTTAAAAAATGACTTAAAGTGCGTTAAATGATTCCATTGAATTTCTGAGGAGTTTTTTTACTGAATGTTTATAAAATTGAGTTTATGATACAGAAATTCAAGGTCAGAAGGCCTGGAATGCTGCAGCAAGTAATTCACCCCCTGACTCCTCTAAGCCTGCCCACCATCTACACAATACATGTTAGGTGTGTGATGGAATATTCCCCAATTGTCTGGATGAGTACAACTCCAGCAACACTCAAGAAAGTTAATACAATCCAATTCAAAGCCTACCTGATTGGCACCAGATCCACAAACATCCACTCACTTCAGCATCAACATTCAGTAGCAGCAGTGGGTACCATCTACAAGGTGCATTGCAGGAAATTCACCAAGTCTCCTTAGACAACATCTTCCAAACCCATGACCACTTGTCTTGAGAAGGGCAAGAGCAGCATATATATATACAATAGAACACCATCACCTGTGAGTTCCTCTCCTAGCCACACACCATCTGAATTAGAAATATAGGCAGTGGATTAAGAGAGAATTAAAGGAGAAATATTTTCACCCGTGGTGGGTATTTTCATCCGGTGGTGGGTATCTGGAACTCACTACTGGAAAGGGTGCAAGAGGTGTTGGCTATCACATTTAATAAGTATTTCGATGAACACTTGAAGCACATACAAGTGCTGGAAATGGGGTTTGAGTGGTGCTTGATGACTGGCACAGACATGATGGGCTAAAAGGCCTCTCTGTGCTGTAGTATTGTATGATTCTTTGATGCTTCATTGAAGTTGAGCACCTGTAGGACTTAAATGTATTTAGAAATAGCAAGGACTGCCTCACGATTTTGAAGAAGTAACAAAGAGGACTGATGAGGACAAAGCATTGGATATGATTTATATGGATGTCAGTAAGGCATTCAAAAGGTTCCACATGAGAGACTGGTTAGCAAAGTTAGAGTTGAGAGTGTGGTGCTGGAAAAGCACAGCAGGTCAGGCAGCATCTGGGGAGCAGGAGGATCGATGTTTCGGGCATAAGCCCTTCCTGATGGAGGGCTTTTGTCTGAAATGTTGATTACCTGCTCCTCTGATGCTGCCTGACCTGCTGTGCTTTTCTAGCAGCAGACTCTCAAGTCTAATCTCAAGCGTCTGCAATCGTCACTTTCGCCTGGTTAGAAAGGTAGATCACACGGAATAGAGGGAGAACTAGCTATTTGGATACAAAACTGGCTCAAAGGTAGAAGACAAAGGGTCATGGCAGAGAGTTGCTTTTCAGACTAGAGGCCTGTGACCTGAGGTGTGCCATAAAGTTTGGTTTTGGGCCCAATGCTTTTTGTCATATAAGTGATTTGGATGTGAACATGGGAGGTATGGTTAATAAGTTTGTAGATGACACCAAAATTGGAGGTGTTATGGACAGTGAAGAGGGTTACCTCAACATAGAGCAGGCTCTTAATCAGATGGGCCAATGGGCTGAGGGATGTCAGATGGAGTTTAATTTAGAAAAATGTGCGATGTTGCATTTTGGAAAAACAAATCAGGGCAAGACTTATACACGTAAAAGTGACGTCCTGGGTAGTGTTGGTTCATAGTTCCTTGAAAGTGGAATTGCAGGTAGACAGGATAGTGAAGAAGGCCTATAATAGGCTTGTCTTTATTGGTCAGTTGGGAGGTCATATTTCAGCTGTACAGGACATTATTTAAACCACTATTGGAATATTGCATGTAATTCTGATCTCCGTCCTATAGGAAGGATGTTGTGAAACTTATAAGGGTTCAGAAAAGACTTGTAAGAATGTTACCATGGTTGGAAGATTTGAGCTACAGGGAAAGGCTGATTAGACTGGGGCTGTTTTCGCTGGAGCACCAGAGGCTGAGGGGTGACCTTATAGAGGTTTATAAAACCATGAGGGGCTTGGATAGGGTAAATAGGCAAGGTCTTTTCCTTGGGATGGGGAGTCCAAAACTACTGGAGGGCATAGATTTAATGTGAGAGGGGAAAGATATAAAAGAGACCTAAGGGGTAACTTTTTCACACACAGTGTGGTGCATGTATGGAATGAGCTTCCAGAGAAAGTGGTGGAGGATAGTACAATTACAACATTTAAAAGATGGGTATATGAATAGGAAGGGTTTAGAGGGATATGGGTCAAATGCTGGCAAGTGGGACTAGTTTTATTTCAAATATCTGGTCAGCATGGACGAGTTGGACTGAAGAGTCTGTTTCCATGCTGTATATCACTGTGACTCTACAACTCCATAATTGTAAAGGAAATAGATGGGAAAATAGTTAAAGCTTTTTAAAAAAATGTTAATCTTATTATGTTTATATTAAGATCTTTCTGGATTGTCATAAATTGGTTTTGCTTTTTCCTTTTGTGTAATAAACATGTGTTCTTTTGTTAAAAGAATATTGGCAGTCATGAGTGAACCTGCTCAGTAACTGACCACCAGAGTAACCAAATTGCAAAAACAAATCTCAGTCTACCAAGCCAAGTTTTGCTCTGGAATCTGACTTATTCAGTATTACCATCAGCTTGAATAATAATAGGTTATCATATATTCTATTCCAAATTTATTCATAAATTACATGTAAAACTCTCTGCTGATATGGTGGGATTTGAATTTACTCTTGAGATCATCAGTTTTGGTTTAAGGACTTATAGTTCTGTAATATAATCACCAATCATTCGTTACTGTAAAAGATATTGGACATATTATTTCCAATAATTTGACATAATGTCGATCTGCCTGACTTGCTTACGTTGTATATTCTGTTTTAGAAGTTTGATGTTCTGAGCCAAAGATGCCGCTCATCAAGAGGATCATTGAACCTCGGCATCTGTGTCATGGGGCTTTACCAGAAGGTGTCACCAGTGAGTTGGAATGTGTGACAAACAGCACATTAGCTGCCATTATAAAGCAACTTGGCAGTCTCAGTACGTAACTATGATTTCATATTTACTCTATTTTCTGTTACTTTTCTTGCAAGTTTTATCATTTTTTTTGTAAAAAAAATGCATTTTTGGTTGAAGCGTGTGTTAGACTGGGTTTGCTCTCTCAATGTGATGGAAAGTGGCCATTACTTGATATCTTAAAGGACTTAGTTTACATGGGTTTGGTTAGCCTCTACCAACTTCCACCAGTAAGTGTGGGCTCAGAACACATAGTGTAGGCATTGGAAAACACCGCCGCATAAATGTTCTGGGTTGACCTTCCCTCCACCATAAGGTCAGAAGTGAGGATGATCACCAATGATTACACAATGATCAGCACTATTCATGACTCCTCAGATACTGAAGTAGTCCATGTTCAAATGCAACAAGATTTGGATAATATCTAAGCTAGAGCTGATAAGTGGCAAGTGACATTCGCACCACAAATGCCAGGCTCTGATCATCACAATAAGAGACAATCTAACCATTGCTTCTTAATATTCAATGGTGTTACCATTATTGAATTCCCCCCATTATCAACATCCTGATGGGGGGGAGGTAATCATTGACCAGAAATTCAACTGGACTTGCCACATAAACACAGTACCTACAAGAGCAAGTCAGAGCAAGCTAGGAAAACTGGCGAGTAACTCACAGCACACCTTGCCTTCATCTACAAGGTATAAGTTAGCAGTGTGATGGAATACTCTGAGTGCAGCTCCAACAACACTCAAAAAACTTGACACCATCCAGGAAAAGGCAGCTTAGTTGACTGGCATTACATCCACAAGTGTCCACTCCCTTCTCTACCGAAATTCAGTAGCAGCAGTTTGGGGTGGGGGTACATCTGGAAGTCCACCTTTAGAGTTGCCAGCCAATTGGAAGCCATCATTCTTCATAGTGGCAGTGCCAGTAGGACCACCACAAGCTGGTTCTGTAGGTGGACCCTGGAGGTACATCCGGGATGTGGTCACTGTGGGTTCTGTAGGTGGACCATGGAGGTACATCCGGGATGTGGTCACTGTGGGTTCTGCAGGTGGACCCTGGAGGTACATCCGGGATGTGGTCATGCCAGTTCTCTAGATGGCCCATGGAGTGCATCCGGAATGTGGTCACTGCCGGTTCTGCAAGTGGCCCATGGAGATGCATCCGGAATCTGCCAGTTTTGCAGGTGGCCCATGGAGGTGCATTCAGGATGTGGTCACTGCCACTTCTGCTGGCAGCTCATGGAGGTACATCTGGGATGTGTTTCCATGGCTCAGCTCCTCTTTTCTTGCAGTCTAGTCCTGTGCACTGCTTTGTCAGCCCTGGCCTGCTATTAATTCTGTATTCCTTCCAGTCTCTCTTTCCAACCTTTGCTCTGGACTGCTTTAAAAATACTATATTTGATTTTACACCCCACTCCCAGACGTCCTGTGTGTTGCTCCAGCTTCTGCTGTTTCTTCTGGCAGCTTAAGGATTGGGTCGAGCTTCTGACTAGCCTCCTTTCCAACCTCTGCACCATCCTGAAAACAATTGTGCAATTCGGTTTTATTTGTTTCAGACAGCCTTTGAACCAAGTAATTTCAGTAATGAAATAGGTGCTCCTGCAGGATGAATAGCAATGATTCAAGGTAATGAGCAGAAACTGTGATAGCTGCACAGAATACTGAATCACAATGGTCGTGACAGAATTCTCAACTTGCTGCTTTTATCATTTTGTATTGTTTCGTGAATGTTAAATTAAATGTCCTGAGACTTGACCCCTATGATCTCAAAAGGTAGAATATATTTAAAATAAGATCCTATAAAACAGTAAGTGTTTTTTGGAGTATAAGATGTTTGTCTAATTATTGTTTTTTTAAAAAGGAACATCTATGTTTGATTAATATACAACCAATTAGTTGTCAAAAGAATAGGGTACTTTTGCTAACTTGCATTCACATGTGAGAACAGTCTTATTTTCAATGAAGATCCACTGAGGTATGATCATGAGTACCAAAGCTTATTTGTTATTGGATGACCTCACAGCTAATTCAGAGCCAAACCTGATGTTGTCCAATGTCCACATGCAGAACATTTTCTGGACGATTAGGAGAAGTTGTTGAATCTGATTGTCTTCCTTGTTTCTAATTAAGGGTGAATGAGGTCAGTTATAGCATTTAACTGTTACCTCTGGTGGAGATTGGCTATCACAGCAAAGATTAAATTTGATTCAGAGACATTTTGGTCCATCAAAGTCTTGTCTTGTGTATTTTTGTTTGACAAATGTAGTTTTCCATCTACACGTATGGAATCTGATGTGCAGATGCAGACTATTTGGCCAATTGGTGTCTGCGTTGGTGTTTTTCCCCATGTGTGATCACCCACCTAATTTGTTCAACTTCTTTTTTTTTCTCCCTTGTGCATATCTTGTATCTCCTTATTTGTATCAATGCCATTTGCTCCAAGTGCTCCTTGTGCTAGTGAATTCCACAGCCCATCTTCCTCTGTGAAGAAGTAGATCCCTGTTCCTTATTGGAACGATTGGTGGCAATTTTATATTTGTAGTCCCTTTCTGTGACTTCCTGATAACTGAGAATTTTGTTACAACTATTTCTTTTAAATGCCTTTATGGTTTTAAAGACCTGTAGGTTTATTTTCCTTCCTAGAGAAAAGAATCCCAGTATGTTATGTCTATTCATATGGGGGATTTTCCATTGAAATTATTTAGAGTCATGGAGGTTTACAGCACAGTAAAAGGCCCTTCAGCCCATTGAATCGGTACCAGTCAAAAACAACTACCTATTCTAATCCCATTTTCAAGTACTTGGCATACAGCCTTCTATTCATTGGCATTGCAAGCCCATATCTAAAGGCATCTTATATGGAATGAGGATAAGGGTTTCTGCCTCTACCATCCTCACAGGCAGTGAGTACCAGAAACCCACCACATTGTGAGAGAAACACACAGTGAAAGGTTCACTCCTGTCCACCTTATCTATGCCCCTCATAATGATATACACCTCAAAACCCCCTCTATGTCCGTTATTCCAAGGAAATCAGCCCCAGCCTATCCAATCTCTACTCATAACTAAATCTCTCCAACCCAGGCAACATCTTGGTAAATTTTCCCTACACCCTCTCCAATGCACTCACATCCCTCCTACAATATGCATTTTAGAACTGCACACAATATTCCAGCTGTGGCCTAACCAACATTTTATACAGTTTCAGCATAACCACCCTGTTCTTAAACTCTATGCCTCAGCTAATAAAGACAAGTATCCCATATGCATTCTTAACCACCCCTTCATGTCTCCTTTTGACAATCATTTCTGGACCTCCCATTAGTATAGCAAAATTACTTGCATTGAAATGAATGAGGAAAATCGATTCTGTACTGCAATTGGTTAATAACATTCTTTAATTGCCTGGTTTGCAATTTACTGTGCAAAATTGTCATAATGAAACAAATTCTGACACAGTTTGTTGAATTTGGCCAAATGGACTCTTGAATAAGTCTTAGCACAGTCATGACATTCCTTGTAATACATGCATGTAATACTACACCCAGCTTCCCATTCCAAACTGTATGTAATTTCCTCATCCTGCTTCATCCTTC
This sequence comes from Hemiscyllium ocellatum, assembly GCF_020745735.1. Lineage (NCBI taxonomy): Eukaryota > Metazoa > Chordata > Chondrichthyes > Orectolobiformes > Hemiscylliidae > Hemiscyllium > Hemiscyllium ocellatum. Next base: position 28,754,892 of record NC_083411.1, read on the forward strand.
CAAACTCATTCTACAGATCAGCAAGATTTATTTCCACTAGCAAATTATCGACCTTATCCTCAATACTGCTGAAGCCGCCATCCCTGTCTTCACCTTTAGGTTCATCCTGTCCATAGTCATTGACCTCATGAAATGGCCTATTTCATATTCTGAGTCTGTGACGCCTAATTCTAGATCCCATGGCCAGCGCTGGGGAGAGAATGTCATTCCTGTATCCAGTCTGCTCAGCTTTGTCAGAATTTTATACTTTTCAATGAGATCCCCACTTGTTGTTATAAACTCCAGTGAACACAACCCCAGGCAGCAATCTCTCCTCAGAAGGAGACAAATATGCCCTCAGTCTAGTGAACATTCACTGTACTCTTTCTATGGCAAGTGCAATTTTTTTCTTGGGTAAGGAGGCCGAAACTGTACAGGAAACTCCAGTTGTGGTCTCACTGAGGCTCTGCTGCTGTACTCGAACCTCCTTGCAATGAAGGCCAACATACCAATTGCCTTCCTAATTGCTTGCTGCTGTTTCTGCACACTTATAGGAATCAGTATATTACAACATCCAGGTCTGTGTATATCTCAACATTTCGCAATCTATCACCATTTAAATAATACTCTGCTTTTCTTTCTATCAAAGTCGACAACTTCACACTAATCCATGATATACTGCATCTCGCATGTTTTTATCCATTGACTCAACTTGTCTCAATCAAGAAGCCTCTTTTCATCCTCTTCACCATTCACACTTCCACCTAAATTTGTATCATCAGCAAACTTTTGACTCCCTTATCTAAATTGTTGACATATATTGTGAATATCTGGGGCCCAAGCACTCATCATTGTAGTACATCATCTGTCACCTCCTTCCACTCCCAGAAAGAGACTTATCTCTGTTCTTTTGTTTCTTATCCATTAATCCATGCCAGTATGTTATCATCAATCCTACATGCTTTGATTTTGCACACCAACCTCTTGTATGGGACTTTATCAAAAGCTTTCTGAAAATCCAACTAACCAAATCCACTGCTTCTCTCTTATATGTTCCACAAATTATGTCCATAAAGACACTCAACATGTTTGTCAAATACTAGTTCTCTTTGTGTAATGCCTCTGGTGTTTTCTAAGTGTCCTTTTATCACATCCATTATGGTAGACTCCAGCATTTTTCTCTACTGTTGACATGAGGCTTCAATTCCCAGTTTTCTCCCTCCCTTCCTTTTTTAAATGGTAGAGTTACGTGTGCCATTGTCCAATCTGCTGGGAATTGGGGGGATGGAGATCTCTCCTGCATTGATGTAATAGCCCAGGGCAAAGAAAGATGTTTGTGGCCAATCATCTCCACCCTGGTCATCAGCAGGAGTTCCTCAGGATAATGTCCTAGTGCAAACATCTTCAGTTGTCTGATCACCTTTCCTGTCATAAAATTAGAAGTATGGATGTTTGCTGTTGATTGCACAGTACAAAGTTTGACTCCTGAAGCAGTCTTTATCCATATGCAGCAAGGCCTGGACAACAGTTAGACTTGGGTGATGAATAGCAAGAAAATCCCATGCCCCTCTAATGCAAAGCAACCATCTTCTTTAATGAGAGAGCATCTAACCATTCCCCCTTGATGTTAGTACCAAGTCAAAATCTAGACGTTTACTATTGAGCTAGATAAACACTGTGGTTAGAAGAGCAGTTAGAGACTAGGAATTTTGTGGCAATTAACTCACCTCCTGCTTTGCTATACATCTCCTGTCCACTGTCTACAAGGCACAAGACATGAATGTGATGGAGTACTATTCACTTTCCTGGATAATTGCAGCTCCAATGATGCACTGGAAGCTATAAACCATCTAAGGAAGTCTGTATGATTGACATCCTGTTCATCACTTTCAACATTCGTTCTTTTCAACACTTTGTACAGTGTAGTACTATGTACCATTTACAAGATGCATTGCAGAAAACAGCAAAGCATCATCAACAGTGGCTTCCAAATCAGTGTTATCCGCCACCTAAAAGGACAAGGGCAATAGCTTCAAGGCAACACCACCACCCGCAAGTTTACCTGCATTCCTATCATGGAACCATATCGCTGTTCCTTCACAGTTGCAGGGTCAGTATCCTGGAGTGTCCTAACAAGTGTATGGAAGTCCCTGAACCCCATGGACTGCAGCAGTTTGAGAATTTGGCTTGCCACTACCTTCTCAAAGGTATTTGAGGATGAGCAACAAAGGATGGCCTTGGCAACAATATACATATCCCCGAATTAGCTTTTAAAAAATAATTCTTCTTTGAATCTCTGTCTTGTGTCAGCCATAGGTCGAGCAGCTTCAGTGGAGCTTACAGAAATTAGTAAATATTTCCTGAGAAATGCCTGAGCTGGTGAGGAAGAAATTTACTGATTTGCAGTTGTCAAAGTATCTTTCACATATTGCTTGGCTTTTCAAGCTCTCCTTAGAGATTGTTAACAAAAAACCGAAGTGACAGTAAGTTGCATAATAAAATGTCCTTATGTGCTTCAGAAAGGCATTCTAAAGCAAACTACACTGCTAAACCATGTAATCAGTTACAAGGTCAGATAATTAAAAGCATAGTCAATGTTTTAGGGAGTAACAGAAAGAAAGTAAGGTAGAGAATTGGAGAAATTCAGGAAGGGGATTCAGAGGCTTGGTGTGTCGCTAATGATGTCATCACCAATGGTATAGAAATCTATGGATGCTCAAGCAGTTGGAATGAACAGAGCACAGATATTCTGGAGAATTATGGGACTGGTGAAGATTAGAGATTGGGTGGGGCCAGATTATTAAGAGATTTTGAAAGTGCTTTTTAACTGGGTGCCAATGTAGATTGAGTATGAGAGGATGGGTAAACAGCATAAGATATGTTGAAAAGAAAAGTTTTGAATGAGCTCAAGTTTGTGTAGGTTAAACAATGGAGGCTAGCAGGAGTATTTTAAATTAACCAAATGTGGAAGTAGTAAAGGTAGAATTAACAGCTTCAGCAGCTGAAGAAGTGAATTGGTTATAGATAAACAACGTTACAGTCATCCTCATGTCACGCGAGCAGTGAACAATTGGAAAAATGAAATGTGAAAGATTGAGGTCAGAAACTTCCATACTCTGTGCTATGTGTTTCTCTTCTTCTTTATCATCCTACAAATTTTGACATTATCCCCAGCAACTTAGCACACAAAATCTTGCCATGTACAGTAAACTGTACTTGTATCTCCTGGCAGCATCAAAACACAAACTGCAATTATCTGAAGGGACATGGTGCCATTCAAAGGTTGTGCACTCATATTTCAACAGAGTTGAGGCAGCATGGTGGCTTAGTGGTTAGCACAGTTGCCTCACAGTGTCACGGTTATGGGTTCAATTCTACCCTTGGGCAACTGTCTGTGTGGAGTTTACACATTCTGTCCATGTCTGTGTGAGTTTCCTTTGGATGCTCCAGTTTCCTTCTACAGCCCTTAAAAAGTGCAGGTTAGGTGGGTTAGCCGTGGGAAATGCAGGGTTACAGGGATGGGTCTGAGTGGATGCTGTTCAGAGATCAGTGTGAACCTGATAGGCCGAATGGCCTGCTTCCACACTGTAGAGATTTGGTTCTACCTTTGTTGCCTTCAGTTTCTTCTCTATATGCAGGTTGCATGTTAAGTTGTTTATTTCTCATTAAATTGACGGCATTCAAAATGGATGCCTTGACAGTGTTTCTAACTGGCATGCTTCATCTTCTCCCTCACAGGTAGACATGCTGAAGATATATTTGGCGAGCTCTTTAATGAAGCTAACAATTTCTGTATGCGAGTTAATTGTCTCCAAGAGAGAATTGATTGCCTGGCAATTAAAGTCACTCAACTGGACTCCACTGTGGAGGAAGGTGAGTGAAATGAGAAAGTGCGATGCAGACCAGTGCAAACTCAAACAGTTGCATTGAATTGCACTCGCAGGGTTTTATGCTGTGTGGTATGTTTGTGTATGTTGGCAGCGAGATTAGTTAGATTGAATGCACATGGCCAAAAAGCACAATGAGAAACAAAGAAGCTGTAAAAAAACTAATAAAAAGCACAACTGAGAATATAAGGAAAGAAAGCTTCTGTTCACATTGGGCTTGAAAAATGGTTCTTGCCAGATTATACAATTTCAGCCTTTTCAGGACTAAATTGCGAAGTATATTTGTAGACTGTTATTTTTACGTATGAAGGTGAATTTGGATGATGAGGCTTCCTTTCCCATTTGACCTCAATTTTACAAAATGTTAATCCTACTGACATTTCACTGACTAGTTTCATTTAAAAAGAGTGAATAAAGAATTGAAGAACACATACTAGGAACTTGTCACAAAATATTTTGTCAAAGACATCTGGATTTAATCCTGATTATACATTGACCAACTTTCCAAGTTCATAGATCAGGCTTGTTTCGTAAAATGTCTACTTGCTACATTCGCAGAAACTTAATTGTATCCTTTCTCTTAACACAGTCAGAACTTGTTCCTTACCCCTGCTGCACTGACTTTAGCGAACGATTATTGCTGTGACAAATTTCCAAAAGTATTCTTAACTTCTCTGTACTGATGATTGACAACAACTCTCTTGAAATCAACATGATCTCAAATCTTCTCTTACCTGAAAGACAATGTCTGCAAAAAAAATCAACTGATTTGTATAGCATTGCAGTGGTGTTTTTTTGGTTCTGGACTGCAATGGGTTCAAACTGCAACATGGCTAGCTGTCAAGCTGCACTTTAATTGATTTTTTTTTGTGTGCCAACACCAAAAGTAATGAAAATGTGTTTGCCACCTGCACGTGGTCTGACCTATCTTGTTGGCCGTTCATGCCCTCCAATGTACAAACAAGGCAAACCTTTACAGTTTCAGGAAGATAACCTTTAACCATTTTCCATTTCCGTGAAGATAATGGTCAGGTCAAAAATTTTGCACAGTGTTTGTCTGCTTGATGCTGAGTTAAATGAGTAATTATAGCTTGACTGAGAAACCATTAAGGATTAAGTTGATGGTTTGTTTATTTCTCAGAACAAGATCTGTCAAAATTGAGATTTCTAAATTAAATATTTCAAAATAACAGTTTCACTAATTCCTGCTGTTTAATCTGAATTTTAACACTAAAATGTCATTGCTGTGAAAGGCCTTTTTTCCTGCAGCACTCTAATATGACTGCTATATTTTGGGTCCTTTCAAGCCAATCTTCACAGTTTATTTCTGTTTTTACATCCTCAAGCTCTACAGTCCTCCTGGGTTAAATTGTAACTGTCCATGCTTTGGAGACTGTCAATGATTGTCATGACGTCTACATAAACATTTTGATAATACATTCAGGAAAATAAATGACAGCTTGAATTCACATAGCACCTTTGAACGTGGCAAGATGTTACTCAAAGACATAATTGTACAATATAAAAGCTTTGGTGTGTCTTTATTTTGTTCTAAGATACAAACTGCATTTTTACAGCACCTTATAGCTGAAGAAAACTCCATGGCACTTTAGAAACCGCAGAGATCTGTGATACCTGGGTGGGTGGTTGATAATGATGCTGCCTGTAAGAGTGAGAGCAGTTAAAATAGGAGAACAGCTATTAAAATTCAGACTGAGATTCAGCCTCAGAGTTTATGATCCCTCTTGGGCATCCTGACCTTCATTTTGGAAAGCTCTCATTGAGGACCTTCACAGCAAATGCCATGGCTACCAGTGTACGTGAAAGGAGTCTAGATGCTAAAGAACTTGGAGTTATGATGGCATTGTAAGTCTCAAGGTAGTAACAGACTAGGAAAGATGAAAGGCTTGACATGAAAATGAGAATTTTAATTTGGAGTCATTGGGCTACTCCGAGCCAACGGAGAGAACCAAGATTAAGTATGACAGGCCAAAGAGACTTGGTGCAGGATAGGATACATGGACAATGTTGTGATGCATGAAGAATTGGTGGTGTGTTTAAGAATATTGGAATAGTCAGGTTTAAGGATGACGAAGGTTTGAATTACTGTTCAATAGAAAATGGGCTGGTGCATGAGTAGAAGCAAATGGAGTTATGGAAGTGGAAGTAGATGTGATTTGTTGTCAGATGTTCAACAGCTGATTGAAAAAGATGAAGTTTGTTCATGCACTCCTTCACCTGAGTAGTTGAGGAGAAGGATGAAGCAGGACCAAGTGTATGGAGCTTGTGTCAGAGGCCGAAGGTGATGGCTTTGGGCTTCCTGGTTTTAACAGGAAAACAATTGTGTGTAATCCAAAAATAGTTATTGTAAAGGTGCCTGACAGTTCAGTGTCATTAGCATACGTGAATAAACTGACATACATGTCTGAGTGAAATCATAGCAAATGGTAGTGGAGATATTAAACTCATTCCTGAAAAGTCTGTGAGTGCTGGAATGATTGAAACTTTCAAAACTGAGGTTAATCGTTTTTTTTTGGTTTGGTATGGTACAAAGAGATGTGGATCAAAGAGTAGTAAATGGAATTGAGATACAGGTCAGCCATGATCAAACTGAGCATGGAACAGGCTTGAGGGGCACAATGCCCTACCTGTTCCTATGTTTCTACTTTCCCATGTGATACTGACTGTGAATGGTTAATGCAGATGGTGTTAGACCATTTTTAAAAGGTGCTAGTTGCAGCAGGTGTTTTGCAGACTTCTATCAAAAATCACATTTGAAAGTAATATCCTGCCTGGGAGCCACTCTGCGGTTTGCAGCATCATGATGCGTCACAGAGGGGAGATCCACAGATGTCCTGCACTGCGGGGCTTCGCTTTTGATCACGGTTTGCCAGTTCAAAAGCAAATATCTCCCATCTGTCCTTCATTTTGGACACAACATTCAGGTCCCCTCTGGTGACTGTGAAAGTGAATTTGCCCTCAACTATGCTTCCTCCCCATTCCCACCAAATATACAGTGGAAGTGTTGTAATACTGAGTAATGCCCTGTAGATCTTTCTGTCCGCATACTTCAGCTAACAGATGCATTTGTGCCCACATACTCCCCCACAGCTTGTTAACACAGGATGTTAATTCTGGTAGAAAGCATTTATCTTCAGCTAAAAAGAACAGTGTATAAAATTAACCCTGTCGGAGGATGTATGTAGGTGAATAATTTTCTTTCAATATCAACTAATATGTTAAACCTGCAGCCTTTGCTGGTTTACTATAAACGTAGTGTGCTTGGGGATTATCTGCATTTATATAATTATATATGTGTATTATTTAAATGTGGCCTGGTTCCATTTCTTGCTGCATTTGTCACTGGTTCCAGGCCTCCACCGCACCCTCCCTGCCCTCTTATTAATATCAAAACTGTGGTTTCAATGCTACTGCATTAAGGGAAGGTGGTCAGTTTAATGGATGGCTGCAGCTTTATCTTGGTCAGTGAAGTAGCAAAGATAACTAAAATTTCTATCTTGAGCCTAAGAGCTCACCAGGCCTTCTCACTTTTTGTTGGAGGGACAGAGAAGGCAGGTCAGTGCAACGTTTTGCACTACACCTGAAATCCCTTCATAAATGTTCACTTCTGTAATTGAAAACATTTTCCAATCTAAAACTCCTCCTGTAAACTGAAAAAAAATCTCTGTTGAGCAGAAGAAAATATTAAGGAAGGGGGCATAGAGAGAGAAAGTAAATAATCTACTCAGCATCTCATGGATAATGGAATGAATAACTTGTTAGATGGTTTAAATCTAATTCTGATGAGGTAATGAATGCCTATTGGAAGAACAGAAGAATGAGTAAAGATATTCAAAAAAGTGATAGATAAATGTTTAGATTGTAAAGGCATCAAGTGGTATGGGGAGAAAATAGGAATGTGGCATGTAGATAGATAACTAGCCATTGTCATGTTGAATAGTAGAGCAGGCTTCTGGATTAGTGGTGCTGGAAGAGCACAGCAGTTCAGGCAGCATCCAAAGTGCAGCGAAATCGACGTTTCAGGCAAAAGCCCTTCATCAGGAATAAAGGCAGTGAGCCTGAAGCGTGGAGAGATAAGCTAGAGGAGGGTGGGGTTGGGGAGAAAGTAGCATAGAGTACAATGGGTGAGTGGGGGAGGGGATGAAGGTGATAGGTCAGGGAGGAGAGGGTGGAGTGGATAGGTGGAAAAGGATCACATAACTGACACTGAAACAGAGAATGCCAGACAAACTCTGAGTCTGGCAGCATTTGTGAAGAAAGAAATAGAGTTAATATTTCAAATCTGATATGACTTTTAAACTTACCTTTTTTCTTGATGCACATATTTCTATAAACTCTGCCGCTTTTTCAGATGCTCAGCTTTCAAAGCTTTTCTTCTACAGTTAACCCCTTTGATTTATTGCCATTTCCATTTCCCTCCATTGGCAACGTGGAATAGATTTTGTTCAGCTCTTGGCTACGATTTTCATTTGTCTCCTTCATCCAGTCTTATCTCTTCTCGAGAATTTCAGATGATGGAATGCTTCTACCATTTCCTGTTTGTTAACTCCTGTTTTCTGTTTAATTTGTCTCCCAATTTTCTCCATTTTCCTTGTATGGGCCTTTCCAGTGTTTTTGTTCTAGGAGGGTTAAATTGGACAACCCCTCAAACTCTTACAGACTGAAATGCAGGGACCAAGCTCACTTTGTGTTGTCTGCTGATCAGATTAGCTGCCCATGTTTAACACGCTGTTTGTGAGCTGCATGCATCAGCAAGGGGTTTGAAACCATAACTTCCCAGCACGATTTAAAGTTAGAGAAGGTGCAGTGTGGCTGGAGCAGTTGCTGACAATCATGTAGGAGCTGAATATTTCTTGGGAAAGTCAGAAGAAGGGCATGGAGAAAGTAAGTTCTGAGTTTTTCCAACATTATGCTGTCGGTCTTGCTGGAGGATATGAAAATGAGAATAGATACCCTGTATCTTCAGGAAGCCCTTTTGACGAATAGCAAAGGGTTACAGAGGGCTCTAAGAACCCTTTTATTATCTCATCAGAATGAGATTTAAACCATTTAATAATTCTTTGTAAGTTATTCATTCCATTGTTCTCTACTTGCTGAGTAGATTATCTGTCTTCTGTCTCTCTATATCCCCTTCCTTGACATTTTCTTCTACCCTACACAGGGTTTTTCTGTCAATGTCAGGAATCTAATCCTGAGAACTGAGATGGAGTACCACAACAATTTCTGTGACTGCATCTGAGCTAGCTTGGCTTGCTGAACTGAGCAGCTTTCTGCTGTTCTGAAACCATTTGATATGTCTTCAAATGGCATAACCCAGCAGCTGCAACACCAATCAAATAACAGAATATTACAGATATTGGAAATCTGCAATAAAAAACAGAAAATGCTGAAAATACTAAGCAAGAGCGAGAAATGTATTAATGTTTCAGTTCAATGACTTTTCATCTGAACTGGGAAAAGTTGGAGATATGTTAGATTTGAGCAAAGTGTAGTTGGGACAAGGGCAAAAAGAAAATCCTTGATAGGGTGTCCACAAAACATCAGAGCAGAAGTAGGCCATTTAGCTCATCAAGTCTGTTCTGTCATTCAATGAGATCTGATAATCCTCAACTCTAATCCTCTGTCTTTTCCCAATAACACTTGATTCCCTTACTGATTAAAAATTTGTATATTTAATGACACAGCCTTCATAGTCGTCTCTGGTTAAGAATTTCCGATGAACTATTCTCTGAAAGAAGAAATTCTTTCTCATCTCTGTCGTTTATGGTGACCCCTTACTCTGAGAGTAATCTGTCTGATCCTAGATTCTTCCACAAGGGGAACCAGCCTTTTCACATTTCACCTGACATCTGCTAAGAATCTTTGTGTGTGCAAATATGGTCACCTCTCATTCTTCCAAACTCCAATGAGTTCAGGCCTAATCAATTCAGCCTCTTCTTTTAAGAGAATCCCTCCATGTCTGGGATCAGCCGAGTGAACCTTCACTGCAGCTTTCCAAATCCAGGGCCTTGTTACCCACAAAGTCAAAGATCTGAGTTGCGAGAGGTATTAAATGATTATTTCGTACCAGTTTTAAGTGGAGACGAAAGAGCTCAGGGGAATAAATATTGATGTTTTGAAAACAGTTCACATTACAAAAGAGGAAGTGTTAAAAAACACAAAGGCAGATAAATCTCGAAGAACTGATCGAGTGTATCCCAGGATGTGGTGGAAAGATAGGGAGGAAATTGCAGGGCCCTTGGCAGGAATATTTGTATCATCTATAAACATAAGTGAAGTACCAGAGGACCGAAGGGTGGCTTATGTTGTGCCATTGTTTAAGAGAGGCTGTAAGGAGAAGCCTGGAAACTGTAGACTGAGAGTCTGACATCAGTGATGGGCAAGTTGGAGGTGATTCTGAAAGATAGCATTTATTTGCATGTGGAGAGGTGAAGATTGATTGGGGTAGTCAGCATAGTTTTGTGCGAGGAAAATTGTGTCTCACAAACTTGATTGAGTTTTTTAATGGAAGTAACCAAAATGATTGATGGCAGAGCAGTAGATGTTGTTTACTTGGACTTTAGTAAAACCTTTGTCAAGGTTTCGCATGGTAGACTAATTAGTAAAGTTAGATCAGATGGGATTCAGGGTGAGCTTGTCAATTGGATCAAAATTGGCTTTACGATAGGAGACAGAAGGTGGTGGTAGTGGGTTATTTTTCAGACTGGAGACCTGTGACCAACTGTGTTTCACAGGGATGAGCACTGGATCCACTTTTATTTGTCATTTATGTAAATATTTTGGATGGGAATAGAGGAGGCATAGTGAGTAAGTTCACAGATGACACTAAAATTGGTGGTAAATAAGGTTATCTAACATTACAAATAAATCTTGATCAATTGGGTCAATGGGCTGAGGAGTGGCAGATGCAGTTTAATTTGGATAAATGTGAGGTATTGCATTTTGGTAATAGAACAAGGAGAGGACTTCTACAATTAATGGGAGGGCCGTGGATAGTGTGGTAGAACAGAGAAACCTAGGGGTTCAGGTAAATAATTCTTTGAAATTTGCATCACAGGTATACAGCATGGTTAAGATGGTATTTAGCACACTTGCCTTCGTTGCTCAGACATTTGAGTGTAGGCATTGGGACGTCACATTGAGGTCCTGTTCTGTACAACTCTGTGCAGTTCTGGTTGCCCTTTTATAGGAAGGGTATTAAGCTGGGGAGGGTTCTGAAAAGAATTACCAGGATGTTGCCTCCAGTGGAGGGTTTGAGTTACAAGGAGAGGCTGGATAGGCTGGACTTCTTTCACTGGAGTGTAGGAGGTTGTGGGGTGACCTTATGAGAGGTTAGTAAAGTCATGAGGGCCATTGATAAGGTGAAAGACAAGGGTCTTTTCCCTAGGATGGGGTGAGTTCAGAATGAGGGGGCATATCTTTACAGCAAGAGGAGAAAGATTTAAAAAGGACATGAGGGGCACCCATGCAATGGCTCATGTGTGAAATGAACTGCCAGAGAAAGTGGTAGATGCAAGTACAGTTACAACGTTCAAAAGACATTTGGATAAGTTCATAAATGAAAAAGATTTGGTAGGATATGGGCCAAGTGCGGGCAGGTGGGACTAATTTAGTTTGGGGACATGGTTAGCATGGACTGATGGACCAAAGGGTTTGTTTCCATGCTGTATGACTCTATGACTCTATGTATGCAAACAAGAAATGAGGGAGGAGAGAAATTGTTGGAAAGTGAGTGGAGGGGGAGAAACAATTGAATAGAATCTTTGGAGTTCTCATAAAGAGAACAGTGACTAATGCTGCTACTGAATCATCATAAAATCTAATTGTTTTTAACATTCAGTGATAATGAGAAGCTCAATGCGTGGAGTTAAAATTAGTGCAAAAAATTGTGAAATGTTTCAGAAGGACATTTGAATAGGGATAAATTGAGGCTGAAAAGTATGTTCTCTTTCCTTGTAAATTGTCAGTTGAATAAAGGTGGATTTAGTGTTTCAATAACCATATATTTGTTTTTGTTTGAAGTGTCACTTCAGGACATCAACATGAGGAAAGCATTTAAGAGTTCAACAACACAAGATCAGCAGGTGGTTTCACGGAATACCATTCCAAATCCAGTATTGGAAATGTTCCAACAATGTGACAAACCGCCACCACTCAACATCCTGACACCATACAGGTAAGATTTTATTTGATGCTTGAAAATACACTCAAGTCTCTGTAATATGTTAGAGGGGAAAATTGGTTTCCTTAACAATCACTTTTTATAAGCAAATTAAATTCTTTTCCAAAAGGTTTTGTGAATTTTTGTGCATGCATCAAGGTGACATTATCAGTATGTAGTGTGGTCGAGTCAAATATGACTCGGACATGATAAAAAGCAAAACTCTACTGAACAGTGGCCCTGTTATTTATAGAAAGAATGATGACCTATAGCAGCCATATGGTGATCATGGAGTTCAGGTGAAGTTTTCTGTTTCCCAGCTGGGAGAAAGTGAGGACTGCCATTACTGGAGATCAGAGTCAAAAAATGGGGTGCTTGAAAAGCCCAGCAGGTCAGACAGCATCCAAGGAGCAGGAGAATCGATGTTTTGTATACAAGTTCTTAATCAGGAATGTCATTCCTGATGAAGAGCTCATTCTCAAATCGTAGACTCTCCTGCTGCTCGGATGCTACCTGACCAGCGGTGCTTTTCCAGCACCACACTTTTTGACTCTGTTTCCCAGCTGGCCTGGTTGAGCATTTGGCTAGCTGTCCCACAAGCAAACCATTGGTAGTAGATGGCAGCACAGATTCAGAATGGAAGGTGGAAGTGTGAAAAGATTATGTGAGATTGGGAGGAGAGGGGTCTCCAGGAAAACTATTACAGATGGGTTGGGAATGCAGCGCATCATTGGTGTTAGATTGTGGTGTGTTGCATCATGGGGCAGTGATGGGGTCCAGGAAAGGGAATGCTGGGACATATTGAGGAGGGCTTTTGGATCGCAGCTAGGAGTGGGGGAGCAAATGTCAGGTTGCTGGGCAGAAGGTGGGGGGATCTGATTGTGGGATTGGATAATGTTGTTCTGTACAGCAGATTCAATTGCGTGGACGGTAGCAGATCGAAACGGGTTGGTGTTGGAGGGCCACAGGGAAGTACTGGTATTTCTCTTGACCCACAAGCAGTGCTGCAAAAGTGTTTACCTGTTTGATCTAACAGCAAAATACTGCAGATGCTGGAAATCTGAAATAAAAACACAAAATAATGGAGCAATTCAGCATGTCTGGCAGGATATGTGGAGAGAGAAACAGCATTGACTTTTCGAGTCCAGTCTGAATTAAATTCTGAAGAATAATTATACTTGGTACAAAGTTAACTCTACCTTTACACAGATGTTGTCCAACTTGCTGAGTTACTCTGGCAATCCCTGTTTTTATAATCTGTTAGATCTGCTAGTCCTGACCCTCCTTGAACAGCTTGACATCCTGGGTCTTGGGAAATGCAGCAAGTAGCGATTTCATACAAATGTTCATTAAAATCTAAAATACGGAGCCTTATTAAGATAATGCATGTCAGTATGGTAGCAAGCTTTCTGCAGAGTCAGAAGGTTGAGTTTGAGTCTCACTTCAAGATGAGGTTAATGGCATGGCGTGATCATTTAGACGAGACATTAAACTGATGCCCACCTGTCTTTGCAGATGGAAGTAAAAGACTTAATGGAGTTATTGTGAAGAAAAAGATAGTTATCTCCAGTGCCTTCCAACAGTATTTATCCCTCGATCAGCACCATAAAAACAGATTATCTGGTCATCCTCACATTGCTGTTTATTGCTGTGAACTGCTCTGCTTAAATTAGTTGCCATTTTCGTATATGCCAATAATGAGTACATTTTAAAAATACCTTGTTTGCAGTAAAATGCGTTGTGACTTCTGCTGCCCTTAAAGCGCTATATAAATGGAGGTCTTTCTTCTTACTGTAGTTAAATTATTGACAAATGAGTAGGTTACTCACTGTTCCAACCTAGGAAACTGGAAATAGGCACAGTCAGAACAGGATTGAAATTGACTGTAATGGTGGCCTTAAAGTTTCACCCAGTCTGTTTCTGACCTGGGGTAAAAGTAGCTGAATTAAAACAGTATGATACTTCTCTTTCCTACATTTATCATTACTGTAGCCTGAGTGACACTAAACTTAGTGTGAAATCAAGCAAATTTATGGCCTGTGCCTAAACCAACTGTACTGCTGACTGTTCTCACAATAGGTTTACTGCACAGAATGAGATCCTTAATTCAAGTTAGCTCTTAGAATCCTAAACTGCTTCCATTGCCATTCTACAACATTGTATTTTTCAGCGCTTCAAACAATGATCAGTTTTTTTTAAAAGAATATAACACTTCCTGATAATATGTTCCACACAATCTGAAGAAATGTTTTCTAATTTCTCTCCTCAAGTTTTTAATAGTTTTAAATTGATGGCTTTATCACCGATATCCCACCATCTGGCATGGTGGCACAGTGGCATAGTGGGCGGCACAGTGGCACAGTGGTTAGCATTGCTGCCTCACAGCGCCAGAGACCCGGGTTCAATTCCCGCCTCAGGTGACTGACTGTGTGGAGTTTAAACATTCTCCCCGTGTCTGCGTGGGTTTCCTCCGGGTGCTCCGGTTTCCTCCCACAGTCCAAAAATGTGTAGGTTAGGTGAATTGGCCATGCTAAATTGCACGTAGTGTTAGGTGCAGAGGTAAATGTAGGGGAATGGGTCTGGGTGGATTGCGGGTCGGTGTGGACTTGTTGGGCCGAAGGGCCTGTTTCCACACTGTAAGTAATCTAATCTAATCCCTTTCGGTTTTGAAATCTCTTTGTGCTAATGGAAAAGGCTGTCCCATTGCCAATTTGTCATATTTAAAATTTGCCACCTTGACATCATCTAGATTACATTTCTAATTCTCATGGTTTTAAGGTCCCTTCTATGATGGAGGTCCAAACTTGAAACAGAACTCTAGTCTTATCTCCTGCAGTATCTGCATAGTTAGAGAGACCAGTTTTATCTCAGCAAAATACACTGAATATAATCTAAAGGTGAATTGTCCCTATTATATCTCTTGATCCTCATGTATTATGTGCTCAATCTGGAATGTGAGCATAGCTCATTCTTGAGAAGGTGATGGTGAACTACCCTTTTGCACCACTGCAGTCCGTATGGTGTAGATACATAGTTCTGCAGCCCTGCTCCGTGAAGGAGATGTTAGATATTCCTCAGAGTAAGGTATTTTGATCGAATGTTTTGATGCCGATGGGACAGTTTACTCGTTCTCATCTATTTTGTTCACTGTTTCTGAATCTGTAAAGCAGCAAATTATTCTGTAGACTACTGTGCTCAATATTTCGAATAGTTTCTGTTTTTATTTGTTGTGGATCTATCGTTTAATTTTCTGTGCAGTACTTATCTATATTTAGAAATTTTTGTATGAAAGTGCTTTATTACTTGTACTAGTAAGCTTATACTAGTGGAAGAATGAAGTACTACGTAAGGAATAATTTATTCATTGACTAATTTGAAAAAGTCCTCTGTTTAAGGCAAAGGAACAAAATGGGATGTTAAATTAACCTCATATATTGCTAAACAAGCTGCAGGAGGACAGTAAACAATAGAATGGAATAAGTCAATTTTGTTAGATTTGGCGATATGATTTGTATTTAATCAAATATTGAATGGAGTTCAAGTCTACTTTGTACAACCAAATAGAATGAATCTCACAAGTTAGTATATTGTGATAGAAATTGGAAAATTAATAATAGGCACTTGGAGCAGATGAAATATCATGTAAAAAAAAAAGTGGGGTCCAGGTAGGAGGCCATGATCATTATATCACAAGGTTTAAGATGATGGAGAATGACTTTGGTCAATCCAGAGGAAGAAAATCAATCGTCAAGGACTGACTTAAATTGGATAAGGGTAGAGCTGGGCAGGATAAACTGGAGCAAGAGGTTGCTGGGAGAAACTGTAACTGAACAATGGCTGTGCCCATCCTTCTCTTGGATGGCTTGGGTACAGTCATGGAATATTCTCTCAAATGGGAAAGGTATGACAAACAAATCCAGAGCTCACTGAATCAAAGGGAATAGAAAATAAGATAAAGAAGAAACAATATGCTTGTGTCAGGTAGAAAGTATAGATGAGAACCAAGAGGAATGCAGATGGTTCAGAGAGGAAGTGGAAAAGCAAATAAGAGAAATGTTGAGGAATCATTAAAGAGAAAAAGATGTAGCCAACAGAAATGGCTGTCCCAAAATCTTCTGTACTCACATAAAAAATGAAACAGTGATAGGATGAAGAGTAGAGCTGATGAGAGCAAAAAGGGGATTTACACATGCAGGCAGGGCGAATGAATACTTTTCACCTATCCTTATTGAAGAAGGAGGTGCCATCTATACCATGTGACAGTGGGGAAACTGCCACTAGCAGAGTGTTCACAATTGATAAGGACAAAGTCTTGGGTTGTTGTACTTATGTTGACCAGGAGCCAAAGATGGATGAGATGCATCCAGAGATATTGAAGCAGGTGGTGCAAATTGCTGGGCACTGACCATAATCTTTCAATCTTCTGTATACTTGGGGGAAGTGCTACAAATTTGGGGAATTGCAAAGATTATGACCTTGTTGAAGACAGTTGTAAGGAAAAACCCAACAATTACAAACCTGTCAGTTTAACTTCAGTGGTGGGAAAACTTCTAGAAAGAATTATTTTGGATAAAATTTGTAGTCACATGAAAAAAAAGCTGTGTTGATTAGGAAGAGTCCTTGACTAACTTGCTGGGGTTTTTGAAGAGGTAATAGAAAGACTTGATGAGGTTAACACTGTTAATGTGATGTATGTGGACTTACAAAATAAACTTGATACAGTGCCAGAAAACAGATTTGTAAGGAAAATAGAATAAAATGACTGTAGCCATGAAATACAAAAGACAGAAGCAATGTGGATACAAAATTGCACTTAGAATATTGTGAGCAGCTTTGGGCCCCATTTCTAACGAAGGATGTCCTGGTTTTGGTGGGAGTCCAGAGGAGGTTCACAAGAATGATCCCAGTAAAGAAGGGCTGATATGAGGAGCAGTTGAGGACTATGTGATCTAATTGAAACTTACAGAATACTCAGAGACCTGGTAGCATAGATGTAGAGAAGCTGTTTCTGTTAGTAGGAAATACTTAAGACCTAGGGGCACACATCAGTGTGAAGGCCCAACTCTTTAGAATTGAGGTGAGGAGGAATTTCTTCAACCAGTGGGTGGTGAATCTGTGGAACTCATTGCCATGGAAGGCTATAGAGGCCAATTCATTGGGTACAATCAAAACAGAGATAGAAAAGTTCTTGATTAGTAAGGGGACAAAGGGTTACAGAAGAAAGGCAGGAGATTGGGGTTAAGAAACCTATCAGCCATGATTTGAATGGCAGAGCAAGCTGAATTTGTGATAGAGACAGATTCAATTGAGGCATTCAAGAGGACATTAGATGATTATCTGGATAGAAATAATGTGCAGGAGCATGAGGAACAAGCAGGAGATTGGCAGTAATGATGTTCATTTGAAGAGCTGGCTTAGACACAGTGGCCCAAATGGCCTCCTGTACTGTAACAGTTCTGTGGTTCTGTGACCTTAATTTTCCAAAGCTGAAGACATTTCATAAATTCAACTTTTATGAGAAACTGTTGGCATTATAAAATGGAATGAAAATTTAATAGAACTATTGGAGAGAGCAATGAAGTTGTCGGTTCTACCTGAAGACAGATAGCAAGAAATGTATTGCAACTTGTTCTGACTTCTGACTTGAAGGCTAGTTGTATAATTTTAAAAATATTTGCAGTGTCATTTCTGCAGGACATTCCTGTTTACATTTTATATTGTGAGCATAGTTATGCTCTTTGAAGGACTGGGTAAAATAATATCATGGGAGTGTGTTACTGGGTGTCCTGCCCTGTTCTGTAACAGATTTTTGCTTTGCTCTTTGCATTTATGATGTAGGGATGACAGAAAAGATGGGTTGAAATTCTACACCGATTCCTCGTATTTCTTCAATTTATGGAAGGAAAAGATGCTGCAGGCTACAGAGGATAAAAGGAAGGAGAAACGAAGACAAAAGGTATTACAAAGAGATTATGTTCTATGTAATTAATATCCCATGTATATTCCATTCACTCTGATTTGAAGTAGACATAGCAGGCAATACATAATGATGGGCAAAACATCAAATTCCAAACCAAGTCTGCAGAGTTTGACAGGGAATACACTACTTAGAACAAGCTGATAATATCAATCATAGCCAATTGATTTTGTTGTGCCAGTAGATTGTCCACCTTTTGCCACAATTGCACCTTGAAAACAGCCTCATCAATAAATGGTTTGAGAGGCTTTTCAAAGTCAGAGGCTATGTGCCCAGTAACAGGAATGTGGGCGAAAACACTATATCTGTGTCTCAAACAAATCCTCTGGAAGGATGTCCTCTCTGCTTCGAGGGCCCTTACTACTTTTGATCCTTGTCAGATTTTAAATATCTGAACATTTATGAGGATGACTCCATGTTGAGATACCCTTGTGGTCCCTGGTCTCACTTTCCCGTGAGGCTGCCAAAGCTCTTGTGCCCGCAGCATTGAGAGCCCATGTAAGAGTGATGCAGAGAAGCCTGATTAACAGAATCCTCCAACAATTTTACACTGTTAGGCAGCTGCAAGTCAGTGCTTACTCAGAATCACATTTGCTTTCACCTTTATGAGTCTCAAAGTCTGCATTAATATCTAACCCTTTTGGATCATATTATGGGAGTGGAGGATTGGAGTGGTAGTGATCTGTAATGCAAGGATTCCCAACCTTTTTGCTTCTCACTCAGCTCTCTTGTGTTACAGAAAATGTCATTGACTCTTTGTTTCAGTAAGCTATTAACCATATGTATTTGTTCATTTTGTTTCACTTACTCAACATGAATACTTTTGCTCATATTGAACTACTCTGTTGAGATGTCAAGGTACTTTTGGCATGCACCTATATATCATTGCCAAAGCTCATCCTGACAAAGAAGTCACATGTGCCATTGCTGAAAATCCAATTTCACCTCATTACTTTGAACTAAATACCACCAGTACTCTGTGCTCCTCAAGAGGCTGTGCTGTATTCATTGGAATATTTATTCCCAGAGCCTGCAATGTGATAATTTCCACTTGTGTTCATTCTCACTGCTGCCTTTTTCCCATAATGCCTCAGAGAATAGAGACAAATAATAGAATACTACAGCAGAGGAGACCATTTAGCCCATTGCAATAATGCTACCACCTTTTGAAGAACAATCGAGTTAGTCACTTTCCCTAGTTTTTTTTAACTGTGTTTCTAAACTTTTGTCTCTTTCAACAAGTTAACCAACTCAGTTTTCAAAATTCTATTCAATTTGTTCCTTTTGTCTCTGTCCATAATTTTGAAACTGTCACCTTTTTTAAGGTATACAAGATGCAGGCATCGCCATCTGAGCCAAAATTTATTGGCCATCCCTGGAGAAGGTAGTGATGAGCTGCTTTCTTGAACCTGTGCAGACCAGGTGGTGTAGAGACACCCAGAGCACAGTTTAGAAGGAACTTTTAGATGTTTGACAGTGAAGAAATGTCTTCACAGCTGCAAAACTGGCCCAACTGGGCCTTTTGCTGAGATATTTGTATCATCGATAGTCACAGGTGATGTGCCAGGAGACTGGAGGTTGGCTAACATGGTGCCACTGTTTAAGAAAGGTGGTAAGGACAAGCCAGGGGACTGTAGACCAGTCAGCCTGACCTCAGTGGTGGGCAAATTGTTGGAGGGAATCCTGAGGGACAGGATGTACATGTATTTGGAAAGGCAAGGACTAATTAGGGATAGTCAACATGGCTTTGTGCGGGGGAAATCATGTCTCACAAACTTGATTGGGTGTTTTGAAGAAGTAACAAAGAGGATTGATGAGGGCAGAGTGGTAGATGTGATATATATGGACTTCAGTAAGGCGTTCGACAAGGTTCCCCATGGGAGACTGATTAGTAAGGTTAGATTTCATGGAATTCGGGCAGAACTAGCCGTATGGATACATAACTGGCTCAAAGGGAGAAGACAGAGGGTAGTGGTGGAGTTTTTCAGACTGGAGGCCTGTGACCAGTGGAGTGCCACAAGGATCGGTGCTGGGTCCCCTACGTTTTGTAATTTACATAAATGATTTGGATGCGAACATAAAAGGTATAGTTAGTAAGTTTGCAGATGACACCAAAATTAGAGGTGTAGTGGACAGTGAAGAGGGTTACCTCAGATTACAACAGGATCTTGATCAGATGGGCCAATGGGCTGAGAAGTGGCAGATGGAGTTTAATTCAGATAATGCGAGGTGCTGCATTTTGGGAAAACAAACCTTAGCAGGACTTATGCACTTCATGGTAACGTCCTAGGGAGTGTTGCTGAACAAAGAGATCTTGGAGTGCAGATTCATAGCTCCTTGAAAGGTAGATAGGATAGTGAAGAAGGTGTTTGGTATGCTTTCTTTTATTGGTCACAGTATTGAGTACAGGAGTTGGGACGTCATGTTGCGGCTGTACCGGACATTGGTTAGGCCACTGTTAGAATATTGAGTGCAGTTGATCTCCTTCCTATCGGAAAGGTGTTGTGAAACTTGAAAGGTTTCTGAAAAGATTTACAAGGATGTTACCAGGGTTGGAGGATTTGAGCTATAGGGAGAGGCTGAACAGGCGAGGCTGTTGTCCCTGGAGCGCCAGAGGCTGAGGGGTGACCTTACAAAGGTTTATAAAATTATGAGAGGCATGGATAGGGTAAATAGGCAAATTCTTTTCCCTAGGGTTGGGGAGTCCAGAACTAGAGGGTATAGGTTTAGGTTGAGAGGGGAAAGATATAAAAGGGACCTATGGGGCTACTTTTTCACACTGAGGGTGGTACAACTGCAACATTTAAGAGGTATTTGGATGGGTATATGAATAGAAACGGTTTGGATGGATATGGGCTGGGTGCTGGCAGGTGGGACTAGATTAGGTTGGATATCTGGTCGGCATGGATGATTTCCATGCTGTACATCTCTATGAGTCAACAAATGATGATATTGATCACATTCAGGAAAGTGAACAGTTTGGTTAGAAACTTGAAGATAGTGACATTCCCATCCATCCACTGCCTTTTTTCTTCTTGGGGGTTTGGAATGAGGAGATTTGATGAGTTGCTACAATGTGTCTTTCAGTACTGCTATCACTTTGTGTCAGTAGTAGAAGTGGTGAATGTTTTAAAGTGATGGATGGGGTGTCAATTGAGTGAGTTGTTTAATCCTGGTTTGAGCTTCTTGCATGTTGTGGACTGCACTTACCCAGGCAAGTTTGGATTATTCCGTCACACCCTGACTTATGCCTTGTAGATGTTGGTAAACTTTGGGAAGGCATCAGACGAGTTACTTGCTGGAAAGTTTCAGTCTCTGACCTGCTCTTGTTGCCACAGTATTTATATGGCTGGTCCAGTTCAGTTTCTGGTCAGTGGTAATGCTCACTATATTGATAGGGGATTTAGTAATGGTGATGTAATTGAATACCAAGGGAATATGATTAGATTCTCACTTGAATGTTGCCATTGCCTGACACTTTACTCACCAATTATGACTTCAAATCTGCATGTTGTCCAGGTCTGAGTGCAGTTGGACAAAGACAGTTCCAGGATCTGAGGGATTGTGAGCTGTGCTGAACACTGAAATCATCAGCGAATATACCCACTTCTAATACTATGCATATAGATCAGATGAAGCAGCTGAAGATGTTTGAAGAACTGCTGCAATGATGTCCAGAGAAGATTGCCCTCTGACAACTAGAAATATCTTTGTGCTAAGTATGGCATCAATCA
The DNA here is from genome assembly GCF_020745735.1 of Hemiscyllium ocellatum. Taxonomy (NCBI): domain Eukaryota; kingdom Metazoa; phylum Chordata; class Chondrichthyes; order Orectolobiformes; family Hemiscylliidae; genus Hemiscyllium; species Hemiscyllium ocellatum. The sequence goes on from NC_083411.1 coordinate 28,776,651, forward strand.
GTGGAGAGTTTCCCCTTTGATTCACATTAAATCTAGCTTTGCTAGGATTCCTCGATGCCACACATGGTCATATACTGTCTTGGTGTCAAGGACGGTCATTCTAACCTCATTTCTGGAATTTGGCTCATTTGTCCTTTTTCTGATGAGGTCAGGAACTGGGTGGCCCTAGTGGATCCAAACTAAGCCTCAGTGATTGAACTGGCTGAAAACTAGTATCTGTATTGCTATGGGACTTAGGTGAAGGCTGAGATGGGTCATCCATGGGGCCACCTGTGGCTGAAAATGGTTGCAAATGCCTTGTCTTTTGCACTGCTATGCTGCAATGGCCCATCATTGAGAATGCGATATTTGTAGAGCCTCCTCCTCTTGTTATTTGTTTACATGTCCACAACTGTCTGCAGAGTTGTTGTTCAATGGAATATCCCAAGCTGCAGATTCCCTTACCTATTAATAATAGCTTCACAACTCCAGCCATCACCATTATTCCTAACCTCCTTCCAACGAAATAGCAGATTTCGAATAACTACTCACCATTTTCCTCCTTTGCTTTGGTTTCAATAAATGATCCAGCATTTTCCTTCAGAAACTGATTCTGCATGCGATTTTGACCACATTTTTCAAATGTACCTCTCTGTTTATAGCAACTCCACTCACAAGCATATTCTGTGCAAAAGATTAATAGGGCTCATTCTCTCTTGTCCGCAGCTTCCAGTCACCATTTATTTTTCTGACCGTTTTTAGGTACAGCTTTGCTGTATTTCTCCTCAGAGGGATCAATTCTGGAAGATTGACCAATGACCTGCTCTTTTGTCTTCACGGCGACCTACTCTCATCCAAATGTTGCATTTGGCTACAAGCATTATTCAATAACTGGAGAAAGTTAAAAGTCTCACAACACCAGGTTATATATAGTCCAACAGGTTTGTTTGGAAGCATTAACTTTTGTCGTGATGCTCCTTCATCAGGTATCTGTGGAGCAGGACCATAAGATACAGAACTTATAGTGAAATATACAGCTTCCTTATGGATCTGCTCCACAGCTACTTGATGAAGGACCAGCACTTTAAAAGCTAGTGCTTTCAAATAAACCTGTTGTACCATAACCTGGTGTTGTGTGATTTTTAACTTTGTCCACTCCTGTTTAACACCAGCTCCTATGCATCACAGTATCTGGAGACAGTCTGTCAAAACGCCTAAGCTTGCATAATTAAAACAGATCAATTGTTTCATGCTGTTGAACAGCCTGGACATGCGAGATGTGGGGGTGGGGGTAGACAGGAGAAATGAGTGGATAGAGCAAGACAGAAATATAGCTGGAGATGTAATAAACCAAATATCACGTAGTCAGAAGATAACATTATATCATTTGTATCTAAATGGTGAAAAACATATTTAAAATATTGATGGAAATGTTGTTTCAACATTGAACTTTGCAAAGGAGTTGCTGATGTGTAAGGGAACATTGTTCGCCACGTTGCTGGTAGAATGCTGGTGATGGTTGCAGATCAGTCAGTAAAAGCTGAGCTAATCTGGAGGTGAGATTGGTGATGTTTGGAGAAGATGCAGAGTGACACCTTCAAATGATTTCACAGATCCCTGAGTTGGGTGCTATACTGAAGTAAGAGGCGATCCTGAATACTGAAATATCTCTGTCTTGCTTGATGAGACATTTTATACTTAGCCACAGCAATGAGATGGTTTAGATGATTTGTGGGTGGCACGGTGTCACAGTGGTTAGCACTGCTGCCTCACAGCGCCTGAGACCCGGGTTCAATTCCCGACTCAGGCGACTGACTGTGTGGAGTTTGCACGTTCTCCCCGTGTCTGCGTGGGTTTCCTCCGGGTGCTTCGGTTTCCTCCCACAGTCCAAAGATGTGCGGGTCAGGTGAATTGGCCATGCTAAATTGCCCGTAGTGTTAGGTATGGGGTAAATGTAGGGGTATGGGTGGGTTGCACTTCGGCGGGTCGGTGTGGACTTGTTGGGCCGAAGGGCCTGTTTCCACACTGTAAGTAATCTAATCTAAAGGTTTGACTTGAAACTTAAAAGTTAGGATCAAATAAATATTGTTATAGTTATAAGATGGTGAGTAGCTGTAATCACTGAGAGCACTTATTACTAACAAACTACAGCAGGTCCCATTTCTTAATGATGCTGTCTTGAGGGATTAAATAAACAGCTGCTAATAACAGGCAAAGCTCCAAGGCATAAATCAGCTCATTAAAGTGGTTTACACAAGACTCAAAAGGTGATGTCTCTAATATCCAAATTCTATCATTAGAATAAAAACATCAATACATCTATGCCAAACGATCTCATTCATTCATTGTATTGAACTCAAACATAGACATCATTGCAATCTAACTGAACAGTACAACTCAGTTAGCTTAATTATACTAGAAAGATACTGGATTCCTCTCCCTGCCCTTTCCAGGCCTTCGATGTTAGCAGGAGCCCACTCGAGGGAATACCAGCTGCCCTGCATCCACATTAATAGCCTGGAAAGAGGAGGTAAAATCTGGGCTTAAGTAAACCCATCTGTGCGTTTTCACTGTGTTCTGCATTGTGTGCCTCACGTGTATGGAAAGATGAAAATCCATAGCCAAGTTACACGTTGGTCAGATGTGCATCATAAAAACTACAATGGACTGTGTTAGGCGTTTGGGTGTGGAAGTTGTTTGGTCAGGCAGTCAGTCTCAGTTCTCCAACACAGCAGCCTAGCTTCCAAAATAGTTTAAGGGCCCCTTAGATCTCACTTTTCAATCCCTGCACCATCCCCATCAATGCTACCCATGCCACCTTGCATTCATCCATGCCCCCTCAGAATTCCCATGCCACCTAGATACATCCCAATTATCTTCTGTAATCATTCACCCAGTGTGCAATATGCACAGTGCCCAGGAACGGAGGAATGGGAATTATTTTAAAATGATTAGAGACATAGCAAACCTCTCATAATCTACAAAAAATCTCTGTATTTAAACGATTATTCAAATTGGAAGGGGAAGAAAATTGAAATCTTTTGAGTACTTATTAGATTTGTGAACAAACAAGAAGTGACATCAAAAAGAGATTTTGTTATTACAAGTTTGGAAAAGTTTGAATTGTTCTTCAAGTAATTATATCACTGAATTGAATCTTTCAAAACCCAGCCAAGCATTTATAACATTTATAGCAAATGTTTCCAGCTCCACTGACAGAACAGGTATCCATTTTAAAGCAGAGTGTCTCTCAACCAGTGGATGGGAGGTGTGTGCATTTTTCTGCCTTCGGAAGCAGGATTTTTTTAAACAACACCTTGTCCTCCCAGGCTGATTACATTAGAGCATAAAAACATGACAGCAGAGGACGTTTTCGATAGAAATTATGGTACATTCCCCAGCAATTACATAATGCTGGTCCAATGCCCTGTATATAACTAAAGCATAACCTCCCTATTTTGTATTCAATTCCCTTCATCCTAAAGAAGATCATTGTGTTAACTGTCCTCATTAATTTCTGTACCTACATACTAACCTTCTATGATTCATGCACTAGTACGTCCAGCTTCTTATGCATCTACAAACTCTAATCATTCACTATTTAGATAATGCTCGATCTCTATTCTTTTTGTTCTACTTTTCTGCCAAGATGGATAGTTTCATATTTTCCCCACACTCCCATTTACCAGGTCTTTTGCCATTCACTTGACCTATTTATGTTCCTTTTGTAGCCTCTTTTTATCCTCTTTACAACTTACTTTCTATGTTCTGTGAGCAAATTTAACAAATATACCTTTGGCTCCTTCATCCAAGTTATTTGTGCAAATTGGAAAACATTGAGCACTGACACTCTGTTCATTACATCTTGTCAACCAGAAAGTGACACAGTTATGCCTACTCTCTATTTGTACTTAGCTAGTTGATTTTGTATCCATGCAAATGTGTTATTCCCTACACAACAGTTGTGGTCTCCATATCTAAGGAAAGGAATACTGGCACTGGCAGCAGTCTAGAGAAGGTTCATCAGATTGATTCTAGGCATGAAGATCTTCTCATGAGAGACTTAGTTTAGGCCTGCACTCATTGAAATGTATATTTGTCTTAGGGGGTTTGATGGTTTATATGCAGAAAGGCTGTTTCTTCTTGTGAGAGGATCGAGGACTAGTGGGTATAATCTCAGAGCTAGGGGCCACTGATTTAAAACAAACATGAGAAGTATAGTGAATCTGTGTGATTCTTTAATGCAAAAGGCTATTGAAGCTGTGTTGTTTGATCTATTCAAGGCTGAGATAGATAGAGTTTTAATTAGTAAAGGAATCAAGGGTAATGGGGATAAAGCAGGAAAATGGAGTTGAGGATTATCAGAATAACCATGATCCCATTGAATGACATCGCTTACGTCTGCTTCTACATCTTATGGTCTTACAAACTACATTTTCTGCAATTACTTATGATGTAGCACCTACCAAATGCCTTGTTGAAATCCAAGTATAGTACTTCCACCAGTTCATCATTATTCACTGCACATTTTCCTTCCTCATGAACAAACTGGTAAAATATGATTTGCCTCCTCAGATACTGCCTGATTACCTTGAAGCATTGTAACCCGCCTTCGAGAGTGTCTTTAATAATAACTTCTGATGTCTTCCCTATTGGAGATGTTAAGCTAACTGGTCTATAGTTTCTTCCTTTCTGGCTGTCTCCCTTTTTGAAAGAGAAGTTACATTTGTTCCTTTTCAATCTAGTGAAACCTCCCCTACATTTAGGAAATTTTTGTAAAATTAAAATCAATGCACAATGATCTTTTTTAACCATTTCTTCTCCAACTGTGGGATGAATTCCACCAGGACCAAAGGATTTATTGACCAGCAGCTCCAACAATTTGCTCAGTACCACTTCCTTTCTGTAAGTCTCTTATATTCCTCTGCTGGAGGGAGATTTTAACGAAGAGTCTCAGTGCTGTGTTCAGGAGCACAATCCAAACTTCATTTGATGCCCCTGACAAAACAGCCTGAAAGAGGTTACCTGAGAAAACTCCAAGATAATTCCCCCACCTCTCCCCAGTAAAGTACAGGATATTATACATTCTGTATTACAATGATTATATACATGATTGATATCAGTGCTTGCCACCTCCCCTCTCACCATTATATCCCTCCCTGGACATTTGTCAGCTCCATTATACTGAATAGGTTCTGTTTGGTACCTTGTGAAACTGCGATTATTTATTTTCCCAGGATCCTACTGAAGTAATGTTTTGCATTTTCCCCCTCACAACCCTATCTGCTTTCTGGTGTCCTTTCACGAAGTTCAGTTCACATCCATCGTTGTACACCATTCAGTCCTTTGATGTTTATACCATTTGTCCTTTAATTCCCCTGCTGCTGACAGAAGGGTTTTTCCACAGCCGTTTGTCTCAATGCTTCAATGGTAATTTGTTAATTGCACTTATACTTCCAGTATACCTGTGTGGGATGCTACAATTTTGGAACAGATGTGACGTATTCAGAGAAACTGGGAGCTTGGAGTGGACTCCTTACAGGAAACAATCTGCAAGGAAGTATAGTCAAGGGAACTGGGAGTTGATTTGTCATGGATATTGGTGTACAGCTTATCCCACAAAATGGAAACACAGAATCAAGGAAGGGAAGGAAAGTGTCAGAGATAGATCAGCTGAAGGTGAGGGAAGGATCGAAATTGGAAGCAAAATTGACGATTTATTCTGGATGAGAATAGGCAGCAGCATTGACACACACATCGCTATATCAGATAATGAGTTGTGTGAGGGAGCCAAAGTGGTTGTGAAACAAGGATGATCCACATACTTCAGAAAGAGATAAGAGTAACTGGAACCCTTGCAGATACCTATTGTGATACAGTTTACTTGGGGAAAATGAATTAAAGGACAATTTGTTCAAATTTCTCCTTGAAAAAGGCTGGTGCAATTTCCCTTCCTTGTGTATGGAAGAAGATTCCCTTGAGGCATTGAATTGATTTTTTTTAATAGGTTCCACAGCTTGGATCATGCCTTCGCCTGCCTCTGGTTAGTTTTCATTACAACTGACAGCTGCAGTTGTGGTGCAATGAGCTGTAACAGGACTATATGCAATTAATGGACCAAACGGGAATACAGAGGGAAATGTGTGATAAGCTTTAAATAGAAAAAAAGTACAGGGGTATTGGGGTGAGTTAGAATTCTATATAGTGTTGCACTCTTAAACAAAGTTGATGCCTTCCCCTTCCTCATATTTATTCACTAGGACATAACACTTACAGTATTATTTCTTGGTAAAGAGACCATAAGAATTAGAAGCCATCATCATTCACACTTCATATATCTTTTTATCTGCACCTGAAGCCTGCTTTTTAGTTAGTCATTTTTTTACATTTAATTTTGTTCTTCCAAATAACATGTCTTTCCGACATTCTGAAATTTAATTGCACAGCATTTTAATTTTAACAAAATGTTCTGAAAGTCTTTATTGCAATTGACTGGCCTCTTAATTGTTCAGGCCCAGGGTAAGAGGTTACTTCAGGGCCTCTGACAATAGAGGTTCTGGTAACAGGGGTTTGATATCAGGTTGGGTGCCTGGGTCAGGAGCAGTACAGGGGTCTGCGATTTCCATTCTTGCCCCTGCTGCTAAGAACCACTACAGATGTCAGCCATGGCTGAGTTGCTAGCACTCTCAACTTTGAGATAAAAGCTTGTCGTTTCAGGTTCGATTCTCACTCTATTTGGTACTGAGGGAAAGCTGCACTACTGGAAATACCATCTTTCAATCAGCATTCATTGGAGGCCCTACATTCTTGCTCAGGTGGATGAATGTAAAAAAAACTGGATGGTGCTATTTTTAAGAAGGACAAGGGAGTTATCTTTGACATTTGAACAATATTTATTCCTCAATCAAGATCACTTGAAAAGAATGATCTGGTCATATTGATATTGCAGTTTGTAGGAACATTCTGTGTGTGAATTGGCCTCCGTCCTTTCCATGCTACAATAGTGGTTGCATTTGAAAAGAGCTTCATGGACTGGGAAGGCTTTGGAATGGCCTGAGTCCCTTTCAATAATAACATAACAACACCTCAATAAATCACAAAACAATCACTAACTTATTATTAAGCTGGGCTCCAAAATCTTATAGTCCCCATTCTACACCTTCACCAGCTTGCACAAACTGCATGATGTTACTGGTTTAGCTCTTTGCAAATGTCATGCTATATTTAGCAATCGCCAGCTGACTCATACATTTCGAAGGCTCCTTGCATAGAATCTGAAGTCAAAGCATGCACTGTTTTGATGAGCATGACATATCAAGATACTCTGAAACACCATGTGGCTGGTGTCCCTGTGAGCATTGAAGAGTTCTGTTTTATTAGCTTATTCCTTTCTGGCCTTTATGGAGCAGATTCACAGAATCACAGTTATTATGGTGCTGAAAAAGGCCATTCAGTCCATCATGTCTACATTGGTTTACCTGGAATTAATCCCAGTTCTTCCAACTCCTCCAAGGCTGGTGCCATGTGCATTCTGGTTAGTCACAATTCTACAGACTGCTCCTTCTTGGAATTCCCCATTATCAGAACAGATCTTTGTGAAAAGAATGATATGGAAATCCATTAATGTTGGGCTTTTAAAAAAAAGCTCTAAAATTAATCTGCCTGTGGTGTGGCCTGAAGTGTTGTGACTAGTGTTTTGGAGGCTGTGTTTGAAATGTATTCTTATCCTAAAATTGTAGAATGCCTACAGCACAGAAGGATGCCATTTGACCCATTTGTCCATGCACACTCTCAGCAAGAGCAACTCATTTGTCTCCACCCCCCCCTCGCCACACACACACACACACACACCTCAAACCTTGCTGTTCGCCATACTCCCCACATTTTGAAATAAATCTTCGGATAATTATCCAATTCTCGTTTGAAGGCCTTCATTATTTTTCGAAACAGAAGTTTACAAAGAATATCAGAAAATTAATTTTTAAATGCCTGATTTACAAAATACATTTTTGTGGGTAATAGGAGCAACCTCTGGGGTGATGTGTACATTTTCATGGATTGTTGAAGTACGTTTTTCTTACAGTGACCCACTTTCTCCCAATATCCCTGCTCTGGTGGGAGGAGCTGGAACATTGTGTCTGCGTTGCTGAAGCTAATTTTTTGGACATTGTACTGGCAACCTGAGTAAAGCCAGCTAACAAAGCAGAATCTGTGCTTGAACCTGAGAGTTCTTGGTGAGATTTGCCTTTCAAAAATAATATGATTCCCTGAAGGTTTTGTTCCACATGTTTGGTTCCACGTTCTTGTCTGATTCATTCTGATGTGAAATTGACTTGCCTACCCAGGCAGCAAAGCAACTAGACTTGTTAACAAAGGAGGTTGAATGGAGTAGCACAGCTGCAAGTCTTGAGTCACACATTCAATTACTGGAGGGTCTGTTTAGGTTGATGTGGGAAGCTCAATGTGGAGAAAAATGTGAGATTTTCACAAAAGTAGTGATTTGTAGCTGTTGCATTTGCAAGCTACTGTTATGCTCATAGCTGACACTATTAATCAGAAATCAGAAACTGTAAGACTGGTAATCATAACTTACTTAGTGGGAAAGATACTTATCACAAATGATTGGCATTCTAGACAGTCTTCATATGTATGGGGATAATCAGAAATGTTAGTGTAGCTTATTCTGGAGAAAGCTAGATACCAAAACCATTGATGTAAACATTCTTTTAAAAATTATTTTAACATTTCTTTAAAAATTCTTTAAGTTCATTGGAACAAATTTCGTTGTTAGTACAACTATAGTAAGAGTTTGATGGAACAGTCCATTTTCCGCAATTATGCTGGCACCATCCCCCACCTTTTCTTGCATTATATTGATGACTGTACAGGCGCTACCTCATGCTCCCACGAGGAGATTGAACATTTCATCAACTTCAATAACACCTTTTACCCCGACCTTAAGTTCACCTGGACCATCTTGGATACCTACCTTCCCTTCCTGGACCTCTCCAATCCATCTCCAGCAACTGACTCAACATGGACATCTACTTCAAACATACCAACTCCCACAGCTACCTGGACTACACCACCTCCCACCCACTCCTCCTGTAAAGATGCGATCACTTACTGCCAATTCCACCGCCTCCGCCATATCTGCTGGCAGGAGGAGCAATTCCACTCCAGGACATCCCAGATGGCCTACTATTTCAAGGACCATAATTTTCCCTCCCGCATGATCAACAATGCCCTCAACACAACTCCTCCATTTCCCACACCTCTGTCCTTGAACTCCGCACCTCCAATCACAACAAGGATCGAAACCCACTGGTCTTCACCTTCCACCCCACTAATCTCCAGATATAGCGCATTATTCTCTGCCATTTCTGCCATCCCTATCTGTGTTCCGCACAGACTATTCCCTCCATGATTCTCTTGTTAGGATCATTCACCCAAAAACCAACCATCCACACCGCCATCTTCCCTTGCCACTGCAAGAGGTGTAAAACCTGCACCCACACTTGCCCCCTCACCTGCAACCAAGGCCCAAAGGATCTTTTCACATCCAGCAGAGATTTTCCCGCACATCCATCCACCTCATCTACTGTGCCTGTTGCTCTCAATATGGTCTCCTCTACATTGAGGAGATAGGACGCCAACTTGTGAAGCATTTCAGGGAACATCTCTGGGGCGCATGCACCAAACAACCCCAGCACCCTATGGTCGAACACTTCAACTCCACTTCCCACTCCACCAAAGACATGCAAGTCCTGGGCCACTTCCACAGCCATGTCCAAGCCACCCTATGACTGGAGGAAGAATGCCTCATTGTCCGGCTTGGGACCCATCAACCATATGGCATCAACATTGACTTCATCAGTTTCCAAATCTGCCCTCCCCCAATCTCATCCCAGATCCAACTGTACAACTCAGCACTACCCTCCCAACCGAACTATCACAGTCACTCCCCATCACTGCTCCATGGCTGAACACCAACCAACCCCACCACCCTGTTGCTGAACACCAACCAATCTCACCACCCCGTGGCTGAACACCAACCAACCCCACTGCCCTGTGACTGAAAATTTCACCTCCCCCTCACACTCTGCCGAGGACATGCAGGTCCTAGGCCTCCTTCAATGCCATTCCCTCACCACCCGACGCTTGGAGGAAGAACGCCTCATGTTCTGCCTCGGGACCCTCCAAACTCATGGCATCAATGTGGACTTCACCAGTTTCCTCATTTCCCCTTCCCCCACCTTACCACAGTTCCAATCTTCCAGCTCAACACTGCCATCATGACCTGTCCCACCTGTCAATCTTCCTTCCCACCTATCCGCTCCACCCTCCTCTCTGACCTAGCACCTTTACCCCCACCTCCACCAACCTATTGCGCTCTCAGCTCCTTCTCCCCAGCCCCACCCCCTCCTCCCATTTATCTCTTCACCCCCAAGGTTTTGGCTTCATTCCCGATAAAGGGCTCTGGCCCGAAACGTCTATTTTCCTGCTCTTTGGATGCTGCCTGGCCTGCTGTGCTTTTCCAGCAATACACTCTCAACTCTCTTCTCCAGCATCTGCAGACCTCACTGGCCCCCACCTTGATCTGCCTATTCATCTTCCCAGCAACCTTCCCCCAGCCCCACCCTACTCTCTACTTATCTTTCAGCCCCAGTCCCTGATAAAAGGCTTATGCCCGAAACATCAACTCTCTCCTGTTCCTCGGATGCTGCCTGACCTGCTGAGCTTTTCCAGCACCACACTTTTCGACTAGTACTGCTATAGTGTCAACCTTAAAAAGCTGATGTTGGACCTTTGCATCATATGGCATCTTACATTTGCAGTAGAAGTATGGAGGGTGCCATGTTTTCTGTCTGCCACCTACTGACCAATATCGAACAAGCAATGAAAGTACACCCACAACATGAATGCAGTGCCTAATGTATCATACACCCACATGAGTGCAGCACCTAATGTATTATAAAACCGAGGTTCTATTATGAATAAATGGCCATTTTTAAAATTCCAAACAAAATAGAGAATTTCCCTAGGGCCTACAGATCACACTTGAATTCCCACTAAATTTAGTTATACCTTATGCATCCTTGCTTGCTGAGTGTTTACCCGAATAAAGTTTTACATTTGCTTCTTTTCTTTCTCCTTCCTACTTTATTCTTCATTGCTCAGCAGAGCTGAGGCTAGGTTGTTTGACAATTTCTGAACTTGCGCTCCTTTTCACTTAGGAGCAGAAACTGGTGGAAGACGCCACTCGTGAGGTGAAGAAGGTTCGTAAAGCTCGAACCCGACGACCAGAGTGGGATGTGATGGGACGCGATAAAGAGTTTCGAGCTGATCACAGGTTTTCTCCATCACCCTATCACGTAGCATCTTCTGAAGGTTCAGTGTCACCTGATACCAGGTACAACTCTTCCAACATAATAGCAGGAGCTCTCTGTTGCCTTTTTCGTTTGTTCATGGGGTGTGGAAGTCACTGGCTAGGTCACTGTTTATTGACCATCTTTAATTCCCTTTGAGTAGGTACTAGTGAGCTTTGTGAACCTTGGGGTGTAGGTGCACAATGCCTTTATGAAAGAACTTCCAAGAATTTGATCCAGCAACACTAAAGAAACAATGATAATAGTTCCAATCTGGATAGTGTGTGGCATGAAGGGGAAATGTCAAGTGGTGGTCTTCCTAAGCATCTGTGTGGTAGAGGTCATGCTTTGGTCAGTTACTGGACCATGGATTAGCTTGGATATCATTCTGCAGCAGATGGTATTCACCACCCCCTTCCCCCCCCCCCCAAAAAAAAAGGTTTATTCAAAGTATTACAGTATCTCAGCCTGATACTTAAGGAAGTGTTTGAGATCAGTTCACTACCCATGCGAGTTTGGTGCCGTCAGCAAATTTGATCATATATTATTAGACTTTTGAAGTCGGCCATTTATATAAATTAGATACATCAGTGGTCCCAGCAGTTGGTTTTGTGTATGCAGCCAGCCTTCAGAATTCTTTCCTCTATAACACTTCAGTGATGTTTCCTACTCTTCTGCCAGGCTTTTCTTCTTTGTCCTCCTTTGCCATGATCTCCAGCAACTTCTGAGTATAACTCACAGTCTCTGTTTGAAGTTCAAACATATTTTTGAAGTTGAGATACACCAAGTTGAGATTGCCACAGTCTGTTTGAGTTGTCAGTTCTTTGAAGATGTTGAGGAGTGGACTCTGCCCCACGATATCACCACTAAGCTGATGTAATATAAAAATTTGGAAAGTTTTCTAGTATCTGCACTAAGGTGTAGGAATTGGGTGAATATTCTTTTATTTGGAAAAGAAATGTGTCTACATCAGGACTATGGACTACAGCTATGTAGCACAGTTACTGCTGGCAGAACTGGATGTATCAGACAAAAATGAATTTTATTCCTTGACTCATTCAAGATAATTAATGCGATATCCTCAAAAGCCTTTTTAGGAGTAATGGAAAACATTTAATATTATCTAATAATTATTTAATATTATTTAATATTTTGAATTTAATAGCTTGAGGAATGCACATAGTGTACCCATCACTGAAAAGAAGAGCAAACTAAGGAAAATTATGGGCAGAATCTCTGTTGTATGCTCTTGATGATGTAGCCTGTCTTTAAGAGAAGCAAAATGCTGTACTGTGTGATTGACAAGCAACACTGCTAACCCTCCAAGCTGCCTGTGGCCTCTTCGCAGTGAATCAGAGATCAGTGTGTGAGCTGCTGGGTCTTTGCTATAACAATACGGATAAAAGTGACTGTGACAAAATCACATGGATTTCATTGCGACCAACAAGGATCAAGTCCTGCATCGATAAAACTCAGCAATTCAGTTGTTTTATTCCCCCACAATTCTCAAGAACATAGCATTTTCTTGTACTTGTATTCTCTACAGGTCTTATGTATCTGATGTTGGAGAGCTTTCGTATCCTGCTAGCCCCAATCATCCAGTTCAACAGTCAGCCACCTCCGTTTCCTATGTAGTACCTGATAACAAAGAGGTCTTGTCAGCTGTAACCCAGGCACAGGATCGTGCATACAGACTACCTGCCACAAATGTTCGGCAAGGCTCACTCACCAGACCACAGCAGCCCCATCTAACACAGCCTACTGAAGCTACACTGAATGGACCAAGACCCCAGCTCGTTAAAGACTACAGGTAAACAAGATTGTGCTGAATATTGAATATTGGATTATAGGGATTAATACAAGGGAAATGTGATTTACTAAGCACTAGAAAGGAAAGATTATACTTTTGACTGTCGCGTTTGCTTGATGTTTTATTAATGAGAATTTCACATTGAATGGGGATGATAGTTTATAGTATTTACCAAGCCAGAGGAGATACCGAGAAGAATTAACCTATAGTTTCCCAACTACAAGGTTCTGCTCCAGTCTAGTTAAACATGGACACATTCCATCGTAAATATATTTGGATCAATTAAAGATGGCCTATACTTGTAAAAATGTCTGCCAGTGCCTTTTGTGTTGTGCCTAGACTTAGGGCATCAAGTTGTAAATCTCAAACTGAACAATCTCTTTATTCTGCAATATTCAAGGCAGGAAGCACAGACTTGTTCAATTATAAGCCAGAATAGTGTTTCCTCTTGAATCTACATTTAAAAAAGTGGTCTACTGCACCCTCAGTCCTCCTCACCTTCCTATAAATACATTGATACATATTTTCTCTTGATGGACACAGATGCCCACCCGATAGACTTTGATTGCCCATTGGATTTTCCATACCAACTGCCACCACATTCACTATCTGATCACTAGTAGTACCATCCTTAGTACACTGATCACAGCTACTTGGTAACCTGAGTTGTTTGCTCTTCCCTGAGATTCTAGTACCTTAAATAATCATGGTTCACTACTGAGCTGCCTATTACTCTATGCATTGCTGGCTCCATGAAAATGAGACCAAAGACCAAAATTATGGTGCCTTGGAGCTTACTATTTAAACACAGGTTTTGATCTCTGCACTCTGCCAATCTCATAAATGGGTGTGCCTGAATTTCTACACCCAGATTTCTTCAGTTCATATTCGCATATATGTAGATTAATCCCAATAGTTGCTTTCGTATTATGTTCCTCAATTCTTTCTCTTATCAGAATTGTCCCCTGAACTGATTTATGTTTTCTGTTTCTGGATCCTTCTCTGCTAATATATTAATTTTTGAAAGTAAGGTCCTTGTAAATTACTAAGGGCACAATGTTGGCTTTTCTAAAAAAAAGTCTCTCTAAAAAATTTGAAGTCTTTTATCATTAATCTAACATTGTTTAGGCACCAGAGCCTAAAGCAAACGAAAATGGTCCCCAGAGCCTGTATAAATACAGCATCAAATCTAGTGGTGAGGAAGGGCAATTCCAGTTTCAGAATTTTATGTTTCCTTGTATTCCTATTTAATGATATAATATGAATATCAATCTCTGACTGTGTTGCTGCAAGTAACTTTATTGAGATCATGTCCTGTGCAGAAGTGATTACCTTTTAACTTTGAGCGCAACTGAAGATGTCATCATGTTTATATATTACTTTGTTCTTTAAGTGGAGACTTTATCATCCAAGAACCAGTTAAAAAAAAAACAGTCTCAGCTCTCAATTACTCACTTGCTTTGAATTTCTTAGCCCAGCAACTTATGATACCAGAGATGAATTTCCCTACAAATCTCTAAATGGCTTCCTGAACCCTCTTCTCCTTGGCAATGTGGAGCATAACAGACTTACCAGTCTGGGTAGAATTGTTAATTAGCTATCTTTAATCCTAGGTCTCTTTCATATTAGAAGTAAATGGACATAATCAGCAAACTGTTTACGATCTGATACCTGTAACATATTTCTCTGACTTTAGGAGATTTAGGGACGACTGGTTGTGTACTATTGCATTAATCTCCAGGTATAATATCATGCACATTCTTAGCAAAACAATCCAAGCTTTAAAACTCAAACTGTGCAGAGTTATTTGGCACATGCAGAGCAAGTCATATGATCCTTCCATTCACCTTAAATTTAAAGCTACAGTCTGAAAATAGGATAATTTTTATCAACTTCATAATTATAACTGGGTGCTTTTGTTTGAGTAAATCACATATTTGTAATAATTATTTAAAATGAATTGGACCATTTTGTTTGAAATATCAAAATTCAAAGTGTAATTTGCTTTGTTTCTGAGTCATGTTGAAGTAACAGTTACAAAAATTGAAATCTTGTTGGTAACTTCTTCATTTAGAGTCATTTGGCTAAATGTTCTTAATTTACTTATGGTTCCTCAACTGTGATCATAAGACCTGCAATTGTATTCCTCAATCATAGTAAATAAAACATAAGTTAAACTTCAGTTGACAAACAGTAAAATACCCTTTCCATTTAGAGTCATAGTCATAGAGATGTACAGCAAGGAAACAGACCCTTTGGTCCAACTCGTCCATGCTGACCAGATATCCCAACCCAATCTAGACCCACCTGCCAGCACCTGGCCCATATCCCTCCAAACCCTTCCTATTCATATACCCATCCAGATGCCTGTTAAATGCTGCAATTGTACCAGCCTCCACCACTTCCTCTGGCAGCTCATTCCATACATGTATCATCCTCTGAATGAAAAAGTTGCCCCTTAGGTCTCTTTTATATCTTTCCCCTCTCACCCTAAACCTATGCCCTCTAGCTCTGAACTCCTCCACCCTAGGGAAAAGACTTTGTCTATTTATCCTATCTGTGCCCCTCATGATTTTATAAACCTCTATAAGGTCACCCCTTAGCCTCCAACGGTCCAAGGAAAACAGCCTGAGCCTATTCAACCTCTGCCTGTAGCTCAAGTCCTCCAACTCTGGCAACATCCTTGTAAATCTTTTCTGAACCCTTTCAAGTTTCACAACATCTTTCCGATAGGAAGGAGACCAGAATTGCACGCAATATTTCAACAGTGGCCTAACCAATGTCCTGTTCAGCCACAACATGACCTCCCAACTCCTGTACTCAATACTCTGACCAATAAAGGAAAGCATACCAAATGCCGCCTTCACTGTTCTATCTACCTATGAGTCCACTTTCAAGAAGCTATGAACCTACACTCCAAGGTCTCTTTGTTCAGCAACACTCCCTGGGACCTTACCATTAAGTGTATAAACCCTGCTAAGATTTGCTTTCCCAAAATGCAGCACTTCACATTTATCTAAATTAAACTCCATCTGCCACTTGTCAGCCTATTGGCCAATCAGATCAAGATCCTGTTGTAATCTGAGGTAACCACCTTCGCTGTCCACTACACCTCCAATTTTGGTGTTATCTGCAAACTTACGAACTATACCTCTTATGCTCACATCCAAATCATTTCTATAAATGATGAAAAGTAGTGGATCCAGCATTGATCCTTGTGCCATTCTACTGGTCACAGGCCTCCAGTATGAAAAACAACCCTCCAACACCACTTTCTGTCTTCTGTCTTTGAGCCAGTTCTGTATCCAAATGACTAGTTCTCCCTGTATTCCATGAGACCTAACCTTGCTGATCAGTCTCCCATGGGGAACCTTGTTGAACGCCTTACTACTATTTTACCTCCATATAGATCACACCTACTACTCTGCCCTCATCAGTCCTCTTTATTACTTCTTCAAAACACTCAATCAAGTTTGTGAGACATGATTTCCCATGCATAAAGCATTTTGACTATCCCTAATCAGACCTTGCCTTTCCAAATACATGTACATCCTGTCCCTCAGGATTCCCTCCAACAACTTGCCCACCAGTGATGTCAAGCTCACTGGTCTATAGTTCCCTGGCTTGTCCTTACCACCCTTCTTAAACAGTAGCACCATGTTTGCAAACGTCCAGTATTATGGCACCTCACCTGTGACTATCGATGATCCAAATATCTCAGCAAGAGGCCCAGCAATCACTTCCCAGCTTTCACTTCATTGTAATTTTCTCAGTTTATTTCACTTTCTCTATGATATTTTGCTGTCAAGTAAGTGTTGACTAATACTTTTACTGTTTGGTTTTACAGTGCACAGCCAGTGCAGTTGGCAGAGTACTATACACCACCTGCTCCTGCTCCTCCTCCACCACCCCCTCCCCTCATCCCATCAGCACAAACAGCATTTGACAGTCCAATTTCTGCACCTCCACCTCTTGCAGTCAGTTCAGTGGCAGCCGTGGGCCGCACGTATACCCCTTCCCCTCCCCCGCCTGCACCTCCATTGTCTTATACACCACCCCCTCCTGGCCCACCTGCTGCACCCCCTCCTCCTCCACCTGGTCCACCCCTTCTAGCCCCATCTCCATTGCACTCTGCTTCACCACCCACTGCAATTGAAATAAAGAAAGCCCAAGCAACTCTAATGCCAATTAGTGATGCTCGAAGTGACTTGCTAGCTGCAATTCGAAGAGGTGAGTGGTATTTCATTTCAGATAAGTTAAGTTATGGTGGGCAAAGTTGATTATTGGTCAAAAATCGTGTATATATTTCTCTCACAGGTCATGGCTATTGTATAAGCCATACATCGTTTAGTATTTTAACACAGCTAGATAGTTATTTTTTAAAAAACACCGCTCAATGTAACTGTTAACTTTGACATTCTTGGCTTTGCTTTATTTCTGTTTCAATTTTAATGTTTTAGCTTAGGTTGTGAATTTGGGCTAAATTACCAAAGAAGGCACCGTGGCATTATTCAATCTAACAGTTCAGTCCTTCTATGTCAGCACAGATGTATGTCCTTCTTAACCTTGAGGGCCTGTGAGAAATTGATTTTATTTGAACTGTTGGACAGTTCACCTGGCCAATTTGACCAGTTGGGTTTGAAAGCACTTTGTCCACATCAGAAGCATATTTCTGGTTGGAGTTAAAGATGAACACCTTCAAACCAGTCTGCAACAGGAGAAAAAGATGCCTGGTTCATTTCATATGGAATAGATACTTATTGATCAAACCTTTGGTTTGCTTATATTGAATTTGACTCAGGCTGTCATCTGATTTGGAAGACCATGAATTCAGATATGTGGTCGTGTAATCTTGTTTTATTAACAGATTATAACAGTTTGTCAATTTTTAGGAACAGACTCAACAGGTTTGTTTCATTTTGTTTCATTTGACTGCTTTTCTTACTATATCAGTCAAGCTCTTTGTGTTGAAGGGCTTAGAAAAAGGCAACATTACGTTTGAGCTCATTTATATTATCTTATAAAGACCTTGTTAAGCATTTTATTTTGCAATTCTCTTGCAAATGTTATGTCAACAGTTTCCCCAATTTTTTTTCCTAATTTCTTTTTATTTTTAACTTCTTCTTTACTAATTGAACCCTTCACCTTAGTGAATAATCTGCCTGAATGAAAATCTCAAGGGGCACTTTGTTAGGGTTATTTTCCTAACAAAACAAACCTACCTTCTTTAACATTTCCTCATAATTCAAATTCAGTATCATTTTCACTCCTTTTTTATAATTAGCAATCGTTATTAAGTTTATACTTTTAAAAAAATTAATGTACTTCTTGTGCATTTAAATTTGCTGAATTTAAAATTGTGGACTGAAGCCTTGTAATCAGAACGAATTATGTGTTGCAGGAATTCAGCTTCGAAAAGTACAAGAACAACGAGAGCAAGAAGCAAAAAAGGAGCCCGTTGGGAATGATGTGGCAACCATTCTGTCCCGTCGGATTGCAGTGGAATACAGCGAATCTGATGATGACTCAGAACTGGATGAGAATGAGTGGTCTGATTAACAAGTTGATTCAGTAATATTCTATGGAATGACCCTGCCAACAAGTTTTACTTTGTTTGTTTCTGATGAAGTGGAATGGTTGGTAATTGCAGTTACATTTACATGTCTTCAGTTAATACATCAGGTTAACTACGCTCAAGCAAAGTGCACATAAAAATACGTAAAATAAATCATTGTTGTTCATCAGCTTGCCTCTGGTGTAAGATGGTACATGTTTTTTTATGAGCATGGCTTTGGTTCTTTTCCATGATTTAGACTAAGCTGTTGTGAACTGGTCATAAAATTATGTATTTCTAATGATGTACACATTCAATCATATTTGATATATTTGAAACAAATGTCTACATGTTGCTGAAAAGGGAAATTTATATTGCTGAAGCTTTTCCTCATGCCTCTCTGTTCAGCAATATACAAGTTCTGTATTACCAAGTGAAATGTCTATATCTAATAACTGGCTGATGTCAGGGTTCAGGAATTTTGGTTGACCTAAAATCTATGGAACATCAAAAACGTGAATTTGATCCTGCATTTCAGCCTTCAGTTGTCAATATTCTGTCTTTTCCTCAAAAAGTAAATTTATAACATAAATGTGAAAGGGATTTTTTTTGTACTTCATTATAAAGAATACTTGGTAAATGTTAGAGATTCTAATCTATATATCAGTATTCCTTGATCCTAATGGTATTATTTGATGTTCTACATTCTGAGAATGCTATTATTTGTGTTATAGATCAACAACATTACAGACACTGACAATCTACTGATAATTTTGTTTCACACTTTGCTGTGTGAATATGCGTACCTAATGCTGTTCACCTCATTTTAAGTAGTCCAGTCAGTGAGGTCAGATAATCAATACAAATTACTCGAGTTTTGCTCTAATTTGCTGCCTTGCAGTGGCAGGAAGATATTTACATGTGTTGCTGCATAATACCAGTTCTAGTAAATGTTTGAAGAGTACCAAAATGCATGCATTATAGGACCAAGATCCCAGATAATGATCTAAGAATCAACCACTAAATTTGACGCATTAATAATATTAGTATAAGAGAGTCCGATGGTCAGGCCTATCAAAATAGTATCTCTTTCATAGCTCAATGTTTGGGATTGTTAAACAACAGCCACTTTTTAAAATCTTTATACTGTTCACACCCAGCTACTTAGTTGGATTCACATGGCGTGTTTTAAAATAATGTTCTGGATATACATTTTTGGTATTGCTTAATATTGTGTGTACCTCTATTAGGTTGCGTACTTTTCATTTCTTTTCAAGGCCAAACAACTCAAAGTTTGTCATGCATTTATTTTGATAATTGTTTCAATCTAATGAGTTTACACTTTATATTTTGCTTATCTTTTGATGCCCAAAGCAGGTTGCAGGTCCGTAGCTGGATTCTGACCAGAATACAGTTTACTTTTAGTGACACCATTTGTTTATATTCTTGCTGGTCTATCATTATTCTGTTTGCTTTATTAATGGCCAACCCTCATTGACTGAGTATCTGAAATACACGGTAAGGAAATGGAGGAAGCAAATTGCTGGCAACATGCTGATAATGATAATAATGCTTTTTTTTGTAAATAACTGGGATTGATTCCAGGAATGAGAAAATGGATAAGGAGGACTGTATTGCATTTTAATGAAATGGGAATCATACGATCACTAAGGAAAGAAGTTGTTAAATAAGATTAAAGGAGGGCAGGGCTAGATTCCATTTTAAACCAATTCGAGTTCATTTCAGTAAAAGGCAAATTGGAAATGAATAATCCAAAGAATAATAACTTTTCAGAAACAGCCAGTTCAATAGGAAAACCAAAAAGGCAGAATTTCTCATTAAGGCATAGGCACATGAATGCTAAAAATATGTGTAATACGTTGATGAACCAGAAAAGATTGTAGCAATGGAGAACATCAGTATAACAAAGGCATAATTTATTCCAGAAGATGTAAACTGACATATATATTAAAAAAAAGTGTAGAACATTAGAGAAAATGGAATAGCTAGAAAGGAAAGGTGTATTCTATGAAATGCTAAGTTTTGGAAAGGCAGGGGAAATAAATTTTGTGGAAGGCGAAGCTATTCTAGCTGAACAGAGATTGATAAAACAGTTTTGGAGTAGGTTGAGGGAGAGTGGTGATGATTTACTATAGATCACCATCTCAATAAGCAGGGTTGATCATAGTGAACAAATAGACTCAGCCAAAACCTGGTGTTTTCTTCATGGGCAACTTTCAACCACAAGTTGAGTTGTGATAGTCCAAATTACTTCACATCAGAATTTGTAAATGTAGTAATCTGGACTCTCAGGTTAGTGGCAACAACAGCAGTGTTCAACATTTTCTTTGAAGAAAGCTGTTCTGACAGATCTAACATTCTGTATGATACAGACTTTCCCTTTCATGTCAACAGTTTAAAGCAGGTGCTAACTTAGGGGGATATCCAAGCCTGAGGCAGTGATTCTGCCAACAAATTAAGTAGTAGCAATTTCACTTTTGAATATTGTTTTTTCTTCATTCATTCATGGGATGAGGGCATCGCTGACTAGGCAGCATTTATTGCCCATCCCTAATCGCCCAGAGGGTGGTAAGAGTCAACCATATTGCTGTGGGTCTGGAGTCACATGTAGGCCAGATCAGGTAAGGAGGTAGTTTCCTTCCCTAAAGGGCATTAGTGAACCAGATGAGTTTTTCCAACCATTGGCACATGGTTATCAGTTAATTCTTAATTCCTAATATTTATTTAATTCAAATTCCAGTATTTGCCACAGTGGGATTTGAACCTGGGTCCCCATAACATCAGGGTCTTTGGATTAATAGTCTAGCAATAATACCACTAGGCCATCACCTCCCCTAATATATTGATACACACAGCAAATCAGGAAGTTAAAAGCACTGAATCTCTTTAAAGTAAAAATTTCAGATGGTGAAATGATTGAGTATGATTGGAATAATATGGAAGCCAAAATAAAGATAAACTTTCAAAAGTATATTATTTTAAAAATTTGTGGACTTTGTGGATCATAATGGAGAGGTTTTATATTCCATCAATGTTTCCATGTCAATGAGATTGCTTATTGGTGGTAATGAGCTAATATTCCATTTAAAAAACCCACTTTTAATAACATGCGCCTTTCCCAGAAATGTTTAGGTAAGATTAACAGTCTAATAGTGAAAGTTTCTGTCAATGCAAAAAAAATCCCATTGCTTGCAGTTTGAATACTCCAACATTATATCCTCTGGAAAGAAGATTAGATTAGATTCCCTACAGTGTGGGAACAGGCCCTTTGGCCCAACAAGTCCACACCAATCCTCTGAAGAGTAACCCACCCAGACCCATTTCCGTCTGGCTAATGCACCTAACACTATGGGCAATTTAGCATGGCCAATTCACCTGACCTGCACATCTTTGGACTGTGGGAGGAAATCGGAGCACCTGGAGGAAACCCACATAGACATGGGGAGAATGTGCAAACTCCATACAGATAGTCACCTGAAGCGGGAATCGAACCTGGGTTTCTGATGTTGTGAGGCAGCAGTGCTAACTGCTGAGTCACCACATTGGATCATTGACAGTAGTTGCTAAATTTCCATGATATTCTGTGTGAGTGTGGCTGCCTGATGCTTGGAATCTAGTTGTTCACAATATATATCAAGTGTGGAGCACTATGTGCAGCTCAGTCTCCTTACCTGAGGAAGGATACTATTGCCAGAGTGATTATGTGAAGCTTCACCAGACTCATTCCCAGGATGGAGAAAGTGAGGACTGCAGATGCTGGAGATCAGAGTCAAAACGTGTGGTGCAGGAAATGCACAGCCGGTCAGACAGCATCCGAGGACCAAGAGAGTTGACGTTCCGAGCATAAGCTGTTCCTGATGAAGAGCTGACGGTCAACGTTGATTCTCCTGCTCCTTGGATGCTGCCTGACCTGCTGTGCTTTTCCAGCAACACACGTTTTGACTTTGTTCCCTGCATGGCAGGACTGTCCAGTGATTGGTAAAACCTTCTCTCCAGTGTTTTGAAGATTGAGAGGTGGTCTCAATCTAAAAGATGTTTAAAGAGTGGATGCAGAATAGATACAATTTAAATGCTTCCCCTGGTTGGGAAGTCTCAAACAAGGTGACACAATTTCAAAATAATGGGAAAGCCGACTTAAGAAATCTTTTATTAGAGGGTCATGAATCTTTGGAATTCTCTTTCTTTGAGACTGTGGCAGCACCGTCACTGGGTGTGTTTATTGTAGAGATTTACCAGTGACACACAGGTGGCAAAAAGGGATTGAAGAGGATGATCACTGAATAACTGACTGAGTAACACCACATGTTGAATGGTTTATTTCTGCTCTCTCCTAACAGGAACAAAGAACAAAGAAAATTTACAGCCCATGAACAGGCCTTTCGATCCTCCAAGCCACTGCTGATCCAAATCCACTGTCTAAACCTATCATCCATTTCCTAAGGATCTGTGTCCCTCTGGTCCCCACCTACTCTTGCATGTGTCCAGATGCACCTTAAATGAATCCACCATGCCTGCCTCTACTACATCTGCTGGCAACACGTTCCAGGCACCTACCACCCTCTGTGTAAAGTACTTTCCACGTGTATCCCCTTTAGACTTTTCACCTCCCACCTTGAACGCGTGACCTCTCATTATGGAATCCCTCACCCTGGGAAAAAGCTTATCTCTATCCACCTTGTCCATTCCCTTCATGAATTTGTAGACCTCAATCAGGTCCCTCCTCAATCTCCTTTTTTCTAAAGAAAACAGTCCTAACCTACTCAACCTCTCTTCATAGCTAGCACCTTCCATACCAGACAACATCCTCGTAAGACTTCTCTGCACCCTCTCCAAAGTGTCCACATCCTTTTGGTAATGTGGTGACCAGAACTGTACACAATATTCTAAATGCAGCCAAACCAAAGTCTTATACAATTTTAACATGACCTGCCAGCTCTTATACTCAATACCCCTTCTGATGAAGGCAAGTATACCATATGCCTTCTTGACCACTCTATCCACCTGTGCAGCCACCTTCAGGGTACAATGGACCTGAACTCCCAATTTAATACAAATAGAATGACTTTGAACTTTTACCGGGAATATGTAAGGTAAACAAATACCTAACTCAAGCCAACCTTTCAGACCATTTTAAAATAGGGTGACAAGTCATTCCAAACTAAAAGAAGAAGAGAAATGGATCACCAAATTTACAGTGTGGAAGGGATTTGGGGTTATTCTGCTTGGGAAATTACCGAAACTTCTGAAGCATGACAAAAAATGACCAGAGGACAAAAGAGTGTGTGAAAGTTGTTCGTAGTTGCTGGCACTAGACGCAGCAATAAAATCTCTTCTTTTTCATTTTGATTCTTTCATGGGATGTGAGCATTGTGGTAAAGTTTTTTTTTATCATTCCCAACTGCTGTCAAAAAGATGGTGCTGAGCACTGTTTTGAACAGCTGCAATCCTTATAGTGTTGGTAATCCACTGTTTAGGAGGGGAGTTCTAAGTTTTTAATTCAGTGATAGTGAAGGCATGGCAGATTTAGTTCTAAGTCAGAATGGAATGTGACTAGGAAGGATTTTGCAGGTGGTGTTGTTCCATTCATTGACTGCTCTTTTCTGTCCAGGTGGTCAAGGTTGCAGGTTTACAAGATACTGCTGAAGGAGCCTTGGTGAGTTGATGCAGCTCATCTTGAAGATGGTAGATGCTGGTGCTGTGTTTTTGTGGTGGAAAAGGTTAGTTTATTAAGGAAAGATGCAGTGCCAATGAAGTGAGCTACGTCTAGGATACTGTCAAGCTTCTTGGGTGATTTTTAAACTGGACTCGCCAAGCAAGTTGACAGTATTCCACAATGCTACTGATTTGTGCCTTAACGATTGTACACAGACTATGGGGAAATATGAAAGATGTTAGTTGCCACAGAATTCCCAGCTCAAATCTGCTCCTGTAGTTGGTCCAATTTCTGGTGAATGGTAACTGCCTTAGATGTTAGTAGTAGGAGGTTCAGTGCTGGTAATGCCATTGAATATGAAAGGAAATTGTTGGATTCTATCTTTGGTCATGCTGCCTGGAGGAAGAGTTGAATCTTAATGAATGACAATGGAGATTAAAATGAAGATTTAATATACTCAAAGTATTTTCTTCAGATATTCCATTTGGAAGATTAAGATTTCAAGTTGAACAAAATGAAGCAGTAGATATGCTTAAATAAAGAATAACCAATAGTTTTCCAATATTGAAAAGCAGATGTTTTCAGACAAGACCAGTTAGAATTCAGACCATTTTAAGTTATAAATTGAGATTTGGAAGAGTGACACCTAGTGTCTGTATTCAGAATGCAGTTGGACAAAGTCAAGAGAAAGTTTCCATCAGCATGGGGACAACATAACTGCACCCTCTGTATTTCATATACTGCTAGGTGTATGCACAGGTGTTTTCAGAGTGGTCTACTCTGCATTTTGTTCTAAAATATGTATATTTCTCGCTTATTTATAGATCCACAACAGCTTACTACTTCACTCTCTGAAAATGAATCCCATTAAATATCACTTACACCTCAGAGTTTCATCATTATTAACAGTTAGAACTCCTAATCAAAATCAGCAACAATTCACACTTTCAAAGCCACTATCACTATTTTAGCCATAATAAAATTTTCTGGTTCACTCATCCACCGTTACTGTTCTTTTCTGGATGTCACTGCTTACTTGGCATTATTGCCTGCTTATTCATCGGTTTTGTTGAAAGTGGCAATCCTGCTGCAGATTTGTTTGTTAATTTCAAAGCTACGTCTTGCAAGCTGATGGTTTGGTTTCCTTGAAATTTCTCATGTGGGCAAAGATGTTTCTGCATGCTGAATGCACTGTCAGTAAATAGCTACTTTACCTAGACGTGATACCACCATCATGTTGAAAGTCAAAGAAACCTGTTTGGGTAACATAGGAGCTGTATTTTGGCCTCTTCTCATTTAAGAGAAGCAACCACCTTGGATCCCTAACATCTGTTGAAACACTGAAGCTAGAGATAAGAATAACTACTGTTAGCAATAAAAGTGTCCTTCAATAGTGGAGAAGTCCAATTCATGTAATATTTGTCTAAAAGTGTGATAAATTTAATCTGTGCAATGTCACAGTCCATCAGCCTTTTATTGATAATTGACATAACAGTGGAATAATTTTCTATTGCTTTTTAGTCTGCATTTGGCAACAGTTTCAGCTATGTTCCTGGAGAACAAACACAGAAAGCTTTCTGTTCTTTATTTTTAGCAACATCATAATCCTATGCTTCCATAAAAGTGCACCCTTATCTTTTGAGCTCAAAATTTTCAGAACTCATTTTGGTTTACATCCTCGTACCATTTTACAAAAAAAAAGCATCATTCAAAGTAACTGTATTTACATGCAGATTTACATTAAAAATCTTTCTATATTATCCCTTAAAAGAGAATATAGCTACAGCTATTTGGATATATCCAAAATAATTATCAGCATTCCCTGCATCTGAAGGTATGCAGACTACATTTTAAAAATAACCAGCTTTGGGGACAGTTGATTAAATTTGAAGCATTTGAATTAAGGTTAGCATAGGGGAAGGTTTTGTCTGAAGCTGTCTTTTAAATTGCTTAACATATTATGACTGATTTAAAGGATCAGGCCAAAATTATGTCAACAAGACACTTAAAATTTAATCATATTGATTTCAGAAGTAGGATCACCTGTGTGATAATATTGTAAATAGCTGCCAATTCTGCTTCAGAGGGAAAGATATTGTCTGACCAATTTTTAATACAATTAATTCATGCTGGAAGATGCTAACAATGGTAAAAGCACCCTATAGCGGGTTTTGTCATTTAATTTCTGATTTGAGTTAGTTTACTTAAATAACAGCAGTCCTGTGGAAATATAACACAAGCTTCATACTTCATATGTGAGTCTATATAATGAGCATTTATGACATTCTTTGGCGACACAAAATGTTAATAGCCAAACCCAGTTTCTGTCACACTCCTACTTGCACTTTCCAGCAGAAATGGTTAGCACTGCTGTCTCACAGCACCAGGGTCCCAGGTTTGATTCCAGCCTTGGACAACTGTCTGTATGGAGTTTGCACATTCTCCCCATGTCTGTGTGGGTTTCCTCCCACAATCCAAAGATGTGCAGGTCAGTGAATTGGCCATGCTAAATTGCCTATAGTGTTAGGTGCATTAGTCAGAGGGGGATGGGTCTGGGTGGGTTGCTCTTCGGAGGATCGGAGTGGACTGGTTGGGCCGAAGGGCCTGTTTCCACAATGTAGGGAATCGAATCTAATCTACTCTAAATTACTGGGAACAGGAACACTTCAAAATTGATCTCTACTGATAGTTTAGGGGGCTGAAGACAGTAAGTCTATACAACTTAAAATTTCTTCAAATTACTTTTTGGCACATCCAAATGATTTTTTTAAAAAATAAAAATATGCTAGGATTTCATTTCTGTCTCAAGTTTTTGACTTCAGTCAAAAATAGAAACATGTAGATAGGAATGCAAGGCTAGTAGAAAGCTATGTTTTCAGTAAATGGATTTTTAATTATTGATTTATATTTTTATCATAAACACTTATTTCACAAATTTCAATACTGTAATTCAATTTTGAATGATGAGATGCACATCTTTTAAAAATAGAAAATGATGGCCTTGGAGGAACAAGAATTTGTTTGTGTCTACAATTGGTTTCCATGATGGGAATAACTTCATGTTCAACTCTTAACAACCCCAATAGATCTAGAATCAATACAGGTAATTAAGGAATATAGGGTTGGACTCAGTTGATTAATGTGTTATTTTTAAGGATGAAATTTATGATCCAAACATTTCTAGGTTAGGATAATTTACTAGTTTGCTAAAACTTTAACTTCTGGTTCTGATTTAAGTATTGTATCTCTTGATTTAGAAAATGTTTTATTCTTTATTTTATCTTAAACTGTGTTAGCTTGGCTTAGCTAATGGAATTCATCCCTAACTTGAAAGATATGGAGATAGATTTAACAGGCCACCACAGGTAAAATAGGATACCTTGCCATTAGTGACATACCCATCTCTAACTCAGAGACCCTTACTGTGATTTTCCACTTGTTGAATGAGGGAGCCAATTGGCTGTCAACTTGTGCCTGCTTGAGGCCCTTAGGTGGAATTAAGACCAACTTAAGGGTCTCATCGTACCATTGGTTAAATTGAATGGGCAACAGGAGATGATAGTTGGTTGAAACAGTGAGGCTTAGAGGAGGTGGCCTATCTCCCTACATTTATGCTGGGGTGCAGGGAGCCTGTCCCTGATATATAATCCAAGACATAGCTTTAAAACTTAAATTGTGATTTGAAATAGTAGAATTAGGTTATTAGCTAGTTCCCCTGATGCTGTAAAAGAGGATCTTCTGTGGTTAGTACAAATGTAAGTTGTAGGAATGCAGTTGTGAGCTATATTCTGTGCCTTAGTGTACTAGACCTGGGAATATTTGATGCAAATATAGATTTATTTGGTTAATAAGCACAAAAGCATGCATGATGGAAGTTGAGAAAACATCCTTTAACTACATAATGCAAAACAATAAACGTATTTTCTACCCATAAGAAGAAGAAAATGTAATAAACAAAATAAGGGTCATTGTTAATCAGTGTTTGAGTCCAATTTTAAATAAAGTGTTAGCTAAAATATGACATCAATAAGACACCAATGCATTACAGAATGTTGGATTATGTTCTCCCAACATTCTCTGTCACTGCTCAACTCTCAGTCAAAGCTGGACTTGTCTAGGATTCTGCTGAATGGAAGCTATCCTCACAGGATTGAGGGGGGAAATCCAGCAGCAAAGTTTCCTTGTGGATGTCTAGGATAAAAATGCTGATTCTGTTATCTGGGATATAACTTGCAACTAATATGCATATACCTGACCTGACAACACCATTCATTTCCACTTTCTACCCTGATCTCATTTGATTCAGATCCAGCAAAGAACTGTGCTGCTTGTGTTGATTTCTATGTTTAGAACTAGAAACAAAATAGTGATGCTCAAATCCTGCCATTGTATTCCTTACACATACCAGAATTAGAGATGCATTTCCATATGGTTGTATGCATTATGGTACCTTGTATCTTGTATGTGGTATAGGTCCAAAATTAAGACTTAGTTGAAATCAGCTTAAAAGGAGAAAGCACTGAGAAAAGTTCAGAAAAGCCGTGAATATTACAGTCTCCTGTTACTGTAGCAAATTCATTTGGTTCAGTCATGGAAATTACACTTCCAAACAAAAATAAAAATTGGTGGAAAAGCTCAATAGGTTCTCCATAGTTCTGAGGAAGGATCACTTGACCTGAACCATCAACTCTGATTTCGCTTCGCAGATGCTGAGCTTTTCCAGCAATTTCTGTGTTTGTTTTTGATTTACAGCATCCAGAGTTTTGGTTTTTATGGAAATTGCACTATTGTTTCCTTTTATAGTATGTAATAGCACAGAAGGGGGCCATTGAGCCTTCAAATTTATATGGCTTGTGCTCTTCATTCTCAGTTGTAGTTAATTTGGCCAGCAATTTAATTTTAGACTGGATCGCCTGATGCTTGAGTCAATTAGTGACATATTTCTCCTGATACCTTGATGCTCATCTTAGTGTACGTTTTCGATGGTGGGCTTGTAAGTTTTCAATGAACTTTCATCATCAACAAACCTCAGAACTCAATTCACCATACCTACCCAGTCACAACCTCAATTGCCTTTAGATATGGCAAAAGATAGGAACCTTAAGAATATGATTTAAGTTTGCATTCTATAATTCTCTTTTTAAGATTGTGTATTTTGGATACTGCAGAATGTATGTGCATAGTTTAGATATTTTCTATTTTATTGGTGTTTTGTGTTATCGACATGTATTTACAACCGTAGTATGGTGAGCCTAAATATCATAAGCAGTGAATGGTCACTATTCTTAAGTAAATTTCACCTTCATTAAGAAATCTTTTCATTCTTCTGCAGGACTAAAAGCATTTGGGACATAACATCAAAGAAGTAATTTGGCTTCTTTAATTTGATAATTTTAAATTTGAAACTTATCTGTTAGATGAATAACCACAACACATGGACTCACATATTTAAAGCATAATAATAAAAATATGCAAGACCGTTTGTAACACTTGCACAGCTGAGTACTAATGTAATTGGTGCTTCCTTTCCAAGGGGTCACCATTACCTTTTTGTCTTTGATAGTGATCTGTATAGATCACAGTATAATTTAACAGTCAGTAGATCACCTGTAGCTTGTTGCCATTTCAAAGGCAAAGTAAAACTATATTTAAAGCATAGGATTACCTTGTTTACATATTCATTTTTTATTGACTTATGCACCATAGTTGGCTAGTGCTATGTACACAAAAATGCATGTAGATTATTGATTAAGAGAATACACTTGCTTTCTCTGCAATTGGAGTCAATTTCACTACCTAGGTTACTAATTACCTTAATTCAAAACAGTGAATACATTTACTGAGGTATTTTGCATGTGCTCCAAATTCTTCTCACAATTAAATCATGTGATGTTTAATGTAGTTATTAACTTGCCACAGTTTCACAATTGTGGTATATGTAAAAATAACAGTTTGTAAATCTTATTGTTCATTAACTTAGAACATGATCAGTAGACATCTAAATAGAGCTTGAGAATTGTTATTGGAGGCAAATAGTAATATTTATGAGTAGTGTGGGATACTAGTAAGGTTGAAGAGAATATCAGAGAAGACAAAGTAAATTAAGATAAAGCAATTAAGTGATTTTAGGTAGAAAAAAGAGGCATTCCAGAGTCATTTTATTCAGATTATGAAATATATTACAAGCACTGCAATATCTACCATTATACTAAAAAAAGTAAAGGTGCCATAATCATAGAATCATACAGCATGGAACCAGACCCTTTGGTCCAACTCATCCATGCTGACCAAGTTTCCCAACTAAACTGGTCCCCTTTGCCTGCATTTGGCCCATGGTCCTTAAATCATTGCTATTTATGGACCTGACCAAATGTATTTTATATGTTGCAACTGTACCTGCATCTACCACTTCCTCTGACAGTTCATTCCACATATGAACCCACTCTCTGAATGTATAAGGTTTCCACTCTGGTCCCTTTTAGATCTTTCTCATTTCATCTTAAAATTATGCTGTCTATTTTTGAATTCCCCTACCCTACAGAAAGGATGTTTGCTACTTACCTTATCTATGCCCCTCATGATTTTATAAACCTTTTATGAAGGTTACCCCTCAACCTTCTACACACCAATGAAAAATGTCCCAGCCTGTCCAGCCTCTCCTTATAACTCAAATCCTCCATTCCTGGCAACATCCTTGTAAATCTTTCTTGCACCCTCTCCAATTTTAAAAATATCCTTCCTATAGCAGGATGACCAGAACGATACACAGTACTTCAAAAGAGGCCTCACCAATGTCCTGTGTAACTGCAATGTGATGTCCCAGCTTCTATATTCCATGGTAATGAAGGCAAGCATGCCAAAAACATTCTTTACTAATCTGTCTACCTGCAGACCATATGGCTGCCTTTGTATTAGAGAGACTCACACACAACTGGTGGTAGTTTAACCTGTGGGATACCACACCTCAGGTGAGGAAAGAAGAAAGACTTTGAGGAGGAGAGTCCTTCATGGTTACCTCATTTAGTGTGGGAATCAAACCCATGTTTTTAGTCTGCTACATAAAACCTGCCATCCAGCCAATTTAGCCAACCAACCTCCATTACCATGCTGTATGTAGCATTTTCATCTCATAAACAGTTTCTAATTTTGATGCATAAACATCATTGGAACTGAAGCTGAAACTAAGCAATTCTTTGGTTAGCTTAACGTTAGCTATCGGTTTTACATTTGAAATTTGTAATTGATGATATTGTAACTAAGTGGTGGTTAGCTTGCCAGCATTCCTCAACATTTATTGATTTCATGGAACTGATGGCCTAGTGGCATTATCACTGGACTATTAAGCAAGAGACCCCAAGTAATGTTCTGGGCATCCAATTTCAAATCTTGTCATGGCAGATGGTGGAATTTGAATTTGGTAAAAACATCTGGAAATCAGTGTCTAATGATGACCATGAATCCATTGTTGATTGTTGGAAAAACCCATCTACTTCACTAATGCTGTTTAGGGAAAGAAACTGGAATCTTTACTGGATCAGGCCAATGGCAGTCTGGTTGACTTTTAACTGTCCTCTGGGATGGACAATAAACACTGGCCCAGCCAGAGACGTCCCCATGTCATGAATAAAAGGAAAGTCAGTTTCTATTGCTAGCAATGACTGGACACAACCCAAAGCGCACATGTTATATCAGCACGCTGGTGATTTAAATAACACCATCTTTAACAGTACCTACAAACTAACAAGGTGACATTTTAGATTATTTAATAGCCTTAAAAAGCGTCAAGGTGAGAAAGCACCATCACCTCTAAATTTCAACTCTCCTCACTTTTCATGTGTTTGAAGATAATAATTACCAGGTGTCAAAGGATTGTCAATGTTGTATCCTGAGATAATTTGAGACTAGATTTGTTACTGTTCATGGTATTTATATATAACTTCCAGTATGTCATCCTGCTGTAATTCTGTATGCACAATTTCACCAACATAATGCAGCGCTGAAGTGGACATTTGTCATTTAAATCACATATCATTTACTACTTGAATGCGAGGCATTTTTGAGATGTTGAAATTATTTATAAAGCTCTATTTTTATAGCTTGTAATTTGCATAATGTTTTGGTGTAAATAATGGATCCCTGTGGCAAATAATTAATCTTTTGCCAAAGAGATCAAAATTAATGGCCTGATGCAATTGGACCATAGATATTAACTGTTATGTTGCAAATGTTTTTGAATGTGAGAGTGTTATTCAAGTAATTGATCAAACTATTCAGCAGCAGGCTAGCTTCTCTCTGTTGTTTGGCTTCTCTTCGCTTCTTCACTATAGCATGCACACATGTATGTAATTTCATCATACTGTAACAGTACTGTTTTTTGATCTAGTACAGTATTTTCTTTGAACCATATTAAGGAATCTGGGATTCTCCTGAGAATAGCATTAGATACAGTGAATACTCATGGAACATAGTGAAGACTGAGTTCAGTAGAGTATCATCAGCTGAACTGTGCCAACGAAATGTCAAAAGAGAAAAAAAACCTGCGTTTATGTAGCACCTTTCTTGACCTCAGGAAACCCAAAGTGCTTTACAGCCAATTAATGTGTTTTGAACTGTAGTCACTGATGCAGTTTAGGAAACATGGCAATGAATTTGTGCATAGCAAGGTCCCACGCAATGCAATTAAATAAGTGACCAGATAGTCTGTTTTGGAAAGTATTTGACAGAAGTGTTGCCTCGGCCAGAAGGAGAGCTCCCTTTCCCCGCTATTTTTCAAGTAGTGTTGTGAAATACTTACCAGCTTCCTGAGAGGATTAACTAGCCTCACTTTAACATCAGTTCTGAAAGATAGCACCTCCAACATTGGGATATTCCTTTGGCCTAGAGTAGATCTTTGTATTTGAACTTGATTCCAAATCCTTGAGACTCAAAGTGAGAGTGGCATCACTGACTCAAAACTGACATCTAGTAGCAACATCTAGTCAGAGTTTTATCATCATTGTGATTTGTGGAACACTTGAAGAAATGCAGTGCAGTACAGTACATTCTCACTTAAAGTTGTGGTTGGCTTCTTGAAAGTCATGACTTTACGTGAAACATTGTTCCCAATAGGAATGTAAGCCAGCATTAAAACTGTGATTAGGTTCTGTATGAATTGATCAAAAAAAATTAAAACACGTTATCTTCAATTAACGTATTTAAAATTGCAAAGTTCCTACCTTAGTAATTGAAATAACTTTTTAAAAACAAGTTTAAAAGTTTAGAAGATATAACCTATTTCCATTAACTTTGCGTTAATGATCCTGCTTCCCAAAATTCTACTTCCTAATCCTGAGCAGTGCAAACTCCTGCCGTTTCTCAACTCTGAGATGTGAACCAACCTAACCCCCACCCACCCCACACCCACTCCCTGACCTCTGAGTTGTGATCTGTGCAACTCTTCCGAACCATTCTCTCACTGCTTGCTTCTCCAGACTATTCCCATTCAACAACCAGTTTCAAGCTGGAGCTCTGATGTCATAGAAGCACAGGAAACAGTAATAGGAGTAGGCCATTTAGCCCTTCAAACCTGTCCTTCCATTCAATGTGAGCATAGCTGATCATCCAAATCAGTATCCTGATTTGTGAAATGTTGTGAAAGTGTGAGTCTGATGGTGCACTGCTTCCTTCTCCTGAACCTAGAGGCAGGAGCAGTTTTGAAAGTCACTGGGAAAAAAGATGTGGGCAAGGGACCACAACTCTTGAGTTTGGGGGGCCGGGGACAGTGTTTTCAAAAGTCTTGCAATGAATTACAGGCCCCATTCAATTACCAATGTTAGACTTTGAATGAGGACTTACTGACTAATAGCATTTTTTTCTTGTTAGTCAAGTTAACAGTCATTGCTGAGTGAAATTGTACCATCACAATTTGCCTGAAATAGGCCAAACCAGTGAAAAAGGTTGTGGAGTTTTAAGTGCAAATTACTCATGTGAAAATTAAGTTTTTGTGATATCTAATGTTGGAACATGGCCTACCCATAAAACTCGTCATAGCCCAATTGAAATTATTAGCATAATTAATTTGCACTTATTGCACCTATTTATAGCTGTTCAAGGAGGCGCCTGAAGTTAAGCTTGCTTTTATCGTTGCACAGAGACTAGAAGACATGTTTAATTCATGAAGAACTGACAAAGGTACATGAGTGAAGTGATTCAGTATAGTTTTTCAAAGTAATTTTATTTATTTAAATCTGGTTACTCACAACTGTTGAATTTTCAGTTATATTCATAAAATAACAGTTACTGCTTTTAAGTGCATTTTTATGAAATACTGTTACTAAATAAAATAAACAGTTACATTTTAAAACAGTGGATAGTGGAAGATTTTACATTTGTGATTCTGCAATGAGTTCAGGCAGAAACATGAGTCGTAAGTTTCTTTTGCAAAAGTAATGCAATTTCTAACCAGATTTTTCAACTGTGCACAAGGTGGCGATTCTGACTCACTCTGTGTAGTAGGATCTGACTCTACAATTGGAACAGTTCCATTATTAATATGTCTCTAATGCAAATCAACCTTTAAGCTTCATTTAATTTGTTTTTGGAATGAGTAAAGTCAACTGTGTGTATGCTAACATGAAGAATGTAACTGGCTTAAGATACTCTCGAGCAGATCATTTTCCTTTTGTATAAGTAAGCATGTACAGAATTCCACTTCACCCAACCAGTGATAAATCCAGGTCTGGCAAAGTAACTCCATGTTGCCTCCTCATACTGATGTATCAAATCAGTACTTGTTGTATAGCACAATAATTAGTCTATGAACATTGTCATAAGTGAGTAATCAAACAAATGCTTAAAGCTTCACTTTTATTTATTAAATATTTAATTACAAGTTGAAAGAAATAAATTCTCAATTGTTTTGTAAGTTATTTGACATTTTAGCAAACATTGGGGCTGATGTAAATATTGTGGTGATAATATAAAGGTTTAAACGTCTTGTTTTAGAAATTAATCAGTGCTTTATTGGTGCTGTTATCATGATGCTTGCTTGTACACAATTTTCATGTGCTCTCTGACTTGTGACAACTTTAAATTATAGTCTCTGTTTGTTTCTAATTATGGAATAGTAGAATTGTTTCAATTCTGTCACACATTTCTTCGAATTATTTGTAATTTCTACTAGTCACCACTAGGGAATGCTGTCATGGAAGACCACAGTTAGACCCTTACATCATACCATCCAGATCTGCTATATGCCAGACTGATTTACTTTTACAAGTTTCATTTCTCTTTTCAGAAATGCATAGTTTTTTTTAATGTAGCTACTTAAAGAAACAGTTTGCCGACTTCTCCATAACTTTTAGAGTTAACCAAGCAATGTCAACCTGTTTGGGAATCAACAGAGTTGCATGAAATAGTGCCAGTTATTCTTTCAGGAGAGAACTTAGATTCAGGAGAAAAGAATAGCAAAGACAGAAATGAGGAAGGAGGTGCAAATACCCAACAGAACACTAAAATGTTCAATCATTCATCATGTAGCTGTGGTTGGCTGTCATTCTCCCAACTACCATCCTACTATTCCATAGAATATTTGATTACCTCAATCAGTACCCAATCCTAGAATCTCAACTGATGCTTCTAGCCAAATAGCTATCTGATTCCGTATGACTGAGATGAGCAAGTCTGCCTTGACTAATTTTTCTGGATTGTTTAGCCAAATTTTAATTAAGTTTAAAATGAATTTCCTTCTGTAAGATGATTTGGGCAATTTATTTTGTTTTGATGTTTGTTTAGTCTTATTTAGTCTCATTTAGTTTTGAAGTGACAGGCAAGAAATTTGCATTTTTTGAATAAATATGAGCCTATTTTCTATTGGTTACCAATATTCTTGAGAATCTCAGAGTGGAGTTTTGGAGATTTCTATTAAAGAAAATGAGTTATTTTTACAATTTTATTGATCCATCTAATTATAAGATGCAAAATATAGTCAACACAAATGACTGTTCTATATTAGTTTCACAAACATAAAATTGAAGCTTAAAAAAATATTTAAAATGTGTAAAACTGCCTCTAAGCTCCTGCCCAGAAATTTTGGAGATTGGTAAATTTTCAGATTTAGATTTTCAGATTGTGGAGTAGAGTACATGAAAAGGTTTACTGCCTCTTTAATTACTGCAACACAAAGTAACAGATAACAAATTGACTCAGTTGATTTGCCCGTTGTTTTGTACATATTTGGACAGGATTCATCATTGCTTCAGTTTACATCATCATATCAGTAGCTTATCATTGGAGTTTTGACAGTATTGTGTCTTATTATATTTCATGAGATGGGTCATGATGATGTAAACCTTAGTGATTTTTAACTGCACATCGTCTTTAAAACTGAAATAAATATATGCTCCGTATTAGTCTCTGTGAGATTACTTTGGAATGTTTTTCATTGTTATTAACACTGTATGCCATCTAGGCACAAATCAAACATCACACTATAATCTTGTTGTTTTATTAGCTGGATGGTTTAAATATAAGTGTCACAAAATCCAACTTTGTAAGCAACCCTTGGCATCAAGGATATCATTTGCACCATGCATTCACTCTTCTGATATGGGCCACACTGGGTGATATTTTGGGTGGGTGGGTAATGTTGGAGTTGGTGCAAGAGATATCCAAAACAAACAGATGTGTCAGTCAAGGTGTAATGCTGACACTATCAGTGCCACTTTCATTTTCAATAGTTCAGCTAATTTCCTGTCTTAATCTTGAACAGCTGGAAATATGTTCAGCAGCAAAAAGAACCTTCTTTCACTGTGGCACCTCTCACAAACAGCACTATTGAAAGGTATCGTCAACTACCCTTGCACGGATTGCTGACTGACGTACACTGACAGACGAGAGATACATATGGTGCATTCCAGAAGTAATGGGATGGGAGGGGGGAGGATGAGAGGACAAGTGCAGTCATGTGTACAATGCCCAGGATGCACTACAGTAACTTAACTGGGGTGTGTTGGCAGCACCTTCTAAATCCATGGCTTTTACCACTGGGCAAGGATAATAGTTGCATTGGAATACAACCATCTGTGAGCTTCCCACTGGACACTATCCTAACTTGGAATAATTTCACCGTTTTGTTGATGTGTCAAAATCCTGGAACTCCCCTGACAGCACTGTGGGTGTACCTTACATTAGATGGACTACAGTGGTCCAAGGATGGCACACCACCTTCTAAGGAACAATTAGGGATGCACAATAAATCCTTGCCAGTAGTGATCACATCTCAAGAATTTTTTCAAATGCAATTCTCTTGCTATGGCTGTACAGATCTGAATGAGAGGACTTATTCAGTCCCATGCAACTGGTGGAGAAGAGTAAAAGAAATTGTACACATTTGTTTATATGGCTGCAGAAAGATCAAGAACAATGAGTTGGAGGATTTGTTTGAATTTCACAGTCATTCATGTACTGTGGCTGAAATGGAAATCTGATTATAGAGATGCTTCAAAATTCAATACGGCAAAATGGCATCTAGTGAAGATATTGAAAAAAATATTAGAAAGGACCTCATTATAGAATAGCAGATGTTTGCAACAACTTATCAAATAGTTAACAGCAAAATATCTGGATCACTTCATCATATGCCATGTTGGGAGGATTAATATACTGAAGGAAAATAAAAACTGGAAATCTCTGGAATCATCGGAGAAACAGTAAAAGCTGTAAAAGCTGGATCTCTCTGGAGCTATGCACACAAATGAGCACAACTTGTTTTACTCTTTTTTTTCATCAGCTACATGGAACTGAAACTACTTCTCTCACTCATGTCTGTGCAGTAAATGTAAGAAAATTGCACTTTAAAAAAATCTTGAAATGTGATCACCACTGGCAACGATTTATTGTGCGTCCCCAATTGCCCTTTAGAAGGTCAGACAGCCTCTGTGATGTGGATGCATCCAAAATATGAAAACATTTCTTCTACCCACAGATACTTATTATCCTGCTGTGTACTTCCAGCACTTTTTATTTTTAATATCCTAAGAAGATTGGATTTATTGGACTTACGTCCATCAAGTGAAGCTGACTTAACTGTTCTTGCGTTCTTACAGCAAAACAGAAATTCTATTGGATGCTTTTAAAAAAAACCCAGACCTCTGCACTTCACAAGGTATTTGGGTCCCAGTGACAAGCGTTAGCTTGTAGTCGGGGCTATGTAATATTAACCTATTTGTTACAATAATGTTTTTTGCCAAGTTCATCATTTAGTGACCCTAGGTACTACTCGTGTGTGTGTGTGTGTGTGTGGAAGGAGAGCTAAGAATAACTACCAACTGCAGGAAATGATAGAACGAAATTCAAAATACTCTTTAAGTTCACAACCAAAGGATAAATAGAACCACAGAACAGTTACAGCAGAGGAAGAGACCATTCAGTCCATCATATTTGTGCCAGTTGAATAAACTAGTTCCTCATTTTAATCCTGCTCTCAAGCACCTGCATATGCAATCAATTTTAAAGCTGTTGTCAAGGGAATGAGAGGATAAACATAAATACATGAAACAAAGGAAGCTACAGGGTTATGGGTTAGAGCTGAACACTGAAATCAGATCTGTGTTGTTTGAGAAAAGAGCCAGCTCAAACACAGGGCACTTTTGAGTTCTGTAAATGCGGAAGATTCTTTAAATTTTATAGTAAGTTGTTGAGAAATTTCAAATCTATAAATAGGTTTACAATCATAAAAACATTTCATGAATTGGTTTTCATGCTTTATATTGTTGAGAGTTATATTAGCATTGAAACATGATAATATTCCTTGCTCCAAAACGCGACTCTCAGGATTTCACACAATCATTCTCAACAGCAATGCACCACAATTTTCCATATCCTGTCAAAGCTGTTAGGTGCTGAAGCAGAACTAGAAACAAAGGTATAGTAGTTTAATCAGTTATTTTTATGATTGCATTCTTGGGAATTTCCTGTGTATGTTATTTGACGACAGGGAGTTAATAATTTACATCAGTGTTGCCTAATGATATGTTTATCAGTTACAGAAAACTGCACATTGACCTATGGTTGGAAGGCAGGCATTTTGGGACTACAACCTGAACATGAAACCAATGCTCCTCCTTACTGGAGACGGTAAAAATAGCTGTAGCTATACTCGACTTATTTCTGCTCCACTGAACTGGGTGCAATTCCTTCGAAATGCTATGACACATTGTAACCACATGGTGGCAATATTCCATTTTTTTTCCTTCACTAATTTATTTTCATCCTTATAATTTATGGGATTTGAGCACAGTAACAAACACATCTTGCTCAGGGGTTCTTTTCAATTAAAATAATACTCTAGGTGGTTCATTAAACAACAACCTGGTCTCTTGCAGTTGTGCTGTTCTACACAGCACAAGCTAACCTGAAAATAACCAAAATGTTGCTCCTGATAAACAAAAAAATGGGAGCTGTTTGGAAGTAAATGTGGCATTGCTGTTCATTTTGAGCATTACATTAAAGTAATATGCACTACTTAACCTCATTATTTACACTGAAGAGAATCGCTAACATTGGGAGACTTTCTGCGATAGTTTGGCAAGACTCCAGCAACATTTATTCCAGAGATGGCTATGTCTCCTTATAGAGAACTTTCCAGGAGGCATCATAAAGCAGCACTTTATCACAGGCATCTTGATAGAGAAATGCCTTGGTCTGCAGAAGGAATGGGAGCAAGACATTAGGATTGGCAGGAGAGAAGGACAAGGTGGCAAGTAAGGACACACATAACGCTTCTCCACTGCAGGTACAGGACATTCTAAGTCCTGACTTCCAAGCAGCTAGTCTAATTAACTCATACCCATTTAGCATTTTTTTAAACCTTTTGACAGAAACAACACTTCGAGTAACCTTGTATAAACTTTTGAGTCTAATTATTTTTTTCTACAGATGTCAATTCAATCTTTTGGCTCCTACTGGTTCAATAACTCCTCCTAACTGGTCTCTTGTGTGGCAATATAGTCTTCACTACCTTAACAAAAATAAATAAGATAAGAAATCAAAGTAGAAAAGAAAATCTATTGATTCTAATTATTAATTTTTTCAAAGAACCATTGATGGTAGAAATGTGCCCAACCCCACTGATAAACAAAAATAGTAAGGTCCCAAATTCCTCAACCAAATCCTATACACTCTCATGCATCATTCAACTTGACTATGAAAAAGCTAACTTTTAGAAAAATATAGAAGAAAATGTGGCCAACTTCACGAAAAGCTCTGAGAAATTCTTTAGCCATTTCTTAAGAATATTTAACAGTGTCTAAGAAACCAACACTACTTCTCTGGTCACTATGGTATATGCAATTTATTTAGAGACGTTCTACAGCTCTTCGGTTCCTAAAGGAAAATGGCCCTATTCCATGGAAATTTCATTTTTTTCCTCCTGAATTATAGGGAAGAGCTCTTCATGGAGAGTTCACTACTTCATGTCATTAATTTGTTATTGAAGAATCTAAATTTTATTTGTTTTCAATGTAGAATATTCAAATAACTCAAGAAAAATGGAATCATCCATGCCAGTGCAGTTCAAGAATCAACACCCTCTTCTTGTGTTGCAGAAATTATTGTTTCATTTCTGAAATTGGTTATGTTTCAGTCTGAGTACAAAATGAAAAACTTCGACTTGATGCCTCTTTTTAACAAAAAAGTATTACTATGGCCAATATAGAAATGTATGATTAATGTCAAAATTATGCTCATTTTTAAAATGTAGAAAATCCTTTTTATATTGCAAAATTTATAACCCCACCCCAATGAAGCATTTCATACTGAGAATGTTTAAATATTAGAATTCAGTTCCATACAATGTTAACCACCCATATTTAGTTTATTCACACTTAGATTGTGAGTGCTGACAAATCATTTTGCCACGGATTGGGCAGGAATCATTTATGGCCAACCTGTACCTGTTTTAACACACTTCTCCATTCCTCCTGCTACCACACAAACTCCATCTAGATTCCAAACCAGTGACACTCAAACCTCTGAAATTAATAATAAAAACTCTGAACCACCTCTGCCAGGACCCCCAACCCCAACACATGCACACTTACAACAGGGAACACTAGGTTATAGTCCAACAGGTTTAGGTTGCTAAATAGTGATTTAGGTGCAAAAACCCTGTTTTTTTTCATGGTATTGGTATTAAGGGTAGCTTTGGCAATCTACAAACACCCCAATAAAATGAGCTTTCAACATAATAGTGGAGTCAGTCAATATTAAATGTGCTATGA
Source organism: Hemiscyllium ocellatum (assembly GCF_020745735.1). Lineage (NCBI taxonomy): Eukaryota > Metazoa > Chordata > Chondrichthyes > Orectolobiformes > Hemiscylliidae > Hemiscyllium > Hemiscyllium ocellatum. The sequence continues at coordinate 28,818,295 of NC_083411.1, forward strand.
ACTTGCAATTCATTTTTCTAATTTTGAATGGGTTAGTCGAGAGAAATTGCCTTTACCATTAAATCACATGTAAGTGCCTTTGTCCAAATTATTTGTTGCTATTTAAAGTGTGCATTCCAGGAAATGTTTTCTGGCCCCAAAAATGCATGATTGAACTCAGTTTTTTAAAAAATAAAAGATGGTTCCCTTCCCAATGATCTATGCAATAAAACATTGAATTTGATATAACTAAATTATTTTTTCTTCATGGGATGTGGGCATTGCCGAGTCATTTTCCATCCCTATATTGTTTCGTAAAATATAATTTATTAATAAATTATCTAAAATACAAATGTTCAGAACAGCCCAGAGGGAATTTAAGAATCAATTACACTGCTTCACACATTTTCTTCTCTTCCGAAGATTAGTTGCTACAGTTAGGTTTCTACTTTCAGGTTTTTAAAATTGGACTTAAATTTCACCATAGTGAGAGTCGAACCTTTGTTTGTAAATCTTCAGATATGGACAATACCACTGTGCTACCGGCTCCCCTTATGCTGATTTAAAATGCTACTTGGTAAAGTACATGACCTCGGTCGAAAGCTGCGGTATCTATTATAGAGCCATTCATGTTTCATCTCCCTGTCCTTAGTTGAAAGTCAAACACGCACAAGAAGAAATCTCAGCTTTCTGGACTTCAAATGACTGAGGACAAGAGGGGGCGGTAGGTGGGCACTGAATCACCGGGCCACAATAATCAAAGGCTCAGGGAACGTCCGCAAGTCATTTGCAATGCGTACAGGGTACAAGTAGCGCAGGGTTAACATGGTTTCACATCTGAAGTCTGCCCGCGTTGCCAACACTCCCGGGCCCTGGCTGAATTGACGTCAGTCCAGAGGGGGTGGGGAGGGGGAACACGTTCTGTGGATGGGAGGCTCTGTCTTCAAACGGGAATATTTATCCACTCGGAACTGACTGCGCAAAATTCTAGAGGTTGCCCACTGAATATCATGCCGTATGTATTCCTGACGTCCGCTTAACTGATGGGCACTCCAATCAGCCTGGCTTTGACCTAGCGGGTTGGCAATGAGGCCAGAGAATCCGAGATGGGAACAGGAATTTGACGAACTATACGAAGGCTCCTGGAGGCTGACTCGGGCGATAAAGCAGCATTGCAGGTCGTTACAGCAACTCAATGCGCAGGCTCCAATCATGCAGACTGCTACCCATTTGCAAACAATAGACAGCAGAGCAACACAGAACAAAAGGTTGATTCCTAAAATATTGTTTATTTTAATCCAATTTACCCTTTGCAAAAAGGTCGTTAATGCTGTTTACAGTCATATGTGACAATAACAAAATAAATCCATCTCAGCAGATAAATAGGCTTCTCAGACATTTGACAGTGCAGGAAGTGACATTTGTCTTTAAAAATTTACTCTTGTTTGATAAAGTGCAATTTTAAGGTGGGGGTGGGGAGGAAACATCTAGTTCAACAAACCTACTCGGACAGGTTCAAAACCGTTGGCAAATACTGAGTGAACTGTAGCTCTGAGTATGGGGCTCCTCATTCAGAGTGGTGAGTATTGGCAAAAGGACTTTATTTTCACAGTTGTCTCTACTGATAAACGGACAGAATTACAAAGTGCACGATGACTCCTGGGAAAGGATCTATCTGTATCCCTCAGGCTATTTTCAGAGGCTAATCAATAGTATGACACTGGATGAACTTTCTTGTGCTAATTTATTAATTATTAAAAACTGCCATTTCGAGTGGGTTTTCTACTCTGGCCAGCTCCCATCCCCCCCCCAAAAGGCAAGGGGTTTCGACCACATGGTGACATGAACACTCACAATTTGAGGTATTGATACAAATCAGGAAATAAAAGAGACTCCAAATATGAAACAGGAGAAAAGAGCCGCAGTAAGGGACCAAGGTGCGCTTGAAGATGAAACTGCGCTGCTGCGGGCTAATGCTCACTGCACCACATCACGCTCAGGGATCAAGTGGAAAATACAGTAAATCATCCTGATACTCTCACAATCTTGTGACCAATATAATGCGCAGTTTCTATTGGATGTGAACAGTTAAATCTCCACTGTAGAAAATAAAATCCCGTCACAGATGGAATTTCAGGCTTCAATTAATGATAAATAGTGGATGGGTAGGTGTGGGATTGACAGGTGGACAGATACATTTATATAAATAAATCATGTTGTTTTCTTATCACAATACACTAGTTAGATCTTTAAAGACGTTTAGAGCACTGGGCTCTCAATTTAGGTAGTTTAAAGTGCATCACAGACCAATAGTGCTTTAAACTGGAGGCTAGTAACCATTAGTGTTCATGGACTGCTGGGGAAGGTACAAAGTGACCCTTACAACATTCCAACAACATCTACCCTTTTCCTAAAGGGTATCTCTAAGTTGCAGACTTTTGGGGGGGGACAATATAACATGTTTCCCCCACACAGGGTTATTTCATCAGTGGAGATGTTGTACCTTTACATCAATTCACGTCACATTTGTCTCGTCTGGAATAATGCAGTTTCCCATCACAATTCTACTGGAAACCGCTGGGGGCGCACATCACGAGAATGCACTGACGTGGAAAAAGCTGCTCTAGAAAAGCACACTTTCCCTTGTTGGACATGGTTTATATAGCGGGCAAAAAAAATGTGTACTTCTTTGAAAATAACTTCCAGTAAAAAAATAAAAATTACAAATAATAATTGTTTTTTTAAAAAAAAATCCCACGAAACAGAAGACACTATACGTCACTGGACGACCTTGGTCTAAATGAGAAATTAGATGAGATACAGCCACAACATGCGACCCAGAGCGATTTCTGGATGTCAGGGTTCCGGTATGCATAAATAATAGGATTAATCACGGAATTGCAGGTCGCTGGTAGCACGGTGACATATGTGTAAATCAGCGGGTAACTGGAGTCTGCAATCAAGCAGTAGATTGCAAAAGGGACCCAACAAACAGCGAAGGTACCCAGGATGACCGACAAGGTGGAGATCCCCTTCCTGGTCGAGGTGCTGGAGGTCGCCACGAAATGGTACTGCACAGCGATCTGCTGAGCGTGCCTGAAGGCGATCTTGCAGATTTGAACGTACAGTTGCAACATCAGGGCGAAAATCAGCAGAAAGGAGACCGAGAGGACAGCGGCGTTGTTTTTGGTGATGGGTTTGATGACACTGCAAGACGCCTCGTCTTCCAAGCAGTTCCAGCCCACGACGGGAAGTGACCCCAGACTGATGCATGTGACCCAGATGGCGAACAGTACAAGGTAAGTGAACGTGGTGGTCCTTTCTGTGTGGTATGTCAGTGCGTTGTACAGGGACAAGTAACGGTCCATGGTGATGGCAAGCAAACTGCAGACTGAAGCCGAGAAGGAAGCGATCAGAAGGGCGGCCGACACCAGTCTAGCGGCTTCGAAGTTCAGCAAGTAAAGGAAAATGAAATTGAGGATCAAGCCCACTCCTCCGAGGAGATCAGCCAACGCCAAGCTCCCGATCAAGATGAACATTGGAGTCCTGAGGGTCGGCGTGTAGAAGATCACAGCCACCACGATGGCATTCTCGCAGGAGATGACAGTCCCCACCACACACAGGGCGATGTCCCACGGGTTGACTGTCTCGGTGGCTAGGTCGGAGGTTGTGACTGAGGAGTTATTGTTGTCTGAGGAGAGCCAACTGAGGGACTGCTTCGAGTTGTTGCGGGCCTGACCATTCATAACTGGAGGCATGAAAAGCATCATCTGAGGACAGGGGAGAACAAACGCAGATAGTTCAAAGGCAAAAGGGACAAGGCATCTAAAACACACTCGCTTGCCAAGAATCCAGCCCTGTGCTGCGGCGGGTTGTGGATGAACTGGCAAACATTTATTCACAGTTGTTCCCACAAAGACCCGTTAAAATAGAATTCATAGTGACGTAGCAATTGCCTGGTGGAAAAGGTGCAAATTCCCATAAGCACCCATTTACAGTAGCAGGGAGTTAGACCCCACGGTGTGCATGGTAAGAAAGGGGACTAATAGAGAGTGAAGCCAGCTTAGTTTAAACTAAATGGTGGCACGAACAAGTGCAGTTTTACTCAACAATGTGAAAGCAGTCTAGATTTTCAAATGCAGACAGCATGCCATACAATTAAAAAAGCCTCTTACATTTTATACTGACACTCTATACTGTACGATAATGACGATTCACAAGCATTGTTGGATCCATGTGCAATTCATAAGTACCTTAAATATACCGGCAGTTTATATTAAACACTGAAAGGCTTTGCAATCATCTATGCTGTAAAATCTTATACATCACGTTTTTGATGCTTTAATATAACAGCGGAATTGAAATAAAGTTAAGACTTGTTTTTTTAGAAAAGACATATAACGCTGTATAGTTTGAAATCTTATATTTCTCCGTTTAGCCTCCAATGTTAATAACAGGACAGGAACTGGACTAAGTCTTACCGGCTCCTGTGCCCCGTTCTCGGTGCTGGTAGTCTGGGCTTTAATCGGTTCTGATGGGAAGGATCTTTGCTCCGGATTGCAGGTTTATTCAGTGGCTGACATTGCTAATCAAACACTAGATTTGGTGAATTGAATGCGGTGGATGCGATGCCCAAATGGGGTGGTGATAAATCTCCGCTCTGACGTCAAAAGTATACACTTCTTGTGATCAGCTCCCTGACTGAATCACAGGCTGTGATGAGAATATCAAACAGACACACACACACATCAGAACCAGCCGAGCTTCATTCACAAGATTTCTTAACCAGACGCCCATCCTCTGCAGACACATCCCAAGGTCATTGAAAGCAGCCAGGTAGCAGATAGATTATCCCCAAGAATAGCTCCTCCACCGAATACAGATGGAACCAGTCCACTCACACATATTATCTTTCGCGTGTCTGTTTTCTGTTGTTGCAAACCACAATTTAAAACGCACCGCAAACAATTCGCCACTGGTTCTTTCAAAGGGCCCGTTTATCGCGCTATGTTATGAAGTGGCATTTTTAATATCTCGAAGTTTAGCCAACTCGAACGCCCGGTAACAGATTGTCTGTCTGAAAGGGAGGACATGCAATGATTATACACGGGGATTCCAGGCTACTTTTCCCCGCGGTTCATCCTAGTCTCGGATCCAGCTCACCCTTTATTAGTGCAATTATTTATGAGAGAGCCTATCCCCACCCAATTTCTGGCACGGAACCCAGTCCAATAATCCCGGCGCCCGAGCCCCTTGCCTTGCTGCAGAGCAGAGACCAGCAGTGTTGTAAGTAAAACCTGTATGCGAAAACAGAAATATGCAGGGTTGCTGTATTTAAACAGACAATCGGAATAAACCACACTGCAACAATCACTACGAATGCCAAGAAGATTGAGGATTAAATATTAATTTTCCTGAGATCACAGATATTCTCACTCAGTGCGAATTTAATTTTAGATTTGGGTCTGCAGTTCAGTGAGATGATTCTGCTTAAAGGGAAAGGGCAGAGATGTCGATTCACGGTCCAAGGCATTACGGACAGTTAAAGCAACAGAGGCCAGTAGGATGCTGTGAATTGCTGGCTAGGCTTAGGACATAGGTTAGCTGGTAAGATCAAATCTTTATTTTGAGCTTATTAATGCACCTTTGTGTCAAACAGAACCAATGTCGTGTTCGAGAGAAAAGGCCCATGGTGCTATGTGAATGCTGATCCAGACCTCTCCGCTGCTGACTTTCAATATATGTGCAGATTTTATAAAGTGTTTCCCGCCAACATGGTGACTAACTTTGCGAAAATGAAGCTTTAAAAAAATAAAGCTGGAGAGAAAGAGGTGGGAGGAGCACTCAAACGGAAAGATGAAAGTGGACACAGACTGGACAACATGAGCAATTGTGCACTGCTTGATTCGTTTACTTCAATTAAATCAAAAAAGTAACTTTATTAGAAACATGATTTGGAGGTGCTGGTGTTGGGCTGGGGGTGGGCAAAGTTAAAAATCGCACAACACCAGATTATAGTCCAACAGGTATATTTGTAATCACTAGCTGCTCCTTCATCAAGTGGTTGCCAACTAATGTTGTGTGATTTTTAACTTTATTATAAATACTAATCGCGATTTGTTCCATTGACCCAGAATTGTCAAATCAACTGACTTAAAACGAAATTAGCAAACTTCGGTCAAATCAAATCCTGCTGAAATATTACAGAAATATTACATGCTATGCTATGTACAGGTCTTTGATATGCACACCTATGACTGTTCCTAAGTTGCTTTTGTCGATCGTTTCTGACTGAAGCAAAATATAATGAGAATTCAATAGCCAATCATTTGTTATATTTCTTTAATAATTCGGAAAGCTTAGTTTCTGTTACTCCTTTTTGACTTTTCTGTCTTTCACTTGCTGATAATGTTCTTTTCAGAATTAATCGTATTTGCTTTATCTTTGAATTTCACTTTTGTTTTATTTCCCTCTTATTTTTCATTTGAGCTCTACCTGTTTTATACCTGCTCCTGTTTTGCTTTTCTCGCTGATTTCCATTCTTACTTGTTGACTCCATCACTTGCTTTCATATTATTATGTTTTATCTGGATTTTCAGTCCATTTCATGATTTTCATTACCTCTCTTTCCCAATTGCTTTTCACGTCATTTCTATTTATTTTATTACTTGTATTGCTTCAGGATGATTTTCCTTCCTTTATTCCTGACCATTTGCTTCCCTTTCATTGCACTCAACATTTGCTTTGTGTCTTTTCTTGCCCTATGATCGATCTTCCATGAATGTATTTTTTTCTTTCTTGTTTAGTTTTTCTCCTATTTTACTTCTCTTTCTTTGTAACTGTATCTTTGTTGTCAAATTTGACCTCCAACTGACATTCTGAGTGCATTCTGCAGCAACAAGCATTGACAATGCTCAAAACTGTAGGTTTCTTTTTAAATGTTAACGGCGCTTTTTCAGAATTTTAAGCAAAGCTTCATCATAGTTGAGTCACTGTTCTAACAGAATGAGAATCTATGTCATGTTATAAGTGCTGTTGGTTATAGGATTTTAAAAATTATTTTAAAATATTTTAATCTTTTTGTCAATTCTTTATAATCTTGTTTTAACATTACATCATCATTTTTGAAAAATGTTTTTTCATAATACTCAGTATATTTGTAAATTTGTAAATTGAGTGGCAAACTGCCTTTAATCCTGTAAAAAACAATTCTCGGATTCTAATGTTCATGAGCATGTTTGTGGCTATCAGAAACATTGACTCAGATTAGAATCCCAATATTCTATCATGAAAGCAGCATTATTCATCCTGTTCTCAAAATGAATACTAAAGTTTCATTTACCTTCATAACCGTCATCTGAACCTGCGTGTTAACCTTAAGAGAATCTTGAGCTTGGACTTCCTTTGTACTGTAGCTTTCCAAAGCCTTTCCCCATTTAGAAAATAGTCTATGCCTCTATTCTTCCTACCAAAGTACATAAGCTCACACTTGTATTCATAGAGTCATGGAAATGTATAGCACAGAAACAGACCCTTCAGTCCAACTTGTCCATGCCGACCAGATATCTCAATCCAATCTTGTCCCACCTACCAGCAGCTTGCCCATATCCTTCCAACCTTTCCAATTCATATACCCATCCAGATGCCTTTTAAAAGTTGCAATTTTTACTCACCTCTACCACTTCCTCTGGCAGCTCATTTCATACACATACCATCCTCTGCATGAAAAAGTTGCCCCATAGGTCTCCTTTATATTTTTTTTCCCTCTCACTCTAAACCTATGCCCTCTAGTTCTGGACTCCTCAAACCCAGGGAAAAAAAATGTCTATTTATCCTATCCATGTCCCTCATGATTTTATAGACCTCTATCAGGCCACCCCTCAGCCTCTGACGCTCCAGGTAAAACAACCATAACATATTCAACCTCTCCCTATAGCTCAAGTCCTCCAACCCTGGCAACATCCTTGTAAATCGTTTCTGAATCCTTTCAAGTTTCACAACATCTTTCTGATATGAAGGAGACCATAACTGCACACAGTATTCCAATAATGGCCTAATCAATGTCCTGTACAGCTGCAACATGACCTCCCAACTCCTGTACTCAATACTCTGACCAATAAAAGAAAGCATACCAAATGCTTTTTTTCACTATCCTATCACCCTGCAACTCCATTTCCTAGGAGCTATGAACCTGCACTCCAAGGTCTCTTTGTTTAGAAACACTCCCTAGGACCTTACCATTAAATGTATAAGTCCTGCTAAGATTTGCTTTCCCAAAATGCAGCACCATGCATTTATCGAAATTAAACTCTATCTGCCATGTCTCAGTCCATTGGCCCATTTGATCAAGATCCCTTTGTAATCTGAGGTAACCTTCTTTACTGTCTACTACACCTCCAATTTTGGTGTCATCTGCAAACTTACTAATTGTACCTCTTATGCTCACATCCAAATCATTTATATAAATGATGAAAAGTAGTGGACCAGCACCAATCCTTGTGGCACTCCACTAGTCACAGGCCTCCACTCTGAAAAACATCCTTCCACCACCACCCTCTGTCTTCTACCTTCAAGCTAGTTCTGTATCCAAATGGCTGGTTCTCCCTGTATTCCATGAGATCTAACGTTGCTAACCAGTCTCCCATGTGAAACCTTGTCAAATGCCTTACTGAAGTCCGTATAGATCACACCTATCGCTCTGGCCTCATCAATTCTTTTTGTTACTTCTTCAAAAAACTCAATCAAGTTTGTGAGACATGACTATCCCTTATCAGTTCTTGCCTTTCCAAATACATATACATCCTGTCCCTCAGGATTCCCTCCAAGAACGTGCCCACCACCGACGTCAGGCTCACTGGTCAATAGTTCCTTGGCTTGTCAGTGGCACCACGTTAGCCAACCCCCAGTCTTCCGGCACCTCACCAATGACTATCGATGATACAAATATCTCAGTAAGAGACCCAGTAATCACTTCCCATGCTTCCCACAGAGGTCTAGGGTTCGCCTGATCAGGTCCTGGGGATTTATCCACTTTTATGCATTTCAAGACATCCAGCACTTCCTCCTCTCTGATATGGACATTTTTTAAGATGATGAAGGGCTTTTGCCCAAAACATTGATTTTTCTGCCCCTGGGATGCTGCCTAACCTGCTGTGCTTTTCCAGCACCAGTCTAATCTTGATTTTTCAAGATGTCACCAACTCTTTTTCTACATTTTATATCTTCTATGTCCTTCTGCACAGTAAATACTGATGCAAAATATTCATCTAGTATCTCCCCTATCTCCTGCGGCTTCACCCAAAGGCTGTCTTGCTGATCTTTGAGGGACCTTATTCTCTCCCTAGTTACCCTTTTGTCCTTAATGTAGTTGTAAAAATCCTTCAGCTTCCCCTTCACTGTATTGCCAAAGCTATCTCACGTCCCCTTTTTGCCCTCCTGATTTCTCTCTTAAGTATACACCTACTGCCTTTATACTCTTCTAAGGATTCACACAATCTCTCCTGTCTATACTTGACATATGCTTCCTTTTTTTTCTTAACTAAAACCTAAATTTCTTTAGTCACCCAGCATTCCCTATACCTACCAGCCTTTCCTTTCACCCTAACAGGAATATACTTTCTCTGGACTCTTGTTATTTCTGAAGTCTTCCCATTTTCCAGCCATGCCTTTACCTGTGAACTTCTGTCCCCAATCAGTTTTTGAAAATTCTTGTCTAATACCGTCAAAATTGGCCAAAATCCAATTTGGACTTCAACTTTTAGATCTGGTCTATCCTTTTCCATCACTATTTTAAAACTAACAGAATTATAGTCGCTGGCCCCAAAGTCCTCCCCACTGACCCCTCAGTCACCTGCCTTGCCTTATTTCCCAAGAGTAGGTCAAGTTTTGCACCTCCTCTAGTAGATACATCCACATACTGAATCAGAAAATTTTATTGTACATATTTAACAAATTCCTCTCCATCTAAACCCTTAACACTATGGCAGTTCCAGTCGAGGTTTAGAAAGTTGAAATCCCCTACCGTAACAACCCAATCATCCTTACCGATAGCTGAGATCTCCCTACAAATTCTGTTTCTCAATTTCCCTCTGACTATTAGGGGGTCTATAATACAATCCCAATAAGGTAATCATTCCTTTCTTATTTCTCAGTTCCACCCAAATAACATCTCTGGATGTGTTTCGGGAATATCTGCCCCCAGTATAGCTGTAATGTTATCTCTTGTCAAAAACGCCACGCCCCACTTCTCTTGCCTCCCTTTCTATCCTTCCTATAGCATTAGTATCCTGAAACATTAAGCTGCCAGTTCTGCCCATCCCTGAGCCATGTTTCTGTACTTGCTATGAAATCCCAGTCCATGTTCCTCACCATGCCCTGAGTTCATCTGCCTTCCCTGTTAGGTCTCTTGCATTGAAATAAATGCAGTTTAATTTATCAGTCCTACCTTGTTCTCTGCTTTATCCCTGCCTGCCCTGACGGTTTGACTCGCTTTCATTCTCAACTGTACCAGATCTCTTTCCTCACTATCTCCATGGGTCCCACCACCCCCACCTCACTAAATCCTCCCAAGCAGCTCTAGCAAATATTCCTGCCAGTATATTAATCCCCTTCCAATTTAGGTGCAATCTGTCCTTCTTATACAGGTCACTTCTACCTCAAAAGAGCTTCCAATGATCCAAAGATGTGAATCCTTCTCCCATACAACAGCTCCTCAGTCATGCATTCATCTGCCCTATCCTCCTATTCCTGCCATCACTAGCTTGTAGCACTGGGAGTAATCCAGATATTACTACTCTCGAGGACCTCTTTTCTAAAGTCCTGCCTAACCCCATGTAATCTACCTTCAGAATCTCAACCTTTCCACTTCCTATGTCATTGGTTCCAATGTGTACAATGACCTCCTGAGAACAGTCTGCACCTTCTCTGAGACACCCTTGATCCTGGCACCTGGAAAACAACACACTATTCAGATTTTTCACTGCTGGCCACACAAACATCTTCTTTACCTCGGACTAGAGAGTCCCCTAACACAATCGATCACTTGGAACCCAACATACCCCTCATTGCATTAGAGCTAGTCTTGATACCAGAAACTTGACTGTTCATGCCATGTTCCCCTGAGAATCCATCATCCCCTACAATTTCCAAAACAGAATACTTGTTTGAAGTGGGGATAGCCACAGACGACTCTTGCATGAACTGCCTACCTCTCTTACCTTTCGTGCAGTTAATCCATTTATGTGACTGTGTCTGCAACCTTCCTCTTCCTATAATTGCTATCCATCACACCCTCTTGCTCTTGTAAATTCTTCACTGCCTCTAACTGTCTCTTCAACCAATCCATTCGATCCAATAGGATTTGCAACCAACAGCATTTATTGCAGATATAATTCTCAGTAACCCATAAATTATCCCTAAACTCCCACATCCGACAAGAAGAGCATATAAATCTACTAAAGGCCATTTTTGCTTCTTTCAATCTACAGACCCAGAAAACAGCACTGTCTTCTTCCTCTGCAAAACACTACTCCAGGTTAAATTAATATTTATGGCTTATATTTTAAGTTTAATCAAGAGACGTATCTCAATAAAACATATAATTAAGAAAGAACCCACTCTACTCACTACTGCAGACTTACTGTAAGACCACACTTAAAAGATACCTTTTGCCAGTCAGCCAATTCTTGATCCATGCCAGTCTCTTGCCCCTCACAATATTGGCAACTATATGGCACCTTGTCAAAGGCCTTCTGAAAATCCAGATAGATCACATCCACTGGCTCTCCTTTGTCAACTTACTGTTTACCACCTCAAAGAATTCTAACTGATTTGTCAGACATGACCTCCCCTTGATGAAGCTGTGGTGAGTCAGCCCAACTTTACAATGCACTTCCAAATACTCACAATTTCATCTTTAATAATGGACTCTAAAATCTTACCAACAATTGAGGTTAGGCTAACTGGCCTATAGTTTCCTGCCTTCTGCCTCCCTCCCTTTTTAAGTGTGAGTGTTACATTAGCCATTTTCTCTGGGACTCTCCCTGACTCCTGTGATTCCTGGAAGGTCACCACCAATGCCTCCATAATCTACTTCAGAGTTGTCGTTTGGACTGGGTGATTTATCCACCTTCAGACATATCTGCTTCCCCAGCACATGTGTTTTAGAGATTGCCACTGCGTCACCTCTGCCCTGACTTTCTTGAAGTTCTGATATGCTACTGGTGTCATCCATCATGAAGACTGATGCAATGTACCTATTCAGTTCCTCTGCCATTTCTTTGCTCTCCATTACTACTTCTCCAGCCTTATTTCGCAGTTCAGTCCAATGTTCACTTTTGCCTCTCTCTTAACTTTTAAATATCTGAAAGAAAAGAGTCTTGCAATCTTTTACAATATTACTATTGAACTTGTTCTACTCATTTATCTTGCCTTCCCTTACTGCATTTTTGGATTATTCTCTGCTGATTTTCAAAGGTTTCTCAATCCTCTGGCTTCCTACTAATCTTCAATTTTCAATTGAATGGTTTGACTGAGGATAAAATTATTCCTAAATCAAACATAATATATAGTCATAAATCTAGTAAAATACTTCTACAACTCAAAATTTTAAAAGCAAAATATGGAGTTTTTTTCTCTGTAATGTATGACTGTCCAACAAAATATGGTGCCTGGGAAAAATAGTTGTGAATTAGCATCTCATTAAATACAAGTAATATACACAAGAGAAAGGACAAAAGGCTGATCCTGGTTATTAATAATAACCATGTGCATTTATATAACACCTTTGACATAATAAAATGTTCTAAGTCATTTTGAAGGAACATTATGGACAACAAATTGACACATGGCTACATAAAGTCAGATGACCAAAATCTTGGTCAAAGAAACAAGGAGGATCTAAAAGGAAAGAAGAAGGATAAAGAAGTAGAGAGATACAGAGAAGGAGAGATATCAAGAATTTAGTGCTTAGGCAACTGAATGGCTGCCAACAGATGAGTGATTAAAATTAGGAATGCTTAGGAGAGCAGAATTGGCATAGTAAAGAGATTTAGAGGGTTTGTACGCTGATGGAGATTATAGGGATAGACGGGTATGAGGGCATGAAGGAATTTTATTTTAAAAAATGAGAATTTTGGAATTGGGGCCTTACTTGATGGGAAGCCAATGTTGATAAGTTCACAGAGAAACAGAGGCTAAATGGGACCTACTACAGGTTAGGATATGGACAGCAAAGTTTTGAATTACCTCAAATATACAGAGGCTAGATGGGAGGCTGACTAGGAGTGCATTAAAACAATCAAGTTTAGAGGTATCGAAAGAATGAATGAATGTTTGAGCAGCAAAGAAACTGAGGGAGGTGTGATTTGCCAATGGCATGGAGGTGGTAATAGGTAGTGATAGTGACAACATGGAAGACTGATAGCAAGTTCATTTCAGGTTCAAATATAAAGACCAAAATTGAGAACAATCTATTACAGTCTTGGAGAGTTGGCAAAGTGGGGAATGGAATCAGGGTGCAAGGGAATTCAATTTCTTATAAGAACAGGAAATAATGGTTTCTGCCTTTCTAATTTATGTCTTACTAATTGCAGGAATTTTCCTCTCATCATGCTGGATATTGGATGAACTGTCCATTAGCATTCATATGGTCATATTTTCTAACCAACCTGGTCAGAGATGTTATTACACACCTCTAGAGCAGGTGGATCATGAATCCAGACTTCCTTACTCAGAAACACAGACAAGGCCACTACACCATAAGAGTCCCAGGTTTCATATGGAAGTTGACATCTTGATTTTGAATGAAGTTGATTTTGAATGAAGAAGGTAGTAAATGAGCAGAAGAAGGAGTAAAAATTGATACTTGGTGATGCCAAATGCAAATCATTAGAGTGAAAAAGAAGCCATTGTAAATGATACTCTTGCTCTGAAGGAATAGATAAGAAAAGAACCAGGGAAATACTATTGCACTGAAGTAGACAATGATAGAAGGGTGCAGAAGAAGAAATTCATGGTCAGTTATGCCAAAGGTTGTGCACAGTTTGAAAATAACAAGGTGGAAACTTCTGTTGCACTCAACCAGGATTTCATTGTGATTTTGGTAAGAGCCACTTTGACACTTTCATGAGGCTGGAAACTCAATTGTAGTGATTCAACAAGAAAGTCTGAGGAAGATAGGCATGGATTTGGGAAAGGTTAACATAGTTAAGGTGGTGTGGGGGTGGTTCAAGATGGGGCAGTAATTTGCAAGACAGAGAGCCCAAGGATCGTTATTTTGAAGAGAGGGACAATGATGGTGACCTGAATGGCAAGACACAGCATCTGAGGAGAGATAAGTATTAGTAATGTTGGCTACTGTGGAAGCCAGGAGAGGAAGCTGAGTTGTTAAAAGTATAGCAGGATTAGACTCTCAGGAGAAAAGGTGAATCTGGACCCGCCTGCTCCAGAGGTGTGTAATAACATCTCTGACCAGGTTGGAGATTTAGGGAGATGTGAGTGAAATTAATAGAAAATTCAAATTCAGGGTTAGGACGATGGAGAATCTTAAGTTAGGCTGGTGAGTTAGAGGAAGGGAGGGAAGGAGGAGATACAGCAGCATACAGTAGAGTCATAGAAATGTACAGCACAGAAACAGACCCTTCAGTTCAACTCGTCCATGCTGACCAGATATCCTAAATTAATCTCGTCCCATTTGCCAGCATTTGACCTGTATCCTTCTCAACCCTTTCTATTCATATACCCAGCCAGATGCCATTTAAATGTAATTGTATCTGCATCCATCACATTCTCTGGCAGTTCGTCTCATACATGCACCATGCTCTATGTGAAAATGTTGCCCCTTAGGTCCGTTTTAAACCTTTCCCTCTCATCTCAAATGTATGCCCTCTAGTTTTGGACTCCCCTACCCTGGCGAACAGATCTTGACTATTCACCCTATCCATGCCCCTCATGAATTTATCAACATCTTTAATGTCACTCCTCAACAACCAATGCTCCAGGGAAAACAGCCTTCGCTTCCTTCACTCCAACTCCAACCTACTAAACCCGCCATTAAGTGGAGCGCAGTGGTAGTATGGTGAACTGACCTCTACATCGCTGAGGCCAGTCTATTCAGCCTCTCTCTGTAGCTCAGACCCTCCAACCCTGGGAACATCCTTGTAAATCCTTTTTGAACTCTTTCAAGTTTCACAGCATTTTTCCTGTAACAGGGAGACCAGAATACTACACAATATTCCAAAAGTAGCCTAACCAATGTCTTCTACAACTGTAACATGACCTCTCAATTCCTACACTCAGTGCATTGACCAATAAAGGCAAGCATATCAAACATTTTCTTCAAATCCAGTCGACCTGCGACTCCATTTTGAAGGAGCTATGAACCTGCACTCCAAGGTTCCTTTGTTCAGCAACACTCCCCAGGACCTTACCATTCAGTGTATAAGTCCTGCCCTGATTTGTCTTTCTGTAATGTAGCACTTCACATTTATCTAAATTAAGCACCATCTACCACTCCTCAGCCCATTGGCCCATTTGATCAAGATCCCATTGTGTTTGAAGGTAACTTGATTCGCTGTCCACTACATCTCCAATTTTGATGTCATCTGCAAACTTACTAACCATATCTCCTATATTCACATCCAAAGCATTTATATAAATGTTGAAAAGCAGTGGCCCCAGCACCAATCCTTGTGGCACACTGCTGGTTACAGGCCTACAGACTGAAAGCAATCCCAAGTCATTTCTTCAAAAAAACCAATCAAGTTAGTGAGACACGATTTTCTACATGCAAAGCCATGTTGACTATCCCTAATCAGTCCTTGCCTTTCCAAATGCATGTAAATCCTGTTCTTCAGAATTCCATTCAAGCTCAAGCTCACCAGTCTATGGTCCCCTGGCTTTTCCTTACTACCTTTCTTAAATACTGAGCAACGTGAACCAACCTCCACTCTTCCAACACTTCACCAGTGGCTATCAATGATACCAATATCTTAGCAAGGTCCAGGGAGATGGTGAAAACTCGGCTGCCTGTTTGCTAACATTGAGGACCATATGTCTGCTACATCACCATCCCCCCAGACCTCCCGCTCACTGATTTTTCATTCCATTTCACTCAGACATAAAAAAATTCCCCACGTCATGATGTCAAGCTCTTTTTTCTGCCACCTTCACACCTATTTCTTTGAACAGGAATCTAATCCACTCTTTAGCAGCCTCTTCTCCCATCTTCAGCAAAGTCTATCCTCCTGGACACCCCTCCCAGCCTCCGACACTCCCTCAGCTCCTTCATCTCAAACTGCCACCTATCCCTCCCTCTCAATTACTCCTATCTCTTCCCATTGGAATGCACCGCCCTCCGCTTCCTTCGTTCCAACTTAAACCTACTAAACCCGCCGATAAAGTGGAGCGCGGTGGTAGTATGGTGAACTGATCTCTACATCGATGAGGTCTGATGCCAATCTACATCGCTGAGGTCAGATGCCAACTCTCTGACACCTCCTCTTACCGTTCCCTCAATTATGACTCCACCTCTGATCACCAAGCCATCATTGCCCAGACAATGAACAACCTCATCAGATTTCCTGTCCACAGCCACCAATCTGATAGTTCCCCAACCCCTCACTGCCCGTTTCTATCTCCTATCCAAAATCCATAAACCTGACTGCCCCAGTTGAGTTTTTGTTTCTGACTGCTCCTATCCCACTGAGCTCATTTCCTCCCACCTCGACTCTGTTTGACTTTGGTCCAGGAACTTCCTACCTAAATTTGTGACAAAACCAATACCCTCCACCTTTTCCAAAACTTTCAATTCCCCAGCCCCTAATACCTCATCTTCACCATAGACGTGCAGGCCGTTTACATCTGTGTTCCCCATATAGACCCCACCATCAAAAAGAAATTTCTTTCTCCACTCTTATCCGCGTTCTGCAGGGACAGTTCACTCCATCGTCAGCTCTAAACTTCCCACCAACCTCTCCACCAGAAAATTCAAGAGCTCATTAAACCTATTGTTGGAAGGGTAGGTGGAGAAGGTAGAGGTGAAGTGTTGTCATTGCAGAAAGAAAAGCAAATTTTTTTGAACTGGATGATTTTTGAATAGTTACTATTTTGTATTGCGATTAATTATTAATGACTTGGATGATGAAAGTGAATGTACTATAGACAAACTGTGGATAACATAAAAATAGGCATGACGGCAAATGGTGACTTGCAAAGAGTCTACACAGGAATATAGCCAGGTTAAATGAGTGGGCAAAATCTTGGCAGATGGAATATAATATGTGAAAGAGTAAAGTTATGCACTTTCGCAGGAAGAATAGAAGAGCTAAATATGGTGAGATATTGGAGTAAACTGCAGCACAGAGGGAATTGAGGGTCCTCATGCATAAATCATGAAAAGCTTGTATACAAATTCAGTGGGCAAGAGAGAAGGCAAATGACTATTTGCTTTTATTTCAAATGGAATAGAGTACAAATGAAGAAGTCATACTAAAGCTATACAAGTTACTTGCCTGATCACACCTAAAATACTTTGAACAGTTTTGGTCCCCTTAACTTGCAAAAGATACACTGCTGTTGGAGGCAGCCCAGAGAAGATATTAAAGGTTGATCCTGGGCATGGAGGGATTTTCTTATGAGGAGAAGTTAAGTAGGTTGGGTTTGTACTCAGTGGAGTTTCAAAGAATGAATAACATAAGATTCTGTTTTAAAAAATAAGTTTCTTAGGGTGCTTGACAGGGTAGATGCAGAGATTATTTCCTTTTGTCGGAGAGTCTAGGACCACAGGGTGTTATCTCAAAATAAAGGCTCACCCCATTACAACAGAAATGAGCATGAAATTCTTCTCTCTGAGATAGCGATCTTTGGAATTCTTTACCACAGAGGGCTATCAAAGCTGAACCATTAAGTTATCTTCAGGATTAATATAGACAAATTTTTAGTCAGCAAAGAAATCAAAGGTTATGGGGAAGGTGGCAGGAAAGTGGGGTTGACGATTATCAGATCAGCCACAATGTCATTGAATGGCAAGCAGATATGCTGTACCAAATAGCCTTCTTTAGGACCTACATCTTACTGTCTTAAGGTTTATAATTGGAAATTATACAGATAAAGAGCATTGCTTGAAAATTCTTTTAGTGGTCTATCCAGGTGCTACAATGAATAGTTCAACCAATTGTTCATTAAGCACTTTCAAATCCATGTCTCTTGGACATATAAGAATGTAAAAGAAAGGTATGAAGGGAATGATTAGTGCGAGGAAACAAAAAAGTCGTAGTGGGGGCAAATGCACCAAAGTTTGAGAGAGTTTGATTTAGCAAATAACTGCTGAAATTGCCTGATGAATTAAAGGTTAAATATGAGACAGTTGGCCATTTAAAAGTGCAATGGCTTAGGAAGTGGGAGGGAATTATGAATAGAACATGATACAAGGCACTAATCAAAGGCCTATGGTAATGGTACCAAGCCTGCACAAGATGACAAGAGGAGTGGCCATATAAGTGAGCAGAAGCGTTTATACGATGTGTGAGATTTTGGGAGGAAACAATGACAGTAATCTTTGAGGACAGAGGATGGAAGAGTTGGGAAGGCAATTGATATTATTGAAGCTGAGAAGTCACTCAGCAAAGAGGCAGAAGAAAGATGGTCAAGAAGATATGTCAGTGAGAAATTTGGAGTGATATTTGGAGGGTGACACAGAACCGATTTTAAGTGAGAAGTTTGTAGGATTGAACAAGGTGAAAAGCTCAAAGGAGGAGAAATTGCCAGTAGTGAAAGGAGAAAGACCAAGGAACGATTCAGTGCACTGCAAATGTTTCAGCAGGGCAACTAGCGAAAAGTACAATGAGTTGAAGAAGCTTCAGTTAAGGGAATGGTGCCATTATCCCTCAGCCATGTATCATCAAGATTATAAGCTCAATGTCATTGTCCGCAAGAAATTCATGAAAGGCATGTTAAGGATGTAGATGTGAAGGATGTACCAGTATCATAGAATCATAGAATTCCTATAGCATGGAAACAGACCATTTTACCCAATGAGCCAACACCAACCCTCTGAAGAGCATCCCACCCGGGCCCACCCCCTTACCCTATCCCTGTAACCCTGCATTTCCCATGGTTAACACACCTAACCTTCACATCCCTGGACACTACGAGGTAATTAAGCATGGGCAAAGCACCTAACCAGCATATCTTTGGACTGTGGGAGGAAACCCACATAGACATGGGGAGAATGTGCAAACTCTATACAAACAGTCACCTATGGGTGAGATAGAACCTGAGTTCCTGGCGCTGTGAGACACCAGTGCAAACCACTGAACCATCATGCAGTACCCACTACTGTTGATCCAGTCAAGTTTGTGGGGTTAGTGGGAGATCATGCCATCTCTAAGTGGCAATGAGGTCCATTACTATGACAGACACTTTAGTTAAGTTTCCAGAAATTTCAGCAACTGTGTTTCTTTAGACAGGCCCCAAGTCCTCAGCCAAAGTCAATGTGTTTGTTGATAGAGTGCCGGTTGGAATGCCATACTTCTAAGAATTCTCATGCATGTCTCTGTTTGGCTTATCCTAGGATGGATGTGTTGTCCCAGTCAAAGTGGTGCCCTTCCTCATCTGCATGTAAGGATGCCATTAAGAGAGGGTCATGCCATTTTGTGGCTCGTTCATGTATTCTAGTTTTCTGCCTGTTTGTCCAATGTAGTGTTTGTTACAGTTCTTGCACAGTATTTTGTAAATGATAATAGTTTTGCTTGTTGTCTGTGTACCGTCTTTCAAGTTCATTAGCTGCTGTTTTAGTGTGCTGGTGGGTTTGTGGGCTACCATGATGCCAAGGGGTCTGAATAGTCTGGCAGTCATTTCCGAGATGTCTTTGATGTAGGGGAGAGTGATTAGGGTTTTTGGGCGCACTTTGTCTCCTTGTTGGGGTTTTATGCCGAGAAATCGGCAGACTGTGTTCATTGGGTACCCGTTCTTTTTTAATACACTGTACAGGTGAGTTTCCTCTGCTCTGCAGTGTGTGGTGCTTATTGGAATAATGTTCAGATGTAGCTTCATTTGTGGATGTTGGGATGATTGCCTCTGTAGTTCAATATTTGGGTTGTATGTATTGTTTTCCTGTAGACGCTGCTTTGAAGTTCCCCATTGGCTGTTTGCTCTATTGTGACATTTAGGAATGGCAGTTTGTTGTTGTTTTCCTCCTCTTAAGTGAATTTTATGCCAGTAAGGGTCTTGAAGGTTTCCTCTAATTTGTTTTGTTTAGTGATGATGTAGTGGGCCCAAAGTTTGGGTTGGATGGTTGGCAGAGCTGTTTGTTCAAGTCTCTGCATTACTGTCTCTGCTAAGACCCCTGATATCAGAGATCCCATGGGTGTTCTGTTGGTTTGTCTGTAGGTTTTGTTATTGAAGGTGAAGTGGGTGGGAAGGCATAGGTCCACTAGCTTGACAATACTGTCCTTGCTGATGAAGTTGGTGGTGTTTGATGCATGTGTCTTTGGGTCTTCTAATAGTGTCATAAGTGTTTCCTTGGCCAGGTTGATGTTGATTGATGTGAACAGGGCTTTTACATGAAAGGAGACCATTATTTCATCCTCTTCTATCTGTGTCTTTGATGGTCTTCAGAAATTCTTGGGTGGAGTGGATGGGATAGTCTGTGTCTTCTATGAAGTGTTTTTGTCTTTGGTGTAGCTCCTTAGCCAATCTGTCAGTTGGTGTTTCAGGTAGCAAGACTATGGGTCTGGGGGTGGGGGTGGTTCTGGAGAAATAAAGCAGACCAACTTCCAAAAAATGAAACCAAACGATCCAACACACCATGCTTGTACCCAAAATTCACAAACCAGAAGCTCCCCTCAGGTGCATGTCATGTATATCAGTGGTGGAAAGAGTGAATGTTGAAGGTGGTGGATGGGGTGTCAACTGTTAGAACCATAGCTGATTTTTCAGCTTTTAAAAATTCTTTTTATCAATTTTGTTTGGAGCTGAGAACTGGGGAATTGTAAGTTGAAGATGGCTTATGGACTTTGAGAAACAACCTGTGGTAAAATGAAAAGATAAAACAAGCTTTTTTTTTGTTTGTGAGGCCAGGTCAGGAGGTTAATTACAGACTGATTCTTGTCTAAAAGGGTTCCTACACGCACAACAATCTGTGAAAGAGCATTGTGTTTAAACAGAAAGTAGAAGTTGGCTATTAACGAGATCAGTATCTAGGAATTGGTTATTGGCAAGTCTGGGAGAGACCTTATATTCAAGAAAATGGAAAAGTGGAATAGTAATTTAGGCCTCAAGGAAAGACGATCAGTCTATTGGGGCAGAGCCAGAGTTGAAGCTGTTTGTTTTGAATTGTGTTTTCTGGGAAGGTGAATTTGCCTGTTGCTGAAACAGCATGAACATCTGAAAACTTCCTGCCTAAACTCCCTCACTGGCTTCCAGAAACCCAAAGAGCAGAAAGCAGAGTTAGTTGCTGACATAACTCCACATAGGCTGGTATCCTGTCACTGAGTCACCCTTTATTTACTTGTGGAAAGTCCTTGGTACTAATCCAGCTCCCCCAGAGCTAGCTCTCAGCGTGAACAGGATGTCTGACACCCCTATTTATATCTGTCAGCCAGGGCTCCCTGAGTGCACGAGATTAACAGCCCCAATTGGGGAACTAATACTCTATGAGGCCCATCTGGCTGACCTCATTACAATCACTACTGATGCATCACTACCTTTACCAGAGTGAACTGAAATGGTGATCCTTATTGATGTCTCCAGATAAGCTACTAAGGAGTCTACAACTATGCCTATGAAACAAAGCATCGTGAAAGCCATTTTGTGATCTGATCAATTTGTGTTTTTTCACATTTATTCCTCAATTGTGTTCATTTTCCAGTCTGTCTTTTGTGTGAATGGGGGCTGAAAACAAATGTTTCAGTTTTAAAGCAGAGACATTAATTAGATTAACTTGTTTAACATTTCTCTGCTTAAGTGATGGCATTTTGAATAAATTGTTAAGGCTTTTGTTTGAAATACAAAACTGGTGTCTGGAGTTAATTATTTGCAAAGTCTGAGATTAGTTATTAAAAAGTCAGTTTAGGAACTATTGGAGTAACTATCGGGGGCCTTTGACAATTTTAATTTTAATATGTTGCAAATACCAAGGCAGAAAAGCTAATTTGGTTTGGCTGCCTGTCTCCTTGTAACACAATCACATGTTTTGTCCTGGCTGGCATAAAGCTTCTTGAGTGTAATTGGCAATGTGCCCATCCATGGAAGCAGTCAGTAATCCATGAAATATCTGTCTTATGTCTTGTTGATGGTGGAAAGCTTAGGGGAGACAGGCAGTGAACTACTTTCCACATAATGGCTAACCTCTGACCTTCTCCTGTAGACTGAATATTTGCAAGGCCAGCCTATTTTAGCTTCAAGTCAGTGTCAACCTCCAGCGTGTTGATAGTGGGGACTTCAGTGATGTTAATGTCATTGAACATCAAGTTCAAGAACACCAAAATAGTTTCATTGTCTCTTATTGGAGAGGAGTTGCATGGATTTCCACTAGGTGCTCTGGTTTCCTCCCACAGTCCAAAGCTATGCAGGTTATGTGGATTGGCCATGGTAAATTGCTCTGCTATGTCTAGAGATATGTAGACTAGGTGGTTTAGCCATGTTTAATGCAGTTATGGGTTTGGGTGGGTTTCCCTTCAGACAGTGTAGACTTGATGGACTAAATTGTCTCTATCTGCCCTGTAGAGATTCTATGGTTATTGCATGGCAGTTGCACGGGATGATAGATTAAATACGGCACCACACAGCAGAGAGCTAAGTAGCAGTGACAATTGAAGTACTGTTAATACAACAAATTTGCTCTTGTCTTTAACAGAGGGCAGAGCAATTATTATATCATGGAATTGTAGAATAGTTAAAGCACAGAAGGAGGCCATTCAACACATTGTGTCCCTACAGGTTTACTGCAAGAGCAAGAAACTGGGTTATAATCACATAAATATTTCCTTTTTAGGTAATGATTCAATTCATTTTTGAAAGCCTTCATTTTCTGGGCAAAGCAAATGTCAGAGAGTTATGTCAAGGATTTGCACCGTAATTTGCTCAGAGTTTGAGCCATACAATCACCAAATGCTGATGTTCAAACCTCCAGGAAATTGTAAGCCAGAGTCTCATCTTGAATATGACTGCAAACTTTGCAACCATGTATGAGATGATTCATTGGTTTGAAAACTCCTGAACAAAGTTTTTTTTGAGAAACCAAAAAGATTTTAAAATATTGTTGTTGCTATCCTTAGGGGATTGGTTTGAAGGATTAATGGGGCTTAACAGTGGAACAGCAGTCAACAAATAAAATTCGCTAACTCATCTAAAATATTTTGACGATCTTTATTTCAGCATTGTTCACTTCCCAGTGTCAAACATTGGGGACAGTTGGTTTCTGCCCACTATGTCTCACATTGACCTAAATGACTGAAGAATTTGGTTTTACAGCACCTGTTTCTCTTTGGCACTGCGGCACTTTGATGACAGAGTTGCTACTATAAGACCATAAGAAATAGGAACAGGAGTGGACTATTTGGTCCCTTGAGCTTTCTCCACCATTTAATAGGATCATGGTTGATCCAACATTCCTCATGGCCACTTTCCTGTGTTTTCCCTTTAAGCCTTATTTCCCCTTCTGATCAAGAATCTATCAATCTCTGCCTTAAATATCAAAAGGACTTTGCCCCCTGCATTTCTCTGCGGCAAGAGTTCCAAAGAGTCACAACTTTCTGAGAGGAGAAATTCCTCTTCACCTTAGTCTTAAGTGGTTTCCCTTTCCTTTCATGTCTTCTGGTCCCAGATTTTTCCATGAGAGGAAACATCCTCTCAGCATTTACCTTGTCAAGCTCGTTAAGAATCCTATATGTTTCAATGATGTCACCTCTCATACTCCTGGCAGTAGTTATGATCTCTTCATTCTTTGGCAGTCTGCATTTGACACACCAAAACAAAGGGTAGTCACTGGCTGATAAGAGTTCTAATCATACAATTCGGGTCGACAGCTTATATATAAGCCATGTTTGCAAACAAAATGTGATACAGCAGGATATTTTGGTGCTTCAGCAATGCTTCTGTTGCTTGGATCATGCTTCAAAACCGTGGAAAGGGTGCAGTCCTTGTTACTTGACATATTGTCACTGAAGTGGAAAGTAAGAGGAGGTAACAATGAACACATACCCCTTTTGAAGGTTGCACATCGAAATGTTATTTCACTTTCCCTCTGTCTTTACAGATGCTACTTTAGTTGCTGAGTTATTTCAGAACTTTGCCTTTCTGATCCTTTTAATTCCATGATCTAATTGCTGTAATTGTCAGTATGATCCAAATTCCCCATTCAACAGCAGTCTCAAACCACCCCGTCTCTCTATTACTGACCATTGCAGTATCTTTCTGGCTACAATATCTTGGTCCTAAAATGCTTTGGACTGCATCAATTCAGTATGGCGGTAACAGACTAGATGGCTGCCTGATAGGAAACAGTAAGGATACCAATGGAGAACAAATGCTCTCACTCTAAGAAAGGACAGCAATATCCTCTTGCTCCATTTTGCCCCTGCTATCTCCACCTCATGTCCTGCTCGGGGAGGCACCTCAGCAATCTGAGGGTGTTGTTGCGTCACGGACAGAATTTATATGTCACATTTTGCTGCCTGTGTTAAATATGAAAGTATGTAAAAAAAAGGGTCTTTTCTTATCCTCAGAGTGAATGTCCCAACTCAATAATTTCAGCAGCAAGGTTTATATAAGTTTTAAAATAAGAAAGGTTATCACTATACACACCCTGATTTATAAAAGGTAGTATCTCACTTGCTTGAGATTTTCATGCAAAATGTAGGTGCAGACAAAGGTAAACAACATGCATGCAACTTATGATTGTTGCAGTTGGTTTTGTGGTAGACCTATAGTTTCTTAGATGAAAGCAAAGGGTTATGACACAGGGTAAACCATCCTGCTTAATTTAAAACAGCAACACAGAAAAGATTTATCCCGCGCAGTAATCTGTGAAAATTTGAGAGGCCAAGAACTAGTTAAAGTAAAAATTAACAACTCTATTTCTTAAAGTATAACAGAGAATAATTAACTAACAATTATTTATAACTCCTTCCTCTAACCTACCTTTTACCTTTCCTTCTACAATACTAGTCCGATAAAAACCCCCAATTAAGATTTACTAAAAATTCAAGTTTTCAAAACCAGCTAGCTGTTTGATCAGCTACTTGGATCTTCCTGTGTTTTCTTTTCTTCTTCTTGGGGATTACGTTTCACCAGTCATGGATCGATAAAGGTACCTTTAAGAGCACTAATTTTCAGGCAGTCTTTGCATGTGGTGATGTGGCAGTTCTCCTTCGTCTGTTCAATTTTTCCCGGTCCTACACACCCAAAGCATTAGATTGTCATTGGCTTTTAAGATTGTCAATATACTAAACTTAAATTTGATTGGAATTTGGTATATTTTTGGGTATAATTTAAACTGATTGGTCTAATTTGAATCTGTTTTTGTCTCCAGGCAACCAGCTACCCTAGCTTTTGACCAAGTGTTACATTGTTACCTTATTGAGAACGCTTGATGCTGTTAGGCAGGTCTGTTAGCTTTAACTCTCTTAAAGACACAGTACACCCACAACTTCATAACAAAGGCTTTGTAGTTGATGCAGTTGTTTGGTATAGCAAATGATTTTCAGTAATCTGCAAGGTTTCTTGTCATCAAGTTTCCATGATATTGATTCTCAAGTGAACTTAAAATTGAAACAGTTTGGGAAATTTCTTCTCCTACTTTCAAGGTATTGTTTTTTATTACCTTGCCTGGCAAGATGACTGGATGACTTCCAACTATTTTGATGACTTCCAGTGAAAGTCTATGTCTACAAGCAGTGTCTGCTGATTTTAAGAACAGACACCAAAAATGACTTTTTGTCATAACACATCCGTAAGTTCAATGTTTTTTTGCCAAATAATGGGCGGTGTGTGCCTGTTGATTCCAATCATTCTGTGTAATCATTTAACACCTTAGGATTTTGAATAACACATTCAAGTAAAATTAGCATATTGATTTAGATCCAGGAAGCACTTTGATTCAATATTAGTCTGTCAAGTTCCTCTTTTGTTCCATTTTTGAATTGAACGATTTATTGTCACCTGCATTTTGCAATGAAGTACAATGAAAAGCTTCAACTGTTGCCACAGTCTGGTGCCATTTTGACTAGTTTAAGAATAAGAAGAGGTGTAAAGGTATAACTGAGAAAGATTCTCTCTTTGTTCCACCGCCTCCACCATGAGCCCTGAGCTATTTCACCAGCAATGTCTGTGCTGCCACCCCTGCTCCACCGCCTGCACTGGACCCACCAATGTAGGA
Organism: Hemiscyllium ocellatum; assembly: GCF_020745735.1. Classification (NCBI taxonomy): domain Eukaryota; kingdom Metazoa; phylum Chordata; class Chondrichthyes; order Orectolobiformes; family Hemiscylliidae; genus Hemiscyllium; species Hemiscyllium ocellatum. The sequence continues at coordinate 28,844,651 of NC_083411.1, forward strand.
GTTGTCACTGTTTAGGCACCACCTCTTTGTTGCTGGGCCTAACTTGCCGATGCACTGCCGAGTCCAATGCTGAACGCACAGTCACCCTGAAACCAGAAGTCCCCAGCTCTGCTGCCACCTCAGAGATGCCAGGACAACCCTCTCTGAGCATTCACCTCATTAGATCCAGGAGTCCCGGCTCTGGGCCTATTTAAACCAGAAGTCCCTGGCTCTGCTGCCAGTTCTAGGAGTCTCCGCTCTGGGCCTATTGCAACCACGAGTCTCTGGCTCCACTGCCAGACCAGGAGTCCCTGCTCTACCTTGCCAGCGCCTGGAGTCCTCTGTTTATTGCAAACAGATGTTCCCGGCTCCGCTGCTAGGCCAGAAGTCTCCACTCTGGGCTTATTGCAAACAGGTGTCCCTGGCTCTGCTGCCAGGCCAGCAACTGCCATACCAAGAGTCCCGCTCTGGCCACTGGCTTCGGAGATGTAACCTTGTTGGTGTTGCCACCTTGCAGAGTCCGCTGCTGCTGGCGCCCTGATTGCTGGAAGATGTTTGCCGCTGCTGCTGCCGGCCCTGAACACTGGGCGTCCTTGCTGCCACTGCCATCACCGTCTCCAAACACCGGCAGGAGCTGTGTCTGCTGCTGCCACCTCTGACCACTGGGAAGAAAAGATCAGAAGTGAAAAGAAAAAAGAGGAAGAAAGCAGATGGGAATGGAAGAGTCCCTACTCCACCACCATCTTGGAGGTGATAAGGAATAATTTCATCCACAAAAGAAGTCAGGTGACCCTGAGGCAGCCATACTTTGCAATCTTTTGTTCAATTTTTAAAAATGTAAAATGCCACAACATAATGTAACATGACAGTTGGAAGACAGAGTGGTGGATTGCTGAGATACCCTGCTAGCTTCTTGTTCATATCTGCAGCTATAAGCGTACATGACAACAAGGGTGAGCTTTCACGGCAACATCCAAACATTGGTTGGATTCTGCTTGTGTTGCAAAGGAACCGTGACATCAATCATTAGATGCTACATTGTGATGGTTAATAATGTTCACAACAAACTGCAGAGGCTGAATGCTAAGCTCTGTGCCAAACCCTGTCCCAAGTTGGTGCTGGATTACTCCATGTTTCTTGACAGTGATTTTAAGTTTTCTGACATGTTTGTCAATGCACCAAATATTTGTTTATGTGTAGTCATCAGCCATCATCTCTCAGCCACTTCATCAAAGTCCTCCTCTGAGTCTTTTGTGTTGGAATTCCTGTTTTGCCTCACACACCTTTGTCCCTTCCCCTGGCTGCAGGCACTCATCATCAATGCAAGTCCCATTGTATGCTAGCTTCTTAATGTTAATGTCTGAGCTTGTGTCTGTGAGTTTGAGAGTGAGTGATGGTGTTTCTTCTTCATCCCATTCTTCTTGCACACTCATCTCTTTCTTTTCTACCTAGTGGTACCTCTTGGATATCTGAATGGAGAAAGGTACAATTGCTCTTTTTTTAAGGGGACCAATTAAGATCCACCAATGGGCTCCCTCCAATTAGGGAGACTAGACAGGATGACATGGCTATTTTGTCAAGGGGTGGTTTCTGCTCAAGCCAACCATGGCACATTGTGGAGAATTTCACCCGCAGTTACTTTTATTAGACTTGCACAATCAGAATGGAGAAGACATCTGTGAAAGCTGCTCTACAGATCTCCCCTTCTTGCCTTGAGATTCAGATGAGTGCACTAAGGTACATTAACCAAAAAAGAAAGGTGGAAGAGGACAGCCACGCCAATCACATGATATCTGGTCAGCATGGATGGGTTGGACTGAAGGGTTTGTTTCCATGCTGTACATCTCTATGACTATGACTCTATGACTATAAGTGAGAAGCAATATGGTGTCCTATTCATCTTGGAGACTGGGCATCAAGGCCTTAAGAGTGAGATGCCAAGTATCAAACTCTGACTTGCTCTGAATTTCCTTGAACAACTCTGCTCGGGTCAACACAACTTGCTCCTACACTCATTCCTGTTCCCACAGTAACTAAACATCCCCATTTGAACAGCCAGTGCTTACAGCCACCCTCAGCCTCTTACCCTCTCACAGCCAGAGCCATTTTCTTTTAAATGGCCACCTTCACTCCTCTGCCCAAAGTCATTACGACCACTCAGCCATCCTTGTAGTTGAGACCACACAACTTAGTTAGGGGTAGAGATGCATGATTGTTAGAGGTAGGGGGTGAGTTGGCTTCTGATTGATAGGCAACTTGTATCAATCTGTGCCCAAATAGTCCAAGTATCTTGAGGATTAAAACATTGGCTGTGACTTGCCACAAGAGCTTCCTGAGACTTTGGTGCTTCTATATGTCTGGATAGTTGGTGCTATGCATGCAGTCTGTCCTGGGCACTGGCTCCTTCAGGCTGGATCACATTAACCATCCCCTCTGTCTTGTGAAGGGGCGTATAGATGAGAAGGAGGCAGCTGATGTTTCTTCTAGTGAGGTTCCTGCTGCAATTGGGCAAATTGCAAAGGAAATCCCTTTCCCTAGATCTGTATTAACAACGATAGAGCTCTGAAGGCTACTAGCAATGAAAGTAAATGAGGTACTGATCAGATGAAATGCCTTCCAAAGATCTGGCAATCACCTATCACAGAGTAATAGCACACTCTGAGCGATGAAATGTTTTGCTCACAGCAGTCTCTCACTTGACCATGTCCAAACTGCATCAACGGAACTGACACATGCTTTCACAGCACATCCATCACACTGAGAATATCCCTCCCACTGTTCTGCCATCCCTGACTTGCTTGATGGGAGATTATGTGTGGGACTGCTCCCATTTTGAGAAACAGAGATTCAATGCACAAAACCCCTCCTAATTATCTGCTTAACAATTTTACTTATTTTCCCCTGTTTGCTACATAGGCTCTCAACTTCACCTCTTACCTGCTCTGGGCAAGGTGGAATAAGATGGAAGTATGCTGCTATTTATTTCTGGTAATTTTCACAGCCCATCCACCTCTCAAGAAGCCTTTAGCAATCAGGGAAAATTTCTGCAATAGTCTGCCTGTGGTGAGCAGAAGGATGCAAAGCAAAGGGTGTATCTGACACTTGTAAATCTGGAGCTTGTGGGATAAAAGGTAAGTGGAATGTTAGAAAGATGATGTGTCTACATTCACTTTTGATGCTTTCAGCCTCATTTCCAGTTATTGGGTGAGTTATAGCTGCCAAAATGCTATTCAGTACTATCTCCATAATGGGGGTGGGGGTGGGGTGAGGGTGGTAAGGAAATATAACCATGCCTGTCCCTCATCAGTTTGCTGCCTCTGCTTCCAATTATTTGCCAACAAGTTATGCAAGAAAAAGTGAATGTGGTGTAATTTATTTGGGTGTTATGGCTGGCAAATTTGAGTAGCTGGCGGTGTGTGGGAGCTGTGATACATGGATATGAGGGTTGCAGACATACTATGTGTGATATGGTGAAGTGTAGCCATAAATCCTAGGTACAAAGTTGTGATTAATAGTGTTTGTTAGTGAGTGAGAGGAATGTGTTGAATTGAGCAGTGTCAGAAACTAATGGCTCAGTTGGTATGATGTTGCACTTGATGATGTACTGACATTGGTGACCCATTGGAGATCATTGACCTTCTTTCTAAACTGCATTTAGGTGGTTGGGGATAAACTTGGAGCATTGATTGTGATAAATATCTAATTTACCTTTGCGATGTATGTCCAGAAGATCTCTGGGCCTCCTCTCGATGAAGGACATCTCTCCTCCCTTCTACTTTCCCACCAAAGCCTTTAGTGCTGTTGCTGAGAACAATGGAGCATATTCTCTTATCTATCATGCAATTATTCACTTTCCTTATTTGTCACAATCCTCTCCTCTACTGCTTCCAGGGTCTAGTGCATAAGGAATGCACCTTCCCTCCCTTCAAGAAGTGTCTGTCTTACCAGATAAGTTCTAAGTATTGCTAGCTGTTGTACACTACAATAATTTTAATGAACAAGAAGCACTAACTTTGCATGCTGCTTGCATTGAAGCAATGTAATTAGTTGCTAATTGTCTATTGTGATCCGTAAGTCAGTTTTCTGGAGCTGATTTATCCCTATGCCTTTGTGCCTTTATCTCTCCACCCTGGAGGCTTCCTGCTTTCAGTCCTGATGAAGGGTTTTTGCCTGAAACGTTGATTTTCCTGCTCCTTGGATGCTGCCTGACCTGCTGTGCTTTTCCAGCACAACTCTAATCTAGACTCTGATTTCCAGCATCTGCAGTCCTCACTTTTGCCCTTTGTGTCGTAAAACCTACTCCTCATATTGCACACTTAGTTTTTATTGCATAAGATCACGGAGCATATACAGTATTTAGGATAAATAAGGTATTTGTCCCAACCAGTCCAAGCTGGTGGTTATGCTTCCCTTGAGGCTCCTCACATAGTTTCCCATTTAAATCCAGCATTTTAACCTTTTACCTCAAATGCTTGTCTTGCTTTCCTTTAATACAGTTTTACTAGTCGTTTCAACCTTTGGCAGTGGTAGCGAGTGCCACATCTTTAAAACTCTTCCTATTAGATTTATTGAGAGCTGGCTTTTAATGATGGCCTTTGGTTCCACATTTGCCCCCACAAGAGGAAACTTTCTCTCTGTGTGGTCTTATTCACTGACCTGCTTTTAATATCTTGTGAAGCTGATACAGATTACAAATCTGAAATGTTAACTTTTATTTCTATCTCCACATATACTGCCTGACCTGCTATATATTTACAACATTTTTATCTTTCTGGCCAAAGATTACCTTGGCTAGCTCTGTCATGCATTTTAAAATGTGTATTAATTGGCCACTGTCCAGTTTTCTGATACATATATACCCTTAATAGAATTTTGAAAAATAATCCCCAAGGTGCCCATTATTTGATCCTTATTTTCTGCAAGATTATTAGATCAAATGTGCTCTCTTAGTTTCACTAATTTTCACACTATCGTTTTCTTAATTTACTGGACCTTTCTCCTTGATGTCAACAAATTTAAACTTAATGCTTCTTTGCTATTGCAAAAGTTGAAATTAGGCGTAATGTCTAATCAAAGTCATGGAATCAAAGGTTGGCTATGCGTAAATTTTGTGAAGTTTCTAGAGGGTTTCTCACAACAGGATCTACTGATATTTCTTACCAAATCTTACCAAAGCCACATTATTAACTATGTATCCTATCCCTACAGTGCAAGTATTGCCCAAACCCCCAGCACCATTCTACCATTCGTCATAATTAGAGCAACTTGCCATTCAAAGGAGATCCCGGAATTGTTTTCTTTTATTTATTCACAGGATGAGAGCATTGCTGGCTAGGCCAGTATTTATTGCCCATCACTGACTGCCCAGAGTGCAGTGAATGTGGTGTCACATGTAGGCAGACCAGGTAAGTTTCCTTCCCCAAAGGACATGAGTGAACCAGATGGGTTTTTCCAACAATTGGCAATGGATTCATGGTCATCATTAGACTCTTAATTCCACTTTTTCATTGAATTCAAATTCCACCATCTGCTGTGGTGGAATTTGAACCCTGGGTGTCCAGATTAACAGTCCAATGGTAATACCACCAGGCCACTGCCTCACCATGTTCACCGACATCTGTGGCACCAGTACCAATTTTAAAAGGTTTTTGTACACTCAGCCAAGTAATGTTAGTCTGGAACTGCCTTGCGTGGTTCCTGATTATTTGCCATGGAAATAGCAGAGATGGGGAGATTGGCACCCCGCTTTGAGGGCAGGAACTTGGAGATCTTGATGGATAGAGTGGTGCTACTGCCTGGACTGTCAGTGGAGGCCTCAAAAGCAAACCATGCCACCCTAGTCCAAGGTTGGCCCTGGGACAGTTCATTCTTAGCTGTCTGGAGGAATGCACAGCAGGGGAAGAAGAAAGTCAGTCACCTTCCTCACTCTACCCAATGTGTCACCATTGTCTTTCTAATACCTCACATGTTCTCTTTGAAACTGTACCCTCCTCCCAGGTTCACCACTCTGACTATTGCCTAGAAAATGCTCCCTCACTTGCTGTTTCCCACCCAACCCAACCCCTGACAGTATTAACCCTGCATGATGCCCTCTGTGCTGCCTAATCACTTGCTCGGAGTACTTTCCCATCTATACCAAAAAGGACTGCTGTGCCATTCACTTTCATCACCATTAATACCTGCCTCTCTCTTATTCCAGGAATATAGCAGAAAGAGACAAGATTATCTAAGGGAGGCAATGGCCTTGTGGTATTACCACTGGACTGTTAATCCAGAGACCCAGATAATGTTCTGGGGATTCAAGTTTGAATCCTACCTTGGCAGATAGTGGAATTTAAATTCAGTGAAACATAATCTGGAATTAAGAGTCTAATGATGACCATGATTCTATTGTTGATTGTCGGAAAAACCCATCTGGTTCACTAATATCCTTTCGGGAAGGAAGCTACCATCCTTATCTGGTCTGGTCTGCACATGACTCCAGACTCACAGCAATGTGATTGGCTCTTAACTGCCCACTGGGCAGTTTGGGATGGACAATAAATGCTGTGCCTAGCCAGTGAGTACCTCATCCCATGCATGAATAAAGAAAAACAAAGATGGGTTGCAGACTATTGACATCCGGTCCAACCCGTCCATGCTGACCAGATATCCCAATCCAAATAAAAACAATTGACTGCAGATGCTGGAAACCAGAGTCTAGATTAGAGTGGTGCTGGAAAAGCACAGCAGTTCAGGCAGTATCTGAGGAGCAGTAAGATTGAAGTTTTGGGTGAAAGCCCTTCATCAGGATGAAGGGCTTTTGCCCGAAACGTCGATTTTACTGCTCCTCAGATGCTGCCTGAACTGCTGTGCTTTTCCAGCACCACTCTAATCTAGACTCAGATATCTCAACCCAATCTAGTCCCACATGCCAGCACCTGACCCATACCCCTCCAAACCCTTCCTATTCATATACCCATCGAAATGCACTTACTGTGCTGTAACCACCTGACTGAAGGCTATCTATTTTGATTTGACTGGATGCTGCTGGCAATCATGATGAGCTTCCTGGTTTAGTATTTGCGTGAATTGGCAAGGCCATAAATCAGTAGCATGAGCCTGGCATCACTGGCTGAGAGGCAAGGCAGAGGAACAATGATTACCATATCTTAAAGTTTAGTTTGGTTATGGAAAGCAGAAAAAAAATTCGAAGTAAACAAAAATCATTTGGGGTTGATCCAACTTCAATGGATGAGATTGGGCTAGATAAGTTGGAATAAAAGGTTGGCGGGCTATCGTAATGAATAATGTTTGCCTTTAAAGGGGAAGTTATTCAGACTCAATCAAATTTTCACATGAATGGAAAGGCAGGGGAAACAAATCCAATTTCAAAATCTGCTCCTCAGATGCTGCCTGAACTGCTGTGCTTTTCCAGCACCACTCTAATCTAGACTCTGGTTTCCAGCATCTGCAGTCATTGTTTTTGTCTGGATTGGGATATCTGGTCAGCATGGATGGGTTGGACCGAATGCCAATAGTCTGCAACCCATCTTTGTTTTCCTTTATTCATTATAGAAACATGGCAGCATTGCGAACTGTGAGGCAGACAATGTAGAACCTCAAAAGGTCATAGACAGGTTTGTAGAATGGATGGACAAGTGGCAGAGAAATGTAAAATAATTAATTTTCCTTGGAAGATCATGGGAAGACAATATTAAAAAAATAGGTACAATTCTTAAAGGGGTAGAGGTCCAGAGAGACCTGGATGTATATTTACATAAGCCATTGAAATAGCAGAACAGATTGATAGTCGAGAGTGTGGTGTTGGAAAAGCACAGCAGGTGAGGCAGCATCTGAGGAGAAGGAGAGTTGATTCTCCTGCTCCTCGGATGCTGCTTTACCTGCTGTGCTTTTCCAGCACCGCACTCTGGACTCTGAAATCTCCAGCATCTTCAATCCTCACTCTCTCCCATGACAGATTGTGAGTACACTTTATGAAATATTCACCATCCTGACCTTTATTAATAGAGGCACAGAGTACAAAATGAGAGGAAAGAAGGTTCAGAGGAGATTTGATGTAGGTATTCAAAATCATGAGGTCTCTGAACAGAATAAATCAGTAAAAACTATCCCTATTGGTGAATGGCTGAGAACAAGAGGCACAGATTTAGTGTCACTGGCAGAAGAAGCAATGGAATCATGAGGAAAAACATGTCACAGTGAGCGGTTAGTGTCTGGAATATGTTTTTGATTGTGATGGAGGCAGGTTCAATTGAAGCGGTTGAGAGGAAATTGGATGCAATGGGCTAAATAGTCAGCTGATTATCACTTTGTGATTTACTTTAAAAATAATTAATAGGAAAACTGTACTCAAGCCAATAAATTATCTGACTTAAGAATGTTTGACCAGGAGATCTGAGATGGCGGCGATTTAGAAAGATAGCATTGCTGAGCTCCGTGCCACACCGCAAGCGGGCCAAGTTCCGACCCACCTTACCTGGACCACAGCAATATCCTGAGACTCTGGAAAGGTCGTGGAGTCCCTGGAAAATTTTAAAAAGCAATTTATCTCAGTTTTCGCCATCTAGGAATGCCGAAGAAGGGAGCAGGAGGGAGCCCAGCCTGTAGGATCCTCATACACGATTCCCTACCAGGTCCTGGTAAAGGACATCATGAAATCTCGCAAAATGTTGGGGAAGCGGGTAGAGGAGAAGCTGGTCCCAATCTCTATCATGCTGCAGAAGCATGAACAGTAGCTGGGAGACCTGGAGAAAGGGACGGATGAGGTAGAACACAAAGTCACAGTGGTGGAAGCTGATATTGATTCCTCCAAGGATAGGATCCAGCCCTGGAGATGCAGGCCCTGGAGATGCAGGCCTGTAATTTGCTTGACCAGGTTGATGACCTCGAGAACAGGGGCTGGAGAAAAAATATTCGGATCGTCGGTCTGACGGAAGATAATGAAGGTGACCAGTTGAATTTATTGAAGGCGGGTTGTCAAAATTCCTTAAATTGGAGACTGGAATGGGAAGCTTGAAGATTGAGAGAGATCACCAGGTTACGGCTCGGAGGTTAGGTCTGGACCAACGTCCTTGTCCTATCTTGGTGTGGTTTTATCACTATACAGATAAGGAGAGAATTGTGGAAGTGTTCAGAATCCAGGGGAAGAATCTGAAGGGCCTAGTTTATGAGGGCTCTAAGATCATGTTCTTCCAGGACTTCTCAGTGGTGGTGATCCAGAAAAGGAAATCCTGTGGTGGCATCAAGAAAAGACTGAGGGAACTTGGGATTCAGTACTCTCTGAGATATCCGATGGTGCTTCAGATCACTTTAGATGGATCTGTACATCTCTTTGACATGTTGGAGAAGGCGAGAAACTTTGTGGACAAATTGACTTAATCTGAACAATTTAGTATGTACAAATAGTAGTGTTGCTTGGGTATGTCTCTACTTTTCTTTAACAAAAAGAGGAAGTCCGACTGGCCCTCATTGGCCAAGCTACAGAAAATTATGGTGCTGTGATCTGCATTGAATTCTGCGCTCACACAGACAGCAAACAAGGAGCTTACTTTCATAAAACAATGGTTGTATGAAATGGTGACAAACCAGGCAAGTACCTCGCATATCTTGCCAGAAAAAGAGTGCCCCTCAAGCCATCACGACAGTTAGGAAAGGGTCTGAGAACCTAACGTGTGATTCCAAAAAGATAAAATGGCATTTCAGAGATTTTACTCTGAATTATACTAATCTGAGGGTTGTGAAGAGGAGTGGGCCCAGATGGAATCCTTTTTCAAGAATCTGGAGCTCCTGGGTGTGACCCCCGAATAAGAGTCTTTTCTCAATGCCCCCTTATCAGAGCAAGAGGTGCAGGAGACAGTGAAGTAACTTCAGAGTGGAAAGGCGCCCAGTCCTGATGGACTTCCCAGCAAATTCTATAAGGAATTTATAAGCATTTTGTCAGGCCTGATGCTCAGCATGTTCAATTACTCATCCAGTTATGATCATCTCCTGCCAATCTTTCAATTATTCTTAAAAAAGCGAATGTCCTGGAGGACTTTGCTTCTTACGGCCCATTTCACTCTTAAATATTGACTTTAAAATCCTAAGTCTCTTGTGTTAAGACTGGAAACTGTCTTACCTTCTATTGTTAAAGAGGACCAGGTGGCTTTCACAAAGGGCCACAGATCCTCCAATAATGTTAGGAGGTTGCTAAATGTAATTCAAGCGTATTAACAATAGCCAATACAGAGATTGGTGATTTCTCTTAATGCAGAGAAAGCATTTGACTGAGTTGAGTGGCCTCATCTTTTTTATATTCTAGAGTTGTTTGACTTGGGTGAAGCCTTTTTAAGGTGGGTAAAGGTTCTCTATAGTGACCCGCTTGCTGCGGTCATCACCAATGGGGTGCGAACAAGCAATTGTAGCATTTTTAGGGGCAGGAGACAGGGGCAGGGCCGTCCCGTTTCACCATTGCTTTTTACATTGGTGATTGAACTGTTGGCAGAGGCCATTCGTAGAGATCCCAATATATCGGCTGCAGGAATGGGGACAAAATTACATAAGATTTTGTTGTACACAGAGGATGTCCTCATTTTTTTGTCAAATCCAGCAGCTTCGGTGACTCACCTGATACAATGCATCAGCATATTTGGCACCTTTTCGAGGTACAAGATTAATTTTGTGAAATCAGAGGCTATGCCTATGGATGGTCTTACGAAGTGTTAGGTTTTGAGGGTGAATATTGATTCCATTTAAGTGGTCACAGTGGGGATTTATGTATTTGGGCATATTTGTCACTCCAGTTCTTGATCAGTTGTTTAAAGCTAATTTTGTTCAATTATTTGACAAAATTAAGCAAGACCTTCAAATATGGGAGGTGCTTTTGGTCTCATGGTTAGGTTGGATAGCTCTTATTAAGATGAATATTCTCTCCCGTTTGTTGTATGCTATCTGGATGCTCCCCTGATTTTCATTAAGCAAACGTTCAGGACACTGAACATTGGTTCTACTCTTTTATTTGGCATTGTAAGCGGCCCCTTATTAAATTAGCTAAACTGCCATTGTCTCACAGTTTGGGGGAGTTGACCTCCCGGACATTAAAAACGACCAACAAAGCTCGTTTTTATCTTACTTGAGTGATGGGCTTGTGGGGGCCCTCTTTCAAATTGGTTAGATATCAAAACCTCTCAGACAGGGTGCCTCCTTACTAGCTTGCTGTTTTTGGACAAAATGAGGACAGTTAAGGAATATTGCCATGACCCAATAGTTATCAATACTGTTAAAGCAGAGGGAAGGCAATATTGGTAAAACATCTTTTCATACATTTATAACAAGCAGGCCGGGTTTTCAACCAGGGATGATGGATTCGGGATTCAAACATTGGGCAGCTAGATGTGTTGCATGAGTGATTTATTTGAGGGAGAGACAATAATATCCTTTGATTAGTTAGTGCAGAAATACGAGCTACCTAGTAAGGACATCTTTCGTTCTTTTCAAGTGAGGGATTTTATTCAAAAAAAGACTACTCTTTTGAATGATCCCTACAAATCCAACAGAGAGCAGGGTGCTCAGTGCTAACAATATACTTTCTGTCAGCCCTTTATCTCATCAACTGGGGGTGAGGGGTGGTAATACCCCCAATGAGTTTGATCAGCTTTGCAGGGTGTGGGAGAGAGAGCTAGGCATTGAGGTCTCCTCAGAAAATATGTAGGAAAATGCAAGAAAGATATCAATTTGCAATAAGACCCATGCTTTGCAGTCGAAGATTCTCCACAGGGTCCACTTGGCTCTGGATCGTTTGTCAAAGTATAAACCAGGAGTATCTTCAACATGAATGTAAATGGGCACTCTTACCCATTGTCTCTGATCCTGTGGTAGACTTCAAACATACTGGAGTGCTGCAGCAGGTGTAATTGAGGAGATTTTGTGTGTAAGGGTGGAGAAGGACCCGATCTCTCTTCTTCTTGGCCTGCCCAGTGTGTTCCCTTTTCAACACCCTCACTTTCTGAGCAAGGAAGAATATCTGGTTAGGTTGGGTATCTGAAAATTCTCTGGGCCTGTCAGGTTGGCGTAAGTCTGTTATGGAATATATCCCCTTGGATTTTCTTACAATTATGATACACCACATGACTGAGAATTTCTATAAGACATGGCAGTCCTTTTTGGAGAGTACCTTGACACAGATTTGTCTGCCACACTAATAAGGGCTTTTATATAGCTGTAATGATTGTGCTTAATGAGTGCAGTATCCAGAGTGGGGGAGCTGCGAACGTATGAGTCTGTGAAAATTAATGCCCGTGATGTTCGAGAGTGAGTGTTTTGTCTTGCTGAACTGCATTATTATTATTTATTAGTTTGCTGTTGGTGATTATTTATTTAGTTAAGTAGTTAGTTGTTTCTTTAAAATATTATTTTAATATATATTTATACATTTGTACATGAGGACGGTTTGGGTTTTAAAATCTTTTTGTGTTCTTCTTTGTATTGTTTTGTATTTGCTGTAATATTAAAAAATCTATTTTTCAATAAAATATGTATTTAAAAAAAGGAATGTTTGACCATCTTCCGTTTGACAGTAGCAGAAACAGAGATTTGAAGCTTACCAAAGAAATGTAATTATGCTGTGACCAAAGATATAAACACTGAAAAGATATTAATTACCCCAATTCTGATCAAGAGCCTAACAACAATTGCATGACAAATTGTGTGCTGTGTATATATGTGTAATTTAACTGAGAAATTTCAAGAAGTATGAAATATTATCAGGATGACGTAAGGTTTCCAATTTTGTCAGACTTTAATCTTCAGTTTATCATCAGCGTTGATGTGATGTCTTACCTCTATCTGCTGTGTAATGAGACATATCTCCTGGTTCATTTTTCCTCTGACCACCAACTTTGTACATATTTACAATACCATTAAATCATAGCATTTGAAATTCTGACTGGCATTGCAACTAATCATTAAAACCTACATTTGGGAAGAAATTAACTGAAGCATTTCTGAAAATTGAGTGGAGCAGCAAATTAGTCATAGTCCCACGGTATTGAATATATTATACTAAATGGGAGATACTAGAATAACCAAAATGTATTAACCAATAACCCTCCCACATGAGTTATATAAGTAGCATTATGCTAGATGTATTTGGATGAAAATTCCAACATTGATTCCTTTGGAATTTTTTTTAAAAGAACTGCGGCATATTCAATCCCCCTACTGTTTTCTTTAAAATTGTAATGTACTAATATGCCAATAAGTCAGCACTAAGGATCATATTTACAGTGTTTATTAGTAAAGACGTCATGATTAAGCTGCTTAGAAATAGTCTAAGAATCAGATGCACTGAATTCAGTTAAGACCACCAAGAGATGGCAACATTAAGAAAAAATGTTATGGGTGAAATTTTTGATTAGGAATGGATTTATTGTAAGTTTGATAAAAATTGAGCTATTCAGGAAGGGTTCATGCCCGAAATATCGATTCTCCTGCTCCTTGGATGCTGCCTCTCCTGCTGCGCTTTTCCAGCAACACATTTTCAGCTCTGATCTCCAGCATCTGCAGTCTTCACTTTCTCCTATGTTGCAATATGAAATGATATCCATGTAGTTGGCATTTCTAAATCATAAGCAGTTATTCTCATTCAAAATGATTAATTTTTTATTGATTTACTAATACCTTATGACAACAGATGTTAAGGAATAGAATTATTCTGTGTGACTACTCTCATCTGTGCCTGCCATTGGTAACTATTGAGCCAACATCAGATAATAGCCCAGATTTTTTGCTGACAATAATGGTGCTCACTGTTTATCTGTATCAATTTGGATAGCAACGTTTATAGTAAACTCATGAACAGCTAAAAAGCTAAAATTCAGAAGTTAACTCTGACCTACCAGCCAGAAATTCTGAACTACCCTGCTTCTCTGCAGACTGTGTGAAAACAGCACCTCAATGATACCCTTGTCATTAAAATCAATGCTAGGTCAGGAAGTGGTTCACTCATGTCTTTTAGCAAAGGAAGTCTTTCATCCTTACCTGGTCTGACTTACATGAGACTTCAGAAACACAGCAATGTGTTTGACTCTTAACTGGCCTCTGGGCAATTAGTGATGGGCAATAAATGCTTGCCTAACCAGTGACAAATAATCTTTTAGAAAAGTGGTGTTCCTTACCCACTAGTTCCTCACTAAAAGGTCATAGAAGGTTAGGATTGCTCCATTCAAATATATATGAACTTCTGACTATGTTATAAATGATAATGATTGCACTTTGACTCCAAAAATAACATTTTACAATGTAATTATTCATTCCTATAGAATTTTATTATTGTTGGAGATTTTAAAAAAATCTTCTTCCTTTATGCTTTTTAACCTTACTATCTCTAATTCTTCTTATTATAGAATCCCTACAGTTTGGAAACAGGCCTGTAGGCCCAACAAGTCCACACCAACCCTCCAAAGAGCATCCCACCCAAACCCATTCTCCTACATTTACCCCTGATTAATGTATCTTACCTATACATCCCTGAACACTATAGGCAATTTAGCATAGTCAATTCACCTAATCTGCACATTTTCGGATTGTGGGAGGAAACCAGAGCACCTGGAGGAAACCCATGCGGAAATGGTGAGAATGTGCAAACTCCACACAGACAGTTGCTCGAGACTGGAATCAAACCCAGGTCCCTGGGGCTGTGAGGCAGCAGTGCTAACCACCGAGACATCATGCTGCCCCAAATGTCTTCCTTTCCCAATTGTTGGTTTGCCTTCTCACACGATTTAATCTTTTTTAAACTTCATGGCTTTTATTTCTTGGTTTAGAATCTTCAGGAAAAATTTTATCTAAAGTGACACTGACACAGGTGAGAATTAAAGAGCCATAGCCCTGGAATTTCCCCAAACAAGTCCCTTGACTGATCAGCAAGGACATGTGAGGTGAAGTAGCAAGTCTGTCAAAGGACGATTTTTGTTTAGTTAAAGAGCCCAGGAAAGGTTCACAATTGCTGAACTGTGCCTTGATTCCTCTGATTTTAGTAATCTCACGAATACAGAGAAAAAATTAGGAAGATTGTCTGTCCTGTTTCAGAATCTTACCTGGACATTCTTCTGCAGGAAGTAGGGTACTGAAATAACATGATATTTTCCAGGCTGTTAGAAAGAATCCAGCATCTCCAAGCAAGTAAATGTGGATGGAGCAAAGTACCAGGGAAGTAAGCGGCAGGAGTATGGCTCCTCAAACCTGGAGACAATGCCGTAAGTGTTTCCAAGACAGCTGACATTGTGAACAGCTAGCTGCAAGGTGAATGCTGAGCTTCATTTACACATTTCTTACTATAAAATCTGGGCAGTCATTCCTTTTACGAGGAGGAAGAAAAAGAACTAATGGACATGCCAATGTATTGCAGTATGATACATCTGGTTACCAACAGGTGCCAGGTTACTTAGTCACCATTTCCAGTAGCTGACATGTGGTGCATGGCAAAAACCAAGAAAAGGCAGAAACAAAATATTTATTTTTTTAAAATCAGTTTAAAATGTTTGATGTTTTCTATTCTCCTGTGGCTATTTTGCACAGCAAGGCTGTTTGTGCTATGCAAGAATTGGATTCTGAAGAAAGAATGTGAGAAGATAATAACAACTTTTGTAATGGCAGAGGATGCTGAGAACCAGCTGAATGGTGAGAAAGACAAACAAGTGAGCTCGACAGAATAGATGTTCTGGAAATAAAAAGGTTGTTAAGTACCCTTGATGAGACAAAGATAGTCAAGTAAGGACAATCAAAGTGATGGAAGGTGACATCTAACAATGCTGTCAACTGGCACCTGCTCAGGAACAACTGGCTCAGTGATGCCTAGTTTGAGCTCCGCCAGGGCCACTCAGCTCCTGACCATATTACAGCCTTAGTTCAAACCTGGACAAAAGGAGCTGAATTCCAGAGGTCAGGTGAGAATTACAGCCCTTGATATCAAGGCCACATTCAACCCAAGTGTGGCATCAAGGAGCTCTTGCAAAACCGAAGGCAATGGGTATCAGGAGAATATTCTCTGTTGGTTAGAAGCATATCTGACACATAGGAAGATGGCTGTGATTGTTGAAGATCAATCATCCCAGCTCCAAGACATCTGTGCATGAGTTCCTCAGGGCAGTGTTATTGGCCTTCAGCTGCTTCTTTAACGACTGTAATAATGACTCCATAATAAGGTCAGAAGAGGAGATGTTCGCTGATGATTGTACAATGTTCAGCACCATTTGCGACTCCTCAGATACTGAAATAACCTATGTCCAAAAGAAGCAAGATCAAGGCAATATCCAGATTTGGGCTGAAAAGTGACAAATAACATTTGTTCAAATGCCAGGAAATGACCATCTCCAACAGGAGACAATCTAACCATCTCCCCTTGACATTCGATGGTATCAATATCACTGAATCTCCCATTTCAACATCCTGGGGATTACCATTGATGAGAAACTTAACTAGAGTCACCATATAAATACTGTTGCTACCAGAGCAGGCCAGGGACTAAGCCTATATATAAATCCACAAGGGAAAAGTTAGGAATGTGATTGAATTCTCCCACATGCCTGGATGACAGCAGTACAAATACAACTCGAAAAGCTTGGCACCATTCAGGGCAAAACAGTTTGGGAGATTGGTACCATATCCTAAAACATTAATTCCTTTCACCAGTGATGCTCAGTAATAGTAGTGTGTATCATCTACAAAATACAGAAAATCATCAAAGATCCTTAGACAGCACCTTTCAAATCCATGACCACTACCATATAGAAGGAAAAGTGCAGCAGATATATGGGAACATCACCACCTGCAAAATGTCTTCCAAGCCACTCAACATTCGGACTTGGAAAACTATCACAGTTCCTTCAGGGTTGTTGGGTCAAAATCCTGGAATTCCCTCCCTAACTGCAGCAGTTCAAGATGGCAACTCACCACCACCTTTGTGAAAGTAACCAAGGATGGACAATAAATGCTTGCCCAGCCAGCAAAACCCATGTCCAATGAATGAATATTTAAAAAGTACCTCTGATTCTGCTAAGTGAGTCTGCTGTCAAAAAGTGTTTTTTCCCACCCCAAAGCCAGAGTCACAGTACCAGTGGCAACAAAGGAATGAAAGTACACTCTGCTGCAACTCTATGCCAGTAATAAGGGTAGTAAATTTTGAAGGTGTTGTCTGGGGCGTTGATTAATTGGGCCTTTTTGTTGAGATTTGTGAGAAGCTTTTTCAATATTGTTGGAGCTGCACCTGTTAGGCAAGTGGAGAGTATTCCATAACATTCTTAACTTGCCCCTTTTAGTTGATGGACATGCTTTGAGTCAAGAAGTGTGTAACTAACAACAGACCTTCCAGCCTCTGACCTGCTCTTGATGTGATAGTATTTATGTGGCTGCTTCAGTTAAGTGCTTGCTCAATGGCAACTCCATGATATTGATGGTGGGTGATTGAATAATTCC
Organism: Hemiscyllium ocellatum; assembly: GCF_020745735.1. NCBI lineage: Eukaryota > Metazoa > Chordata > Chondrichthyes > Orectolobiformes > Hemiscylliidae > Hemiscyllium > Hemiscyllium ocellatum. The sequence goes on from NC_083411.1 coordinate 28,862,084, forward strand.
ATTGATCAGTGATATTTAGGTTCTCTTTAGTTAGATTTGATCATTGTCTGGCAGTTGTGTGCCATCAGATGTTTCTTGCTACATATCTGTTCAAACCTGAATATCTATCGAAACCCTTCTTGCAACCACCAGCAGTTATCAGAGGAGGTATTAATGACAGAGAACAATGTGAAGCAATTAGCTGACCTTATACTGGAAGGATAATCATTGATGAAGCAGTATCAGGTGTATGAGGTAGGATTGCTAACTGTAGGAATCCCGGCAGCAAAGGACTTGAACTAAGATAATTGACCTCCAACAAACACAACCATCTTACTTTGCAATAAGTATGGTTTTAATTAGTTGATTGCATTGAATTCCAATTTTTCAAGGCTGCTCAATGCCAAAATTGATCATCTGCTGCTATAATGTCAAGTACAATAACTCCCACCTCATTTGCTGATAATATTCTTTGATCTATTGTTGGTAAGTTAGGAATCAGTTGACCAATATCAAATAGGGTTTATAGAGTCATAGAGTCATACAGCACGGAAACAGACCCTTTGGTCCAACTTGTCCTTGCCAACCCGAATATCCTGAATTAATCTACTCCCGTTTACCAGTACTTGGCCCATATCTCTCTGAACCCTTCCTAGTCATATACCCATGCAGATGCCTTTTAAATGTTGTTACTGGCAATCAGCATGCAAAGACTGACAGACAATTCAGATTCAGAATTATTTTTGTGACATGTATTCTTTCAGATTAGTGGTGCATAATTACAGTCATAAATGGTTTTGCTGTATATTGAATTGCTAGGGAGAAAAACAAGGGAGAAAGATTCAGCAGAATTGAAGTCAGTGAAAGAGTAAGAAAATTAATGATACTTCTGAGAATGTGATACAACCTATTAGACATATCACCATATAAAAAATACCAGGAAATTCTGAGATTTGCTTATTGTAGCATGATATATCATGGTAGTTCAATGAAAATCATTGTATATTATCATTTTATCACATGCATGATAGTTGTTCTACTTTGTCCTTCTAGCAAGAACCTTGCACAATCTATTTAAATCAAATTCTGCTTACTTATTTGTTTGATGTATTTTGTGTATTCTTTCTTCATGGGAAATATTAAATTCAATATTTGTTTAGTACTCACTCTTACACCCTCAGATAAATCTTTTACCACTGTGGTGGAACACAATGCCAAAGATTTTGACTGTAGGCGTAAGGGTCAATTTTTCAGTGCAAAGCAAATATCGAAATTAGTTTTCATGTGGGCAATTTCTTGCACATAATGCAAGTTTTTATGTAGAGACTGAAACAAAAGGCTGACATTTTTAACAATAGTGTATTTAAAATAACTTTAGTTTGGTACTAAATATTTAATGCTATAATATTCCCTGAAAGTGCAAATGTGGATGTGTAATGCTTTACATTCCAGGAAAGTACAATAAAATATTTATTAGTTCTGTAGTATTTTTAATACTCATTAGATTTGTAATGTAAACACTAAAATATTTATTGTCCTTCCAATCAGACTTGGCTCGCTGTATTGTTGCTGTGTTAACAGTTTGTGACGTGGGCAGCATTAAACTGCTGTACTGCAAAGTTTTGCTTGTGAACAAAACAAGCATAAAAGAACATGAAGTACAGAATGAGAAAATATTTAAGCCATTAAGACATTCTCTTTCCAATAGACCACAAACATTTTGCCTTGTCAGAAACTCTTCCAAACTTACTTCATAATCTAAATAAAAGTTGAAGTTTCTATCTCATTCCCAAAGCTTATGGAAAAACAAATGTCCAGGCCATTAATCCAACATTGATCAGTTAAAATCTGCTGATGAGTTAACCATCATTTTGCAGAATATCTGATTACTTGTGTTGTCCTTATAACCTTCAGTTTTCTTCTGATCTGATATCAATCCAGTTGTTTTTGGAAATGTTTAAAATGGCATTGAATTTAATTACTAATCTTTCTTTGGAAACAAGTCAAAAATCTGTTGCAAGTCTAAATAAACTGCATCACAGGGAACTCATTGATTTTTCTATAAACATGAATTTTGGGAATTTTGTCAGGCAAGGTCTTCCAATGTTATTTTGTACAGGTATTCCCGCAGCCCCTAAAATAGTTTCCATGACATTTTGTTTTGCTGCGATTGTGTTAGTAAGCCTGTGGTTACCTTTACCTAAGGAACTTTGTCTTATTGTCTCTGCTAAGTATTATATCTTTCTGGTAGCAAATTAATTTCCAATGATTATTCAATTTCCTGTCAAAGCTATTTCAGAATTATAGGATGGTATATCATCTGACCCTGGTGATATGCTAGCCTAATGTAATTTCCATAAGCAAGCCTAAAACTGAAACTTGTATCCTACCTTCTGTCATGCTAAGTGAGTGTAACTGAGGTCTACTATTTAATCTTGATCAAGTTAAATTGGAGAGAGGAAGTGAGAAGGCAACTATGTTGTCTACAAGCCTAGACTAGGCAAAATATGACAATCTTAAGATATTTTTCACTGCTTGAATTCTAAGTCATTAGAATGGTTTATAGAAACAAAAAAAAAACAATGGAGACCAAAATAGGAAATAACACACTACTGTATAGAGAACTGAAAATAGTATATATAGCTCATTCTCTTCCTTTGAGAGCTGCTGTGTTTCATACACAGCAGGTCTTTGGTGTTTGAATGGAGAAAGTCAGAAAAGGAGTTTGGGAGTGAAGGACATTGTGGGGTGGAAAGCAAGAATGTCATGGTTACAACATCAGCAATTTATATTTCATACCAGATTAAAGAATGATGGTGAAATTGCAATTGAGAAGGGGCATAAAAAGAATAGCATACCATCATCAACAATGCTCTTGATGATACTGGTTGCAGTGAGCTTGTTAACAGTTAGCTCCACAACATCAGAGCAACTCCTCCCTAGGTCACAGGAGCTATAAGTGTGGCCACCACTGGTATTCTCTGTTCACTACAATTGCATGCAACCTTGATCTACATGAGAGAGGGAAAGAATGTTGCTGATGGTTTTGCATTGTATTCAGGGATACCTCTGCCCTTCTAAATAGCTGAATGCAGCAAGAGGTGGGAGTGAGCCTAGTATCATTAGGAGATGTGCGCAGGTAATGAAAAAGTGTAAATGAATGTTCTACCTGTGTCTTGACTGCCATGGGATACTGTACATAGAGGTGGTACATTGCACAATACATTTTTGATGGTGCATTGGGTGTGAAATGTAATGTGAAGATGGATTCACCAACTTTGATGAGATGTGTTAGGTCATTGAACATTTTGGAGTATCTTCGCCATGTTCATGGGACCTGACTGTGGGACTTGACTTCCCTGGTCACCTGCTTCCTTTGCCTTAGGAGAGAATCTCTAAAGGGCTTCCTGGCTTCCATGGACACATGGATTCTCTCTTCCTGGCATTTTCTTCACTCAGGTCTCAAGAGCAGCATCTGTGACCCTTCAAGCCTTTGTCTCCTTGGTGCTCCATTTATTCAACTTGTACTTGCAACAGCAGTTTCCTTTCATTGAGTACATTTCTCTTTTAAGAGGGCAGGTTATTTGTAAGACTTGGACATGTGTTGGCCATGCACTCTATTAATCCCACAGGTAAATGTTCAGCCAATCAATAACATAGGTCACTGTTGGCTGATTGCTCCAAGTTGGCATACAAACATCTCAACTAGAGTAGCCATGGGTAGATCCTCAAAGTAGAAGGAAAGGAATTTTTAGCTTTTCCAAGTATTAGACCTTCTGTGGTTTCAGTTGAACAATCAAAGAATAATGCCTTCCATTTACCATAAAGTATCCTGAAATGGAGGAGTTCCTTGACTTGAAGTAAACAAAGCTTCTCGTGTTCCCTGGTAAAAGATATCCAATATTGTATTGTATAAAGTGGCATAATAATTGACTGATGTAAGGCATAAACACCAATTGCTAATATAAAGTAATAGATTCTGAACAATTAATTCAGCTGTTAGAATAGCTATTAAGGTCATTGAAAAAGTCTGATGTCTCACATCTTTCAATTTCAGTGAACACGGTGCTGTTAATCATGAAGGAAATGATGATCTTCAGACATGCACAGCTTCAAAAGACCAGGAAGCCCTTTAGAGGCTTTCTCCTAAGCCAAAGGAAGCTGGTGACCAGGAAAATCTAATATGTACATATTTACCAATAAAGTAAACATATTTACACCTGTGCTTCCAATATATATTCCTTTATCCTCAACTGAAGATGTCTTTCCACCATGGTTCAGAAGGTCTTTAAGAATGTAAGTCTGATTTTCTGCACTTCTTCCTGCACCCTACTTCTCCCTCCAAGAGCCACAATGGGATTCCCTTTGATTATGTGATTACCTACCAGCAGTCACATCCGATAGCTCTACCCTGGCCACTTCTCCTACCTGCAGTGCGATATGATCACCACACACTTTCCACCCTTCTCCCCTTTCAACTTTCCAAAGCAACCATTCCTTCTGTGATACAGAGGTCAATTTTAATCACTTCCAAAGCTTGTCCTTAAAGGAACGATTAGAGCTGAGAAAAAAAGATTATGCGCTTGAAGGACGATAGAATGAGGCCAAATAGGTTGAACTAAAGACCAAAAAGACAAGCATGTAAGTGCATAAATGACTGAGAAAAGCCATAACAATGAACTGAATATTCCCACATTTCAATTGTCAATTTTGTGAAATTTCATGGAGACTCCCTCTCCTAATATGAGCCCACACAATTTTCTCACACAATTCTCAGCTCCTCAACTATTCAGTATGCACCCTGCCCTGCCCTCCACAGTCCTGGTCCTGTACAATCTTGCCCTTGGCAGTGACAGAACTACTAGCTCTTTGGAATTAGCTCTGCCAGTTCCATGTTCAAACTTTAGCTACACCCCCTTTATAGTTTGTCACTACAAAATTCTAAAAGAGATGGTGGAGAAAGGCAAATTATCACCCTGCTATGCTAATAGGAACCTATAAGTCCTGGTTAACTGGAGGTACAGAGGAAGGCTGTCCCTAAGACTGGTAGAGAAGATCCTGATATCCAATTCAGGAGCCTGCTCTGAAGTTGCCATCTGGGTCAGTGCCATTCCCAAAGAATATAGAACATAGACCATAGAACAGTACAGCACAGGAATGGGCCCTTCATGTTTGTGTCAATCATGATGCCATTCCTAAGTAATCTCATCTGCCTGTACATGGTCCATGTCCCTCTATTTCTTTCCTGTTCGTGCGTCTGTGTTAATGCCTCTTAAACTTCTACCGCCTCCCCTGGCAGCATGTTCCAGCCACCTACCTCACTCTGTGTAAAAATAAGTGCCTCACACACATCTCTTAAAATTTTCCCACCTCACTTTAAACATCTATCCCTTAGTATTTGACATTTCTATCTTGGGAGAAGGACTCTGATTATTTACGTATCCATGTCTCTTCCACTCAGCCTCTGACACTTTAGTGAAAATAATCCAGGATTGACAAGCTCTCCTTATTGCTAAAACTCACCAAATCAGGAAACATGCTGGTAAACCTCTTTTGCACCGTCTCCAAAATCTCCACAACCTTCCTATAAGTGTGGTGATCAGAATTACATTCAGTACTCCAAAAGTGGCCAAAATAAAGTCTTATACAGCTACAACATGACTTGCCAACTTTTATAAGTGAAAGTGAGGAATTCCTGATGAAGGGCTCCTGCCTGAAACGTTGGTTTTCCTGCTTCTCGGATGCTGCCTGATCTGCTGTGCTTTTCCAGCACCACTCTAATCTTGCCAACTTTTATACTTAATGCCTTGACCAATGAAGGCAAGCATGTCATACACTCTCTTGACCACCATATCCACTAATGTTACCACTTTTGGGGAGCTATGGACTTGCACCCCAAGGTCCCTCTCTATATCAATGTTCCTGAAGGTCCTGCTATTTACTTCCCTCTTGCATTTGACCTCCCACAATGCATCATCTCACACTTGTCTGGATTAAATTCCAACTGCCATTTCTCCACGCAATTTTCTAACTTGTCTATATCCTACTGTATCTTTTGACAGCCTTCCTCACTATCCACAACTCCACAAATTTTTGTGTCATCTGCAAACCTTCCAATCAGACCATTTATATTTTCATCTAAATCATTTATATTTATTACAAACAACAGAAGTTCCAGCACTGATCCTTATGGAACACTACTGGTCACAGACCTCTAGTCAGAAAAACACCCTTCCACAATGATCCTCTGTCTTCTATGACTAAACCCATTTTGTATCCATAGATTCCATGTGACTTAATCTTCTGTACCAGCCTACTTGAGGGACCTTGTCAATGCTTTAGTAAAGTCACCCATTGCCCTACTCTCTTCAATCATATTCACCACTTCATCAAATAAATCTCAATTAAATTTGTGAGGCAAACACTCAAATATGTGAGACTGGAGGAATGGGCAACAACTCTGCAAGAAGCTCAATAACCTGTACTCTGCAAGTGGAAGAATCACCATCTTCTCTGCTATCTCATGATCACTTTAATGCCACTACCCCATCCACCTCCCAACAAGGCTCATGGTCTTCTCACTATTGCATAAAGCACTTTCACTCAACACTCTCTCCATCCCTCCAATCTCTTAACCTTTCCTGCCCTTCAGGCTTCCTAATCAATCACTCAGGACTCCACACCACCTTTCTTGCACGGCACTAACATTAACAGCTGTGACAGGCACATACATCTCACTTGATCCTTTACTTTGTCTCATTGCAGAAGAAAACAGTCCATAATATTGCCAATTGTTGAGGTTGCCAACATCGACCTCTTCGTCCCCTGAGAGGAGAGGATTCTTAAGTTCATAGGAGAGAATGAAGACCTTTATGTGGGAATACTAAAAGCCAGTAAAACTCATTGCAATGTGCTGTATTGCTCCCCCATTACTGACATGTGAACATATTCATACCAAGCTCAAGCTTTTGCCTCTGTTGCATAAATCATTCCCTCTCCTGTCTTCTGGAGGCACAAATGGTACTCGCACACTTTCTCCCACAAAAGACCAGTCCCTCAGGCAACCAACCCCTCTCCAACTCTGTGGTAGAAGCCACTGACCCATCAGCAGAAGCACCAGTAAGGTTTTCTCCTGCACTCTCCACCAGAGGCAGGAGCACATTCTCTTCTTCTGTGTCACACGTTTCTACAATTCTAATTTACCAGGGAATAAGCATCTGACACTTGTTGCAATCTTCACCGCATATTATTTGGTTTGCATCAACATTTATACATTGTTTCCGAGTACGCTGGAATTCTAGCCTGACCATCCTTTGTTTTTATTTTATTTTAGAGTTGTCTGTTCTGTATATTTTGATATACCACATGCACTTAGTTGTGTTTGTTCTAATAGACTGAATCAGCTGAGAAAGGTTGCAGCATCATCTCTGGGTCAAGAGAGATTATAATGTATTCATAGACTTTACCAAAGGTTGCAGTGCCATCTTTGGTTCAAGTGGGAATAACCAGTACTGCCCTTATAGCATTACCAAGTGAGTTCAGGGGTATGACAATTTTACCAAGCTAAGGACTATTATGTAGGCGAGAGATAAGCTTAAATTCTTCAGTCTTATCCACCTGTGTATTGACTATGTTGAGTTATGTTTCTCCATTCCCAATAACAAAGGTTAACAAAAGTAGGAGAAAACAGGGCAGAAAATTTCAATAAACAACCTATGTAATTTCTGGGCTGGGAGAAGGAGAGCCTTAAAGCATACAACTGATATGTAATGAATCAATTATGATGAGCAGAGACGTTTTATGAAGTGTAGAGATCTTGTTTATGTGAAATTCATTAGAAAATAGTAAACAGATAATCCTGAAATAGAAACGCAAAATTCAAACTGAAAAATATTGAAAATCAGACTCATTGCCTTAAATCAGTGGCTGGAGAAAGTGAGGTCTGCAGATGCTGGAGATCAGAGCTGAAAATGTGTTGCTGGAAAAGCGCAGCAGGTCAGGCAGCATCCAAGGAACAGGAAATTTGACGTTTCGGGCATAAGCCCTTCTTCATTCCCGAAGAGGGGCCTATGCCCGAAACGTCGAATTTCTTGTTAAATCAGTGGCTGCCAACTGCTGAATTCTGCTCGAAGTAACCACATTCCTCCGGTCTCACACATTTGAGCCAGGCTGAAGTATAGGGTTACGTTTTCCTAAGCAAGGCAATGCTTCTAAAGAATCAATGCTAAAGGCCCACTGGCTCCCCCCAAGCCTATGATATCACATACAGTCATGGGGTGGAGGCAGTGAGTTTCACACCCACCTTGATAGGGAGCAAGTGCATTCTGTGCAGCTCCTGAGTGTCCTCGTAATTATGCCTGACTTGTAATATAGCTGTACTTATTGCTGCCATGTAATAAACCATATTATCAAAGGACATGCTACTTTTGTAAAGACTGGCGTAGACTCTACCACCGATCATGAGACAGAATCGAGACCAAGTAAAGTTAAATGAGAAATGAGGTCCTGGTAGTGGAAATCAGAATAATACCACAAGTCCTTTGGACACTCCAAAGTGCTTTAGAGTTAATGCATTTAAGATGTAGTTATTGTTATGTGTGCAGTTTGTGTACAGCAAGCTGAAAGATAAATATTGACAGGAAACTGAGACTAGGTAACAATTTTCCCTCCTCATAGGAACTTTTACATCCATGCAATAGGGCCTGAGTTTAACATTTCTGCTGAAAGACAACAATTTCAACAATGCAGCATTTCCCTGACGTAGTACAGCCAAGTGTATAATCTGTGCCAGTTTTCCTTGCACCAGTTAGAGGTGGTCAAAAATCACACAATACCAGGTTATAATCCAACAGGTTTATTTGAAAACACTAGCTTCTGGAGCACTCCTCCATCATCGTTGCAAGAGAGAGAGGAAGGCCTTAGACACAGAATTTATAAAGAATGATTGAAAGGTCATACAATGCATGCGAATGAATTGAATACACCTAAGATGGCTCTTAAATCTTTAATCAGATAGAATGGAGGTGCAGGTTTCAATTGATTAATATGCAAATCCCAGAATTTCTTTCAAGTCACTGCCCGAGATAAGGTGTTATCAACATAAAGTAGGTGACATCTCTGGTCAGATAATGTATTTTAAGCATGAGTTTTTGTTTGGAGTCTGTCTCTGTCTTAACCTAGAGTCAGACTAGTTTTATTTCCAAAGCAGAAGTTTATAAAATGCCACATTGACTGACTTTCTGCAAATTGTGTGTGTGTTTTTAAGAAAAAGTAATGTATCTGCAAATGCAAACAAACAGATTTATAGGTACGTGTGTGTATGTGTTTGTGTATGTGTGTTTGAGAGATAGAAAGTTTGTGTGTGTGTTTAAGGGAGTGTGTGGGCAGTGACTTGAAAGAAATTCTGGGATTTGCATATTGATCAAAAACTGCACCTCTCCATTCTATCTGATTAAAGATTTAAGAGCCATCTTAGGTGTGTTCAATTCATTTGCATGAATTGTGTGACCCATTCATTAGATTAGATTACTTACAGCGTGGAAACAGGCCCTTCAGCCCAACAAGTCCACACCGACCCGCCGAAGCACATCCCACCCATACCCCTACATTTACCCCTTACCTAACACTATGGGCAATTTAGCATGGCCAATTCACCTGGCCTGCACATCTTTGGACTGTGGGAGGAAACCGGAGCACCCGGAGGAAACCCACACAGACACGGGGAGAACGTGCAAACTCCACACAGTCAGTCGCCTGAGCGGGAATTGAACCCGGATCTCTGGCACTGTGAGGCAGCTGTGCTAACCACTGTGCCACCGTGACGCCCACTAATGACCCTTTGATCATTTCTTTATAAATTTTGTGTCTAAAGTTTTCCTCTTTCACTCATATCTGATGAAGGAGCAGTGCTCTGAAAGCTAGTGTTTTCAAATAGACCTATTGGACTACAATCTGATTTTGTGTGATTTTGACCTTGTCCAACCCAGTCCAGCACTGGCACCTCCACATCACAGTTAGAGGTAGTTGGTGTACCCATGAAACAAAGTCAAACAAACAGGGCAGGAATTAGGTATGAATTAGGAACCCGACAATGAATTCTGAGTTGTAACCACACTAAAGCTGCATCATTATTGTGATAGAGTTTTAAAGTATAAATGGCCTAAATGACCATGCACAAGGCAGGTTTGACACTCAATAAGAAGTACCAAGCATCTGCAAGAGGCAGGAGTGGTCATCCTGGTGGCAAAGGCAGTTGTCAACCATGTCAGGGGCTCCTGCAGCTTTGATGATTAATGCACTAGATCCTTGGAAGTGGAACAAGGCAGCTTTGTGGCCTTGTACAACAAGATAGAGCCAGTACTCATGCTGGTCTGATTAACCTGAGAAACTTATTGAAAAGACCACTGCAAATAAAATTACTTGGCCTTTGTGGCAATCTCAACAGTTGTGCATTGATGCATACAAGTATTGTTAGGCTAATATACAAAACTTTAGAAATTTCTATTCTTCTCCAGGTTATCCCTTTAACAAGCTACCTCAGGAGCTTAAGGGGCTGAGTTGGTGTGATTCTTCCCATACACAGCACCATTTCTTTGAAAATCAAAAACTGTCCCAGAGATGCTTGGATCTTGATCCTTTCTCTCTGTTTCACATACAGAATATGCACACAGACACACACAGACACAAACACACACTTACAAAAAGTGATATTGTCTTCTATTCTATGGAAGAGAAGCAAGAATAATTTGTGTGAGGAAAATCCATTCCTAAATTGACTCCACAGGCTTGCAGCTTATACAATTTTTTGACATTAAACATGGAGAGAAACTTTAATAGCAGAAATATTACTAATTCTCATGCACCATTTTTTTTGCAACTATTTTACAATTACCTTAACAAATTCTAGTTTATAACCTCTTCTGTCACAAATGTCACCCTGATCACTGTGATTAAAATCTTTCTAATTTATTCTTTTTTTTGTGGCTTTTGAGCTTCATGTACACTATCCTACATGTTTTTCCTCCTCCACATGCATTGTGCTGAAATCATGGCCCACAGCACAGTCTCCCACACTTGAGCAATGTTTCTCTGACCATAAGCTTTGAAACGTCATGTCAATCTCAGTCTATCTTCCCTCCTACATGTTACAACCTTTTAAAACCCCAATTTGATTACCGCATATTTTAAAATTGTTCAGTGTTTGGTTTGCTGGGGAGACCCTAGAAATGCCATCTCACTCCCAGGGTCTCTTCTTTACAAATGACAGTCACTCATGTCCAAGATTCAACCAAAGTAATAGTTCTGATTTTAGCTGGGATCAGGAAGAGAAGGTGAACATCTAATATCTCCTGGTGTCAGGAGCTTGGTTGACTATAACATCCACATCCATATCTGCAAGCCGCCAGTAAACTGACCAAAATGGTTAGAGGAGAGGCAATTGGTTAGGAGTGGAATTTAAAATATCAGGAGGCTACTAAGAGGCATCAAGTGGTTACCATAATCAAGGCAAATATCACTAAGTGTTTCACTGGAAGGAAGGAGACAAGCTGGGATTCTGCTGATCCTTCTATTAGCACAAAGAAGGTTAAAAATAGTTATTCTTCTTGATGTCTTTGCTTGGAGAGAAAACCACTCCGTTATGGCTAGAATTAAAGTTGCAGTCAAAGGTCAGGGTCACTGACCTTCATTCTTAACGGAGAGCAATGGAGCAGGCTCAGATCAAAAACAATGAAATCCACAATAAATACCAATGTCTTAAACATACAACTGATTTTAATTAAGCCCATCTGACTTAGACCAATCGGACATGGTTAAAACAGCGCCTAATGTATATTAACAGATACAAAAAGAAGCAGAAATCTAATAACAGTTGACCTCTTAGATACATAACCTTGTAGACCAATTACTGCGTTTTGATTATCTCTTTTACCCTATTCAACTTGCATAACGATTCTGGATATCTCAATTTTTCAAAAAATTACCAACTTATCAGTTGTCATCTTGAATGAACAATCTCCTGAAATCCTCATCATTCTCAGCACTTATTTCCAGCCTCCATTTTTTTTTGTTTGCTGTGAAGCTTTGGAATTCTCATTAACCATTGATTTCAGCAGTACTGAGGCCCTTACAAACAGATCCAACCAGCAGACAGACCAGATGTGCTGAGTGCAGTTCTACAGCCACCAGCTTCCCTGCGGGAGCAGAGATCAGATTACCCCATCCAGACTGAAGATCAAACCTGGGCTTTTCCTGTTACAATAGCATCTTGATCCATATGAGGTTCTGAGATACCAGGCTTCTCGAAGTCTGGCCTTTTGCACATGCCTCAATTTTAGTTGCTGCAGGACTGGCAGCCGTGGTTTCAGCTGTGTAGATCATAAACCCTGACATTCCTTCATCCTCTCTGATTTGGTACCACTCTTTCTTCCTTTAAGACATTGCTGACTTGTTATTCTTTAATTCAGTAACACAGTGAGCAGTGCATTCTTTAACCAATTTATTACGGACTCAGCCATGCTCGTTTCATCTTCAAATCCCAGGGGTTATATGCAGAAGCTCAATGGCAAGTGTCCATTTTCCCACTAGCCATCTTTCCAGTGAGAAACTGCAACATGTGATATTCTTTACAGCTGATGATTGCAAGTGTCAAAAGTAATAAACCATGTTTGAAATAGTATTACAGCAATTGACTAAGGCAAGGGCTAAATTTCCAACTATCGATTGAAAATAATGGCAAACTTTTATATTTCTTAAGAATTTTCAATTTACTTAACATATTTTAATTATATAATTTTTGCAGTAACTGGAAAGGAACTGCTACTGGTAAAACATGTATGATTCTAATGCATATTTTATGAAAAACTCATTCACAATTTCACCCAATAAATAAGAAGGTCAAATGCAATACTTTGTTGTATTCATCTTATTTGAACACAGGGATTAGAATTCTGTATAGCTACAACTCCTCTTTGACCCTCAAACTATGCAGAATCAAGGAGATAGGCAGCTAGTCTGGTCTTAAACCTTTACAAATGATTCTAGCCGTCAGTCACCCATCACAAGGGAGTCTATGTCTAGCATAAAAGATTTTCATTTTCTTTTTGACTTTCACTCAGGAAAATGCCTCATACCTGCTTATTATCTACTAACTGACTATCCGATAAATTGTAGCTGCAAATCTTCACAGTTACTTTTCTATCACGCAGTGCACAAACATATCAATCTGATAATGATAACCCCAAGTTTTTTAGTTTTCAGCCTATTTATTCTTTCATGGGTCTTTGCTGGCTGGGCCAATATTTAGTGCCTATCCCCAATTGCCCGAGTGAAGTTGGTGGTGAACTGCCTTCTTTAACTGTTGTAGTCCCTGTGCTGTTTGTGCGGCCACAATGCTGTCTGGGAGGGAGTTCCAGGATTTTCACCAAGTGACACTGAAGGAATGTTGACATAGCTCCAAATCAGAATGGTGAGTAACACAGAAGAGATGATATTCCCATTTATCTCCTATCCTTTTTCTTTCAGGTGATTGAATTTGTGAGTTTGCACAGTGTGTGGCTTAGAAAGGAGCTTGCAGGTGATGGCATTCACAAGTATCAGCTGCCTTTGTCTCTCTAGTTGCTACAGGTCATAGATTTAAAGTGCTGTCAGAGTCATCTCCGAGAGTTATTACACTGCATCTTATAAGTGGTACCCATTGTTGTCTCTGTGCATTGGTGGTGAAGGAAATGAAGATTGAACATAGTGAATGCGGTACCAATTAAACATGCTGATTTTCACTAGATGGTGTTAAGCTTCTAGACAGGAGCTGTAGGAGGTGCACATATCTGTGTAAGGGAATTCCAATACACTCCTTATGTATATTTTGAATGTGGCAGACAGACACTGGGAGGCAAGAGGTGAGCTAGTGGAGGATTCAGTGGTGGTGATATTGCTGAATGTAAAGGGGCGATGATTAACTTCTCTCCTGTTGGAGATGATCATTGCTTTGCACTTGTGTGCTGTTACTTAAAATATGTTAGCTCAAACCTGGGTATTGTTCAGGTGTTGCTACATTTGGACATGGACTGCTTTAGTTTCTGAGAAATCATAAATAGTGCTCAACATTGTGCAATCATCAATGAAAATCTCACCTGATCTTTTCAGGAATGGAAGGTCATCGATGAAGCAACTGAAGATGGTTGGGCCTAAGACAGTTCCCTGATTTCCTTTGGAAATATCCTAGGGTTAAGATGGCTGACTTCTAACAATCATAACCATCTTCCTTTGTGGCAGGTATGAATCTATCATCTGGATAATTTCACCCTAATTCCCATTGCATTTAATTTTGCTTTGGGCTGCTTGATGCCATTCTCAGTCAAATGTGGCCTTGATATCAAGATAGACAAGCCAGAGGCCAGAAGAATACAGCAAGCCAGGCAGCATCAGGAGGTGGAGAAGTCAATGTTTTGGGTGTAACCCTTCTTCAGGACTGGGGGTGATGTAAGGGGTGCTACAGGTTAAGGGGGGGAGGGGATGCATAATGGTGAGGTAGGGATAGGTGAACACAGGTCACGATGCATCTGAGATATCAAGGACAGTCACTCTCATCTCATCTCTGGAATTCAGCTCTATTAGCCATATTTGAATTCATGCTGTAAAGAAATCAGGACCTAAGTGGCTATGGTAAAACCCAAAATGAAAGAATGAATGAATAATTCATTGTCATAATGAGTACCAGTGAGTAGGCCAGTGCTACTTCACATCATTATTAATGGCACCTTTCACCAGGGTAATTGACTTCACCAGTAAGAGTGCCCTGGTGGCATAACTTGCCAATCTGGATGAGTCTTAAAAGGCATAGCTGCTGCACCAGGTCTGTGGAGATGGAACCAAAAAAAAAGAGAAATCTTACTTGACCTCACTCTTATGAATCTATTTGTTGCAGATCTACTTGTCCATGACAATATCATGAAGAGTGACGGCTGCAGAATCATTTTAGAATTGGGGGTCCCATCTTCACTTTGAGGATATCCATCATGTTGTCTGGTGCTAAAGAAGTGTTAAATGGGACATCTTTTGATCAGATGACAGAACTCGGAATTGGACATTTATAAAGTCCTGTAGCCTAACAGTAGCAAAAGATTTGTATTCAAAAGCAAGAAGTAACCTGTCTTTCCTCCATTCTACCATTATCAATTTTGGAGGTCAACCCTCATTCAATGAAAAATGCAGGACAGCATGTCAGGAGCAGCATCAAGCAGGAGGTGTCAAGCTGGTGGAACTTCAGCGCAAGACCAGTTGCATGTGAGAGACAAAGTTAAGTGATCCCACAACCAACAAATCAGATCTAGGCACTACAGCGCAGATTGATGCATTCATGAATGACATTAGACCATTAAACAACTAAGAGGAATGGAAGAATCTCCAAATGTACTCATTTTCAATGACTGAGGAGCCCAGTACAAAAGCATTTGATATCATTTTCAGTCAGAAGTTCTAATTACATGGTTCATCTTGACCTCCTCCTGAGGCCCCCAGCATCACAGGTACATGACTAGTCTTTAGTCAATTTGCTTCATTTTGAAGAAAAGGCTGTGTGCTTTTGACAACATTCTGCCAATAGTACTGAAGACTTGTGCTTTAGAAATGGTTGTGTCCCTAGCCAAGGTGTTTTTGCACAGCTACAACACTGGCATCCACTTGGCGATGCATAAACTTGCCCAGGTATGTCATGTTCATAAAATAGCAAGAGAATCCAGCCTGACCAATTTTTATCCTATCAGTATACTCTTGATCATCAGCAAGTGATGGAAATTGTCATTGACAAAGCTATCAAGCAGCACTTGCAAATAAGTAACCTGCTCACTGACCTCCAGTTTGGCTTCTGCCAAACCCATGCAGCTTCTGATTTCATGGAAGTCATTATCCAAACATGGATAAAAAAGATAAATTCTAGAGGTGAAGTGAGGTGCGAGTGACTGCCCTTGATATCGAGGCAACATTTAACTGAGTATGGCTTTGAGGAATTCCAATAAAACTGGAGACAGTGGGAATCAAGGGGAAATTTCTCTTCTTGTCAGAGTCATGCTGAGCATAAATGTTTGGAACTTCAATATAGTTAACTAATAAATTCCATGAAAAATTTTCCAATAGTTATGAAGTTTTTTGCAGAAAAAACAGTTTAGATATGCTGGATCAGTTAACAAATAAAGCATATGACCATGTGACAATTGAGGATGGTTCACTGATATCAGGGAACAAACAGTGAAAGTACAGTGATATATTTCTAAGTAAGGATGGTGAGTGGCTTGAACAGGAAAATGCAGGTGGTGGTGTTCCCATGGATCTGTTGCCTTTCTCATTCTAGATGGAACAAACAGTTGGCACTGAGTGCATCATCTCATTAAAGCCTCTTGCTTTCTAGCTGACATGTTAGTGAACTCTCCAAGCCTTCCAACAATATCTTCTGTTCAATATGAAGATAACTACCTGTCAAGGGTTGCCACTCATACTATACAGAAAACATTAGAAAAATTCAGTTTGAGAGGAACCCCAATTTCTAACACAAAGGAAGATTGGTTGTGGCTGTTGGAAGTCAACCATCTCAGTCTAAGGACATTTCTGAGGAATTGTCAAGGTAATATCCTCAACCGAAAAACTTCAACATTTACATCAATGACTCTCCTTTCCCTCAAAAGACAAAAGATGGGTGTTCACGGGTGATTGCAAACTGTTCAGCACAATTTTCAACTTCTCAAATGTTGAAGAAGTCCATGTTCACATACAGCAAGATTTGGCCAGGGTCTGATAAGTGGCAAGTAGCATGCTCTGACTATCTCCAAAATGAGAGAATATAACCATTATCCTGTGACATTCAATGGTATCACTATCACTGAATCTTCCATTATCAACACCCTGGGGTTATCATTGACCAGAAACTGAACTGGACTAATCATATAAGCACTGCAGCTACAAGAGCAAATTAGAGGCTTGGAATCTTGCAGGGACTAACTCACCGACTGACTTCCCAAAGCTTGTCCACCATCTGCAAGGCACAAGTCAGGAACGAGATACAGTACTTCCCACTGGTCTAGATGAGTGTAGCTCAACAGCACCATGGATAAAGCAGCCCGCTTGATTGGCACCACATTCAGAGACATTCACTCCCTCCACCACCAATGCTCAATAATAGCAATGTTTATCATTTACACGATGCATTGAAGAAATTCACCAAGTCACTTTAGGCAGTTCCTTCCAAACACACAATCACTATCATCTAGAATGAGAAAGGCAACAGATCCATAGGAACATCACCACCTGTATTTTCCTGTCCAAGCCACTCACCATCCTGCCTTGGAAATATATCACTGGACCTTCACTGTTTATGGTCAAATTCCTGGAAATCCCTCTATCAACATTGTGAATACCTAAGCCAAATGGTTTGCAGTAATTCAAGAAGGCAACTCACCAAAATCTTCTCCGGGGCAATTGGAGATTTGGAATGGGCAATAATGATAGCCTAGCCATGGATGCCCACAACCCATGAGTAAACAAAAAAAAACACAACATTCTATGCCCTTGCAACCCTTAATACTTCTTTCAAGTTGTGTTCAATATGATTAATCAGCCAAAGAGGAGTGGTAGGTGGTAGTCAGAAGGAGGTTTTCTTTCCCATGTTTGACTTAATGCCATGAGCCCATGTTGAACCTTAAGTTAGTGTTGAGGTCTCCTGAAGCAGATCCCTCTCAACTATATATCTTTTTGCTACTATCTCAGGGATGGTAATAGTGGGAATGAGACATTATCTATAGGATATATCTGAGAATAAGAATACGATGCTTAATTAGTCTGTGGGACAGCTCACCCAATTTTGGCACAAATAAATTTTAGTGAGATGAACTTTGTGGGCTTGATAGGGCCGGGGCATTTTCTGTGCCTCAGTTGGTGTCAGGTGGTCCATTGGATTTCATTCCTTTCTTTCAGCTTTGTGTCAGTTTCTCACACAATTAAATCAACCACATTGTCATCACATGGAGACTAAATGTGGACCCCTAAAGGTCATTTATGACAAATAGTTACATGGTCAATTTGAATTCCAGAAATGTTTTAGTGAAATCACATTTCACCATCTGCTACAGTGTGATTGTAACCCATGTCCCGCAAATATTAGCCTAGGGGTCTGGATTACTCATCCAGTGACACTAGCACTATTGCCATCACCTCCCCCATTTATAATGAATACATCTAAGCTTGCCAACTGTAATTCCAAAAAGCACCTACATAAATATTTCTATCTCTATATATAGATAAATACATCAAATCCAGATAGGGATCAGAAGAGGAATGGTGCAGTTGTTCATCTCAGAGAAATAAGCACATTCCTGCTGTTCTTTTATTGAGATAATTTATCTTGTGCAAAAGGTACTATGGAAATATTCCACTGTCACGTTGTTCTGCTCAGAGAGAAAGGTCACAATCTATAGCCAGGACTTCTCTTGTTAAATGGAATAGACGGCTCCTGAAAAGGCAGTTTTGCTTGACATTTTCTGATAGAAATCTTAAGGGAGCAGTGATGAATATGTTTAGTTTTTAACACTTGCATTGCTAGAATTGTGCCAAAAGCAGACTTTGTCTTACCAAAGTGAAATTAGCAAGAACTGCAAATGTGGGCAGCATGAAAGTGAGTTTGATTTTTGAAACAAGATTTTAGACCTATTAAACAACATTTGAACAATGCAGGATGAAAGGATCAGTGATCACAGCCCAGCAAATAAGTGAAGAACTTTTAATAAATCATCTATTAGTATGAATGGGATTCATATTACTGAATTATGTAGGAGATGTTTTCTTTTGGGATATAATATTGTGTAGAATTAATGATGGTTAGAAGTTAATGGGTTTAAATCAAGTGCATTACTGAAAAGGCTTTCACAACTTCAAAACATCCAAAAATACTTACATTTGTAGAATTAGAAACAAACACCTCCATTTGTCTACGATTTTAAGAACAGAAAAAGACAGATTTAAAGCTAAAATATTTCCACTGCTTGGAGATTCTGGAACCAGAGAACATAGTTTAAAAATTAGGATCAGACCATTCAGGAGAGATGTTAGGAATCACATTCACACACCAAGGTTGGAAGAGATTTGGAACTTTCTTCCACAACAGCAGTTGAACCTGGAGCAGTTATTAATTTTTAATCTAAGACAGACAAATTTTTGTTAAGCAAAGCATTAAGGGCCAAAGGCAGGTATATGGAGTTAGGCCACAGATCAGCCATGATCTTACTGAATGGCAGACTGGCAGGAGAGACTGAATGGTGGCTCAATGGTTAGCACTGCTGCCTCACAGTGCCAGGGATACAAGTTCGATTCCACCGATTGTCTGTGTGGAGTTTGCACATTCTCCCTGTGTCTGTGCTGGTTTCCTCCTACCTTCCAAAGGTATGTATGTTAGATGGACTGGCCATGCTAAATTGCACATAGTGTCCTGGGATGTGTAGGTTGGGTGGCTTTTCCATGTGAAATGAGGGGTTAAAGGGATTAGGAGTGGGTCTGGGTGGGTTGCTCTTCAGAGGGCCGATGCATACTCAATAGGCTAAATGGCCTGCATCCATACTGTAGGGTTTCTATGATTCTAAGTTATTATCATTGTGTGGGAAGAACTTGACAGAAACTGACATATGGCAGCATCGCATCCAACAAGCCACAGTGTATTTGGAAACTGTCGACTTAAATTTCATCATGAAGTGATGAAAGTGAAAGCATAGTGAAAAGCAGAATGCTAGATTGTGAATACCCTTCATGGGCCAGCCCTTGCATCTCTGTCAAAAGATCTGTGGCTCCAGGATTGGCTGGCTAAGTTATCTGACGATACATAATACCTGGTCAAACTCTTGTGTTAAGTTTCAAGAAAGACCAAGCAGCTGGAGCTTTATTATGGAGATGTTTACTCTCGTGGCAGTAGGGTTATTAAGCTGTTTCCTGCCCGACATAGCCAATGATACCATAATTACATCACGTGATCAGTCTTTTAATATTTCAGTCCACTATCCTTACACAATAACAGAGTATATATTATCCCCATTTCAAGAGTGTGCTGATAATGATAGTTTCTTGTGCTTAGATACATATGAACATGCATCTGAGCAAGGAATGAGAGTAGGCCACTCGATCCTTTCAGCCTGCTCTGCCATTCAACAAAATTATGTCTGATCTCCTTCTATCCTCAACGCGACATTCATGGACATTCCTGATAATCTTTAATCCACTTAGTAATCAAGAATCTATCGCTGCTTTAAAAATATTGAAAGATTCTGCATCCACTGCCTTTTGAGGAAGAGAATTCCAAAGACTTATAACCTTCTGAGGGAACTTCTTTTCTTTACCTGTGACTTAATTAGGTGACCACTGATTCTTCTTTCTAAATCCAACTCATTAAGTACTTTAGGAACTTATATGTTTCAATTATTTCTGGCTCTTCTAAACTCCAGAGGATACAGGCCTAGCCTGCCTAACCATTCCTCATAAAGCAGTCTGGTCATTCCAGATACCAGTCTGGTAAACTGTTTCCAATGCATTAACATTCTTCTGTAAATATGGTGATCAGTACTCCACACAGTACTCTAGGTGCAGTGTCAAACAAGTTTTGTATAACCGAAACATAATTTACCTACTCTTGTATTCAATTCCCCTCACAATAAAACATAACCTTCTATCAGCTTTCCGAGTTACTTGCTGCAGCCGTATACCAACCTTTCATGATTCATGCACTGGGACCCCCAGATCTCTCTGCATCTTAGAGCTCTGCAAGCTCTCACCATTCAGATGCTCCGTTTTTATTCTTTCTATCAAAATGGACTATTTTCCAATTTTGAACTTTATACTCCAGATCTTTTGCCCACATTTGCCAGATCTTTTGCCCACATATATCATCTATCCATATGCCTTTGTAGACTCCTTATGCCCAGTTCACAACTTCCTTCCCTACCTGTCTTTGTAACATCAGCAAATTTACTTACCATACCTTCAGTCTCTTCAGCTGAATTATTTGTATAAATAATAAAAAGAACTGAAGCCCAGGACTGATTCCTGTGGCACACAACTCATGACATCATGCCAGCCTGAAAGAGACCCACATATTCCTACTCTCTGCTTCTTCTCAGCCAACCATTCTTCTACCCATGTCATTATGTTACCCTATAAACCACGGGCTTTTGTTTTCTTCAATAACCTTTGATGTGGTACCTTATCAAATGCCTTAGAGTCATAGAATCATAGAGATGTACAGCATGGAAACAGATCCTTCGATCCAACTCATCCATGCCGACCAGATATCTCAACCCAATCTAGTCCCACCCGCCAGCACCCGGCCCAAATTTCCCCCAAACCTTTCCTATTCATATACCCATCCAGATGCCTTTGAAATGTTGCAATTTTTACTAATCTCTACCACTTCCTCTGACAGCTCATTCCATACACATAGCATCCTCTGCATGAAAAAGTTGCCCCTTAGATCTCTTTTATACCTTTCCCCTCTCACCTTAAACCTATGCCCTCTAGTTCTGAAATCCCCGACCCTAGGGAAAAGACTGTGTCTATTTATCCTATCCATGCTCCTCATGATTTTATAAACCTCTATGAGGTCACCCCTCAGCCTCCAATTTTCCAGGGGAAACAGCCCAAAGTTATTCAACCTCTCTGTATAGTTCAAATCCTCCAATCCTGGTAACATCCTTGTAAATCTTTTCTGAGCCCTTTCAAGTTTCACAAAATCCTTCCTATAGGAAGGAGACCAGAATTGCACGCAACATTCCAAAAGTGGCTTAACCAATGTCCTGTACAGCTGCAACATGACATCCCAATTCCTGTACTCAATACTCTAACCAATAAAGGAACGCATACCAAACACCTTCCTCACTCTCCTACTTGCGAACGTACTTTCAAGGAGTTATGAACTTCTGGAAATCTACTGCCACCGGTTCCCCTTTATTTACAGCACAATTTATTTCTTAAAGACTGCCAATAATTTAGTTAAAGATCATTTCCATTTAACAAAACCATGTAGGCTCTGTCTGATTACATTGAACATATAACAATTTTAATAAAAGTTTCTAGAATTTTCGTGACGCTGAATGTTAAGGTAACTGGCCTAGAGTTGCCTATTTTCTGCCTCCCTTCCTTTATGAATAAAAGAGTTACTTTAATTATTTTTCAACCTTCCCAAATGGGTTTTGGAAAATTAATATCAATGCACCAACTATTTCACCAGCTATTTCTTTTAAGGCCAAAGCAGTACTCAGGAATTTGTCAGCTTAAAGTTCTAACAACCTAGTGCACCTTCTCTGGCAATTGTAATTTTCTTGAGTTTCTCCTTCCCTTCCAATTCCTGGAATTGAGCTATTTCTGAGATGTTACTTGTGTTTTCTTGAATGCAGATCAACACAAAATATATCGCAAGCAGTTACTGAGATTGAATAAATTATAGATTTCTATTTTAGGAATTGAATTTAATTTCGGCCATTACTACATTGGGATTTGAACCCATCTCCCCAGGACATTAGTTTGGACCTCTGGATTATTCATCCAGTGACATTCCCACAATACAATTGTGTCCCTATAGATAATTTTGCCTATTGTCACAATATTTTTCATCACAATTTTCCATCAGTAGAAATACATATGGTCATTTGCAGGTATTTAGAGGCATTTGGAAGGAAGTTATGAATTGAGTTAATGCAGTCAGCCATGTCCCTTGTACCTTGGCTGCAAATGTAGTTCAACATGATATCTGGGGGAAGGCAAAAAGAGGGGTGCTCATTTTGTATAAATTTTAAGCATAGCACACATCTAACCTGGAAATTCTACATTCTCTGGGAAGTAGTGGAAGATTTGCAAACAATCATTGCCCTTTTGCATATTTCTGAAAGTAGTTTTCAACTCCCAGAGGTAGTAAATTAGTGGGCGGCATGGTGGCACAGTGGTTAGCACTGCTGCCTCACAGTGCCAGAGACCCGGGTTCAGTTCCCGCCTCAGGCGACTGACTGTGTGGAGTTTGCACGTTCTCCCGTGTCTGCGTGGATTTCCTCTGGGTGCTCTGGTTTCCTCCCACAATCCAAAGATGTGCGGGTCAGGTGAATTGGCCATGCTAAATTGCCCCTAGTGTTGATTGAGGGGAAACACCCACCCCCGCCAAGGTGAGAAATTACCAAGAGGGTATGTAATGATTACTACATGGTGACAAACCTTTCTTTGGTGGTCATTAATTGGTAGTATATGAAGGGCAATCATATGTAAAAGTGAGTAAGTTAGTAGTGTTACCTAGTGTTAGGTAAGGGGCAAATGTAGGGGTATGGTGGGTTGTGCTTCAGTGGGTCAGTGTGGATTTGTTGGCCCAAAGGGCCTGTTTCCACACTGTAAGTAATCTAATCTAAATTGGAGGCAAGAGGACTCTTCATTAGATTGGGTACTGGCCAGCGTTCTCTCTAACTTCATTTTCTTCTATGCAGATATCCAAGTGACCTCCGCAAGTGGAAATCACTACTACTATCTGCATCGTACACTGCAATTGGCCATTTGTGGATCATCAGAAGAGCTGAGCATGTGTGCAGCCATACAGCTTCGAGAAAATATTGGTGGTGGCATTTCTAAACTCTGTCTCCAGGAAAGATGTCATGTTCTGGGTGGAAAGATCTATGATTGCCCTTCATATACTACCAATTAATGACCACCAAAGAAAGGTTTGTCACCATGTAGTAATCATTACATACCCTCTTGGTAATTTCTCACCTTGGCGGGGGTGGGTGTTTCCCCTCAATCAAAGACAAGCAATGAAGGATCGAATATCAAACAAGACAGTGCTCCTGGGAGCCAACGATCTGCCCTTATATCCTACCCCTTCCATTGTATCGCCATGATAACTAGCCCAATTTTTCCACACACTTCCTCAAATAGCTTTCCTGTGTCCAATACCCTCAGGTTCCTAAGACTTTGGGCGTGCTGTTCTAGCTGAGAACAAACACTGTTAGCTCAGGTTGACTGGCAGTTCTCATTAGGCAGGACATCTACCCTGCAACCTTAATTTTTGAGGTAGATGTACAAGTGATACATCCACTGTCTGACTGGAATTTGTTTTGGTTGACCTTTCTTGGAAGAAGCACTGTGGGTGTTGTACAGGCTCTCCAGCCAGTTAGCAAGACCCTGACCCCCCCAAAACATTCTGTCTCTTCTTCCATTTTCCAACAGATTCTTGACTTTCTTCCAAGTATTCAAGCCCAGGGGATTTTAATTGTTCAAGAATCATGGCTTCAAAATAAGGGTGACTTCTCGCTGATATCACTCCTCAGAGTTTAATTTCCTTTAAGTAATGTGGACAGTGTGAACTTCAACCTAATGAAGGCATGATGGTTTCTTTGTGGATGGTGATCTATTGTTAAAAACAGTTATAGATACAGAAATATCTGAAAGTTAATTGACTAACTATTTTCTGTACGTACAGATCATGGATGAATTTGAAGAGCCTCAATTCTTCAACATCCGAATTCTAAATGAAAATTATCTTGCAGCACATAATACAGATCTCTGGAAAATTTCATGTGACACACAAGGGCTTAAAATTCATAATTGCTGATAAGTCCCAGCAAATATGCAGGCCTGGGATTAAGAGGACTCTGGGATAGTGATGTGTGTGGCAAAAGATGTTTGGAGGGTAATTACACTTCAGATTTGTAGGTCCCTTGTGTGATTTATTTCCTCATCTAAATTATGTAGCACAATCAGAACTCAAAAGAATACTCATTTTCATTACTTTTATGATATTATTTGCATGGAAATTCAGAAGTGTAAAGGGAAGTATCGACAAGAACTCCAACCCCCAAAAGATGCATAATAATGATGATTTGCCTGAAATAATCTATTAATGCATATGGCAAAATGCATTAAAATATAACTGTAAATATGAAACATGTAGAATAATATAATGTCAACTATGGAATAGTTATCTCCTTATATGAAACATGTTTGTGCTGATCCAGATTGCGTCCTTGTAATATAGAAAAGATTAGATTAGATTCCCTACAGTGTGGTAACAGTCCTTCTGCACAACAAGTCCACACCGACCATTAGAAGAGTAACCGACCCAGATCCATTTCCCTCTGACTAATGCACCTCACACTATGGGCAATTTAGCATGGCCAATTCAGCTGACCTGTACATCCTTGGACTGTGGGAGGAAACCTACACAGACACAGGGAGAACATGCAAACTGCACACAGATAGACACCCAACGCAGAAAATGAACCTGTGAAGTGACAATGCTAACCACTGAGCCACCGTGCCACCCCTGAACCTTCCTAGAAAGCATTTCCTAGAACCTTACCCAAGGGTACCAAGACAGCCTTGCAAAGTCAGGTCTATTAATTTCAATAGCATGTAAATTCCCAAAACTAGCTTTTCCATTTGCTAACTTATTTGTCACATTTTTCAGATCATGGATTATAATCATGGAATTCCTAAATTTTCCAACTGATAGACTGATGATTATCTTAATATAGCGATAATACCTATTGTATGCAACGGAAGCACTGACAGATTACTTGTAAATGCTGAGAAATTCTCAGAAGGAAAGATCTGTTTAACATGGAGGCATCTTTCAAAACTTTGTTATTATTTGCGTATGCACATGCATGCAGTGCGTTGTGCATTCTGCATCATGCATTGCACTCTTCAAAGAGTCTTAAAAAAAATTTGAGAGATTAATTTTACAATAGGTGAGGTTGAAATAGATGATAATATGTAAAAGTGAGTAGGATCCATAGCATTATTAAGCAACAAGCATGATCTTTTTCAAACTTCATTTCATTTA
Organism: Hemiscyllium ocellatum; assembly: GCF_020745735.1. Lineage (NCBI taxonomy): Eukaryota > Metazoa > Chordata > Chondrichthyes > Orectolobiformes > Hemiscylliidae > Hemiscyllium > Hemiscyllium ocellatum. The sequence goes on from NC_083411.1 coordinate 28,887,903, forward strand.
GCTAGGTAATAAAGTACACATTAGCATACAACTGAATCTAAGCAGGTACTTAGGTAATATTTAGTACCCGGTAAAATATGCTCTGTGATCTTAATATTTGTGAAACTGTAAAACAAATGTTGCACAGTAACTAGATAGAATGTGTTTACAATCACTGCAGAAACTGCATTTAAAGAGCAAAGTTTTCTTGAATATTAATATAGGTGAAAATAAATTTGTGAGGAATCAAAAAAGATATGCTATTGTATTATTTGATCATAACAAATATGTTGGACGTTTGGCACAAGTAATCTCACTGGACTACACAGATGGATAGGAAATAGATTTTCAAAATCTTCCAGCCTGCCGCACACAATAGACAGTCAAAAAAAGTATATACCATGCTATTTGAAAAGAACAAGCGTTCTCCTGGGACAGAAAAAAGAACACAGATAAAAGCCTCGGCCAAATGTGGAAAATTTCTCTATTCCTCTCTACGCCAACTTAGACAATAAAAACTATTCCAAGAGATCTGAATTCCTGGAAGAGTCTACACTTAGTGGTAGGTGATATCCACCTTAAACAGAAAAAAAATCAATTCAGTGCTGCAGTGTCCATACAAGACACAGAATTGTTGGTTCCTTTAATTACTAAGGAAAAAAAATTACTGGCATCTTGATGTCACAAGGAATTAAGGGCTACGGGGAGAATGCGGGTAAGTGAAGTTGAAATGCCCATCAGCCATGATTGAATGGCGGAGTGGACTCAATGGGCTGAATGACCTTACTTCCACTCCTATGTCTTATGATCTTATGATCTCAAAGCTACCTCCTAACATTTGCAGCCATTCTAAACCTGTTAAAAATGTAGTAATTACACCTTTCAAAACATGTGGTTTCTTGCAATTAGTACTCATTTAAGTAAAAAGACCAGATAATTACAACATATGAGAAATAATACTCCTTTACAGTCAAGCGATATTTAATCAGTATTAAAGTTGGAAGATTTATTAATACTATGAATAATAGTATTATATATTATAATAATAATAATATATAAGTAGTATACTTATATATTGTTTAGATGAAAATAACTGAGAGATTTCTGTTACATCCAGAAAACAGGAAATAGTCCTTTATCTTATGCATGGATTTAGGTCGCATCTTCAAATCAGCATCAAGTGAACAGTGCAGCTCTCTCAATCTTAAGAAAACCTTTTATCGCACACAGTAGTATTTCATTGTTAGTCTCAATGGTAATAATATAGAGGAGGTGAAGTCTTATCTTTAATAGAAGTTCCACCTAACATAGCATCCAATGACATATTTACAGATATAGATTTAGAATTTATTTGCTAATGGAGAAGTTTCATCTGTACTCCTGTTCCACGAGTTCTTTCATATTACGTCTTGATGAAAAGGTGGCACAGTGGTTAGCATTGCTGCCTCACAGCACTAGGGGTATTCAATTCCAGCCTTGGGTGGCTCTCTGTGTGGAAGTTGCACATTTTCCCTGTGTCTGTGTAGGTTTCTTCCCACAGTCCAAAGATGTGCAGGTTAAGTATATTGGCCATGCTAAATTGCCCATAGTGTCCAGCAATGTGCAGGCCAGGTGGATTAGCCATGGGAAATGCAGAGCAGCAGGGATAGAGTAGAAGTTGGGTCTGGGGGGTGGATGCTCTTCAGAGGGTTAGTGTAGACTCAATGGGCCAAATGGCCTGTATCCATATTGTAGGGATTCTACGATTCTAAGTGCATTTCCTGCACAAGCACATTTCATTACAATATAAAATGATTTTATTCTGTTGATAAGTTGTTCTTAGATCCTGGGTGGTTTTGTGATTTGACATTCCAAACAATTTCCAGAATTTGTGGCTTCACTTGGTGTTGTGAATTGGTTCATTAAAGTCAATTGAGAGGAAGCTTGGGCCAGACATCTTAGAATTGTAGAAACCCTACAGTGTAGAAACAGGCCGTTCAGCCCAACAAGTCCACACCGATCCTCGAAGAGCATTCCACCTAAACCCATTCCCCATAACGCATGTAACCTACACCTCCCTGAAAACTATGGGTATTTTAGCATGGCCAATTCACCTCACCTGCACACCTTTGGATTGTGATCCCTGGTGCTGTGAGGCAGCAGTGTTAACCACTGAGCCACCACGCTGCCCCATTTGTCATCTCATGATGACAATTTTGCTCATGTCCATGTTACTTCTATCTGCTAAGGTCATTAAAGTGGATGAGAATAAAAATAAAGAGTGTTCTAAAATGGGATTGCTAACTCACTATTGTCTGCACATTTTGTTTCGTTTTAATGTGATCACAATCAAGTAGGATTACCAACAGTGGAAAAACTTGCTTCCTTATCCACTGTGTTTAAAAAGCCACTAATTTTGAATTTCAATCCACATCTAAATAAAATGTAATATTTGGTCAGTAGTCCTATAAATTTTGCTTTCTTCATGACAGCCATATACAATATGTCCTTGTAGTCAGTTGGTGGCTCCATTGGGCACAGTTTGCCTGAGCATGAGGATCTCCACCAGGACAGTGGTAGGCTGCTGAGGAAATTCTTGGCAGTATCCTGACATGGCATGGAAGTGCCCCCCTCAATATCACAAGTAGAATACTAGTAAGCAAAGACTGCTGGTAAGCAAAGACCTTCAGTTGGTCATTAATTGACTCTTAGAGGTCTCAGTTGGTCTCCTGGTTGGAAGCCCAGCCTTGATCCTTTGTGCCCTAGACTTAGCTGAGGATGGCTGAGAAGGTAATGGGCAGTAATCCATGCAGCTAGTGGTTGCCTTCTCTACAGTTTTCAAAGACTCAAAATCACTGATCCTTTAATTGAGGCTTGACCAAAGAAAAGATTGCATGCTTTGTGTTATCAATAATTTTCTTCTAAAAGCACGGAAGCACTGTGCGCTTTAGCTATCAAAGCAACCTAATTTGTGCTATGTACACTTGCTACAGGAAGCAGCATTTTCCCAGGTTTGTCAATTTCCCAGATTTCTTCATAGAGGAACATTCTGCCAACTATCTTATGGCAGATGGTTTAAATGACTAGAAAGTGTGTCTTGAGTGACAACTAAGCCAACCTTATAGTCAGCAGTGCCTCAATAAATGTATCAGACCCAGCAATGTCACACCATTTTGATCATGTTCTCTCCTTTCCAGTTCCAAAATAAGTCTTTCTGATCCCCAGGCAGCCTCCAGTGGAGGATGGAAGGATTCAAGAATATGAATTTGGATTTATCTTGCTATCCCCAAATATTTTAATTGTTTTTGAATGCTCACTGCATCCTATTATTTTTAAAAGTTTAATGAGTGAGGCATTTGTAATATTCAAAATCATGTCAGCTATACAGACACTATCAGATCTTCTAGCCTTGTCATCAATGCATGGCTTCTACAAAACCCTAGCAAAAAAAAAGGTCTAAACTCAGAATTGAGTTTCCAAATGTGTGAAATAAGCCACACCCTCTTTCCACTGTCCGCAGAAAATAAATCTGTCACACAAAGGCGCAAGACTTCCAAATCTGGGTTTTGCCCTCCATTTTTAAAGGCCACAGGGTTTCCCTTTGAACAAATATAACACAAATTCGTAAAAATAGGAATGACATACACAAAATGTATTAGAATGGTCTCCCCATCCTCTCCGCACCACCGCCCACCAAAGCTGTGGATGTTAAAACAACTAAAGTTCTGAAATGAGTGGTTTTGCAAGGTAAGGACATCAAGGGATAACTGGCTCCTCTTTTCTTAGCTCTCGACAAGCACATTTGTAGGAGCACAATCAACACAGTGCGTAGTAGTTGAAGTTAAAGGCCCTTTGCCACTCTCTTAGCTGCACAATAAATCAGCATCACTCATATCTTATGAACAATTGGAAATAAAGTAAGGAAGTAGTAAATGAATGGCCTTTAAGATCTGAAATATTCTCCTTGTGATAAAAATTCCATTATAATACTGTATCATTTCTTTCATCTCATCTATTTACAATTTATTTTAAATTGTCACTTGCCCTTTAAAGATACTATTTTTATTTCATTTGAACGGCATAATATAATCCACTTCTCTATGACATTTATTCAAAAAGTAGCAGAATCTCCACTTGCAGTTACATATAACCCATGCATACATGTAAAACTAAGAATTCCATGCTGAGCTGATGATTTCATGATAATACAGTTTACAGCAAAAGTTAAGAAAATAAGACTACTGAGAAATTTAATGTTCTTTAATCAATAATTTAGTCAATAATTATAAATTCTGACCTCTTGAACATCACAGTTTTATTTTTAGAGAAATACATTTATACATCATTTTGTTGACTTGTCACAGTCATGTGACAAATACCTCTGTTGGAGTTTGGCTGACTTTACTTTGTGGCAACCCATAAACACTTCACATGAAACACGATGTCAGATGTATGGAGCTGAGATTAAGTGAATTTTCTGTAGATGAGTGAGACACTGTAACTAAAAAAGCAATGAATTAATACAGCAACCTAAAAATCTGAATTGCTGGGTGGTCAGAATGGCTACGAATTTTCCACTCCCAGCCACTGTGGCATTGAAATGAGATATGACACAGAGAGCTGAATTTTTCTCGTTGTTTGGCAATGAATTTTTCTTGATGAGATTAATGGCTAATGATCCAACATTGCCCATATTGGCCTTTTTCACGTCATTGTGATCTCTTCAGCTCATTAATTATGTAACTGGCCAATACAGTTCTCAGTTCATGGGTTTGAGCAGTGAGAGAGATGGGTATGCTCACCACTGCTGGTAAATTGAAAATTACACTGCCAACAAATTTTAACTCTGCCTCCACAGTGCTTCAGGCACGGTAAGACATTAACTCCCCATCTCAGTGTGCTGTTCGACTGTCATCAGTTATGAGGACACTGGACCGAAAGGCAAGTTAACCCGCCCTCTTGCCAGAAGGGACCCGAGGATTCCATCCTGACAGTCACACAGAAAACATTTAAAAACAAAGTGTTCAAGAATTGCAGAAATAACCTGGTTTACAAGTACTTCAAACCAGCCAGAGACTATTTGCAACATAATCAGCAGAAATTAACACAGCCCAGCTCATTCATGCTGGAAGTAGATTTCAATGAAGTTCTCCAAATTTTCCCATGTTCTACAGTGCATAGCTCTATGATGGACACTGTTAGGTTCTGCCTGGTCAATGTCCTAAACCTCATTCTAGGAAGATTGTTCTTGAGCCATCATTTTATTTGCTTTCAGGACATACCCATTCACTAGCTTTAGTAGTGAAGGCATACCATGCCGTAAAAATGTGGGATCCTCTTTCTAAGTTAATACTACAAGGCTTGGCCGGAGTTGTGCAGCCATCAAAACCTCATGTTAAGGAGGCCTATGGTTTGTTGTGCTATGGTAAATGTGTGAGCTGTATTGTATCTCTACTCTGTGGGTCTATGTGAATGTTTCATAATAGAATTATAAGGCAAGTTTGAAAGGTTTTGTGAATTTCCTTGTCTCCCAGAAGCTCTGTCTTATGGCAGAGGGCTTGGTGTCATTATTGCACAGTTGGCTTTGGATTGAAAGAATTAAGGTTTAACTTTGTCTCCTTATCAGTGATTTTCAGGCTTCACTTAAGATGAATGATGATACCCCCTAACCTTCAATGACCTTCCAAGCTCCCTATGTTTCCATTCATACCCTTTATATAACCATTAATTTTCCAAATTTCCCCTGAGCTCACATCTTTGTGAATTGCCACACCCTCATTTTGAATGATGGTGACTTGGCATGACAGTCCTGATTGAGAATGGCCCAGTCCCAAGACGGATGTCTCTACAGCCTCCTGATTAATGTACTTATAATCCCAGACTGATTGCAGTCAACCTGCAGGACTGCCCATGCCCAATCCCTGGACTGCAAGAACATGAAACCCCAAACTCTGGTAGACTCAAGTGTTTAACTGATCATGACCAAGCTTTTGGACAAAGCCCCTTGAATGACTGTGGTGGCACTCCCTGACTGACCCCGATTTCCCTTCATTCCACTAAAGACCGGTTCCATTTGACTGTCAGTCATGGCCAGTTGGTTGAAGCCCATGCAGTATGTTCTCTGTGTAAAGTACTGGCACGTGTTGCAGTCATGATATTGATGTAGCACAGTGCCTTACAGTAACATGTCCACCTCCTTTACCATTCAGTGCTCTGGATGTCAGCGAAATGCCTGCCTCTCCTTCTGCTCTAAACAGCAATGCAAACCATAGAGATGAACAGCCAATAAGTTAGGACTGAAGAGTCTATGCACGAAAACCAAAGCAAGCCTGCAGACTCTAATTAAGAACAAAGTGAACGAGTGGTAAGAAAATAATTTGTAAGTCATAAGATGCATCCTTTATGCAATTATAAGATACATGTTTGTCTTACATAAAATCAAATGGCAGAGGCATGAAAATTTTACATGCTCTTCAACTCCAAAGCTCTGTTTTTAAAAAAAAACCTCTCTATTTAAACCCAAAGGGAAAATTGCAATTCTGTTTCTCAACTTTGGAAATCTGATGTTTTGATTCCAATGATATTTTTCCGACCTGCTCACCATTGCTTATACTGCTGCAGGGAGTGGAAAATTCTGTCTTTAATTGGAAGTTTTTGCAGTCTCACTGGCAAAACAATGAAATAGCGACAGAATTACATTTTTAAAAAACTCATCAAATAAGAGGAGCAATTCAGTTATCAGTGCTGGCAAATGTATCATAAGTTATATTGCACACCCTAAGGAACAATTACCCCATTCAAAAGATATTTGAAGACTTTGAATACTTACTTTGAACCCTCTAATAATGTTACTTATGAATAGCTTTTGTTTATCATCAGAGCTTGAGGGAAAGACAAAATATTTATCACTCTGTAACAATACTAACCGATTTATCTGAATTTTGGAAGAATGAATAACTGAAAACTGGCTCCATCAGAGATAAGATTGTATTCGACATTAGAGATCCTAGTGTGACAGCATGTCACTGAGAGAGTAGAAATGTGCTTTCAAGAAAAGTATCAACATGTGCAGAAGCTCTGAAGTTGTCAGTTATTAATTACACTGCATTAAGGGCAGCACGGTGGCTCAGTGGTTAGCACTGCTGCCTCACAGCACCAGGGTCCTCAGTTCAATTCCAGCCTTGGGTAACTGTCTGTGTGGAGTTTGTACATTCTCCTTGTGTCTGTGTGGGTTTCCTCCCACAGTCACAAAGATGTGCAGGCCAGGTGAATTGTCCATAGTGTTAGTTGTATCATTCAGAGGGAAATGGGTCTGGGTGGGTTACTCTTTGGAGGGTTGGTGTGGACTTGTTGGGCTGAAGGGCCTGTTTCCACGCTGTAGGTAATCTAATGAGGCCCTGCATTATGTTGATTGGCATTCCAGGCTGAATGAGGCAGCATATTTAAAAAAAAGGGAAAACGTATTTGCATAAGGACCAGCAGAAAAAACAAGGCCAGAATACAGAATATTACTATTGCAGAAATGAAAAAAAAATCATATCTAGTGTGGGAGAAACCAATACTCTTAGTGGAAGAAGTCAAAATACTTTGAATGCAAATGTTTAACTAGAAATTAGTAAAACAAGCCTATAAAGCTGGTTGCTGGAAAAATGTCAGCTAAATATTCTGATGAATCATTCTACACCATATGATAGATTCACATCGTCAATCTAAAGGTGAAAAGCAGTTTGTGACTGTTAGAATGATGACTACGAAAGGAGTGCATCAAGTGTGTGTGAAGTGTTAGATAAATACTGGGGCTTCGTGACTGTTATGAGATTCACAGACCTGTGTGAACTGGTTTATGATGGTAACCAGAAAATTAAGCTTTCAAGGATAGAATGACACTCATCCCAAGAGGATAGATGAAGCTGAGAGTCCAATACAACGGGAAGATCAAAGATTGAAGCATACTTGATGCTAAGAAGAAGCTTTTCCTTGAATCACCCAGCTAGGGATGATAATGCCTGTCCTAAGATAATGATGCAGTCTTCTTGCAGTGAGATGTAAGTGAGGTAGGATCTGTCAAAATCCTTAAGCAGCAAGGACAATCAGTTACATTGCACACAGTGTGCTAATGCAAACGGACTAGTGATAAGATTAAGAAACAGTGCCTGGCTATTGTCTTTGCTTGTGAGCATTTTAATCAATACCTGCTTGGGAGAGACAGGCTATGTGATTCTACCAATTTTTCACTCAGTGCAAATCGTGTCGGGTTTGGTGCAGTGATTTTCAACCTGAGGTCAAACACATTGTCTCACCACACCCTTTCCAAATTCACCGCTTTGATTGCTGTTTGAAGCCTTTCAGCGAAGTCGCACTACCACCCACCATATACCATTCCTGAAACAATTCACCACTCATTAGAGATTATGGAATTGACTGGAATCCTGGTGCTGGTGACATTTTTAAAAGACCATTGTGCATTTAGATATGCACTATTGACCTCTCTGAATGTCCTTTAAGGAAGGAAAACTACCATCCTTACTCCCACCCACCTTCCGAGGACCCCTTCGCCCACCTCCAACACACTGCATCCACCTGGACACCCCGCGCTGGCCTATTGCCTGCCCTCGACCTCTTCATTTCCAACTGCCGCCGGGACATTAACCGTCTCAACCTGTCTACCCCCCTCCCCCACTCTAACCTCTCACCCTCACAACGCGCAGCCCTCCAATCCCTCTGCTCCAATCCCAACCTCACCATTAAGCCAGCGAATAAAGGGGGTGCAGTGGTAGTCTGGCGCATTGACCTCTACACCGCTGAAGCTAAATGCCAACTCGAGGACACTCTTCCTACTGCCCCCTTGACCATGACCCCACCCCCCATCACCAAACCATCATCTCCCAGACCATACAGAACCTCATCACCTCAGGAGATCTCCCACCCACAGCTTCCAACCTCATAGTCCGAGAACCCTGCACTGCCCGGTTCTACCTCCTTCCCAAGATCCACAAGTCCGACCATCCTGGCTGACCCATTGTCTCAGCATGCTCCTGCCCCACTGAACTCATCTCTACCTACCTCAACACTGTCCTTTCCCCCCTACATCACCCACGCCCTCCACCTCCTCCAAGACTTCCATTTCCCCGGCCCCCAACGCCTCATCTTCACCATGGATATCCAATCCCTCTACACCTCCATCCACCATGACCAGGGCCTCCAAGCCCTCCGTGTTTTCCTCTCCAGATGTCCCCAACAGTACCCTTCCACCGACACTCTCATTCGTTTGGCCGAACTGGTCCTCACCCTTAACAATTTCTCCTTTGAATCCTCCCACTTCCTCCAGACCAAAGGGGTAGCCATGGGCACACGTATGGGCCCCAGCTATGCCAGTCTCTTTGTTGGCTACGTAGAACAGTTGATCTTCCGTAATTACACCGGCACCACTCCCCACCTCTTCCTCTGCTACATTGATGACTGCACTGGCCCCACCTCGTGCTCCCGCGAGGAGGTTGAGCAATTCATCAAGTTCACCAACACATTCTACCCCAACCTTAAATTTACCTGGACCATCTCTGACACCTCCCTCCCCTTCCTGGACCTCTCCATCTCCATTAATGACGACTGACTTGACACTGACATTTTTTACAAACCCACCGATTCCCACAGCTACCTGGATTACACCTCTTCCCACCCTATCTCTTGCAAAAATGCCATCCTGTATTCCCAATTCCTCTGCCTCCGCCGTATCTGCTCCCAGGAGGACCAGTTCCACCATAGAACACACCAGATAGCCTCCTTCTTTAGAGACCGCAATTTCCCTTCCCACGTGGTTAAAGATGCCCTCCAAAGCATCTCGTCCACATCCCGCACCTCCGCCCTCAGACCACACCCCTCCAACCGTAACAAGGACAGAACGCCCCTGGTGCTCACCTTCCACCCTACAATCCTTTGCATAAACTAAATCATCCGCCGTCATTTCCACCACCTCCAAAAAGACCCCACCACCAGGGATACATTTCCCTCCCCACCCCTTTCCGCCTTCTGCAAAGACCGTTCCCTCCGTGACTACCTGGTCAGGTCCATGCCCCCCTACAACCCACCCTTCCATCCTGGCACCTTCCCCTGCCATCGCAGGAATTGTAAAACCTGAGCCAACACCTCCTCCCTCACCTCTATCCAAGGTCCTAAAGGAGCCTTCCACATCCATCAAAGTTTTACTTGCACATCCACTAATATCATTTATTGTATCCTGATGCGGTCTCCTCTACATTGGGGAGACTGGGCGCCTCCTAGCAGAGCGCTTTAGGGAACATCTCCAAGACACCCACACCAATCAACCACACTGCCCCGTGGCCCAACATTTCAACTCTCCCTCCCACTCTGCCGAGGACATGGAGGTCCTGGGCCTCCTTCACCGCCGCTCCCTCACCACCAGACGCCTGGAGGAAGAACGCCTCATCTTCCGTCTCGGAACACTTCAACCCCAGGGCATCAATGTGGACTTCAACAGCTTCCTCATTTCCCCTTCCCCCACCTCATCCTAGTTTCAAACTTCCAGCTCAGCACTGTCCCCATGACTTGTCCGGACTTGTCCGACCTGCCTAGCTCCTTTTCCACCTATCCGCTCCACCCTCTCCTCCCTGACCTATCACCTTCATCTCCTCCCCCACTCACCCATTGTACTCTATGCTACTCTCTCCCCAACCCCCACCCCCTCCCCTAGCTTATCTCTCCATACTTCCAGCTGACTGCCTTTATTCCTGATGAAGGGCTTTTGCCCGAAACATTGATTTCGCTGCTCGTTGGATGCTGTCTGAACTGCTGTGCTCTTCCAGCACCACTGATCCACCATCCTTACCTAGTCTAACCTCCGTGTGACTTCAGACTCATAGCATTGGGTCTATTACGTGGCATCTGAAATGATTTTGCAAGCCATATAGTTCCTGGGCAGTTATGGATGGGCAACAAATGCTATCCTAACCAGTCATATTCATATCCAATGAAAGAGTAAAACATAACAAACAACCAACAATAATTCACATGCATGTCATTAAAGGAACTGAATACTTTAGAGATAATGAGGACAAAATCCAAAATACAGCAACTGAAAAAAAGAATTATCACAGTTTTAGTCACAAATAATATTTTTTGTATTGGTGATGTATATTAGATAACTTGAAAAACTTATAAATGACGACTGAGAGTTATATCAGCAGACATCAACAATCACCAGTGTGGTTTGTAGGGTGTTTGAAAGTACATTTCAGTCATAACAACATTCTAGATATAGTAATAAACAAAAATGATCTTGCATTCATGAAACAAGGATCATCAGGGAAATGCATTTGTATATAGTATATGTTTAAAAGATGTTTGGATAAGTTTGTGAATAAGAAATGTTTGGAAGGATATGGACCAAGCATAGTCAGGTGGGACTAGTTTAGTTTGGGATTATGATCAGCATGGACTGGCTGGACTGGTTGGATTGAAAGGTCTGTTTCCATGCTGTATGATTCTATAACTCTAAACTACTTGGCCTCTCTCCTTTTTTAAGACCCTTCTCAAAATTACTATCTTTGTCTAAGCTTTTGACTGAATACCCCAATTTTGCTTTATATTGTGTACTTCTAAGATGTTTTATTATATTAAAAGTGTTATAGAAATACAAGTTACTAATGTTCTGTGTTTCAAGTAAGTATTGGGTAATAAGTTGCTTGTTCATTAGACTGAAGAACCTTCCCAGAAATCTGCACTACAACATCAACTTACAGTTATATCACAACTTTAACGATTGGTGGAATAGATAATGCTTCAAATATCCATTGGAACATATTAAAAACATTCATTGCCAAAAGTATGGAGCCATCTGCCTTGCTCAGTAGCAGTCTCTTTCTAAAATTTATGTGTTAACCAGAAGTGATCTTTCCTGAAGAAATTGCCTTTGATGGGATGACATGGTGCTTGAGGCCAAGTTCATTCCCAAAATAACAGAAGAAGAGCCTCTGGGACTCGCTGTAGGAAATATTTTGAATCTTAAACAGTTGTGAAAGCCTTTGCTTCAAGTATGCGGGAGAAGGAATACATATTTAGTTTCTCATATTCTCAATGAGGTGGTCCACTCTGCAATGTCATATTAAATATTTGCATAGGTTTCTCCATTATATTAAATATGTTTATACTTATAACATTGGAATATATTTTGTAGTCAATGTAAACCTTGATTTCAATGCTTAGTGCCAGTTTTCTGTCAGATGAGTGAGAAATGTAAAGAATTGGAATGGTCTGTGCTATTATCTTACTCCCGTGCTGCAGCATCCAACAGTTTCCAACAGCATGCCAAGAAGCCCCATTCCCTGCAGTGATGCTATATCCAGCAAGCATTATTTTCAAGTCAGGATTATATCATGCTTGTCATTCTGGTGAAGTTGACTGGCCTTACAATCTTTTCATGCATGTTTAAAGACATCTCACACAGACAGCCTCCAGGTTAAAAAGAGATAGGTTTGTAATTCTTTCTCCCTCCCCCCATCCCACCAAGATGACAGCAGTGCTCGAAGGAAGGCTTTGAATATCTACAGGGTTAACAAGAAGTGGCAGGAATGCAACCTCAGAATTCTAATTCATCACAAGTACTGTATATTATTAGCAGCCTCTCCTCATAGAAGGAAATAATCATGACATCAGTCGAACAAGAACACATGCCCTTAGACATTTTTTTGCAGATTTTGGAGGATTAGCAGTACTATTTTACAATTTACCTAATATCAGATATTTCTATATATTTCTGTTCAATGAAATGTTTTGACATAAACACTTCAAAAACCAAGTGATTACATTTTCTCTTTGTCCTCAGACTATGTGGGCAATGCTGGCAAATATTGCATTTATTGATCTTTTCTAGTTATCCTGATGGAATGCAATAATGGAAATTTTTCTCAAATAGTTGCAGTACTCACAGGACCATCGAATCATAGAGTAAATACAGCATGGAAACAGACTCTTTGGTCCCATCAGTCTATGCTGACCATAATTGCAAACTAAACTAATCCCACCTGTCTGCTCTTGGCTCATATCCTTCCTACTTCTTATTCATTAACTTCGCGAAGTGTCTTTTAAACATTGTCTGCATCCACCGTTTTCTCTGGAAGTTCATTCCACAATCCATTCTCTGAGTGAAAACATTGTCCCTCATGTCTTTTTTAAAACTTTGTCCTCTCTATCCCCCTTGTCTTGAAATCCCTCATTCTAGGGAAAAGATATCTGCCATTCACCTTATCTGGACCCCTCATTATTTTATAGATTTCTGTAAGATCACCTTGCAAACTCTTATGCTCCAATGAAAAAGGTCCCAGTCTATCCAGCCTCTTCTTATAACTCAAACCCTCCATTCTTGGCAAAATCCTGGTAAATCTGTTCTGAACCCTCTCCAACTTAATGATATCTTTCCTATAACAGAGAGACCCAAGCTGGACACAGTACTCCAGAAGAGGCCTCAGCAATGTCCTGTACAACTTAACAGTGCACTCTTGATTGGGTCAGGCAGGTTATCCCTGAAATTTGAAGCAGTAATGATGTCATAAGCCCAAATTAGGATGCAACTTGACTTGGAGTGGAGATTTGAACTGATAGTGTTCCTTTGAAATTTCTGCTCTTGTCCTTCTTTGCTATAGTGGTTACAGTGAGCTGCTCTTAACGTAAGCTGGGCGATTGTTGTTGTATATCCTATAGATATTGCAACCTGGTGGTGAAGGAGTGGATATTAAGCTTTATGGTAGAGAGGGAATCATGGCCAAATGATAAAAGCCTGATCTCATCTGGTTTCAGAAGTGAAGCAGACTCAGGTTGGTGGAGTTGCTGATTGTGCCAACAAATATGAAAGGATACAACAGGATATAGATAGATTGGTGACTTGGACACAGTGATGACAGATTGTGTTTAGTCCAGACAAATGTGAGGTGATGCATTTTGAAGGATCAAATTTAGGGGTGAATTACACTGTAAACGGCAGAACCTTTAGAAATATTAACAGACAGATGGATCTCAGTGAGCAGGTCCACAGTTCCCTACAAGTGACAATACAGATGTACAAAATGATTAAGAAGGCATTTGGCATGCTTGCCTTCATTGGCTGGGGCATGGAGTAGAAGAGTTGGCAAACCATGTTGTAGCTATATAAAACCTTTGTTAGGCAGCATTTCGAATATTGCATGCAGTTTTGGTTGCCACACTACGAGAAGGATGTGGAAACTTTGGAGAGAGTGCAGAGAAGGTTCACCAGCATGTTGCCTGGTCTCAAGGGCACTGGCTATGAGGAAAGGTTAATAAGACTAGGATTGTTTTTGCTGGAAAGACAACGGCTGAGAGGTGACCTGATAGAGGTCTACAAAATTAAGAGAGGTATGGATAGGGTGGATAGCCAGAGGCCTTTTCCCAGTTTTGAAGTTTCAATTATGAGGGCGCACAAATTCAAGGTGAGAGAGGGAAAGATTAAGGGAAGCTTTTCATGCAAAGAGTGGTAGAAGCCTGAAATGTGCTACCAAAAGAGGTAGTGAAAGCAGCATATTGGCAACTTTTGAGAGGCATCTGGATGGTTACATGAATAGGGAGGGAATAGAGGGATATGGACCAAATGATGCAGAAGTTTTTTTTAGTTTAGTCAGGACATGATGATTGGCACAGGCTTGGAGAGCCGAAGGGCCCTTTCCTTTGCTGAACTTCTTTTTCATTCTTTTGTTTTCTTCAGGTCACGTTTGTACTTAGATGAGAGACAATCTGGGAATGCCAAATGCAGTAGAAGTTGCTCATGTCACACCTCTGCAACCATATTCTGGGGTCTTGTGGTACAGTGGTAATGTCCTATCTCTAGACCAGAAAGTTCAGGTTCAATTCCCACCTTGCCAGGCAGTATGTTGAAACATGTCCAAATAGGTTGCTTTAAAAAAATAACTACAGGGTATTGTGACAAATTCTGATCTTATCAAAAGAAGGGGTCATTGAGTTGGAATGTTAAGTATTTTTGTCTTCACAGATCTGATAGAACTGCTGAGTACTTCCAGCATTTTCTGTTTTTTTAAATTTTCTGGTATTTCCACAGTATTTCACTTTTGTTCTAATCTTACCTCATTCAATATGCATGTGCATGAGTGGAAATCATTGTGTTAAGCAAGAGAGAGAAGACTGGCTGTGTTTTGCTTTCCCTCTTCTGGAGAGTTGAGGTCAAACATAATGACCTCACTGCTGTTCTGCCTGCTATCAACGTACTGAACATAGATAACAAACTAAATCTGTTCCATCTGATTCCCAGTGCAGTGAATTTAGAGAAGGCAGGGATATGCAGATTGAAGTCTAAGCTTTAACGAAAAGCTTTGATGATAGCATTCAATAAAAACTTTCATGTAAATTTAGGACCACACTCTCAGATAACACTATTGTTGAGGAATTTATGCCAATATGTAAGAGTTTGGGTTCAAAACAAGTTGAGAAGAAGATCAAGAACCATGTTTAGGCTTACGCTCTTTCAGTTTGCTGTTCAGTGTATATTATTAATAAATACAACTATACATGATGATCTGAGGCATACCAGCCTGTTGCTTTATTAAGGCATTCTCTACATGCCCTTCACTTTCCAAGTCTACTTTTTATCTATCCAACTAATTCTGCTCACAGAGTGCAATTTATGCACTGTAGGAACAGCTTTATATCATCATCGCAAGGTTCATCCAATGTCCCTTACGTAACATTCCCCAAACGTAATTGTATTGTAATCATTTATTATAGTTCACATACATTCTCAAATTACTTACTTGATTATTTATTTTTACATTTACTGTATATTTTTAATTTATCTCCCATCCACTTCAAGTCTTTCATTTAAACGTTCAAAAGGTCTGAAGAAAGGCCACTGGGCTCAAAACATGAACTCTGTTTTCTATTCATAGACCCTGACAGACCTATAGACTTTCTCCAGAATTGCCTGTTTTTGTTTGTTTCAGATCTTTAGTATCTGTAGATCATTGCTTGACTCCTTTACCAAAATGGCTGAAAAGGTTCCAAAAGATCTTTGGGTAGAAATTTACTTTCAGTGACTTCAATCCAAAAGATTCATTGATTAGTTTTGACTGTACCAAAGATGGCTGCTGTGATGTCCTTTGTGCTTCCTTTTTTCTGCATCAGTTATTTTTGCACTGCATTTGACATCATGTGATTAAATTTGTGCCCGTTTTCTTTGTCTCCAATGTCATTTTTTAACAATTAAAATTGATAAAACAGTTTAGCTATATAATAGTTCTTGCATTTCTCACTCAAAGAATCATAATAAATAAAGGTTTACTTAACTTCACTTAGGCCCCTGTAGGTTCAAATTCCAAACAACAGTTCTCCCTCCCTTTTTTTTCAAACCTTTATCTGAAGGTCTTATTTTTGTTGATAAATTTGCCATTGAGAGATCAATCTAAAGCTGCTAAATTATACCAGAAGGTTTACCTGTGCTCCTCAACATAGCCTTTTGGATTTTTTCCTTTAAAGGACTGAGTATGCTTATTGTCTTGGCTATCAGCTATTATTCATGGGTGCTTGATTAGATTAGACTTACAGTGTGGAAACAGGCCCTTCGGCCCAACAAGTCCACACCGACCCGCCGAAGCGAAACCCACCCATACCCCTACATTACCCCTTACCTAACACTACGGGCAATTTAGCATGGCCAATTCACCTAACCCGCACATCTTTGGACTGTGGGAAGAAACCGGAGCACCCGGAGGAAACCCACGCAGACACGGGGAGAACGTGCAAACTCCACACAGTCAGTCGCCTGAGTCGGGAATTGAACCCGGGTCTTCAGGCGCTGTGAGGCAGCAGTGCTAACCACTGTGCCACCATGTTTAATCCCTTTTGTTACAATTGGGCTTTTACTAAAGTCATTGCTTTTTCTTTCCCTGTAAAAGCTGATTTCTCCTATTACTGGCTAGAAAGAACTTTTAATGATAACTGTAAGGGTTTCTCTGCAGGAGCTTTCTGTTCAGAGATTTTTCTTTCACAGCAGCTGTTTAGCTTTGTAGTTCTTCTAGGTGCTGGCTGTTCTTACAGCTGGTCCGATGGTTGTTTGAACAAATTAATTTTTGAGTTATCTTCTTCTGCAGGTTTCATTTCTATCTGATGATCTTCACTATTGCCATAATTCTTTAGCTAGTGCATCCCACCACTCTCATCATCTTTTGTCATGCCCAAGTCTAAGAATTTGTGTCAGGGCATACTATTCAAAGAAATGGAAGGTCAGGAAAAATCTTCAGGCTTAGTTTTTTTTTAGAAATCTGCTTATTAGTTATGAATACTAAACATGACTATACATGGTAATCTGAAATATACAAGTTTAGCCTTATTGTTACATTGTTAAGACTATTTTGTGCTTCTCTCTACAATTCTATTTTCTATCTATCTAACTCTGTCCACATTGTGCTATTTATGCCCAGTGGGTAGTAGCTGCATAACATAATTGCAAGTTGACACCACGGTTCTAAAACCCTTACACAACATTTTAGTGCAGTCATTGCTTTCTGAAGTAGTCATGTAGTGCTTGAACAGATGTAAATTGCAAAACATAATCTATTGGAAGGGTGCCTTACAGGTGCCTCCAAAGGGTTCAAAAAACTGCTGAAGTGGGGGTAGTCAAACACATTTGTAGATAACTTCTTTCAACTCAGAAATCTTGGGCTGAGCGGCTATGGAAGGCCTCAATGTAGCCATCTAGTGAGCAAAAAAATACCCTTTGAAACAAAGTTTACACAGTAGGAAATTCTATTACCATAGACGAAAATGGCACCTTGCATTTTTGTCCGTGAACAATGCAGGAATGATCTAGTACATAGAGAAGAACGAAATGCCTTCAACTAACACACTTAATGTATTGGCAGATTTTAAAAAAACATGTTATTAGGTTATTTAAGTCCAGAGATATTAATTCAAATTGTAATGCATTAATAACATTATTTTAGACATTATTTCAATGGAAGACAATTTGTTTAATACATAACATCTAATAGTAGGATGTAACTACAAAATGAAAGCTGTCCAGAGGTTTATTAAATTAATACCTGGGATGGTATTATTGTCTTATGAGTAATGTTGAGTCAAGCAATGATGTATCCTATGGAGTTTAGAAGAGTAAGAGGTAACTTGATTGAAACAGAAAACTTCCTAAAGGCTCTTGACAGAGAGCAGATGGAAAGGATATTTCATCTTAGCGGAGAATTCAGAACCAAGGATCACTCACTTAAGGCAAAGATAAGGAGATTTTTTTTCTTACAGACTGTCAAGTCTCTGGAACTTCCTTCTTCAGAAGATGGTGGAAGTGCAATCCTTGAATATTTTAAGGCAGAGGTAGGTGTATCCTTGATAGACAAGGAGTTGAAAGGTTAGTAATGTAGGCAGGAATGTAAAATAATCAAACCAGCTATGATTATTGAACAGTGGATCAGGACAAAGGGTTGAGCAGTTTACTCCTGCTCCTATTTCAGATGTATGTTGGTATGTCATAAAAAATAAACTCCCTTAAAGAACAAATTGTGCTCATATAGCAACAGTAAGTCAAAAGACATTCAAGGTTTAACAGAGAGAATAGTAATACATATTGATAATTGCCAAAAACAGATTCAGAGAGAAGATAGAAGCCATGTTCAAAATATTTCAGTGAATGGGGTATCATCATAGAGGGGACAGATATAGTACTTGATTGTCAAAGGCCCCAAAATGACAAAAAATCTTCAAAGGTAAAGGTGAATAATTCACTGAAGGTTGCCAGGCAAGCTGAAAGAACTGTTAAGATGGCTTCTGGAATCATTGGTCAGAGGCATTAATAAATTGAGCCATTGACTATAAAAGCAAGGAAGTGGTGTTTACCTCAACAAATCATTGGTCAGACCACATTTGTAATATTGTGTTCAGTTTTGGGTACCTTATTCAAGGAAGGAAGGTAAAACCTTGGAGAGAGTGCAAAGAAAACTTAATTTACATACCAAGAATGAGGAATTTAGATATAAGGAAAGATTAAGGAAACTGGGCTTATTTTCTTTGAAGCAGAGAAAGTGCCCTCTTTGAAGTGTTCAAAAATATGAACAATTTTGACAGGGTAAAGAAGGATATTCTGTTTCCACTAGTTGGTATGTCAGTAACTAGGAGTCACAATTTTAAGGTTGTCAGCAAGATAGTTGGGAATGAGATGGGGAGAAACCTCTTTACTCAGAGAGTTGTTAAGATTTGGAACACATTGCCTGTGAGAGTGGATTCCTTAGTAAGTTTCTAAGGAGAGCTGAATATGTATTTGAAAGTGATTAATTTAGAGGGATATGGAGATATGTGGAGAATGGGACTAGTTGGGTAGCTCTTTCTGGAGCTGGTAGAGACATGATAGGTTTAATGGCCTCTTTCTATACTGTAAAATAGTATGATTTTATAGTTCTTCTATGATTTGAAGTGAAGTAAGTAGGGAATATAGAGGTAGTAATTATTCTTTTGGGAGAAGTTGGGACCTCACTCTCATGTCAAACCAAAAACAAAGACCAATTTTTATAAAAAATTCCCTTCTAAATTACAGCTTAATATTTCATTGCATAATTTCTACCCTGATGTTTGGCTAGGCTAATTGAGTTAGTATTTTAATATTAATAGACACACATTCTACAAAAATAAATGAGAAAATAAAATCCTTTTAAGATATTTTGAAGTTCAATAAGTCATCTGGAAATGTGCATTGTTGGAATTTTAAATAATGTGATGTACTTTGTTGAGGCCTTCATTGACATTTAGCATTGATGCTGTTGTCAAGTGGTAGCTTGAATATACGCAATGTTTTGAAAAGCACTTGGGGAAATAGAAAGCCTTAGAAAGCCTCAAGAAATCAAAGAATATATGATGCCAAATTGCAATGGCAAATATCAAATCTGAATAATCCTCATAATGAGAAATTATTGTTAAATGAGAATTAGATTAAAGCTATCCTCTGATTTGACACATAGAAGTGTATATATCCTGCCATTTGTTGGGTTTCATTTTCCACTTTTATTCTGTTTTTTGTGTTGTTAGGAACAATAAATACAATAAAAAGTTTGACTTCTATTTTAGTATTGCTGAAAAAAGACACATCTTGCTGAAGGTATACATCTGCTGCTCATCAGAACAATTCACAAGAATATCAATTTAAGGGTCAGATAATATTTATACTGTATGAGGGGAGAGTGCTGATTAGTTTGAAGTGGATTCTGATGGATATAGGCATTGTCTGGCGAATGAGAAATGAAATAGTGATTGGCTGTCACCTATTTTGTTGAGTAGAAGCAGGTACAATGTATTTCTGTTTGTAAAGAGTGGGGCCTAAAGCATTAACATACATGTAGCTTCCAGAACAATGGAAATGCACCAACCTGTGAGCCAGACTGACATTCCTCGATGTGTTCTCCAGTCAATGCCTCTATCAATCAGAATTCTTCTCTCATACAGTATAAATGTTGGATTTCGCCTTAAATTTATATTTTTTCAAATTGTCCTGACAATGCAAAAGCAAAAAGCTTCAACAAACTGCATCCTTTCTCAGCTCTACTCAAATTCTGTATTATCAAATGACAATTTCTATTTAGTGCTTTATAGAATAGAATAGAATCCTACAGTGCGGAAGCAGGGCATTTGGCCCATCAAGTCTACACCAACCCTTCAAAGAGCATCCCATTCAGACCCACCCCCTCCACCCCTACATTTTTCCCATGGCCAATTCACCTAACCTACACACCTTTGGATTGTGGGAAAGAACCAGAGCACCCAGAAGAAAACCACACAGATCACAAGGAGAATGTGCAAACTCCACATAGTATTAAGAAGGGGAGATCTAGCTTTAGATTTTTCTTTAAGAGTTGGTTTTGTGGCAGTGACCTCAAGGAGTTTGAAGGTGTGCTTATTTATATGCAATTGTAATTAATTATGCAAAACTTACAGTTCAGAAATGGGGATTAGCAGTTCAGTGCATTAAAAAGGTAGAAGAATCACATTGTGGTATTATTTCATGATCTAGTTGACCCATTCTCCAATGCTAGTGACTTTTGGGAAACTATTGAATTTACTGAACTACTTACTTATGTTGAAATTTCTCCAATGCCTCTATGCTATCACAAGACTCCCAATTCATTGTGTGCTGTTTTGTATTCATTGTTGTGCCAGTCAATATTGTATTTCCTTATTTTTGCACGAGGCACTCAGTTTTTCATTCCTGTCTCTCTCTGGCACTAACCTATATTGATTTTCCCAATAAATGTTAAATTCATTTCTAATGTTTTAGGTTTACTCGTAGGCATTTGCTGCCACCATATTATATCTTCTGGTTCCTATAAAGAAGAAATAATCAAACTCAGTTTAAAAAGGTGAGAGTCCTTTGTGTTCAATGCAGTTTGTCATGCTGCCTAATAAGAACACTGCCTGAGGCCGATGTCCTGTTACATGTCATTTAACTCGTCAGAGCAGCCACCTATATGGTGCTCAGGAACATTTCTATTTAGTGACTCATTCCTGGTTAATTAGTTCCTAGCTTTTTACAGACAATATATATTAGTTCTCTTTATTTGTATGTGTGAAACAGATAAAATCATGATTGACCAGGTAAATATGAGGAAAGATTAAGTTATAAGGGGCCCAATCATGAATTGAAAAGATGGGCAGAATCTTCTGGGAATCTCCTGAAGGTGAAAGGAATAGTAAATGAAAAAGTATAGCTGATTACAGTCTGAAATTCAGAGGGCAGAATTTTTTATACTCATAAAGAGTTTTTAGACTGATGGATAGAGGAGCTTAATTGTGTGGAAAGGAGACATTCAGTTTCCCAATGACAGATTTAAATTTAGGTATTAATTTTTCTGAAACTGTCAGGTTGGTTGGCTTTCCCAATCTTGATGTTGGGAAACTCAGTAGCATCATAACAAAAATAAATTACATTGCAGCCTGCTGGAATTACATTCAAGGTCACAATCTTGATAATCAAGAAGAAGACACAAATTTGTTTACAATCTCGACTCTAAGTGTGAAGCATATAGCTAAGGGGCTGGATGGCATCCCCCAAGCTCTGGTGAATACAAACTTCTTTGGTATTTGGTTCCTTCATAAACAAGGCATTCCTTTGGGCAACCACTTACAGTATTAGGGGCCAAGCAACTCATGTTTGCAGTTGCGAAGTCATTTTGGGGGAGGAAAAGTTCACTCCTGAATGATTAGTGAAGAATAACCAAGGTTAGACTAGATTAGAGTAGTGCTGGAAAAGCACAGCAGGTCAGGCAGCATCCGAGGAGCAGGAAAATCAACGTTTTGGGCAAACGTCCTTCATGATGTATTCCTGATAAAGGGCTTTTTCCCGAAACGTCGATTTTACTGCTCCTCGGATGCTGCCTGATCTGCTGTGCTTTTCCAGCACTACTCTAATCTTGATTCTAATCTCCAGCATCTGCAGTACCCACTTCTGCCAAGGTTAGACTAGGGTAAAATAATGGTAGGAGCTAGGGAGATAAACATCATTGAGGTAATAGCACAACACTTGAAATTGGAAGAGTAGCAATGCAAAATAGATGGCAAATCAGTTGTGTTAGTAAGAATTCAATTGTAAATTAAAAAGCATGAACAGGAGAGAGAAATAGAAATTAAATACCTGAAAGAGAAGCACTTTAGAGATCAGAAAAAGAGATAGAAAATTTCAAAGAGAGGAGAAGTATTAAGAACAAGAATTTAAGGAGTCAGAGCTGAAATTTAAAGTAAGGGAAAAGGACACAGAGAATGAATATCAGTTTAAAAAGCTGGAACTAAAAAAGAGATTTTCTTGGGAATATTCTGATGAGGATAGATCTGAGTTAATCCAAGAACCAGTGGAGAGCTGTACACATTTGTGCACACTTTCCAAGATTTGTTGAAATGGACACATATTTTTCATTTCTTTTGAAAAGGTTAAACAAATGAGGTGGCCAAACAAAACTGGACATTGCTCATGTAAACAAGGTTGATGGAAACAGCCTATGAAGTTGGCCTGCAAGTAGTTAGACTAGAGTGACTGAATGTATTGCAGTCCACTGAAGGCACAACCTGCTGGAAATAACTGGAGCCTCCCAATTAAGTTTCACCTAACTTCATGTATACTTCTGTACTCAAACCTTCTTGAAATTAATGCCAACGCACTATTTGACTTTCTCATTGCTAATTCTAAGTGCACATTCATGCTAACTTTTAGTCACATTTGAACATGGATACCTAAATCTCTTTGGACATCCACAGTTCTCAACCCCTCATCATTTAAGAGCTGTTCTGTTTTTCTGTTCTTTTCTCAACCACAGTGAATAATTTTACACTGATTTACATCCTACTTGCCATGTTCTAGCCACTTAGCTTGTCCAGTCTTCTTTAAGCCACTTTGCACCCTTTTCATAATTTCCATTCCCATGCTGTTTGGTGGCATCAGCAAATTTAGTAATATTACAATTGGTCCCCACATCAAAACCATTTATATGCATAATTGTGGACCAATCACTGGCTCTTGTGGTGCCCACTAGTATCAGCCTGTAATCCTGAAAATAATCTACTTATTCCAACACTCTGCTTTCCGTCTTTTAACCAATTCTCAGGATATATTAAATATGCTACTGCATGCTCTTACAATTACATTTACATGCTTCTTAATTTGTTTACTAATCCCCTGTGCTGTTATGACCTATTGGGATAGTGCTCAGCAAATCAAGCCTCACTATTTCTGGAGTCGTATAAAATGTTAAAGTTTTGTTTAAGGTCTGCACAATACCCCGGTTTATTTGACTTTCAGATCAAGTTGATAGAAAAGTTTTATAGATGCCTATCAAGTCTCCCCTCGGTCTCCACTGCTCCAGAAAAAACAACCTGAGCCTCTCCTTATAGTTCATACCCTCTAATCCAGGCAGTATTCAGGAGTAAACTTCTCCTGCCTCCTTTCCAAAACATCCGTATCCTTCCTGTAATGTGGCGACCAGAATTGAACGCAATACTCTAAATGTTGCCTACCCAAAGTCTTATAAAGCCGCAACATGGCATCCTGACTCTTGTACTCAATTCCCTGACCAATAAAGACAAAAATGCTATATGACTTTATTTACCACCCTATCTACTTGTGTGGCCAATTTGAGGGAGCTATGGACTTGAACCACAAGATCCCTGTTTCTGTACTGAATAAGAATGGTTATTTATTTTAAGTAATTAGATGATAGCTACAGATAAACAAGCATATAGCACTATTAACTAAAACTCCAATCTCCTTATAAGCTCCCTCGCTACACACACAAGCATACAAATAGAGAAAATTGCTTATTGGCGGAGGTTGAAGAAACTGTAGAGCTAGTACAGTGGACTTTGCTTCCTGAATCCAAAATTGGGATGATCTGTCTTTGCCTAGCCAGGCTCTTGGTGGTTAGTTGTCTTCCTCTGGAAGCCTCCACGAAGTTGAAAGAAGTAGAAAAAGACTGATATTCTTGGAGAATGTCTGATTTATCAAATCAAAAGTCATAGCTCAAAGCAGCTGCCGTAAGGAAGTAACAGATTTTCTTTAAGTTTAAAGTGAGGTTTTGTTTGGGCCATGGATAGTTGTTTATCTGCAATGCAAGTCCCTGTCTCAAAGGTGACTTGGTTACATGACTCCCATAGCACTGAACTATATAATTTTCAAATAGCATTAATTAGTAGGTCAACACCGTTTCATACAACAGACAATATCAACACTCTTAATTCCAGGCTACAAAGGAAAAGCCTCCAGTCTATAAAATACAATCAACAACCTGTATTTGTGCCCTCTGGAAGCAATCAATTTTTCTTTCATCAAACCAGTGAAACTGAAGTTACATTTCAGCAATATTCTTCAGGAAACCTTTGAACCATTTTTTAAAAAAGAAGAAACTGTCTTTGAGATGTTCTTTGAGATGGTAACCAATTAGGTGGATGAGAGTAAAGCCATTGATGTGGTATGTATGGATTTCAGTAAGGTGTTTGATAAGATTTCCCATGGTAGGCTATTGCACAAAGTACAAGGCATGGGATTGAGGGTGATTTAGTGGTTTGAATCAGAATTTGGCTAGCTGAAAGAAAGCAGAGGGCGGTGGTTGATGGGAAATGTTCATCCCAGAGTTCAGTTACTAGTGGTGTACCACAAGGATCTGTTTGACACCCTGCTGTTTGTCACTTTTATAAATTACCTAGATGAGGGCGTGGAAGGATGGGTTAATAAATTTGAGGATGACACTAAGGTCAGTGGAGTTGTGAATAGTGCTGAACGATATTGCAGGTTATAGAGGAATATAGATAAGCAGCAGAACTGGTCTGAGAGGTGGAAAATGGAGTTTAATGTGGAAAAGTGTGAGGTGATTCACTTTGGAAGCAGCAACAAGAATAAAGAGTGCTGGCTAATGGTAAGATTCTTGATAGTGGACATGAGCAGAGAGAGATCTCGGTGTCCATGTACATAGATCAATGAAAGTTACCACCCAGGTTGATAGGGTTGTTAAGAAGGCATACAGTGTGTTAGCTTTTATTGGTAGAGGGATTGAGTTTCGGAGCCACAAAGTCATGCTGCAACCATTCAAAATTCTGGTGTGGCCGCACTTGAAGTATTGTGTACAGTTCTGGTCACCGCATTATAAGAAGGATGTGGAAGCTTTGGAAAGGGTTCAGAGGAGATTTACAAGGCTGTTGCCTGGTATGGGGGGAAGGTCTTATGAGGAAAAGCTGAGGGACTTGAGACTATTTTTGTTAGAGTGAAGAAGGTTGAGAGGTGACTTAATTGAGACATACAAGATAATCAGAGGGTTAGATAGGTTGGACACTGAGAGCCTTTTTCCACGGATGCTAATGGCTAGCACCAGGGGATATAACTTTAAATTGAAGAGTGGTAGATGTAGGACAGATGTCAGAGGTGGGTTCTTTACTCAGAGAATAGTAGGGGCATGGAACGCACTGCCTGGAACAGTTGTAGACTGGCCAACTTTAAAGGCATATAAGTGGTCATATGAATGAAAATGGAATAGCGTATGGTAGATAGGTTTCAGATTGGTTCCACAGGTTGGTACAACATTGAGGGTCAACAGGCCTGTAATGTTCTATGTTCTATGTCCATGACTCCTGAACTGGCAGCTCATCAATCAACTACCCCCACACAAAGGAGTTTTCGACTGCTAACTCCAGCTGTGTACTTCTGGACTCCATTGGAAAAGCAAGGAAAGTGATAAGCTGGTATCCCTTAGCTGTTTTGTACTTAGATTGTACTTTTTAGTTCAATTGCTCTTGTATGTGTATGTGTGTGCATGGCTGCATTACATGTCCAAAATCATGTGAAACGAATCCTACTATTGGTTTAATGTTACAATAGTACTGTTACAGATCTTCTAAATCAGAGTTCCACCGAGAGAGAGTGAAGAAATGCACCATCACTATATTAAAGGGAAAAAAAAATCAACCTTAATCTATTTATGGATAAGCGGTGAGAGAGATTCTTCTAAGAACTTGTAATTTGTCTGTATCCTAACAGGGAATTCAATTGACTCTTCAATGATTCTTCTCCCATCTCCTCTATTCTGGAAATTATCTCAATTCTTCAATCATTCTTTACATGAAGAGTTTCTTGATTTCACTTCTAAATTTGCCTCTTTCTAGTTTGAACTTGTGGTCCTTTCTTCTACTCTTGTGATTTATTTCAATGTAATTGTCTGGTTTTGCATTTTCCACACCACTTGTCAACATATATACTTCTACAAAATCCCCTATCAAATGCCTGATGCCAAGAATAAAATGTTGATGTCTCTCCAATTTTCTCTGCTTAGTTACTAATCATAGAACAACATTGCTTGAAGCTTAGCAACAGACTCCTTCTTAACTCATTTGAGAGAGAACTGATGTAAGGTTTTATAGGGAAACAGAAAACAAAACTATGGGCAAAATTTTTAAAAATGCTAAGCCTGTGTTAAATTTAGAAAACACTGGTTGAGGCTGTAACTAATTCTGCTTTGCTGTCCTGGAGACTGAATAGAGGGTTTCTGGGAACCATCCTTAGAAAATTGCAGCACTTGCCTGAGTCCTCAACATATGGAAACATTACTTTGCAGGTGTCTGATCACAACCTGCAGAGTTCATCAACAGAAAAAGCATCACTTCATCAATGTTCAACTTATCTGTGACCATTGACATAAGACTTAGGAAGCCTGTGCCCAATATCTTTGGAGCTGCCGTGATGTGTACATGTTGGAGAATTCACAGGTTCTTATCTACTTCCAGTATTTCCAGCCATACAGGCAGATCATACCATACAAAGTGCTCAGGGGAATAGAACAGAGTGAGGAATACAATGTTACAGCTGCAGGGAAGGTGCACAAAGAGTGAGGTCAACATTAAATTTAGAAGTGGAGAGCTCTATTCAGAAGTCTAATAACAGTAGGGAAGAAACTTTTCCTGAACCTGTTGAGATTTGTGTTCAAGCTTTTGTATTGTATACAAAACAAAACTTCTCACTGTACTTAGATACATTTGACAATAACAAATTAAATTAGAACACTGTGATGGCTGTTGGATTTAAAGGACTAACTACACTGTCCAAAGGTGGCTAATTATACCTTTATAAAATATTCTTTCTGATGCAGAACAGAGATTCAACATAGTTCACACTTCCACAAGGATTATAGACCTTCTTAAGATAGGGTTTTGATCCCTGGCCTGCTTTGGCAGAGCTTTGCAGTGTAACCCAGAAAGGGTGTGCCACATCATCATGGCACATTCTGCCTTTACTGGGGCTGATAAAGGGGCATGCCCTAGATGCAGACTAAATGGTGTACAGGCAGCAATCTGCTAAGGATTCAGGTGAGAATGATGACCAAGACATATACCAGCAGGGTCAATAAGAAAGCATAAGAGGCCATTGAAACCAATTTCCACCAAGTATGAGCTGTGTTTTGACTTCGTTTTTCAAAGTCTTCTATAGGCATATAAATAGCAAGAGTGGTAAAAGGAAGAGTAGGGCCGAGTATGGACCAAAAGGAGATTTACACTCGAAGGCAGTGAGCATGGCTGAAGTGTTAAATGAATATTTTGTGTCTGTCTTTAACAAGGACAGATGTTACCCAGATCATGGTGACAAAGGAGGAACTCTGTCACCAGAAGGATTCAAAATTGATAAGGAAGAAATGTTGGATAGATTGTTGTATCTTAAAGGTGTCAAGGAATTGGGATCAGATAGATGCAGAGCTGAAAAATGTGTTGCTAGAAAAGTGCAGCAGGTCAGGCAGCATCCAAAGAGCAGGAGAATCGACGTTTCGGGCATTAGCCCGAAACGTCGATTCTCCTGCTCTTTGGATGCTGCCTGACCTGCTGCACTTTTCCAGCAACACATTTTTCAGCTCTGATCTCCAGCATCTGCAGTCCTCACTTTCTCCTATCAGATAGATGCATCCATGCCAACTGGAGGAAGTTGAGTGGGCATTGCAAGGGCATTAGCTACAGTCTTTCAGTCTTCCCTAGACTCAGGGCAGGTGTCAGTGGACTGTAGAATTATATCATATCCTTCTTCAAAAAGGTTTCTAAGAATAAGTCTGGCAATTACAAGCAGGTCAGTTTAGTTTCAGTGATGAGAAACTTCCAAGAAACAATGATTTGGGATTGAATTAGTAATTCAATCCCAGCATGGGTTGATCCAGCATGGATTTCTGAAGGAGAAATTGTGTTCCTTGGATTTTCTTGAAGAGGTAGCAGAAACGGTAGATGAGGATAATGCTGTTGATGTGGACTTCCAGAAGGCATTTGACACAGTGCCACCAACAGACTTGTAAGAAAAGTTATAGCTCATGGAATAAAAGGGACAGTAGTAACATGGTTACAGACTTGGTAGAAACAAAGGCAATGGCTCATGGATATTTTTCAGGCTGGAGGAAAGTTTGTAGTCAAGTTCCCCAGGGATTAATATTTGTACACTTCCTCTTCCTGATGTATATTACTGATCTAGATCTTAGTGTGCAGGGGACAAATTTAAAGTTTGCAGACGATATGAAACTTGGAAGCATCATAAACTGTGAGAAGAGTGTAAAACTTCAAAAGAAAATGAAAGTGAGCAGATACGTGGCAGATGACATTTAACACAGTGAAGTGAGAGGTGATGCAATCTGGTAGGGAGAATATGCACTAACAACATAAAATAAGGGGTGTATTTCTAAAGTGAGTGCAGGAGCATTGGGACCTAGGTGTGTATATTGCAAACATCATTGAGGTGGCAGGAAGATTTAGAGAGCAATTAATAAAGCATGCAGTATCTTCAGTTTTATTACTAAGGGAATGGAGCAAGGAGGTGATGTTGAACTTGTTAGACCTCAGCTGAAATATTGCATTCTGGGTGCCACATTATAAGAAGAATATGAATGCATTGGAGAGAGTACAAAAGAGACTTATGAGCCTGGTTGGAGAGATGGGAAACCTAACATATGAGGAGTGATTAGAGACATTGTAACTGTTCTCTTTGAAACAAAGATGGTTAATCTGATAGTTGTTTTCAAAGTCATGGTGGGGGAGGGGTGAGGCATAATAGAGTAGCTAAGGAGTTAGCATTCCTGTTCATAAAAAGATTTGTAAAAGGTATGATATGAGAAAATAATATTTTGATGCAATGAGCAGCATTGGTCTGGAATGTGTTACCTGGAAATGTGACAGAAGCAAACTTAATTAAAGCATTCAAGAGGGCATGAGGTGATTACAGTAAAAAGAACGTGCAATGGTATGGAGAAAAAGCAAGAGTCATGATACTCATTTGGAGACTTAGTGCAGACATAACGAGGCTGAATAGGTTTTCTCTGTGCCATAACCCACCTATGATTCTTTTATTATGCGACATCCATTTGTTACATGGTAAGTAGCCCTTTGACAGTCCCCAGTCAATGTGCTCCTGGAGGTTCAATTTCCAAACAACAACTCTCACTCCCTTTTTCTTAAACCTTTTTCTGAAGATCTTAAAGTTTTCTGATGATAAATAAGTGTTTTCATATCAATATGATCCTATGTGTGGTACCTTCAGGTGATCCAACCTTCAAGAATGTACATTATATAGATTCTATTAACCTTTAGAGAGAAAACAGCATTCAGAGAGACAAGGAATTAACATTCCCGTGAAGGCCCGAACTGTTGATTCCTCGGATGCTGCCTGACCTGCTGTGCTTTTCCAGCACCACACTTTTCGATTCTGATCTCCAGCATCTGCATTCCTCACTTTCTCCTAGGGAATTAACATTGTAAATGTTATCAACATATGATATCTGTGTGTTATAGAGTGCAGTCTCTAATGCTTGGTAGCAGTTTGGGAGCAATGCATAGATAGCTCTTTTTCACTATTGTATAAATGATTAGCTTTCAACATTTCAGAGTTTGCATAGACCACTAAATTGCCATGAAATGCATGAGAAACCTAAAGGACAGCATCTCTTGGCAGACTAATGCACTATGAAGGACAGTGAAGTGTGACGTCCACTTGTACATCTCCCAGCCTTGAATGACATGATGCTCTCTTCAGAAGCTGATAATCAGAAAGAAATTATCCCTCCAGACATGTAGACAATCATCTCTGACTCTGTGCTCTCTCACACTCACTGAAGGGGACATTAAAGGGGAGGTTGTGTAAGTGTGAATAATCTGTGCAAATCTACCGTATTCATTGCACGTTGTTTGTAGCTTCAGTGTTGTCAACTATTAACATGCAACACTTGGGCTTCACTCCTCAAAGTCATCATTAAAGGATCCCTGATGTCTGAAGCTGTCTTTAGTCAAGGAGTCAGTTGCTTTTGAGATCTGAGTAAACCTTAACCATAACAATTTCTATCATCCTTGGGATATCTGAAGGGGCTGCTCAACTCTCAAATGGATGCGCCTTCACTAGGTCTGAGAACAACAAAGAGGCTAGAGGAGATTTGAAGAGTTAAAGTATTAAAGTGAACATATATTAACAAAAATGCTAGAAAATTCAAAATGAATTGTTGTCCA
The DNA here is from genome assembly GCF_020745735.1 of Hemiscyllium ocellatum. Lineage (NCBI taxonomy): Eukaryota > Metazoa > Chordata > Chondrichthyes > Orectolobiformes > Hemiscylliidae > Hemiscyllium > Hemiscyllium ocellatum. The sequence goes on from NC_083411.1 coordinate 28,918,878, forward strand.
TGCTATCCACGTGATTTCAATATGTTTGTTTTGTTTTCTTTTCACTTCCATTGCATATAAGTGCAGTGCTAAGGTCTGCAATTGGCATGGAGAGAACACCAAATTGTGCTCCTAAGTTAGTCTCTGAGCTGAGGAAGGATGCAAGTACTTCCTTTGAGGGTTCAGTGACCTCCTCCTGAGAGGTAGATGTGAAACTGAGGGACTGCAGTGTAGCTTCTTCCTAGCAGTGGTTCACTGGGTCTATGAGGGATAGAAACTGATGCAGATTAAGAATTAGTTAGCACTTGTAGTAATGGGAAAGCAGCACAGTGCGATGTAGTTCACTTGGATGATTGGTCATGGAAGTGTGTGCACCCCAATATGAGTGGTCATGCTCTTCTCTGACAAAATCCTACATCTTTCCCTGATATGTTATGAGAGGTATTAAGCTCAGTACCTCTTGGCCAGTCTTCAAACTCTCTGCCTGACTGTGGATTGTTTTTTCTTGCAGTGAAATAAAATGAGAGACTGAGTATGATGGAAGTGGATAGAAGAGCCATTCATAGTGATAGAAGAACAGCAGAACATGATGCCATTATTTAAGATAGGTGGTAAGGAAAAGCCAGGGAACTATTGACTGGTGAACCTAACGCCGGTTGGAGGCAAGTTGTTGGAAGGATTCCTGAAGGACAGGATTTACATGTATTTGGAAAGCTAAGGACTGATCAGGGCTAGTCAACATGGCTTTGTGTGTGGGAAATCATGTCTCAAGAACTTGATTGAGTTATCCAAAGAAATAACGAAGAGCATTGATCAGGGTAGAGCAGTGGATGTGATCTATATGGAGAAGTAAAGCATTCGACAAGGTTCCTCATGCTAGACTGATTAGTAAGGTTAGGTCTCATGGAATATAAGGACAACTAACCATTTGATTACAGAACTGACTCAAAGGTAGAAGACAGAGCATTATGGTGGAGGGTTGCCTTTCAGGCTGGAGGCAAGTGACCAGTGGAGTTCCAGAAGGATCGGTGCTGGGTCCACTGCTTTGCATCATTTACATAAATGATTTGGATGTGAACAAAGGAGACATAGTTAGTAAGTTTGCAGATGACACCAAAACTAGAGGTGCAGTGGACAGCAAAAAAGGGAACCTCAGAGTACAACAGGATCATGATCAGATGGGTCAATGGGCTGAGGAGTAGCAGATGGAGTTTAATTTAGATAAATGTGAGGTGCTGCATTTTGGAAAGGCAAATCTTCGTAGGACTTATATACTTAATGGTAAGGTCCTGGGGAGTGTTGCTGAATGAAGAGACCTTGGAATGCAGGTTGTTAGTTCCTTCAAAGTGGAGTCGCAGGTAGGATAGAAGAAGGCGTTTGGTATCCTTGCCTTTCTTGGTCAGATTGTATAGGAATTGGGAGGTCACATTGTGGCTGCACAGGACATTGGTTAGGTCACATTTGGAATATTGTGTGTAATTCGTGTCTCCCTCCTATCGTAAGGGTGTTGTGAAACTTGAAAGAGTTGAGAAAGGACGTTGCCAGGGTTGGAGGGCTTGAGCTGTAGGGGGAGGCTGAATAGGCTAGGGATGTTTTCCCTGGAGCATGGGAGGCTGAGGGGTGACCTCATAGGGGTTTATAAAATCATGGGGAACATGGATAATGTAAATTGACAAGGTATTTTCCTCAAGGTGGGGGAGTCCAGAATTGGAGGGCATAGATTTATGGTGAGAGGGGAAATATTTAAAAGGGATCTAGGGAGCAACTTTTTCATGCAGAGGGTCGTGCATGTATGGAATGAGCTGCCAGAGGAAGTGGTGAAGGCTGGTACAATTACAACATTGAAAAGGCATCTGGAAGGATATATGAAAAGGCAGGTTCTAGAAGGATATGGGCCAAGTGCTGGCAAATGGGTCCAGATTAGGTTAGGATATCTAGTTGGCATGGACAAGTTTGACAAAGGGTCTGCTTCTGTGCTGTACATCTCTATAGCTCTGTGACTGTAAATGATGAGATGGTTCCCAGTGAGTGAATAGGAAGCACAGGGGTTTGGAAGAATTAGTAGTTTGGGAGGATGAAGTGGATAAAGCCATTGAGCTGACATGCTACTTGCAATAGTAAAAGTTATAGTCAGTGAACCTTAGTGAGCAGCATGTGCAGTGGCAGGGTTAGAGTGAATGCTGAGCCTGTGATTGTGAGGTAGCTGAGAGCAGATAGTGGCACTTGTTCTTACAAAGCACAGAAGATCACGGACCTTCCATTTACACCGCTGGGCATTACTTTTAACATTGACCACTGCACAATATGTTGTGGTTCTGTTCGCCGAGTTGGGAGTTTTTCTTGTAAACATTTCGTCCCCTTTCTAGGTGACATCTTCAGTGCTTGGGAGCCTCTTGTGAAGCGCTTCTGTGCTGATTCCTCCGGCATTTATATTGGTTTGAATCTGCCGCTTCGGGTTGTCAGTTGCTGTCCGTTGCAGTGGCGGGTATATAGGGCCTAGGTCGATGTGTCTGTTGATAGAATTCGTGGATGAGTAGACCCTATACACCGGCCACTGCAATGAACAGCAACTGACAACCCGAAGCGGCAGATTTAAACCAGTATAAATGCCGGAGGAATCAGCACAGAAGCACTTCACAGGAGGCTCCCAAGCACTGAAGATGTCACCTAGAAAGGGGACGAAACGTTTGCAAGAAAAACTCCCAGCTCAGCGAACAGAACCACAACAACGAACACCCGAGCTACAAATCTTCTCACCAACTTTGAACGGCACAATATTTCATTCTGCGCTGGCTGAGTCTGGTAGTGTGGCCTCTTTTGCAGTCATTCAAACAAAGTTTAGCCCTCCACTCCAGCACATTGCCCATCGGCACTTCCAGGTCTCTGATGGAGATGCACAATGCCTGTTTCTCTTTCTGAGACATGTCCTTAGTACTCACAGTGGAGCACCAGAGTTTGAAGGGCAGCTCTTGGCTGCACTATCTGAAATGGTTTAAATTTAACAGTAAGAGCATGAACTTTGTAATGTTCCTGAAGCAGCAAGCACCTTCGCCTCTCCTAATGCACAATTCCATGAATGGGTTCCAAAAAGGCCAGCTGCGTAACTAATAAGATGACGAGTGGACAATTAAATGAAAAAGCTCACATGGACTGGCAACTGTCAAGAGTGTGGTGCTGGAAAAACACAGCAGATCAGGCAGCATCTGAGGTGCAGGAAAATCGATGTTTCGGGCAAAGTCCCTTCATCAGGAAGGACTTTTCCTGCTCCTCGGATGCTGCCTGACCGGCTGTGTTTTTCCAACACCACACTCTCGACTGTAATCTCCAGCATCTGCAGTCCTCACTTTCGCCTATGGACTGGCAACTGTCAATCTTTAGAGACAGTCAGTTCATAGTTCCATTTTACCTGACAAATCTTTGATTACAATTTACTTAGGTCAATCCCATTCTTAAGCCATTGAACTTGGCTTATCTTCAATTAAACATTTTACTTTGGACTACTCCCCCATTTCCTCTTCCATAATCAAGGTAATGAAATGGTGGTCATTATCTCTTAAGTAATCAATAACTGTTCTCTAGGATGTTCTCTCTCTCTTCAACACTATATTATCCTCTTAAATTAATACTCCTAACTCACCTCCTTTCTTTCCTTCACTGGCTGAGTGGATCACTTATCACTTGACTGGAACAGGAAGTCACTGCTGTTTGCATCGTCATTGTATGGCTACGCCACTATGTACTTTAATAAGTAAACCTTGCGTCTTAAATCTCTGATTTAAACAAACCGTGCTTTCTGCAGTATAATTAGTTCCATTTCAGTGTTCTTTGATGTAGAAAGCTACATGCAGTCCCCTTCATATCAACATCACAAGTCCTGTACTGTGACTGCATGTGTGGTGTGTGCACCCCCTGGAGTTGCAGTGGCAGCAAACACAACCTTTATTACTTTCCATAGCTCGCCTGCTAACAGTTCTCAGGGAAAGAAAATGTACAGTGTGGAATTCCAAAAGTGGTGAAAAATAAAACTTATTTTTGAAAAAAGAGCAGTTAAGGTTGTTTTCACATTTTTTTTATTAGACATTGGTCATATCAATAATGAGCTTCCTGTCTTGCAACTGAATAATTTAATACAACTCTGATACTTGTTTTTGATGAAGAAGAAACCAATTTTCACAATATATTTCCACCTCCAAAACAGGGTATGAGAGCTTGAAAACAGGAAAATGGTCATGGAAGGATTTAGAAGTCAATGTTAAAGACAAAATGCTCAAGATTATGAAAAAACAAAGATGAGAGATCCATTACCATCTTATTGACAGTAATCCAGCTGTGCTTGGCTGTTAGTAATGTTAACTCTTAGGTCAAGAGATCGTCAACCAGGAGGGAAAATAAGTCACAAATGCTGTACTTTCATGGCTAGCTGCCCTTAATTATAGAATCCCAATAGTGTGGAAGCAGGCCATTTTGCCCACATTGATCCTCTGAAGAACATCTCACTCAGACACAACCCATCCCCCAACCTATATTGTAAACCTGCATTTCCAGTGGCTAATCCAACCAGCCTACACACAATGGACAATTTGCCATGGCCAATCCACCCAACCTGTACATCTTTGGACCATGTGAGGAAACTGGAGCACCTGGAGGGAACCCAGGCAGATATGGGGAGAATGTGCAAACTCCACAGCCTGAGCGTGGTATCAATTCTGTGTCCCCAGCACTGTGAGATAGCAGTGGCACCTCCAAATAGTAATTAACAATTGCTCCAGTTGAGATAAGTCTAGTGATCATGATTTGTGACATTGACTGGAAAATGACTGTACCAGAAATAAAAGAAGAATTATATAAATATGTGTTCTACAAAGCAAGTCATTTAGATAACCAATGTCAGGCTGAATGAGTGTCTTTTGTATCCAGTTATTTTTATCTGTTATCTTCATTGTTCCACTTTTTGCTTTGTGTCATTGTGAATCATTGTCTAGGCAATGTGGGTGAGAGAGTTTGGCTCCAGGGGTTGTGAAAGCTCTTTAGTGATCATCTGGGATTGGGCACAATCTGAGCAGAGTGAGCTTAACGGTATTATATCTTCTACATTTCCCTCGTGACATGTGTTAGTCTATCTAAGGTCGAAAACTGACAGGACTGCCACCTCACCACTTTGATCAACAAATGCTGGCAACTACAAATAGAATACTGCCTTGGGATTCCACACTAGTCTCTGGCTGCCACAAACACCAACTCCTATTTATCAATATTTCTTCTTCCCCAAAATCATATTTTCCATGCCTCTTAATTCTGTTTGAATGTTGCTGTGTAGACTCTTTGATTTTCTGCATCTTTGATTTCCTGTATTTTTGTTGTTTTGTGATACGGCCAACAAGAGCCACTCTTATTGGAGTTTGAGATGATGAGAAGATACCAGTGGCCCATTTCCACTTCTCAAAATATGAAGCTTTTGAGACAGTAGGCTCAACAGGTAGGCACTGATGCTTGTAGAACACCTTGTGCAATGATGTGGATGTGATACAATGGCATAGAGTTTTAAATTGCTTCAATTAGTTTGTGCTCTGATGCTGATAATTACATTTGGTGTTGTTGGTGCTTTACTAATTAGTACAATCTAAATTCACTGCAAATATCTAAGAAGAGAAAGCCTCATCAACTTTAACTTCAAAACTAAATAACTATGTTTTAGTTTCTCCTGTTAGAATTCCCAATGATTTGATTGAACTTTTAGTTATGCTGTGCTTCTTAACAAATGTTTCAACTGTGATTATAATTTGCACAGACATTTATAATGTAGTGGGTGATAATTTTGATCTGTTCATTTTCTATTTGATCTCTTGGAAGTAAGCTAATCAAAAAATACCCTATATTGAAAGTCCTTATTAGTGTATGTGTTATGGGTGGTATGTTATGTTATGGTGTCAGAGTTATGAAATTATGAAATCAGACAACATTTTAGCACAAAGATCATGGGTGAGTCAATGCTGTGATTCAATGATTCATATGGTCTAAATTCACTCCCCTATTTAATCTTCTTATACTTGACATTCATGTTTTTTGAGTATCCATAAAAGCCCCATCTTGAATCTTGAGCAAGAATTGAGCAGAGACAATTGAGAGGGTGGGAGTGGGGAGGGAGCATTATTTTAGGTCCGCATACAAGGTTTCATTCACTTCTCTTCAGTTTTGTGACAACTGTTTCCACAATACCCATATCGGCAATAGACCTTGGAATCATGTCACATTATAGGTGACCCCACTGCACTACACAAACACACACACACACACACACACACATGCACATACACTCACAGACAGAGAGACATGCACAGACACTCTTACAGACACACACAGACTGTTACAGACACACACACACACAAATACACACACTCTCACAGACAGACAGACAGACACAGACACTCTTACAGACACACATCTGCACAGGCACTCTTACAAACACATACATGTGCGCACACATACACACATGCACACACACACTCCTACAGACCCATACACTCACGCAGACCCTCTCTTATACACAAGCTGTCTCTCATTTGCTCATACATACACTCCCACACCCACACACACCCTCTTACAGACTTATATCCCTTTACACTCACACTCATACACATACACACACTCTCTCACAGATACTTATACCCACATGCACACACCCACCCACATGCACACACACACACATATAAGTTAGTGGGTTGAATTTGTGAAATGCAGAATTTCATTTATTTTTTCTCAAAAACTGCATGAATCCATGTAAGATTCTGTAAATCCCTTTTTTAGATTAGAATCAGTCTGAACGTTGGGGCACAGACAGCCTCACATAGGGCAGCTCACACCTTCAATGCATTATCTGGACCTATTGTTAAAGCTCACTTGAGAATGTAACTTTAAGAAAGTTCTGGGATTTACATATGAGAAAACTGAAATCATCATGCCTATTCTAAAAGATGAGACACTTAACAAATAATCCAGACATTTTTCAATATATGATTTCAGTTACATCACACTGAAACTTGTGCTATAAATTCTGTGCCCTACGATCTTATACTCCATAACCACTTGACGAAGGAGCAGTGCTCTGAAAGCTAGCGTTTCGAAATAAACCTGTTTGGCTATAACCTGGTGTTGTGTGATTTTTAGCTTTAAATGAGTTAAAAAGGTTTTCTGATTCTCTCTTTCTATTCCCTTGGATTCAGAGTATTATAGCCAGATACCTTTAAAGTCTAAAGTCTAAACAAAATCCGTCTACAAAGGGATTTCCATGCTCTAGAGAAAATAAGAATATTAGAAATAGGAATAGGAGCTGGAACAAGCCATTTGACTCCCAAAGCTGCTCTATCACTCAGACTGGTCTGAGTTTGGCCTCAACTTCAGTTTCTTGGCTGTTTGCCAATAATCCTGGGCCCCACTCTGGGATCAGAAATCTTTCTACCTCAGCCTCAACCTCCACTGCATTTTGGTGTAGAGAATTCCAAGAATTAACAACTCTCTGAGGAAAACAAAACCCTCCACATCTCATCCTTAACTACAAGACCCTTTATTTTGAAACTGTATCCTCTGTTTCTACATTTCCCATGAGGGGAAACAAATCCTTTAGAAGCTTTTTTGTTTCATAAGATCACAATTCAGATTTCTTAATCCCAGGAATTGGCTTAGTCAACTTTCCCTGAAACGCCTACAATGCAATTATATCTTTCCTTCGACAAAATGACCAAGATTGTATGTAGTACAGGTTGCTGATACACCAACGCTCTGTACAGGTGTAAGTCTCTCCTACTTTTATACTCAATTCCTCTTGCAGTATAAGTACCAAACTGTATTACTGGGTTGTGCAGGAAGTGATCTGAGGTGAAGTTTTGTCAGGTAGTAACTCTATTCCGACAGCTGGCATCTCTTGACAGCCTTTTTGGCTCAAATCCACTTTAGGCAAGTAGTACCTTCATGAAATCTTTTAATTAAAAAGCTGTTTTGATATTTATAGTTTCTCTCTGCTGCTTGGCCAGTTGTAAAATACCACTATTTAGTAGCAGAAGGCTATTCTCTGTAAATATGTTGGTGATAAATAAATTAATGGTGGGAATTAGATATTGGATAAATTCTGTATGGTAAGTAGAGATTCTCCGGAACTCATTTTCAATTGTGAACTGTTCCATTCAGCTTTCACAACTATTGTAATAGATGTAATGCCTTGAGTTTTATAGTCAGTGATTAAGCAACAGCATGCAATGTTCAGTTCACTAATAACTGTGCACATGAAGATGCACTATTCTATACGCTGATAACTGTGTACATGTGAACACATTATTTTGTACATTGATAGCTACATACATGAGAAACTCTATTCAATGCACCGATAGCTATGCACAAGGATATGTTATTCTAGACACTGTGAGCTTGCACAGGAGGACACACTATTCTGTACACCAATAGCTGTGCAAATGAGGACACGTTATTCTGTATATTAATTGCTGTGTAAATGAGAACACACTATTTTGTAGAGTAAAAGCTGCACTTATGGGGCAAATTATTGTGTACAATGATAGCTACATGGAACATTTATTATTAGTTTTCCCATAGGTTTTCTGTCATTTGAACAGTATTGAACATCTGACCCACTGCTGAGTCTGTGGTGGTGGGGGGGCCGGAGGGGTGGGGGTGCGGGGGGGTGGTAACTGGACCCAACCATTCTCTCTGCAATTTTGTCAATGGCAGGATGGAGTGGATTTGCTTGACTGCCAGTGATCCAGTTAAGAACTTTCGTAGGCATTTAATGTTACTGAAGGGCTTTATTCCATCGTCACTGGGTTTAAGACAGCGACAGAAGAGGTCAGGTAGTGGGCCTAGCAGGTTTCCCCTGTGTGAGCTGGGATGAGCAGGGAGTAGTCTTTCTTAACCAGCCCCTTGGCATATCAGAAGGCTCCACCCCAAGACGTTACACTCCCCCAAGTTCTATTTCCCTCTTGATGGTCAGAATTCTTGCCCCCAAACTATTAACAGGCAATTTCACAAGGCAGGTTCCCAACCCTTGAAGTTGTGGCTGGTGGTTGCCTACAAAACAATGGCCTGGTTATTCATCCATTGAATGCTCACATGGATGTACCCTATTTCTAGGGGCTGCTTATAATGCATCACTGACCTGTTTAAATGTTTCTATTTGATGACTATAGGCCAAATACCTGTCAGAATGATTATCTCTTTCCATCATCAGTTGAGGTCAGTTTTTTGTTCTTCCTAGCCACTTGTATAGTAAGGCAAGGGATGTACACAAGGGGCCAGATAATTTCCTGATGTCACTTCAGGATTGTAGTGACCTCAGTAGTGATAAGACATGGTTTTGTGATTTTTATCTCCATAGAATTGCATGTATCTTTTCAGGGAGAGAAATTCAATACCATAGACAAAATAAAAAAAAGCAATGTGGATGCTGGAAATTTAAAACTAAAAAGCATTATTTGTTAAGTTCTTTAAAAAAGTTCCTCTTAGATATGAAATGATAGTTTATTAAACATTCTAATTTCTAACAGCCTCCAACTCCATGTTTGTGTGACTAGATAGATTCAAAAAGAAAGAAGCACAAACAATACAGCACAGGAACAGGCCCATTGACCTACCAAGACTGCATTGATACAATACCTTACCAAACTAAAAACCTTGTGCCCCTACATTGCCCATATCCGTCTATTCCTTGCTTATTCATACACTTGTCGAGATGGTTCTTAAACATTGTTATTGTATCCACTTCCACAACCTCTTTGGGCAGTGCATTCCAGGCACTGAGCACCCTCTGTGTCAAACCGTGCCTCTCACCACCTTTTGCAAACTTACTCTGTTTTCATGTTAAACTTATGTCCCCAAGTAATTGGCATTTCTACCTAGGAACAAGACTCTGACAATCCATTCTATCCACGCCACTGAATAATATTGTAAACTTTTATCAGGTCACCTACTCGTCCTTTGACATTAAGTGAAAACAAACCAAGTTTGCCCAATCTCTCCTCATTGCTAATACCTTCCAAACCAGGCAACATCCTGGTAAACCATTTCTGCATCCTGTCCAAAACCTCCACATCCTTCTGCTAATGTGACGGCCAGAATTGTACAAATTGTGGCCTAATTAAAGTTCTATATGGCTGCAATGTGACTTGCCAATTTTTATACTCTATGCCCTGACAGATGAAGGCAAGTATGCCAGATGCCTTCTTGACTACCTTATCCACTTGTATTGTCACTTTTAAGGAACTGTGGACCTGTCTGCCTAGATCCCTCTATATGTTGATCTACTAAGGGTTCCATCGTTCAGTGTATACCCCCCTCCTGCGTTAGATTTCTTCAGTCCACAGTGTCTAACCAGTAAGTTAAAACTAGATTAAAGTGATGCAACATATTGGAACAAATTTGGGGGAAACAATAACAGGATTAAGAGAAAGAGAAATAAAGCACACAAAAAGAAAACAAAATAAGGTAAAATTGAGAAACATATTCTTATCTTTTAATAAATAATCTCTGGTGTTAATTGAATTTTAATGGCATAAAGCTATATACTTATAAAATGAACTTTTCAGGGTCAAAAATGTTATATGTGGTAATAAAGATGTTACACATCAAATAGGCACTTACTGCTCAATCCAGATACCCTTCTGTGTTTAGCGTGTTATGAATGGGTAAATAAATACTGTAACTTTATGCTCTTACATTGGTTTTAATGCCAAGTCTTGATAGTAAATACGGTTATAGCATAGATAGATAGTGGAGGAATAGGGAAGATTGGAGTGCAAAATCTGTATCTACGTGATTAATTGCACGTGCGGAGTCCATCATTTGCTATCTGATTTACTTCATAGTAACACTGAAGACCATTTATTTCCTGTTATTTTCAATGTAAAATACAAATTGAACATATGATCTTTAGCAAGACAATGATTTTGGCTGCTTCATCCTTCTAATTTTCTCTCTATTCTCCTTGTGATTTTAAGATTGGTTTTGGTTTCTTGGCTCAAATAGCTCCCATAATAAACATAGGCCATTTAGCCTGTCTTTTATAGTTAATTAGATCATGGCTGATTGGTACTTCAACTTCATTTACCCACCATTGATCTGTATATCTTGAAATTCTCACTTAATAACAGTCTGCCAATGTAAAACATGAACATTTCAATTGACCCAGTGTGTACAGCCTTAGGGGTTATAAAATTTCAGACTTCCATTTGTCTTTAAGTGAAGATTTTTTTTTCATGATTTCACTTCTGTATTATGTGGCTCTAAATTTAAGATACCATATGTTCTGAATTTTCTCTTTAGAAAAAATAGTTTTTATATTTTTCTTGATTAAAACTTTTTAGTCATTTAATACAATGCACTGTGATCATCTTTCATATAAACGATAAGATGTATAAGCAAATTTTACGCAACTAACCTTCCTTAAATACTGTAATCTGTACTGTGTGCTTTCTAAGATAAATATGAGCTCAAAACTATTGAATTTATGAAGAGTGACCCAAAGCTTGGGCAAACAGATAGGCTTTGAAAATGGTCTCGGAATAGAAAGATATTTTTAACTTTATAGAAAATATTGATTTTGTACTTTATGCATTTCATACTTGAAAACTTCTCACTATTGATTTGTTGGTCTTTTTGCCACATTTTTGCTAATTAATTTGAGATAGATCCCTTTATTTTGATGAACTTTGTTTCTTACTACATTGCCCTTTCCTGTTCTTATTTACTGATTCACAGTGCTAATGTTAATAAACTATTGTCATGGCAATTGCATGCATTAGAGGCAGAGTGGGTTGGGGTGCTGAGGCATTTTAGCTGGGATTGCTTCTAGTTATGACCATTAGGTAGATTGCTAGAAAATAAGATTAGTTTATTTGAGAATATCCCAGATTCCAAGTGCTTAACCATTCTAGGTACCCATTCATTTCAGGTTTCAAAAATGTTTCAGTCACAGCTTCGTTGTAGGTACAACACACCTCCACTGCAGAGTGTCGATGCGTTGTCATGCATATAACAGCAAGAAACATGGTAGCTTGTTTGTGATTATGATCTGGGCGGTGTGGTGGGCTTCGTATTTAGTGAGCAAGCTGAGAAACCAGGAAGCTGATTCCTCTGAAATCAAGGGAGCATCCATGTTCCTAGTGATCTCCCAGAATACTGCCCAAAATTGCTTGATGCATAACCTGATAAAGGTAAGTTTCTTATCACTGCCCCTCAAACAGTGGTCTGAAGTGGAGTATATAAAAACAGAAAGTGCTGGAAATATTCAGCAGGAATGGCAGCATCTGTAGAAAGAAACCAAGCTCGTGTTTCAGGTTGTTGATCATTTCTTAGAAGACCCATGAAGTGAAATTTTTAAAAATCCTAGATGCATTACCAGACAGTTCCAGATGAAGTGAACTGTTTTATTTTCATCTTTATGTTTTAACCATCAGATTTTCACTCTCACTGAAGGATTACTATCTATGACTTATGGTTAATATAATTTTATAAACTGATTTATGTATAGAGTTGCCGTTATTTCCAAATGACATGAATGGCCAGTTAATCCTTTTTGGTGGTGCTATTTACAAAAGGAAGGTCAGTCAGCAGAACAACCAGTTCTTCTTTAAATAGCTTGTAGAATATTTAACATTCCACTAAAAAGGCAGACTGGTCCTAAGAATTATGATGTTCAATATTTGAAAATGACATTGTATTAAAATAATCTATTCAATGAATACATTTTTAAGGACTTTATTTGTTGAGTGTGGTAGAATGCATGTGAACATCTTTGAATGTATACTTAGTTAACATATCCATCACCTATTTGTCTCTCATGTTGTGAATAAACAAATGCTGACAGAGTCAATCTGACTTCCAACTAATATCAAGCACTTGCTGAATATGGAATGAAGTGACACTAACTTAGAAATCTCACTCATAGGGTCACACATAAGTCAAGTTGTTTTAATTTATTTCTCAGGGGCATGTTTCCAAAGCTCAATTTTGGAATGAAGCTCAAACCAAATTTGAACTGATGCAGCAATCTTTCCCAAAGGGAGGCAGTTAAAATAGCATAATGTCACAAACATAAGATGATCAGATAGATTGCATCAAGGCAAATTCTGTAGTCAGTTGAGGGAGTGATTTTTGTATCTGTCTTTGGAACATTTGATGCAAAAGGACAGAACCTTTTATTTCCCACCAATGTCATCACTGTTTTTGGCAAGTTCATGTTCAGATACAATGGCAAAATTTCCCAAAATACTTTGAAAAGAAACAGGAAGTTATAACTAAAAAGAAACAAACACAAATACAGACTTTGGACAGACCTAAATGATTGTGGTTTCACAGAGAAATGGATGGAATTGCAGAATGTAACCCTCAAAACACTAGGAAAACAAATTTCACAAATACATAACAAAAGCGAAAATTGATTTATTTGGCCACCATAAACTAACAATTCCAATTTTGAATAGGGGGTATTGTCTGCTGGGAATAAAAAATCTGAAAACCTCACAATTAACACAGAGCTGATTCATTCAAACATGCAAAACAATTGCCTTGCCAGTGGTATTGAGGATTTTACATGAATCCGCTCTTGTTACTTTTTGTTAGATTACTTACAGTGTGGAAACAGGCCCTTCGGCCCAACAAGTGCACACCAACCCTCCAAAGAGCAACCCACCCAGACCCATTCCCCGACATTTACCCCTTCAACTAACACTATGGGCAATTTAGCATGGCCAATTCACCTAACCTGAACATTTTTGGAATGTGGGAGGAAACCAGAGCAAACATGAGGAGAATGTGTAAACTCCACACAGACAGTTGCCTGAGGCAGGAATTGAACCTGGGTCTCTGGTACTATGAAGCAGTAGTGCTAACCAATAGGCAATTTTCAGTCAATAGCTTATGCTGAACGAGTTTCCCTTGTACTTTGTTGAAAAGAAACCTAATCATCTTAATAATTTATCAGGCGACCTAGGACTAACCACAAAAACATGTATTTATGTACATCTTTATAATAAAAGAATATTTTAGGTACATCATTCAAGTGTTATAAAGCAAAAGTTGACACACAGTCCCATAAGGTGATAATAGCAAATATGACCAAAAATTTCCACACTTGAATGGCTTCCTGCAATGTAGCTCACCTACCCTGCAGACCTCTTTGTCTCTTCCAAACGAGTTAAAAGAACCACAGAGCTGTTGGATAATCATAAATGCTCATTATCCCACACTCTAGATCCACTTACTTGCATTACTTTCAGCCAGACTTATATGTCATTGACCATTAATCAAATCAAAAGACCCTACCGAAAGGAATGTGACAGCCCCCTGGAATAAAATATCCAAATAACTTACCCTACCCTGAAGTATGACAGTGTCTCCAGGCTGGCCATCAGGTCATAAACTCTGAGTTGAAGCCCCTCTGGCTGTAAACATTTTCCACAGATGTATTTGTTCTGGATACCTCTGGTGTTCAAGAGCTCCCACATGCTGCAGTTGTGACACATCACCTGTTCCTGCCATCTTAAACATGTTTTAATTAATGAATTAACTATTTAAGTTTAACTGACCTCTGGTATCTATGTTATTTTAGACCTGAGGATTTTCACCAAACAACTAGCTTCTTCTCCTATGGCGGCATAATGTGTAAAGTCACGTGGTGTGCTAAGTCACACTCAGGTGCGTGACTTTATATGCTCCTGAACCAAAAGCTGGAAGACTCCAGCTACTGAAAAAAAAGCAGTTTCAGCTATTTTCCTAGATTATCTAACTTCAACACTCTTCCAGTGGAGATCATGCAAAACCTTGCATAAGACTGGGAAATTTACAATCGAAACAATAGATTTCAGTTAACTGTTAAATTAGATTAGATTACTTACAGCGTGGATACAGGCCCTTCGGCCCAATAAGTCCACACCGACCCGCTGAAGCGCAACCCACCTAGACCCATTCCCCTACATTTACCCCTTCACCTAACCCTACGGGCAATTTAGCATGGACAATTCACCTGACCTGCACATTTTTTTGGATTGTGGGAGGAAACCGGAACATCCGGAGAAAATCCACGCAGTCACGGGCAGAATGTGCAAACTCCACACCGAGAGTTACCTGAGACGGGAAATGAACCCAGGTCGCTGACTCACCAGAACATGGTTCAATGGGTTCCCACAGTACAGTTCGCACTTTCACCAGTATAGGTGCCAGTGCCCCATGAATCAAAATCCATTTCTTCCTCATCAATCTTTGAGTCCCGAATTCAACTTTCTAATTTCATTTACCCGATGCTAATTTGCTGGTGCCTCTGGTGGTAAACCCAAGATTATTAGTTTTTTGCGGGATTTCTAAACTAAATGGAATCCCTACAGTGTGGAAACAGGCCATTCAGCCCATTCCAATCTTCCAAAGAGTGTCCCATCCAAACCTATCCCCATAGCCATGCATTTCACATGCCTAACTCACCAACTTGCACATCCCTGGACACTACAGGCAATTTAGCATGGCCAATCCACCTAACTGGCACCTCTTTGGACTGTGGGAGGAAACCAGAGCACCCAGCAGATATGGGGAGAACGTGCAAACTTCACATAGACAGTTTGGAATTGAACCCAGGTTCCTGGCATTGTGAGGCAGCAGTACTAACCACTTAGCCATCATGCCACCCAACTAAGAACTTCTGAATTCAGAACAAGCAAATGGTCTTCCATGCATGTTTCCTGCATATGTTGTAAACTCTATAGTATAAACATCTTGTTCCATTAATGTTCCAGGACTTCAGCATTTTTGCTTGATTGACAATTCTATGAGTAGTAATATGAATAAATGTTTTGAAGGCTATTTTGAAGGGATGCTTGTTGGATTAATGAACACTTGAGTGGAAAGTTTTTTTTAAAGGGAACTTACAATGGCTGTTGTAATATTGACATTTTATGGGATTCCAAGAGGGGCAACTTAGTTTACCAGGAATTTGAATAATTTTCCTTTTACTTCATTAGCATTTCAAAAACTTACCAATATTATTATTTGGGATGTGAGTTCTCTACTTTATGGATACTGGATGAGTGAAAATGGAGGATGCATAGATGTTTGGAATGGCCGGGGATTCAAGAAAGGAGATGGGGTTGTAGTGGTGCATAAAGATGTAGCTATGCATAGAACATGGAGAACTAGAAGATGCATGTGTTCTTACTGGGTTTTTGGAGGATAGCATTGAAAAAGCATGGCGGCAGCCTAGTATTCATGGAGGATGGTGATGGAGTGAAAGCCATTAGGGCTAGGGGCCTAATGACCATGTAGAGATATGGCAAATGTTTCGGTGAATGGAAGATGGCCATCTAACCTGGTAACATTGCCAGCTGCCCAACCATGCTCCTTCTTCAGGCCTGCTTCAGGAAGCAGTGGCCATGACTCCAACCCAACACAATTCCATACGAACGAACTGACATTCAAGAGTGAAGAATGCAACATTGGGAAATGACCCAACTCACACCTCTTGATTCAAAGAAAAAGTTCTAACCTTTGAATTCCATTTACTTGATAGAATAAGACTCTGCAGTTTAAATTGTTCTATGTCTAGACCCAAAGCTAATTAGAACTGAGTTATAAGATAATATTCTTCCAAAGATATTTGTGCTGTTAATTACCATACTTGACTTTCTGTGATGAGCTTAGTTATCAGTTAATGTGGAAATCTAGCAGTTTTTAAAATGACATAGATGTTAGGCCTTGAAGACACCTTTGTAGACTGGCATAAATCGAACAGTAATTTCTGTAGATTTGCAATTTTCAAGATATCTCTGAATCTCTTAAATGGCTCTGTTCAAGCCACCCTTGATGTTTCCTATAAGAAATTGATTTCAGAAGTAAACCCCCACTCTCCAGCAGCAGAAACAGACCTGACTGTCCAGTAGCAGTATTAATCTCTACCTCTCCAGCACCAGGTCCATCCTCTCCAACACCAGGCCCATCTTCCAACTAATAAAGTTATCTTAATGATTAATTAAGGCCCCTTCCAGTATGCAAGACACCGATTGGAATGAGAGTAAGTGTTAACCTTTAATCATTATCGTTTCTATCTAAACAGTTTAGATTAGATTCCCTACAGTGTGAAAACAGGCCCTTTGGCCCAACCAACAAGTAACCCACCCAGGCCCATTTCCCTCTGACTAATGCACCTAACACTACAGCCAATTTAGCATGGCCAGTTCACCTGACCTGCACAACGTTGTAACTGCTGGAAGAAACCCACACAGACACAGGGAGAATGTGCAAACTCCAGACAGACAGTTACCTGAGGCTGGAATCAAACCTGGGACCCTGGCACTATGAGGCAGCAGGGCTAACCATTGAGCCACCGTGCCACCCTAAGATTAAGGAATGTTTCTTTAGTTTTGCTTATACCTACACACACACACACACACACACATTCTCTCTCTCTCAGTTATAAATACTGTACTGTACTGAAGTTTCATTTATTATTATCATTACTGTATTATTATATTGAAGATGTTTTAGGTAAAATATATACTATATACTAAGACAAACATTTGACTAATTGACGCTGGATGTGAACCGTGCATAACTGTTCCTACTTACATACAAATTCAACTTACAAACAGACTTAAAAATGGAACTTGTTCATAACCCAGGGACTTCCTGTACAGTGAATCAAATAGTACCAACAGAAATAAAAATTAAACAAATATACAATTGGCTGTTGACTCATTTTACACTGTCAAAATCAAGACATATACCTCTTTGGGTCTAACAGAAATCATACTCAAAAAAAATTGAACCTGTTTTATTTGTGTTTCTTTTAGAATAATGTCATGTGGAAAAGACAATCAACATTAAATAATATAATTCAAGAATTAGACATTGCCAAGAAAGCAACTGAATTTTTCTGTGGAGACTGTAATAATTGTAACAAGTCATGAAAAGAGATTGCTTAGGAACCTCTGAACAATGTCTGAACAATCCCTGCCATTGCTGATCATGTTGTATGAGCTCTCTGTACTACTGCTCACTATAAGGTAGATTTGTTGCCATCATCTTCTTTCAAAGTAGCAATCTATAGAGTCTGTTGGTCCTTTATGGGAAGGGGAAACCACCAATCTCTCTAAAGTGAAGAGGTTCTAGCCTTAAGTAAGCTGTAGTTTATTCAAGATAGCAACTATGTACAAATAACACTGATCTGATAGAGGTTGTTGCAGAGATTATGGGCAAAACCTAATTGGTAGGTTTTACTCCTTTGAGGTCCTAAGCTGTCCTCCTACTAAGTCTACATGACCCCAATATAGTGGGTAGTGCTTAAGGTAGTCTTCAGCATTAACCTTTTCAGCCCCTTACACCTCTTCACACCTCTGTGACATTCATAGATTTGTTGAAAAAACAATTCAAAACACTGTTCTCTAAAACAATGCTATTCATTTTAGAAAAGAAGATTGAAGAATAAAATACATATTATATCAGGCTTGTTTCTTCTACATATGAAAATTCTGAATATGTAATATTTTTAAGAATTGATCTGAAGCTTAAGCAGCATTCTCAATAGTTTAATACTTACGTTTTAAATTGCTGTGATTAAGATAGAAGTGGCTCATTCTTTCTCATAAATCAATGAAAGCCTGGTTAACAATGAAGCTGTGGGATTACTTGTGGTGCACAGAAGCACAAACACTGTAATGGAAGTACAAGTGGAAGGAGCAGTAAGTAAGAATTTCCTGTTGAGTACTAGTGACTACAATGTTATCTCTTGTTCTCTTGTCCAATTGTTCATTCTCTTCTCTTAATAGTTCTGAGGGTTATTTTTTATCAGCTGGACACTGCAGAAAATAAGACAGTATATTGATCATTTTTTAATAATAAAAATATCCTACTGCTCTCTCTCAGCGTGAGTGCAGTTTGATCTACTAGCAAAACAGATGGCCAGCACTGCCAATGCAGCCTTATTTATAGAGTTCCCATGTTACAGATATTTGGTAACATGCCAATAACAGAATACTTCACAAGATAAAAGGTATTGGTTCTACCAATATGGATATAAGGCTGATTAGCCAACAGGCAGCAAACAGTTGGGCTTAATCAGTCATTTTCAGGATGGCAAACTACTGGAGTGCCTCAGGGATTAGCGCTGGGACATCAACTATTTACAATTTATATCAATGACTTGCATGTAGTGACAGATTTCTTTGGAGTTAGTTTTGTTAAAAAACAGGATGATAGGTAGGAAAGCAAGCTGTAAGGAGGATATAAAGAGTCTGCAAAATGATACAGATAGGTAAAGTGAGTGAGCACAAATTTGGCACATGGAATAAATTGTGTCATTCTACATTTTTATAGAAAGGTTAAATGCCAGAATACTATTTAAATAGAGACAGGTTCCAAAATGCTGTTGTACAAAGGGATCTGGGTATCCTTGTACATGAATCACAAACAAAAACTGCAGGCACACCGTGTAATCAGGAAGGCAAATTGAATATTGGTCTTTATTACAAGGTGTGAGGTGCAGCATTGAAGTAGGAAAGCCTTGCTATAACTATAAAGCATATCAGTAGGACCATCCTGGAGTACTGAGTGTAGTTTTGGTCACCTTACCTAAAGATGGATCCACTTGCATTGGATGAGTTCAGAGAAGGTTCCCTAGGCTGCCAGTCTTGTCTTGTGGGGAAACATTAAGCACGTGGACATACAGTCATTGAATGATAGCATCCCTGTAGTGTGGATGCAGGCAATTCTGCCCATATCAATCCTCCAAAGAGCATCCTACCAATACCACCCACTACACTATAGTGCTGCATTTCCCATGGCTAATCCACCTAACCTGGACTGTGGGAGGAAACCAGAACACCCAGATATGAGAAAATGTACAAACTCGACACAGACAGTCAGCCAAGAGTGGAATCGAACCTGAGTCCCTGGCACTGTGAGGCAGCAGTCCTAGCCACTGAGCTGTCATGCTACGTGGTTGAAGTTGAGCAGAACGAGAGGTGATCTTATTGAAAATATAAAATTCTGAGTAAACTTTACAGAGTAGATGCTGAGAGATGTCTACTCTTGTGTAGGAATCCAGAACTAGGGACAAAGTTTAAAATAAGGTATCTTCTTTCAGCGGGTCATTAGCTTTTGGAACTCTCTTCCCAGTGAGCAGTAGAAGTTGGATCACTGAATATATTCAAGGCTAAATTAGACAGATTATTGATTGACAAAGGAGTTGAAGGTTAAGTGTGGGGGATGCAGACAGGAAAGTGCAATTGAGGACATTATCAAATCAGCCAGGAGCAGGTTCAAGGGACTAAATGTCTTACTCCTGTCACTGTTCCTCATGACTTCATATATTTTCAGCACTACATTTGAAACTCATGGGTACTGATTTGGTAGAACATCCATTTCAGCAGTCCTAACAGCATCTTATAAACTCTTACAAATCTTGTCACCCACTGCTGGCTATTCAAGAGCATCCCTTTGAGGTTGCCTTCTCCTCCTTTAAAGCAACTCCTTTCTTCATAGTTCCCATTTGACATTTTGACTTTGGTAGCAAATTACACGAAACATTATGTTTAGGACCGTAGTTCCCAATAACGTCTGTAACATGTTGAAACATTGGCAGTAAAGGAATATAACTGAAATACAATACACCTAAAGTCCATCGGCTTTATTAGCAATGTTCACATAAGGTAAACACTATTTCACAATTTGCTTTGATTTATTTTAACATTTTTCAATTTTGATTCAGGAGTCAGGATTCAGGATTCCCAGCTAGAGGATGCAGACACAGTAGAAATCTCAACTCCATGAACCCAGCTGTTAAAAATGACCATTCTTCTTTCCGATTTTCAGTCTGGTGGGGTGGACTGGAATGGGCCAGGCAAACTGAGAAAGAGCGTAAGTGACTGCTAGTTTCAGACGCGGGCTTGGTTGAAAGTCTGCCTTGATGCTCCTGTACTCTTGTCAATGTTTAAAGATAAAGATTAAAATATAAAACATCCTCCTGCTCACACCCCCTCAACCCCACAGGTTCTCATCCACCTGTGAACAGTAGACTGCTCCCAAACCTGACCTCACAAAGATGCTGGGTTTGGGACAAAGCCTTGGGTTTTGCAACTTCTTCCAGCATTTTAACTTTGGTGCAAACAATCTCTGTTGTGGGAAAAATCAAAACCTTAAATGATTCAATTCAATAGTATGCGATAACCTCTAGTACAGCCTTATTTTTTTACATTCTGTTTCATTTACTCTATTCTGAATTCAGATGATCTGTTAATTCATTTATGGTG
Organism: Hemiscyllium ocellatum; assembly: GCF_020745735.1. Taxonomy (NCBI): domain Eukaryota; kingdom Metazoa; phylum Chordata; class Chondrichthyes; order Orectolobiformes; family Hemiscylliidae; genus Hemiscyllium; species Hemiscyllium ocellatum. The sequence continues at coordinate 28,940,144 of NC_083411.1, forward strand.
CACAATTTTAATTTGCCTGTGTTGTTTGGATTGTTTAATTTAATGACCAGCAAATTAATTTCGTGACCGCGAGAAAAAAAGACTGAGTTTAAACCAAAAGTTGCTTTCCTGAGTTTACCCAATAGATAGATCACAATGTGTTCTGGCAACAGCTGGATAGATAAAAGGTGTTGTGAATGTTTGTTTAGCAGAAATCAATAGTTCTACTTTAATAAAAGAACCAATACAAAGATCCCAGCAAAATAACTGTAATTGTCACCACTTCTGCTGTTACATGGTACAAGAAATTAAGGCCTATTTCATCTCTGTACAATGCAGTGAAATCAGTAATAAAGCAGTAAATTATACAACCAATTCATCAGCAGGGATTCAGGATTCAGGTCTGATATTAAGCTCTTCAAATGTTCAGCATTTTATTTGCTTTCTTATTCTTTCTCACCGTTAGGCCAGTGAGATGCAATGTGAACCTACTGATAACCTGTATTAGTGACAAGATGTGTATGAAATTAAAGATTAACATTAGGGCATATATAATTCAGCAGTTCCATCATTTAACATGAAAGCAAAGAATGCGTGCTGACTTTCTGATTCCTCTTCAGAACTGCAGAACCTGAGTAGTCATAGAAATGTAATGGACAAAAAATCTACCAACTTTTGAACCCAGTACAAAAAAAAGTTCAAATGAAATATTTATAATCTAGCTGATGCAGCATTCAAACATTTCCTAAATGTTATGTTGTCATAATATTTTGAGAACATGCTTAACATTTGTAACCTTTTGTTTTCTTTAGTGTTAACTCACCTTTATGAGAAGGAAGATACAGGAATCCTTGTTTAGCTTTGAAAAGAGTTCATAGATCATTTATGAATAGATAGGTGCACAATGTTCACAAATGTACTGGGTCTCAGAATGTAGTACTAGTGTCTTGCAGTCTGCCTCACCTGCATCTATGGCATTTGTTGCACTGTGTGTGGTTTAGTTCCTCAGAAGGAAGATGACGATGGCTCATAACAAGAACTTAAGCATGGAGTATGTTAATATAGGAATGCTGCCACAAGTTCTGGGTGACCTGGAAACTCTCCTGATTTTAAGGGTATCAGAGCGTTTTACCAGTTGAGAACCAACATGTTTGGCTGTACTATGGTAGACCTTTCCTGATCATCAGGGCCTGAGATGATATTTGAACATGGAGCTTCTGACTCAGAGTTAGTACACGATCATTGTGCCACACGACCCACTTGGCCCTTATTGTACTTTCTCTTGCCATCAAGAACTGAATTTTCTGATTGTGAAATCTGGAGGAGAGTAGAATACAATGCCATTTCCTCACCATTTCTTGTTCTTTGGCAAAATAAGGAAACAAACACTTTGGAGACAATTATCCTCATCCCAGTCACTGTAATAGCGCCTTTGTTAAAGTATAGATAAGGCTGGTGAGCAGAAGATACAAACAACTATTTGTTATGTAGTTGCCATAACCAAGGCCTGGCTGACAAAAAGGAAATATCAGATGTTTAATAGACCTGTACAAAGACATGGAAGCAAACAAAGAAGGGGCAGCAATTTTGATCATAATAAAGATTATAATATTGGATAAGTAAAATATCCTTCAGGGTTAAAAATCAGAATCTATTTAGTTAAGTAACAATATGGGAGTTATTCCAATACCCGCTGTATTCCATAGGCCAACAAATGGAGACAGAGGAGAAGATTTGCAAGATAATTATTAAGAAGTGCAAGAACTAAGGAATACTGATAGTCAGAGACTTTAACCAAGTTCATATTGAATGAGGTAGTGATTGTGATATGCAAAAAGAAGGGAAGCATTTCTGAATACTGAAATGGATATATCAGTTCAGGTACTAGTCAATGGTTATTAAGTGGACTCTTCAATAGGAGATTCAGCGATGGAAATACCATTCATTATGATGGTTAGATTCTCTATTGTTGGGGATAGACATTGCCTGGCACCTGGGTAGTGCAAATGCTATTTGGCACTTATCAACCCAAGCGTGGATGTACTCCAGGACTCACGAAATATGAATATAGATGCCTCAGTATCTGAGGGGTTATGAATGGTTCTAAAAGTTATGCAGCAAATGCAGTGCATGTGCTTCAATCAAATGGCTGTCATCATTCAGGTGTACCTCCACAGTCTGTAAAGCATCTCATCCAATTTTAGTTCAAGGTATTGGTCACTAAGAGTTCTAGCAGGTCAAGTTCAGTCAGTCTGGGGCTTACAATTACATTAATAAGGATGCTTTGGAGACAACTCTCTAGAGCTGGGCCTTTCTCATTCAAAGTTGGCCTGCCATGGTAATCCAGGAGGTGGGTCCTGATGAGTCTTGGGGGCGTATCAAAGGGAAGTTCATAGAGAGTCCTGTGGAAAATGAAAAACGCAAGATTAGCAATAGAGTTTATTGAACTGGGTCAGAAAGGTAATGATTATAGTGAAATAGGGCAATTCAAGAAAGAAGTGTGAGATTTCATAGAGTATGGGGTGGATTGGGGAACTCTGGGAGGGAGGTTGGGTTCATATTTCACAATAATTTTGACCTCTACATGAGGGCAGCGTATGGCCAACAAGGACATGGCAATTTGCAAAGTTGAGGGCCGGGGAGACAACAGTTACAAAAAGGGGTGGAAAGGAAACAGGGGGCTGACAGATTATTTTGCATACACGGATAGCATCACAAAAGGGAACATGAAGGAATGGGGGAATTAAGCTACATCTCAGGAAGAATCTGCAAGTTCCTCACAAGAACGTGAAGTTGAAACCTTGCTACCTTCAATCCAAAGTCAATTCATGATAATGATACATAAAATGTCTGCCAATGTATGCTGAGTGGGCTGAGTAAGTTACTGGTTTTCTCCTTGGAATGGAATAAAATTGGTTTAATTTAAAGCTCAGCTGGAATAATTGAATTAATTTCACATTCACTGATTCAGCAAGGCCACCCATCTGTCTTTTATCATGTGATTTAATGCTATACTATGAGTTTGAATATAAAGACACAAGGAAAAGTGAAGAAATGCTTGCAGGCTTATACATCAAAGTACACTGTTTGTTACAAATTCATCCTCAATATTGCTCTATATGGTCATCATAAAAGTAGCAGGATCTGATCTTATAGTTGCATTCAGTGTGAGATGTGAGAGCTCAAGTATAAAGTTTCTGAAATGATTTTCTCATTCTGAAAATTCCCCACAGATAATAACCTCATGCATCTGATGAGGAAGTCACCATAGGTGGAATCCTTGTGGTTTTGTTTCAATGCAAAGACAATGTTCAAGGATAGAGCAATTTCAATGGAAAGAAAAGTAACCTCCAGTGACTGGAGACAGCCTCCAGAGGGAGGAGCACGAGGTGAAGACCCCCCTGAGGAGGCAGAAGAGAAGGATGAGATCCCAAACCCACAAGCCTTGTTGTCATTTCTACATCTCTTAGGATCACAGTACTGATACAGGTCTGTGAGATGAGTTACCTTATTTCATCCTTTTTTAATTTGGACATTGAATTTATGCCTTTTCTGTTTAAAATTTCCACCCGTGATATTCCCAAAAAATTATTTGTTTTGCCTATCTGTCAGTGTTATGTGTGAATGAATGTGTTTGTGTGTGTCTGTTTGAATTTAAAGGAGATACTGATTAGTTTTTAATGATCTGTTTCTACCACACGTTAGAGGATAAGCTTGTTATAATAAATAAGTTATTTTCTTGTTCACTGATGAAACCTGTTGTGAGATTAATTTATGTTAGACCATAATTGCAGTCAAGCACTAACCACTCTGGGAAATAAATTGGTCATACTTTAAATTTCTGATGACCTGTGGAGTAGTGGCATTAATTTCCAATACACTATTCCAGCTCATGATAATGCAGGTGAGTAGGAAGAGCAAAAAAGCAGGAAGGGTTACCAGCTTGGCAGGATAAGATGGGTGAGAACTACATGATGGACATGATGCTTGCAATAATGGGAGTTGTACTGCATAAGCCTTGGTGAGAAGCTTATGCAATGTCAAGTGCATGGTGATCCTGGGAATGTGAGGAAGTGGAAAGAAGATGGTGATATTTAAACTTTGCAGAGCATAAAACGTTAACCATCTTCCTGCACTGCTGTGCATTGTTTCACCAGGACACTGCATTGACTCATGCCTCTATTTTTGTCCAGTTTGGTGGAATCTGTTGGTATAGTCTATGATGTTCGTCAGCAGGAAAATGCTCAGTCCAACCATCCTCCCCTACTACCCCATCCATTGGTATCTCCAGGTTCCTGTCTGCGAACTGGTATTTTTTAGGCATTTCCTGGATGATACCAGTGCAGGACCACAGTGTGAGGAGTAGTTCCAGATTTGAAGCATCGAAAATGCTGTGGAGCTAAGGTTTGAATATAACAGCTGCAGCATGCATGGTGCAGAGCCCAGCGAGTTCTCCATGATTGAACAATACAGGCACAACAGAGAATGGCTCCACAATTCATGAGATGAAGGGTGGAAGACTGCATGAGAAAAGTCACCATGTGACATGGAAGACTGGGCACCTTGAATCTCACTCAAAAGAACACTTAGCAAAAGAAAAAATAAGAAATTTTGTCCAATATTTCCGATGACTTGAGTGTTGAGAACCAGAAAACCCAGATTTTAGATAATTGGCAAAAGAAGCGGGGTAACATGAGGAAAACATTTTATGTACATCTGGATTTAGAATCTGAGTTAAACTAGGTGGGTGGATACAAATTCAGTTGCGTACTAGTAATATCAGTGAACTAGCAATCCTGACCTCCAGTCTAATGTTACAAGGACATAGATTGAATCCCATTACCACAGATGGTGAAATTTGAATTCAATAAAAACAAAATTTGCAATCAAAATCTAGCCTAACAGTGACCATGCAACTACCGTGGACTGTCATATAAAAAAAAATCTGGTTCATTAACATCCTTTAGGGTCAGAAATCTGTTGTCCTTACCTGGTCGGGCCTACATGTAACTCCAAATCTACAGCAATGTGGTTGACTGTTAATTGATCTCTAGGGAAACTAGGCATGGACAATAAATGCTGACCTAGCCAGTGCCATATGCCATGAACGAATAAAGAAAGGAAAAGTAACTTTCAGAAGAGGATTGCATAAATGCTTGAAATAAAAAAATGCAGGAATGTGGCAAAGGAGCAGAGGAGTAGACTAACTGGATTGCTATTTGGAAAAGCCATTGTAGATGCAATCAGGCAATGTGCTGTGTTTTCTATAATCCTATAACCCTATATTTGTTACCATGTCAGAAATCAGGAGCCCAGTTATTCTCCATCACTATTTAATGTATCTAACAGCTTTCTTGTAAGTAGACCTTGTGCAAAACAATGAATGGAATAAGATAATAGACAATAGACAATAGGTGCAGGAGTAGGCCATTCTGCCCTTCGAGCCTGCACCACCATTCAATATGATCATTCTGATCATCCTTAATCAGTATCCTGTTCCTGCCTTATCTCCATAACCCTTGATTCCACAATCCTTGAGAGCTCTATCCAACTCTTTCTTAAATGAATCCAGAGACTGGGCCTCCACTGCCCTCTGGGGTAGAGCATTCCACACTCCACTCTCTGGGTGAAGAAGTTTCTCCTCATCTCTGTCCTAAATGGTCTACCCCGTATTTTTAAGCTGTGTCCTCTGGTTTGGCAGATTGTAAACACAAAGTTAGTGCATAACACTACAGTAATGTTTATTGTCAAACAAAGACAAAAGCTGAAACTTGCAAGCTGCATATGTCATATCTAATGTCCATGGGACTGTGACATTTTTGGTTAATTTCAGTAGATGAAGGTAACTTAAGCTGATTGCTAAAAATCACACAACAGGTTATACTCCAACAAGTTTATTTTAATGCACTAGCTTTCAGAGCACTACTCCTTTATCAGCTGGTTGAGGAGTATAAGAACGTAAGACATAGAATTCATAGCAAAAGTTTACAGTGTGATGCAACTGAAATTATATATTGAAAAAAACCTGGATTGTTTGTTGAGTCTCTCATCTTTTGGAATCACCATGTTGTTTTCAGTTTTTTCATATGTAAATCACAGAGCTTTTTTAAAGTTACACTCTCAAATGAACTTTAACAATAGGTGCCATGTCATCTCAGATAACGCATTGAAGGTGTGAGGCTGTCTGTGCCCCAATGTTCAGACTGACTCTATTTCTAAAAAAGGGATTTACAGAATCTTACATGGATTCATGTAGATTTTGAGCAAAATAAAATATAATTCTGCAAGTACTAATTCACCCCACAAAAGTATATGTGACTTTGTACGTGTGTGTGTGTATGGTGGTATAGTGTCTGTGAGAGTGTGTATGCGTATGTGTATGTGTACACTGTGAGTATCAGTGTAAAGGGGTATAAATCTGTGAGAAGATGAGTGTGTGGGTGTGAGTGTGGGGAGTGTGCATGTGTGAGCGTATGAGAGAAAGATTGTGTATAAGAGAGGGTCTACATGAGTGTATGGGACTATAGGAATGTGAATCTGTGTGAGGGACAGAGAGTGTGTGTGTGCAGTGCAGTGGGGTCACCTGTAGTGTGACATGAACCCTAGGTCCCAGTTGAAGCCATCCCCATGGCACTTGGCCACTTTGCATTGTTGGCTGTCCCAAAGTTCGCCTCGGATGATGGTTACCCGAAGGTATGGGGTTGAATGTCCAGGAATGCTGAAGATTTCTCCGACTGGGAGGGAACACTCTGGACACCACACAACAATCAACAGAGAGGAATGTTCCCTCCCAGTCAGAGAACACTTCAGTGGTCTGGGACAATTGACTTCGGACCTTTGGGTGACCATCTTCCAAGGCATACCTTGGCACAGCCAACAACACAAAGGGGCCACTCCCACAGACCCATACAGTCACACAGACCGTCTCTCATATACAAGTTCTCTCTCATACGCTCACACATGCACTCCCACACTCACACCCACACATGCACCCTCTCACAGATTTACACCCCTTTACATTCACACTCACACAAGATTTGGAGGTGCCAGTGTTGAAATGGTGTATAGAAAGTTAAAAATCACACAACACCAGGTTATAGTCCAACAGGTTTATTTGGAAGCACTAACTTTTGGAACGCTGCTCCTTCATCAGGGGGTTGTGGAGTATAAGATCATAAGGCACAGAATTATAGTGTATGTGTGTGAGTGTAGGAACCTATTCCAATCATGCACCACAGAGATGTCTTGTATAAAATTACCATTGAACAGGCTTGTAAAAATAGTTTCCAAAAATGTGGAAAGTTTTTGAAAATTAGTGCTTCCAAATAAATCTGTTGGACAATAACCTAGTGTTATGTGATTTTTAACTTTGTACACTCACACACATACACACAATCTCTCACAGACACTCATATGCCTCCCTGCCCACGCGCACATGCACACATATAAGTTTGTGGGGTGAATTTGTACTTGCAGAATTATATTTTATTTTGCTCAAAAACTGCATGAATCCATGTAAGATTCTGTAAATCCCTTTCATAGATTAGAGTCAGTCAGAACACTGGGGACAGACATCCTCACACAGGGCACCTCACGCCTTCAGTACATTATTTGAGACGACATGGCACCTATTTTTAAAATTCACTTGAGAATGTAACTTTTAAAAAAATGTTCCGGGATTTATATATAAAGAACTGGAACCAACATGGTCATTCTAAAAGATGAGAGACTTAACAAACAATCCAGGTCTTTTTCAATATACAGAGGCACCTCGATTATCCGAATATCAATTATCCGAATTTCGGTTTATCAGAAGGAGATTTCAAGGTCTCGATAGTAACATTACATCAAAGAGATGTTTCATCCCTGATCGAGTCTTTTGTTTACAATGATTAAAAATGAACACGGCTTACAGAAATGCAGCTGAGAACAGTCCTGAATATAGATGGAAGCCTAGGCACTGTCTCTAAATGACTGACCACCTAACCCCTCTCTCTCTACACCCTCCCACACTTTCATGGAGTTCTGCGTAGAGGTGTACCCTAAACCCCCTTCCCTAGGTAATTTCTCCAACTGTCCTGTACAGGACGAATGTGGAACTTAGAACATAGAATATTGTAGAGCAGTACAGGCCCTTCGGCCCTCGATGTTGCGCCGACCTGTCATATCAATCTGAAGCCCATCTAACCTACACTATTCCATGTATGTCCTTGTCAATGTGTGTGTGTGTGTGTGTGCGTGCGTGTGTGCGTGCGCGTGAGCGCTATTTTGTTACTCACTCCCCCAAAGGCAGCAGCAATCTTACTGTTGGTGTCCAGTCCGGCTGCCCAGGAGAGGGGCTGGGGGGGAGGGTGGGTGTGGATGGAAGGGATCACAGGGCTGACAGGGGTGATCTCTTATAGGGGGCGGTGGTGCAGAGTGGTTGTGTTGGACGGGATGGCAGGGGCATGGATGTGGGTGCAGACAGTGGGTGGGGGCAGATGGAGGGGCAGTGTTAGACTGGGTTGTGGGGGCAGATGGGGGCTGGGGTGGGAGTGGATGGGGGGTGGAGTTGGATGGGTTTGGGAGGGTGGACAATGGGTGAACGGGAACGGGGTTGGACGTGGTTGAGGGAGGACGGGGATGGGGGTGGGGACAGATGGGGATGGAGTTGGACGGGCTTGCAGGTATGATTGGAGCAGGGGTGGGCGAGGATGGGAGTGGGGTTGGACGGTTTTGGGGTGGCGGATGGGGGATGGGTTGGAGGGGTTGAGGATGGATGGGGACAGGTTGAACAGAATTGGGGTGGACGGGGCTGAAGGTGGACGGGGAGAGGTTGGACAGGGTTGGGGGTGGATGGGGTTGGGGGTGGACGGGGTGGGGTTGGACCAGCTTGGGGTGGGCGGATGGAGGCTGGAGTGGGGACAGATGGTGTTGCTGGAAGGTGTTTGGGGGTCCACGAGCGGTGTGCTGCTGCCTAGTTTCCTGAACGAGGAGTGGACAATCCCATTGAACTGATGCTGCGCATCCCTTACTCACAACCATGTCTCTGCTCAGACACAAACCCTGAGACAGAGAGAGGGAGCAAGGCAGGGAGAGGGAGGGAAAAGGAAACTTCAGAAAACTCCGAGCCCCAGAGGAGAGGCATTGAATCAATTACAGAGGAACCTCGATTATCAGAACACCAACGATACAAAAATCGGATTATCCGAAGGAGATCTCGAGGGCCCCATTGAAACATTGCATCAAAGACGTGCTTCCAACAGCGATCACATCTTCTCTTTACAGCAATTAAATGGGCACCGTCTCCAAATGACTGTGTGCCCACCCTCTCTCTGTCCCCACACTTTCCCTGGAGTTCTACATAGGTGTGTACTCTAAACTCTATGCCTAGATAATCTCTCCAACATTGTCCCGTAAAAGTCCAAATGCTGCAGTAACCAGTTGCGTGTGTGGCTAAGGGTGTGTGTGTGTGTGTGTGTGTGTGTGTGTGTGTGTGTGTGTGTGTGTGTGTGTGTGTGTGTGTGTGTGTGTGTGTGTGTTATTTAGAGACTTACCCGACAAAGGTAACTGCAGCATCAGCAGTCTTGCTGTTGGTGTACAGTCTGGCTGCCCTGGCAAGGGGGTGGGAGTGGATGTGGTTGGGGGGTGGGAGTTTTGGGGGTGGGGCGTGATATTGGATGGTGTTGTGGGCAGTGTTGAATGGGGTTGAGGGGAGGGGGTCGGTGTTGTATGGGGTCAGGAGTGGGAGGAGTGGTGTTGGGTGCAGAATTGCATGGGGTGGGGAGCAGGGGGCTGTTGGGGGCGGGAGGCTGTGTTGCACAGGGTGGGGAGTGGGGGGATGTTGGGGGATGGGGGCAGTGTTGCACGGGGTGGGGAGCGGGGGGTGTTGGGGGCAGGGATTGGTGTTGCATGGGGTGGGGAGCGGGGGGGTGTTGGGGGCAGGGGGCAGTGTTGCATGGGGTGGGGAGCAGGGGGGTGTTGGGGCAAGGGGCGGTGTTGCACAGGGTGGGGAGCAGGGTGGTGTTGGGGGCAAGGGGCTGTGTTGCACGGGCTGGGGAGCAGGGGTGGTGTTGGGGGCAGGGATTGGTGTTGCACGGGGTGGGGAGCGGGGGGGGGTGGGGGGCAGGGGGCAGTGTTGCATGGGAGCAGGGCTGTGGGGGGCAGTGTTGGATGGGGTTGGGGGTGGGGTGGCGGTGTTTCATGGGGTTGGGGTGTGTTTGGGGAGGGGTTGTTGGAGGCAGTGGGTGGTGTTGCACAGGAGCAAGGGGCGGAGGGTGGTGTTGCACAGGGTGGGGAGCGGGGGGGGATGTTGGGGGCAGGTGTTGATGTTGGGGCAGGGGGCGGTATTGCACGGGGTGGGGAGTGGAGGGTGTTGGGGCAGGGGGCAGTGTTGCATGGGAGCAGGGCTGTGGGGGGCAGTGTTGGATGGTGTTGGGGGTGGGGTGGCGGTGTTTCATGGGGTTAGGGTGGTGTTGGGGTGGGGGTTGCTGGGGGCAGTGGGTGGTGTTGCACAGGAGCAGGGGAGGCGGAGGATGGTGTTGCACGGGGTTGGGGATGTGGGGCCAGTTTTGGGGGCGGTGCAGTGTTTGATGGGGGTGGGCTGAAAATGTGTTGCTGGAAAAGCACAGCAGGTCAGGCAGCATCCAAGGAACAGTAGTTTCGACGTTTCGGGCATAAGCCCTTCTTCAGGAATGAGGGGTGGGGCCCTCACGCGCTGTGTACTTCTGCAGTCTCTTGAATGGGGAGCAGACTTTAAAAACACCAATCCCCAGAGGAAAGGCATTTAATCAATTAACTGAATAATCGATTATCCGAATGAAATAGTGTCCACCCATCATATTCGGATAAGCGTGGTTCCCCTGTAACCGAATAATCAATTATTCCAACAAAATAGTCCCCACCCATCTCATTCAGATAATTGAGGTTCCTCTGTACAGTTTCAGTTGTATCACACCGTAAACTTTTGCTATAAATTTTGTGTCTTATGATCAACCATCTGATGAAGGAGTAGTGCTCTGAAGGCTAGTGCTCCGAAATAAACCTGTTGGACTATAACCTGGCATTGTGTGATTTTTAACTTTGTACATCCTAGTCTAACACCATCACCTCCAAATCATAAGTTAGTTGCCTGATTAAAACAAATGGAATATAGTACACACTTCGCACGTTCAAAAAAGCATCCAGTTACTTCTGCCAATAACTAAGACACAGATTTCTATTTTTACAAGCCTGTTCAACGGTAGTTTTGTGCAAGACATATCTGTGGTGCATGATTGGAATAGGTTCCTAATAAATTAATGAAAGCAAAACAATTTCCATAGAATTGCACTTTTTTTTGGCTTTAGGCTAAGCCTCATCTTTGTCAAATAATAGCAATTACTTTATTTGCTTCTGTGCATCTTCCAGGAATTATTTGGGTGCAATAACAAGTATGAAAAATTATTGTTATGTTATTTTTATGTTATTCAATTTGAAGCAAAATTATAGACTTTCAGGTGATTATAACATTGCAGGCTAAACTTTTCCATCTGTCAAAATCTTTCCACATGTTTGGAACTTTAAAATGCTGGTCAATTCCTTCTATTAATTTTCATGATATTTAATTTGTAAAACTTCCAATACATTTTGCAGAATGTAGCTAGACAAAAGTTCCAAAATAACAAATACTCCAATGTGTTTTATGTTTTATAATATGACTATATATATAGAAATGCATTTAAAGCTTGTAAGCCATTAACTAAAATTGAGGTAGATCAGGTTGATCCCGTAGGGATTTCTATGGTCTATGGTGTAATTCTATGGTCAAATGTTCCAAAAATACCATTGCATTAGGCATTGTTCTTCATAACTATTACAGTGGATTTCATTTTCATTGGTTAACTGTGCTTTTTTATTCATTATGTGTGCTTGTATGATACACAATCTTCCTCTACAGCTGAATTCTGAAGGATCCAAGAGGTGATTAAACATTTAGCAACTTCTGCACTGGCTACATGAGAAACTTAACAAACATCAACAGGGCGAATTTGTGCAAAGGTGGAAAAGGCTGTTCTATAAAACCCAAGCAAAATAATGGTGTCTGAATTTTACCAGAAATCAGCTTGGTATCAGTTTTGACAAGGTTAGATTAGATTACTTACAGTGTGGAAACAGGCTGTTCAAGTCCACACCAACCCAGACCCATTCCCCTACATTTACCCCTGCCCCTAACACTACAGGCAATTTAGCATGGCCAATTCACCTAACCCGCACATCTTTGGACTGTGGGAGGAAACCAGAGCAAACCCACACAGACACAGAGAGAATGTGCAAACTCCACACAGTCAGCCGTCTGAGGTGGGAATTGAACCTGGGTCTCTGGCACTGTGAGGCAGCAGTGCTAACCACTGTGCCACCGTGCTGCCCAATTCCTGTTCTTGGCAGGTTTCTCTCCATGAGCCCTAGAATGTTTTCTGATGCTTTTCTTTGCAGCTTGCCTCATTACCCATGCCCTGTTTTCGATAGCGCCCTGCTCATCTATCTTCCCTTTTACTCATAGTGAGAATAGCAATTGCAAGAGTGCCAGTAGTGGGAGTGCTATATAATGTCAGGACTTTCAGGAATGCTTGGCACTGGCCCAACAATGCACCAGGTTATGTGGTGCCAGTCAGGAGCTGCCCTTCACAGTGTATGCAATTGGGGGGAGAACCAATATAAAGCTTTTCTGAATGCACGGAGGTGGCACATCTCAGCATGAATACACACGCACATTCATAAATGTATTACTACTTAAGAATCAAGTTACGCATTACTTGCTCTTACCATCTCCGAACTCTGACTGAGGGACTGTGACTCTTTCTCCAATACCCAATTTAGTCTAGCATTTTCTGATTCAATGTAGGACCATCACATATTGGAAATGATTAAACTTTTGAAAATATTCAGTTTTATTCAGCAAGAGCAAAAGCAAAAAAAAATCTTAAGCTTTATTTGCTTCTGGGAACAGTCATGCTCTGCTTGCCTTGTGAGCAGCATCAAATGTGCAGATAATGAGTCATAACTACACCCAGCTCATTTCTATTGGAATTGGGTGTTAATTATTTGTAGTTGCGACTGTACTCTATCATACAGAAGATGATATTCCTCCTACTGACTCTCCTCACCTTCCTGTTTGGATGACAGGTACTGCATTCTCAGCTCTACAGCATTCATCTCATCTCCTCGTCGCCTGCTCAAGTTGCGCAGAGTACAGCATATTACGATTATGCAACTCTAAAGAAGACATCAGCTATGGTTGCGGAAAGTTGCTGTTCCCTGTTATCCTTGTATGGCACTGGCCCTTGACAGTTTAGCATACTCTCCATGTGGTGGGACACAAAATACTCTGATAAGAAGAGCCATAGAATGCCTCTACACAGACCTTTGATATAGGAACCTCATCCCGACAAATGTAGTAAAAGCCATGTTGCTAGGAGATTACAAATGCTGTTTAATTATTGAAACCTTGACTCCCTCACCCTCTACATCATCCAAGAAAGGCAGAATTGCATGAAAGAGCATGTTAGTGAATAAATGAAATTGAAGGAAGGGCATGCCCTTTTACAACTGATGAGATTTTAGATTGTCCATGTGAATTGTGGCCTGTCGGTGCCAATGTTCAAGTCACCAGTGATTGTTTCTTCATCACAGAGATGACTATCTGCTACCTGCAATGACCAACAATATGGTCAAGATTGCTAGTGACCAGGATTTCTAGCCTACACTGTAGGTCACCGCTTGCAATTCACATGCAGGGTATTATGAAGACAATTGCCTTCATCCTGTAATGTTAAAATGCCTGATTAATGCACTTACCTTTCACATGATTAGACAGAAGAAAACACCTACTCCACCCACCTCAGGTGTGGTCACAAATGTTTTCCATTTCCATGGCACATTTATGATGCATGAAGCCATGGTGTGGTACAGTGACTTGTACACACAGCCTGATAAGCAAGGGACCCCTCACTTCAACTTCCATATTCCTTACTCCTTCATATTCTGTGTCGATCCTGTCAGCATTGACCTTCCACATATTCCCATATACTCCTTGAATTACGATTGTCACCTAACATTATTCCCTGAGCCCCGCCTCTTTAGTGTGATCATGTCAACCATCATCCTGCACTTCATCTCCATCAAAGTCTGGATTGTGGATGTTGATGACTCTAATTACCAATAGTAAATCATGTCCTCCAAAACAGCATTGTCTCTCCCCTTAGATGTAAAGTATCCCACCCTTCATGATTATTGCTCTCTCTGCATCCATTTGCATACTGCCTCCAATCCACAGAACTGACTCCCCCAACCATTCTAACCCAGCAGTGATGCCTGGTATTTCATCAAGCTGATCCCTAGAACTTATTGTGGTCTACTCCCTTCCTGACTAAATTGGACTGCCAGTCCCAATTAATGAGTGACTGGACCCCTGACTGATCTGTGTGCAGGTCTCCAGCTGGCCTACCACAACTTCCTGAACTGATTGCACTAGACTGCAGGACAGACCATGCCCCCCCCCCAGGACTATAATGTTATGGAGCCCCCCCGACCTTGGACACGCCAAGTGGCCCACTGACTGTATCCAAGCTTCGGCACTGATGACTTGAAGACTGCCTATGTCTTTTAGATTTGAGACATGGCCAGTTGGTTGATGCACAGGCAATATGTTTGCCATGTATGCTGTTGCTAGGTATGAGATTGAGATATGTTGATTTTCCAGCACTATGTCTACCCCATTGACTGATCATTGCTGAAAACCACAACACGGTGAGATGCAAGTATGGTGAGCCTTTAAACCCTGGATGAGAGGTAAAAACACAAAAAGGCAAGGTAAGGCAGTGATACTGCAAGTGTCCAAGTAGGCACATATTGAGTGAGCAGTTAGAAACCAAGACAGGAGCCTTGAGAAGCAGCCTTTTCCAATCCATGGGACAATCCTTGTCCTTGTGGACAAAGTGATTTTGCAGCAATGTTACAATGAAAGGCCCTGGTGCACCTGAAAATACCATCAATCTGAAAGCAACCTGTAATATATAGTCAAATTTGTAGCTATTACCGACCAAGGAAACTTATGGCTTACCTGTGATGTCATTCCTTTGTGTTGGGCCCCCTGATCTTAGCTTCAATTTATCCCGTTCAAAAAAACCTACAAACTATGAGCCAAAAAGCAACAAAAAGAACACTTTCCCCTCTGTGCTAAATTCCCACTTTGACTCCAAATTCCCTGAACTATGTACTCACTCAAGCCACTTCTCACTCTGGATGTGATCTCTTCTTCCTGACCATGCAATGCTAACAGAATAATGCTTTGTAATGCTAGAAGGCATGGAATCAGGCTGTGTGGTTAAAATTGTAGCTGGAGCCTTAATATAATTTAAGAGCCCCTTGGAAAAAATTATTGCAAGGAGACAGACATGAGCAAAACACACCACATAGTATGAAGAATGAATTGATTAAACGGGATTAAAATATATGATGGTAGATACTTAAGCAATAGAAACTATTTCAGAATTATTTCACAATTTGTGACAAATATACATTCCCTTGAGGAATTAAAGTACACCATAAGAAAACGGGTCAAGCTTTTAATAGTGGTATTAGTTTAAAGGAAGAAGTTTATAAAGTTACAGAAAAGAGAATGCAGTATGCCTGATGATTGAGAGACCTTTGGAATACAGCAAAAGATGGCCAAAAGATTGCTAATGAAACAGAAAAAATGTGTGTAATCTACAGAGAAATATTTGAATAAAGGAAATAAGGGAAAGGCAGAGACATTTTGACACTTGGTATCTGTCTTCCTCGCAGCTAACACAAGAAAATGTTGAAATGGCAGGCAACTAAAAGACCAATGAGAACAAGGAAATTAATGATCTGGTGAAGGGGTGTCCGTCTCTGTCCATCTCTGATTCTCTCCTTCACTTCCTTGACTTCACTGTTTACACTTCTGGGAATATGCTATCCATTAATATCCATTTTCAAATCCACTGACTTCTACAATTATCTAAACTACATTTACTTGACTCTGCTTCCTGCACAGACTCCATTTCATTCTCCGAGTTTCTTTGTCTCCCTTGCACCTGTTCCAGTGATGCCACCTTCCTCTCACTGGGGATGAACAAGGGAATCACAGTCTCAAGATAAAGGATTGACCAGTTAGGACTAATGAAGCAACAGTTGTTTCTACACAAATGATTGGAAGTCTTAGGAATTCTCCACTCCAGATTGTGATGGTGATGGTTGCGCAGTACTGAGTAAATTCAAGATACAGTTTGAATGAATTTTGTGTACTAAAGGAATTAAGGGGTATGGGGATAATGCAGGAAAGTGGATGGAAAAGATCAGCCATTTGCTTTCTGAATATGTGAGTGAACTCAAAAGGTTGAAAAGCCCTCATTGTTCCTCGTTCTTATGTCTTTACAATTGCATCAGCCATTACAAATGCAATGTGACATGTCCCGAGGCTTGACTTTGTGTCAGAAAACAGGAGGGAACCTTACATCTTTTTGTCACTTCAGCTCCTGAAGGAAATAAATTTTTACTGATTCACCACCAGGGAAAAAAAGTATTAGTCAATGGGAAGGCTGTTAAAAATCTCTAAGTACATATTGTGCTTGCAAATATCATCATAAAAAAATTCATTACTTAATGTGCTTGAAATCGTTTAGGAGTCAGAGAGGAATGACTTTTGACTTGGTGTACGCTATATTGACTGCCTGTATCATGACTTTAATGGAAAATATAAAAAAGTAGGATGTATAATGGGCACCCATCTGATACTGCCACTTTTGCATCTCTGCCAAAACTGGTATTAACCCTAAAGAGATATTCATATTAATAGATGTATTATATCACAAGTGAGTAAGCTGCAACAATTAAACTGATGACTGAAAACGCATTATTGTAGCTCATATGATTCACTGCGGGAAAATGAACACCAGGAGGCCCACTCTGTTGCTCATTTAATGCAGCCATCAAATTGTGGCAGTATGTCTCTCTGTAAATTCTGTGGTTGTTGCAGAAACATCTGGATTTCAAAACTACACTTTAGCAAATGCATTCCTGTATTACACCTCTTACCACTTTGTGCATTAGATTAATTGGCAACGTCATCAAAATATGTAAAGTGCCCATTTATATACCTGCATTTCGAGGTCAAGGCAAATGCTAGGGCAGGCTCTTAGTAGCTCAGTGATGAACTCACCACTTCTAAACTGTTGGAAAAAGCCCCTAAGTAACATTATTTTACAGCTTGCTATTGTTCATATGCTTTTGTTTATTGAAACAGTGTTTAGGTGATGTTGCCAATTAGATGCAATTTGCTGAATCATATGCTCATAGTAATCAAACTGGCCCCAGGTTCAAACTCTATGGAGTTAGTTAATCACAATGAAGCTGGTGCCCCGAGTTCAGAAAACATTGCCCAATGTAATGTTTATTGCAGTGCTTGCAGGGCGTTTTGAGTATGACCAAAAATTCCATGTCAGATGCTATGTCATTTGCCCTTCACTCCTGCCTAGAACATCTTGACACCAAGAACAGCTATGTAAGAATCCTACTCATTGTCTACAATTCAGCCTTCAACACTATTATCCCCTCAAGACTGATTACTAAACTTAGTGATCCCGGACCAAGTCCCGCTCTCTGCAACTGGATCCTCAGTTTCCTGACCCACAGGCCACAATCAGTGAAGACTGGGGACAATATTTCATCCTCACTAACACTCAACATTGGAGCCCCCAAGGGTGTATACTCAGCCCCCTACTGTACTCACTGTTTACCCATGACTGCATCGCTAAATACCAGACTAATGCCATTTACAAGTTTGCTAATGACGCCACAATAGTCGGTCGAATCTCAGATGGTGACAAAACTGACTACCGACAGGAGTTGGAAGATCTGGAAAAATGGTGCACTGAGAACAACCCAGTACTCAATGCCAGCAAAACCAAGGAACTCATTATTGACTTAGGTGGGATGTTACTCATGCCCCCCTACACATTAACAGCACTGAGGTGGAACGAGTGGAGAGTTTCAAGCTCCTGGGAGTGGTCATCAACAACAAGCTTTCTTGGATCTTCATGTGGAAGCATTGGTTACAAAGGCCCAACAACATTTCTTCTTCCTCAGGCAGCTGAGGAAATTTGGAATGATAGCGAATACCTTTGCTAACTTTTATAGGTGCGCCATCGATAGCATTCTGTCTGGATGTATCACTACCTGGCATGGCCACAATGCCACTCAAGATTGGAGATGGTTACAGAGAGTGGTAAACTCGGCCCGGACAATCATAAAGACCAACCTCCCATCTATATAATCCATCTACCAGGCCCTCTGTTAAGGAAAGGCCACCAGTATTCTCAAAGATCCATCCCATCTTGGCAAAGCTTTTCTACGACCTCTACCATTGGGAGAAGGTACAGAAGCCTGAACACATGCACCAGCTGGTTTCAAAATATTTACTACCTTACTGTTGTTAAAATATTGAATGGACTCACAAACTCTTAGCATTCGCCTATACCTGTGTTTTGTTTTTTGCTGCTGTTTACCTATTATTTACTTATCTATGCTATTTACCTATGTGATCTGCATGTATTGCTCGCAAGACAAAGCTTTTCACTGTGCCTTGGTATACGGGACAAAAAATTCAATTCAATTCAATTCAAATGACATTCGTTCTGCTGGTTGTTGGTATGGGAACCTTTGAATTCATTAGGAGCTGTTTCAGTTTGGTGGTAGGTTTGTGGGCTATCATGATGCCTCAGGGCCGGAGTAGTCTGGTCAAACAGCAGGAACCTAGCTCCAGGATACATGAGCACCAACTAGCCACCAAAAGACATGACTAACTATCAATAGTATCCATACACATAGACAAAAAGGTACAGCAGTTCAACTGCGACAATATATCCATTCTGGGACAGGCTGAACAAAGACACACACAGGAATTCCGAGAGGCCTGTCTTTCAATTTGGAATTCCATTAACAAACATGTCGATTTGGACCCCATTTACCAAATGCTCAGAAATTGACCTGGAAATGATATCACTGATCACAACAAACTGAGACAGATAAATAGCAAGTGGCACAGAACACCAACGCTTCACCAGAGACTCACTGATGATATTACCTAGCAGAGTGCTGCAGAGATGTCAGTCCAGGGTCTGGCCCATTCGCATTTGAGTCTGTTCTGTCTCCATGGTTGCACTTAGACTCATAGAGTCATACAGCATTGAAGCAGACCCTTTGGTCCATCTTGTCCATGCCGACAGGTTTCCCAACTGAACCAACCCCACTTGCCTGTGTTTGGCCCATATCCTTCTAAATCTTTCCTAATCATGTACCCATTCAAATGTCTTTTAAATGTTGTAACTGTAACTGCATCTAACACTTCCTCTCATTCAAGAGATCATTGGATAACTATTTGGATAAAAATAATGTGTAAGGATATAAAGAAAAACTAGGAGATTGGCCATTGGTATTATTGCCCATTCAATGAGCTGGAGGACACACAATGGCCCAAATGAACTATTTCTGCAACATAGACCTCCATGATTCGGTGAACATTGAAGTAAATTAGCTCAAAAACGCACATTTTCTTAAAGTATTCTTAACGTATTCAAAATTAGCACTCCAGAGGAATGCAATCAATTTTAAGACATTCAGGAAAACCTGATCTACTTAATTCAAAATCTATAAAGAGTCAATCTGCAATTATCATTACCTTATTACTGGTTGATGCAATTATTTTGAAATGAGCTGACAAATAACCCATACTCATTGCATTAAATCATAATGGGTACTTCAAACTTGTTGTTGATTTGAAAACAAACAGTGGTTTCCTAGTTGACTAACACTTTTGTTCCTAAACATCTTGACTTTACTAATTAGTGAGTGCATTTCTCTTCAATTTTAATCTATTCTTGTCTTTATGTATTGTTAAGGATCTTCAGACATATCAGCAAAAAGATTTGCCATGTAACATTACATCATCTGACAGGAAGAGTATTCTTTTCTTCCAAGTAACAGCAACAGTATAATCCAGTTAAAGACATGGCGTTATTTTTCAATAAAATAACACCCTGTCAAATGTGCAGGAAATATTTTCTAACTTCCAGTAAAACCCTCTGCGGTATAGTAACCATCTATGATCTATAATATCACTGTACATTAAACTGCAATTTTCAAAGATAAAAGTTTGATGATATATATGAACACATGAGATGTGTAAAGATGCATGGCTATAATTTGTTACTGCTTCAAGCAATCCTTTAATGCAAAAGCAACTTTCTAGATGAAGCATTTTACAAATCAAAAATAATAGAGAATTCACATTGCTTTCTCCATGTTACTGTTAGAATTTTAAGTATTGATCTAACATATTCTTTGATCTCGAATTGTTTTGAAGTAGATGTTGAAAAACAATTTTTGTATAAAGTGTCACAGAGCCAGCGATCCAGACAAAACTTGTAGATAGGGCTGGTGAGGTATTCGCATCACTATCAGGTTAGGTATCTGGGGAGCATGAGGAGGTGAAAAAGCCATCTTAAATGCATATGAGCTTGTACTGGAAGCCTATAGATAACTTTTTAGGAATCTAAGAAGGGACCTTGGTCAAACCTATATTGAGTTTGAAAGGATCAAACAGAATAATTTTGATAGATGGATAAGAGCTTGTAAAATAGAGCAAACCCACGATGCCCTTAGAGATGTAATTGTTTTGGAGGAATTCAAAAATTCACTGCCGGAAGCAGCGTGAACTCATGTGGGAGAGCAGAGAGTTAAATGGCATGGTTAGCAGCTGTAGTAACCGAAGTTTATGAGCTGGTCCATAAAACACAGTTTGTTTCCAGAAGCAATGTCCGTGCATGAGGGATAGAAATTGGGCAAAGAGGAATCCTCATGTGGAAAAGGTAAGGTAGATCTCAGTGAAGATCATAAGAACTAACCACAGGGTAAAAAGGAAACCCTTGAAGGGGACAAAGAAGTTAAAAAGCTCTGGTGCTTTCATTGTAATAAAGTGGGCCATATGAAATCACAGTATTGGTGGGCTAGGAGAAAGCCAGATGTAGGAAAACAGGACTAGCTTGGAGGTTTTGTTGGCATGGTAACAGAAAGCCCAGCAGAAGCAAGAAATCTGAATCAGAGGTTGATTAAGGAGGAAGCGCCAGATCTGCTTAAAAAATATACATGCCAGGGTAAAGTTTCTTCACATAGTCCAGGAGTAGCAGGTAAAGAGGTTGCAACATTAAGGGACATAGGATCTTCTTAGTCTGTGACGCTGAAGGATGAGAAGATATGTACTCCTAAGGGCTTATTGCTAGAAAAGGTACTGGTAACAGGAATCCATGATGAGACAAAAGGTGCTCAATTATGTAAAGTGAGGCTGGAGTATCCAGAGAAGAGTAGAGAACTTGTGATAGAAGTACTGGACAACTCTCAGCTCCAGGAATACAGTTTGTCCTTACAAGTGATGTAGCTGATTCATCAGTAGGCATGCTGCCTACCTTAGTTGAAAAGCCAGTGGAGACTCAGGCAGGAGTCTTATTTGGAAATTTTCCCATATTGTGTCTTAATGAGGTCACAGAGGCTAAAGCTGAAGCAGAAGAAATCAAAAGACACAGATAAGGAAGCTGAAATAGCTTTATCTGTTTTTGATCGGCTAAGTGGCACAGAGCAGTAGCAAATAGTTAAACATGTAAGTATCTTTAGCTCTGCTGAGCTTATTGAGTTACAACAGAAAGATGAAAACTTAAAACTGTGTGTTATTTCTTAACAAATGATGTCTTAATGAGGAAATGGAGATCATCACACATTCAAGCAGATGAAAAATGGACAGAGGTTCATCAGCTTGTTTTGTCAGTAGGGTATAGAAATGAGGTGCTGCGAGTGGAGCATGAGCTACCACTTGGAGGTCATTTAGGAGTGAGGAAAACACACGCTAAAATACAAAGACATTTTTACTGACCTGGACTACATAAAGATGTAGTTGAATTTTGCCAGATGTCACACATTTCAGCTAATCGGAAAACTACAGGCAGTAATAAAACTTGCACCTTTAATACCTATTCCAGCATTTGACAAACATTTCACAAGAGTCTTGATTGTTTGCATAGGTCCCCTACCTCAAACAAAAAGTGGGAATAAGTATTTATTAAATATGGATGCATTGACTAGATTACCAGGGGCAATCCCATTATACAATATCACAGCAAAAAGGGTTGTAGAAGAATTAAGTATTTTTTTTTACTAGATATGGACTACCATAGAGATCCAGTCAGATCAAGAGTCAAACTTCACTCTTTGGGAATAAAGCAATTCAAATCTACTGCGTACCATCCAGAATCGCAGGGAGTGCTAGAGAGATGGCATCCAACACTAAAGACCACGTTGAGGTCTTATACATAGAACATAGAAGAGTACAGCACAGAACAGGCCCTTTGGCCCATGATGTTGTGCCGAGGTTTAATCCTAATGTAAAATATAATAACTTAACCTACGCACCCCTCAACTCACTGTTATCCATGTGCATGTCCAGCAGTCGCTTAAATGTCCCCAATAACTCTGCTTCCACCACTATCGCTGGCAACGCATTCCATTCATTCACAACTCTCTGCGTAAAGAACCTACCTCTGACATTTCCTATATACCTTCCTCCTAATATCTTCAAACTATGACTCCTTGTACCAGTCAATCCTGCTCTGGGGAAAAGTCTCTGGCTATTGACTCTATCTATTCTACTCATTATCTTGTATACCTATGGTCTATCCAGATGATTGGGATAATGGAGTTCCGTTTGTACTTTTTGTGATCAGAAATGCATCAAATAAATCGACCAAATTCAGCCCATTTGAATTAATATTTGGGTATGATGTAAGAGGACCGCTAAAATTGATGAAGGAGAAATTAATAAGTCAGAATTCAGAGATCACCCATTTGGATTACGTGTCAAGTTTTAGTAAGGGGATTTAGTAAGGGGAGGCCATGCCTGACAAATCTGTTAGAATTCTTTGAAGAGGTAACAAGTAGGTTAGACCAGGGAAACCCAGTGGATGTTATCTACCTAGACTACCAAAACGCTTTTGATAAGGTGCCTCACTGGAGGCTGCTGAGTAAGGTGAGGGGCCATGGTGTTCGAAGTGAGCTCCTGGCATAGATTGAGGATTGGCTGTCTGACAGAAGGCAGAAAATTGGGACAAAAGGTTATTTTCAGAATGGCAGCTCATGACAAATTGGGCGGCACGGTGGCACAGTGGTTAGCACTGCTGCCTCACAGCACCTGTAGACCCGGGTTCAGTTCCCGACTCAGGCGACTGACTGTGTGGAGTTTGCACGTTCTCCCCGTGTCTGCGTGGGTTTCCTCCGGGTGCTCCGGTTTCCTCCCACAGTCCAAAGATGTGCGGGTCAGGTGAATTGGCCAAGCTAAATTGCCCGTAGTGTTAGGTAAGGGGTAAATGTAGGGGTATGCGTGGGTTGCGCTTCGGCGGGTCGGTGTGGACTTGTTGGGCCGAAGGGCCTGTTTCCACACTGTAAGTCTAAGTCTAATCTAATCTAAAATGGTGTCCCGCAGGGTTCAGTGTTGGGGCTGCAACAGTTCGCTTTATATATTAATGATCTGGATGAAGGGAATCGGGGCATTCTGGTGAAGTTCGCTGATGATATGAAGTTAAGTGGACAGGCAGATAGTTCTGAGGAGATGGGGAGGCCGCAGAAAGAATTAGACAGTTTAGGAGAGTGGTCCAAGAAATGGCTGATGAAATTCAATGTGAGCCAATGCGAGGTCTTGCACTTTGGAAAAAAAGAATACAGGCATGGACTATTTTCTAAACTGTGAGAAAAATTCATAAAGCCAAAGTTCAAAGGGATCTGAGAGTGCTAGTCCAGGATACTGTAAAAGTTGACTTGCAGATTGAGTCCATGGTTAAGAAAGCGAATGTAATGTTGTCATTTATCTCAAGAGGCTTGCAATATAAAAGCAACGATGTGCTACTGAGACTTTATAAAGTTCTGGTTCGGCCCCATTTACAGTACTGTGTCCAGTTTTAGGCCCCACCCCTTAGGAAGGACATACTGGCACTGGAGCATGTCCAATGGAGATTCACACGGATGATCCCTGGAATGGTAGACCTAACATACAATGAATGGCTGAGGATCCTGGGATTGTATTCATTAGAGTTTAGAAGGTTGAGGGGAGATCCAATAGAAACGTACAAGATAATGCATGGCTTCGAAAGGGTGAATGATGGGAAGTTGTTTCCATCAGGTGGATATACTAGGACCCGTGGGCACAGCCTTAGAATTAGAGGGTGTCAATTTAAAACAGAAATGAGGAGATATTTCTTCAGCCAGAGAGTGGTGACCCTGTGAAATTCATTGCCACAGAGTGCAGTGGAGACCAGGATGTTAAATATCTTCAAGGCAGAGATTGATAAATTCTTAATCTCGCAAGAAATTAAAGGATACAGGAGAGTGCGAGTAAGTGTCATTGAAATGCCCATTAGCCATGATTGAATGGCAGAGTGGACTCAATGGGCCAAATGGCCTTATTTCCACTCCTACGTCTTATAGTCTTAGATTTTAGAGAATAATTAAATAGAAATGGAGAGTTGGCTAGACAACAATTAAAAGTATCACAGCATACAATGAATCAAGAAGCAGATCAGAAATCAAAAATTCTCAATTTTGCCATTGGGGATAAGGTATTGGTGTTACTTCCAGCAAGCTTTAGTGGACCTTATCAATTGAGAAGAAATTGAGTGAGGTGAACTACTTGATAAGGAAGAAATCTCACGAAGTGCGTCATGTGAATATGCTCAAAAGGCACTTTGATAGGGAAGCAAAGCAAGAGGAGAAGATGTTAATGATTACAGCACAGAAGGAAGAACCAAGTTCAGAGGATTCTGATTTGGACATTCCTCAAATGAAGTTGTCAAAAATTGGGATAAATTATTGAATTAATTTCCACAAGAAAATCGAAATGACCTGAAAGAGTTATTACCATTACATGGGAAGATATGTGGAAGTAAACTGAGAAGTACTAACCTAACTGTAGATATAGGCGATGCTGTTCTGATTAGCCAACATCCTTATAGGCATAATCCTCTAAAGTTGGCACAGATTCAGAAGGCGATAGAATGCATGCTCCAAGATGGTATAGTCAATGTGAGTTACAGTGACTAGAGCTCACCCATAGTCATGGTGCCAAAGCCAGATGGTACCCAACAGTTATGTGTGGATTATTAAGATAAGACCATAAGACATAGAAGTGGAAGTAAGGCCTTTCGGCCCATCGAGTCCACTCCGCCATTCAATCATGGCTGATGGGCATTTCAACTCCACTTACCAGCGTTCTCCCCGGAGCCCTTAATTCCTCAAGATAACAAGAATCTATCAATCTCTGCCTTGAAGACATTTAGCGTCCCGGCCTCCACTGCACCCTGTGGCAATGAATTCCACAGGCCCAACACTCTCTGGCTGAAGAAATGTCTCCGCATTTCTGTTCTGAATTTACCCCCTCTAATTCTAAGGCTGTGTCCACGGGTCCTAGTCTCCTCGCCTAATGGAAACAATTTCCTAGCGTCCACCCTTTCCAAGCCATGCATTATCTTGTATGTCCCTATTAAGTCTCCCTTTAATTTTCTAAACTCCAATGAATACAATCCCAGGATCCTCAGCCATTCCTCATATGTTAGACCTACCATTCCAGGGATCATCCATGTGAATCTCCGCTGGACACGTTCCAATGCCAGTATGTCCTTCCTGAGGTGTGGGGACCAACACTGGACACAGTACTCCAAATGGGGCCTAACCAGAGCTTTATAAAGACTCAGTAGCACATCTCTGCTTTATATTCCAACCCTCTTGAGATAAGTGACAACATTGCATTCGCTTTCTTAATCACGGACTCAACCTGCATGTTTACCTTTAGAGAATCCTTGACTAGCACTCCCAGATCCCTTTGTACTTTGGCTTTACGAATTTTCTCACCATTTAGAAAGTAGTCTATGCTTTTATTCTTTTTGCCAAAGTGCAAGACCTGGCATTTGCTCACGTTGAATTCCATCAGCCATTTCCTGGATCACTCTCCCAAACTGTCTAGATCCTTCTGTAGCCTCCCCACTTCCTCAGTACTACCTGCCTGTCCACCTAACTTCGTATCATCTGTAAACTTCGCTAGAATGCCCCCAGTCCCTTCATCCAGATCATTAATATATAATGCGAACAGCTGTGGCCCCAACACTGAACCCTGTGGGACACCGCTCGTCACCGGCTGCCATTCCGCAAAAGAACCTTTTATCCCAACTCTCTGCCTTCTGTCAGACAGCCAATCCTCAATCCATCCCAGTAGCTCACCTCGAACACCATGGGCCCTCACCTTGCTCAGCAGCCTCCCGTGTGGCACCTTATCAAATGCCTATTGAAAGTCTAGATAGACCACATCCACTGGGTTTCCCTGGTCTAACCTACTTGTCACCTCTTCAAAGAATTCCAACAGGTTTGTCAGGCATGACCTCCCCTTACTAAATCCATGTTGACTTGTTCTAATCAGACTCTGCTCTTCTAAGAATTTAGAAACCTCATCCTTAATGATGGATTCTAGAATTTTACCAACAACCGAGGTTAGGCTAATTGACCTATAATTTTCCATCTTTTGTCTTGATCCTTTCTTGAACAAGGGGGTTATAAAAGCAATCTTCCAATCATCCGGGACCTTCCCTGACTACAGTAACTCTTGAAAGATCTCAACCAATGCCTCCGCTATTTCCTCAGCCACCTCTCTCAGAACTCTAGGGTGTATCCCATCGGGGCCAGGAGATTTATGAATTTTAAGACTTTTTAACTTTTCTAGCATTATCTCTTTTGTAATGGCAGCTATACTCAACTCAGCCCCCTGACTCCCTTTAATTGTTGGGATATTACTCATGTCTTCCACTGTGAAAACTGACGCAAAGTACTTGTTAAGTTCTCCTGCTATTTCCTTATCTCCCATCACTAGGCTTCTTGCATCAGTTTGAAGTGGCCCAATGTCTACTTTTGCCTGTCATTTGTTTCTTATGTATTGAAAGAAACTTTTACTATCATTTCTAATATTACTGGCTAGCCTACCTTCATATTTGATCCTCTCCTTTCTTATTACTCTCTTTGTTATCCTCTGTTTGTTTTTGTAGCCTTCCCAATCTTCTGATTTCCCACTGTTCTTGGCCGCTTTATAGGATCTCTCAATGCCATTACAAAGACTGATGCATATCCAATTCCACAGTTGGAGGACAAAAAGTGGGACAAGCAACTTACATTTTCATGTTGGACTTGCTCAGAGCCTACTGGTAGGTACCTCTGTCAGAGAGAGCAAAAGTGATTTTGGCATTCGTAATGCCAAATGGACTATATCAGTTCAAAGTCATACGATTAGGTATAAAAAACGCTCCACCACATTTCAGAGACTAACTAATTAGGTCATTGCCGGATTATCGAACTGTGTGGCGTACATTGATGACCTGGTGATTTTTAGTAACTCACAGAAAGAACATTTACAGCATGTATTGGACTTTTTTGATCAACATCGGAAGGTAGGCTTTGTGGTAAACCTAGCTATAAGTGAATTTGCCAAAGCCCAAGTCACCTTCCTGCGCCATGTAATTGGACACGGACAAATGGCCCCATGGGATGCTAAAATGAAAGTAATTGGGGATTTTCCCAGATCATTGACGAAAAGAGCAGTACTATGGTTCCTGGGATTGAGTGGATTTTACTGAAAGTTTGTGCCAAATTTTAACAGAGTGGCTGTTAAAAAAGGGCAAAAAGTTTCAGTGGATAGCAGACTGTCAAAAGGCATTTGACCGCCTAAAGCCTGTGTTAACCACTGCCCCAGTGTTAGCCACACTGGATTGCACATGCCTTTCAAGGTAGTAATTGTTGTTAGTGATGTGGGTGTCAGTGTGGTGCTCCTGCAGGAGGATGGCGAGGGGATAGAAAGACCCATTGGGTATTTTTCCAGGAAGTTAAGTATCCATCAACAGAAATATTCAACAGTGGAGAAAGAGACTGTGAGCTTGATATTGGCATTACAACATTTCAGTGTTTATATTACCAGCAACACATCTGAGACAATCGTATACACTAATCATAACCGGTTGACATTTGTGGAAAAATTCAATGACAAAAATGCCAGACTGTTTAAAAGGAGCTTGTTGCTGCAGCCATTCAATTTGACAATTGTACATTTGGCAGGTCGTGAAAACGTGACCGCCAATGCGTTATCGAGACTTGAATGAGATACGGAGGTGTTCGGTGGTGGGTGTGACACAGCCTGAATTCATGTGATTGTGCATGTTTGCATGTGTATAGTTAGTATTGTGTTCATGTGTGTTTTAGACTACTAACCCATATTTGAAGGGTTTTAAAAATGAAGCCATCTTTGGATATGATGGTTAATTTTTGTTAAAGGGGAGGTGTCACAAAGCTGGTCCTTTTTTCTAAAAGCTGTTCCTTTTCTCAAGGATTCTGTATCCTTGGGAGTTTTCAGCGGGGTTGTAAACCACTCAGGCTCCAAGTCGACTGGTTTGGTACAGAGATAAAAGGCCTTTTTGTTTATTCATAAAGAAATGAGACATTAGGCCAAAGCTTTTATGCTTTTAGAAGTAACCTATATAAGTTAAGGGGGTGTGGCCAGCTCTCTAGCTGAACAATTTAGTTCAGAACTTTAATTAGCAGTTCAGCAATGGAGCTGGATGGAAATAGGCTGCTAAACTCTCTCTCTTTCTGCACTTCTAACTTCAACCTGTAAGACTTTGGTTCAATTTTTTGCTCTGTGTTTAAGGGATGTGTTTATTGGGACTGTTGTGTATATCCAGAACAGCATAATTAACTCTAGTTTGGGATAATCTGAGTTATGAGGGTATTCTATATTCTGCTCTTTGTATTTCATTCTGTAATTTTGTGAATAAATTTTTGTCTGTTTTATAACCTGGTAGTCAACCTAGCCAACTTACTCTGTGTAATTTTCATTGTGCACTTACCAAAACAAATTGCAAACTTACGGTCTTAGCTGCCTGTTTAAGAATGTTTTGAGTGGTCTGGCTTGGTCCATAACTAAAGCTTTTATTTTCCACAAACCATATCTGAAAAGAAAATCAGTGCAATTTACATTAAACAATATTCTTAATCGAGCTGGGCTTTATATAAATATTTGAGTTTTGCAAATCAGTTTAGTGTTAACAATTATAAAATAGACCTGCCACTTCTGTTCTGCTGCTGAGGACTAACAAGTTTTAGTTGTGAGCATCAAAAGGATATACAAAATATAGACAACTTAATATAATAGTGAAAAATAAGTTGATTATTTTATAATCAGGCATTGTAGAACAGAAAATCATGATGCGGTTATAAATACAGTTTTGACTGAATTCCCATCATAAAATATGTAGATAGATTAATAATAAATAATATGATGTGTTTGAAAGGATAAGTCAGATGCATTCAAATTTCTCTTGCTCAGAAAATTATGTCACTGTGATCTAGACTCTTTATTCAATACAAGCTTAAATTACATTGCCAATCAAATGAGTTTCTTGATGATAAGAAGGAGAATTGGAAGAGACTTAGGTTGTTTGTTAGCCCACTCAATTAGACAGGAAAGTTTAAAAAAGTGTGGAAACTTAAAATGTGGGGTCGGAGGGGTGATACTGGTTAAGTGTGCTCTGAACCATAGCCTATTAACTGAAAAAAAATTAAGAAATAGATTTCCAAACAATTTTTTCATTTTTCTTAAAGAAGCAATTTAATTCAACTGTATTTGCAAAAGTAATTTGTGGAAAATGTATTTTTTCTAATTGGACAGTATATTATGAATGAATAAGAAGATTACTTTTTAAATGTTTTGTCTCTCATTTAAAGTTATGAAAGCTAAGCTAAAGTAATATCCAATGAGATTTACAAATGCATGGAAACAAGAACAAAAATACACAACTTCCATAAAGAAGTAATTTTGCAAAGAGTAAATGAAGAAGGACAGGTCTAATGTAAGTTTTATTGCTATATACTAAATATCAAATATTTGTTTTATTATTAAGTTGGCACTTGCTCCTGTCTAACGAGTTGAGGGATGTTATAGTGGAGAAATGGAACACGTTTCTATTTTAGGCTTGTGGCATTCATCAACCACTTTGATTAACTGTAGTGTTGCTTAGAAATCATATGAAGTTTATTCAACTTTACGTCATTAATGCAATTTTATGTCAATTATAAAACAGTATCTTCATCACATTGTATTGAAAATAACAAAATTGGCATTTAAAATTTTACCTGATCCTGTAAACCACAGCACAAATGTAATTTTCTATAATCTCTTTTAGGTTCAGTTCACAAGAAAGAGTCCTGAAACTTGTTTAAAACTATCAATTCGCCTTAAAAACTCTTAAATTAAATTTGATAATGCATAATTCATTAAAGGAGTGTAGAATTCCCAAGAAGTAAACATGATATTGTATACATCTGTTCCTTCTTTGCACTAATACTCAAGATTTATTTGGTATTAGATGGAATCTTGAAGTCAGATACTCAGATTATTCCACTAATATCTTCATGTTGAGCATAGTCCACTTTTGCTCTCTCTGGATCCTTAAAAGTAACAGCTTGATCTATAGGATTGTCTGTGGATCAAACTCTGAGCAATAAGGACAAGGAAACCTGGAGTCTGGTTGGCCCAATTGCCTGACCATGGCCAACTTCTTGAACTGCAATTAGATGAGTCCATTGAGTGACTGTATCATAATTCCCTGACTGACCATCGACACCCTTTGCC
The DNA here is from genome assembly GCF_020745735.1 of Hemiscyllium ocellatum. NCBI lineage: Eukaryota > Metazoa > Chordata > Chondrichthyes > Orectolobiformes > Hemiscylliidae > Hemiscyllium > Hemiscyllium ocellatum. The sequence continues at coordinate 28,970,916 of NC_083411.1, forward strand.
CAAGAAGGACTGCTCCTTTACTTTCAGACATAGTCATTTGTTTGAAGCACATGCAATGTGCTTGCTGTAAGCTTATAGCTCAATTTGCAGGTGTGATATTGATGAAACATGATGTCATTCAGTAACATATCCACCCCGCTAACTGTTCAATGCTTTGAACCATGACAGGTTACCTTTCTCTTGCTCTGGTCTAAAAAGCAATGCAAGCCACAGAAGCTGACAGTCTGTACCTTAGCACTGAAGAGGCTAGACACTGAAAAGCAGTGCAAGGCACAGAGGGTGACCGCCCCTAAGTAAGCCCAGAGTGAATGAATGAAATAAGCTAAGAGGGTTAAGGTGCATCTTATGAAGATACATGAGATGCCTGTGTGTCCCGATATGGAAAACAACCTGGCAGAAGCATGCAAATCAAAAGTGTCCCTAAGCTCCAAAATAATGTCCTGAAAGGCTGAGATAGTGTGCGAGTTGGTCAGAAAACAGCAAGGATGTTGTGATGAGCTGGTAACGTGATGATGCTCTCTTGAGTTAATAGAGAATGGAAGATGATAGTATCTGGAAGTATCTACAAAGGCATTGTGATGAAGACAGATTTGACTGTAGGCACAAAAGAGGCAAGCAGCAAGATACTGCTGCCAGGTAGTCACTCTAACTTTCATGTCAGGGAAGGAGAGGAAATTTGGGAGTTGCTCAGAAATTAGGCAAGTTTAGTTAACAATGCAATACATGAATAAAGACAGTCATCAATCTTTCACAAAATTCTGAGCTTGTTGTTTAAACCTTTGGGGGAAATTCAAAATTTTTTTCCCAACAGCAAGAATCTGATTTTTTTCAAAGGAAAAGGAAAATTCTGCCTGATATTACACACAGTGATTGGAATCTGGTTTATGCTGCTGAGAGTGTGATGGAAGCAGATTCAAGTGTGGCATTCAAAAGAGAATTGGAGAATTATTTGAAGCGAAAGAATTTATGGGACTACAAGGAAAAGAGGTGGAAGTCTGACAAATGAGTTCCCCTTTCCAGGAACCAGCATTGACATGATGGAGTAAATGGCTTCCTTTTGTGCTGTAACTATCTTATGACTGTATAATGTATCTAGAATCTATTTATAATGACTGTATGTGGTTCAGTAATTTATTTAATAAATTTATCTCTCATTTATCTCTCCACTCTGCAGGCACCCTGCCTCTATTCCTGATGAAGAGCTTTTGCCCGAAACGTCGATTTTCCTGCTCCTCGGATGCTGCCTGACCTGATGTGCTTTTCCAGCACCACTCAAATCTAGACTCTGGTTTCCAGCATCTGCAGTCCTTGTTTTTACCTAATTTATTTAATAAACTTTATTGTTTTAAAATTACATGCTGTTTGATAATCCTGATAAATGAGATAATCTGACTAATGAAATACCACTAAAAGCTAAATAAATGGAGCTGACTGCAGATTTGAGTTTGTAGTCCAAGGTACATTAGACAAGTAAGTAGCTGGAAGAAGGATGAAAAGATGCCTAAGAGGAAAAAAACCCAAGAAAACAAGAAAGGACAGCTAGGAAGGAAAGAAATAAATTCAGCATAAATCTTATTCCAAAAATTCCCTGAAGTTTGGTCATTCCTGAACTTAAACTGTTCTGGTACCTTGTCCACCAAGATGCTAGAAAGACATAATGAACTCACTGTAGCATATTCAAAATGAACTGATCACCAATCATTTTGTGAGATGACAGTTTGCACTTGGGTGATCAACTCTGTTTTCATCAAAACTGGAGTGTTCTCTCTAGTGTGCAAGCTTGTGCGATGTTAAAAACAGAAGCATCCGGAGCAGCAGTAAGGTATTTCATTCTTTAGACCTGCTCTGCATTTCAATAAATTCATAGCTGATCTGAATGTGGTCTCAACTCCATTTTGCTATTACTCCCAATAACCTTCCACTCCCATGCTGAACAAAAATCAATCCTAGCCTGGAATATATTCAATGAGCCAGCCTCCACTACATTCTACAGGAGAGAATTCCATAGGCTAGTGACCTTCCCTCAGAGAAATATTTTCCCTTAATTTCCATTTTAAGTGGGAGGCACCTAATGTTAAGCTGTGTTCCCTAGCTCTCCCAAAAAAGGAAACATCCTGTCAAGTTCTTTAAGGGCTTTATATGTTTCAAAAAGATCACTTCTCTATTTTCTTACTTTTTAGTTATTTTAGCTCAACCTACTTAACTTTTCTTCATTAGCCAACCCCTTTATTCCAAAACTCAGTCAAGTGCATCTATTCTGAACTGCTTCTCATGCAACTGTGCCTTTCCTTAAGCAAGGAGGCTAAAACTGTACAGTACTCCAGCTGCAGTCTCACTAAGGTCCCGCAACAGATGTAGCAATGCTTGGCCACTTCTACACTTTTGCAATTAACAATACTTTGTTGGCCTTCCTAATCACTTGCTGTGCTTGCTTATTGTAATTATTTGTGATTTATGTACTAAGGCATCCACAACCTTCTGTACTGCTGAGTTCTGCATTCTCTCTCCATTTAAATAATATGCTGCTTTTTCATTTTTCTTGTGAAACAGGAAAAGTTTGCAACGTCCCACATTCTTCTCTATTTGCTAAATTTTAGTAATTTATCTCAATCTCTTTGAAAACTTTTTATGTTATCTTGACAACTTACTTAACAGCCATCTTGTTGTCAGCAGCAAATTTTACTCCCATAGTTGCAGACCTAATCCTGACCCTTGTGGTATTCTGTTAGTTACAGCTTGCTAACTAAAAATGATCCAATTATTCCCACTTTCTGCTTCCTGTTAGCTACCTAATCCTCTGTCCTACAATGCCTTCAGTATTCCCATTATATAATGCGAGGAAACCTCAGCTTATCCAGTCCTGGATGTTGGATAATCCATCTGATGTTTTAGTAACAGTGGAAGAGTTAAGAGAGGTGGTGGGGAGGTAGAACCAGCTGTTATAAACACACATGAAAACTAACGTTGTGCTTTCAGATGTTGTTTCCACACATCAGGGCTTTCCAGGGTACCCCTCTTAACCTTCCTGATTGGGTCCAAAAGAATACAGAGCTCTATATCTAGCACTGGCTTGGTTGCAGGAGATACAAGAAAGATCAGTTAGTTAGGATCCAATCCACTGTTGGCTCCACTCCCAATTTTTTAATCTGAGTTTACTCCCCATGCAAAGCTTTAAAAATATGTCCTTAAACTATCAACTTCATTAAATTGTTTTCTGTAAGGCTCAGGTCTTTTAATTTTATTTTTGGTAGTTTTCATGCTGTTAACACTTTTAGTGCCAAAAGAGTTTCCCTGTTTTTCTACACTTATTGACTTTCTCACATTGCAATTTAGAACATAGAACATAGAAAAATACAGCGCAGTACAGGCCCTTCGGCCCTCGATGTTGCACCGACCAAAGTCTACTTAACCTACACTAGCCCAATAACCTCCATATGCTTATCCAATGCCCGCTTAAATGACCATAAAGAGGGAGAGTTCACCACTGCTACTGGCAGGGCATTCCATGAACTCACAACCCGCTGAGTAAAGAATCTACCCCTAACATCTGTCCTATACCTACCACCCCTTAATTTAAAGCTGTGTCCCCTAGTAACAGCTGACTCCATTAACAGAAAAAGGTTCTCAGTGTCTACCCTATCTAAACCCCTAATCATCTTGTACACCTCTATCAAATCTCCCCTAAACCTTCTTTTCTCCAATGAGAACAGCCCCAAGTGCCTCAGCCTTTCCTCATACGATCTTCCTACCATGCCAGGCAACATCCTGGTAAACCTCCTCTGTACTCGTTGCAATGCTTCCACATCCTTCCTATAGTATGGCGACCAAAACTGCACACAATACTCCAGATGAGGCCACACCAGAGTCTTATACAACTGCAACATGACCTCAGGACTCCAGAACTCAATTCCTCTACCAATAAAGCCCAGTACACCATATGCCTTCTTCACAGCACTATTTACCTGGGTGGCAACTTTCAGAGATCTTTGTACATGGACACCAAGATCCCTCTGCTCATCCACACTACCAAGTAGCCTACCATTAGCCCAGTAATCCACCTTCTTGTTACTCCTACCAAAGTGAATGACTTCACACTTAGCTACATTGAACTCCATTTGCCACCTTTCTGCCCAGCTCTGCAACTTATCTATATCCCGCTGTAACCTGCCACATCCTTCTTCGCTGTCCATAACTCCACCGACTTTCGTGTCATCCGCAAACTTGCTCACCCAGCTTTCAAGCCCCTCCTCTAGATCATTTATAAAGATGACAAACAGCAATGGTCCCAAAACAGATCCTTGTGGAACACCGCTAGTAACTGCACTCCAAGATGAACCTTTACCATCAACTACTACCCTCTGTCTCCTTCCAGCTAGCCAATTCCTAATCCAAACCTCTAATGCACCCTCAATGCCATACCTCCGTAGTTTTTGCATTAGCCTACCATGGGGTACCTTATCGAATGCCTTGCTAAAATCCATATACACCACATCTACTGCTTTACCCTCGTCCACCTCCTTAGTCACCTTCTCAAAGAACTCAATAAGGTTTGTGAGGCACGACCTGCCCTTCACAAAACCATGCTGACTATCCTTGATCACATTATTCCTATCCAGATGTTCATAAATCCTATCCCTTACAATTCTCTCTAAGACTTTGCCCACAACAGAAGTGAGACTCACTGGCCTATAGTTACTCGGGCTATCCCTACTCCCCTTCTTGAACAAGGGGACCACATTCGCTATCCTCCAGTCTTCTGGCACTATTCCCGTAGACAATGACGACATAAAAATCAAGGCCAATGGCTCTGCTATCTCCTCCCTAGCTTCCCAGAGGATCCTAGGATAAATGCCATCAGGCCCAGGGGACTTATCTATTTTCATCCTTTCCAGTATTCCCCAGACCTCTTCCCTACATACCTCAAGGCCATCCATTCTAATCACTTGTGACTCAATATTCACATCAGCAATAGTGTCCTGTTCCTGAGTGAATACTGACGAAAAGTATTGATTTAGTGTCTCTCCAATCTCCTCCGCCTCCACGCACAACTTCCCACTACTATCCTTGACTGGACCGATACCTACCCTAGTCATCCTTTTATTCCTGACATACCTATAGAAAGCCTTTGGGTTTTCCCTAATCCTACCAACTAAGGACTTTTCATGTCCCCTTCTTGCTGCTCTTAGCTCTCTCTTTAGATCCTTCCTGGCTACCTTATAACTCTCAATCGCCCCAACTGAACCTTCACGCCTCATCTTTACATAGGCCGCCCTCTTCCCTTTCACAAGGGATTCCAATTCCTTATTAAACCACGGCTCCCTCACAAGACCCTTTACTCCCTGCCTGACTGGTACATACTTATCAAGGACACCCAATAGCTGTTCCTTGAACAATCTCCACATATCATTTGTGTTCTTCCCTTGAAGCCTATTTTTCCAATCCACACATCCTAAGTCATGCCTCACCACATCATAATTTCCCTGCCCCCAGCTATAACTCTTGCCCTGCAGTGCACACTTATCCCTCTCAATCACTAAAGTAAAAGTCACCGAGTTGTGGTCACTGTCCCCGAAGTGCTCACCTACGTCCAAGTCTAACACCTGGCCTGATTCATTACCTAGAACCAAATCCAGTATAGCCTCACCTCTTGTTGGCCTGTCTACATATTGTGTCAGGAAACCCTCCTGCACACATTGGACAAACACCGACCCATCTAACGAACTCGAGCTATAGCTTTCCCAGTCAATATCTGGGAAGTTAAAGTCCCCCATAACAACCACCCTGCTACTTTCACTCTTCTCCTGAATCATCCTCGCAATACTTTCCTCTACTTCTCTCGGACTATTGGGAGGCCTGTAGAAAACTCCTAACAGGGTGACCTCACCTTTCCTATTTCTAACCTCAGCCCAAACTACCTCACATGGCAAGTCTTCCTCCATCGTCCTTGCCACCGCTGTAATACTATCCTTGACAAGCAATGCCACACCACCCCCTCTTTTACCTCCATCTCTGACCCTGCTAAAACATTTAAACCCTGGAACCTGCAACAGCCATTCCTGCCCCTGTTCAACCCACGTCTCTGTAATGGCCACAACATCGAAGTCCCAGGTACCAACCCACGCTGCAAGCTACCTTTCTGTTTACTGGCACCCTCCTTCGAGATCGATGCCTTGTTCCTAACCTCCCTACACTCAAGGTCCTGTACCATAAAGCTACAGTCCAGATTCCCATGCCCCTGCAGAGTTAGTTTAAACCCTCCCAAAGAGCACTAGCAAACCTCCCCCAAGGATACTGGTGCCCCTCAGGTTCAGGTGTAGACCATCCTGTTTATAGAGGGCCCATCTTCCCCAGAAAGAACCCCAGTTGTCCAGAAACCGGAAACCCTCCCTCCAGCACCATCCCTGTAGCCACGCATTTAACTGTTCTCTCTCCCTATTCCTCGATTCTCTATCACGTGGCACGGGTAACAAACCAGAGACAACAACTCTGTTCGTTCTAGCTCTTTGAAGTCTTATTCCACTTTATGAGCCAAGTATTTTGCTTTTAACAATTACAGTGTGTTTATAGTGTGGCCAGATATATGTGTCTCAAACTGTTGTTTTCTGAGCCCTTGCTGTGCACAAATTGGCTGTCACATTTTATTACAATGATTGTTTTCAAAAGTACTTCATGTTTGGAATTGAGATTGTGAAAGATGCAATATAAATCCAAGTCTTCCTTTCTAATTTTTTCTAATATCAGACCATGGCTTATTTTGCCCTTGCTGGGTCTTAAGCAGAATCATGACTTCTTCTGAAGGAGGGAATGGAGATTTGATGATGAATACATCTGAGGCCAGCTATAATATTACAATATCAATGCTCATCATTCATCCATCCTCTCACAACTTCTCAAGGGTTAATAGGGCTTTGTGTTTTTGGTGATTCAATGCTCATGAAAGAAGATCAAAACAGAAGGCCATCAATCAACAGAACATGAGACCTGTATCCAGTCAAACCAGTGTTGCTTTTGAGCATCTTAGCATCAATAGATTCTAAACCACTGCTTTTGTTCGATAACCACTGCTTCTTTCAAGTTTTGTTTTTCTCCTACATGTTCTTCTAAGCTTAATAACTTCTGTAAAACTTGTGGAAACATGTTTGTACTTGGAATGGGTCTTGTAACTAATCAGGACTGATAAAGTTTAGATTAGCTCTCTCTCAAACACAATTATAGTTGACATAGCTGAAAATGTGTTGCTGAAAAAGCGCAGCAGGTCAGGCAGCATCCAGGGAACAGGAAATTCGACGTTTCGGGCATAAGCCCTTCTTCCTGAAGGAATCTCCTGTTCCCTGGATGCTGCCTGACCTGCTGCGCTTTTTCAGCAACACATTTTCAGCTCTGATCTCCAGCATCTGCAGACCTCACTTTCTCCTCCCTATAGTTGACATAGGTCTAACAATCAAAGTTGAAATGCGTCCCTAAATCTTACACCAAGGGAATAGCAGTATGTATAGCAATCAACATTTCTATGTTCACATAAATATGACAAAGGCAGAAATGCCTTCTATTTTATACAGTATCTTAGTTAAAATAATTCCCATCTCTGCTCAGTTAAGCTGTTGCATATCAAACTGGATACAACATGATTTTATTTTGTAGGGTGTAATCTGTGGAAACCAGGCCTGAAGTCTGTGATGTATTCTTCTTCAGCCATCTTCATTGAGTGCAGATCCCTGAAACCACAGCCAATGTTTCAAGTCTCTAGTGAAAAAGGAATTGCTGTTTGGTGAGCACAAAGCGTAAGTGATAATGAATCAGCAGCTCATTTTACACAGCATCTAATATTCTATTCCATTGAAGTCAATACAAAGGGGGCTTTTGATTATCATCAAAGACTGGTTTCAGTCCCATTGAATTTAGAAAAAAATTATGTCAAAAATTGGACACAGAAAATAGCAACTCAGAATTGATAGAGGCATTTCCAGTAGACAGCACTTAAATTGATCACTTTGGAGTGTATCGTGAAATTCTTTAACCCCACATCATGAATACAGGCAACAACAGTTTTCTATCTGCTGACTGGTAGAATATTTGTTAGAGCAATATGAAAATACCATTTTGCTTCTGCACACGAGGAAATCCCTGACAGACTGATTGACATTTGGAGCTGGACGCTGACCTACAATGGCATGTTTCATTAATCTATACTGCAGCACATGGATTCCTTCTGTTCCCATTGAGTCTGAAGCAACAGCGATAACAACCAGCACTTATATATGGGAACAAGATGTTCCAAAGTATTACAACTGGAATTTATCACCAGTTGTTTAATACCCTCGGTTTTCTTGCTGTTTTTGTTGGCGTTATTTGGTCAACGTTTTATTTGGAAGGGCTACTCCTCTTCTTTATTCTGTGATGAAAGGACATGGGGAATGAAGCCCACCATTATTTGGGATACCTCCAAAACAGATATTTGTTTCTATAATGCCATCTTCACAATTTATGTCTTCGGTTCTGTAGTAAAATTAAGCTTACATTACCCATTCATCTTACTAATAGATTATTCTTAATGCCAGAAACACAGTATTTCAGTAAGTTGATGGACTTTTATTGATCAAGGTGACTTAAAGCTGTATGCTACACAGATGTATAACTGTGAAAGACCAGCTCACCATGAAAAGAAGAAATGAAGAAATTTTCTCAAAGAATGTGTAATTATGATCAAGCAAATAAATTGTGGGTCTTCTTTTGCTTGAGACAATGTAGTTCTGTTCAAATCCTTTTTACCTTTTAAAGCTGGTTTCAGTGCTCAGCAAACAACACATTATTCTGTCATAATACTTCTTAAAGCAAGCAATAATAACTTTTAAATTTGAACTATTATTTTCATCTTGGTTGGTATTTGACCTTTTAACTGATTCTGAACTAAGAATTGTAAAAGGACCAATCATTCCTTGGGCAATCTGGTAGTCTTTACTTTTTGTAACTAACCCAGAGCGACAACTGCTCCCAAAACACTGATTTGATTCTAATATTTCCTCATAAGAGCCTAAGGCCACAACATTTTGTTGACGTAGTAACCCAGGTCAAAACTCTTGGCGGAACACTGTCAGTGAAGAGAAATATCTTCAGTTAAAACTCTTTTCAGAGTTTCCCAGAAGTCACATGTTTTGTTTCTGAAATTCACATGGGAAATCTCTGGCAAACCAGTTCTCAAAATTGTACAGTAAAAGGCTGAAAATACAGGATCTAACAGAACTATGCCGGATCTACTCTTTCTTCTAATAGTCGTCTCTTGATTAATAGAGTGAGCAGAAAACAAGTTATTCATGTTATTAATGCACATACATAGAACCTATGGCATAGGATAAAGTGTGACAAAGTTAGCTAATTCCAGGTTACCTACAACTACATAAAAAGCTTTTACCTTAACTACAAATTTTAGTAACTAAACCTCAGTTGAAATGGGAACATGTCTGCCATCGATATCAAAAGTATTACCATATTCACTATTCAAATGTAGCCACCTCAATTACTTGGCCAAAACCTTGGAATCCTTGGCTTACATTGTGGAAGTGCTATCAGCACAAGTGCTGCATCAGCTCAGAAACAAAGATTAGAGTGGTGCTGGAAAAGCACAGAAGGTCAGACAGCATCCAAGGAGCAGGAAAATTGATGTTTCAAGCAGCAGCCCTTCATCCAGGCTTCTGCCCACAACGTTGATTTTCCTGCTCCTCGGATGTTGCCTGACCAGTTGCGCTTTTCCGGCACCACTCTAATCTTGACTCTAATCTCCAGCATCTGCAGAGATGCTAGCTCAGGAAGAAAGCCTACTACTTTCAACTCTAAGTAACTAAAGATTGTGCTAATAAAGTCAACAGCTTGAGATGTTTTTTAATAAAGTGCACAGGCAATGTAAAACCTCATAACATTTGATAGACAATAGATAATAATTCAGCATCAGCTTACTATTGAATTTCTGTTCTGCTTCTGTAAATTGATTTTTCTCAGTCATGATGTGAATACAGAAGAATCAAAAGACAATTAGTAAGGGAAGGATATCTAAAATGATGAGATACTGCCAAAATTATGTTTATGTACTTGATACAGTAGCACACAATATGATGAAATATGCACCATACTAAATTCAACATATAATAATGTCATTGCTAATTTTCTAAATGGGCACAATCATCACACAATCCATCTGTAAACTTTAATAATTTCTGAGACACAACAATATAATATATCACTTCCAAAGACATTACTGTACAGTTTGCTGTTGAAATGAAAACATCTCAAAGGCAGAGGTTCTGATGCACATCTTTCCACATGGATCATACTCTTTGCAGGATAACAAAAACAAACTTTCCAGTCTCTGGATCATTGCAGACCAGAAATATGATCAAAAATATGCAGCAAAATCTTGCAGAAGTGCCGACATGCTGACCTCTGTGGGAAAACCTCAGGAAGTTTCAATTTCAGGTGATTACTTCCCATGCTTCCTCAGATCCTGCCTGTGTGTCTCTGAGTCACAGTTGCAGTACTAAACTCTGGATATCTCATTCTACAGAAGGTCTTTGGAAATACAACCATCTTTTATCCTGTGGATGTGTCCAATTCACCTCTGTTTAATTTGTGCTGATACACTTGGGAACACTGTCTTTGGGGTGTTCGTGATTTTGTCCTGCCAGAATATACCTATAATGTGCTGCAGACAGTGATAGTAGATATTATTGAGCTTCTTTTACTGGCTGCTGTACTTTGCCTATGTTTCACAGCTTTACAAAATGGCACTGAGAACACAGTCTTATATACCATAAGCTTGTGAGTATAATATTGGTTAAATATATTTCAGAGGTCAATCTGTTGTAAAACAGTCAGTTTCCTATTTTAGTCCATAATCAAAAATAAACAAGCTAACAACAGTTTTAAAACCCAAGGACTTCGAAAGGAATTGCTGCACTTTAAGTTGTGTTTACATTGTTATTTTGGAAGCAGCGAGGGAGGTGAGAAACGGCACCATGTCCAGAGTGGATGGCCAAAGTGAGATATGTAAACTGATTGCTATTGCTTTGTGTAATCATGACTAATCGTGGATTCCTGAAATTATCAGCTTGATGATAACTCTCCGATTGGCTCCTGTACAGGTGAACAGCTTATGTGTTTAGATAGAGTAAGAGAAACCTCTAGACTGCTGATGTAGCAAGTTCTGTGCCTCTGTCTCCCTGCAGTGTAAGTAACTGAAGCCTGAAGAAAGCCAGATATTTATCTCTTACCAGTTACTGTAGGTTGTTGCCTTTATCAGGTAATGAACAGACTTTGCACTAACCTACCTGTGTCTCCTGCAAATAAGTAGAAGAATCCAGACAGCGATCAGAGAACTGAAGGTTTTGAGAAGCAAAAGTAATATCTTGTCAAATTCTGTGGACTGGTGCCTTTGAACTATGTCTTCTCAGTATTTTTCTCTTCACTGTAATACTTTTTGTTTGGTTTGTCTGTGTCTGTATATTGATGGTTGAAGACAGTGATGTGTTTCCAAGGCAGAGTGGTGGCTTACTTCGAAAGCAACATAGAGGTGGTGGCCTTCCCTTGCATCTGCTGCCCTTTTTCTTCTAGATCATAGAATTCCTACAGTGTGGAAATAGGCCATTTAGTCCATCAAGACCACACAGATCGTCCAAAATGAATCGTACCCAGACCAAACCCACCTACTCGAACCTATCCCTGTAACTCTTAATTTCCCATTGATAATCTGCTAGCCTGGACATACAGAGCAATTCAGCATGGCCAATCCACCTGGCCTGCACGTCTTTGGACTATGGGAGGAAGCTGGTGCGCCCGGAGGAACCCATGCAGACACGGGCAGAATGTGCAAGTGCCACTCAGATAGCCAGCCGAGGGTGAAATGAAACCTCAGTCCCTGGTGCTGTGAGGTAGCAGTGCTAATCACTGAGCCACCATCCGCCCTAGATGGTAGTGGTTTTGGGTTTGAAGATGCAGTCTAAGGAGCCTTAGGGAATTTCTGCAGTGCATTGCGTAGATGATACCACTGCTGCACCTTTGCAAAGTAGTGAGAGAGTGAACATTTGTGGATGTGGTGACAATCATGCAGCTGCTTTGACCTGGATGGTATCAATCTTCTTGAGTGCTGTTGGAGTTTGTAGATGGTAGATAGGCTTTGGGGAGTCAGGAGGTGAGTTACTTGCTTCAGGATTCCTTGCCTCTGACCTGCTCTTGTAACCAGATTTATATGGCTAGTCTAGTCTAGTTCAGTTTCTGGTCAATGATTACTGTGTGAGTAGGACCTCTAGTTGGATTTTATCTGTTTGTAATAAATACTAATTCTTGTTATGTACAGCGAACTGGTCAATGTTTTCTGTGTTTCAGATAGGTAAGTAGGGAATTTAGAGTATCTTGATTAAATCATTATCTTTTATGACAACCTGGGAAATAATAAGGCTTGTGAAATGGGTTGGGACACTGCATTACATTGAAAGTTTATCACAACTTTTATATCAGAATTAACACTCCTGGAAAGATATTTCATTCTGTGGAGGAGGCAATGACCTAGTGGCATGATCAATAGATTATTAATCCAGGAAAGTCAGTCAATCGCTTGGGACCCTGCCTACCACACCAGAATTTAAATTCAATAAGTATCTGGAATTAACAGTCTAATGGTGACAATGAAACCACTATTGAAAAAAACCCATCTGGTTCATTAAACTAGGTCATCTTTACCTGGCTTGACCAATGAGTTAGGCAGTATTCAAGGAGCAGGAGAATCGATGTTTCAGGAATAAGCCCTTCATCAGGATTCCTGATGAAGGGCTTATGCCCAAAACATCGATTTTCCTGCTCCTTGTATGCTGCCTGACTTGCTGTGCTTTTCCAGCACCACACTCTCTACTCTGAACTCCAGCATCTGCAATTCTCACTTTCTCCTGGTTGGCTAATGTGTGACTCCAAAATCGTATGTCTGCACATCTTTGGACTGTGGGAGGAAACCGGAGCACCTGAAGGAAATCCACACAGATATGGGGAGAACATGCAAACTCCACACAGTCACCCAAGGGTGGAATCAAAGCTAGGACATTTGCATTGTGAAGCAGCAGTGCTAACCACTGAACCACCATGCAGCCCTAGGTGTGGTTGACTCTCAATTGCCTTCTGAAATGATCTAGCAAGCCACTCAATTGTATTAATCACAATGAAGAAAGAAATTAGACTGGATGAACCACCTGCACCTGGGCACTGGAAATGACAACAGTAAGGAGAGCCAAACAGCCTTGTAAAATGCACTTCATTATCATCTGGGGGCTAGTGCCAAAATTGGGAGAGCTGTCTAAGAAATCAACAGCCTGACATTGTCTGTCAGGTATGATTCTGTGAGTGTGACTATGTCCCAGACACCATTATCACCATCCCTGGATATATTCTGTCCCACCAGGACAGACCCAGCAGAGGTGGCATCACAGTGGTATACAGTCAGGAGGGGGTTTTCCTGGGAGTCCTCAACATTGACACCAGACTCATGAAGCCTCATGATACCTGATCAAAAATAGGCAACGAAACCTCCTGTGATTACCGCATAATGTTCCCCCTCAACTGAGGACTCAGTAGTCCAATATGTTAAAATAAACATTTGGACGCAACATTGAGGGTGGCAAGGGTACAGAATGTACTCTGGGTAGGTGAGACTTTAATGTCCACACCAAGAGTGGCTCAGCTGCAATACTACTGATTGAGCTGGTTGGGTACTAAAGGACATAGCTGCTCAACTGAGTCTGTGGCAGGTCATGGTGGAACCAACAAGAAGGGGAAACATTGTTGACCTCCTCCACATTAATCTACCTGCTACATGACAGTATTGGTAAGAATGACTACCCTACAGTCCCTGTCAGTCCATCACATTGATAATACATTATTTCATGTTGTGATATTCAAGATGGAGGGTGAGAAAAATTTCTGGCTGCAACAAGTGCTCCTTTTTTGAGGTATTTTAGATGTTAGAGATGATTTCCTCAAATTCCAGGAACAGTGATTACTGTTTTATCTGCTGTTTCATTGTTTTGGAACTTTGGAGAAAAAGAAGTCAAAACAACAGCACTTTTAAAAGGAAGAGGGACAGACAAAGGAAGCATATGGTGAGGTCAGTGCAGAAGAGAGAGGGAGAAAGAAACCCACACTGCTAACTGACAGAGTTAGCAGTTACTGCCTTTGCTATGAATTCATGTTTCTCTGGACATTGGAGTGCGCCTGGGAAAATTAAAAAATAGCGAAATTCACAACTGATCTTGGAGTTTGGGAGACGTCACAGCACAGAAACAGATATGGGATTTTAAGTGTGGCCTTAAAATAAGTCTCCAGTAGTGAGTAAAGTGGGTTCTTTCTTGATTATATGTTTTATTGAGCTATGTCTCTTGATTAAACTTAAAATATAAGCCATAAGCATTTAATTTAACCTGGAGCAATGTTTTGTAGAAGAATAAGACAGTGCTATTTTCTGGGTCTGCAGATTGAAAGAAGCAAAAATGGCCCTTACTAGAGTGATATGGTCTTCTTGTCAGTTGTGGGAGTTTAGGGAGAGTTTACAGGTTACTGAGGATTATATCTACAATAAATGCTGCTGGTTGGGAATCCTATCAGATCAAATGGATCCATTGTAGAGGCAGTTAGGGACAATGAGGAATATACAAGAGCACGGGGATGTGATGGATGGCAGTTATTGGAAGGGGGGAAATGTCTCGGGTTCAGTCATATAGGTGGGTTAACTCTAGGAAAGGTAAGTGAGGTAGGCAGGTAGTGCAGAGGTCTGCTGTGGCTATCCCCATTTCAAACAAGTATGCTGTTTTGGAAAATGTAGGGAGTGATGGATTCTCAGGATAACATAGCATGAATAGACTGGCTGTAATGTAATGAGAGATACATCAGGTTCCAAGTGATGATTGTGTTAGGGGACTCTCTAGTCTGAGGTACAGACAGATGTTTCTGTGGCCAGCAGCAAAAAATCAGAATGGTGTGTTGCTTCCCTGGTGTGAGGATCAAGGATGTCTCAGAGAGGGTGCAAAATTTTCTCAAAGGGGAGAGGGGCCAGCAGGAGGTCATTGTACACATTGGAACCAATGACATAGAAAGGGAAAAGGTTGAGATTCTGAAGGGAGATTACAGAGAGTTAAGCAGAAATTCAAAAAGGAGGTCCTCGAGAGTAGTAATATCTGGATTACTCCCGGTTCTACGAGCTAGTGAGGGCAGGAATAGGAGGATAGAGCAGATGAATGCATGGCTGAGGAGCTGGTTTACGGGAGAAGGATTCACATTTTTGGATCATTGGAAGCTGTTTTGGGGTAGAAGTGACCTATACAAGAAGGACGGATTGCACCTAAATTGGAAGGGGACTAATGTACTGGCAGGGAGATTTGCTAGAGCTGCTCAGGAGGATTTAAACTAGTAAGGTGGGTTGGTGGGACCCAGGGAGATAGTGAGGAAAGATTTCAATCTGAGACTGATACAGTTGAGATCAAAGGCGAGCCAAACAGTCAGGGCAAGCAGGGACAAAGCAGAGTACAAGGTAGGACTGGTAAATTAAACTGCGTTTATTTCAATGCAAGAGGCCTGACAGGGAAGGCAGATGAAATCAGGGCATGGATAGGAACATGGGACTGGGATATCATAGCAATTACAGAAACATGGCTCAGGGATAGACAGGACTGGCAGCTTAATGTTCCAGGATACAAATGCTACAGGAAGGACAGAAAGGGAGGGAAGTTATTTGGGTGGAACAGAGAAGTAAGAAAGGGATGATCACCTTATTGGGATTGTATTGTAGACCCCCTAATAGTCAGAGGGAAATTGAGAAACAAATTTGTAAGGAGATCTCAGTTATCCGTAAGAATAATAGGGTGGTTATGGTAGGGCATTTTAGTTTTCCAAACATAGACTGGGTCTGCCATAGTTTTAAGGGTTTAGATGGAGAGGAATCTGTTAAGTGTGTACAAGAAAATTTTCTGACTCAGTATGTGGATGTACCTACTAGAGGAGGTGCAAAACTTGACCTACTCTTGGGAAATAAGGCAGGGCAGGTGACTGAGGTATCAGTGGGGGAGCAACTTGAGGCCAGCGACCATGATTCTATTCATTTTAACATAGTGATAGAAAAGGATAGACCAGATCTAAAAGTTGAAGTTCTGAATTGGAGGAAGGCCAATTTTGCCGGTATTAGGCAAGCATGTTCAAAAGCTGATTGGGCGCAGATGTTTGCAGGTAAAGGGATGACTGGAAAATGGGAAGCCTTCAAAGATGAGATAACGAGAGTCCAGAGAATGTATATTCCTGTTGGGGTGAAAGGGAAGACTGGTAGATATCGGGAATGCTGGATGACTGAAGAAATTGAGGGTTTGTTTAAGAAAAAGAAGGAAGCATATTTCATTTATAGATGGGATAGATTGAGTGAATTCTCAGAAGAGTATAAAGGGAGTCAGAGTATACTTAAGAGAGAAATCCAGAGGGCAAAAAGAGGCCATGAGATAGTTTTGGCAAATAAAGTTAAGGAGAATCCAAAGGGTTTTTACAAATACGTTAAGGACAAAAGGGTAACTAGGGAAAGAATATGATCCTCAAAGATCAGCAAGGCAGCCTTTGTGTGGAGCTGCAGAAAATGGGGAGATACTAAACGAGTATTTTGCATCAGTATTTACTGTGAAAAAGGACATGGAAGATATAGAAAGTGGTGAAATAGATGGTGACACCTTGAAAAATGCCCATATTACAGAGGAGGAAGTGCTGGATGTCTTGAAATGCATAAAAATGGATAAATCCCCAGGACATAATCAGATGTACCCTAGAACTCTGCGGGAAACTAGGGAAATGATAGCTGGGCCTCTTACTGAGGTATTTGTATCATCGATAGTCACAGGTGAGATGCCGGAAGACTGGAGGTTAGCTAATGTGGTGCCACTGTTTAAAAAAGATGGTAAGGACATGCCAGGGAACTATAGGCCAGTGAGTCTGATGTTGTTGGAAGGAATCCTGAGGGAAAGGATGTAGATGTATTTGGAAAGGCAAGGACTGATTAGAGATAGTCAACATGGCTTTGTGCATAGGAAATCACGTCTCACAGACTTGATTGAGTTTTTTGAAGAAATATCAAAGAGGATTGATGAGGGCAGAGCAGTAGATGTGATCCATATGGACTTCAGTAAGGTGTTCAACAAGGTCTCATGGAATACAGGGAGAACTCACCATTTGGATACAGAACTGGCTCAAAGGTAGAAGACAGAGGGTGGTGGTGGAAGTTGTTTTTCAGATTGGCGGCCTGTGACCAGTGGAGTGCCACAATGATCTGTGCTGGGTCCACTGTTTTTCATAATTTACCTAAATGATTTGGATGTGAGAATAAGAGGTATAGATAGTAAGTTTGCAGATGACACTAAAATTGGAAGTATGGTGGGCAGTGAAGGAGGTTACCTCAGATTACAATGAGATCTTGATCAGATGGGCAAATGGGCTGAGAAGTGGCAGATAGAATTTAATTTAGATAAGTGCAAGGTGCTGCATTTTGAGAAAGCAAATCTTAGCAGGACTTGTATACTTAATGGTAAGGTCTTAGGGAATGTTGCTGAACAAAGAGACTTTAGAGTGCAGGTTCATAGCTCCTTGAAAGAGGAGTCACAGGTAGATAGGATAGTGAAGAAGGCATTTGGTTTCCTGTCTTGGTCAGAGTATTGAGTACAGGAGTTGGGAGGTCAGGTTGCGGCTGTACAGGACATTGGTTAGGCCACTGTTGGGATATTGTGTGCAATTCTGGTCTCCTTCCTATCAGAAAAATATTGTGAAACTTGAAAGAGTTCAGAAAAGATTTACAAGGATGTTGCCAGGGTTGGAGGATTTGAGCAAAAGGGAGAGGTTGAATAGGCTAAGGCTTTTTTTCCCCGGAACATCGGAGGCTGAGGGGTGATCTTTTTAGAGGTTTATAAAATCATGAGGGGCATGGATAGGATAAATAGTCTTTTCCCTGGGAGTCCAGAACTAGAGGGCATAGGTTTAAGGTGAGAGGGGAAAGATATAAAAGAGACCTAAGGGGAATGAGCTGCCAGAGGAAGTGATGGAGGCTAATACAATTGCAACATTTCAAAGGCATCTGGATGGATATATGAACAGAAAGAGTTTGAAGGGATATGGACCAGGTGCTGGCAGGTGGAACTAGATTGGGTTGGGATATCTGGTCAGCATGGACAGGTTGGACCGAAGGGTCTGTTTCCATGCTGTACCTCCCTATGACTCTATGACTGACTACAAGAGCTTGGCTAGGGGAGTGGCAAGTTTGTGAGCACAAGTTCTCAGTACTACAGCTTTCTTGTGGTCAGAGCCTATAGCTTTTGCAGCATCCAGTGTTTCCAACCATTTCTGATGTCACGTGGAGTGAAGCAATTTGGCTACAGAATGGCATCTGTGATGCTAGGGACCTCTGGATGAGGCCAAAGTGGATGATCCACTCAGCATTTCTGGCTGTTGATTGTCAGGATCACCATGCAAAATGCGATAGGCTTTGAACTGATCTGGCAACCCAAGGATGGACATCCACAAGGCGCTGTGGGCCATCATCAGCGGCAGCATTGTACTCCAGCTCAAACTGCAACCTCATGGTCTAGCATATCTCTGACTCAGTCATTGCCATCAAGCCAGAGAATCAACCCTGGTTGAGTAGAGAGCACAGGAGGACAAGACAAAAGTGAGGGCAGTGGAGCCCGAGTCTCTGGATTCATTTAAGAAAGAGTTGGATAGAGCTCTCAAGTATTGCGGAATCAAGGGTTATGGAGATAAGGCAGGAACAGGATAATGATTAAGGATGATCAGCCATGATCATATTGAATGGTGATGCAGGCTCGAAGGGCAGAATGGCCTACTCCTGCAACTATTGTCTATTGTCTATTGACTGCAGATGCTGGAAACCAGAGTATAGATCAGAGTGGTGCTGGAAAAGCACAGCAGGTCAGGCAGCATCCAAGGAGTAGAAAAATCGACATTTCAGGCAGAACATACCTGAAAATAAAGTAACAACCTACTGAAGCTACCAAACAGGACTACTTGCATGTCAAACAGCATAAGCTGGAAGTGATAGACAAGCTAAGCAATCCCACAAGTAACTGTTCAGATCGAGGCTCTGCAGACCTGTCACATCCAGTCATGAAAGGTAGTGGACAACTAAACCATTCACTGGAAGAGGAAGTTCCACAAAGGTCGCCATCTTCAATGATGGTAAAGCCCAGATCATCAGTGCAAAAGCTAAGTGCATTTGCAACAGATAACAGCCAGAAATGCTGAGTGGATCATCCACTTCGGCCTCATCCAGAGGTCTCTAGTATCACAGATGCCAGTCTTTGGCCAAATTGCTTCACTCCACGTGACATTGAGAAATGGTTAGAAACACTGGATACTGCAATAGCCATGGGCTGTGACTACAAGAAAGCTATAGTACTGAGGACTTGTTCTCACAAACTTGCTACTCTCCTCACCAAGCTCTTCCAGTCAGTCACAACATTGGCCTGTCCAGACAATTTGGAAAATTGCCCAGATATGTCTCGTGCACAAAATGCAGGATAAATCCAAGTTGGCCAATTAGACTTCCATCAGCCTACTCTTGATCATCAGCAAAGAGGTGGAAGGTGTCCTCTACAGTGCTATCAGGCAGCACCTGCTCAGCAATAACCTGCTCAGTGCTGCCCAGTTTGTGTTCTGCCAGGGCCACTCAGCTCCTGACCATATCACATGGTCAAAAGAGCTGAATTCCAGAGGTGAGGTGAAAGTGACAGCCCTTGACATCAAGGAACCCTAGCTAAACTAGAATTAATGGGAAACAGTGAGGGGTGTGGGTAAACTCTCCAATGCTTGGAGTCATACCTGGCACATAGAAAGATGATTGTGGTTGTTGGAGATCAGTCATCTCAGTTACAGGATATCTCTGCAGGAGTTACTCAGTGTAGTGTCCTAGGTCCAAACACCTTCAGATGCTTCATCGATGACCTTCCCTTCATCATAAGGTCAGAAGTGGAGATATTTGCTGATGACTGCACAATGTTCAGCAACATTTGCCACTCCTCAGATACTGAAACAGTCCATGTTCAAATGTAACAAGATCTGGACAGTATCTAGGCTTGGGTTGAAAGCTGGCAAGTACCATTCACAGCACACTAAGGCCAGGCAATGACCATCTCCAATAACAGACAATCTAACCACAGCCCCTTGACATTCAATGCCATTATTATCACTGAATACCCTGCCATCAACATCCTTGGGGTTACAATCAACCTGAAATTGATTTGGGCTCACAATATAAATACAGTGGCTACAATGATCTGAATCTAAGAATAATGCAGCGAGTAATTAATCTCCCTGACTCCCCAAAGCCTGCCAAAGGCTCATCATATGAATACAATAGCTACAAAGATTAGAGCTAAGAATACTGCAGCAAGTAATTCACCTCCTGACTCCCCAAAGCCTGTCCACCATCTACAAGGCGCAAGTCAGCAGTGTGATGGAATACTCCCCTCTTGCCTGGATGAGTGTGGGTCCAATATCACTAAAGAAGCTTGACACCATATCGATACAGCAGCATAGTTGATTGGCACCACATCCATGACCGATCACTCCATCACTGACAACAGCTTCTGTGTATACTGTCTACAAGATGCATTGCAGAAATTCACCAAAGATCCTCAGAAAACACTTTTCAAGTCCTGACCAATTCCATCTAGAAGGTCAAGGGCAGCAGATATATGGGAATACTACCACCTGGATCTTCCCTTCCAAGCCATTCACCATCCTGAATTGGAAATATATTGCCATTCTTTCACTGTGCTGGGTCAAATTTGTGGAATTCTCTCTCTAACAGCATTGCGGGTCTACCTACAGGACATGGATTACAGCGTTTCAAGAAAACAGCTCAAACCACCGCCTTCTTAAGGGCAACTAGGAATGGGCCATAAACGCTGGTCCAGTCAGTGACATCCATATCCCATGAGTGAATAAAGAAAACTCAATATTTTTCTCCATTACAATGTTTAATATTTGTACAAATTGTGATATTTAATAACAAAGCTGAGGCAGTTTGATTGTGTGATTCCTTACATAAAACTGGATTATCACAAAATATTGATCTTAGATCTGACAGCCCAGGAGCTTAAAGATGATACGAATGAAAAATGGCATTAGACAGACCTAGCATTCAAGCCTTCTGCAGTAGTGAATTGCCAGGTTCACCAGACCCTGGGTGAAGAACTTCCTTTTCATCTCAGTCCGAAATGGCCTACCCACGTTTCTTGAGACTATGACATCGTGTTCTGGACTCATTCCCCAACCTGTCCAAGAGAAACACCATCCCTGCAGCCACACTATAAAGCTCAGTCAGAATTTTGTATGTTTCAATGCGATCTCTTGTGCTTCTAAACCCCAGTGAAAATAAGCCCAGTTAACCCAACCTCTCCTTTTATGAGAACACAGCCATCCTAAGAAATCAGTCTGGGTATAGCTGAGGTTGATTATAAGTCGGCAAATTTCAAATTCCAAGATAATTCCAGTCATTCCTACTCTAACTTTATATGAGAGTCTCCTGCCTTTGAAATGTGATACTCAGTTAATTACTCTGGTGTGTTATGGACATACACTAGTCACAGACCTTTGTTTTCTTGATTCACCACTGAGCTAGCTCATTGAGTTGCTCATTTTTGATTAAAGAACATCTGCTTAATGTTTCTAATAAAAAATATAAACTCATCTTTCAAATCATGACAATCCAAAGAGGTTGTACTTACGCAGAATTGTGAGTCACCTCATAGTTTGAAGAAAACAACAGTGCCATCTACTGGACAGCAATTATGAAAGGAAAGGTTAGGACGTAAACACTGATTATGCAAGCCACAGTTCAGAGACTGACACAACGGGTCCTTTGGGAAGCTCACAAGTATTAGTGTATTGGAGAAGGGGGCACAGATGCAGCATGGCTCAGGAAGGAAATTGCCAAAGGAAAAACACTTAGAATCAAAGAAAATAGAAGTAGGCCTTTTGAACCTGCTCCATCATTCATTGTGATTATGACTGACCATTGAATCCAAAAACCTATTTATGCTATTCCTTCCCTTTCCTTTCATTTTTTTTTAATCCCCGAGTGCTCTGTCCAACTCCTTTTTGAAAACATATGTTGTTTTGGCCTCCACTGCTTTCTGTGATAGTGAATTCCACAGGCTCACCACTTTCTGGATGAAGACATTTTCCATCATCTCTGTCTTAAATGATTTTCTCTATGTCCTTAGATTGTAACCCCTGGTTCTGGACTGCCCTGCCATCAGGAAAATTCTTTCTACATATATCCTGTTAGTATTTTATAGGTTTCTGTGAGATTCCCCCCCTTATTCTTCTGAACTCCAGCAAGTATGAACCTGACCAATTCAACCTCTCCTCATAGGTCAATCCTGCCTTCCCAGGGATCAGTTTGGTTAACATTCACTGCACTCTCTCTACAGCAAGAATATCCTTCCTCAGATAAGGAGATCATAACTGCACACAATACTCCAGGTGTCATCTCATCATGGCCCTGTATAATTGCAGCAAGACATCCCTGCTCCTGCACTCAAATCCTCTCACTATGAAGACCAACATATCATTTGCCTTCTCTACTGCCTGCTGCATGCTTACCTTCAGCGATTGGTGTACAAGGACAACTAGGTCTAATGGGACATTTCCCTCTCTCACTTTATAGTCTTTCAGCTAATACTCTGC
The DNA here is from genome assembly GCF_020745735.1 of Hemiscyllium ocellatum. Taxonomy (NCBI): domain Eukaryota; kingdom Metazoa; phylum Chordata; class Chondrichthyes; order Orectolobiformes; family Hemiscylliidae; genus Hemiscyllium; species Hemiscyllium ocellatum. The sequence continues at coordinate 28,993,674 of NC_083411.1, forward strand.
CTTGCTGTTTTTGTTAACAAAGTGATGACTTTTATCCACGTAATATTGCATCTGCCATTATTTGCCCACTTACCTAACTTGTCCAAATCACACTGAAGCATCTCTGCCACTTCCTCGCAGCTCACTCTCCTACCTAGCTTTGGATCATCGACAAATTTGAAGATATTCAATTTGGTTCCCTCATTTAAAACATTTTTTATATAAATGCCTTACTGCAGAGACCACAGCTGAAGATCTTAAGATTACAGTCTACATAAAAGGCAAGTGATTCTATATTAATGAATTTTTAACTACTTTCTCATCTAGGCACCAAGCATGGAGCATTCAGCCCTTATGTGTGTAGTGTTGTCCACAGGTTTAAAGCAATTCAGTCAAATATAGAGTATTTATTTGTGAATGCTGCAATGGAACACACAATATTAGAATTTCTGTTTTCCACATTACAACACAGCAACATTTCAAAACATTTAATTGGCTGTTGCTATGACCACATTCTGGCTGGGTTTTTCCAAGTTATTATGGTTCCATATAGGATACCCCAAAATGTCAATCTGCTGGGTAACGAGGGCTGAACAAGTGCCCCTTTACTATTGAGCCATGCCGCAGGTGATCATTGCAAAGTTCATTTAAAGAGGATCTCCTCTCTTGTAGATACCTTTCTCCCAGGCCAACTGAATTTATGTTTTAAAAGGAGCCAATTGATCTATGTTTTGGAGATGCCGATGTTGGACTGGGTTATATAAAGTTAAAAATCACACAACACCAGGTTATAGTCCAACAGGTTTAATTGGAAGCACTAGCTTTCGGAGCGCTGCTCCTTCATCAGGTGGTTGTGGCTTTCTTGAACTAAGCTTTCTTGAGTTAACAAAAGAAAGAGTTTACTTGTCACTAGACATGAAAAGAAGTAATAATGCAACACACACCCATGCAGACTAGAAATTAGAAATAACTCCCAAAAAAGATAAATCTTACAAAAAATACGATTCAGTCTCTGGGTAGTTCATAGAGTAGACAGTGTAAAGTTGAATGTTAAGCAGTTGGTTTTGAGATTTCCAGCTTTGCAACTTGAGTGAAGTTCTTTTGTCTTGGATGTAGGTTTGATCGCTAAATTGGAAAGTTCTTTTCCAGACATTTCGTTACCCTACTGGGTAATATCTTCAGTGAGCGTCAGGTGAAGCAATGCTGAAGATTCCTGCTTTCTATTTATATGTTTGGGTTTTGTTGGGTTGATGATGTAATTTCCTGTGATGATGTTATTTCCTGTGGTGAGGTCACTTCCTGTTCCTTTTCTCAAAAACTTGTTCTTTTGTCTGTTTCTTTTTTATTGACTTGTTAGCTAGTTGGCTTTTAGCACTCAGAATGAGATAGACATTTACCAACAACACTAGATGAGTGATTGGTAGGTGGTTTTTTTTGATCCTGACCTTTACAGCATGTTAGTGCTTGAACCTAGGCTAGTACATATACATGCCTCACCTCACTAGCACACTTTCTTGCATTACCACACACAGACAAGGGTTGAACTGACTGATACCCCCTGTATTTGTGTATATTCTCAAAAGGAGGATATTCAAACATATTATTTCCTACATCATGTTCATAATATGAGATAAAACCCAGGAGATTACAATTCATTTTGTTGTGCACTTCTTTATTTCGCCATCCCTTTGAAGCCTCCTTGATACCATGTCAGGTGTAACATTTCAGAGTCTATGTCTTTCCAGTCAGCAACTCAGTTTATATCGGCACTCATTTTGGCTATGTCAGTCTTCTTTCTTAAAAAAAAGTACATTGATTATCTAACGTTAGGATCCATGATTATGACACTGTAAAGCATTTGGGGCATTCCTTAGGCATATAAAATAAATATTGTTTCAATAACAGATCTGACAGTTTTACTATGAATTAAAATATGTTTCTGGGTTTAACATCTCCATAGCCTTCCAATGCATGAAAGAGCATGGATCTGAGTCTGGAGTACATTTTTAAACTAATCTCAGAGCATTACTACACTTCTTTGTTCTTTACTTAGTTCTGGAGTGTACAGGTGCTGCTAAGTGACAATGCCATAGGAGAGGTGACAGCCATCCTCTTACATAATGCTTTGATTTGATTCTGCACATCCTGCTGGCCCAGACTGCCTTGGCTGACAGCAAAATACACTGCTCTGCTACTTGAGGTCATTAATGCCAACCGTACCAAATGCCCTCAGTTGACGGTTGAGATTCTTCCCTGTCTCAGGATTCAGTAGCAAGCAAACCACCTTGAAGGATCACGAGAACAAATGAACAGGCAGTAAGGGATTCTCCTTTGGTGATTTCAGTACTGTAGTCAAGAGAAACAATGGGTCAAAATGACTCGAAGCTTTAGCTGTCAGGAGCTCAAGATGAGGCTGGTCACCTCGATAAGCTCTAATTTAATACCTGAGGCAGATTGGAGCATTCTGAGTCACTGTTGACAATAATCCATGCAGTTCAAAATGGCTAATGGAACCTGAAATGCAGATCTGTCAATGGATGGAGGATAATGTAGAAAAATGTAAACTTTTCCACTTTGGCAGAAAGAAGGAATAACAATATTTTATTTAACCAAGGCAAGATTGTAGACCACTGGTATACATAAGGATTTGAATACTCTAATACATGAATCATAGAAAATTAGTGTTCAGGCTGCAAACAATTAGGAAGGCCAATGGAATGTTGTTTATTATGATGGGAATGGAATCTAAAGGGAGAGTTGTTCAGGGTTTGGATGAGACCAAATCTGAAGCACTGGGCATGGTTTCGGTCTCCTTGTTTAAGAAAGTATATAAATGCATTAGAAACTGTTCAGCAATTGCTCATTCAACCAATTTGTAGGATGGGTCTATTACCTTATGACTCGATAGTGCTGGTAAAACACAGTAGGTCAGGCAGTGCCCAAAGAACAGGAGAATCAACGTTATGGGCAAAAGCCCTTCATCGGATGTTGTCTAGCCTGCTGTGCTTTTCCAGCATCACACTATTGGCTCTAATCTCCAGCATCGGCAGTCCTCAGTTTCGCCTATTATTTTATGAGCAAAGGTTCGATAATCTGATCTTATTGAGCATAGAAAATAGAGGTGATCTTACTGAAACATGGAAAATCCTAAGGGAACTTGACAAAGTGAATGCTGAAAGAACGTATCCCCTTGTGAGAGAGACTAGTACTAATTAAGATGAAGATCCTGTGGGAATAGAGATATATTTATGGACTATGTGAAAAACTAGCAAGTATCAAACGGTTTGGATGCTTTCTGGGTTCATTGCCCTTAATTGTTGGAAAAACCCACCTCTGTGAGATTAGTTCCTTAGCAACCCTTACTGGGTTTGACTTCTGTTTCAGGTACCTGGGAAGTCAGAGAAGGGGATGCAATAGTAAGGATCAGAAAGCTGCAGAGTATCTCTCTCTCTCTCTTTCTTTCTCCTGGCTGAAATTTGGGAGCCTACTAAGGTCAACACCTCAGTATTTTGCAATCCTGAGAAGCTGAGCTATGACCACTTTCCAAAGCTTAACTTTCTTTCCAGTGAAATACCCAAAGCCTGAAGAAAGTAAATTTATTTTCCATCACCAATTGCTGTTAGCTGTGGCCCTTAACCATTAACCAAGAGACTTTGTAGCAAATGTATCAATCATCTGTGTCTCCTGCAAAGCAGTTTAAAGAAATTGGAGAAAAGAGCTTGAAGAACAGGAAATCTTGACAAGCAAAAGAATCATCCCAGAAAACCTTGTAGATAGGGGCATTGAACTGCTTCACTATGTTTTACCCTTCGTCTACAGCACCTTTTTTTGCCTGTGTGTCGGACAGGCTTTCAGAAGATGTTTAGAGTTTTAACAAGTAGAACTATATGTTGACAACTTATAGTTATTGACCTATGTTTAGAATATAGTTATTTGTAACAAATAACAGTTCTAGTCAAGTACAGAAACCTGGTCTGCATTTTCTGTTAGCCTTGGTCCACCTGACAGGCAAATTTACAAATTTTGATGAAATAATTTACGCTTTTGATGTCTCCTGGATTAGCAGGGCTTGATTTCCAATGCACTACTGCAATGAGGTGTAATATCAACAAGAAGGTCAGCAGACTGTCAGGACTCGAGGATCACTGTTCTACAAACCATTGGTCAATAATCATATTTTCCCTTCTGTTTCAGCATTTAGTGCGATCCCTGTGATGTAGCACAATTGCCAAGCTTTCTGAAATACATATCCAGTAGTTTAAATTTCATTCTATTTCCTAGGTGATGTTTTGCAGTTGCATGTCTACACTCTGTGCCTGTGGAACATGCATTGCCAATTGCTTGTTACAGCATGCCCTGCTTTAAGCATTCTAGGAAAGTATGTTTAAAATGATTACTTAAATATGCAGTGAAGTTATTTTAAACCTGGTGAATAAGGTTATACTGTGCTTACACTGCCTCTTTCTTTCATCATTGCCCTTCAGTCTGCCACTGTAATATGTGCACTGAGCTATTTTTTCATAGGTTGCATAGCACGTTCCATGCCCTTCAGCAACTTTCCAGAACCTCAGAAAATCCCACCACCATGAAGTATATTTGGGAGCTAATGTTGTCACATATAACAGGCAGCAGTCAGTTTATACACACACCAATGTGACCATGATAACATGATCTGGCTGTAGTGATGCTAGTTAAAAGCTAATTTACACCAGTTTTACATTGAATTTCAGCTAAGTGCTGCCCAATGGCTTTAATGACCTTTCTATAAATGCATTATCCTGACAACTGGTGGGAGCAAGTCTTTTTTTAAATTGTCTAACAGCAGCGCATTTACTATTTTAATGGTTTCTCTGAAGTACCAGCAGCTCAAATCCAAGAAATGTCTTCCTGATGTATTATAACACACTCTGCCTTAATTATTTGCCTTTTAAAGTATCTTTCTTTCCTACATCATATGCTTGCAAAAAGAACCTGCTGGACAATAAATACTGCAAATATTGCAGCAGATTATGGAGAGTTGTATAACACCATGTTTGAGAACTAGGAATATATATGTTGCTGTATATGGGACTGAAAGGGTTAACACTTGATTGAGTGCAGTAAACATCACCCAGTGTACGATGAAGTCATGAGGACATGGTCAGAGTAAATAAGGAGCTGATAGGAGACAGACCTAAGGCTACAGTGATCATTACAGTGTCCGTAATAACAGAGATCACATGCATGTAATTTGTAAATGGAATAACCTTTATATTGTTTATTCAACAAGGCTCTTCTTGTTAGACTGGAAGGGTGAATGTTCTCATCCTCTTCAGGCTTCAAGGAGCACACATACATAGTACATGAATCATACCAAGTTTTTCATATTACTCACTGTAATTTTTTTAGATCAAAGGTAGTGTCACGTAAATGTGATTGCATTAATCATCTGCTACAATGAACGTTTGAAACCGACCTGAGAGTTCATTAAATTCATCATGTTCTTAATAAAATTTGGCTTCCTCTGAATTTGAGATGGAAAATACCACCGCAATCATTACTTGTAAATGGGCTATAAAATAAAACCTTCAGTTAACTATGTGGTGATTTAATGCTACAGTAGAGACAGGAGGTTAAATCTGCCAATTCAGGCATGTTCAGTTACCATGGTAACAGCAACAGAAGGAAACTACCCTGGGGAGCATTTGATCAGTTCCACCAATCCTATTGTTTGGTATACCTAGATATAGTTCATGTTTATTAAAAGAAAATTTGTATTGAATAAACAATATTTTTTCAAAATCTGATTAAACCTATTGAAACCTTATAATGGCATATCATTCTTATTATGGATTTATACCTTTCCCTTAATATTTTTTCATAAGATCCATTTCTGAATTGAAAAATTGTCATTAACCCTGCATCTAGTTAGAAATGTTAGTTAGTTAGCTTAATTCCCTTTCATCTTAAACATAAATGGACAGTTTACAACAAGATCAGAAGGAACTTTGTGTGCATGTCCACTGATCACTTAAATGATCAAGTCAGGTGGCTAAAGTGGTTAACAAGCCGTGTGGCATACTTGCCTTTATTAGTCAAGACACAGAGATCAAGAGCAAGGTGGTAATGCCGATACTGTACAAAACGGATAGGCTACAACAAGAGTATTGCCTGGACTCTTGAATCCACATTATAGGATGGATGTGATAGCATTGGAGTGGCTACAAAGAAGACTTTTGAACTGGAGGGTTTCAGTTATGAAAAGAGATTGGACAGACTGGGGTTGTTTTCCTTAGTGCAGAGGAGATTGGAAGGGGACATGATTGAGATGTATAAAATCATGAGGAGCATAGATAGCGTAGACAAGAAGAAACTTTTCCCCTTGATGGAAGGATCAATGACTGAGATCATAGATTTAAGGCAAGAGGCAGAGGGTTTCGAAGAAATATGAGGAAAAACATTTTTGGTGGGAGCCTGGAACTCAGTACCTGTAAGGGTGGTAGAGGCAGAAATCCTCATAACATTTAATAGATATTTAGAAGTAGCTTGTGAGGCGAAGGCATTCAAAGCTATGTAAAAGTGCTGAAAAATGGGTTGCTTTTGAGCAGCGCAGAAATGATGGGCTGAAGGGTTTTTTTCTGTGCTGTAGATTTCTATGACTCCATGACTGTCTAAGCATTTACAACTCGACATCTGTGACACTTAGATTTTAAAAGAATAACAGTCTACTCATTGTAAATCCAGAAACTGCCATCATTTCAAAAGTACCTAGAGAACTCTTCTCAATGAAATAATCTAAGCGTTTTCTTGATCACTAACAATCAAACCACCAAGGCTTGCTGTAAGGTTGATTGTGGAACAGGGGTAGCACTGCTGCCTCACAGCATCAGCGAGCTGGGTTCGATTCCAGCCTTAGGTAACTGTCTGTGTGGAGTTTGCACGTTCTCCCGTGTCTGCGTGGATTTCCTCTGGGTACTCCGGTTTCCTCTCACAGTACAAAGATGTACAAGTTAGGTGAATCGGCTGTGCTAAATTGCCTATAGTGTTCAGGGATGTGTAGGTTAGGTGCATTATTCAGGGGTAAATATAGGACGGGGGGATGGGTCTGGGTGGGTTACTCTTCAGTGGGTTGGTGTCTACTTGTTGGGCTGAAGGGCCTGTTTCCACACTGTTGAGATTCTATCTAAAGACCCACATCTATTTACCCTAAATTTAAAACTACAGTCCAAACAATAATTATCTTATAAACTTCACAACTCTCCAAATTGTAGCTTTGTTGAATTTGTGCCTCATTAGTAGGCATAACTGGTGCTTTTCTTGGAATGTTATCCTGCACTTTTCATTTAATCATTTTGATTGCTTGCTTGACCTCTACACCGCTGAAGCCAGGCGGCAACTTGCAGACACCTCCTCCTACTGCCCCCTCGATCATGACCTCACTTCCCATCACCGAACCATCACCTCCCAGACCATCTATTCATCACCTCTGGGGATCTCCCATCCCCAGCATCCAACCTCATCATCCTCAAACCCTGCACCACCCAATTCTACCTCCTACTGAAGATTCACAGACCTGATTCCCATGGTCGACCCGTTGCCTCAGCCTGCTCCTGTCACACTAAACTCGTCTCTGCATACCTTGACACCGTCCTGTCCTCCTTAATCCAGGAATTCCCCACCTATATCCTGGACACCACCCACATCCTTTACCTCCTCCAAGAAGTTCGTTTCCCCGGCCCCCTATACTTTATCTTCACCATGGACAGCCAGTCCCTGTACACATCTATCTGCCACAACGAATGCCTCCAAGCCCTCAGTTTCTTCCGCTCACAACATCACAATCAGTACCCTTTCACTGACATCCTCATCTGTCTGGCTGAACTGGTCCTCACCCTGAACAATGTCTTCTTCCAAGCCTTTCACTTCCTCCAGACGAAAGGGGTAGCCATGGGCACCAACATGGGTTCCAATTATGCCTGCCTCTTTGTCAGGTACATGAACAGTCCATCTTCTGCAGCTACACTGGCACCATCCCCCACCTTTTCCTCCGCTACATCAATGACTGGATCAGTGCTACTCGTGCTCCCATGAGGAGATTAAACAGTTCATCAACTTCACTAACACCTTTCACCCTGCCCTCAAATTCAGACGCCTCCCTCCTCTTCCTGGACCTCTCCACCTCCATCTCCAGAGACCGACTAACCACAGACCTCTACTACAAACCCACAAACTCCCACAGCTACCTGGATTACACCCCCTCCCACCCTGCATCCTGTAAAAAACACCATCCCTTATTCACAATTCTTCTGCCTCCACCTCATCTGTTGCTAGGATGACTATTTCCGCCATAGAAAATCCCAAATACCTCCTCCTTCAAAGACTGTAATTTACCCTCCCATGTGGTTGACGATGCCCTCCAGTGCATTTCCTCCACTTCCCACACCTCCACCGTTGAACCCTACCCCTCCCAATGCAATAAGGACAGAACTCCCCTGGTCCTCCCCCTCCATCCCACCAACCTCTGTATGCAGGACATCATCCTCCGCCACCTCCAAACAGACCCCACCACTAGGGATATATTTTCCTCTCCACCCCTATCAGTGTTCTGGATACACCATTCCCTTTGCGACTCCCTTGTCAGGTCCATGCCCCCCATCAGCCCTCACCTCACTCCTGGCACCTTTCACTGCCACCGCAGCAAATGTAAAACCTGTGCCAACACCAGTCCCCTCACCTCCATCCAAGGTCCTAAAGGATCCTTCCACATCTGACAGAAATTTACCTGTACGTCCACCAATGTCATCTAGTATCCGTTGCACCCATGTGGTCTCCTCTACATCAGGGAGACAAGACGCCAACTTGCAGATTGTTTCAGCAATCATCTCTGAGACACCTACACTAACAAACCTCACTGCTGAACACTTTAACTCCCCCTCCCACTGCACCAAGGATATGCAGGTCCTGAGCCTCCTCCATTGCCAAACCCTAACCACCCGATACCTGGAGGAAGAATGCCTCATCTTTCACCTTGGGATCCTCCAACCACAGGTGATTAATGTGGATTTCACCAGTTTCCTCATTTCCCCTCCCCCACCTTATCCCAGTCCCAAGCCTCCAACTCAGCACTGCACTCCTGACCTGTCCATCATCTTTTGCATCTATCTGCTCCACCCTCCTCTCCGACTTATCACCTTTCCCCCCCACCTTCATCTACCTACTGCATTCCCAGCTACCTTCCCCCAGCCCCAACTGCACCCCTCTCCCCTTTACCTCTCAGCACCTCTGGCCCACAAGCCTCATGTCTGATGAAGGGCTTATGCCTGAAACATTGATTCTCCTGCTCCTCGGATGCTGCCTGACTGCTGTGCTTTTCCAGCACCACACTCTATAGACTGAAGGATATGTCAGGCTATTGTTATGGACCAGGTTAGGCTCCCTCAAAACATTTCAAGAAAGTAGCCTAGATCCTAACTTTGCTAGTTGTTTTAAGCTGGCAGAGGGCAGATTATCCAGGAGGGATGCAATTGGTTAAACCACGTAATTACAAGCAAAACAGAATTTATATACAAGATTACTGAATGAATCACAAACAAAAGAGAACAAAATACTGAATAAGTTAACCTCTCTGAAAATCCAACACATCCTCCCAACTTAATGATGCTATTCCAAATACTTGTGTCAATCCCCTAACACCTCTTGGCACAAAAGGTAAAAACAAACACAGGATCTTACAGGAGAGATGTCAGAGAGAGAGGGAGGGTCAGCATGGACCTGCTTCTGTTAGGTCCAGCAGCTTCACATCTGCCTGGCTGCTTTCAGTGAATAGCTAGACTGCCAGCTCAGCTGGGAGAACTGGTCTCTCCCTTTTCATTGTACAAGTCATTTTTTTAAACTTAAAAGTCTTTTGCCTGAGGCAGTATCTGTTAGCTTTAATCAATTGGTCCTAAAAGCCTTCAAATTTATACTTTTCAGAGTCTGTGTCATTTACGACCTCTCTGAAACAATAACCAAGGACAACATCACCTTGTTAAAGGAACAACATCGTCACACTACCAAGTTATTCAACAAAGAATCTAGAATCCCGACAGTGTGGAAACAGGCCCTTCAGCCCAACAAGTCCACACTGATGTTCTGAAGAGTAACCCACCCAGACTCATTCCCCCTATATTTACCCCTGCCTAATGTACCTAACCCACACCCCGAACACTATGGGCAATTTAGTGCAGCCAATTCACCTGACCTGCACACCTTTGGACTGTGGGACAAAACCCATGCAGACACAGGGAGAATGTGCAAACTCCCCACAGACATTCACCTAAGGCTGGAATCGAAGCCAGGTCCTTGGCGCTGTGAAGCAGCAGTGCTAACCACTGAACGACCATGCCACCCCCAAAATTATAAATTGAGGATGAATACATTGTGGACAAAATGGTAAGTAGGGAGCAAATAGGGCCTCTCAAAGATCAGCAAGGCTACCTTTGTGTGGAGCCACAGGGGATGGGGGAGTATTTTGCATCAGTGCTTACTGTAGAGAAGGGCACGGAAGGCAGAGAATGTGGGGAAATAGAAGGTGACATTTTGCAAAATGCCCATATTACAGAGGAGGTGGTGCTGGATGTCTTGAAACACATAAAGGTGAATTAATCCCCAGGACCTGATCAGGTGTATCCTAGAACTCTGTGGGAAGCTAGGGAAGTGATGGATGGCCCCCTTGTTGTGAAATTTATTTCATTGATAGTCAAAGGTGAGGTGCCGGAAGACTGGAGGTTGGCTAATATGGTACCACTTGTTTAAGAAGGGTGGTAAGGACAAGCCAGGGAACTATAGACCAGTCAGCTGATGTCAGTAGTGGGAAAGTTGTTGGAAGGAATCCTGAGGGACTGGATTTACAAGTATTTGGAAATGCAAGAACTGATTAAGGATCATCAACATGGCTTTGTGCGTGGGAAATCATGTCTCACTGACTTGATTGAGTTTTTTGAAAAAGTAACAAAGAGGATTGATGAGGACAGAGCAGTGAACATGATCTATGTGGACCTCAGTAAGGCATTTGACAAGGTTCCCCAAGGGAGACTAGTTAGCAAAGTAGACCTCATGGAATACAGGGAGAACTAGCCATTTGGATACAGAACTGGCTCAAAGCTAGAAGACAGAGGGTGGTGGTGGAGGGTTGTTTTTCAGATTGGAGGCCTGTGATCAGTGGAGTGCCACAAGGGTCAGTGCTGAGTCCACTACTTTTCATCATTTATATAAATGATTTGGATATGAGCATAGAAGGTATAGTTAGAAAGTTTGCAGATGAGACCAAAATTGGAGGTGTAATGGACAGCGAAGAAGGTTATGTCAGAGTACAAAGAGATCTTGATCAGATGAGCCAATGGGCTGAGGAGTGGCAGATGGAGTTTAATTCAGATAAATGCGAGGTGCTGCATTTTGGGAAAGCAAACCTTAGCAGGACTTCTACACTAAATGGTAAGGACCTAGGGAGTGTTGATGAACATAGAGACCTTGGAGTGCAGGTTCATGGCTCCTTGAAAGTGGAGTTGCAGGTAGTTAGGATAGTGAAGAAGGCGTTTGGTATGCTTTCCTTTATTGGTCAGAGTATTGTGTATAGGAATCGGGAGGTCATTTTGCAGCTGTACAGGACATTGGTTAGGCCACTCTTGGAATATGAATGCAGTTCTGGTCTCCTTCCTATTGGAAGGATGTTGTGAGACCTGAAAGAGTTCAGAAAAGATTTACAAGGATGTTGCTTGGGTTGGAGGATTTGAACTATAGGGAGAGACTGTATAGGCTGGGGCTGTTATCCCTGGAGTGTTGAAGGTTGAGGTGTGACCTCAGAGGTTTATAAAATCAAGAGGGGCATGGATAGGATAAATAGACAAAGTCTTTTCCCTAGGGTGGGAGAGTCCAGAACAGAGACCATAGGGTTAAGGTGAGAGGGGAAAGAAATAAAAGGGACCAAATGGGCAACTCTTTCACGCAGAGGGTGGCACATGTATGGAATGAGGTGCCAGAAGAAGTGGTAGAGGCTGGTACATTTGATGAAGGGCTTTTGCCTGAAATGTTGATTTGCCTGCTCCTCGGATGCTGTCTGACCTGCTGTGCTTTTCCAGCACCACTCTAATCTTGACTCTGATTTCAAGCATCTGCAGTCCTCATTTTCTCTTGGCTGGTACAATTGCACCATTTAAAGGGCATCTGGATGGGTATTTGAACAGGAAGGGTTTAGAGGGATATGGGCCAAGTGCTGGCAAATGGGATTAGATTAGGTTGGGATATCTGGTAGGCATGGTCAAGTTGGACCAAAGGGTCTGTTTCTGTGCTATACATCTGTATGACTCTATAACTATGTTACTGCTGATGGCCCGTTAGACTTTATGGGTGCCCATTTTTGAGCTTTATATGAATTTACAAATGATGCAGTAAGAATTAATAAGAAAATGAGCAACCATGTCTGACAGTGCACAGTCCTTTGTATGTACAAAAGCACAAAATGAAAAAAGACCATTTGACATGTGCAGAGAATTGATACGTGTTGAGGATATTCCATTATTGTTATCCATCTAATCTGACATCTTTCATTACACATCCTGGACAAGCTGCTTTCCTTGATTTGAGATTTTCACAGCTTGTGCAGTGCGGGAAGGATAATATTTCACAAAGCATTTGATTATCTCTGTTTATAATCTCTATAATCCTCAATGCTTCTGTTAACCTGACATGTGTCCAACTCTATTTACAGACATTAAACAATGTAACATTACCTCTTTTATCTTGAAGCTTATTCTAAACTCTAAGCAGTCTAAGAATAATGGGTAGCCATTCAGAACTGAGGTAAGGAAGAATTTGCTCACTCAGAGTTGTAAACCGATGAAATTCTCTTCCATAGAAAGCTGTTGGGGCCAGTTCATTAGATATGTTCAGGAGGGAGCTGGATGTGGCCCTTGCAGCTAAAGAAATCAAGAGGTATGGAGAGAAAGCGGGAATAGGATACTAAAATTGCATGATTAGCCATGATCATATTGAATGGTGGTGCAGACTCAAAGGGCCAAATGGCCTACTCCTGCACTTATTTTCGATGTTTCTAAATTCATCCAATCACGAATTTGACCTTCATATCCATGCAGATGATTCAACTGCATCTCCATCATCACAGAATCTTTGGGTGAATGCCCTATTGTATTGTTTTGACCATTGTTACATCCTTAAAAAGCAGCAAAATAGTCCCACTCTCGAAATCTCCTAAGTGGTCAGTCCTAAAAGGTCCTGAGGATTAGATTTGTCTTGATTTATCAAGTGACAAGTATGAAATACAAGTTTCATTCATTTTTATTTTGTTTTTGTGCTGCATATTCTCCTTGGGTTCTATAGTGCTGACCACTTCCATAAGTGACCCCATTACCTAACAAATCAGAATGGACCTTTACCTGGTCCAATATCTATGTAGTAGGACCAAGAAGTTGACCAAAGAACCCTTACATCTGGATTCCAAGATCTTCTCATTTTGGGGAAGTGGAAAAATATGCACAATTGAATGTGATTCAGATTGTAAATCAACAAAAAGTTTTAAGCTTTAGCATACCCGGGTTCAAGTTGCACCTGGTGATATAGAAGTGTATGATAACATTTATGAAAAGGTTGTTTAGAAAATACCTACATTACAAAAAGTATATTTACAATAGTTAGGAATATTGCTTTCCTCACCAAATAACAAAACAATAGATGTTCCTCTTGTGCTAGCTCTCAAACAATATTTGATCCTAAAATAGATGCGTTAATTTCTTATGTGAAGAAATATTCCTCTCAGCTTCTGAAGAACATTTTAGCAAACTGGTGAGCAAGTGCAGACCAACAAACATGACCTTATACTAGATGTTCTTGACTAACATGCTATCCATCAACCAGACTTCAAAGAATCATTTATTCCATTGCTAAAGACTTCACCAACACTTTTACTATGTGTGATCATTCAAATCACTCATGGATATGGTAACAAATGACTTGTTACTGAACTAATAATGCAAAGAGTGAGTTAGAATTCCACCAAAGCAGTTTCATTCACAACCCCCTTCATTCACCTACCAACAAGCTTTTTCAAGTACAACTCAAACCCAACATTCACTGTCTCACCTCATGTTCACACACATCACTGCTGCAAGCCTTATGTCCACAGTTCACAACTTATACACAATGTTAGCAATGACAGGTACATAGCCCAAAGACATTGCATCACACTCACTGATACTCACTCCCACTCTTGGTGGACAAGGTTGCTCATAATCAAAAGCAGCATCTAATGGGCAGAGGATCAGCATAAGATCATAAGAAATAGGAATAGGTCGTAACTCAATAAGATTGCAGTTGATCTGGTATTGGCCCAAACTCCACTATCCTGCCTGACCTCAATAAACCTGGCATCTTGCATCTGTCAGAAATATGCCTAATCTTTCAATGAGCTGAAAATGTGTTCATGGAAAAGTGCAGCAGGTCAGGCAGCATCCAAGGAACAGGAGAATCGACGTTTCGGGCATAAACCCTTCTTCAGGAATGAGGAAAGTGTGTCCAACAGGCTAAGATAAAAGGTAGGGAGGAGAGACTTGGGGAGGGGCGTTAGAGATGCGATAGGTGGACGGAGGTCAAGGTGAGGGTGATAGGCCAGAGTGGGGTGGGGGCGGAGAGGTCAGGAAGAAGATCAGGTTAGGAAGGCGGTGCTGAGTTCAAGGGATTTGACTGAGACAAGGTGGGGGGAGGGGAAGTGAGGAAACTGGAGAAATCTGAGTTCATCCTTAATGATTGGAGGGTTCCTAGGCGGAAGAGGTGCTCTTCCTCCAACTGTCATGTTGCTATGGTCTGGGAATGGAGGAGTCCAAGGACGTGCATGTCCTTGGTGGAGTGGGAGGGGGAGTTGAAGTGTTGAGCCACGGGGTGGTTGGGTTGGTTGGTCCAGGTGTCCCAGAGGTGTTCTCTTAAATGTTCCGCAAGTAGGTGGCCTGTCTCCCCAATATAGAGGAGGCCATATTGGGTGCAGCGGATGCAATAAATGATGTGTGTGGAGGTGCAGGTGAATTTGTGGCGGATCTGGAAGGATCCCTTGGGGCCTTGGAGAGAAGTAAGGGAGGAGGTGTGGGCGCAAGTTTTGCATTTCTTGTGGTTGCAGGGAAAGGTGCCGGGAGTGGAGGTTGGGTTGGTGGGGGGTGTGGACCTGATGAGGGATTCACGGAGGGAGTGGTCTTTTCAGAATGCTGATAGGGGAGGGGAGGGAAATATATCCCTGGTGATGGGGTCCGTTTGGAGGTGGCGGAAATGACGGCGGATGATACGCTGTATATGGAGGTTGGTTGGGTGGTAGGTGAGAATCAGTGGGGTTCTGTCCTGGTGGCGGTTGGAGGGGCGGGGCTCAAGGGCGGAGGAGCAGGAAGTGGAGGAGATGCAGTGGAGGGCATCGTCGATCACGTCTGGGGGAAAATTGCGGTCTTTAAAGAAGGAGGCCATCTGGGTTGTACGGTATTGGAACTGGTCCTCCTGGGAGCAGATGCGGCAGAGACGAAGGAATTGGGAATATGGGATGGCGTTTTTACAGGGGGCAGGGTGGGAGGAGGTGTAGTCTAGGCAGCTGCGGGAGTCTGTCGCTTTATAGCAAATGTCCGTGTTGATTAGGTTGCCCGAGATAGAAATGGAAAGGTGTAGGAAGGGGAGGGATGAGTCCGAGACGGTCCAGGTGAATTTGAGGTCGGGGTGGAAGGTGTTGGTAAAGTGGATGAACTGTTCAACCTCCTCGTGGGAGCACGAGGCAGCGCCGATACAGTCATCGGTGTAGCGGAGGAAAAGGTGGGGTGTGGTGCCAGTGTAGCTACAGAAGATGGACTGTTCCACATATCCTACGAAGAGGCAAGCATAGCTGGGGCAATCTTTCAATGAGCAAGCTTCTACAGCTGTCTGTTTAAGAGAATTCCAAAAACTGAGGGATCTGACAGATAATATTGTTCCTCACCTCTGTCGCAAATGGGAGTTTTTTTTTAAACTGACCCCCTTGGTTCTGGAATTCCCATGGTTGCTGTCACTCCATTACAGAGGTCATGCTGGCAATCACTGCTGCAGCCATGACCAAGGCTGTGACCAGCTGATGGACTCAAACCTTGGAGACCTTTTCCCATCTCTTTTCTCCCTCATTTCACAATTTCTTTCAATTGACAGCTTGCAAGATGGCATAAAGCTGCACCTTTTGCTTATTCCAACCACATTCTAACATCCACAGATCTGCCGATGTGGGAAGCGCAGGACGAACAGGACTGATGATGATGAAACACCATCAACTCAGATACTGCCAAGCACAGACTTTAGCGGATAGCATGGAGGCACAATTTGCATGTAATAAGTTGCTAAAGTACACATGACCTCTGAGCAAGGGAACAGAACAGAGTAAATACCAGCTCATCAGAGGGCAAGGGATTGCACACAAATTCTGCTTAGGAGAATTCAGTTGAGACTTTGATAATATAATGCACACAAAAAAGGGATGAACATGTATGTCAGTGAATTCTTGGTGTATTGACAGACTGACTAGAAAGCGTGATGCTGGAAAAGCACAGCAGGTCAGGCAGCATCTGAGGAGTAGGAGAATTAACATTTCAGGCAAAAGCCCTTCATCAGAAATGAGGTTTTTCCACACCACACTCTTGACTCTGATCTCCAGCATCTGCAGTCCTCACTTTCTCCTAGACAGGCTGGAAAGGTCACTATCACTGTCAAGGAGCACAGAAGGGTCCAGTTGCAAGGTTGCACAGAGCTTTTCACAGCCCACCCTTTCAGCATGGAAGTGATGGTTAACTCTATGAAGACTTAACCACAAGGCAGCATCTGATGACGAATATTTCAGTTTCCTTTGCAGCACAACCTGAAACCAGTGAAAACTCTGACTGAGGATGTCAAATCTAAACGTGTTGCAATACGGTTTAAACTGCTGCTTATAACCACAGAAATCAATACTCAAAGAGACCATCAATGACTCACAACAGTCCAGTCCTACAGCAGATTATTAGGATTGCTGATGCTTTCCTGGAAATTTGGCAGAGAATCCATAGAGAGCACAACATACCATCCTCCCTCAGGAATTTAGTATTTATACTCTCGCCACTGGCAGTCCACCCTTGTTGCCTGCTGCCACCCATACAAAGCTGTTTCATTCTGAAGATTTCAAGCTCAGAGAGCATATTTTTTAGATTGGATTACTTACAGTGTGGAAACAGGCCCTTCGGCCCAACAAGTCCACAGCGACTCTCCAAAGAGTAACCCACCCAGATCCATTCCCCTACATTTACCCTTTTGCCTAACACTATGGGCAATTCACCTAACCTGTACATTTTTGGACTGTGGGAGGAAACCGGAGCCTCCAGAGGAGACCCACGCAGTCACAGGGAGAACGTGCAAACTCTACACAGACAGTTGCCTGAGGCGGGAATTGAACACAGGCCTCTGGCGCTGTGAGACAGCAGTGCTAACCACTGTGCCACCGTCCCACCTATATTGGGAGGCCATCTGTAAATCCATCCTATTATAAGTCAGCAGCCTTACTCTGGATGTGCTCTATCTACTGGGATATTACTGCATGGGTAGGCCAAGATAGAAAATGGTAAGAGTGCCACCATGGAATCATAGAACGATTACAACACAGAGGACCACATTCAGCCAATCATGTCTGTGCTAGCTAATTTGGCTAACCTCGCTCCTCATCATGTATCCCTGCAATTTTTTCCTGATAGAATAACTGTCATAGCCCATTCTGAAAATAGAATGATAGAAAATTTATAATGGCTAAAATGATGCACAAAGTTGATTTGACTTTTGTAAGAAATATTGAATGGTTTATTGGATACGGTTGGAATGGAACAGTTGTTGCATGGTGCTTCTCATTTTGGGATGTTGTGATGAGTTCATCACAGGAGGAAAGTAAGGTTGGAACTGATGTCTAATGGAGATTTGGCATTGTGCTCAAGTGAACATTGATGGAGTATGGTGGTCAATCCAGTTGGAGCAGGAATGTCTCAGTAGTCTCCTTCCTTTCTCCTCTTACTCCTGAGCTACTTGCCTGTTGTCTGCTCTTCCATGATTGCCAAAATGTGGTAGATACAATACAGCAACACAAAATGGGACACATGGAATACTGCAGTGTGCCTCCACAGCAGAAAGTACAGTCATTTCTTCAGCAGCCTAATTGTTCACTTTAGGTCCATTGTCTGCCATGCAGCATGGCTGTCCATTATACACATATTGTTTCCTGCATTGTTGCACTAATGAAGGGATTATTTAACTAGAGGGATAGTTAGTGGACAGTCCTTGTCATCCAGCAATCACCCTCTGGTGTTTTGCAGTGGCTGAGTGACTGAAGGAATAGTGGACTGGTACAGGGTAAAAGGATCATAGTTGGTGGTTGGATAGGCATCATTTAATAGCAAGATCAATTGAGAGCTGTTGCACGTGAAATGCACATTCAGCAAGACACAACCTTTGCAGTTGTGTCACATCTCAGCACTTAGATATTACATTTGCAAAGTCACATGCATGTCATCAATGAAATTCTGCTATGTGAAGTGCACTATCTTGGCACTGTAAAGCCACATGGATACTCACCTGATTCTATTTGTTCAGAGAAAGCAGAATCATTGTTGCCTTCGTAGCATTTATCCCTTCTAATACAGGAGTGGACAGTGAACTGGGAGACTTTACAGGTCAGAGATCCCTCATTGTGATGGATCCAGTAACAAGAAGATTCAAGATCATAGTCACCTTCGTAACCTTCACCAAATGTGTTGTCCTAGCCTTGTGCTAAGACTGCAGCTTATTTTGAGACATGATAGATTTCTATAAGCCTTTTCTTGGTAAAATTCAGATAATGCATAAACTCTTGTGGTTTAAATGAGGATAAGATAAATTTTTCTAGAACATACAGATAGGATCTCTTGTCAATAGTCTGCTTTTTTTTTCCTCTTCTTCCTTCTGTGAGCAGCTTGATCTCTTCTTTCCTGCTCTCATGCTGTCCAGGTGCATTTGCATCTATGACACCCATGACTGGGACAATTCCTCTGAGCAGTGTGCTTGCAGTCACAACCACGGCCTTGTACACATTCAGCACCACTCCCTGCAGACTCCTCCAGCTTTAACCAACTCCACAGACCATTATGCACTCCCACAAATTCAAACAGAGCCAGTAGAAATTAATTAGTAACTAATCTGCATGTTGTTATCAGATACTGAAGCAGCCGGTGTTTAGATGCAGGAAAACCTGGACAACATCTGGCTGAGGGGCAAGGTTCAAAAAGACAATGCAATAAGGGATCCTGTGAACATCCAGGTAGGGTCGGTGAGAGTGTGCCATGACAGATGGCAATGAACCCCTAGATCTGTCTGGTCCTGTCATGAGGAGAAAGTGAGGACAGCAGATGCTGGAGATCAGAGCTGAAAATGTGTTGCTGGGAAAGCGCAGCAGGTCAGGCAGCATCCAAGGAACAGGAGATTCGACGTTTCAGGCATAAGCCCTTCTTCAGGAATCGCCAGAATAAGCCTGAAGAAGGGCTTATGCCTGAAACGTCGAATCTCCTGTTCATTGGATGCTGCCTGACCTGCTGCGCTAGTCCTGTCATGAGCCATGTGCATCTACTTGAGTATAGTGTCCTTGCTGCAGCATTACAATAATGTCTGCTTTAGTCTCCCCAGGTACAGCATTGAAATGCAGAAGTGTACTGGTAGTGGAGTGGAAATGTGCCATGAGGAGTCTTATTGGTTAGCACATTTGGGTGCCAATGTCTTAGATCTGAGTGCATTTATTTGGTGCCCGTGGAGCATGCCCTGAAGTGCTGTTGCATGACAATCAACATGGAGGTTCACAGCCAGTGGTGAGCTGAAGTTGGCTAGTGCCCACTCCGCAACTGCAATGTTGAGAATTTTGCATCTGGTTTGCTCCTGGTGGATGGTAAAATAGAAAGGTGCATATTAATAAGATGCAATTTTACAGTTAATTAGGTCATTAACAAGTAACAATCCCCCTTTAACAAGCAACTCACCACTGCTTTGCAAGACTTTCACGTCAGACCTTAGTTAAAAGATGCAATGAATTGTTGCTTATGTCAAGGTGGGTCTCGATTGTGTTGTTGTGTCATTCTACCATATTTCTCTCCATAGTCCACATTGTTCAGACTCCATCCTCAATCATAGAGTCCTACATCATGGAAACAGACCCTTCCATCTAACTAGTCCATGCGGATCATTTTTCCCAAACCAAACTAGTCTCACTTGCCTGTGTTTGGTCCATAGTAGCATGCTAATGATCATTCACTCAGATCTGAAATAAAGAACTTGGTTTACATTTTTCTAAAATCACAAATGGTGTACATTTCGTGAAACTGTTATTTTCCTCCACTTTTTCAAGGATGCAGCAGCTCCCCAATAACCTGTCAAAGAGCTGTTCCACATGCACGTGTTCAGATGGTGGATGCCATTCTTCTCCACATCCTGCTCTTGTTGTGTCTGACTCCGTAGTCAATAAATTATGCAGTGTGCCTCAATGACTGCCTAGTGGCCCCATGAAGACTTTTACCAATTCTTGTAGATGAACTACAGAAAGCATCCTATCCAGATGCATCACAGCATGGCATGGCAATTGCTTTTCCTAAGATTGTAAGAAACTGCAGAGTTGTGAACACAGCCCAGTCCATCACACAAACTAGCTTTCTATCCATTGACTTCTTCTGTATTTCCCACTGTATTGCCTCGGGAAAGCAACCAACATAATCAAAGACCACTCCCACCTCGACTATACTCTCTGCCACTCTCTTCCGTTGGGCAGAAAATATAACTGTTTGAATATACATATGAACAGATTGAAGAACAGCTTCTTCCCTAGTTATCAGACTTTTGAACGGACCTCTCAAATGTTTCTTCTGATCGCTCTCTATCTCTGCACCTGTAACACTACATTCTGCACTCTACTCTGCTGCCCTGATTCACAATCTGCCTGTATAGAACATAAAGTAACATTTACTCTGTATCTCGGTACATGACCAAAAATACCTTTTTCAGCAGCATTGGTAATAGCAGGGTATTGATATTAGGCTTCATCACCTCCCATTTATTCTGTAAAGTTTTCTTTGAGGATGTGTTTTATTCCATGTCAGGAAAGGATTCCTCATCTGCTTTATTTCATTCTTCAACAGTGCACCAAGGACTTGCTGCTTGCTTACAGAACTGACAGCTTTTTCTTTGTAATACATTGTTTCCATGCTCCTCAGCCACTTGTTTAAATGGGTATTCATTTGTGACACTTGAGGCCCTTAAATCCAGCAGCAGTAAATATTCTGTACCACAGTATTCCTGATAAGTTACCAATGAAATATATTCCTACAGTCAGAGGTTACTACCAATTATTTAAATTACACCAACTCTGGAAAATACATCAGGCAAGCAATTTTGTAGTGTTTTCATGACTCAAACAGCAACTGTGTACTAATAATCCAGCCCTAGCCCCACTATGCAACAAATCATCACAAATGTGTAACTACTCAATAAAACAACCAAAGTGATCAATTTGTTTGACTGACTTCTATTCAGGAGAAAAGTAACTCACATGATGTTCCATCAGTAACAAGAATTAACTATTGTAAACAAACTTATTTTTAACAAATGGCAAAACAGGGTGACTAAATTCCTACCATGCTATTTAAACCATTCCTCTTTAAAACAACAAATATACATGAGATGGACAAAATACCAATGCTTTGACACAAATACAATGGATGGAATAATGTAGACAGCAAGAAACAAATTCTGCAGTTCAAGACTCCAGATCACAAAAGGGAGTTGGATTGTTTGACTGGTTGTTAGTTATGCATGAATTGCAACTTCTACAAATGACCAGACAGACTGATACAATCCTTCAATCTGGCAGAGTAGCATTACTTTTGACGGGTATCTCTGTAACAGCTATGCTATGCAGTCAAAAGAAACTTCACTGATTCACAGAAATAGCAATGGGTTTGATGGACCGGAATTGTGTACATCAGATATCGTTATGCAAGATTAGATATTTTATGGTATAAAAGTATATAACCTCTCTTAAAATGTTTCCAGATGACCAGAGGATTCATTAGTTACATAACCCATTTCAAATACTGCAAAAATAACCATTGGCAAAAGGCATTTAAGTAACAGCAAGGTCACTCAAGATGGTCTGTCAGATTATTCTTTATAGGTCACATGGAGGTAACAGCTCTGCAATAAATGAATCATGTCACCAATGATCAATATATTTAGCACTATGTCACTTTTTGTATCATTCTCATAGCATTATATACAGCATCCATTTTTGTCAGAAAGTGTTCACATAGATAAAGTGAGCAACTCTGAATCGCAAGTATAGGTTCTAATCATGTGTCTCTTTCTCTTTGTGCAAAGCCATCTATGAAATAGCATGCTTGAACACATTCAAAACCATGGTAAACAATGTAGGATAGAAATATTAACCTAAATCAGACACACAAACACATGTTAAGCACATGCTTCCATTTTTGTAAGAATGGTAATAATGGGGTTAAACTGGTTATTTTCTAAAAAGGTCCTTTAAGGTAGAAAACCTGCCATATTTACCTGATCAGGCAGAGATATGCCTCCAGATCCACATCAATATCATGAATTCTATACCCTTTGAGCAAGCCACTCAGTTGTATCAAACATGAGTGACCTTGCTGCTTTAAAAATCTTTGCCAATAATTATTTTTGAAGTATTTGAAATCGATTATGCAACTCATGAATCCACTGGTCATCAAGAAACATTTTAAGAGAGGTTATATATGTTTATACCAGAAAAAGTCAAAAAAGAAAATTATACAGACCACTCAGCATCACCGTAGGCACTGAAATTGATGACGGGCTTATGCCCAAAATATTGATTCTCCTGCTCCTCAGATGTTGCCTGACCTGCTTGCTTTTCCAGTGCCACACTTTTCGTCACTAGAATTGATTAAGTCATGTCCTACAGTTGCCCATGCAAAGACTCCTTCACTAACATTTGGTGATTTGTGCCAGAAGTGGGAGAGTTATCTCAAAGACTAGTCATGCAACAACCTGAGGTACATCAATCAAATCTTACTTTAAAATGTCCTTCACTCCTTCATCACTATCACTAAGGGTGTCTTATTTTACTAGCAAGACTTGCCCATGAGACATGGTGACTTGGTAAGTAAAGAGGTCTTGGGAAAGTGTCCCTGCTAATCCTCAAAACCAACTCTGGATCCATTGGCATCTTGTGATATCAGGTAAAAGACAGACATAGACATCTCCTATTGTTTACCATCCAACACAATCAATCAGTACATCCCATTGAACACAACTTAGAAGCAACGGGTAACAAGAGAATAATCATCATCAAATACAACACACATGAAGAACTTCCTCATTTCTGCTTATGATGGCCAGCATAGCTTAAATCTACCAGTTATCTTCAAGTAACAGCTGCAGCAACTGTGTATTTGCTCATTCTTAGCTTCTGAATATAGACACTATCTTTTTCAGTTTTACCAGTATTACATCACTTGATGACCTGAGCAAAGGAATACATGACATTGCTATCACTTTAAAAGGTTATCTTGTCCCTTTTTTCTGAAGAGATGTTGTAAGGCAGAGGTGCTGAACTGGCCACTTGAAGCTGACTTAAATAAACAATTTCTGAGGCTTTTAAAAATAAAGTTGGAACAATAGAAGCAGCCTGAAAGGGTGTGGCCAGCTTTCAATAATTTCTGGGTTTTGGTTTTTTCAGTAACAACAGAAGCTACTTGGGGTCTTAAAGGAGTTGGAATCTTTAGTCAATGTCTCTTGGCTGCTACATGCTCTGAATTTTCTCATCATGTTTCTTCCTCCTGGAATGGAGGACTGCTAGTAAGAATCTACATCTGAATTGGTCTTTTTGCCAAGAGGTGTGTAATGGGATATAATAATATTGGAACAGTTGATAGATACTGCATCTATTATTCGGTTAAGTTTTCCAATTGTTGATATGCTAAATTCCTCTTTTTTTTAAATGGTATTTTAACGATAGTGTTTAAATAAATTGTTTTGCTTAATATCGAATAGTTTGACCAGTCGCATCGCATCTGCAAGATCCACATCATTTCTACATTTAAAATAAGAAAACAATTAGGGGCTGCATTGCCTTCTTAAAATATTTTGAGGGGGTCTAGTCTAACAAATACCTTAGATGGCACTGTACTTCTGGCTTCCTTATGGCTAAATGGACTTATGAACATGATAAAAATTAGTCAGGATAATGAATGTTGCTAAAATAATCTTCAGCATTTTGCAGATCACTATTTAACTAACAACATTAAGCATCAGTAATCAAGAAAATAGTTCATGGTGAGGTGCCACAGGCTAAGCCAGCTTTTGTTGCCCATTCCTATTTAATTGTGAGAAGGTGATGATGAGCTGCCTTCTTGAACTGCTGCAGTCCTAAGGATATATACCCACAGACGTGTTAGTAAGGGAAAGAAAATTCGCAGATAAAAAAAGAGCAAACAAATCAGCAAAACTAATGCGAAGAAAAATATAACTTCAGATGTAAAGCAAACATACATTACCAGCAAATGGAACTGATTTTTCTTTATACATTCTTTTTGGGTTTGGCGGGGGGGCTGGGGTGGAGGGGGGGTGGGGGGGAGGATGGAAGGAGGAGATATTACAACTTCTGAAGCAACTATCTGCATCTATTGGGTAGGCAGGGTGCATGCTTCTGGCATGACATTTTTATTCTTTCAATAGTGAAAACAAAAATTAACAAAGTAAATATTTTCCATAAGACAAACTAGTCTGGAGAAGTAGTCATTGAAGATAAAGAGATGGCAGACAATTTGAACAGATATTTTGTTTTTGTCTTCACTAGCGGGGGTACAAGTAACATCCTGGAAATAGCTGTAAATCAGGAATTGAAATGGAGGGAGGAACTCAAAAACATTGCAGTCACCGAGGAAGTAGCAGAGTAAGTTGTTGAACTGTGAGTTGACAAGTTCCCAGGTCCTGATGGATTTTATGTGAGGGTCTTAAAAGAGGTAACCAGTAAAATAGTTGATACATTAATTCTCCAAAATTCATTAGATTCAAGGCAGGTTTGCTTAGAGTGGAAAATAGTTAATGTAACTCCTTTAATCAAAAGGGGAGGCAGACAGCAGGAAACTACAGGCCAGTTTCCTGTCATAAGGAAAATATTACAACCTATTGTTAAAGATGACTTAACAGGAACTTGGATAAGTTCAGGTTTATTGGGTAGAGCCACATGATTTTGTCAAAGGGAAATCATGTTCAACTAACTTATTGGAGTTCCTTGAAGAAGTAACTCATGCTGTAGATAAAGCAAAATAGGTTTCCTGAAGGAATTTGAAATGGTGCCACATCAAAAAGTTTGTGTAAAATAAAAGTTCATGGTGTAGGGGTGGCATAATGCTATGGATAGAAGATAGGCTGATTAACAGGGATTGTACGAATGAATGGATCTTTTCCAGGCTGGCAGGATATGATGAGTTGTGTGCCAGAGGGTTTAACTCTACTATTTATATAAATGATGATGTGCATGAAAGGATCAAAAGTATGGTAAATTTGCTACAAAGACATTTAAATAGGTTAAATGAATGAGAAAAGATCTGGTAATGGATTATAATGTGGGACAGTGTGGAACAGTCCATTTTGGCAAAAAAAAATAAAAGAAACGCATGTTGTCTAAATGGTGAGACATTACAAAGCTCAGATGCAGAGAGATCTGCATGAACCACAGAAGGTTAGGATGCAGGCACAGCAAGCAATCAGGAAAGCTAACAATATTAATGCAAGAGAGGGAGGTTAGCTTTGGTTATACAGAGCGTTTGTAAAACTTTGTCTGAAGTACAATGTGCAGTAAAAAGTCATCATAGTCCTACTAGCCTTAGGGCTACTCTATAATTAGAGGGACTACTTAACCGGAGGTTCCCCACTCCTCAAGTGAGAGGAGAGATTGAGAACTGAAAATGTGTTGCTGGAAAAGTGCAGCAGGTCAGGCAGCATCCAAGGAACAGGAGACTTGACGTTTCGGGCATAAGCCCTTCTTCAGGAATGAGGAAACTGTGTCCAGCAGACTAAGATAAAAGTTAGGGAGGAGGGACTTGGGGAGGAGCATTGGAGATGCGATAGGTGGAAGGAGGTCAAGGTGAGAGTGATAGGCTGGAGTGGGGTGGGGACGGAGAGGTCAGGAAGTAGATTGCAGGTCAGGAAGGCGGTGCTGAGTTCGAGGGATTTGACTGAGACAAGGTGGGGGGAGGGGAAATGAGGAAACTAGAGAAATCTGAGTTCATCCCTTGTGGTTGGAGGGTTCCTAGGCAGAAGATGAGGCACTCTTCCTCCAACCATCATGTTGTTATGGTCTGGCGATGGAGGAGTCCAAGGACCTGCATATCCTTGGTGGAGTGGGAGGGGGAGTTAAAGTGTTGAGCCACGGGGTGGTTGGGTTGGTTGGTCCGTCCGGGTGTCCCAGAGGTGTTCTCTGAAACGTTCCGCAAGTAGGCGGCCTATCTCCCCAATATAGAGGAGGCCACATCAGGTGCAGTGGATGCAATAGATGATGTGTGTGGAGGTGCAGGTGAATTTGTGGCGGATCTGGAAGGATCCCTTGAGGCCTTGGAGAGAAGTAAGGGAGGAGGTGTGGGCGTAAGTTTTGCATTTCCTGCGGTCGCAGGGGAAGATGCCGGGAGTGGAGGTTGGGTTGGTGGGGGCGTGTGGACCTGACGAGGGAGTCACGGAGGGAGTGGTCTTTTCGGAACGCTGATAGGGGAGAGGAGTGAAACATATCCCTGGTGGTGTGGAGTCCATTTGGAGGTGGCGGAAATGACGGCGGATGATACGCTGTATATGGAGGTTAGTGGGGTGGTAGGTGAGAACCAGTGGGGCTCTGTCCTGGTGGCGGTTGCAGGGGCGGGGCTCAAGGGTGGAGGAGCGGGAAATGGAAGAGATGCGGTGGAGGGCATCGTCGATCACATCTGGGGGGAAACTGCAGTCCTTGAAGAAGGAGGCCATCTGGGCTGTACGGTATTGGAACTGGTCCTCCTGGGAGCAGATGCGGCGGAGACGAAGGAATTGGGAATATGGGATGGCGTTTTTACAGGGGGCAGGGTGGGAGGAGGTGTAGTCTAGGTAGCTGTGGGAGTCAGTCAGTTTATAGTAAATGTCCGTGTTGATTCGGTTGCCCAAGTTAGAAATGGAAAGGTCTAGGAAGGGGACGGAGGAGTCTGAGACAGTCCAGGTGAATTTGAGGTCGGGGTGAAAGGTGTTGGTAAAGTGGATGAACTGTTCAACCTCCTCGTGGGAGCACGAGGCAGAGCCGATACAGTCATCGATGTAGCGGAGGAAAAGGTGGGGTGTGGTGCCAGTGTAGTTGCGGAAGATGGATTGTTCCACATCTCCTACGAACAGGCAGCATAGCTGGGGCCCATGCGGGTGCCCATGGCAATTCCTTTGGTTTGGAGGAAGTGGGAGGATTGGAAAGAGAAGTTATTCAGGGTGAGGATTACTTCAGTCAGTCGAAGGAGGGTGTCAGTGGAAGGGTACTGTTTGGTATGGCGGGAAAGGAAGAAGCGGACGGCTTTGAGTCCTTTGTGATGGGGGATGGAGGTGTACAGGGACTGGATATCCATGGTGAAGATAAGGCGTTGGGGACCGGGGAAGCAAAAATCATGGAGGAGGTGGAGGGCATGGGTGGTGTCCCGAATGTAGGTGGGGAGTTCTTGCACTAAGGGGGACAGGACTGTGTCGAGGTATGCAGAGCTGAGTTCGGCGGGGCAGGAGCGGGCTGAGACAATGGGTCGGCCAGGGCAGTCAGGTTTGTGGATTTTGGGCAGGAGGTAAAAATGGGCGGTGGGGGTTGTGGGACTATGAGGTTGGAGGCTGTGGATGGGAGATCCCCTGAGGTGATGAGGTTATGGATGGTCTGGGAGATGATGGTTTGGTGGTGGGGTCATGATCAAGGGGGCAGTAGGAGGTGTCCGCGAGCTGGCGTTTAGCCTCAGCGGTGTAAAGGTCGGTGCGCCAAACTACTACCGCGTCTCTCTTGTCTGCCGGTTTGATGGTGAGGTTGGGGTTGGAGTGGAGGGAGTGGAGGGCTGGACGTCCCTTGTCTGCCCCAATAAATCTGTTGGACTATAACCTGATTATGTGTGATTTTCAACTTTGTACACCCCAGTCCAACACCAGCACCTCCAAACCATACCTTCTCACAACAGTGTTGTAAAAGATCTGAGAGCCTATTAATTCGTTACTTGAATTTCTTTATCCCAAACTCAAAAATAAACATGAGAAGATTAAAAATGATAGCAAGTGCCATGTGTCAAACAAAAAAAATGTTGTTTCAACATTTATTTGCGTGTGGCATACATAGAAGTAATTTTAGATTTATTCATATTCAGTGCTTTTGGCAGTTAAACATATTGGTACTGATTGTTATTTCATCTCATGACCTTGAACTGTACATAAAAACCTAACAATGGCAAGCAATCAATAAATGAGCTACTGAAGGAACTTTGTGCTTGGAAAACAAAGTGCAATTTCTCACAAGCTGCTATTTCTGTGGTATCCTTCTAAATTATTTGCTTTAGGTCAGACTACATGATTGGGCAGCATTGGGCTTTCTAGAATTCCCAGGAGTGTTGACTGATCAATGTTGCATGTATGTCTATTTATAAGTCTCAATAGATCTGGTCAGAAATATGCAGGTCTCCTTGATGCAGGAAGTTTCAGCTAGTTTTATGCATCATTTAAAAAAAATCGAACAACACAAAGAAAACAGCTGTGAACTGCAGCTTTTCATGGTCGTTAAGCCTTTCATCAGACACATTATTAATTTTTTTTTACAAATGGAAACTAGGCTAACAAAGCACTGCTGTCTTGAAGCCATAATTTGAGTGATTAAATTAGATTCCCTACAGTGTGGAAATACGCCCTACAGCCCAACAAGTCCACACTGACATTCCGAACAGCAACCCATCCAGACCCATCTCCCCCTGACTAATGCACCTAACACTATGGGTAATTTAGCATGGCCAATCCACCTGACCTGCACATCTTTGGATTGTGGAGGAAACTGGAGCACCAGGAAGAAACCCACACAGATACGGGGAGAATGTGCAAACTCCACAAAGACAGTTGCCCGAGGCTCGAATTGAACCCAGGTTCCTGGTGTCGATAGGCTGCAGTCCTAACCACAGAGCAATTACGTCAGAAACTTATTTCAAAATTTAACAGCAGTTGAATATGCAAAAAAAAGCTCTATTTATAAATGTGAGTGGAAACCAAGACCTTAGAATAGCAACATTTATAGATATAGTATGTATGGTGGGAAAATAAAACAGAGCTCCCACTGTAGCTGCGTTTCTCTCCAGTAAAAACAAAGAAATATCATGTCAAGTAGTATGTAGACAATGTAAATTGAACAATTACATTTGACAGAAGGGAGCTACACGTACTAGCTTACCAGAGACTCCGTTCAATACTTATTTTGTTCGCAAGGTTTGTAGCTCAGGTTGAGGTTTAGGGTGTAGATTTGCTCGCTGAGCTGTAGGTTTGATATCCAGACGTTTCATTACCTGGCTAGGTAACATCATCAGTGGCGACCTCCAAGTGAGGCAAAGCTGTTGTCCCCTGCTTTCTATTTATATCTTTCTCCTGGATGGGGTTCCTGGGGTTTGTGGTGATGTCATTTCCTGTTCGTTTTCTGAGGGGTTGATAGATGGCATCTAGATCATGTGCTTGTTTATGGCGTTGTGGTTGGAGTGCCAGGCCTCTAGGAA
Source organism: Hemiscyllium ocellatum (assembly GCF_020745735.1). Taxonomy (NCBI): domain Eukaryota; kingdom Metazoa; phylum Chordata; class Chondrichthyes; order Orectolobiformes; family Hemiscylliidae; genus Hemiscyllium; species Hemiscyllium ocellatum. Next base: position 29,023,478 of record NC_083411.1, read on the forward strand.
TTCTCTGGCATGACCTTGCTTAGCCTGTCCCAGGATAGATGGGTTGTCCCAGTTGAAATGGTTTTTTTTCATCCGTGTGTAGGGCTATGAGGGAGAGGGGGTCGTGTCTTTTTGTGGCTAGCTGGTGTTCATGTATCCTGGTGGCTAACTTTCTTCACGTGTGTCCTACATAATGTTTGTGGTAGTCCTTGCATGGAATTTTATAGATGACATTGGTTTTGTCTATGGGTTGTACTGGGTCTTTAAAGTTGGTTAGTTTTTGTTTGAGAGTGTTGGTGGGTTTGTGCGCTACTAGGATTCCGAAGGGTCTCAGTAGTCTGGCTGTCATTTCTGAAACTTCTTTGATATATGGTAAGGTGGTTAGGGTTTCTGGCTGTGTTTTGTCTGCTTGTCGTGGTTTGTTCTTGAGGAATCTGCGCACTGTGTTTTTTGAGTATCCGTTCTTGAATACGTCGTCTAGGTGGTTCTCCTCTGTTTTTCGAAGTTCGTCTGTGCTGCAGTGTGTGGTGGCTCGTTGGAATAGTGTTCTGATACAGCTTCATTTGTGTGTGTTGGGATGTATGCTGGTGTGGTTGAGTATTTGGTCAGTGTTTGTCGGTTTTCTGTGTAAGCAGGTTTGTAGTTCTCCCTTGGTGATTTGATTTTTTATTCTACTACTTATATGGACTCCAACAAAATCTGCTACATCTCCAAAAGGGAAAAGAAATTGAATAATGTTAAAAAGCTTTATAATTAGAGAAAAACAACAGAGGATTATTGACATAGTTTTTAGCTTTTACTTCTGTCACCTGGTTCAAATATAATTGAAAGTCCTGTGTGTGTCTGTTTTAATGACAATGGATATGGACACAATGCGCAAAACTTTCCATAATTAAGCACCAATTAGCTGTCTGGCCAAAGAAGGCATAACAAGGGCTCAGAAATGAAAATGAAATCACCCTGAAGCACTCAGTTTTAATTTAGTTTCAATTATCAAAAATCGTTCAATTTTACATTTGATTCTGATTGGAAGGTTTGGATCACGAGGAGAGCCTGGAAAGGTCGGCAGCTTATTTTTCTACTGAAGCTTAGGAGGTTCAGGAGTGAGCTTATCGAGGTTTATGAAATCATGAGGGGTATAGGTAAGGTGATTAGCAAAGATCTTTTCCATAGGTAGGGGAGTTCAAAACCAGAGAGCATATTTTTAAGGTGAGAGGAGAAAGATTTATAAGGGACCTGAGGGGCAACTTTTTCCACAAACGGTTGTTCCTATATGGAACTGCCTGAGGAAATGGTCGATATAGGTGCAGTTACAACATTTAAAAGACATTAGAACAGGTAACACAAAAATAAAAGGTTTAGAGAGATATTGGACAAATGCAGGCAAATGGGACTAGTTTAGTTTGGGAAACTTGGTCAGCATGGACAAGTTAGACCAAACGTTCTGTTTCTGTGCTTGTATAACTTTTGACTTTACATATCTGTGTATTCCCTTATACTGTGGCAGAGTTGGTCCAAGGTTGAATAATCAACATGATTATTGGTAGTTACATCACATACTTGGGTTGGGGAATTGAGGGCAATTCAGAGATGCATGTTTCTAATATCTTGAAAGCAAAATACCAGCTTTTAAGTCTTTCCAGAATCTTAAACAGCCAATAAAATTGATCCCTCTTATCATTAATAAGATGCTAAAAACATTTGAGACAAATGTGGAAGATGCAGCTACTTCAAAATATAAGCACCAAAACCCTCATATATCCTGTTGCAGTGGTATGCTGACTGCAAGGATTTGGGAAATTGCTCAACACATCATCTAAATATGACAGTAGAAAAGTAAACAGAAATGAATGTCACTGCAAACTCAGCAGAAAAGCATACATTTTTAAATAAAGTTTGCCTTCAAGAACATACACGAGTTCAAACCCTTTCCACTAACTCTACTTTTGAAGACCTGCTGTATGAATTTTTCAGTTCAAGTGATTTGGAACCGTCAGATCTGTGGCTGATGAAACAACTCAATTTTCATGGATATCACAATAAACATTATAGTTTACAACACACCTGTTTAGGGACCAGCTTTAGATTGCAACACTAGGAAGCAATTGATTATGATGATAAATCAGTATTTATTTATATTGATATGATTAACATGACTTAACTTTGAGAACCAATGAAGGAAGTGACTTAACACAACGGTGAAAACTCAGAACATTTAAGATTACTTAGGTGGCAAAATGATATCCATACACTATTCAGAGATACAGTGCGGAAGAGTACATATTTGAAAATATTCTTGAAATGACTAAATATTTACAAAAGACCAGATGCAAGAACAAGTTATTTGTTTTGCAAACATGCAGATGAGTTGCAAACATACCCATTTTACAAACAGGACCAAGATCTGATGAGAAAAAATCATTTTAAAAACTAAACTAAACTTAAATTATACTGACAGCAAATAATATAGGTCCAGCTGGATGTTAAAAGCATTATATCCAGTGCCTGTTTAAGTTTTACTCATTCATTTTAAAGTATAAAAATAAGGGCAGCTATTTCTCTCTGACAATGTATGGAATAATAAACGGCACTAATTTATTGTCAGGTTTTAAATAGAGACCTGTGGCTCAGCTGACAATGTAAGACCATTAATTCCATTAAAGTTTGATGAAAGACAAAAAAAAACTTCAGGAATAATACCCCAATTCCAATTTTTATCTGAGATCAATTTTATCAAATGTAGAACAATATCACAGCAAGCCTCCTGTACCCAATAGTGTGATATATTATTCATTCGTTTGCATTATATAATGTAAATAAGCAAAGATGTACATTTTATCCTGCCTCGGTACAACTGGAAGCAGCATTTACCACTAAACGCTCATTCCAAATCAATCTCCTTTACCCCTTTGGTAGCCTGGAGAACGGACCTTTACATTGCAAAGGCCAAATGCCAACTCTCTGACCCTACATCCTACCTCCCCCTTGCCCATGACCCGTGCCAAAATCACTCGCACACTCCGTGCCCTCATTGCCTCCAGTGATCTCCCCTCCACTGCCCAGTTCTACCTGCTCCCCAAGATCCACAAGCCCAACTACCCAACATATTGTCTCAGCATGCTCCTGCCCCAGTGAACTCATCTCTTCCTACCTTGACTCCATTCTCTCCCCCTTTGTTCTGGCACTTCCCACCTACATCCACGACACCAATCACCCCCTCCACCTCTTCAGTAACCAGTTCCTTGCCTCCCAGCGCTTTACCTTAACCATGGATGTGCAGTACTTATACACCTCCAGGCCCTCCCCTTCTTCCTCTTCAACAGACCCATCCAGTGCCCCTCCACCAATCAGAACTGGTCCTCAGCCTTGATAACTTTCCCTTTAACTCCTCCCATTTCCTCCAAACCAAGGTAGTGACCACTGGCAACTAGATGGGTCCCAGCGATGGCTGCCCCTGTTGGTTATGTTGAACAGTCCCTCTTCAGTACCTACACAGGCACTGTGCCCCAACTTGCCCAATTAATCGATGACTACATCAGTGTGGTGTCATCGACTTCACCCACAACTTCCATTCCACCCTCAAATTCACTTGGTCAATCTTGGACACCTCCCTCCCCTTTCTTGACCTCTCCATTTCCATCTCAGGTAACAGCCTCCAGATGGACATCTATCACAAACCTACAGACTCCTATAGCTACCTGCACTATACCTCCTCCCACCCAGTATCTTGCAAGAACTCCATTCCAACCTCCCAATTCCACCAGCTCCGCCGCATCTGCTTGGATGATGGGCATTTCACTTCCAAGCAGCCCAGGATGTCCACTATTTTGTGGAATGTGCTTTTCCTCCCTCTGTCATCCAGACAGCCCACCACTGCACCACCTCCATTCCCCGTCCCACTGCTCCAAACCCCCCCACAAATGACAGAGTCCCCTTGTTCTAACCTACCACCCAACCAGTTTCCGCATCCAATGAATCATCCTTAAAACATGTCTGCCAACTCCAACTAGACCTTACCCCTCTCTGCCTCCCACAAAGACTGTTCCCTTCGACAACCTCAGTTTGAGCTACTATTCACACCAACCCCCCCCCCCACCCCCCAAACCCCCAGGTACCTTTCCCTGCAACTGGAAAAGATGGCAAACCTGCTGGTACACCACCCCATCACCTCGATCCAAGGCCTCAAGCAGTCCTTCCAGGTGTGAGAGGTTTACCTGCCTCTCTTCCAACCTAGTTTACTGCATCCAGTGCTTTTGATGTGGTCTTCTCTACATCAGAGGGACCAATCATAAACTTAGGGAATGGTGCACCCAGCATCTCAGCTGGGCCCGCAGGGGCTGACCGGACCTCCTATTTTAATTCCCCTTCCCACTCCTTTTCCGACATGACCATCCTTGGCTTCCTCCACTGCCACAATCAAACTGCAAATTGAAGGAACAACATCTCATTTTCCTGCTGGGCAGCCTACAGCCCGGAGGACTTAACACTAAATTCCTCAATTTCAAATAACCTCCCCTCTCATTCCCTGACTCCCTTCCACCTCTCCCAGCCATCAACCGGATTCATTCCTCCCACTGACCAACCCAGGTTGTACGCTCTGCCTGTCTTCACCTATTCCCACTTCACCACTCTGCCCCCACCACCCCCTTTAACTGCAGCTCCCCCTACACTCACCCCCAGTCCTGAAGGGTAACACCTGAAATGTCAACATCTCCGCCTCCTGATGCTGCCTGCTGTGTTCTTCCAGTCTCCTGCTTGTCTACGTACCCCTTCGTTAGCACCATCATAATTGTTATTACAGACAAAGACATTCAAAAACAATTTACATCAGTTTGATTAACTGTACACATCACAAGTTAACGCAAGAGTTTAACACAAAAATATTCAGTGTGATACAGTGTGCCAGAACTTCAATGGTCTGCTCCACATAGTGGGCAAGGTCAAAGTTTACAACCTGATTCTCACATGACAAGTATCTGCTATCAGCAATGCAAACATGAGGTGGTAGCTAGGTCCATTGTGGGAAAACTAACCATCAACCCTTCTGAGTGAGTCTCTTGTTCATCCATGCAACAGTTCTCAAGTTACAGTGTAAGGTATTTGAGAGCCGGTTGGCTCTGCTGTGCACAGTACAAGGCACAAAGGTTAATAGAATTGAACTGAAGCAGGATAAAAACAAACAAGAAGTCAAATTATTACCCACAGCTAACTGAAGTCTACTCATGAAACCAAAGCTGTATATGTAGAATTTTGTACATTGTACTGTAACTCACAGAACCACTACAGCTACTTCTTTGGCCCATGTGTTACCTTTATTCAGGCAGTCTCCAGAATACAAGACTGTGTCAAAACACACCTCACAAGTTATGCCTGTCCAGATACTCAAAGTTGTATCAAAAGTGCACTTTGTTATCAACATTCTCTTGAAGGATTCTGATGTTTCACATACAGCAAATTGATGTGCTGTACGGATCACAGCATTGACTTCAGTTCTGGAAATCAGTGCAGCACACTGACTTCAGAGGTCCACACAAAAGAGAAAAAAAAAGAGAATGCTATTTGTAACAGATTTCCGGTCAATAGCATATGTCGTGGAACACAGTATATCTTGTAAGTTTTCAAATCTCTCACTTTTTGTTCATAAAAATGTTGAACCCAATATATAAAATACGTATCTCTAATTGCCAGAATAACTTTCTGCTGCAGAAGTTTGAGCTCATGGTGCTATTACTAACACTGTGTTTGGCCCACTGATCACCAATAGAGTGTTCATACATCAGTGTGCAGGAAGGAGGGTTGAGGTGAGGATCTAACCTAGTTGGAGTTGAGGTGGAGTAAAATAAAAATTGAATTAATGAACACAAAATCTTAAAGTTCCTTCTAACTTTAACAGATTTTAAAACTTCATCTAACTTCTATATAAGTATGCATAATGTAAGTAGTTTGTGCAACAAAAAGGATTCAACAGCACCTGTTGTCAAGTCTAGCCTTGATCATGAGTTCTACTGCAAGCTACTTGCTGTGCTTAGCAAACATAAGAATTTAACAGTAATCATAACTTAATTCAACCCCCATTTTCTCTGGGGAAAAATAATACAATGCCTTCTTTAGAAATAAAATTATATCTTTAAAAAGCTGCCAGAATTAGAGCTTTTTTTTAAAAAAATCAATGTTTTGTCACATCAGAATGTTTTTAAACATTAAATCAATCATAAATAGTCAACTAAATTTACAGCAGTGTAAAATACAATAAAAAATTTACAAATCATATGATAGCACTGAAAATTACAAAAAAGCATTTGGACCAATTTTGTCATTTTCTTTCTTCCCACAATAGAGTACAATGATTTTGGAAGATAGTACATGGTAACAGGAAGAATGTTGTAAGGAACACCAATATCTCGTGGCCTCATGCTGTCAGCATACATTCACGTAACCAACTTGCATACCAAAAAAAAACCTTGCAGTACATCGGCTCTTCAGTTAAATCCTGTCCCACTGCCTCTGTGGGAAATGCTGCTGAGCACCAGCTTCCTTTAAGATGATAAGTAATTCCTACTTCAAATTTCTTAGTCCCTTGATTGGTAGAAAAGAATATAACCTGATTCAGAGTTTTTGGAGATGTCTGATGTTAACCCATAGAATTCTTCAATAGCCTGGGCATCTATTTTCTGAAATTGGAAAGGAACATTTAAGCTTAAAATTGAAGTGTTTACTATTAAGCCATGATCAAATTTATGTTCCAGTGTTACAAAAATGCAAAAATCAAATCAAAAATATTTCAGGAGAGGAATAAGGAAGGAGCTGGGTATGCAGAAACAATATACAATCATAACCATTCCAATTCAAAAAGATAGATGATATGTCAATTCAACATAAAGCACATCCTAGTCTTCACTGAAAAAGTAGATATCAAAAGCTACACAAAAAAAGAAATTTATTAATGCCTTTTTGATGGAAAATACACAGCATTTTAAGCAGGCTTAGGAGGAGCTACAAGTTCAGCATTATGACTACATTGCATTTAAAAAAAAAGTTTGAAATTACTAATTGTAAGATTTCTAACTTCATATATTGGAATATGAAAATAAAAATGCTTGAAATACCTGGTAACTATCAATGTCTGGGCATCTGGGAAAATTAACAGTGAAATTCACAACTAATCTTGGAGGAACAGGTTTGGGTGACATTCACAGCACAGAGTCAGATAAGTTAATTGTTGTTTTAAGTCTGTCCAAGAGAAGGGCTGTATTAGCGAGTATAGTGGGTTCTTTCTTGATTATATGTTTTTGGAGGTAAGTCTCTTGATTAAACTTAAAATATAAGCCATAACTATTAATTTAACTTGGTGCAGTGCTTTGTAGAGGAATAAGACGGTGTTATTTTCTGGGTCTGTAGATTGTGAAGGAGCAAAAATGGCCTTTGCAGTGATATATACTTCTTGTCAGATGTGGGAGTTTAAAGAGAGTTTAAGGGTTACTGCGGATTATATCTGCCATAAATGCTGTTGGATCGAGTGGATCAGTTGGAGAGACAGATAGAAGCGATGAGGAATTTGCAACAGCAACAGTATGTGATGGATAGGTTGTTATGGGAAGAAGGGAAAGTCTCAGATACAGTCACATAGATGGATTAACTCCAGGAAGAGATAGAGAGGTCGGCACCTAGGGCAGGAGTCTTTTGTGGATAAACCCATTTCAAACAGGTATGCTGTTTTGGAAAATGTAGGGGGTGATGGATTCTCAGGGGAACGCAGCACGAACAGCCAAGTTTCTGATAATGAGACTCGCTCTAATGCAACGAGGGGTACATTGGCTTCCAAAGAGATCAATTGTATTGGGGGATTTTGTAGTCAGAGGTACAGACAGACGTTTCTGTGGTCAGCAGAGAAAAAGCAGAATGGTGTGTTGTTTTCCTGGTGCCAGTATTAAGGATGGCTCAGAAAGTGTGCAGAATGTTCTCACGAGGGAGAGGGGCCAGCAAGAGGTCAGTGTCCACATTGGAACCAACAAAATAGGAAGGGAAAAGGTTGAGATTCTGAAGGAAGATTACAGAGAGTTAGGCAGAAATTTAAAAAGGAGGTCCTCAAGGGTAGTAATATCTGGATTACTCCCAGTGCTACGAGTTAGTGAGAATAGAGCAGATGAATGCATGGCTGAGGAGCTGGTGTATGGGAGAAGGATTCACAAGTGACCTGTACAAGGAGGATGGATTGCACCTAAATTGAAAGGGAACTAATATACTGGCAAGGAAATTTCCTAGAACTGCTTGGGAGGATTTAAACTATTAAGATGGGGAGGGGAGACCGGGAGATAGAGAGGAAAGAGATCAATCTGAGACTGGTACAGTTGAGAACAGAAGTCAGTCCAACAGTCAGGGCAAGCAGGGACATGGTTGGACTAATAAAGTAAACTGCATTTATTTCAATGCAAGGGGCCTAACAGAGATGGCAGATGATCTCAGGGCACGGTTAGGAACATGGGACTGGGATATCATAGCAATTACAGAAACATGGCTCAGGGATGGGCAGGACTGGCAGCTTAATGTTCCAGGATACAAATGCTACAAGAAGGATAGAAAAGGAGGCAAGAGAGGAGGGGGAGTGGCATTTTTGATAAGGGATAGCATTACAGCTCTGTTGAGGGAGGATATTCCCGGAAATACATCCAGGGAAGTTATTTGGGTGAAACTGAGAAATAAGATAGGGATGATCACCTTATTGGGATTGTATTATAGACCCCCCCCCAATAGTCAGAGGGAAATTGAGAAACAAACTTGTAAGGAGATCTCAGCTATTTGTAAGAATAATAGGGTAGTTATGGTAGGGGATTTTAGCTTTCCAAACATAGACTGGGACTGCCATAGTGTTAAAGGTTTAGATGGAGAGGAATTTCTTAAGTGCGTACAAGACAATTTTCTGATTCAATATGTGGATATATCTACTAGAAAAGGTGCAAAACTTGACCTACTCTTGGGAAATAAGGCAGAGTAGGTGACTGAGGTGTCAGTGGGAGAGCACTTTGGGGTCAGCGACCATAATTCTATTCGTTTTAAAATAGTGATGGAAAAGGATAGACCAGATCTAAAAGTTGAAGTTCTAAATTGGAGAAAGGCCAATTTTGACGGTATTAGGCAAGAACTTTCAAAAGCTGATTGGAGGCAGATGTTAGCAGGTAAAGGGATGGCTGGAAAATGGGAAGCTGTCAGAAATGAGATAACAAGAATCCAGAAGAAGTATAATCTGTTGGGGTGAAAGGGAAGGCTGGTAGGTATAGGGAATGCTGGATGACTAAAGAAATTGAGGGTTTGGTTAAGAAAAAGAAGGAAGCATATGTCAGGTATAGATAGGATAGATCGAGAGAATCTTATAAAGGAAGTAGGAGTATTCTTAAGAAGGAAATCAGGAGGGCAAAAAGGGGACATGAGATAGCTTGGGCAAATAGAATTAAGGAGAATCCAAAGGGTTTTCACAAATATATTAAGGACAAAAGGGTAACTAGGGAGAGAATAGGGCCTCACAAAGATCAGCAAGGTGTCCTTAATGTGGAGCCACAGAAAATGGGGGAGATACAAAACAAATATTTTGCAACAGTATTTACTGTGGAAAAGGATATGGAAGATATAGACTGTAGGGAAATAGATGGTGACATCTTGCAAAATGTCCAGATTACAGAGGAGGAAATGCTGGATGTCTTGAAACGGTTAAAGATGGATAAAATCCCCAGGACCTGATCAGGTGTACCCAAGAACTCTGTGGGAAGCTAGAGAAGTGATTGCTGGGCCTCTTGCTGAGATATTTGTTTCATCGATAGTCACAGGTGAGGTGCCGGAAGACTGGAGTTTGGCAAATGTGGTGCCACTGTTTAAGAAGGGCGGTAAATACAAGCCAGGGAACTATAGACCGGTGAGCCTGACCTCAGCGGTGGGCAAGTTGTTGGAGGGAATCCTGAGGGACAGGATGTACATGTATTTGGAAAGGCAAGGACTGATTAGGGATAGTCAACATGGCCTTGTGCATGGCAAGTAACAAAGAAGATTGATGAGAGCAGAGCAGAAGATGTGATCTATATGGACTTCAGTAAGGTGTTCGACAAGGTTCCCCATGGGAGACTGATTAGCAAGGTTAGATTTCATGGAATACAGGGAGAACTAGCCATTTGGATACAGAACTGGCTCAAAGGTAGAAGACAGAGGGTGGTGGTGGAGGGTTGTTTTTCAAACTGGAGGCCTGTGACCAGTGGAGTGCCACAAGGATCGGTGCTGGGTCCTCTACTTTTTGTCATTTACGTAAATGATTTGGATGCGAGCACAAGAGATACAGTTACTAAGTTGACAGATGACACCAAAATTGGAAGTGTAGTGGATAGCGAAGAGGGTTACCTCAGTTTACAACAGGATCTGAACCAAATGGGCCAATGGGCTGAGAAGTTGCAGATGGAGTTTAATTCAGATAAATGCTGAGTGGTGCACTTTGGGAAAGCAAATCTTAGCAGGAGTTATGCACTTAATGGTAAGGACCTAGGGAGTGTTGCTGAACAAAGAGACCTTGGAGTGCAGGTTCATAGCTCCTTGAAAGTGGAGTCGCAGGTAGATAGGATAATGAAGAAGGCAGTTGGAATGCTTTCCTTTATTGGTCAGAGTTTGAGTACAGGAGTTGGGAGGTCATGTTGCAGCTGTACAGGACATTGGTTAGGCCACCGTTGGAATTCTGGTCTCCTTCCTATCAGAAAGATGTTGTGAAATTTGATAAGGTTCAAAAAAGATTTACAAGGATGTTGCCAGGGTTGGAGGATTTGAGCTATAGGGAGAGGCTGAACAAGCTGGGGCTGTTTTCCCTGGAGTGTTGGAGGCTGAGGGGTGACCTTATAGAGGTTTTCAAAATTATGAGGGGCATGGATAGGATCGATAGACAAAGTCTTTTCCCTGGGGTCAGGGAGTCCAGAACTAGAGGGCATAGGTTTAGGGTGAGAGGGGAAAGATACAAAAAAGACCTAAGGGGCAACTTTTTCACACAGAGGGTAGTACGTGTATGGAATGAGCTGCCAGAAGATGTGGTGGAGGCTGGTACAATTGTAACATTTAAGAGGCATTTGGATTGGTATATGAACAGCAAGTATATGGACGTGTTGGGCTGAAAGGCCTGTTTTCACACTGTAGGGATTCCATGATTCTTTTCTATGATTTTAATTGACAAGTTAAGTGCCCGGGGTGGCATGGTGGCTCAGCGGTTAGTACTGCTGCCTCACAGCAACAGGGTTCAAGGTTCGATTCCAGCCTCTGGTGACTGTCTATGTGGAGTTTGCATATTTGCCCCATGTCTGTGAGGCTTCCTCCAGGGGCTCTGACTTCCTCTCAGTCCAAAGATGTGCAGGTCAGGTGAATTGGCCATGCTAAATTGTCCATAGTGTTAGGTGCATTAGTCAGAGGGAAATGGTCTGGGTGGGTTACTCTTCAGAGGGTCAGTGTGGACTTGTTGGGCTGAAGGGCCTGTTTCCACACTGTAGGGAATCTAATCTAAGTTCAGCACAGGGACCACTGCACAAACAATGTTGATTTTTATCCTCCAGGTAGAGCATCAAGCAGTTGTTATTTTTTTTTAAACAGAGCAGAAACTATACAACAGCTGCAAAATGACTTTTGAAGGTGGAAATTAATTGCTCCATTTTTGGATTTGCTTTGTGCAAGATTGTGACGGCAAAGAAAAATAAAAATGACTAAAAATTGTAAGCAGAGAATTACCTCCACAATATCGTCATCAAAGAGCAACCAGAAACCATGGCTCTTTACAATGGTGATATAATGTCCACGATTAGGACCACTAGAAGGAAAAGCATTACGTATTATTATTATTATTATTATTATTATTAATGAACCTAGTTGCACTAAATCAGATGACAAGTGGTGTAATGTTAGAAATGTATAACATGTCAAAGTGATGAATAAAGTTATTGTGAATTCATAAAAATGACTAAATGCAAAGCTTCAAAGTGCTGGTGATAACTACAGAATAGCTACAGACAGAAAGAGGACTTTTGGCTCATGAAGAGTCATGTGACTCAAAACATACCTCTGCTTTCTCTCCACAGATGCTGCCTGACTTGTTGAGTTTCACCAGCAATGTGTTTTTGGGTTTCAGATCTACAGCACTTGCAGTTTTATTTTTGTGAGCATCTTGGCTCTTTGCAAGAGAAATTTCACTAGCCCCACTCTCCAGTCCCTTCTTGCAGTACTGCAAACTTTTTCTTGAGGTGCTTTTCAAATTCCATTTTAAAAGCAACGATTGAATCTGTCTCCACCACACACTTAGTCCATGATTCTAAATCTAACCACTCGCTGTCAAAAAAATTTTTTCCTCAAGTCACCATTTTGTTTTTTTGTCACTTCCTTTAGATCTGTGGCCTCTGGTTCTTGACCCTCCTACCAATGGAGTAGTTCTTCTCCATTTATCCTCCTCATATTTCTGAATTTTTCCATCAATTTCTTCTGCTTTAAGAAGATCGATGCTGGCTTCTCTAGTCTATCCAAGAAATGGAATCCTTAATCTCTAGAACCATTCTAGCAAATGTTTTTAGCTGTCTTTCTAAAAGTCTTCACACTCTTCCTGAAGTGTTCTTATCAGAATTAGTGACAATATTTCAATTGAGGCCAAACCTGAGTTTTATTCAGGTTCATCACAACTTGCTTGGTCTTGCATGCCATTCTTCTACTTGGATAGCTTAGGAACCCATAAGCCTTTCTTAACCTGTCTGTCACCTTCAATGATTTGCACACATGCCGCTACCCACAACGCAGCTCCTGCACCCCCTTTGGAATTGTAGTATCTATTTATTGCCTCTCTTTGTTCTTGCCGTCAAAATATATCACTTCATTCTTCTCTGCATTGAATTTTGTCTTCCAGGTTTTGAGGATGGAAAATGAATGGATGTAGAATATGAAAGGAGGTACGCTTAAATGTGGTTGTGATTTGAGTGTTTGAAAAAAAAACACACTACTGAAGAAACCTTTTCAGGAAATCTTATCTGTTACTTGCTGCTAATGTCTACTCCCATCCTAACCTGTGATCCACACATGCACAGTCCTGTAGTAGAACCGGATGTGATCAGAAAAACAAAGTCTGGCTGATTGGGCAGCAAGGTGAAAAAACAATTATGCTCAAAGGTGGAAATATGTAGCAAAATCAATGAGTTACTTTCTTATAAGGAAGCAACTCACTGCCTCAAATTATTTAATTCACATTCAATCTTGAAGAATGTTCTCAACTCATCACAACATTCAATTTTTAATGATTATTTGTTGAAGATCCTGCAGTGGAACATGTACCATAAAATGAATTTTGGACAGTTTCAAATGGGCATAGGCTCAAAACACAAATTTCCTCAAATGCAATATATTTGTACAGCAAGGTTAAGGGTAAAGGTCAGGAGATTCAGAAGGAATGAGGAAAAAAAAACTTTTCCACTCAGCAGGTGAAGAAAATCTGGAATGAACTGTGTGGAAAGGTAGTGAAGGCTGGAAAATTTATAACCTTTACAAAGTATTTGGATGAGCACTTGAAATAGAACATTCAAGAATATGGGACAATTGCAGGAAATTGGGATTAGCGTGCCTTTAGCGGTAGTAATTATTGGTGCAGACTCGATGGCTGTGCGGTATGACTATGACATACAATGGAAGTCACTGATGAAGTAGCTAGAGATGGATCAGCTTAAGACACTATATTGAGGAAGTCTGCAGCAATGACGAGACAATTGAGCTCCAACAACCACCATTGCAACGTTTTAAAAAAATAAATTATAGTAGATGCTGGAAATTTGAACTAAAAACAGAAAATGCTGCAGAAACTCAGCTGACCTGACATCCACTGTGGAGAGATAAAGAGTTAACATTTTGAGTTTCATATGATTCTTCTTCAGAAATGTGGTTCTGAAGAATTCCCAAATAGATTTGAAACATGAACTCTCTTTCTCTCTCCACAGATGCTGCCAGACTTGTTGGGTTTCTCCTGCATGTTCTGTTTTTATTACAGGCATGCTCCTTTTCGGCGAGATTTGATTCCAACCATTGTAGGGCTCCCCCCTGATTTATACTGACATCAACTAAACCAAGGTTCCCTAACACCACACATAGTCAAAAGCTGACTTGATATTAACAGCATGTGACAATGCTGCTACTTTAGTAAGCTTACATTGTCCTTTGTTATTTTTTCAAGAGGGGTCATAAAGCAGAGGTTATGATACGTCTGGAAATATAGCTACTTGTAAACGCTTTAAAGTTTTTTTTTTAAAACACTTGTACAATGAAAGGGATGTGGCCAGTTCGCCTAATTCAGGGTTTTTTTCTGGTTCAGTCTTAGTAAGCAGTCTGTTTGAAACTGCTGGTCAAGTTTTAGCTAGGGACCCAAAGCCCCATACTGATCCTCTCTCTTCCGCAATTTCTCTCCTGTAAGAACCTGTGTTTGATTTTACCTTTTATTGCCAAGGGAGTGTTATGGGATGTTTCAGGAAATCGGAACAGGTCTTTGTTAAGTTGTGTTTTCATGTCAGTTGGGTTTTCAAATAGTTATTTTATTCTAAATTTGGTTTTCTTTTGTTTGTGTTTTGTTTAAAACTGAGTGATTTGACCAGCAACGCTGCTCGTAAGGTGAATTTTCACCTTACACTTGCTTAAAATAACAAGAGGTTCTGAGCTACCTTGAGGGGTCTGGCCTGGTCCATAACAAGCAGTCATAAGTCAACTTTGGCCACAGGCTGTAATGAGATCAGGAGACGAATATTATTGGCAGAATCGAAACTAACCAGGCTATTATTGTGGAAATGCCACTAGATAGGATTGCCAATGACACCCTTCATCACTCTTCTGGTGACGAAGAGAAGATCGATGGGACTGTAATTGCTCAGATGAATTTGTCCGGCTTTTTGTGGACAGGACATAATTGGGATAATTTCTACACTGTCAGATAGATACTAGAACAGCTTTATTTGTGACGCAGCTAGTTTTGGAGAACAGGCTTTCAAGTACTACAGGTTGTTATCAGCATCCACAGCCTTTGTCGCATCCAGTGTCTTTAACTGTTTCTTGATTTCATGTGGAGTGGATTGAATTGACTCAAGATTAGTATCTTTGATGTTGGAAACCTCAGGAAGAAGCCTAAATGGATCCCAATAATTCAGGCTGGTCTCTTGCTCTGATGTACTGGGCTCTCCTGTCAGTGAGGATAAGAATTTTTCTGCAGAGTTTTAAGCTGATCTGTTGACCATGGGATTTTATAGATCTGCCTATTGAATGCTGCTGCAGTTAATTTGCATGCCAATTTTCTGGTGTTGTAGCTTCATGAGGTTGATACTTTTTTTTTTAGGTACCCCTGGTGCTGCTTCTGACACTTTCCCCATTCAAATCAGAAATAGATGAAAATGTTTATGCAGGAAAAACAATGTTGAACTCCTGAATACTTCAGCAGTATTGCAATGCTTACTTACCATATGCTATTTAAGGCTGCTGCTTATCATCTTTAATAATGATCTTGTATAGACAACTTAGCAACTTCTCACTAATAACTTGATAATTGGATTCTAACAATTGTGCAAGTCCTGTGCCCCCCTTTGTCTTGTCACTTCATTAAGCCGACAACCAAGAAATGAGTCTCTCTGCTTTGTGTCTGGCTATCTGAAAATGCACTAACTTTTCTTAATTAGGAAATATGGGATATCAATCCAGGTGCTTGTTTCTGCCATTAGCCAACTGAAGAGATGACTATGAGAAAGCTGTACTAATTTGGGAATAAATGCTACTTTAATCACCTCACTGCAGTCTACATACTTGGAATTTTGTTGCAAGAATTCAACTCTAACGATGCAAGATTGGATCACAAATTAATCTAGCAAATATCTATACTGACTAAATAACGTAAATGTAAATGAGTAGAATTCACCCAGTACATTACTTCCATTTACATGCTCATATACTTGCTTGACAATGCAGGTTAAGTATGACCCAAAAAACAGAAATTGCTGGGAAACCTCAGCAACCCCATGGAGAGAAATCAGAATTAATATTTGGGGTCCGGTGACCCTTGCTCAGAACAATTGGAGAGAGAAGCAGAATTTCTTCAAGGTGGGCATGCCTACAAGAGATGTAGCAGTGAGTTTAATACGAAATAAAAACCGGAAGAACTGCAGATGCTGTAATCCAAATTGATTTACAGCATCCACATTTATTTTGGTTTTTATTCAGATTAAAGTAGGAAATGTTTTACTACAATAAAAAGAATATTCAATGTCAAAATAGAATGTGAATAAAACCATATCAGATAATTACAACAGTTTTACAAAAGAGATAGTGGGACAGACCCAAGCAGTTAATTACCTGCCACAGTGAACAACCACAGCTACAAGATCATACATTCGGTCTGGATTAGTGGCATCCCCTGATGTGTTAAAGAGTCTCAACTCCAGGGGAAAAACCACCCTGTAAGAGAGTTTAGTATATCTATGGAGCTGATCCATGTACTTGAATCTTTTCAAATGCAAAGCAAGAATCATTGGAAGTTTCTTCACCCTCATTCTGCAAAGAATGGAAAAAATAAGATCATGTTGTCATTTTGCACATTTTAATTTGCAGCATAAGTGAATTTAAAAGTTCAAAATTTGCTTTGCTAGTAATTATATTTTAACAAAAATCATAACTTTGACTCTGCCAATCTAGTCCCAAAGCTTTCATAATCAGGTTGAAATAATTTCAGGTACCATGGACATGACACAGTAAACAGACGTATAAACTTTAAAGGAAGAAAGTAAGGCACAGTTAGGATTTATCTACAATATGTTCAGAAAATTTATTTATCACTTTTCTTCAAGTAGCTTTATCATTAGTAAGCCATTTACTTTATTGTTTAGAAAATTAAAGTGTTCACCTCTTTTGTGCTTCCTGCTTACTGCGACACTGCTCACAGTAGTATTTATATTCACTGCAGAGCGTCTCAGTGTTACTAAATCCTCTGCAGAATAAACAAAATTACTTATTAACAGAGGTACACTTTGGATACATCAAAAAAGTTCTGAAAATTATGAAACACTCTTAAATGAAATTAATAAGAAATGCTGTTACTACTTTGAAACAAAGAGTCTGACTGTATGATTGGCTGCTGTCATTGTTTTACACGTACCCCGTTTTGTTATATCTTTTCCCCAAAAATCTAGATGAATTACAAATCTTGTATAATATGCCAGGTAGTGAGTGCTGGCAAATTATTTGAATTCAAGAGAAATCATAGCTGAGCTCAATCCTCACCTAGACTGTCAGTAACATTCATGTGCACTTCTAACCTAAATAACTTTTAAGATAAACTTCACTTCTTCATATCTCCAATCTGTTTCACTGAAGATTCATTTTTGTTTTTGAAAAAGGAGTATCCAAGATCCTTACTATGAATCACATTCAGTTTGAATATAATTGCAAAGGTATTTCAGCAAATCAGGTTATAGAGTCTTGGTGATATCAAGCTTAAGATTTGAAAGCCCACATAATGTTGGAGATGGAAAGAGTGAAGGAAATAACAAGTTCCACAGTTTTCAACTACTGTAAAGAGAATTAATTTGCATGAATAGAATGATACAAGTCTTGGCGTCAACACAATATGGGGTGTAAGGTGTAGGATTGCATACTTAAAAGTGCAAAAGATTAAAAAAAGCAAAACTCAATGTAGCAATGATGTTATGAAGTTGAAGGCATGTAGTGTACCTTTAAGAGAGTGAATGCTGTTCTGAACTGAAAGCTTACAAGCATCTATTTATTTGACTAGATGGAAGCCCCAGAGTGTACTGGAAAAGTGAAGATATGTAACATTTGGCTGTGAAATGGATACCGAGTTGGTTGCTGTTTTGACAACAATTCAAATTTAACCAGTTTAAATTATACCCCAGGATACTAAAACCCAATCGAGTTTGAATTTATTGTTTTGCCAACATCAGCCCAATGAGGAGATCCAATGTTCGGAGTATAAAAATGTGGGCATTTTGAAAATTGGAGAGAGCGCAACTGCTATCAGGACAGATCCAAGAAATTAATAAACACTCGCTATTAGAAAGTATCGTTTTATATGAAACATACCCACAGTAAAAAGAAAGGTGACCCAGAGAATTCAGCAGCCGGAAGAGCAAAGTCACAGAAGATTACAGCGGCTGTTTGGTTTTGAAATTAACTTGATGTAATTTTAATAAGTGTCCTGTTGGAACAGCATATTGTTATTGAGTTGGAGGCAGGGGATAAGCAGTTAAGAAAAAGGGGGCTTAGAGTTGTGAATAGTTGTTTAATGCTCACTTTTAGAGTTTTAAAAAAACATAGTATTCTCTTTCAATAGTGGAATTTGGAAGTTCTCAGGTTACGGGGCGAGGTTACGGTTTCTGGGTGTTTGGTTTATTTAACAGAGGGGTTCACTGCCATGTTGTAACAGTTTGGGGACTCAGTTCTGAGATTTGGATAGATTTGGACAGGTTGAGACAGATCCAGTCTGAGATTTGGACAGATTTGGTGTACAAAAGGTCCCATTAGGTTTAAACATCCTAGATCTTTAAATGAAACTTCCTAAATTTGCCAAGAAAGTTTAGAAAGACAGAGGAAGGGCATACTTTTAGAATTAGCAAATAGGTTAGAATTGGATTTAACCAGGGACAAAAGGAAAGGTGAAATTGTAATGAAATTGGTCAAGCACTTGGGTATATCAAAGAAACAGACAAGTGCGGTAGAGTTAGAAAAATTGACATTGCAATTGAGGCAAATGGAGTTAGAAGATAAAGAAAGGAAAAGAAGAGTCAAGTGAGGAGAGAGAAAAAAAAAGCAAGAGAAGGTTTTTAGCTGAGCAAACAGAGAGAAAAAAGAGAAAGGGAGAGAAAATTTGAACCTCAGAAGTTGGAAATTTGTCAGGAAAGTTTGTTAACAGAATGGAAATGATGCGAGAAGATAATGATACATTAAAACGTTGCCACATTTTGATGAGAATGATGTCAAAGCTTTATTTCATTTGAAAAATTGGCTAAGCAGATGGAGTGGCCAGAGAACTTGTGGGTAATGCTAGTTCAGACTAAGCTGGTGGGCAGAGCTAGTGAGGTACTTGCAGCACTGTTAGATGAGGGGTCAAGAGATTATGCAAATGTCAAACTACTCTGACATGCTTATGAATTAAGTGTATAGTCATCGGTTCAGAAACAAAAGAGGAACCAGATCAAATTTATGTTGAGTGCAAAAGAATTAAACATTGTAATTTTGATAATTGGATGCAGGCCTTAAAAATAGATAAGAGCTATGAGGCTCTAAGACAGATTATTCTGCTGGAGTTTAAAAACTCACTTCCAGAGATGATAAGAATACCTGTGGATGAACAGAAAGTTCATGAAGTGAGAAGAATGGTAGAGATGACAGATGAATGTGTGTTGTCGCACAAGGTGAAATTTCATCCTGCGAGGAGCAGAATTTGGGAGAAGGGGAGATTCTTCACAACAAAACAGAGTAGAGTACACTGGTAATGGTTTCCCCATAGGTGAAAAAGGAAACCGAGGAGGTTGGAAAGATGAAAGGCCTCAGATGTTTTCACTGTAATAGAGTGGGACACATAAAATTACAGTGCTGGTGGTTTAAGGAGGGCACTGGGAAAAGATGTTTTCACTGCCAGAAGGTGGAACACACAAGATCTCAGTGCTGGTCATTGAAGAAAGGCACTGTGGGAAAAGATGTGGTAAAGAAGCATAGCCAGTGGGTTTAATGAAACCAGTAAAGGAAACTCCAAGAAAACTCGAGGAACTGCAGGACAGTGCAGGCAGAGGCTGGATATTGAGTTAGTGCCTGATCTCTATAAAGACTTCACCTCTGAAGTATAGGGGGAAAAAGGGAAAGAAGCTACAATTTTGAGAGATACGGGAGCTAATCAGTCTCTAATAGTAAGAAATGAATGTGTTTGCACTCTTTCTTACATGTTACCCGAGACAGTGGTTATTTGTGGAACAGATGAACAGAAATTTAACATTCCCCTGTGTAAGGTCAGGTTGGATAGCCAAATAAAGACTGAGGAAATAACAGTGAGAGTGATTGACAGAGTGTCAGTTCCAGGAATGCGCTTTGTTCCTGGGAACAATTTAGCAGGATCGAAGGTGGGAATGACACCCCCTATTGTGGAGAAGCCAAAGGAAGACCAGGGAACTGAGGAAATAAAAGAAAAATACTCTGGAATTTTTCCAGACTGTGTGGTAACAAGATCCCACTATCAAAGGTCACAGCAAGAAGCAAAAACTAAAGAGATAGATGAAGGATGTGAGGTTCAGTTAGGTGACACATGATGTAATGCTGCAGGAAAAACCTCAAAAGGTAGAAGGTCAGGCAGAAGTGTCTAGTCATAGAGATGTACAGCACAGAAACAGACCCTTTGGTCCAACTTGTCCATGTCAAACAAATATCCTAGCCTAAACTAGTCCCAATTGCCAGCACTTGGCCCATATCCCTCTAAACCCTTCCTACTCACATACCCATCCAGACGCTTTTTAAATACTGCAATTGTACCACTACTTCCTCTGGCAGCTCATTCCATACACGCACCACCCTCTGCACGAAAAAATTGCTCCTTAGGTATATTTTATACCTTTCACCTCTCACCCTAAACTTATGCCCTCTAGTTCTGGACTCCTCCACCCCAAAGACTTTCATGCATGTTGTGATTTATTGCATATGTCCCCTCCCTAAAACTGAAAGTGGGAATCAATACTTGCTAACCATAATGGATGCATCTACCAGATTTTCAGAGGCAATTCCATTCTGGAGTATTAAGGCAAAAAGGGTAGAGGAGTAGTCAGTAGCTTTCTTTACTCGGTACGGGCTATCCAGAGAGTTTCAGTCAGATCAAGGATCTAATTCTACTGCTAGGCTATTTAAGGAAGTCGTGGATAGCTTAGGGCATACTGCAGTTTAAATCAAGTGCATACTATCCTCGATCCCAGAGAGCTTTGGAAAGATAGTATCAGACCTGGAGACCATGTCAAGAGTGTATTGTTACGATTACCCAAATGATTGGGATGAAGGTATCCCATTCATTTTGTTTGCCATTAGGGATATCCCAAACGAATCGAGTAAGGTTGAGTTAACATTCGGACATGAAGTGAGAAGACCTTTGAAATTAATTAAAGAGAAACTGATAGAACCGAATCGGAGATCTCACAGGATGATGTATCTAAAGTGAGGGACAGATTAAATCAGGTAGGTGAATTAGCTAAATAGCACCTGAAGAGGGCACAGCCGAGAACGAAGCAGGTGGCAGATAAAAACTCTAAAATTTGGACATCTTCCCGTGAGGATGATGTATTAGCATTGTTACCAGTAGTAGGAGATCCCTTCAAAGCCAGGTTTAATGGTTCCTATCAAATTGAGAGAACGTTAAGTCAGGTAAACTATCTGGGAAAAAATGCCGAATGGAAAAAAGCTTTATCGGGTATATCATGTGAATATGTTGAAACCTTACCATAATAGAGGCAGGGATCTGGAGAAACAGGTGTTACTTACTGCCCCACAGATTGAGGAATCCAATCCAGATGTCATGGAGTTTGATTTGCCTCAAAATGTGTTAAGTAATGAGGAAATCCTTGAGGAATGGGAGAAGTTAGTGAACACTGTCTCAGGAGCAAAGAACACAGTTGAAAGGTTTGTTGCAGCAGTATGAGGACATACACAGAAAAAGATGGGGAGAACTAATGCTATTTTGCATGAGGTAGAAGTAGGGAAAGCTGTTCTGATAAAACAACACCCCTATTGACCTCTCTAAAAGCCACACAGGTCCAGAAGGAAGTGGTTATGATGCTCAATGAAGATACTGAGTCAGAGTTGAGTTGAGTGTAGTTCATCCATGATGTTGATTCCCAAATTTTGAGTGGACTATTGGACGGATAATGCCATAACAAAAATTGGACTCCTATCCAATACCAAGATTGGAGGATTATATCGAGAAAGTAGGTCAAGCCACTTACATCACAAAGTTGGTTACTGGCAGGTACCTTTATCAGAGAAAGCAAAAGACGTTTCTGCGTTTGTAACCCCAAATGGGTTATATCAATTCAAGTTGATGCCTTTTGGAATGAAGAATGCACAAGCCACATTCCGAAGACTCAAGAAAAGAGTTGTGACCAGATTAACAAATTGTGCGGTTTATCTAGATAATGTGGTGATCTTTCGCGAGTCATGGAAAGATCACATGGTACAGCTGGTAGAGATCTTTGAACGATTAAAAGAAGCAAAACTGATGAGAAGCTTAAACAAAACAGAATTCGCGAAGGCAGAGGTAACGTTCTTGGGACATAACATTGGTCATGGAAAGTTGACACCAAGGAACATGAAGACGAAAGTCATAAGAGACATTTCCACCACCATCCTCCAAGAAAGAGGTGCTTCGATTTTTGGGATTAAGTGGATTCTACCAGAAGTTGATTCCAAACTTCAGAAGCATGGTGGCACCACTAATAGATTTACTAAAGAAGAACACAAAATTTCAGTGGACAGAACAATCCCAGGAGTCATCCAAGAATTTAAAAGCAATATTAACCACTGCACCAGTTTTAGCTACATCAAATGTTTTGAAACCCTTCAAAGATGCAATCAATGCTAGTGATATAGGCACTGGAGCTGTACTGTTTCAGGAAGATCATGATGGAATTGAATGGCCATTTGGCTATTTTGCAAAGGAACTCAACAACCCACACCAGAGAAAATACTCTACCATCGAAAAAGAATTATTGAGTTTGATACTGGCCTGACAACTGTTTAATGTTTATGTGACAAACAATGTGTCGAAGACAGTTGTGTACAAGGACCACAATCCTTTTACATTCTTGGAAAGATTTAAAGACAAAAATATGAGACTATTTTGTTGGAACCTCATGTTACAGACTTGTAATTTACAAATTGTACATGTTGTGGGCCATAACAATCTGATAGCAAGTGCATTATCGTAGATTTAAAGAAAGTGTAGATAAGATTAAGACAGCTTCTAATATTATATATATGTGCGTAGAAACTAATATGAAAAGTATAACTTAGATTAATGACCTAGGTTTGTTCATTATGAAGGGATTAATAATTGGAAAAAAAAAGCCATCTTTCCATTATGATGGATCATTTTTTTCTTAAGGGGGGAGGTGTTATGTGGTTGAAGGCGTGTACTGTACCTTCGAGAGACAGTGAATGCTGTTTTGAACTGAGAGCTTACAAGCACCTATGTATATGACGAGATGGCAGACCCAGCGTGTAGTGAAAATTGAAAATATGTAACATTTGGATGTGAAATGGATACCAGAGTTGGTTGCTGTTTTGACAACAATTTGAATTTAACCAGTTAAATTATGCCCCAGGATATTAAAACCCAACCGAGATTGGATTTATTGTTTTGCCAACATCCAACCAATGAGATGATCCCATGTTGAGTGTATAAAAATGCGGGCACTTTGAAAACTGGAGAGAGGGTAACTGCCATCAGGACAGATTCAAGAAATTAGGAAACTCTCACTATTAGAAAGAACCTTTTCACATGAAACATACTCCGAGTTAAAAGAAAGAAGGCGACCCAGAGAACTCAGCAGCCAGAAGAGTGAAGTCAAAGAAGATGACAGTGGCTATGTGGTTTTGAAATTAAGTTGATGTAATTTTAATAAGTGTCTTATTGGAACAGCATATTGTTATAGAGTTGGAGGCAGGTAATAAGCAGCTAAGAGGAAGAGGGGCTTAGAGTTGTGAATAGTTGTTGTTTAATGTTCACCTTAAGAGTTAAAAAATATAAGATGTTATTTTCCTTAAATAGTGGAATTTAGGAGTTCTGTCACTCACATTTTAACAGATTATGAAGCAAGCTGAGCTTCTCTGGGTGTTTAGTTTAATTAACAGAGGGGTTCACTGCCGTGTCGTAACAATGACCATGTACATAAAAGGCTAAAACAGCAAAAGTTCTTGAAGTGAGAAAAACTGCCTTCCTATATATTGCAATAGCATTTCAAATCTTGGACAGACCTGTCCTCTCCAGAGAATTGGAGTCTTGAAGAGAAAAGGAAGATCTCGTATAAAAACTTAAAATGAAAGTTTGGCAAATCCAGAGTCAACAAAAGAAGAATATGGGATAGAGCCTAAAACAGTGATCTTAAGTTATACTGTGACTTTGAACTGAACTAATTTAAGGACGAGAGATACTGCAACAGTTCAGCATTCAGGAAGGATGAGACTAATCGAGTTAAGGACTGTCTTCAGCCAAACCTATCTTGTAAGTTGCTAATTGCAACTATACGATATATATAGTCTCAAAAGGGTTGAATAAAGCAGTATTTTCAATGCTCCTTCAAAAGGGCATGGAGAATTTTACAACTGAACAGCAAAAGAATAATAGGTATGTACAATCCGAGACCTGTTGTGAAGTCATTAGCAAAAACGATTCATAGAATGGGACAATAGGTGGAGATGGTGTGATGGAAGAACAATAACACTTCTGACTGTTCCTGCAACGTAGGAAAAACCTAACTGCGGGCTTTATAACACTGGTAGAACAATTATGATTCAAAAGAAAGATGGAAACTTTACTCCACCCTTAAGTGCAACACCTGAATCAGATGCGTGTGACACAGACAGTGAATGCAATAAGTGGCAAAGCAATTCGTTACCGAGCAGTGACAGTGCTCACCTCAAATACAAAGTTCAAGTCTGCTACTCCCTGCCCCCCAAAAACTTCTGCAATTTTCATTCCCAGTTTTCTGCAGGCAACAGGAATGGCAAAGAATGAAAATATAGAAATAATTTTGAGGGCAAACTGATTTACAACAGGTAACAAATATTTTTAGGCAGTTTAGAATTTTGATGAATCACACAAAGATTACTGAAGGGATGGAAAGACACTAGGGAACTTCAGTTTAATTGAAACTGAATTGCCATCACCTCAGTAAGAAAAAGCTTACCTGATGTTGCTATCACAGGTATGCACCCAGCAGTGGAAAAACACTGAAAATGTCCTGTTCCCTAAAGTAAAATTAGATAAAGTAGCATTTACTTTGAAAAATTAAAACTCTGGAAATATTTTTGACACAATTACCTCTCCTTACAAAGAAACAAAGGTGAAATATTATGACCACACCTTCAGTAGGGTTTATTTTTCCACAGATGAGCACATACCATAAATGCCTTCATAGGTAAGCTTCCCATGACAATCATGGCAATGTTCCAGTTTCAGCTGAGACTTTCCCATAGGCTCAGTAAAGGTTAGCACACATTGCGCAAGTTAGAGAGATAGGGTCAATTGTACACTCTGTGGAAGACGTGGGTGGACCACAAGATCACTCTCATTCAATACTTTCATGTTCACTTTCCAGTGCCTAATAAATGTGCACTTTAAAATTTTATATTTAGAGTACTCATCTAACATGGTTACTTAACGATATTTTCTGAAATGCTTAGCCATTCCTCAAAGGAGCTTTGAAAATGAAAAATTTAAATTATCTTCCCTTGCCCAAAACATGTTTGTTTAGGACCAGCTAAATATCTTATACCCTGCAAACTCAGGAGTGAAAAAATACCTTTCTAAAATATAATAAGTAGCACTAAATGTACTCACAAAGAATAAAATTAAACTTTGCACTTAACACTAAGCCCTAATTAACGTTTGTAAAGTAATTTGCTTCTGGTCCTGTGTTTCTTTACATTCAATTCCATAAACTGTAACACAGCGTTCACAATGCAGATAAACAGCCAAATTGAACAGCACATCTTCGATCCTGCATCCCACAGGTTTAAAAGTTTTCAAACTACATATATTTTTTGAATTTTGGAGTTATTTGTTCATTGTGGCCTCATTTCATACCAGTCAAATCAAGTAATCTGTTGATTATATTGACACATTAAAAATTAAAACCGAACAAATCAAACAGTATATATTGCACCAAGTATAATTGGTATTGTGCAACGGTATTGGCACTTATTCATCAGCCAAACAGCCATTCGTCACCTTAAATTTGGACAGCAAAGCTAAGCTGAGTCCTAGCTTCTTTTTCAGATGTTAACACGTAGAAATATTGATCACTGGATATCAATTGAGAATGGTTGTTATATTTTATCTTTCATCTGAGATGAACCTATAAAACCCCAACCATATTTCAGCTTAATCAACACTGACCTTTTGCAAAATCCTCTGACTTCTATAATGTTGTACCACTTAAATGATGATTAAACTCACTAAAGAGGTGATCAGTTGGTTTATGGTTATACATGATGCTGAAAATCTTTCTAAATACGTTAGACTGATGCACGATTTCAGAAAATCTGTCCATTAAAATAACTGTTTAGATGTCATGCACAAACTTTATTATTTGCACTTTACAAATAATAAAACCTAGCAAATGCATTTTTAATAAAACTGTTAGATCACTATCCTCATGTAAAAGGAGGCTGAAGGCTTTATTTGAAGGCTGAAAATCTCAGGACCTGGCAGCAAAACTCTGCTGGTAGGAACTGGCACACAAATTGATTGAAAAGATGAATTTCACTGAATAGCTATTACGTATAGCAATCAAGGACTCAAGTACACTGGGGCCCCACTGGGATTATTGCAGGCAGTAAGATACATCTTGCTATTTAAGCAATTTGGCACATTGCATGGGAGATATGTTTGTGGGGGATTAGAGGAGAGTCAAGAAAGGAAAGTGGAAAGTGCAGTAAGGATGGGGGATCAATGGGAGGGGTGACAGATTGTTATTTCCAACTTAAACCAGTTTTAGAAGAAAACTCCACTCTGAATGAAGGGACTGAAATCAAGGATGGTTTGGATGGGGTGAGGAAGTCGAATGGGGAGGAAGTGGGTGGTGGTGGTGGTGGGGGGGGGGTGGCGGGAAGAAAAGGGGTGTGAACTAGATGGGAAAATTTTTTTTCAACAGAAGAATACCCAATGTAAAGTTGACTATACGTTTGTATCATGGGACTGTGCAACTTCACAATTTAGAAGCAGTGACCCCAAGACTATGTGGTACAAACTGAGTATAACAAATTCATAAAAGGACTAAGCAAGCATTGCAAGACTGTCAGAGAAATTCAGAGACTTGAGCTTCAATCCAACCAGGCAATGAAAGATACATACATCAGTGTACTCCCAGTTATTGTAACCACCTAGAAGAACTATAATATATAAATGATGTATACTTTCATGCGTAACTTCTGAATTGTTCTCAGTTTTATTAGATATTCATTAAGCAAGAAAGGTTCCCCAGTTTTTATTTACACCTTTACATTAAATGGAAATTATTCTGTTCATTAACAGGACAATTATCCTTAACATGTAATTCAATTCTTTTGGATAAAAATCAGCAAAATTATCAAAGCAAAGATCCCAAGACATCCAATTTTCACTAAGAATAGTTACCTAATGAAATCACTTCTGCGATGCATAACCTCAATGCCTGCTACACAGGGCTTTTCTTGTTTAAAACAAAATAAAATAGATCTAGTAACACAAATCAGATTAAATTTAGTATCAATTGGAGCCCATGTCATCTTTAAAGCATAAAAGTGAGCCATTATATTCACATGGTGGTGAATGTATTGATCAGACGCCAATGGAAGCAGAGGAAATGAGTACCAACATCAATTTCAAACGAATGAGACAAACTATAAAAACTTGTATTTATGTAGAATTTTTCACCACCATGATATATTCCAAAGTACTTCTCAGCCAATTCAGCACTTTTGATAATGAGTCACTATTATAATGTATGCAAATATTGCTATCAACTTTGGCATAACAAAGATTCCATAAATAAGAGAAATTACTACCACAAGATAATTTGTTTCATTTATCTTAGTTAAGGAATACATATTGACCAGGATACTGGAAAACATAATTCTTCTTTCAAAAAAATGGCATGGTATCTTCTGTGCTCTTCTGGAGGATTTTGGGGCCTGACTTTAATAACCCTTTATGAGGGTATCCCCAATAATGGTAACACAAAGATCTTCACTGTTAAATTTGAGAATTCCTGGACAGGTTTCTCACAGGAGGCTCCTATCCAAATATTCTGTGCAGGAGATATCTAAAAGTAATTCTTTGAAGAGGTGACAAGTAGGTTAGACCAGGGAAACCCAGTGGATGTGGTCTATCTAGACTTTCAAAAGGCCTATGATAAGGCGCTACACGGGAGACTGCTGAGCATGGTGAGGGCCCATGGTGTTCGAGGTGAGCAGCTGGGATGGATTGAGGATTGGCTGTCTAACAGAAGGCAGAGAGTTGGGATAAAAGGTTCCTTTTCGGAACGGCAGCCGGTGACAAGCGGTGTCCCGCAGGGTTCTGTGTTGGGGCCACAGCTATTCGCATTATATATTAATGATTTGGATGAGGAGACTGGGGGCATTCTAGCAAAGTTTGCAGATGATATGAAGTTAGGTGGACAGGCAGGTAGTACTGAGGAAGTGGGGAGACTACAGAAGGATCTAGACAGTTTGGTAGAGTGGTCCAGGAAATGGCTGATGGAATTCAACGTGAGCAAGTGCGAGGTCTTGCACTTTGGCAAAAAGAATAAAAGCATAGACGACTTTCTAAATGGTGAGAAAATTCGTAAAGCCAAAGTACAAAGGGATCTGGGAGTGCTAGTCGAGGATTCTCTAAAGGTAAATATGCAGGTTGAGTCCATGATTAAGAAAGCAAATGCAATGTTGTCACTTAACAAGATGGTTGGAATATAAAAGCAGAGATGTGCTACTGAGACTTTATAAAGCTCTGGTTAGGCCCCATTTGGAGTACTGTGTCCAGTTTTGGTCCCCACACCTCAGGAAGGACATACTGGCACTGGAACGTGTCCAGCGGAGATTCACACGGATGATCCCTGGAATGGTAGGCCTAACAAATGAGGAATGGCTGAGGATCCTGGGATTGTATTCATTGGAGTTTAGAAGATTAAGGGGAGATTTAATAGAGACGTACAAGATAATACATGGCTTAGAAAGGGTGGACGCTAGGAAATTGTTTCCATTAGGCGAGGAGACTAGGAACCATGGACACAGCCTTAGAATTAGAGGGGGTAAATTCAGAACAGAAATGCTGAAACATTTCTTCAGCCAGAGAGTGGTGGGCCTGTGGAATTCATTGTCGCAGAGTGCAGTGGAGGCCGGGACGCTAAATGTCTTCAAGGCAGAGATTGATAGATTCTTGTTGTCGAGGAATTAAGGGCTAAGGGGAGAACGCTGGTAAGTGGAGTTGAAATGCCCATCAGCCATGATTGAATGGTGGAGTGGACTCGATGGGCCGAATGGCCTTACTTCCACCCCTATGTCTTATGGTAAGTGGGTAATCTTTAAATCTGATCAGAATCAGAAAAAGACATTGTGATCCTGTTTCAAATATCCAGGTGTCTATCATCTTTGATGGTATGACTAAGTAGTAAGAAATGGCAATCACAAATTTAATTTTGTAATGGATGTATATCCTCTAAAATTCACAACTTCCATCCCTGCTTAAGCTGGAGGAATTTCTACCCTTAAATGGTGTGCTGAACATGTGGATTCCCAGAAAATGTAACCATTTGTGTCAATATATAGTTATTTTGCAAAAATAAAGAGTTGGATGAACGTACGTTTACAGGATTTGAGGGTTATGGGAAAATAAATAGTACTATTCAATACTAATTCTATACTTTGCTATCCGTCTACAAGTATGCTTAAACTATTTGAGAAGATTGCTGCTTTGTCACATTGTGCATTAGTTCACACGGAGCAATTTTAACCTAGCTTGGGAAGCAGGAAATCTTTGGGATCACGTGGGATGTAGTTTGTGACCCCATCCATTATGGACAGTGATACTGGATGGGTGTAAATCAGGATTACATCTGTTCCCATCATATTACTAATGAGCAAATAAGGTTAAAATTGCCCCCAGTTTGAGTCTCTCCTTTACACTTAAGAATGGATTACAGATGTGAGCTGAGATGGTCGAAGATGCTCTTTCACTTCAGCTATGGTCGCTGGAATGTGCTTCAGTGTCTATAACCAAGTGGTTTCTGGTATATGGGGAGCATTTTCTTTTGGTGCTGTGCCTTAGTCACATAGTGAACATGGTGGGCTGATTTCCACTGCGTTAGTTCTCATGAGTTGATTTTAAGTGACCAGGGGAAATCTGCCACAGTTAGTATTGGAGTGACTGAAACCACCTTTTGTTGAAACTCATTTTACAGGGCAGAGCAAACTCAACAATGGCAAATATTAATAGTTGCTTCCACTAGGGAATGAAGTGAAGCACTGCTAACAGTTTTGTCTTTTTGTCCTGCATTGTGTTACATTTTTTGCCTTGTGGATAAACATCTCAACGTAGCAAGAACTTGATGATAGTTTATGCTGAATAAGGGAGGGGTTAGACTATAATAATTGCTGTTCTGCTACATGGAAGGATGTTGTGAAACTTGAAAGGGTTCAGAAAAGATTTACAAGGATGTTGCCAGGGTTGGAGGATTTGAGCTATGGGGAGAGGCTAAGCAAGCTGGAGCTGTTTTCCCTGGAGCGTCAGAGACTGAGGGGTGACCTTATCAAGGTTTATAAAATCATGAGGGGCATGGAAAGGATAAATAGACTAAATTTTTTCCCTGAGGAGTGGGAGTCCAGAACTAGAGGGCATAGGTTTAGGGTGAGAGGGGAAAGATATAAAAGAGACATAAGGGGCAACTTTTTCACACAGAGAGTGGTGCGTGTGTGGAACAAGCTGCCAGAGGAAATGATGGAGGCTGGTACAATTAAAGCATTTAAAAGCCATCTGAATCGGTATATGAATAGGAAGGGTTTGGAGGGATATGGACCAAGTGCTGGCAGGTGGGACTAGATTAGGTTGGGATATCTGGTCGGCATGGAGAAGGGTCTGTTTCCGTGCTAAGCATCTTTATGACTATGACTTTTTACACAGGACCACAGGAAATGACATCACAAACCCAAAGTAACCCAAACATATAAATAGAAAGCAGGAATTTTTAGTATTGCTTCGCCTGAGGCCCACTGAAGATGTTACCTAATAGAGTAAAGAAATATCTGGAAATGAACCTTCCTGCTCAGTGAGCAAACCTACATCCTCTTTACAAATGACATATGGAAATCAACTGAGTATTCTTTAAGTGAGGGAAAGGAAGGAAACACATGATATGAGGAAAGTGCAGTTTGCAGTCCAAGCTTGATAGGCTGAATTGTCAGAGTCAGAAGCAGATCTTTCAGTCCATGCCGAACATAATCCCACTCTAGTCTAGTCCCATCTGTCTGCACCCTGCCCATATCCCTCTAAACCTTTCCTATTTATGTACCTATCCAAATATCTTCTAAATATTGGAATTGCACCCGCATCACCATTTCCTCAGGAAGTTCATTCCACATGCAAACCACCCTGTGTGTACAAAAGTTGCCCCTCATGTCACTTTTGAATCTTTCTCCTTTCACTTTAAAAATATGTCCCCTACCCGAAGGAAAAGACAACTACCATTAACATGATGTATACCTCTCATTTCTATCAGGTCGCCTCTCAATCTCCTATGCTCCAGTGAAAAAAGTCTCAGCCTATCCAGCCATTCTTTATCACTCAAGCCTTCCATACCTGGCAACTCTCTTCAGCTTGATTCTATCCTTCCTATAACTGGATGACCAGAACTGGACACAGTATTCCAGAACAGGTCTCACCAAAGTCCTGTACAACCTCAACCTGACTTCCCAACTCAAATGCCTAAGCTTCTTTAACTACCCTGTTTATATATGATGCAAACTTCAAATAATTATGTACCTACACCCCTTGGTCCCTCTATTCTACAACACTACCCAAGGCCATATCATTAATTGTAGAAGACCTACCCCAGTTTGTTGTCCCAAAATGCAATACCTCGCAGTTATCCAGATTGAACTCCATATGTCATTTTTTAGCCCATTGATCAAAATCCCTTTGTAATCTTAGAAAAAATTCGTCACCAATTTTGGTGTCACCCGCAAACTTACTAACCATGCCTTTTACATAAATGATTTGGATGAGAATATAGATGAAAAACTAAAGAGGACCCAGATCGGACCCCTCTGAAACACTGCTGGTCAAAGGCCTCCAGTCTGAAAAGCATCCCTCCACGATCACTCACTGTCTCCTGCTGTTAAGCCAACGATGTGTCCAATCGACAAGCTCACTCTGAATCCCATGTAACCTCGTTTTACTAATCAGTCTACAACGCAGAACCTTGTCAAAGGCTTTATGAAAATTGAAATAGACAACATCTACTGATCTGCCATTGTCAATCTTTTCAGTAACTTGCTTAAAAAACTCAATCAAATTTGTGAGACAAAATTTTCCTTGCATAAAGCCATGCATGTGGTTGTAAAATAAAGAGAGGTATAAATAATGTTAATGGTAGTTGTCTTTTCCCTAGGATGGGGGATTTCAAGACTCGGGGACACATTTTTAAAACCACAAAACCTCATCAATTTGTGTATCTTTTATAATCACCTCCAACAAGTTACCCACAACCGAAGTCAGACTCACGGGTTTACAGTTCTCCGGTTTCTCCTTATAGCTGTTCTTAAACAAAGGTACGATATTAGCCACACTCCAGTCATCAGACATCTCACCCGTAGTTATAGATGATGCAAATATTTTTGCAATGGATTTAGCATTTTCCTCCCTTGCTTCCCACAATATTCTGGGATACTGTAGAAGTAGTCTCCGATTTATCACCTTTATATTCTCGAAGACCTCCCAAACTCGCTCTTTTGTAATGAGAACTGTTTTTAAAACATCAAACTATATTTCTCTGCATTCTCTAGGCTCCATTTCTTTCTCTAAAAAAATCAGAGAAGGCTAACTAGAAATCAACCAGACAATAAATGACGTAAGATCTTGACAGCCGGCAAGTAGAATACAGAGAGCCAAAAACTAGCCACCTAGCCATACAACACATGGAGACACCCATGCTGAATCTGACCCCACTACCCATCCACTTCCCCCCCAAAAAAAAAACTGCATCCCTCACTCCCACCTCTCCACACACTATCCATTCCCTCCTGCACCCACAATAATGCATCCCATGCTCTCCATACCTCAACAAGAGAGATGTCTGAGCCATCACCTGACACACACACACTGTCTTTATATATACTTTTTTAAAAAAATATTCTTTGTTGCTTTTACTATTTCTGTTGCCCAGATTTGGATTAATGCAGGTGAAAAGCAATCACACTCATCTCAATACTGGAATATCTCAACACAAAGATTTTCTTTTTCTAAATTCCATCTACTGTGAAATCGAAGAAATGCCAGTCAACAAATTACAGATCAGTAATGGCCTATTAAGCAAGGAAGAAGAAATTTTGCTGCGAGTCTCACAGAAAGCCTTTGTTCTAGCCACATAGTGATGGCTAACAATGACATTTGTGTACTTTGAAGAAGAAACCCAATCACAGAAGTAAAATGATGTGTCCATTTGCTCATTTTCACAAAATATACAGCAGCTATTTGATCCAATGTACCTATGCGATTGGAGGGGCAGGGCTCAAGGGCGGAGGAGCGGGAAGTGAAGGAGATGCAGTGAAGAGCATCGCATCTCCACCGCATCTCCTCCACCCTTGAGCCCCGCCCCTCCAATTGCCACCAGGACAGAACCCCACTGGTCCTCGCCTACCACCTCCATATACATATCATCCATCGTCATTTCCGCCACCTCCAAACGGACCCCACCACCAGAGATATATTTCCCTCCCCTCCCCTATCAGTGTTCTGAAAAGACCACTCCCTCCATGACTCCCTCGTCAGGTCCACACCCTTCCACCAACCCAACCTCCACTCCCGGCACCTTCACCTGTAATCGCAAGAAATGCAAAACTTGCGCCCACACCTCCTCCCTTACTTCTCTCCAAGGCCTCAAGGGATCCTTCCATATCCGCCACAAATTCACCTGCACACACATTATTTACTGCATCTGCTGCACCTGATGTGGCCTCCTCTATATTGGGGAGACAGGCCACCTACTTGCGGAACGTTTCAGAGAACACCTCTGGGACACCTGGACCAACCAACCCAACCATCCCGTGGCTCAACACTTCAACTCCCCCTGCCACTCCACCAAGGACATGTAGGTCCTTGGACTCCCTCCATCGCCAGACCATAGCAACACGACGGCTGGAGGAAGAACGCCTCATCTTCTGCCTGGGAACCCTCCAACCACAAAGGATGAACTCAGATTTCTCCAGTTTCCTCACTTCCCCTTCCCTCACCTTGTCTAGTCCCAACCCTCGAACTCAGCACCACCTTCCTAATCTGCAATCTTCTTCCTGACCTCTCCGCCCCCACCCCCACTCCGGCCTATCACCCTCACCTTAACCTCCTTCCACCTATCGCATTTCCAAAGCCCCTCCCCCAAGTCCCTCCTCCATACCTTTTATCTTAGCCTGCTTGGCACACTCTCGTCTTTCCTGAAGAAGGGCTCATGCCAGAAACATTGATTCTCCTGCTCCTTAGATGCTGCCTGACCTGCTGCACTTTTCCAGCAACACATTTTCAGCTCAAGTTATTTACATGCCTATTTCCAGTGTAGTGATTCATGATTCTAATTTTTCTGCAAGAAGAGTATACTAATTTCTCTACTAATTTACTAACCATCTTGTAGTTATGGCTCCAGTTTTTGATTATTCCAGAAGTATATATTAAACTTGTCCAACCCACTAAATTTTAATTCCTTTGTGAGGATACCTCGAAGTCTTTTTCTTAACCCCAAACTTTCCTAGCAATGGAAATCTCTCAGATATGGTACCATTCTTGCAAGTCATTGTACTTTCTCCAGTGTTTGATGACAATTTTATAATATGGAAACCAGAAGTGCAGCCTGATTAAAGTCCAACACAAAGTTAACATAACATCATTACTTGTGAATTTGATAACCTTACAAATAAATCCCAGTGCTTTCTGAGCATTTCTTTCCTCCTTCAGAGGCTGTTTTTAATGGTTTGTTCTCCAGCATTTCACATTCCCTTTACTCTTCTAACCCATTCAATTTAAAACCAAAATATTCTCTAAGGTATAGGTAATGATTGTGTTTCTGACCAAAGTATCAATTTACCTATTAGCTATAGTTAATGTATCACATAATTACCTAGTTTGGCAAATTTTTACATGTACTCTTGTACTGTACTGTGTTGCATTCTTCCTCAGTGTTAGCTATATCTGTCAGTTTGGTATTATCTTCAAATGTTGATACTGTTGTTCATTCCTCAGTCAAATCATTAATCTAAATTATGAATATCAATGGCACCAAACTGATCCATATGGAACACAACTATTTAATCTTTCTCCAATCTGAATATATACCCTTTACCCTATTCTGTGTTTTTTTTACTCAATATGCAATGTATTCAGCTTCCTGACTACTTTCAGACTTTTATCATGAGGTAACCATGTCAAATGTCTTTTGGAAATCTATGTATATCACATACACTATGTTACCCATGTCTACTCTTTCCACTCTTTCATCTTTCAAACGAATTCAGGAGAATTAAATATTTTGTCATGACTGGTCACTATTTTCTTCAAAATGGTTTTTCTCACTCGATATTTTATCAATTCTTTTAGCATGCTTTCAGTATCTTTAACATCACAGACACTAACTGCTTGTCCTATAATTTCCAGGTTTTGATCGAATTGGACTTTTATGGCAAAGAAGGAAGGCATTCAGCCCATCAAGTTAATGCTGCCTCACGGTACAGCAAACCAGTCCGTGCCATTCTCTCCATCTCTATTTTCTCCTGAGTATATGTGATTCCATATCCAGACTTGATGTTTTAACCTCTTACATTTTGTGATTTATTCAATATTGTATATCACAACTCTTTCAGTTTTCTGCACATCTTCTAGTAGCGTCTAATTCATTATTTTCTTTATCAAAGTCTCAGGCACAGTAGTTATTGGTTCATCTGCTATTTTTCCACATTATCTTTGAGATCAACTTGTTCTTTCTTTACAGGCTGTTTTCCTATTTTAATTTTTCTTCTGTAACTTATATGTTCATAAAATACAATTATTTCTTAAACTCTTTTAAAGTTTGATTTCAGAATTTTACTTTGTGACTGTAATGACTGTGTCTTTTCGCTAACTGTTTTTAAAAACTGAGACTGAAATTAAAAAGTGTTTGAAGATCCAGTGTTTGAAAGGGTGGCAGCAGTTTTTAAAGCAAGTAACCAGGCTCCAAACGAGGCATTGTGTAAACAACTGTTTGAACAAGCAGCAATTGAAGTTTGAAACACAGAGGATTTGGAGCATAGGGAATGTACAAGTTAAGCCTTTTTTGGAAACAAAGTTGACTGATCTATGGACTACTGACTAATTTTCAATGATAGAAACATTATGTCAGCCAACAACCGAGAGGTTGGTTCTTAGAGAACTGAAAAGATTAGATCTGGGAACACGTTACAGAGGGGGAAGCAATCAGCCCCCCAGCTCAGGAGCAGTCTCTGTTTGCTGCAGTCAGAACGCACTGTAAATCTGAAAAAAAACTAATTTATCTATTCTGCAACAGTTGTTGTAAAGTGTGACTTTTAACTGATAAGTTGGACACTTTTTATAAAAGAACCAGCCAACTTCTGCTCCTTTGCAGTCGCTGAATGTAACTAAAGAAAGATGTCTGAAAGATTTAGCTGGCTTGCAGAAGAGTCATAATGATCATTTCATTAACACTACCTGGAGCAAAGGCGATTGAATGGTCTGTCCAATTTTTTCCCCCTCTGCCAAAACCTATTTTCTACCCTGTTTGTTTGTCCATTTGTCAGTGTGTAAGGGGAAGTTTATAAGAGGATTAGAATCTAATCAGTTGTAATAAATAGTAATTCTTGGTCAGTACAGAAATATGGTCTGTACTTTCTGTCAACCTGGGCCTCAACGTTAGATAAGTTGGGAAACTTTGCATTTTTTTTTAAAAAGTCTTTAACTTTTGGAATGATTCAAGGTATAACAGGGCTCGAGTTCGAGCACACTAGCCCAGTGAGTAGTAATAGCCACCCAATGGGTTTGTTTTTAAAAGCTTCTCCCTTTCGTTCCTTGCATTTGTTACCTTTTAAGGCAGGGTTAAAGTTAAAATTTTGATGTAAGCTGTCACTGCTATTGCTTAAGCAGTAGGTGGGGAAATTCTATTTTGTTTGGTCATTATGTTACCTTGGATTAGCTGCAATGAGCAAAGAGAGTCAGAGACGTACAGCATGGAAACAGACCCTTTGGCCCAACCTGCCCATGCTGACCAGATATCCCAACCCAATCTAGTCCCACCTGCCAGCACCCAGCCCATATCCCTCCAAACCCTTCCTGTTCATATACCCATCCAAATGCCTCTTAAATGTTGCAATTGTACCAGCCTCCACCACGTCCTCTGGCAGCTCATTCCATACACGTACCACCCTCTGCGTGAAATAGTTGCCCCTTAGGTCTCTTTTATATCTTTCCCCTCTCATCCTAAACCTATGCCCTCTAGTTCTGGACTCTCTGACCCCAGGAAAAGGACTTTGTCTATTTATCCTATCCATGTCCCTCAAAATTTTGTAAACCTCTATAAGGTCACCCCTCAGCCTCCAACGCTCCAGGGAAAACAACCCCAGCCTGTTCAGCCTCTCCATGTAGCTCAAATCCTCCAACCCTGGCAACATCCTTGTAAATCTTTTCTGAACCCTTTCAAGTTTCACAACATCTTTCCGATAGGAAGGAGACCAGAATTGCACGCAATATTCCAACAGTGGCCTGACCAATGTCCTGTACAGCCGCAACATGACCTCTCAACTCCTGTACTCAATACTCTGACCAAGAAAGGAAAGCATACAAAATGCCTTCTTCACTATCCTATCTACCTGCGACTCCACTTTCAAGGAGCTATGAACCTGCACTCCAAGGTCTCTTTGATCAGCAACACTCCCTCGGACCTTACCATTAAGCGTATAAGTCCTGCTAAGATTTGCTTTCCCAAAATGCAGCACCTCGCATTTATCTGAAATAAACTCCATATGCCACTTCTCAGCCCATTCGCCCAACTGGTCCAGATCCTGTTGTAATCTGAGGTAACCCTCTTTGCTGTCCACTACACCTCCAATTTTGGTGTCATCTGCAAACTTATAAACTGTACCTCTTATGCTCGCATCCAAATCACTTATGTAAATGACATAAAGTAGAGGACCCAGCACCGATCCTTGTGGCACTCCACTGGTCACAGGCCTCCAGTCTGAAAAACAACCCTCCACCACCACCTTCTGTCTTTTACCTTTGAGCCAGTTCTGTATCCAAATGGCTAGTTCTCCCTGTATTCCATGAGATCTAACCTTGCTAGTCAGTCGCCCATGTGGAACCTTGTCGAACGCCTTACTGAAGTCCATATAGATCACACCTACTGCTCTGCACTCATCAATCTTCTTTGTTACTTCTTCAAAAAAAATCAATCAAGTTTGTGAGACATGATTTCCCACGCACAAAGCCATGTTGACTATCCCTAATCAGTCCTTGCCTTTCCAAATACATGTACATCCTGTCCCTCAGGATTCCCTCCAACAACTTGCCCACCACTGAGGTCAGGCTCACCCTTCTTAAACAGTGGCACCACGTTTGCCACCCTCCAGTCTTCTAGCACTTCAGCTGTGACTATCGATGATACAAATATCGCAGCAAGAGGCCCAGCAATCACTTCTCTAGCTTCCTACAGAGTTCTCAGGTACACCTGATCAGGTCCTGGGGATTTATCCACCTTTAACTGTTTCAAGACATCCAACACTTCCTCCTCTGTAATCTGGACATTTTGCAAGATGTCACCATCTATTTCCTTGCAGTCTATGTCTTCCATATCCTCTTCCATAGTAAATACTGATGCAAAATATTCAATTTAGTATCTCCCTCATTTTCTGGGCTCCATACAAAAGCTGCCTTGCTGTTCTTTGAGGGGCCCTAATCTCTCCCTAGTTACCCTTTTGTCCTTAATATATTTGTAAAAACCCCTTGGATTCTCCTTAATTCTATTTGCCAAAGCTATCTCATGTGCCCGTTTTGCCCTCCTGATTTCCCTCTTAAGTATACTCCTACTTCCTTTATACTCTCCTTAGGATTCACACAATACATCCTGTCCATACTTGACATATGCTTGCTTCCTTTTTCTTAACCAAACCCTCAATTTCTTGAGTCATCCAGCATTCTCTATACCTACCAGCCTTCCCTTTCACCCTGACAGGAATATACTTTCTCTGGATTCTTGTTATCTCATTTCTGAAGGCTTCCCATTTGCCAGCCGTCCCTTTACCTGCGAACATCTGCCTCCAATCAGCTTTCGAAAGTTCTTGCCTAATACCGTCAAAATTGGCCTTTCTCCAATTTAGAACTTCAACTTTTAGATCTGGTCTATCCTTTTCCATCACTATTTTAAAACAAATAGAATTATGGTTGCAGGCCCAAAAATGCTCCTCCCGACACCTCAGTCACCTGCCCTGCCTTATTTCCCAAGAGTAGGTCAAGTTTTGCACCTTCTCTCGTAGGTACATCCACATACTGAATCAGAAAATTGTCTTGTACACACTTAAGAAATTCCTCTCCACCTAAACCTCTAAACTATGGCAGTCCCAGTCGAAGTTTGGAAATGTCCACACTCAAATTCAAACTGAACCAGGATTGGAGTTGTCCAGTTTTAATATGCATAGATTGATCTGCAGTTTGCAATATCAAAATTTGAAAAACTAATTATCATCTTAGGACCAGAGATAAGATACCTTTCAGAAATCTGCAAATAATCCTTTCATATCTCTCGCCTTTTACTAGGAATGTACTTAAAGATGCACATAATTAACCTCCAATAATACTTATGTGCGTAAAAACCTTTACACACTAACCTACCTTAAACAATGAGTTATTGAAGTATTTTGTTCTACATCAACTGAAAGATCCAAAAAATCTTCATCT
This sequence comes from Hemiscyllium ocellatum, assembly GCF_020745735.1. Taxonomy (NCBI): domain Eukaryota; kingdom Metazoa; phylum Chordata; class Chondrichthyes; order Orectolobiformes; family Hemiscylliidae; genus Hemiscyllium; species Hemiscyllium ocellatum. The sequence goes on from NC_083411.1 coordinate 29,063,403, forward strand.
TTACTACTAACCTGTAGAGAAAGAAAACACAACATTTAACCACAAAATATTACGTAGAATTATTTCACGATTATTTTTGTACTGTACTTCCTTTGACAATGGAGAGGGGGTAAAAGGGCAGGAAGGTGATCCAGAGGAAATGCAAAAAGAAACCTACAAAAAGGTTAAAAGGATAAAGGCAATATCTGATGCAGCACTACATCAGAACATGTCCAATATCAGTCATCCATCTGTAATGGATTACTCATTTCACCTCTGGCTACTTTCACTAATGTGTGGTTCTGTAGGGCTGCACCAGATCCAGTCAAATCCATAAAGTTGCAAATACCCAAAAAAATTACAGCAGATTTGGCAGCAAGAACAGCACAATTATGGGATTTTTTTGGTAACAAAATGGTGAATTTAAGGCTCTACTTGGCCAGCACTGTTAGCAATTTCAGCACACACTCATTATAGATTTCAACACTTTCCTTTGAAACTCACAGTTTCGCAATTAAGACACCTTGTTTCATTTGTTAGTGTTCCTTGAAATATTTCATGCACCCAGGTTGGTTCTGTTTTATCACTTTCCTCATTTTCCACATTGCCGTTTTGCAGCTTGCCATTCTGTTTCTCTTGTTTCTTTTCCTCTTGTAATAGGTCAGCAATTGTGTTTAAAAGGTAGTTCAGAAACTCGTGTGCATCTTGTTGCATATAATTATCAAATAGTTCTGGAAACATCAAAAAGAGGGTGTCAGTAACTGATCAGACTTGAATTACATTTTGATCAACACCTGATTTCCTCAATTATATCACCACGAATCTTCCCTTTTATCTCAAAAAAAGGATAAAAGTAATTCCCATCATCCCCCAACAAAACAAGGAGCCATTTAAACTTATTCTTTGGGTCAACAGTTTACAAAAAGATGGGTGTTGCAGTACCACATGAACATCACATTGAAAAGAGAGAACATAAGTAAACTATGGAAATCTGTTTTTTGGATTTAAATTGCAATTTTGCTATTACTGTCATATTAATTTTATCAAAGAACACTTTGTACCATCAGAAGCAAAATTCATAGTTCATTATAAATTTTATCAACGCATCTACTTGAACAATTATTCTGCTGAAAAGCTTTAACCAACTTCTGCATGAGGCACAGTAAACTGAAATGGAAATGCACGGCTCAAACATTGGTGTAGGATAAACGGGTTCTGATTCATGGCACACTGGTATCAGTACTGAGGAAAGACAATGTGGTTCCATTGGGATGGTCTTCATTTGAGTCCTGTAGGGAGCAGTGTCCTGTTCATATATTAGGGCTTTGGAAGGGGCTTTAAATTGGTAGGGAAGATGGTTCAAGTGAAGGTAAATATATATAAAAAAATCAAAATGAAACAAAAGAGCAGAGGTGCAAGGTAGTGAAGAGGCAAACATTAATCCAAGTGTGGCAAGAAAGGGTTGAAAATATACGCACAAGAGTGCAGCAGAATTTAGAATGAGTAAGTAATGATGATTAAAAAGTCAAAGTTTTAGATTCTTTATCTAAATCCATGCAGTATCTGTAATAAGATTAATGAGTTGATGCATAAGTAGAATAAATGGATACAACTTTAAAGTTATTGTAGAGACATGGTCACAAGGCCAAGACTGGAATCTTAATATTCAAGGGTATTCAGGCAAAAAGGAAAATGAGTTGGGGTTGCTTTGTCAGTAAATAAAAGTATTCGGGGCGAGTAATGATAGAGGTGTAATGAATTGTGATCCGGAATAGAGTGCAAGTAACGAACAGCAAGAGGAAACATTACTGGTACAAGTCATCTATAGGTCATGAAAGTGTTGATTCACGGTTGGATAAACTGTATAAACTGGGATGTAACAGAGACATATAAGGATGACAATTATCATGGGTGATTTTAATCTGCATCGTGACTGGATAATCAGATATGCAAGGGTACCATTGGAGACAAATTTGTAGAGTGTATCAGGGACTGCTTCTTATAGTATATTGCAGAACCTACCCAGGACCAGATTATTTTAGATCTTGTAATGTGTAACGAGGTAGGATTAATCCATTTTATTTCAACTTGAGAGCAGCAATGGCCTACTTCTGCTCATACGTCTAACATTCTTAAGCTCTTAAATCCAAAACCTTCAAAAGCTTGTCTTTTGCCCCATAATATTAAACTTCGGTTTTGTTAGCAGTTCTTTCTATCCAACCTAACTTATATTCACTTAATTATGGCATTAAAGTAGGCCACACTTTAATTCAAAAACTGTTTCAATATTCAAAGATTTAAAATGTTGAAATTAAAGACACTCAAGACATATAGGAACAGTACAATCGATGTCAGTGCAGGTTTTAAAAACAAACAGGACTTTGACTTCACAGTTCAACAATTTGAGCAAAATATTCCTACAATTATTTCCACTGCACATCAATTCAACATGCTTCTAGTTTTGAACTGTAATAAAGTTAACATTTAGCTTTAACATCGGTCATGCATTGCAAAAAGTAGAAAATGTCCGCATTACCATTTTCTTTTCTTAACCTTGAAATGAATTTCTTAGGTGGTATCACACCAACTTTCTTTTTCTGCGTTGCTATACTATTAAAGAGGTCAGATAGGCATGTGAGTAGATTTTCCTTCTTCCTGGGCTGCACCTTGTACGCCAAAACCTTTTCCCGAAATGGCCGACAGAAGTAAAGTGCTTGCAAAACTGAATTGCAATAGCATGTATTGCCAAACTAGCAAAGTTAAAAAACAATCAAAAACGTATAGTAAGGAATATGGAAGTAATGTCATTTTTTTCTCACTGCTCATGAGTGACGCTTTCAGATTATATTAAATCAGCTGATTCATCCTACTGAATTCAAGTCAGTAAGCCTGAAAGAATTCAGCAGCATGTGAACAAATATACATATTTTTAAAATTGATAGAAACATCTTTAATCACAATTGCCAAAACATGCAGGAAACAATGCTGAGATATTAGTTTCACTTTACATTTTTTTTTACACAAGCTATTGACGTTTCTAAAAGTTTCCTATCAAACTTAAATTATACCTACCATGATTAAAGAATATTTCAGGTTCATGAGGCCAGTTTGAAAAACCTGTGCCTGCACTCAGATTATTTGGACCCGATGGGCTTTACAAATTCAAACAAGATGAATAATCAATGTAAGAGGAAATTATGTATTAATTTTGGCTTAATCTAGGCAATTCCAATAGGGTGTGGTTCCTTATTTCTAGAATATTGTCCAAAAAGGTTCTAGATTACTACAATCTTACAATAGATTTTGAAGACTTCTTGAAGAGTTGACAAATAACAAAGTTTCAGGTTCAGATACATTTGCTTTTCTCTTGTTTGTTTTATTTTTCCAATCTCTATGCTCTACATTGCCAGCTATGCAGACCTGGATGTTATATCTACTCCTCCTCCACACGTGAAATTAGATCAGTTACTTTGCGAAAAGCTCTGATCAAGACAGATGCATGAAAGTATGCTCACTTGGAACTAGGATTTGTATTTTAAAAAGGGGCTAAAATTGGGTGAACAGATCACTAAATTTCCTTATTACAACTTCTAAGTATAGATGTTATATCTTCAATTGGAAAGGGATTTCCAAACTTGTCAGAATTATGCATTTGTATATCCCTATTTGGAATTTTTACTATTTTACCAGTTTGCTTCCACTGTTATGAAGTAGGCATCACCTGATCCAATATAATTTCAACAATTTGAAAAGAAAAAAAATGATTAAAATAGGACTGGAACTCATTTTTGAAATGGCTAAAGGGAATGCTAGTCTGAAGACTGATTCAGAAGACATGAGCAGTAACTTACATTGACCAAGCCAAAGTAATGTTCATTTACTGGAAACTGTTCCGGCCCAATCTCTTTCTCCAAAGCAGAGGCATTGGCGCCCTAAAAACAGAGAGACAAAGGAGAGATGGTCAAGAGAATCACTAAAGGAATTTATGTTTTAGTGTAAGATTCACGCTATTTCAGAAACTAGTTGAGATCGTTTCATATTTAAAAAGCTTTCTATTCACATCAAAGGAAACAGTCATGTTCTTGCTGTAACAAGTGCAGTAGTTTTATATTGAAAATGTCAAATTTAGACAAGGGTAACAGGGCAACTTCCAGTCACTTCCAGGGACAATTTAAAAACATGAAATGTGAGGCAGGAGAAGTTTTAAAAATTCCATTACCCCTGCAATGTATGGTGGATCTATTGAGGCAGCTGTACTGCACACAACAATTAGGTTAGGCCATTTAAGCACAGAGCAGTCACAAAAGCTTAAAATGTATTTGGCGAAAGTGAGGACTGCAGATGCTGGAGATCAGAGTTGAGAGCGTGGTGCTGGAAAAGCACAGCAGGTAAGGCAGCATCCAAGGAGCAGGAGAATTGACATTTTGGGCAAAAGCCCTTCAACAGGAATAAAATGTATTAGGTAAAAGCAAGGACTGCAGATGCTGGAAACCAGAGCTGAGATTAGAGTGGTGCTGGAAAAGCACAGCAGGTCAGGCAACATCCGAGGAGTAGGAAAAATCGACGTTTCGGGCAATGCTCTTCATCAGGAATAGAGGCAGGGTGCCTGCAGAGTGGAGAGATAAATGAGGGGGCTGGGTGTGGGGAGAAAGTAGCATAGCGTACAATAAGTGAATGGGGATGGGGATGGAGGTGATAGATTTGAGAGGATGGTGGGGGAAGGTAGCAAAGAGTACAATGGGTGAATTGGGGTGGGGATGGAGGTGATAGGTCAGAGAGGAGGGTGGAGTAGATAGGTGGAAAGGAAGCTAGGCAGGTAGGACAGGTCATGGGGAAAATGCATGTGCTCATGCAAAGTCAACTCAATGTCAGGATGCACCT